>NC_136059.1:955827328-957027328 GCF_964261635.1 Lissotriton helveticus | reverse complement strand
AAGGGAAGTATAGCTTCAAATACTCTTAAGGATTTCGTGGGAAAGCACTTTAAAAGGGTCTTTTCCCCCGCTAAAGCTTTGGCTACTGAAGAAGAGGAGGAATCATGGAAAGGGGGCTCCTCTTTAATCTTTGACGAATGTTTGGCAGACTCTGTAAACCTGGTAAATCGATCGGTATATTCTTTGATAGGCCATAAGGGGATAATAATGTCACCGCGACTTTCTTCTTCTCCGCGATTGTCACAACAGACGTCGGAAGAAATAGATAGCCTGGGCTCAAGGCAAATTGAAGAAGTAGAACATAAACACCATATCTGTGGGGCTCTTTTTTAGCCCCACTCCAGAAGCAACAGCCTTATATTCCATTTGCATTTGCATCATTTGTCTTCTTCATTATCCATTTTCACTCAAATTTTTACACTAATCCTCTTTGGTTAACCTCATGTTTTAAATCCTTTTTCAGCATTTTCTCGTGCAAGGGAATGCTAATTTTCAAAGTTTCATATGTCTTGGTGGGCCCTCAGAACCTCTCATCCCAAAGACACGACTGAAGCATAATTCATTCATAGCAGTTTATTAATTTCCAATGCATTTCGAACCTTGTTGGTTCTTCATCAGGGATCAAACTGCAAATAACAAATAAAACATATCTTACAAACACATCTTTAAAAAACCATCATGCTTATGTTACGTTTTCTGTCATTTACCCTCCATATTTACGTCTGATTTCCACTTGTCTGCAACTCAATCAGTTAATAGGTTACCCGCCCTTTCCTGTGCCTTTAAACTACTCGCCTCTGTGTTCTCGCTCGTTGTTTTCCCCTTTGCTTTAAACATCCGTGGGTCAACCTCCCTTACACCCCAATCTCACCCTGCTACGCTTATGCATTTCACCGCCTTCTGTTAACCTCGAACGTCTCCGCTCACTACTTCACTGCAACGTGCCTATTCGTCTCTATATACTCCCTTTCCCATGCACTCCTGTCTATTCTTTCCCTTTTGTGGCCGCTCATACCTGCCAACTGGAGAACGTCCTCCATTCTTCAAAACTGCAAAAAGCTCACTGATTATTGAAACTCCCACCTGTCTTAAATAAACCCCTCACTTCCTCTTCACAATTGACCCACCCCTTCATTAACCCGCCCCTTCATGACACCTCTTCGCTACTTTCTTAATTTCCACCCAAAACTACATCTCCCACAATCTCCTGCACAGAAAGCGTCTCGAAGCATTATTCGAAGTTTTTTAGCTACCACATCAACCTCAACAAATTGCAGCATATCCGATGTAAAGACAGTCTTTTTTTTAAAAACATTATCCATTGTTACTTGTGCATTATTAGTCCTCTCCATCTGACTTTTGAACATAAACTCGCAGCGATGAATCAAGTTCTTTCTCCTTGCACGTTTCCATGTTTTCTCTGATCTTTTAAAAAAACTCAAGTACATTGGGTGCAAAACTCCACTGGGCTGAACATTGATACCTACACATAAACTCGGGTTGCACTCCGTTTTTCTTACCACCAATGTTTCTTCCTTATTCCCACTTTTTAAGTAATCCATATTTTCAACTTAAGCGGCGTGCTCACTGCTTTTCGTGCCAGCCCACACTACACGTGTCGAACATAAACACCATATCTGTGGGGCTCTTTTTTAGCCCCACTCCAGAAGCAACAGCCTTATATTCCATTTGCATTTGCATCATTTGTCTTCTTCATTATCCATTTTCACTCAAATTTTAGATGTGTTTGTAAGATATGTTTTATTTGTTATTTGCAGTTTGATCCCTGATGAAGAACCAACAAGGTTCGAAATGCATTGGAAATTAATAAACTGCTATGAATGAATTATGCTTCAGTCGTGTCTTTGGGATGAGAGGTTCTGAGGGCCCACCAAGACATATGAAACTTTGAAAATTAGCATTCCCTTGCACGAGAAAATGCTGAAAAAGGATTTAAAACATGAGGTTAACCAAAGAGGATTAGTGTAAAAATTTGAGTGAAAATGGATAATGAAGAAGACAAATGATGCAAATGCAAATGGAATATAAGGCTGTTGCTTCTGGAGTGGGGCTAAAAAAGAGCCCCACAGATATGGTGTTTATGTTCGACACGTGTAGTGTGGGCTGGCACGAAAAGCAGTGAGCACGCCGCTTAAGTTGAAAATATGGATTACTTAAAAAGTGGGAATAAGGAAGAAACATTGGTGGTAAGAAAAACGGAGTGCAACCCGAGTTTATGTGTAAATTGAAGAAGTAGCCCATAATCCAGACAGAAGTTTAAATGGGACAGAAAGGCGGGTTTTACTGGGAGCCAATGGTCCTGCGTATATGGATAAAAACGGTGACATTAACGGCGAGAACCAGTCGCAAGAGATACATTTAGAATCTTCAGAAACCCCAGCATCTTCTATTTTGGAACTGATACTAACGGTGCAAAAATCTCTCCAAGGATTGTTAGAAGTAACAATGTTAAACCATGATATCTTGAAAAGTCAGAAAATGCACCTTTCTAAAATTGAGGGAGAACTACATGGTATTAGGGGGCAAATCAAGATTAGAGGGTGTGGGGAGCACTCCTGCTTTCTCTAAGTGATACGTCCGATATTTACATGTTCCTCCTTAGCGTGCTGGTCGGATTGGTGCCAAAACCCTGCGGCACCTGTTATAAAGCGAATAGAGGGGGCAACATTGCCCCACCGGCCGCACAGTTGCTTATTGCCATCTGGCAAATAACTTCATTGTTTAACCAATATTTTCCACCGTCATCCATAGTTAATCCTTTTAACCAAAAGTTTTTTCATCTTTAACTTCAGTCCACACACGGGATCTTTATGCCTTTTTCAATTTTCTAGTGAGAATGCTGTGCCCATCCAGACCTCTTGCACAAACACGACAGATGCAGGGGTTCTTCAAAAACAGCGTTTATTAAGAAAACCAATGCATTTCGAGCATCAAGTGCTCTTCGTCAGGGTACGCTGGAATCAATACAGAAACACATTCATTAACATCCTTGCAATACTCAGTTAACAACATCATCATGCGTTAATGACACTTGGTGCTTAATAACTCCTTTGTGGCTTGACTTTATTTTCTTTACATTAAAACATCCTGCTTACAAAACAGTCTATGAAACTAGTCCCAACTAATTGTCAAAAATGTGTAGACGCCGACTTAGGGGGCAAATGCCATCAATGTTAAGACCAGTCTCAGATCCTGTGCTTACGGCCCGGAAGAGGGAGGGGGAAGAGGAAGCCGGAATCGTTGATCCCCCATTAGCTAGCCATGTTGCTGAAGTTCATTCTAATGTTCAAGAAGTCTATGTGTCAAGATGGCCAATGCTGGTAAAAAGAAGAGGCGATTACATGTGCTACGGTTTATCAAATCGAGTGAGATCGGCAGGAAGGGATGTGCAAAGAAAGGGTAACATAAGAGTGACGAAAAAGAGAAGCGAGAGGAAGGAGTCAATAGAAGTAGCCAAACAAGATCCTAAGCCTGAACCCTATAAAATAGTGAGGGAACCTAGACTAACTAGAATGAGACCTGAGAATTCGGGTAGGACGCTAGTAAAAAAGGAGAGCTGTAGTAGGAAGCAAAAACATCAGGAAAAGGTGTCAAAAAATATAAGTCACTTGGCCTCCAAGCAAGCGAGCGTACCTGCCCGTAAGGCCCTCCTTAAAGATAAGGTATACCGGGAAAACAGCCCGGAGGATAGGCCTAGAATTAACTTACAATTACATCGGGGGTCCTAGGTCAGAAGAAGAGGTGGATAAAGGGAATAAGTGTCTTTATTTTGAACAAGTGAAAATGGGAAGGGGTGGGAAAAAATCAAAGAAGAGTTCTTACCTAAATAGATCCCTCCTTCTTAATACATTTGCCCACTGCCCAAATCTAAAAGGAATAGGTTCAGAAGATCTGCGACAGGTGGGATTTCAAGTAGCTGGTGATGGTAAGGAGCTCACCAAGGTATGGCTCTACTCTGACCTGGTCATAACTGCAATAATAAACGCAGAGCAGGAGATATGTAAAGAAGGGATTAGACTAGTGCCTAAAGAAGAGCGAGTGCTAGTACATAAGGTCCCTCAGCAGAAATCCTTCTTACGGTACCATGCGGGGCTAGGAAAGAGAGAAGTGAAATTACCTGGAAGGGAAGGGGACCAAGGGCGGGAAAACTTCAATATAGTAATAAAAAACTCAGACCTGATGGAGGCCTGGAAGAATTGGAGTAATAACTTAAGCCCTGCAGGCCCCTCACATAGCTATTTGGAGGACTCCAAATGTATTGGGCCACTAAGCGATGTAGAATAGGTAATGGGGCAGCTACGGAGCACAAAAATGGTCTCTTGGAATATAAATGGGCTAGGAACTCACTTAAAACAAGAAGTTTTGAAAGAACTTGTAAAAAACAATGAAATCATTTGGATACAAGAGACCTGGCTCTGTGGAGTGCCCCCGGTAGTGGAAGGGTTCCGACAAATCCACCGACCGGCAGTAAAATCTAACTCTGGCCGCCCTGCAGGTGGCTTGCTGACCATGGTATCAACAAACTTAGGGGCTCATTAGGATGGCGGACGGAAACGGGTACTGTCCACCATGGTCGCGGCAAAATCACTCCCAACCGCACCGCGGAGAATCCGCGGTTGCGATTAGGATAATCAAGTCAAGAAACTCCGACAGCGGCAGACGGATCACATCAAACACCGTCCGCAGCAGACGGAACACAACAAACATCGTCTGCGGCGGACGGAACCAAAATAACACCCACCGCCGCGGACGAACATGACCGCGGGAACAGGCCCAACCGCCGCCATACATGTGGAGGGTCCGGCCGCGTGATTAGGATAACTCCGCCATTCCAACGGAACTCACCGCCATCCTCCACCACCGCGGAAACAATACTTCGGAAAACGGACCATGACTACGGAAGGACCACACAAACACCATCCATGCCGTCAAACCGATTACAAAATGGCAGACGGAAGTAAATAGAAAACACACCAAATAGAACACCCAACCACCTGAAACACCCACCCCCAGGAACCACACGCCCCAATGACACCCCCCCAAGCACCGAAAAATGCACCAAAATCACCACACCCACAGAACACCTGATTGACAACAACCATTGGGACACCACCACCACACAGAGGATAAAAAGAATCCCTCCCACTACCACAGTCCTTTGCATCACAGCATAGCTGCAAGCAAGAGCCACAATACCACGAACAGCAGACACACACAAACACACATACAACCTGCACACAAACACACACACCACACAAACCCACACAACACCATCCCTACACACCACACACCTGCACAACCCACCCCACCCCACCAACACATTGCACATCACACACCATGGCACCAAAGAAAAAACCCAAATTCACAGAGAGTGAGTTGAAGGTCATGGTGGATGAAATCATCTGTGTCGAACCACATCTCTTCGGCAACCTAGTCCAGCAGACCACCTTGGCAACCAAAAACCACATGTGGGACAGGATAGTGACCAGAGTCAATGCGTCAGGGACCGTGCCAGGCACCAAACACGAGATCCAGAGGCGGTGGCACGACCTCAAGGCAAGGGTGAAAGGCATCAGGGCGAAGAACCACCTGCAGGCACACCACACTGGCGGCGGCACTCCCCCGGAGCCCATACCATATGCAGAATGGGAGGAGAAGGTGCTGGGCATACTGCACCCTGAGAGCCTGGAAGGAATCGAGGAGGGACAAGAGGCTGGTAAGTACAAACCAATCACCACTATCACACTGCCATGGTCTGCCATGCACAACTGCCAACACACATCTCCCTGGCCCCCATCCATGCATGTGGATCACACAGTCACCCAAATGTGAAGTCCTGGCCTCAAATACACACACCATGACCAAACACAAATGTTGCCTCCTACCTTCCCAGCCTTGCATGTTGTCCAAGCAGCCAGCACTAAAACTCCCAACAGGCCCCCATGTCCACAGGGAGGGTGGTGGTGGGTGGGGGGTGTGAGAGAGGTGGGTGGGGTGTGTGAGAGAGGTGGGTGGGGTGTTTGCGAGAGGTGGGTGGGGTGTGTGAGAGAGGTGGGTGGGGTGTGTGAGAGACCAGCACTACAACTCCCAACAGGTCCCCATGTCCACAGGGAGGGTGGTGGTGGTTGGGGGGCGTGTGAGAGAGGTGTGTGGGGTGTGTGAGAGACCAGCACTACAACTCCCAACAGGCCCCTATGTCCACAGGGAGGGTGGTGGTGGGTGGGGTGTGTGAGAGAGGTGGGTGGGGTGTGTGAGAGAGGTGGGTGGGGTGTTTGCGAGAGGTGTGTGGGGTGTGTGAGAGAGGTGGGTGGGGTGTGTGAGAGACCAGCACTACAACTCCCAACAGGCCCCCATGTCCACAGGGAGGGTGGTGGTGGGTGGGGGTTGTGTGAGAGAGGTGGGTGGGGTGTGTGAGAGACCAGCACTACAACTCCCAACAGGCTACAATGTCCACAGGGAGGGTGGTGGTGGGTGGGGTGTGTGTGAGAGAGGTGGGTGGGGTGTGTGCGAGAGGTGGGTGGGGTGTGTGAGAGACCAGCACTACAACTCCCAACAGGCCCCCATGTCCACAGGGAGGGTGGTGGTGGGTGGGGTGTGTGCGAGAGGTGTGTGGAGTGTGTGAGAGACCAGCACTACAACTCCCAACAGGCCCCCATGTCCACAGGGAGGGTGGTGGTGGGTGGGGTGTGTGAGAGAGGTGGGTGGGGTGTGTGCGAGAGGTCATTGATTTGTAGTGTTGGTACCAAAAACATGTAATGTCCACAGCATTGATCATGATAATCTTGTCCCTCAGGTGATAGTAACTTGACTGGCGAAAGCAGCAACCGCCAGCACCAGTCGCCCCCCTCACAGCACGGACTCTCTGGGGACGAGCCCATTGCCAGCTCAGGCGCAGAGGACGACGCGGGGCCAAGCAGACTACCAGGGCCATCAGGCTCCCAGGACATCACTGCCTCCACCACCCCGGCCTGTGTCACCACACCAACAGCTGCCATTGTGAGCTGTGCAGCCACCACCACCACCACCACCACCACCACTCCTGCCTGTGCCACCCTGCCTGACCCATCAGCCGATGATGGACCATCAACATCCCAGGCAAGCAGGGAGAGTGGACGTGAGAGGACACAGGTGAGGGCACAGCTCACAACCAGGAGTGCAGTTGTCCGGCGAGTTGTGGAAGGACACCCACCCCATCCTGGCGCCGAAACCCTGGAAGCCATCGCCAGAGTCAATGCCTCCTATGAGCGGTCGCAGGCACAGTCTGATCGGGCCCACCAAGACTCACAAGAGAGCAGTAATCTGTTGCGGTCTATTGATACCCGCATGGGCCAAATTGTGGACCTCATGAGCCAGCAAACTGCTCTGTAGAGGGACTGGCTATCCCGCGCCACACCACCACCCCCTCACCCAAGTTCCCAGCGGGACCGCTCACCAACACCACCGCCACCCACACCTGAGCCCACGGACAGGGAGGGGGCCCCTGACCAACCTGCCCCCAAGCTGTCTCCGCTCAGGCTCCAAGACGGAGGGGTCGTCCGAGGCTGGATCCAGGTGAGAGCAGTGGTGTTGCCCCATCTACCCGCTCTAAGAGGGGGCGCCAATGACTTCACCCTTGTCTGAGCCTGCCATTCACCCTGCAAACTATCCTATCCCACAATGCCAAGCCTTGCCACACGTCTTTTGGACTAGCTGGACATCACACTTCGTGGTGTCCCCACGGTGTTTCATCTGCCATGACCTTCAACTCTCACTCCCCCACCAACACTTCTTTGTAAATATGCACCAACATCAATCCTCAACCTGTAAATAAACATCACGTAAACACTCAATGATGTGTGGCCTCCATGTTTTAATCACATGATTGTCTTAGAATGTAATGTTACCAGGTGCAGGGATCAATGTTGTTGAGAATCATGCCTCTGTGGGAGTGACCTAGGGATAATGAGAGAACAACAAACACAGGTCAGGAAAGAGATTCACACCCATCACAACACACTGTACTGCAACATCCCACAAACCACACTCATCACCAATTAAGTGGATCACAGGACACACATCAGGGAGCATTGCATGTACACCATCTTCCACACACTTGCAAACAGAACATACCAGAACAGGCATCATAGACACACCACATCCACATCCACACTCCACCACCAAACATACATCACGCATTGCCTGGCTGCACAAGCGGTAGTTACTCACATTCAAGGGAAATAGCGATCAATGAGCTGACGCCTCTGGTCCACACCTTCTTCCTCACCACTATCCTCATCAGTCGACATGGGTGGGATGGGAGGCCGAGCAACCTGTTGGTCTTCAGGGTCCATGATAAGTTCAATGTTATTGCGCAAGGCCAGGTTGTGGAGCATGCAGCAGGCAATCACGATTTTGCATACTTTGCCTGGTGAGTATGGCAGGGCCCCTCCGGTTTTATCCAGGCAGCAAAACCTAGACTTCAGCAGTCCAAAAGTACGTTTAATCACTCGACGTGTCCTCCCATGGGCATCATTATAACGCAATTCACCAGGGGTAGTAGGATTCCTGATGGGGCTCAGCAGCCACGGCCGGTTTGGGTACGCAGAGTCGCCTAGGTGGGGGATGACAGACACAAATTTCATTACCAGGAGTTGTGGGAACACCATGCCACACATACAACACAATTGTCCTCACAACACACTGACAACACAATTGTCCTTTCAGCACACTCACCTACAAGCCACGCACGTTCTGGACGCAGATTAGACATCAGTTGGGGGACAATGCTGCTCCGCATGATGTGGGAGTCATGGGCGGAACCGGGAAATCTGGCACACACATGCGAGATGATGTTGTCAGCCAGGCACACCACTTGCACGTTGATCGAATGGTAGTGCTTCCGATTCCTATATACAGCTTCAAGTGCCTGGGGTGGTATGAAACCAATATGTATCCCATCAATGGAACCCACTACGTGTGGTAACTGGGCCAGGGCATAGTAGTCGCCTTTGACTGCTGCCAACTCTGCCGGACGTGGAAAATGGATGTAATCATCCTTGTAAAGCATCATGGCATTCAGAACATCCCGCAGTACCATGCTGAACATGGATTGTGACATCCCTCCGGCATGACCAACTGTGTACTGGAAAGTGCCAGTTGCAAAGAAATGAAGTGCCGCCATCACCTTTGCTGTGGGTGTGAAAGCTCCAGGATATGTCCTGCGTGGCTGCAGATGAGGTGTCAATTGTGTGACAAGCTCCTGCAATCTCAGTCGGTCAAGCCGGTATTTGCAGATCACCTCCTCGTCAACTATGTCCTCCAGCACAGTGTATGGTCGATGCACATTTGGAGCCCTCCTGTGTGGGTGTAGATGGCAGCAGATGTCAAATGACCAACAACGCATAGCTGTGCAACACTATCACATCTTGACCAACACAATGCTAATAATACATGTTGCAGACAGTGACAATATGTGTGACCAGTCCAATATATAAGGCAATACAGCAGACTACACACACAATGTACAACCACAACAAACATCCTGTGTGCTAACATGTACAATGTAACGTGCACACATGTTCAAACATCTTGCAACAACACATGACTGAGGGCCCATATGTGGACAAGCGTCCCCACAGACACACATGTACGTGCACACACAACCTGAAATTGGAACACACTCTCCTTGTCTTCATGCACCCATGAACACACCTACAATGCCCCCTCAGCTGACATGCATGGGCACACAACAACAGACACGCATACACAGAATGCACGTACACACACATCATTGTTACTTGCACACACAAACCACACACTCACAACAGCTAATGAATGTGTGTACACACCCTTGCGGTACTGTGTAGATGTGTAGAAATGTAAACGTGTGTCCCCAAAACCAAAACGTCAACACGTCGCCATGCACATCTGACGCAACTTGGGCACACATCACTAGCCTTTGTTAACCACTGGCAAGGTCAACAGTATGAGCACACATGCAACAAATGGACATGAATGTCGCACGTGGACACAGGCCATAAACTTCACATCAATATTCTTCCAGCATTCCGGACATGTCCTGACACACATGTACAACTAAGAAGATTACATGTGTGTGGAGACATGCAGTGTGTGTACATACGCCATCCAACACAGAGGATGACCGTTTACACAGCAATTAAGCATGACAAATGCTGTATGGTCAAGGACCATCCCAGGCACACCCCGCAAAAAGCATGTGCGCACTACCGCGACGGTGCATCATTTGAATTTAATCACTCACTGGCGCCGCTATGGCGGTGCATGCATTCCGCGGGGGCTGTGCAGGCCAACACATACATTTGATGATGCAATCTGAAATGGCAGTTGAGAAACCCCCTTACAGTGTTATTGCGGCACCCACCGCCAGTCCAGGCCAGTCACCCACCGCCAGGACTGGCGGTTGGTGACCACCCAGTCCTGGTGGTGGGTGACTGGCGCTGGGTGACCGGCCAGTCCTGGCGGTGGGTGACCGCCCGGTCCTGGCACTGGGTGACTGGCCTGGACTGGCGGTGGGTGACCGCCCAGTCCTGGTGGTGGGTGACTGGCCTGGACTGGCGGTGGGTGACTGCTCATTCCTGGCGGTGGGTGACTGGCCAGTCCTGGTGGTGGGTGACCAGCCAGTCCTGGCGGTGGGTGGCCGCCCGGTCGTGGCGGTGGGTGACTGGCCTGGACTGGCGGTGGGTGACCGCCCAGTCCTGGCGGTGGGTGCCGCAATAACACTGCAAGGGGGTTTCTCAACTGCCATTTCAGATTGCATCATCAAATGTATGTGTTGGCCTGCACCGCCCCCGCGGAATGCGTGCACCGCTATAGCGGCGCCAGTGAATGATTATTTTCAAATGATGCACCATCGCGGTAGCGTACACATGCGGTTGCCGGTGCGTGAACGTGACGGTCCGTGCACATGTAGCCAATGGGAACAGGTTACGCGTTGCGCGTAAGTGCATTCAAAAATTGCGGAAGCCGTGCACCGCCACACCAGTGCGAGTCATTGGCTATTTTTGAATGATGCATCAAGGGAAAACCAATTGCTGCAGACGTGTGCCAGTGATATGTGCTCTGGGCCCTATATATGTGTGAAGATTTTCGGCACACATTCACTGCTTCCAGCCACTGCTGCCTGCGACCGTCACCTCCACCTGCTGCTCCTGAGCTATCCAACAACTGCTGCCTGCGACCGTCATCTCCACCTGCTGCTCTTGAGCTATCCAACAACTGCTGCGTGCGACCGTCATCTCCACCTGCTGCTCCTGAGCTATCCAACAGCTGCTGCCTGCGACCGTCACGTCCACCTGCTGCTCCTGAGCTATCCAACAACTGCTGCCTGCGACCGTCATCTCCACCTGCTGCTCCTGAGCTATCCAACAACTGCTGCCTGCGACCGTCATCTCCACCTGCTGCTCCTGAGCTATCCATCAACTGCTGCCTGCGACCGTCATCTCCACCTGCTGCTCCTGAGCTATCCAACAACTGCTGCTGTAGTGCCACAGTCCAGGACCTTGCCATGTCGAGAGTGCAAGAGATCCGGTCTCGTCCCTTCACCGCAGCGGAGCTGGACGTCCTTGTGGACGGTGTGCTCAGCCACTATGAACGGCTCTACGGTGCCCCCGGACAGGTGGTAAGTGAAGTGGGTAACATGTTGGTGGGCATGAGGTGGTCACTGACTCATTGCTTCTGCAAGGTTGGCGGTGTGCTGTGGGACCTTCACATGTGTTGTCCTGTGCATGGCTGCATGAAGATACGTGTTTCTGCAATGTTTATGAATGTCAAACAGTCCACTGACGTTCCCCTCTTGTCTTTCATCCTGGTAGGTGAAGCTGCACCTTCGCAAGGCAGTGTGGAGGACCATAGCACGTGATGTACGGGCAGTGGAGGTGTGCAATAGATGACACACACACTGCCACAAGCGCTGGGACGACATATCCAGGCTCAGCAAGAATGTTGCGGAGATGACACTGGGGATCATTCCAAGAACAGTCCGCCTTGTCCGACGCACCATGACCCCTCTAATGCACCGCATAATTGCTGTGATGCATCCTGAGCTGTCCGCCCGGCTGAGAGGGGATCAACAGCAAACTGGCGGTAAGCAGACTGTATGTGTCTGTAACTTGTGAGTGCATGCATGTATTTGTGCTCAGACACAGTGTTGACGTCCGTGGTGCGTATCTTTTGCATATATTGCATGTTGGTGGCATTAGCGGAGTGAGCGGTAGCACCCATGTCCGCCAGGTGGACATACCAGGTGATTTGCATTTGAGGGTTCCAGGGCATGCCGTTGAGGTCTGGTGTCCCATGGCATGACATGTGTGGTGGCCTGCATGCACTTGCCCTGTTTGTATGATGTACAGGTTTCACCGACACCCACGGATCTATGATGTGAGGATGTGTGTCGGGGGTGGTTCGTGTCCAGGATGGGTGCTACATGTCAATCGACTGTAAGGATCGATGTGAATTTGTAACCTTCAGTACGTGAGTGTGGCACTTAGGTTCACATCTCTTTCCTCTCTCTTCCAGCTTTGGCCGAGGGCACTGACACACAGACGACGGAGATGAGTGGTGGCAATGCATCCGGATCAGAGATGACACACACGCAGACTGACAGAGGGCAGCCACGGAGAGGGGGACAGAACCGTCCCTGAGGACTCACATGTGGAGACACCATCGTCCTCATCCTCAGAAAGTGTTGGTGAGTCAGCACTGTTGTCACAGACAGGGAGTGGGCAATCGACACCTTCAGTCGGGACACGGCACACAGGGCCCACACTGCCACCCACTGCAACATGTACTGCTCTTGCTCACCAGAGGAGGGGAGCAGAGTTGCCTTCGGTGCAGGCACAGCGGAGCCTGCCCCTGTGTCACAAAGTGCACTTTGTGCTGAGGCAGTAGATCTGCTGCAACAGCTGTGTGTAGGGCAGACCAACATGATCAATGCATTCCAAGACCACGATAGGAAGTTGGGGCAGGTGGTGGCATTCATGGAGGGGATGCATGGCGATGTTGCTGGTCTCCACAGAACAGTTCAGTCATTGGCAAACACTGTGTCTTCAGCCATTGTACAGTCGCATAGACAGGGTGCTACTTCTGTACCACCATCCACATCACTTGATGTTTCAGGGGAGAGTGATTTATCAGACCCGGCCTCTTATTCAGATTATTTCACTAGGAGCAGCCACAGGCAGCAAGGCAGGGCACGGAGGGCACAGACACCATCCCCTAGGACTGGGATATCTTTCTCCGAAGACGACGTGAGCTACACTGGAGTTGACACACAGGATCATCAAGGGGTGTTGGGGGAAATAGCTTCACATGCTACACAGGCGTCCCCCACAAAAGGAACTCCCAAGGCAAGGGCACCTCCAAAGAGCAGCGACACTCCCAAGGACTAGGACACTGCAAAGGAAAGGGCACCTCCAAAGGGCAGGGACACTCCCAAGGACAAGGACACTGCAAAGGAAAGGGCACCTCCAAAGAGCAGGGACTCTCCCAAGGACAAGGCCACTGCAAAGGATAGGGCACCTCCAAAGAGCAGGGACACTCCCAAGGACAAGGACACTGCAAAGGAAAGGGCACCTCCAAAGAGCAGGGACACTCCCAAGGACAAGGACACTGCAAAGGAAAGGGCACCTCCAAAGAGCAGGGACACTCCCAAGGGCAAGGTAGCTTCAAAGGAGAGGGACACCACAATGGACAAGTCTGCACCCAGGGACAGGGCACCGTCCAGGGATCAGGGACATTCCAGAGACAGGACACCTCCCACGCCCAAGGCACATCCCATGGACACGAGCTCCATCAAGGACAGGCATATATCACTCCTGGCTGCACTCAG
The DNA here is from genome assembly GCF_964261635.1 of Lissotriton helveticus. Classification (NCBI taxonomy): domain Eukaryota; kingdom Metazoa; phylum Chordata; class Amphibia; order Caudata; family Salamandridae; genus Lissotriton; species Lissotriton helveticus. The sequence goes on along the minus strand of NC_136059.1, from coordinate 957,013,461 downwards.
GCTGATGTTTCAGGAACGTACAACACATGTGTCAGCGGTTGAGTCCCCCCATACCTCTACTCCCATCCACGCCCCGCAGAAGCAGAGGAAGGAGTACACTGTTGTTGCATCCCACATTACACATGATGCAGAGGGCAGAAGGCAGACCCACAGCAAATGGCAGGCAGGGTCCAGCACGTCCCCAGAGAGCAGACCACCACAAGGACATGATCCAACTTTGATGTCTGATGATGCCACTCCACTTACCAGTCCAGTCATGTACGGGGTGCCCCAACATTTCACAAAGAAATGGAGGCACACACCAGTGACACCTGACCACCTCAATGTCGCTCCAGCACATCTTTCCCCAGCTCCCAGGGCCACCCTGCTTCCTGGCCCATACAGCCCTGTGGCTCATCATTTCAGTGGTCCTAGTAGGTCAGCTGCAGTTCACGCTCATGTGTCAGATAGTGGCACTGTGTCTATTGTACGCTGTCATGCATCATGTAGTGGCACTGTGTTAGTTGTGCCCTCTCCTGTTGCAGGTACTGGCACTGTGTGTGTCCGCCACTCTCATGTGTCAGCTGCAGGCATGGTATTTGTTGGTCAGTGTACAGGGACATGTCCTGGCAGTGTGCCTGGGTCTATGGCTCATGTGTCAGTCAGTATATCAGTGGCTGTGTCTCACACTCCTGTTTCTGGTGCTGGCAGTGTGTCTGGGTCTATGGCTCATGTGTCAGTCAGTAGATCGGTGGCTGTGTCTCACACTCCTGTTTCTGGTGCTGGCGGTGTGTCTGGGTCTATGGCTCATGTGTCAGTCACAACAGCTGTGGCTGTGTCTCAAACTCCTGTTTCTGGTGCTGGCGGTGTGTCTGGGTCTATGGCTCATGTGTCAGTCAGTAGATCGGTGGCTGCGTCTCACACTCCTTTTTCTGGTGCTGGCGGTGTGTCTGGGTCTATGGGTCATGTGTCAGTTACAACAGCTGTGGCTGTGTCTCAAACTCCTGGTGCTGGCGGTGTGTCTGGGTCTATGGCTCATGTGTAAGTCAGTAGATCGGTGGCTGTGTCTCACACTCCTGTTTCTGGTGCTGGCGGTGTGTCTGGGTCTATGGCTCATGTGTCAGTCAGTAGATCGGTGGCTGTGTCTCACACTCCAGTTTCTGGTGCTGGAAGTGTGTCCGAGGCAAGTAGTTCAAGCACTCCACCAGATTCTGTGGTGTGAGGTTTATTTGCCATCACTCACATGTCATTTTACTTTGTGTGTAGATTGACGAATGTCACCACCCTGACATTATTATTGTCCTTGTGACGGGTCGCTTGACACACATACTTGGGTAGCCAGTGATGTACCTGCTCTGTTGGCCACAATGCCCTGTTGCTGTTCTGATACTGCATTGTGCCCTCATATTATGCCTCTGATGTACATGCTCTGTTGGCCACAATGCCCTGTTGCTGTTCTGATACTGCATTGTGCCCTCATGTTATGCCTCTGATGTACCTGCTCTGTTGGCCACAATGCCCTGTTGCTGTTCTGATACTGCATTGTGCCCTCTCATGTGCTGCCTCTGCTGTACCTGTGCCTTGCCATGGACTGTTGATGCACATTGCCCCTCTCACGTGCTGCCTCTGCTGTACCTGTTCAGTGCAATGGACTGTTGATGCACATTGCCCCTCTCACGTGCTGCCTCTGCTGTACCTGTTCAGTGCAATGGACTGTTGATGCACATTGCCCCTCTCACGTGCTGCCTCTGCTGTACCTGTTCAGTGCAATGGACTGTTGATACACTTAGCCCCTCTCACGTGCTGCCTCTGATGTACCTGCTATGTTGTAAACACTGCCCTGTTGCTGTTGTGATACTGCATTGTGCCCTCATGTGCTGACTCTGATGTACCTGCTATGTTGTAAACACTGCCCTGTTGCTGTTGTGATAATGCATTGTGCCCTCATGTTATGCCTCTGATGTACCTGCTCTGTTGGCCACAATGCCCTGTTGCTGTTCTGATACTGCATTGTGCCCTCTCATGTGCTGCCTCTGCTGTACCTGTTCAGTGCAATGGACTGTTGATGCACTTAGCCCCTCTCACGTGCTGCCTCTGCTGTACCTGTTCAGTGCAATGGACTGTTGATGCACATTGCCCCTCTCACGTGCTGCCTCTGCTGTACCTGTTCAGTGCAATGGACTGTTGATGCACTTAGCCCCTCTCACGTGCTGCCTCTGCTGTACCTGTTCAGTGCAATGGACTGTTGATGCACATTGCCCCTCTCACGTGCTGCCTCTGATGTACCTGCTATGTTGTAAACACTGCCCTGTTGCTGTTGTGATACTGCATTGTGCCCTCATGTGCTGGCTCTGATGTACCTGCTCTGTTGCAAACACTGCCCTGTTGCTGTTTTGATACTGCATTGTGGCCTCATGTGCTGGCTCTGATGTACCTGCTATGTTGTAAACACTGCCCTGTTGCTGTTGTGATACTGCATTGTGCTCTCATGCTATGCCTCTGATGTACCTGCTCTGTTGGCCACAATGCCCTGTTGCTGTTCTGATACTGCATTGTGCCCTCTCGTGTGCTGCCTCTGCTGTACCTGTTCAGTGCAATGGACTGTTGATGCACTTAGCCCCTCTCACGTGCTGCCTCTGCTGTACATGTTCAGTGCAATGGACTGTTGATGCACATTGCCCCTCTCACGTGCTGCCTCTGCTGTACCTGTTCAGTGCAATGGACTGTTGATGCACATTGCCCCCTCTCACGTGCTGCCTCTGATGTACCTGCTATGTTGTAAACACTGCCCTGTTGCTGTTGTGATACTGCATTGTGCCCTCATGTGCTGGCTCTGATGTACCTGCTCTGTTGCAAACACTGCCCTGTTGCTGTTTTGATACTGCATTGTGCCCTCATGTTCTGCCTCTGATGTACCTGCTCTGTTGTACCCAGTGCCCATGCTCTTGGGTAGTGTACGATTATACCAATATTATGTTTAATAAAGCAAGTCAATCATGTGTCGTGGTTTGTCGTTGTCATTCCTGGTTGTGTACTTGAATTGTTGATATGTTGGTGCGATCGTAAAGGCAGTTTCACAAACATGACACTCCCCCTCCCTACGTCACAGCCCTGGAAGGTATTCCCCTTCCGATGTCAATTGGTGTGTTGGCGTACCTGCGTCGTCGTTGGTGATGGGCCATGACTTGCTGGTGGTGGAGCACGAAGAGTATTGGAAATGCGTGTAGCGCTGGGTCCATGACGGCGATCTGCTTGTGGTGTGTATCTCCGCTGTGGTGAGTCTACCGTGTTCAGGCAGGTTGTTTTTCCGCAGCGATTTTATGTGTGTTTTCCGCCATCGTGATTTAGAGGACGGTCGGAGACGTCATTCCGTACGGCGGTGTCTCTGGATTGGGTGCGTCCGCCGCGGGGTCGGGTGTACTTCCGCGGTGGTGCGTGCTCTTCCGCCGCGTACGGAAATTTGACATTGTTTCCCATACTAATATGGCGGACGGAGGGTCCGCGGCAGGCGGACAGAAAAAAGCCTTTTTCCGCCTACTCCAGGACGGCGGTCGTCCTTCCGTCCGCCATCGTATCGACCCCTTAGTGTCTAAGGTCTCCCAGTTATCTGTGACGTGTAAGTGGCTCTTGGATTGTAGAACATTAACAACATTTGCTGATAATAAATATGAAAATATGTTGATCCTAAATGTGTATATGCAATGGAGTTCACAGAAGGAATATGGGGTCGAACTGATACATTTTAAGAATGATATGGATTCACTCTGTGATAAGTTTGGGAAGGACTTGATTTTGTTATTGGGAGATTTTAACCAAAAATTAAATCCAAAATTGTCAGACCAGTGGTATACAGAAATTTTAGAGTCATATGAAGTAAAAAAATCTGAGTTTTCGGAAAGTAAAATACCGACCGATGCGGCTAAGTTGGGTAATTACTTAGCTACAAAAAGTTTCTTTTGCCTAAATGGTAGGGTAGCTCAAGACCGGCCGGCAAAGAAAACTTTTAAATATGGGACTCAAAACTGCCCGATAGATTATGTTTTAATGTTAGCATGGAATTTTGAGCTAGTAAAAGATTTTAGGATCAGCCCCATGGAATGTTGTGACCATAAACTAATAAAATTGGAGTTGGAAATAGCCCAACAGTTAGCTTGCGATAAAGTTGTTTTTCAAGAGATGGATTATCCAAAGCGGATAACCACTCGGTTATCCGACACATATATCGAAAGGTTAACTAGACTGCAACAAAAGGTTCAGTTAGGTTGCCTGAGTGACCAAAACCTAGCCTGGTTTGTTGAGAAAATAAAACAAGTAGTGGGAAGCATCAGTGTAGAACTAAGGTCTGATGAAAGCGCTCCTAAGAACAAAGGAAGGTTACAGGCGAAGCAAGGAACTTGGTTTAACCAGGATTGCTTGTTTAAGAAAAGAGAAGTAAGAAGAGAAGAGCGTAGTTTATGCAAAAAGTATGTCCAAGCTAGGGCTGATAATCTCATAAAAATAAAGAGAGAATACATCGCTCTAATCCGCAATGCTAAAAGGACCCACAAAGAAGCTTGCTGGGGTAAATTATTGGTAGCAATCGAATCTAAGAATATACATCAGTTCTGGAAGCTAATCCAGTCAGCTACAGAATCTTCGGCTGCCCCAATGATTTGCGTAGTGGAAGAGGGGGCTTGGGTAGACTATATACAGAAATTATACGCCCCGGGGAGTGGAATTGGAAACGAGGTATCAAGGGACTGGAGAGGCCTAGTAGAGGATTTAAAACAAGATTGCTCAGCAGCTAATGTCCTTAGGACAATAAGGACTTTGAACTTAACAAGAGCTGCAGGCCCAGATAATCTACCAGCCCTGATATTAAACTCAAACCAGACCTGGTGGGCGGAATTCTTCTCTAAAATGTTTGCAATAATATTAGAACAAGGAAAGATACCCTCAAACTGGAAGGGGGCAATAATAAGGCTGTTACACAAGAAAGGGGATGCTCATGCCCCTAAGAACTACAGGCTAATTAACCTATTAGATATAGGAGAAAAGATATTTGCGAAAATAATACTAAGCAAGCTAAAAGACTGGGTGGAACAGCTGTCTATCGTGCCAGTGGAACAGGGTGGGTTTAAAGAAGGCCACTCCACAATAGATCACTGTTTTGCCCTGTGGGCACTGGCCAGGAAATCGATAAAGCAAAATGGTAAACTATTCTGCTGCTTTGTCGATTTCCGGGCGACTTTTGATTCAGTGGACCGTAATAGCCTTTGGGAAGTGCTGGAAAATTATGGAATGCCGGATGGCATATTGAATATTTTAGGAGTTACATAGCGGCAATTGGGTCCAGGTCATTAGAGATACAAAGGGATCACTAACCCATAAAATATTAGTAAAGAATGGCCTTAGACAGGGGTGCGTTCTGGCACCCTTGCTTTTTAAAAAATTTTTTAGCAGATCTTCCTGCAGTATTGGAAATTGAAAGAAGCGAGAGCCCGCGCATGAATAGAAATAAAGTGTCATGCCTTTTATATGCTGATGATCTTGTGATCCTTGACCAAACTGAAATGGGCCTTCAAAGAAAATTAAATGTGTTTAAACATTACTGTGACAAAAAGCTCCTAACTGTGAACATGGAAAAAACAAAGGTCCTATGTTTTGGGAAGAGGGTAAAAAATTGTAATTGGTTTTTAGGACAGGACCAATTAGATATAGTAAGTGAATATAAATACTTAGGCCTTTGGTTCGACAGCGCATTAAAGTGGAGTACTCATTTGGAGGTACAAACTTCAAAGGCTTTTTCATCGGTCTGTGGATTGAAAAAATGTAATAAAGATTATGGCGATATGTCACACAGACCGATTTTAAAGGCATTTGAAGCTATGATCCCCCCGCAAGTTCTTTACGGTGCAGAAGTGCTCTATCTGAGCGGCTAAAGGGGGGGGGGGTCGTGAAGAAGGAAAGATTTTTAAAATACTGCTGTCTTTACCAAATTGTACCATGGTCCAAGCAATTAGAATGGAGGTAGGGCTAATAGTATGGAATGTAAAGACTCAAATGTCCTTGTTAAGATTCTGGAAACGCAAGGAGCCTGGTGGTGAACAGAAGGTCTCAATATGGGGCAGAGAGGAAATCCAAACAAGCAGCTTATGCTGGGCGCGGGACGTACGGAAAACCCTCCAGACTGTAGCTGCGCACCAAAAATTGAGCCTCTTACCGCCATCCCTGGATGTAGTCTTTACTAAGAAAATGCTTAGGGACCAAGGGATCCAATACTCTATATCGCAAGACCTTGATTATCTGAGGGTAAAAAAATCGGTCAACTGGGTAAGGAGCGAATGGGAAAAGGAGGTTCGGTTCCCATATCTGGATTTTTTGCCCAGCAAATGGCTAAGACACGAAATCTTAAAGGTTCGTGTGGGCATAAATCCATGGTAGATTGAAGGAAAAATAAAAGCAGCCTTGATCCAACCAGATGGTATTTGTAAATGTGGCTTGGGAGCAAGAAATTATATTTTACATATATTGCTTGACTGTACATTGATTTTAGCTGTACAAAAAGTGTTTTTACGCCCAATATTTTTAAAATATAAGGTGAATTCACGTGCTGACGCTGCTGGTCTTCTTACAGAAATGTCATTTTTAGATATTACAATTGCGCTGGGGAAGTTTTTGAAAGCAACAAGAGAATCTGTTATGGAGGCAACAAAGGAAGGTGGTAGATTTTAAATTTTTTTAGAGCATTCCCAGTATTGTGATTTTATGGTTTTATATCTTTGTAATTGTGTTAAAATGAATTGTGGTTTAATTATGTTATCACTATGTGGATCCAAAGTTTTATGCATGGTTTATAGACTATGGTCTAAATAAACATCGTTTTATCATCATCATGTGCCATGTAACTCAAACTTCTAGGGAAAAATTGAAAGACATTCCCATAGAACATTGGTCTACGGTAGTTACAGCATGTTTTACATCCCGGTTGAACTAAGCCAATGCCTGCTACCTAGAGCCCTCAGCCAAGAGTCTGATCAACTTACAGATAATTCAGAATACGGCAATGAGACTAGTCTCTATGCTACGTAAGTTTGTCCGAATCTGGTATGTCACGGGAGTACCCACAATCAAATCTCGAACCATCAAGTATGTCCCTAACTGTTGGCAGCACAGGTGGTGCTTGGAGCTGGTCCTCGATACACGAGTGCCTGTTATTGGGGCTGGGCCTTTTCTGTCCAGCTTTGAAATAATATGCTGGCCCCATTGAGGTTCACCATTCTTTTTGGAAAAAGTTGAAGAGTTTCTTTTTATTTAAGCTTTTTTTGTAGGACGAGCCTACTAGGCAGTGCATGTGCATTCTGTTGTAAGGCCTATTGTGGATTACCATGAAAATAGAGCGGTTTGGTGACGCCCATTGCTTATCATTGGCTGGCTTTTCTTTTCACTCTCATTTGCCTCCTTCTTATTTGTGTGTGACCTTCTCAACCTTGTGTTTGTCCCTCCCATGGAGCATTGCCTCTTGTGTGTGTTTGCTTGTTGTCTGTGTTCAATGTTCGGAAACTACTTTTTCTTTTTCTGTAAGCATTCACAGAAAATGCTTGTGTGTTCATGCTGTCTCCCTCATGAACTTCTCTCTTCCATCATGCTGCTGCTTGTCCTTGTGTATTTCTCTCCGCATCCTTCCCCGTTACGCTTCTTCGTGTTGTATCTGTCCCCCACTCCCTATTTGTTTCCATGTACCCCTGTCCTCACTGTGTTGTTTCTGTATCTCCTGCTCCCCTTCTGTTGCTTCCGTACCTCCTCCCTGTGCTCCTTCTGTGTTTCCCCTGCCCTCCCTGTGTTGCTTCTGTGCCACCATGTTGCTTTCAACCCTCCTTGTTGCTCCGCCCCTTAATGCTTCCACCCCCATGCTACTGTTTCCCTCTCCCAGTGTAAAATAAATGCTCTTGCACATTTGTTTTTGTTTTTAGTTACAGTTCCAACTAGCATCGGTAACTAAAAATTTAAAAAAGTAACATTGTCATTTTGTAGGGACACGTATGAGTGGCGTACATGCCTACAAATACATTGAGGATGCTGTGCAGCACAGCTAAAAGTCATAGGCAAAGCCAGTAGTTCACAAAGGTGAGCCACATAGGTTTTGCCACGGCTTGTTTATTATTGGACCTGTTGTTCTTTTGAGATTTATAATGCAGGCAAGAGCGGCTAGTGACCTTTCAATGTGGTGGGGTGAGCGAAGTACCCCACCACCTGCAAAAAGACAAAAACAAATTCCCCCCATAAAAGCCCATACTAACTAAAACAAGCATTTACAATGCAATGGTTTCGCCTTTGGAAAAGTTAGAGCTATTGGCATTGTAAATGACAAAATTTGTATTTATGTGTTGGTTTTGAAAACAGATAAATAAATGGCATTGTCATTTACATTGCCATTAGCTTAATCTCTGCAGTCACTCTGCAGTCCCATAGCACTCCATAGCACTCCCTAGTCACTCTGCACTCCCTAGTCACTCTGCACTCCCTAGCACTCCCTAGCCCTCCCTAGTCACTCTGCACTCCCTAGCCCTCCCTAGTCACTCTGCACTCCCTAGCACTCTGCACTCCCTAGTCACTCTGCACTCCCTAGCACTCCCTTGCACTCTGTACTCCCTTGCACTCTGCACTCTCTTGCACTCTGCACTCCCTTGCACTCCCTAGCCCTCCCTAGTCACTCTGCACTCCCTAGCACTCCCTAGTCACTCTGCACTCCCTAGCACTCCCTAGTCACTCTGCACTCCCTAGCACTCTCTAGTCACTCTGCACTCCCTCGCACTCCCTAGTCACTCTGCACTCCCTAGTCACTCTGCACTCCCTCGCACTCCCTAGTCACTCTGCACTCCCTTGCACTCTGCACTCCCTTGCACTCTGCACTCCCTTGCACTCTGCACTCCCTTGCACTCTGCACTCCCTTGCACTCTGCACTCCCTTGCACTCTGCACTCTCTTGCACTCCCTAGCAGTCCCTAGTTACTCTGCACTCCCTAGCACTCCCTAGTCACTCTGCACTCCCTAGCACTCCCTAGTCACTCTACACTCCCTAGTCACTCTGCACTCCCTAGATTCATTGTCTGTATATTGTGTGTGTGGTGTAAAGTACTGACACACACTACACTGATATGAGTAGCGATATACAACAAATTAAATGCATATGAGAGAGGGGTTATGTAAAGATGAGGGGCACTGTTGGAGGGTGGCAGTGAGGAAATCCGAGAAGGAGGTAGTGGGAGGGGCTAGGGAGCGATGAGGGTCACTGTTGGAGGGTGACAGTGAGGGAATCCGAGGAAGAGGTCTTCGGGTGGAGGGGGAGCTAGGGAGAGATGAGGTGCACTGGTGGAGGGTGGTAGTGAGAGAGTCTGAGGAGGAGGTCATGAGGGGGAGGGGCTACAGAGAAATGAGGGGCACTGGTGGAGGGTGGCAGTGAGGGAATCAGAGAAAGAGGTCATGAGGGGCAGGGGCTATGGGGAGATGAGGGGCACTTGTGGCGTGTGTCAGTGAGGGAATCTGAGGAAGAGGTCAATCAAGGGGCCATGGTGGGATGAGAGGCATTGTTGGAAGGTGGTAGTAAAGGTATTTGCGGAGAAAGAGGTTATTGGTATGGTGCCAAAAAAGACTTTCGCATAAGCGCTAAAGCCGGCCCTGTCAGCCTTTCTGTTTTTGTTTATTTAATTAGCAGTCGGGTCATAATGGCTACTGTGGAACATACTTTAAAGTGTGTGCTAATTATATTTACTGCTATATTCAATGTTTTAAGTTTGAAGGAGATTTTACTAATGTTTTTACCGGGAAAAATGAAAGTGGAGCCCGATGGTGCCTGATATGGGGCTGGGGCCTAAGGTCACCTGTGAGCTAAGGTGCACTGGAGAGGAGTAGTGGATAATCAAGCTTGTAAGGGAGTGTGTTGCAGAGTCCGGGGTCAGGTGGAGGTAGTAATGAAGAGGGATTCTCCCTGAAGGCTCGCACAGAGGGAGCCCGAGAAGTGTCACTTGCCTGATACTCCCACCTCAGAAACTGCCTCTTTCCATCAAAGGAACATTACATGGAAAAAAAACTTTTTGAGAGTGATAATATTTAGAAAGAGATTCAGAAAAGTGTGCGTTTTACTGGGCCTTGTAGGACTAAGAAGAGATAAAGGAGGGCACTCAAGCAGGCCTTCTCAGGCCTATATGCGACAAATCGAGCCCGCAGTGGCCCACCCAAATGCACCCTTGGCCAACCCAAATAAAAATTCCTGGAGCCGGGCCTGCTTGGTAGTAACACTGATGCTGTCTTGTTAAACGTACAGCGCTTTCCAGAGGACTGCTGTTAAGGTCCCACTAAAAGTGCTGAGCAGTTCCAACACCATCTTATCAAAAATTAATTAGCCCAGAAGTGCTGGTGCTGTCTGATTAAAAGTACTGTGGCCCTGCTGAGAAGTGAGTTCAGACACCCTTATGGTAAGTACTAATCATGTCACACCACAGGCATAGCAGCAGTACTGAGAAGGGCTGGCTCAGTCCGAGTTAAGGTATAGCAACCTGAAAAGGAAATGCTGGTACAAGTCTGTAAAATATATATTTTCTGTATAAGAAATGCTGCTACTTTCCTCAGAAAAGTTTAGCATTTCCAACAGGCGGGCAAGTAGAGCCAAATTGGTGGGGGGGGGGGGTGCTGAAAAAGATTGTGGGAGAAGCTAATTCTTTCAGCCATAGGCAGAGTTGCTCTAAGAAGGGGTGAAAACACAACACAAGCCTCATTAACAAGTAAATGGTCTTTTAAAGACCTGTGAAGTACTCTGGTGCAGCTGCAATTAGACGGACGCCAGCCTGAGAAGCTGTCTCAGCCGGGCTGACACACACGAAGGGGGTGGTGGTGGGGAAGCTCTGATACTGTCTAATTAAGGAGTAAAATGCCTGCTGAGAGGCGACCTTGCTTTCCTACTAACATCCAACGGTTGTGCGAGTAACCGCTATAGCAGTCTTTGTGCAAATACAGCAGCACTAAAGAGAAATTATATGTGAACAGACTGCCCCAAAGTTAAGTGAAACCTAGAAACATATATATTATAGAAAAACTATATGGTTCCACTTGTAAAGGAAATGTTATGTATTTTCAGTATTCCCGTATGTTAACAAATTCCAAACAAAAATCAAAAGCACCAAACATGACATTACAATAATCTTTGTACTCATGTAAAACAGTTTTTTTAAAATATAGTTACATAATAAAAAGTGATAGCTTATATGGTACAGTGGTAAGTGCAGCGGAGTGTACACTGCAATCAAAGCAATTGAATAGAACAATCTGAAAAAGAAAAAGAAACAACACTTCATTAAAAACAAGCGGTGAAAGTATTTATTATGGCAAAAAAGCCCAAACTATCTATGTTATGAGAAAATGAGGTCCTCAATTTGATCATCAGAGTTTTGCTACGCCATTTGCACTATATCGATGTTTCAGCTTTGTTGTGTTAATCAGCAGGACATCGGGGTTGGGTGCAATTTAGCAGTACATCTGAGTGTAATGTTAGATGTAGACTGCCTTTGAGGGAAAAAAACTGATTTATACTCCCCTGGCTGCGCACTCCACTGAATACAGTAGCGCCTTTTTTATGCTCATTATGAAAATATTGCATTATATGAATACATGGATTTCTTCTAAATTCATGTGAGTTCAGAGGTGCACATAGATTTTTATTTAACACATTAGTGAAGTGACATAGTTCTCCCATTAGAGGTGCAGCTGCTTTGTTGATAATGCAATATTGTGATGACAATATTATGCCCTTTAAATACTACTGCTTGTGCCATTAAAATACTAATATAAGTACTACTGAACTTACTGAATTACAATAGTATACTTACATAATAACATTATCCCCATAAAATACTAATACTATTGTACTTACAATGCAACACTAAGGCAGTGACAATACTCTCCTTCATATTTTAGCAACCTTACTGAGAAGTTTCATTATTGATCTGTTAAATATACAGCAGTGATAATGAGACGTTTGAATATTGCCACATTAGAGGTAAAGCAACTTAGCTGAGCCGTGCTGTTCCTGTGAGTGTAGCTACCGTTGGTGCAGCAGGTGCAGTGGCACTGGAGTCCAGTGCCCTGAGAGGCAGGCGGGCAACTAGAGCCAAATGTCGGGGGGGGAGGCTGAAAAAGATTTGGGGGGGCTAACTCTTCCAGCCGTAACCAGAGTGGCTGTAAGAAGGGGTGAAAACATAACAAAAGCCTCATTTACATTTAAATGGTCTTTTACAGACCTGTGAAGTACTCGGGTGCGGCTGCAATTAGACGTCGCCAGCCGCGAAGATGTGTCAGCCCGGGCTGACACACACGACAGGGGGCTGATGCCCGGTGAGCCCAATGGGTGTTGCGCGCCTGCTGAGAGGCCCTTAAACTTTGACAATAGCTGTATTTTACCACACCGAGAGCACTCAGATGGGCTCCAGACTAATTTGCATGTAGCCAGGTTCTGAGCTGGGATGGTGCAGTGAGCTAAAAAACGGTGATGGATCAAGCCCTGATCTTTGGACTGGGTAAGAGTGGTCTGCTTAATTCAGACACTCTGTTCATCACCACCCCCTTTTCTGAATCATTTTGTCCACCATAAGCGTGGAAGGGTATACTCAGATGTGAGTCCCTTGCTCATTGCACCATCAGGATTCAAGCAAGCCGGGCCGACGACGGCTGAAATGCCAGAAACCGGTCCCTGGAAGCTTGTTTCCGTCCCAGTATAAGAATTGGCTTGGTAGTTTGGTTTGCCCTGTTCCCATAATGCACTGGGACAGGAACAGACTAATTTGCATGTAGCCAGGTTCTGAGCTGGGATGGTGCAGTGAGCTAAAAAACGGTGATGGATCAAGCCCTGATCTTTGGACTGGGTAAGAGTGGTCTGCTTAATTCAGACACTGTTCATCACCACCCCCTTTTCTGAATCATATTGTCCACCCTAAGCGTGGAAGGGTATACTCAGATGTAAGTCCCTTGCTCATTGCACCATCAGGATTCAAGCAAGCCGGGTCGACGACGGCTGAAATGCCAGAAACCGGTCCCCGGAAGCGTGTTTCCGTCCCAGTATAAGAATTGGCTTGGTAGTTTGGTTTGCCCTGTTCCCATAATGCACTGGGACAGGAACAGACTAATTTGCATGTAGCCAGGTTCTGAGCTGGGATGGTGCAGTGAGCTAAAAAACGGTGATGGATCAAGCCCTGATCTTTGGACTGGGTAAAAGTGGTCTGCTTAATTCAGACACTCTGTTCATCACCACCCCCTTTTCTGAATCATTTTGTCCACCATAAGCGTGGAAGGGTATACTCAGATGTGAGTCCCTTGCTCATTGCACCATCAGGATTCAAGCAAGCCGGGCCGACGACGGCTGAAATGCCAGAAACCGGTCCCCGGCAGCTTGTTTCCGCCCCAGTATAAGAATTGGCTTGGTAGTTTGGTTTGCCCTGTTCCCATAATGCACTGGGACAGGAACAGACTAATTTGCATGTAGCCAGGTTCTGAGCTGGGATGGTGCAGTGAGCTGAAAAACGGTGATGGATCAAGCCCTGATCTTTGGACTGGGTAAGAGTGGTCTGCTTAATTCAGACACTCTGTTCATCACCACCCCCTTTTCTGAATCATTTTGTCCACCATAAGCGTGGAAGGGTATACTCAGATGTGAGTCCCTTGCTCATTGCACCATCAGGATTCAAGCAAGCCTGGCCGACGACGGCTGAAATGCCAGAAACCGGTCCCCGGAAGCTTGTTTCCGTCCCAGTATAAGAATTGGCTTGGTAGTTTGGTTTGCCCTGTTCCCATAATGCACTGGGACAGGAACAGACTAATTTGCATGTAGCCAGGTTCTGAGCTGGGATGGTGCAGTGAGCTAAAAAACGGTGATGGATCAAGCCCTGATCTTTGGACTGGGTAAGAGTGGTCTGCTTAATTCAGACACTCTGTTCATCACCACCCCCTTTTCTGAATCAAATAAAACCTCGACGTCGGAAAAAATAAGCCCCGCCCACCGCCGCACTGACGTGACAAAAGGGACCGGATGAGAAAAATTCGCCAGAAACGCCCACGAGTCGCCTCGCAGGATGACGGACGCCTCTGTTTGCCAATGGCTAGCGTCCATTTATGGAGCTAGCCAATGGGAAACAGAGGCGGGAACGAACATCCATACTGTCAACAAAAGTTTTCGGCCTGGGCGGAGCTCTGCGAGCTCTCGCCAGGTCAAAACCTAAAAACGACCTCAAAAGCCCAAATAAAAACATCCCCTCCCTCCAAAATAAAACAAACACAAACTAAAGTACATGCATTGCACACTTTATATTAATTAAATTGTACTTACCCGCGGGCTCTGCACTCCTCGCTTTCCTTCCAAAGCCTGTGGAATGGAGAACTCCCTAACCAATCCAGAAGCTGCTCTCATGCTGCTTGCTCTCAGGCTGCTTGAGAGCAGCGCCAGGATTGGATGGAGCGGACTGGCCTAATGGTCCTTCAGGGCATAGAAGCTGTGCCTAGTCTCCACCCATCTGTAAAAGACAGCTGGGTGGAGAGCTTCAAAGTCCACATATCACTTTGGCCAGCGCAAAAGCGCTGGCCAAAGTGACATGCGCACTTTGAAGTGCATGGCCACGACCACTCCAGTTCTCCTGCTGCCAATCGGCATCAGAGGACATACCCTTCTGTTTCGAAGGCAGGCTAGTGGCTGCGGTGTGCCTTGGTTAAAAATAAAATTGCAATTAAATTATTTCATTGTAATTTTAATTTTAACACTTCTGGCGGCTCACAGCAGGCAGAAGGGGAACGCTCCCCGCCCACATAAAGAAACTGCAGCTGAATGCAAGCTATTTCACTCTTCTTACCTACAGCTCCAAGATGCCGTCCCGGTGAACATGCCCTTATCAATACTTCTTTTCATTTTATTTTTCATTATGGAAAGGGCTCTTATGTTCTAGTGCCACTGCCTGCTCTTATGTTCTAGGGCCTTATGCGTGTCAGATAATAACTTTTAAATAAATAAATGAATAAATAAATATGTATGGAACATTGAACATGGAAATCTCTTTTGAATGTAAACCTCTCAGATTTGGAATTTTTAATTCGCTTCTGAATATGTTCAGTTTTACAATGGGGGCTGTGCATTTTATGTTTGGAACATATCCACCGTTAGCATTATGCTCATGAACTGCACTGGCACGCTTCCAAGTATCAGAAAGAAACCTTTTATCGCCCCAGCTCTTTTGACTGGAACCTATAATAGTGAGGACAAAGTGCCCGAGGTACTGCTGAAAAAACATGCCTTTCACTGCGAGTTTATCAACTGCTTTCGAGCAAACAAAGGTCTTCTTAATTATTTGCTGTAGCAGGTTTGACACTTTAGTTCCCTACCAGAACTGGAGAATGCAGGGGAGTTGATTGACACAGTCCAGTGAATGAGAACGAACAAATGCCAGCGTGGGGCAGACAGGAGTATAGGAAAGAGCAGGCCACAGATGGCAAAAACAGCACAAAGGCGAACAAAGGCTCGCTCTTCGAAGAAAAGCAGAAACCGATCCTGGCATCCTTACCTTGTTGACCTCATAGTTTTTGAAATGTACCTTCATGTCAGGCTCTGAGTACAGACATGTGAAATTAGTACTCTCTCTCACTTTCTCACACACGCGCGCGCGCACACACACACACACACACAAACTCGATAACAAAAGCGAAATGTCTAATGCCAAAATCTCACCAAGGTCCCATTGCAGGCTTTATGTATCATTTTCTGCTTCGTTATCAGTAAGGCTTGGCTATTCATTTGTTGTTTATTTCAATTTGTGGCCCTTTTCTCCCACTCTAACGATATTTTTTAGCATTAGTTTAGCTACTTTACCTTTAAAATTTGTCCTTGCAATACAAATTTTTCATCTGGGAAAAATGCTCACAATTATCCTTAGTCGACCCTTCAGCACAACACACATCATTACTGTGTGTTTAAAATGGAAAATATATCTGTACTTGCAGCCGAGATATATCAGTAATGTCTCCTTTAATGCCGATATCAATCACATCTAAACAAAAGGCCCCCTTTTATGAAACTAATGCCTGCCAGGTGGTATTTTCAATTTGCCATGCTCTGTCTACCTAAGCCGAAAAATATTTCATAAGTGGATTGTGCTATTTCCACCCGGTGCCCAAGCGGAGCACCCAAACTGTAAATGTCCCATCTCTCCAGGTGGAAAGTGTGTCCCAAAAGCCGCCTCTTGCTAATGACAAGGGTCCCTGGAGCCACCACACACCATGGAAGGCCTCTGGGTGTGGGAGGAGCCTGACGAAGCCTTCAGGACGCATGCATATCAGAAGTAGGGCAATAAAATGGCGGAGTTTTTAAACCCATGGAATGCGACCGAGATGAAACCAAACTGACATTTTATACTGGCAGTAAAAGCCATAGGAACCCATTTGCTTGTGGAAAACACCCTTTTAAATCAGTTGCTTCCTGCCGGACACAGTCGGCTGTGGTAATACCCTATGGGGTACTAATTCACAAGCATATTTATTTACTTTGTTTACATGGTTTTATATTTACTGGACCAGGTTTCAAAGACGTTGAAGAGCTGAAAGGGAAAACAAGTATTTGCAATGCAATAGGTCTTGCATTTTTGCGAGTTTGAGCTATTGGCATTGTAAATGACACTGCCTTTTATTTATGTGTTGTTTTTAAAACAGAGACCCCAGTCTGTAAAGAATCATAAAGATGGGCGGTGGGCTAGTCTACCTCTCATTTACATATACTGTCAATCAAAGTGCGCTTGAATATGAGGAGGGGGAAAATAGTTTCCAGGGATAGTCAGTAAAGTGTTGCTCTACAAACAAGCGTGCTCTTGTAAATGGGCATGACACATTTTAAAGGCAGGTCTCTAATGCAACTACCTGGGAAAGGACAATCTCCATCACTTTCTGCCATCCAGGAAAGTCCATGACTGCAGTGACAAAGCCATTCTTTCAGTAGGTGATGAACCGTAGCAAAGCAAGGTGCTACCGTATAGTCAAAGAAGTTTGAGGTGCTTTGCTAAATCTAGATTTTTTTGTGAGTCGAAGGAAAAAGTCCTGAAGATTTAGATATTGCCCACTGGTCGTTTGAAGCCCTGTCAAACTGTAAGCGTCTCTTCCTTCAGAGGCACGGTAGAGGGATTGTTGAATTCCCATAGAGTCCAAAAAAATCTGTCCTAACACTACCACCTTAAGCCTGCCCCTTTCTGACATAGCGAAACAGAGTCCAGCCAGAACTCCTTGCCACTCCCAGGAACTCATTGGTAACCAAGGTCACCATTTAAAACCAGACAGCGTCTCAAGGAGCATTGCTGTACAAACTGTGCACATTGCTACATACAATGGGCATAAACTCATAGCTCCTTGGTCTCGGAGGGTGAACTCCTATTGCCACTGCACATTCCTCACAGACCCACAAAGCGCACATATGGACCTAATCTGCCCATGAGGATCATCATTCATCAATCCCAATCACCAAGATGGAATCTGCAGCTCTACCAGAACTTCTCTGTTTTCCTATACATTAGACGGTGATGCGGACGGGTGCCTGAGTCCGAGACCACCTCCAACCCGAAGTAAATAACGGCGAGCTAGCGAGCGAAAAGCGTCACAGTCTGTGATCAAACCTCAGGAAAAAGGCGTCGGAACTACCCGAGCGCAGAACTGAGCCAGAGAAACAGCTGAAGGCAAACGGTATCAGCGGAAAAGAGCGAAACCGGAGAAGATCGGCGGCGCCCAGAGGGGCAGACAAGATGGCGGTTGCCCCAAAAGCGGCACTGTAAACAAGAACAACGCGGAGGAGAGGACGCCTCGACGGAAGCACAAGCGACAGAGCGAGCCACGCACAGAAAACACATCCACAGAGACTAACGGCAAGAGAGACAAAAAGAGAAGAGCACGGAGCGAGCCGCGCACAGAAAACACATCCACAGAGACTAGCGGCAAGATCGACAAAAAGAGAAGATCACTCGCGGCCGCCGAGCCACCACAGAGAGGGGTAAGGCAAGATGGCAGAAACCCCGAGATCGGCGCTGAAGACACGAGTAGCGTAGAAGACACTACGGCGAGGTAGGACCAACCGGGGGAACACCTCCTTAAAACATAAACCCCCCGCCCACCAAAGCAGCATAAACAGCAGACAAGAGACACACAAAAGAGCAAAATAAAATGAAACCGAAACCAAAACAAACACGCACCGCAAGGAGGGGGCCATCTTTTGTACCTGACCACACCCACGAAGGCGGTTGCCGTAAACGAGCAGAGCGGAAACCGGAAAAACCAGGGCATAGCAGAACCTTAGCTACTCCGCCACTCTAGACATCATAACGGACAAAAAACAAAAGCGAAACAGCAATTCGCGGTCCGGCAGCTGTGTTCCGGTGAAGGGGCATACAGAAGCGACATAGGTGCCATCAGCGCTAAAGCCCAGCGGAACTACTGAAAAGGCTGGAGGCACTCAGGCACCCGACATTTGGCCGTAGGCAAAGAAGCCCAATAACACAAACCGACCAAGGCCAGGGAACTGCTAGAAATCACAAGCCTGGCACTACAGGGGGAAAGAGCAGAAGAGAATGCAAAGCCGTAATCTAACAAGAGGTAAGGAAACAAGCTCAACCATCAAACCAATACTCCCCCTCCCCGCACAGAGACACAAAGAAGCAAGGGGGCCAGTAAGGAGAGGCGCACAAACACAGAGCGGCGTAATCCAAAGGAAGCACACAACAACAAGGGCGAGGAGGGAAGCCGCCCGGGCGAGTCGCTTAAAAACAACCGCATTACGTAGCATTAATGTAGCAGGAGAGACAAGGGCGCAGACCTAGGCGGTGAGCTGGCGGGGGCAAAAGCTAAAAGAAGAACAAGGTCCATACGCGAACCCTGCCGGTTCCGCCAGGACAAACCAAACACGGACAAGCCAAACTAGAACAGCAGGGGCGAAATAACAAAACATCACAAAGAAGGTATACTACATACCTATCTGGCAAGACGCGGCTTCGAAGAAATGGCAGGACAGGATGGGAAAACGACCAATGAAAGCAAAAAATACAGATAGGACCCACCTGATTCCCCCACGAAGCTCAAATCGGACCTCAAAAACGAAGTAACCCTAGAAACACTACTCAAAAAGATTAATGAAGGAAACGACCTAGCGAAAGCAACGAAACATACCATTGACAACATGCAACTGGAACTGGCGGCCATAAGAGCGGACCAATGCAAGACGAATACAAGGATAGACGCAGTGGAAAAGAGAATCAGTGACATTGAGGATGCAAACTCCCAAGCCCACAAGTGCCTAGTAGCTGTATCTATAACCTCAACCAACCGGGAGAAGCAGCTGGCCGGGCAAGAAGACCGCATCAGAAGGGGGAACATAAGGCTGCTCGGGGTGCCAGAAGGAGAGGAAGACAAGCCAGGTTCTTGCATAGCTCTAATGGAGGAGCTCATATCGCAACTAACAGGCATCAAGTTCGACAGGCAGTTCGAGGTGGACAAGGCATACAGAGTACTGGCGGTCAAACCACAGCATGGCCGAGGACCGCGTCCTATCATCCTCATACCCCTAAGAACGAATCAGACCGAGGCTATCTTCGCAATAGCCAGGAAGAACCAGAATCTAACATGGAAAGGAAGCAAGATAATCATAACGCAAGACTACTCTAAGCACACAGTGGAGATCAGAAAGGGATTCCTCGCATTGAGAGACAATTTGCGCAAGGAGCATATAACCTTCAGCTTCGCAGGCCCTGCGCGGCTGAAGATAGCAGACAAATGGCGAACTTTGACTTTTGACGACCCCAACGATCTAAAGAAATACTTACACGGACCGCCTCCTGAAAGCATGGAGGCCCAAAATATAGGAACAGGGAAAAGAAGAGCCCCTTCAGAAAACACAGAGGCGACCAATGGAAAAGTAGCAGAGTAAGCTCCAGAAACAGAACGCACAGCAACCATAGACAGTCAACAACTGACCCCGAATCGGGGACTAATCAACCAATCTACCTCCAGACAACCCAACTACCTCAACTGCTACCTCTAGGAACCACACAATGCAAAACAGAGCACGCAGGCCTGCCAGAAGCCACTCCGTACAGACGGGCCCCAACCTCCAGCAGGACATATAGACTTTCTGGAAGCGAAGGCCGGAAGCACGCACGCAGTGGCATATCCTTTTAAAGACTGTGAACACTTCAATCCTCGAGAAGGGGGGGAGGTAAGGAACTTCACTGTTGCACGCCCAGTGGACAGTATGCGGGGGGAGGAGGGTGGGATGGGAGGGGGGACAGGAGGCCAGGGGGGCGCTCACAGTACAGTTCTTTTATTTTCCTATCTTTCTTACCTTTCTTCTTTCAACCTCACTCTCGAGGACAAACAACCACCTCCGTGACAGGGGGACACGCACACCATGCTTGCCACAATGCCAGGGCTAACACGAGATTAGGAAGGCTCTAAAAGGAACCATAGAGAAACCGGCAGATACGCTACACAAGGGTACTGACCCTAGTAACGTGGGCGATCTCAATGCCAAGGGATGACTTCACAAACGCATACACAAATACTTTCCGACATCAAGGTAGTGTCACTTAATGTTAAGGGGCTAAACCACCCTGTCAAAAGAAGGAAGGTGTTAGAATACCTGTCGAAACTCAAAAGTGATGTCTGCATCCTCCAGGAAACCAAACTATCAACCGAGGACGCACTACGTCTAAGGGCAAAGTGGATAGGGGGACAGGCCTGCTCATCAGCAGTACACAAAAAGAGGGGAGTCATCACCCTGATCAACAAAAAAGCCAGACTTACCATACACGAGTCTTACGCAGATGAGGATGTGAGACTCCTAATCACTAGCCTCAAAAGGGGGGAGGAGAAGATCCACATAGCCAATATCTATGGGCCAAACTCGGATGACAAAGAATTCAGGAAAGGCGTAGAAATCAGACTAGATAACCTTCCCCAGGATGAGCTCTTGCTGGTGGCCGGAGAACATTAACCAGGTCATAGATCAGGCACTAGACAGACACCCACTGAGGGTGAAGCAAGGATCCCAAAGCCCAAACACTCTGAAGAACCTATGTGCAAAGCTGAAGCTCACTGACCCGTGGCGACTACAGCACCCGGACACCAGAGACTACTCATTCTACTCCCACCCACACAACTTATACAGCAGGATAGACTACATCCTTATGTCAGCCTCCCACACACACCTAATAGATCAAACAGAAATAGCACCGATAACTATCTCAGACCATGCACACATTAGCCTAACACTTAGCAGGAGACACAACGAGAGACCGAGCAGGAGATGGCGACTAAACAGCGACATCCTCAAACACCCAGCCAACGTCACAGAGATTGAGGGAGCCATCAAAGAGTACCTTGAGTTTAACGACAATGCAGACACAGACAAAAGCACACTGTGGGACGCCCTGAAGGCCACGCTCAGAGGGAAATTCTTAAGCATCAAAGCCAGAATAAATAGGGATAGAAATAAAAAAATAACAGACCTAGAAAACCAATCAACGAGCTGGAAAAGGGTCACTGTGCAAACCTAATGGACGGTAATACCCTCACAGACCTAACAAAAAAGAAGTACGAACTAAACAAAATCTTGAGCGAGAGAGCGGGATCGTGGATCAGCAAGTACAGGGCGATAAACCTGTGCACGGCCAATAGAGCAGGCAAAGCGCTGGCATCCTACCTTAAGAGCAAACAGAGGCAACACGCTATCTCCGCCATAACAGATAGCCAAAACAAATCGCAAACAGCTAACAAGGAGATCCTTGAAGTTTTTAGGAACTTCTATGAGGGACTCTACAAAATAGACAACGACCTTAAACCAGACGGAGGCGCAAGCCTCCTAGAAGGTCTAAATCTACCTAGACTGACAGAGGACCAGAAAGCCTTGCTGGAAAGCAACATAACGGGGGCGGAAATAGAGAGAGCAGTCACGGCACTTAAAGACAACAAAGTGCCTGGCCCTTACAGCTACATAGCCACATTCTATAAACATTTCCTTCACCTACTGAAACCCACGATGGTGGAGGTCTTCACACATTGTGTCAAAAAAGGGAGTATGACACAATCCATGTCCGAAGCAAACATAATTGTCATCCCCAAGGAAGGCAAAGACCCCCAGCACCCTCAAAATTACCGCCCAATCTCCCTGATTAACGTAGATTGCAAGATCTACGCAAAGGTCCTTGCAACAAGACTAAACGCCCAGCTCCCAAACCTAATACGGAACTCACAGGTAGGCTTCCTCAAAAACAGGATGTCCAGCGACAACACGCGTCTCCTGTGCCACCTAATCAACCATACCTCAAACAATAAAGTACCGGCAGTCATGATAGCCCTGGATGCCGAAAAGGCGTTCGACAGAGTATCATGGCCCTTCCCAGAGTGCTGCATGAACAAATTCGAATTAGGGGAAAACTATAGGAAGATGGTGATGGCTCTCTACAAGGAACCGAAAGCCCAGGTGGTGGTTAATGGGGGCACGTCAGAACCACTTACCCTGAGTAGGGGAACCAGACAGGGATGCCCTCTGTCCCCGGCCCTCTTTCTTCTAGCACTCGAGCCCTTGCTGGCCATGATCAGGGACAACGCAGAAATAAAAGGCATTCAGATACAAAAGACCACGGTCAAACTAGCAGTATACGCTGACGACATGCTAATCACAACAGAGGACCCTGGCCCATCCATAGCAGCCCTTATGTCCACCATCGAGGAGTACGCGTAGGTCTCAGGATACAAACTAAACATGGACAAGTCGGAATGCAAACCACTAAACATTCATACTACCAAGACAGTTCGAGGAAACTCAGGGCTGGCTTGGCAAACAAAGTTCCTGAAGTACCTTGGCATATACTTTGGCAGAGACCTTAAATCTACCCTGGACCAAAACGAAACCACACTACTGAAGAAAATAAAAGAGAAACTGGACACATGGTTGCCGAGGTTCATCAGTTGGTGGGGTAGGGTTGAATCAATCAAAATGATGATAACACCCTTGGTTAACTACACACTTAGTATGCTCCCATTTACAACAACAGATGACTTCCACAAACAGCTAGATAGGCTCATCAACAATTTCATAAGGAGGGACAAAAAGCCCAGGATAAGTCTGCAGAAACTCAGACTTAACAAGAATCTTGGGGGGCTCAACCTCACAAACTTTAAAACATTCCACTCCGCATGTCTGGCAAAACAGGGTATTTACTGGGTGATCCCACAACAATAGTACACACCGGTTTGGCTGATCACTGGAGAAAGCTTCCCTAGAAGGCCTCGAGCCCATAGCCATTCTTATTGCAAACAGACACCCGGAAGCCAACAACACGTTCCTCAAGAACACCAGGGCCGCCCTTCTCAAGGTCGACAAGAAACTCGAACAAAGCGTTAGAAACACAAAATGGGAATCCATCTGGCACAACACCAAGATAAAATACAGAGATAAGACACTAGACATGAAGGCCTGGTATACACGCGGGATCTCCTCCCCCCATCAGCTGGAGAAACTAGGCTCACGTTTGACACAATTAAACACCTACACAACCTCCAAGACGTGGAATTCTATGCATTCCTAAAAATCTAAACAGCGGTGGCTAGGGCGAATCTCAGCAAAGAGACCCCGTCCATCCTCAAATACATGACGAACTTAAACAAGACCGGCCACCAGACAGCCCACATCTACAAACTACTTAGCCCTGCGAAATCTAATCTGAATGCCAAAGCCCTCGAATTCTGGGAAACCCTATTAGGTAGAGCCCTCAGTGATAGGGAAAAAATCTCCCTGTGGAATTCAGCACTCAAAAATAAAGTCACACCACAATTGGCACAAACCAAATACTGGCTACTCCACAAGGCATTCTGGACTCCGGCCCGCCTAGCCGCGGCTGGGATCAGAGAAAGCGATACATGTTGGAACTGCCATAAAGAAAAGGGAGACCTAGCACACCTGATCCTGAACTGCTCCAAAGTAAAGTCATTCTGGACCATAGTCAGGGGATTCATAAACACAGTAGTAGGCTACCCCATACAAGACAACTTCATAGGACTAATCACCGCCTTCATGGACCCTGAGCCCCAGACAAAGGAGGACAGTGACCTGATCGACCTCCTGCTCACCGCAGCGGTTAAAACAATCCTCACAAACTGGAAGGACACAGGGAAAGCCTCCTTCAAAAGCTGGCTCAACTGGGTGACCTTCCTTAGGAGGGCGGACAACATAACAGCAAACTACTCACCCACCCACACGGCAAGAGGGGAGATGTGGAGCGCCCTGGACAAACACCTAGTCCCTTTCAAACCTCCGTGATCTACGCACATAGACACAAGTTAAAGGCCTGGGCACAGAGCAAGCACTACCACAGCACCAGTCCTCTCACCTTCTCTACTCTTTCTCTCTTCCTTACCATTCCAGCTATTTCTCTCCACCCGAGGGTTATTCTCAGGCTTGCCTAAGCCGGCCTTGTCAAAACATACGTGCTGGCACGCAGCCTTAGACCATGCCAAGTTCTCATAATACGCCTAATGTAACCGGAACGGCGTCGTCCGAACAGCAATGCCACCATCGTTTGTACAGATACTGTACTGTATGTTTGTATAAAATCTCTCAATAAAATCTGTTTGAAATTAAAAAAAAAGAAAATCACATACAAAAGTACTATAACCAATATTTAAAATTGACAACACAGATCCCCCAACAACCGAATCTCATTGCTCCACACTAAGGGGCCGATTATGATAGCGGATAATCCGCATACTCCGGGCCGGCGGAAGCCACCGCCTGCCCGGAGGATGCGGATTATCCGCTGCGGACTGGAAAAAGACCCCCGCCAGATTAGGAAGGCTGGGGGATATTTTTTTCGTCCGCAGCTTTTCCGCTGCAGTCGCGTTCCGTCCGCGGCAGAAAAGCTCTAACATGGCTGGCGGTGTCTATCAGACACCGCCAAGTATATTAGGATGTCGGCGGTCCTATGCCTTTGCACGGCGGCATTTCCGCCGTGGAAAGGCATACGGTCTTTTCTTTGCGGGCCCGTTGCGGGCCCCCTGGGGTGAAGGGGGATGGGGGTGCACATTGGGGGTACCTATGGTACCCCCCTGCCTTTGCGTGCACGAAGTGGCAGGCACCGCGCGGTGCCTGCCGCTTTGTGCATGCAAATGCACTGCTTTAATTTTTAGGGCTCGGCCTACGTCACCACTGCGTCAGCAGTGGGGCGGAGCTCCGAGCCGCATTGTTAAGGGGCTCAGAATCGCGCAGTAAAAATTCCTCAGTGTGCGAGGTTTTTCAGTAGTTTGTTTTGCCATCTGCATGGTAATTGGTCCTCGCGGTGACGTGTTTCTAGTAGCCTTCACGCAATAGGCCATATGGATTTTCGCTTCGGCACCTCCGCCATATTCTGTGTGGTTATGCGCACGGCAGGGCAATAAATTATCAATTAGAGCTGTCAGGGTGCTGCGGTAATAGAATCCAGATGGTCGGGGCGCGTTCACCAGTGTGCCGTGAGTTTTGCGGTCGCGCGTTCGTCTGCATCCGTAAGTGTTTGCCTTTTGCCAGATGCCGGCTCGCAGAGGCCTCTGACATCGCCTCTCCCCGCCTGCTCCTCACTGCAGCCCCCACCACTGGAAACGACAGGCTGGGAGCTCACAGAAGCCTCTGACATCGCCTCTCCCAGCCTGCTCGTCCTTTCAGCCCCCACCGCTGGAATTCATATTAAAAGCATGCTTTGATATACATAGATATGCTCACACATCAATGACCATTATTGTGAAGCCTGCTCGTCCTTTCAGCCCCCACCGCTGGAATTCATATTAAAAGCATGCTTTGATATACATGGATATGCTCACATATCAATGACCATTATTGTGAAGAGGCGTACTTAATAGACCCATTTGACTCCTCTATTGGAGACGACAGTATATGTGGGCCACTGGTGCCCATGGTCCTTATATAATCACAAGCAATACTGCACTGTAGATACCAAATACATCATAACAGTGTATAGGAATTTGTTTGATTTATAGTGGATGAACCGTCCAGCCAGCAGAGCCTCACTAGGTGGTGGCCATCTTGCACCTAGTGATAAGATGCCCCCAACCCCCCCACTCCGTCAATGACATCCTTAATGACATCACTAATGACAAATCAAGTGACATCCTTGATGATATCAATGATGGCATCATCCGGAGAATGTGAGTGCAGAGTTCAGAGTGCAGAGTGCAGAGTTCAGAGTGCGGAGTGCAGATTGAGAGTGCGGAGTGCAGATTGTGAGTGCAGAGTGCAGATTGAGAGTGCAGAGTGCAGATTGTGAGTGCAGATTGAGGGTGCGGAGTGCAGATTGAGAGTGCAGAGTGCAGATTGAGAGTGCAGAGTGCAGAATCAGAGTGCAGAGTGCAGATTCAAAGTGCAGATTCTGAGTGCAGATTGTGAGTGCAGAGTGCAGATTCTGAGTGCAGTTTCTGAGTGCAGATTGTGAGTGCAGAGTGCAGATTCTGAGTGCAATTTCTGAGAGCAGAGTGTGAGTGCAGAGTGAAGAGTGTGAGTGCAGAGTGCAGAGTGTGAGTGCAGAGTGCAGAGTGGGAGTGCAGAGTGCAGAGTGCAGAGTTCAGAGTGCAGATTCAATTCTGAGTGCAGATTGTGAGTGCAGAGTGCAGATTCATAGTGCAGAGTGTGAGTACAGAGTGCAGTTTCTGAGGGCAGAGTGTGAGTGCAGAGTGCAGATTCAGAGTGCAGAGTGTGAGTGCAGAGTGCAGAGTGTGAGTGCAGAGTGCAGAGTGCAGATTCAGAGGGAAGAGTGCAGAGTGCAGATTCAGAAGGAAGAGTGCAGATTGTGGGTGCAGAGTGCAGATTGTGAGTGTAGAGTGCAGATTCTGAGTGCAGATTCTGAGTGCAGATTGTGAGTGCAGAGTGCAGATTCTGAGTGCAGATTCTGAGTGCAGATTCTGAGTGCAGATTGTTAGTGCAGAGTGCAGATTCTGAGTGCAGATTCTGAGTGCAGATTGTGAGTGAAGAGTGCAGATTCTGAGTGCAGTTTCTGAGTGCAGTTTGTGAGTGCAGAGTGCAGATTCAGAGTGCAGATTCAAGAGTGGAGAGTTACAGTGAGTGCAGAGTGAGTACAGAGACAGTGAGTGCAGAGTGACAGTGAGTGCAGAGTGAGTGCGAGAGTGACAGTCAGTGCAAAGTAAATGCAGAGTTACAGTGAGTGCAAAGTGAGTGTAGAGTGACAGTGAGTGCAGAGTGAGTGCACATTGACAGTGAGTGCAGAGTGACAGTGAGTGCAGAGTGAGTGCAGAGTGACGGTGAGTGCAGAGTGAGTGCAGAGTGACAGTGACTGTAGAGTGAGTGCAGAGTGACAGTGAGTGCAAAATAAGTGCAGAGACAGTGAGTGCAAAGTGAGTGCAGAGTGACAGTGAGTGCAAGAGTGACAGAGAGTGCAGAGTGCGTGTAGAGTGACAGTTAGTGCAGAGTGAGTGCAGAGTGACAATGAGTGCAGAGTGAGTGCAGAGTGACAGTGAGTGCAGAGTGAGTGCAGAGTGACAGTGAGTGCAGAATGAGTGCAGAGTTACAGTGAGTGCAGAGTGAGTGTGTGCATAGTGAGTGTGTGCAGAGTGAGTGTGAGAGCAACAGTGAGTGTAGAGTGAGTGCGAGAATGACAGTGAGTGCAAAGTGAGTGCAGAGTGACAGTGAGTGCGAGAGTGACAGAGAGTGCAGAGTGCGTGTAGAGTGACAGTGAGTGCAGAGTGACAGTGAGTGC
Source organism: Lissotriton helveticus (assembly GCF_964261635.1). Taxonomy (NCBI): domain Eukaryota; kingdom Metazoa; phylum Chordata; class Amphibia; order Caudata; family Salamandridae; genus Lissotriton; species Lissotriton helveticus. The sequence continues at coordinate 956,985,692 of NC_136059.1, read as the reverse complement.
AGAGTGAGTGCAGAATGACAGTGAGTGCAGAGTGAGTGCAGAGTGACAGTGAGTGCAGAATGAGTGCAGAGTTACAGTGAGTTCAGAGTTAGTGTGTGCATAGTGAGTGTGTGCAGAGTGAGTGTGAGAGCAAAAGTGAGTGTAGAGTGAGTGCGAGTATGACAGTGAGTGCAAAGTGAGTGCAGAGTGACAGTGAGTGCGAGAGTGACAGAGAGTGCAGAGTGCGTGTAGAGTGACAGTGAGTGCAGAGTGAGTGCAGAGTGACAGTGAGTGCAAAGTGAGTGCAGAGTGACAGTGAGTGCAAAGTGAGGGCAGAGTTACAGTGAGTGCAGAGTGAGTGTGTGCATAGTGAGTGTGTGCAGAGTGAGTGTGAGACCAACAGTGAGTGCAGAGTGAGTGCGAGAATGACAGTGAGTGCAAAGTGAGTGCAGAATGACAGTGAGTGCAGAATAACAGTGAGTGCAGAGTGACAGTGAGTGCAGAGTGAGTGCAAGTGACAGTGAGTGCAAAGTGAGTGCAGAGTGACAGAGAGTGCAGAGTGCGTGTAGAGTGACAGTGAGTGCAGAGTGAGTGCAGAGTGACAGTGAGTGCAGAGTGAGTGCAGAGTGACAGTGAGTGCAAAGTGAGTGCAGAGTTACAGTGAGTGCAGAGTGAGTGTGTGCATAGTGAGTGTGTGCAGAGTGAGTGTGAGAGCAACAGTGAGTGCAGAGTGAGTGCGAGAATGACAGTGAGTGCAAAGTGAGTGCAGAATGACAGTGAGTGCAGAATAACAGTGAGTGCAGAGTGACAGTGAGTGCAGAGTGAGTGCAAGTGACAGTTTGTGCAGAGTGAGTGCCGAGTGACAGTGAATGCAGAGGGTGTGCAGAGTGACTATGAGTGCAGGGTGAGTGCAGAGTGACAGTGAGTGCAGACTGAGTGCCACGCACACCAACAGCTGACAGTGCACCAGCCACTCTTTCAATTGGAACAATCATCAACAGCTGTGTTGGACAGGCCGCATGGTCGGGCTGTCCCCCTCCCCGCAATGGGACCGGGACCCTGGCTCTCCCTGCATCCCCAGCCAGAGTCCCCGACGACCACCCGAAGTAACCTGCAATCCCTCCACCACAAGACACCAGCTCCGGACCCAGCTGGCCCGGGTCACCATCCACACACGGCCTCGGCCCAGCCGCCATCTTGGGGCACTGCAGCACGAGGCCGCGTGGCCTCAACTCGACCCTCACCCTGGGCCCGGCCGGCCCCGACATCGAGGCACCAACCTCCCCCCAGGAGGCAGAGTGACCACTTGGCGAGTCAATGGGAGAAGGAATCGTCAACGGCTCTCCTCCGCCAGGTGTCGATCACCCCCGGCCGCCCTGGGCGCTGGCTCCACCCCCCTGCTGGGTGTCTGGACTCCCTCATCCCGGACCTCCCGGCCCCCAGGCGCGAGGGTCCGGACATCAAAGGGGACCAGACCTATAACTGGGGCAGGGCCAGACCAGGAAGCCAGTTGTATCCTGGAGTCGAGAGACCCAAGAAGAACTCATCCGTAACTGGCCTGCTGGCGCTGCCGCGGCCCTCTGCCTCGTGAAACCATCGTCTTGGCCTGCTGGCGCTGCCGCGGCCCTCTGCTTCGTGAAACCATCGACTTGGCCTGCTGGCGCTGCCGCGGCCCTCTGCCTCGTGAAACCATCGACTTGGCCTGCTGGCGCTGCCGCGGCCCTCTGCCTCGTGAAACCATCGACTTGGCCTGCTGGCGCTGCCGCGGCCCTCTGCCTTGTGAGACTATCATCTTGGCCTGCTGGCGCTGCCGCGGCCCTCTGCCTCGTGAAACCATCGACTTGGCCTGCTGGCGCTGCCGCGGCCCTCTGCCTTGTGAGACTATCATCTTGGCCTGCTGGCGCTGCCGCGGCCCGATCCACAGACACTCCAGCTCGAGGATTGTGAGCTCGCCTCTTACCACTACCTGTACCGATCCGGTACTAAGACTGTCCCGCTACCCCCTTTCCCTACAGAGACTAGAAGTGAGAGGACCCCCGGGTCCAAGTTATCCTGTATCGCTGATATCCTTGCCTTAAGAACCTTATATAAAGCCTTGAACTCGACTTGGTGTGGTGCCTGTTTGTGGGGAGGAAGGGTACTTGTCTGTACGATCGCCGGAGACGGTCCCCCTCGGGGATCTCTCCCTCGGTATCCGGCCGACCCTCAGGGTCCCCGTCTAACATTGGTGGCCAGCGACGGGATCCGAACCTACGCATAATCGTACAGAAAGTCACTCGCCCCACCACACACAACAACCATGTCAATAGAGAGCGGAACAACGGAAACATTTCAGATGGAAAAATTGGAAGACTACAACCACCGGGAACTGAAGCAATATTGCATAGAACTTGGACTTCCAACCACAGGTCTTAGCACAAAGGAAGACTTCAAACGAGCCCTAGAAGCTTGGGCAGAAACGGGTACGGCCGTACCCCGAACACAAACAACCGAAACGAGCCCCGCACCAACTAAAGAAAGAGCGGATCTCTCCCTGGAAGAGATCCGAGAAAGAGAAAAAACCAGACTCCACGAATTAGAACTTGCCCGACTTCGCTTGGATGGGGAACTCAAGCTGGCAGAACAAAAAATAACCCTGGAACACTTACGGCTCAGGGAAGAGCGGGAAGACAAGCAAAGACAGAGGGAGCTAGAGGAAAAGAGACTAGAGTACGAACATGAGCGCAATCTCAAAGCACTGGAGATTCAGAAACAGAATAAAGACCTCGGGCTCCCCGAACGACCGACCCCGTCTGCCTCGACCGAGCCCAAGGTTCACATCCCCAAAGATGTCATCCGGGAATACCACAAGAACGATGATATCCAGCAGTGGTTTAAAGCCTATGAGGTGGCAATGACCTCCCACCGGATTCCCCGAAGCGATTGGGGAGCCGGATTATGGGGGAGGTTTGTCAACGAAGGGCGGGACGCCCTGCTGCAACTCCCGGACCAGCTAATGACCTCCTACGACCACATGAAGGCCGCCCTCCTCACTCGATACGGGCTCACACCTGAAATGTACCGCCAACGGTTCCGCGACTGCAAACGGATTCCGGGTACAACTTGGGTGGAGTACGTGAACTTTTTTAGCCGAGCCTTCGAGGGGTGGATCAAGGGCAACAAAGTAACCACCTACGAACAACTCTTTGACCTTATCGTATGGGAACACCTGTCGAACAACTGCTTCGTGGAGCTCCGGCAACACCTCCTGGACAGTAAGCTAACCGACCCTCGACAACTCGCCGTCGAAGCCGACCGGTGGGAAAGCACCCGAGTTGGCCGGAGCGCACCCAGCGAAGTATCCAGATCGTATCGCCCCCGAGGGGGAGGAGGAAGTCAGGGTCGGGGGAGAGACCCCGGCCCCTCGTCACCCCCCAGAAACCCCTCGACCCCGGTTGGCCGGGGAAGCCCTGCCGTCCGGGCCGGTTTCCGGGCCAACATTACGTGCCACAGGTGCCAGCGACCCGGCCACTACGCCAGTGATCCCAACTGCCCAAAGAATCCGAACACGACTCCCCGCCAAGTTGCAGCGGCGGCCCTAGGGGAAGAAATAATCCCGGAAGACCAAGAGGAGTACGAGACCGATCCCTCGGAATGGGCACCCGCCGCCATGGCACTGGTCTGCTTAGGGGAGAGAGACATGATTCCGCGGGCCCCCCTTCCCGCCAACACACAGAAGTACGGTCAATGGGTTAACATCAATGGTCGCCGGGCGGAAGCCCTCCGCGACACCGGGGCCAGTGTAACGGCGGTCCGACGCCACCTCGTCACTCCAGACCAAATCTTGCCGAACATTCTTTGCCCTGTTCGATCAGCCGACAACTCCGAAAGCCTATGCCACATGGCCTGCGTCCCCTTCGAGTGGGGAGGAGTAACAGGGATGTTAAAAGTAACTGTCCGCGATGATGCCCCCGTGGACTGCCTCCTAGGAAACGACCTTGAAAGCTCTCCCTGGGCAGCTGTCGAACGGAGGGAGCACCTGGGGATGCTTGGCCTCCCCGAATGGGTCTGCGTCACGACCCGGTCCATGGCCGCCCGCGCGGTCCCCAACCCAGAAGAGCCCGAGTGGCCAGAACCTCCTCCCGCGCTCATCCCAGAGGAGGCCGCCCCAGAAGCCATTCCCTTGACCCAAACCGAAGAAGGACCCGACCAGCTTCGGGACGTCCCTGACCTGGCACAATGGCGGCAGGAGGGAGGCCCCACGCAGGAACAATTCCGGGCCGAACAGAAAACATGTCCCTCTCTCGAAGGACTCCGGCAGCAAGCCCTGGCCCAGAGCACCGGGGATACCTCGGGGGCCCACTGGATCTACTGGGACCAAGACCTGCTCTACAGCGAGCAGAAAATTGCAGAACTAGGGGCCAGTCGGGTGCTGGTGGTGCCCCTTCGCTTCCGAGACTTCCTCCTGAACTTAGCCCACGATGTCCCCCTTGCCGGACACCTGGGGCAGGATAAAACCTACGACCGCCTGGTGACCCATTTTTTCTGGCCCCACATGCGGAAGGATGTCACCAACCACTGCAAGGCCTGCCCCACCTGCCAGGCCAGCGGAAAAAGTGGCCGAAAAATCAAAGCACCATTACAACCCTTTCCTGTCGTCACCACCCCGTTTGAACGAGTGGGAATAGACATTGTGGGGCCCCTCGACCCTCGAACAGCCCAAGGACACCGGTTCATCCTGGTCCTTGTAGACCACACCACCCGCTATCCCGAGGCCATCCCTCTTCGGACTGTGACGGCCCCCGTGGTGGGCCGGGCCCTGATGGGGATCTTCTCCCGGGTGGGGTTCCCCCGGGAGGTCGTCAGTGACAGGGGCACGAACTTTATCTCCAGATATATGAAGTCCCTCTGGCAGCAATGCGGGGTCACCTACAAATTCACGACCCCCTATCACCCGCAAGGAAACGGACTGGTCGAGAGATTCAACCGCACCCTCAAGGGGATGATTATGGGTCTAGAAGAACCCCTTCGACGCCAGTGGGACGTACTGCTTCCATGCCTCCTGTTTGCCTATCGGGAGGTCCCGCAGAAGTCCCTCGGCTTCAGCCCCTTTGAACTACTGTACGGGCACCCCGTCCGGGGCCCCCTCAGCCTAGTCAAGGAAGGTTGGGAGCAGCCTCCCCAGAAAACTCCCCCGGACATCTACCGGTATCTCCTGGCTCTCCGCAACCAGACCCGGCGGTTCCGAGACACCGCCAAAGCCAACCTCGAGGCCAGTCAGGAGGACATGAAGAGGTGGTACGATCAGCACACGTCCTCCATCGAGTTCGAACCTGGACAACAGGTCTGGGTGATGTCCCCGGTTGAGCCCTGTGCCCTCCAAGACAGATGGTCCGGGCCCTTCAAGGTAATCGAACGCAAGGGGCCCGTCACCTATTTAATCGACATGGAGACTGCCCGGAACCCCCTACGGGTCCTCCATGCCAACAGGCTCAAACCCCATTTTGTGCGATCCGAACTCAGCCTCCTGATGGCTACCGATACTGGGACAGAAGAAGACTCCGAACCCCTTCCGGACTTACTGAGGGCCCTCGAGCAGGATGGCTCAGTGGAAGGGGTCCAGCTCTCCGAGGCCCTGTCCCCGGAGCAACGCCAAGACTGCCAAACGCTCCTGAGGCAGTTCGCCTCCCTGTTCTCCCTCACCCCCGGAGTCACCCCCTGGTGCCTCCACGATGTGGACACCGGGGACAGCCCTCCTATTCGACACCGAGCATACCGCATACCAGACCGGGTACGAGCCTGCATCCAGACCGAGGTGTCCAAGATGCTGACCCTAGGAGTGATCGAACCTTCAGACAGTCCCTGGGCGAGCCCGGTCGTCCTGGTTCCCAAGGCAGCTGCCCCGGGCGTTGCCCCTGAGCTCCGGTTCTGCGTGGACTATCGAGGGTTGAATGCAGTTACCCGGACCGACGCTCATCCCATCCCCCGGGCAGACGAGCTAATTGACCGGATGGGGGCCGCCCGCTACCTGAGCATCTTCGACCTAACAGCGGGTTACTGGCAGATCGGCCTCACCCCTAGGGCCCAAGAACGATCCGCCTTCTCTACCCCAGACGGCCACTACCACTTTAAAGTCATGCCCTTCGGCATGAAAAACGCCCCGGCAACGTTCCAACGGCTGGTAAACCAGGTACTGGCGGGCCTGGAAGACTTCAGCGCCGCCTACCTGGACGACATTGCTGTGTACAGCCACCAGTGGACCGACCACCTCCGCCACCTGCGGGAGGTTCTACACGCCCTCCAGCAAGCCGGGCTCACCATCAAGGCCAGCAAGTGCCAAGTTGGCCAAGGGTCCGTGACCTACCTGGGACACCAAGTGGGAAGCGGGCTGGTGGCCCCTCTCCAACTCAAGATTGCTGCCATCCAGGCCTGGCAACCCCCTACGAGCCAAACGGAGGTCCGGGCCTTCCTGGGGCTCACCGGATACTACCGGCGGTTCGTGAAGGACTATGGCAGCCTTGTGGGGCCCCTCACAGAGCTCACCTCCAAAAAGAGCCCCAAAACCGTCAACTGGACCCCGGACTGCCAATCAGCCTTCGAGAAGCTAAAGACCGCCATGTGCACGGCCCCCGTGCTCCAGGCTCCCGACTACAGCCGGGAATTCATTGTGCAGACGGACGCCTCCGATCATGGTGTGGGGGCCGTCCTCTCCCAACTCAACACCGAAGGGGTCGACCATCCGGTGGTCTTCATCAGCAGACGCCTCTTGCCCCGAGAACAGCGCTGGAGCACCATTGAGAGGGAGGCCTTCGCCGTAGTCTGGGCACTCAAGAAGCTCCGGCCATACCTCTTCGGCACCCACTTCCGGGTGCAAACAGACCACCGACCCCTGCAATGGCTGATGCAAATGCGGGGGGAGAACCCGAAGCTGTTGCGCTGGTCCATCTCCCTGCAGGGGATGGACTTCACGGTGGAACATCGTCCAGGCCAGGACCACGCCAACGCCGACGGCCTGTCACGCTTTTTCCGCCTCAGCGAGGAGAGTCCCCAGGAAGATGGCTGACTCTCCCCGCCTTCAGCTGGGGGGGACGCATGTTGGACAGGCCGCATGGTCGGGCTGTCCCCCTCCCCGCAATGGGACCGGGACCCTGGCTCTCCCTGCATCCCCAGCCAGAGTCCCCGACGACCACCCGAAGTAACCTGCAATCCCTCCACCACAAGACACCAGCTCCGGACCCAGCTGGCCCGGGTCACCATCCACACACGGCCTCGGCCCAGCCGCCATCTTGGGGCACTGCAGCACGAGGCCGCGTGGCCTCAACTCGACCCTCACCCTGGGCCCGGCCGGCCCCGACATCGAGGCACCAACCTCCCCCCAGGAGGCAGAGTGACCACTTGGCGAGTCAATGGGAGAAGGAATCGTCAACGGCTCTCCTCCGCCAGGTGTCGATCACCCCCGGCCGCCCTGGGCGCTGGCTCCACCCCCCTGCTGGGTGTCTGGACTCCCTCATCCCGGACCTCCCGGCCCCCAGGCGCGAGGGTCCGGACATCAAAGGGGACCAGACCTATAACTGGGGCAGGGCCAGACCAGGAAGCCAGTTGTATCCTGGAGTCGAGAGACCCAAGAAGAACTCATCCGTAACTGGCCTGCTGGCGCTGCCGCGGCCCTCTGCCTCGTGAAACCATCGTCTTGGCCTGCTGGCGCTGCCGCGGCCCTCTGCTTCGTGAAACCATCGACTTGGCCTGCTGGCGCTGCCGCGGCCCTCTGCCTCGTGAAACCATCGACTTGGCCTGCTGGCGCTGCCGCGGCCCTCTGCCTCGTGAAACCATCGACTTGGCCTGCTGGCGCTGCCGCGGCCCTCTGCCTTGTGAGACTATCATCTTGGCCTGCTGGCGCTGCCGCGGCCCTCTGCCTCGTGAAACCATCGACTTGGCCTGCTGGCGCTGCCGCGGCCCTCTGCCTTGTGAGACTATCATCTTGGCCTGCTGGCGCTGCCGCGGCCCGATCCACAGACACTCCAGCTCGAGGATTGTGAGCTCGCCTCTTACCACTACCTGTACCGATCCGGTACTAAGACTGTCCCGCTACCCCCTTTCCCTACAGAGACTAGAAGTGAGAGGACCCCCGGGTCCAAGTTATCCTGTATCGCTGATATCCTTGCCTTAAGAACCTTATATAAAGCCTTGAACTCGACTTGGTGTGGTGCCTGTTTGTGGGGAGGAAGGGTACTTGTCTGTACGATCGCCGGAGACGGTCCCCCTCGGGGATCTCTCCCTCGGTATCCGGCCGACCCTCAGGGTCCCCGTCTAACAAGCTGTCAGTGCACCCTTTCACCAACCACACGCATTACCATCCAGCTCTGTACGCTTGACAGCCACACTCACTAACAGCTTACTGCACGCTACCACCAGTCATACACACCTCAAGCCACCACTACGCGCTTCCACCAAACACACACCAACAGCCATCACTGCACAGTTCCTACAGGCACACACATCCACCACACATCAATGCACACACCAATTGATAACGCATCCACCAATTAATATTGTACCTATCGCACTATGCTGCACTTACCTTTTAATGATATTGCGTCAAAGTGCAGCATGCCACCATTGATAACATTCCAATCCAACACACATATCTCCAACACACACCACATGTTTCCACTCCAAAACACATGCCTAAAACACATTGCCATTTACAATGCCATTATCTCTAACTCAAACAAACCCGAGCCCGAATGCATTCATAATGCTTGTTAACATTGCGGCGGGTGCTGTTTCAAGCAGCACCCGCCGCAATGTTCAACATACAGGATGTGACCGCCAGGGTGGCGGTCACATCCTAATTTGCACGGAGGGACCGCCGCTGCCCCTGCGGACGGTCCCTCCACCTCTGGGGTGGCGGACGGACGCAGGTCCGTCCACCATCCTAATAGGGCCCATAGTGCCAACATTCAGATTTTGGTCAAAAGACGCCTTAAAACTCACACCGACTAAATAAACAGAAAAGTAGAACAATTCCTGGAGGGAAAGGTATACAGTTTTGCAATTATTTGCCTGAGTTTCTGACGCCCTGGTGACCCTGACTACCTTCAATAACTGAATGATTTGAAGTATTCAATTACAGATCAGATGAAGAACAAGGGATAAGGTTAAAAAAATATATATATCCACAAGAACTGTGCCCACAATGAAGAGCTTCACAGGTAGGTTAATTCTCCCATTAATTAATTTCAGGCAACAATCCAGTGCTCATGGGAACCAGCACACCTTCCTTCATGGAAGTGTTTTAAGGGGCTTTGTGCACGGTTAGTTCTTTTAAACACAGTTTTTAAAGATCTTTTAATAGTTTAAGATGTGCTTGCAGCGTTATTGATTTATGAATATGTGCCATCGATCTAGACATAACTTCAATTGGTGCATGCTGGTTTGTGATTCATGAAGCTAGCGTTGTTAGCAATTAATTAATACTCATGGGCAAGGAAAGGTGGGTTTGTGATATATGTGTATGTAACTAACAACATTAGTCAAAACTATTTCAGATTAGTTACACGCATAGTAAACCATTGATCATTAAAATACCTCAATGGGTTGGTTGCACTCTCCCACAGGCTAGGATTGTTCTTTTCTGCTTGAAATACGGGCTACCTCCCAATAAACGGGAGGGAAGGCAATTCATTCTCACCTCCGAGGGTCCGCTGATAGGCGGTGGGGCTCTTCTGCGGCTGAGCGAGCAGCTAATAAATCCACAAGAAATGTGCCCACAATGAAGAGCCTCACAGGTAGGTTCATTCTCCCATCAATTTATTTCAGGCAACAATCCAATGCTCATGGGAACCTGCACACCTTCCTTCTCGCCGACGCGTTTCGGGATTCATTCCCATAATCATGGTGGTATATTCAAATGAGACAGTTCTTTGTGCTATTTAAAAGTTTAATCCCCGCCCCAATGGGCGTTGACATTCAGCATGCTGGTACATGTAGTTCTTATTTGTTTTATTGCTTCAAGTAGCTTGTCTCTTCATTCCATTTTTGATCATTAAAATACCTCAACTGGTTGGTTGCACTCTTCCACAGGCAGGGATTGTTCTCTTCTGCTTGAAATACGGGCTACCTCCCAATACACCGGAGGGCAGGCAATTCATTCTCGCCTCTGAGGGTCCGCTGATAGGCGGCAGGGCTCTTCTGCGGCTGAGAGAGCCGCTAATAAATCCACAAGAACTGTGCCCACAATGAAGAGCCTCACAGGTTGGTTCATTCTCCCATCAATTTATTTCAGGCAACAATCCAATGCTCATGGGAACCTGCACACCTTCCTTCTCGCTGACGCGTTTCAGGATTCATTCCCTTAATCATGGCGGTTTATTCAAATGAGACAGTTCTTTGTGCTATTTAAATGTTCAATCCCCTCCCCAATGGGCGTTGCCATTAAGCATGCTGGTTCATGTAGTTCTTATTTGTTTTATCGCAACAAATAGTGTGTCTCTTCATTCCATTTTTGATCATTAAAATTCCTCAATAGGTTGGTTGCACTCTCCCACAGGCTAGACTTGTTTTCTTCTACTTGAAATACAGGCTACCTCCCAATACACCGGAGGGCGGGCAATTAATTCTCGCCTCCGAGGGTCCGTTGATAGGCGGTGGAGCTCTTCTGCGGCTGAGCGAGGCGCTAATAAATCCACAAGAACTGTTTTCACAATGAAGAGCCTCACAGATAGGTTCATTCTCCCATCACTGTATTTCAGGCAACAATCCAATGCTCATGGGAACCTGATCACCTTCCTTCATGGAAGTGTTTTAAGGGGTTTTGTGCACGATTAGTTCTTTTAGACACAGTTTTTAAAGATCTTTTAAAAGTTAAATTTGTGCTTGCAGCGTTATTGATTTATGCATATGTGCCAGCGATCTAGACATAACTTCAATTAGTGCATGCTGGTTTGTGATTTATGAAGCTAGAGTTGTTAGCAATTAATCAATACTCATGGGCAAGGAAAGGTGGCTTTGTGATATATGTGTATGTAACTACAACATTAGTCAAAACTATTTCGGATTAGTTACACGCATAGTAAACCACGGTCTGGGCAGACTGCAAATATAAGATTATTACCCAAAGTTGGGGGCTGGATATAAAATCATTATCCTGCTATGGATAGCTAAGCTGGCTACGAGAAACCTTAAGCTGCTCAGATGTAAATGGGTTATGCAGACACCTAAAATAACTTGTGGTTTTGCAGGATAATTAATAGGGGTCGATGGTGGCAAACGCTTTTGCCAGAACAGATTACCCTTTCTATTCCCCTCTCCCACCATCTTAACAATGCCCCTTTGCAGAAGAGCAACAGGGTCTGCAGGGGGTGACGCTGCTGCAGCTGCTGACGATGCCATGATTTTCCAGACGGGCTGTGGGTTAAAGGGTTAGACGCGCTGGCAGGGACCAGTGGGACAGTTGCACACACTTTTACTCAGGGACAGAAAGACAGGCCAGCGCCACGCACGCTATTTATCACCTCAAGCGCTTCTACACACAAAACGGGGTGCGCGTACTCAGCAGACCCAGAAGCAGCTGGCGCTGGACGCTAATTGCTTTGCTTTCTAAGCCTCAATCACAAGTCTAGTTCTTCTTTTGCCATCGATTTGACAAAGGACTGATACAACACGTATCCTGATCTACCACAATGAAGTATGTAGACATAGAGAGCGGCAAAGGCACACTTTTCTGCATGTTGTAGATGTACGATGCACACCCACAAGAAGTGATTTCAGGCGGCCGCATTTTAATACAGAAATTGACTTGCACTAGTATTCTGTACCAATGTATTTTATATCCTTTGTGATTTGGGCAGGTGATCCTCATTTTGTTTTTTAAACAAAAAAAATAGCAGCTAATAAAATAACGCAACTCACAAAAAAAATATTTGCAATGCAATAGGTCTCGCATTTAAATGCGAGACCTATTGCATTTCAAAGAAGCGTATGCCATTTTCCCCCCATTGTCCGGCATTGAATGTAAGCAATGCACGTCGTGTGTGCAGTAAGGGAAACTCAATAAAGAAAATAGTACCCACAGATTTAAGAACAGGTACTGTGTAACAACTAAAGTAAAAGGGCCAGTCGCCACGGGACGTTACAAATGAAGACAAGGCGTTACTAAGGAGGGACTAACAAGCCTTTTTACATATCAGAAGCCAGTATTTACGGATGACAATGACACAAGCCAATGATAAATATGGGGGGAGAGTGGGCGGGGCTTCTATTCCATACTCTACTACAACAAGTCTCGCAGAGCAGCGCATGCGCACTGGCTCTATGCTCGACCTAAAAACATGGATTACATAGAAAATAGTTGCAGAGCAAAACAGATCTTTAAAGACAACCGTGCAATTAATTTACTATTACAAGCAACAGTGAGAAACAGCTGAAGCAACAGAAGATCTGTGATATGGTCAATGTAAGGGAGCTGGTCCTTGCATGAGCAGATGATAAAATTATATAAATATAAAATCTATTTACAACTTATGTGTAACAGTATGTTGAAATGAGCCTGGGTCTCTTGACATGATGAGCTTGGTGATTGCCACTTGAATGAGCAGAACGTGCTAAAGTATCACTGTATGAGTACCATAACTTGAATAAATGAGTCAGTGTGATGCAAAATGAAACAACATCTGAGTAAATACAGGTTATGTTCATGCTGAGATCAAGAACAGGTTAAAAGAGAAATGCATGGTCTATATCAGCCACAGGGTCCAACCAACAACTAGAAATTAGGTCAGATATTTAAATCACACAACTCTCATTATCAATAAAACATACAGCATTTACATACTAAAGTCAAGTTTACAGAATCTGTCTAGTCACACAATAACATATGTTATGGTTGAATAATTCTTCAGTATAGTTTACAATGTGTCAACAGTAATCTGCACCATTCTTGTAGTTTCAACTCATTGGTTCCAGTGTCCTAGAGGACATTCATTTACCAGTACAGAATCTTGCTTCTGTATGCCTCTAACCCAAGTCAAGTCTTCAGAGAGTCAATCAATCAATCAACCAAATAAACTTTATTCATTTTCACGTACAGAAAACCATAAAAGTTCCAAAACATTAAAATTTTATTAAGAACATAATACAATAAAATTACATATAAAAACAAGCATAGCCCCTGAAGGCAAGGAGGGAAACAATGAAATACCCTGCCTAAAAAAGCTAACAGTGAAGTACGCTATCTAAAAAATGTGACACACACAGTAGACACATTTACACTGAGCTTACGCCATTAAACTAAACAACACAAGCCTCTACAGCGCATGTACTCCACAGATGGGTCACTAAGTGTCCAGACAGGTACTGGGTCTCACCGTGGATTTCAAGTAACCCACGATAAAAAAGATACAATCGGCCTTGCATATCAAATCCACTAAAAAAAGTCATGTCCTTTTCACCTGTCAGGCATATTACTTCCTAAGAGGCAGATGGCTCACGCCTATATGCAAAGAGTTGGGAACTAGCAAGCATGGTGTGGCCCTGCGCATCCTTAAATCTGATGCAAGAACCCTTTTTGCCTGCTCAATTGCAAACATTTTGGGCCATATGTGGGGAATTAGGAGGAAAGCACAAAAGCCTCATATTTTACTTTTGTAAACGGTCCTAATATGTATGATTTTATGTCAGTCTACCTTTTTACCAAGTTAGGGAACCCTTAATGTAGCTCATATGCCATAAGAAGTCTAGACAGCATAGCGGACCCTACCTCCTAGCCATTGGCTACCAGTGGCTTTTGCTGCCATTGCTCCGCGTGCTTAGCTGGTAGGTTTCTTATGTGGATTTTAGACGTACAGCAATCTTACCAAATTCTGCCCAAGGGTTGTGTGAATTAATTTGTCTATTTTTACATTTTGTATGCAATTGTATATAATGTACTTATAGCACATCACACTTTTAGGGTCAGATGATCGAAATAAAGTCTTTGATTGATGATTGGGTGATTGATTGATTGATTGAAATAAGTAATCTTTTTTTAAACAATGTTTATAAAGCCTCAGCAAACAAATGCCTAATTAAAGTAATTATAGAACAAACAAAGTATCCAAACTCAATCCTCCCTTCGTTATTGATAAATTTTCTTGAATTCCAACTTTATATTGGATAGGAGATCCTGCATGACCGTCTCTATTGTTTATGTTCATTCCATACAGCAATTTGTTTAAATATTAGAAATCTACTCCTTTTCCTCAGGTTCTAGATATTACCTGCATCTTAATGTCATGATTCAAAGCAGACCATATGTATTATACATCAGAAAAGTGCCAATATATCATAAACTCATCTCTGGTAAAATATGCCACATCTGGCTTTTATATAGTGTTTTCTCATTATATAGCACTAATTGCTCTTAATTTAATTACATATGGCAAGTGCCAGCCACAAGAAGTGCAGCTAGGTGGAATGTTGCTGTTAGAAGTGCAAGCTTGGCTTTGGGATGGGCAATTGATATAGCATTGCCATAGTTGACTATGTTAAAGGGCCTAAATGCAAAGTTAAAATGTTTGGTTGCAATTGAAAATTAATTTTCTTAAAATCTTCGGTTGGAGGTGTTCAACTTTTGAACAAATGTTTAATATATTCATCTAGTTGAAGTCTTTCATTGAAGCAATATACCCGTGGTTAAAGAGATGTTTAACAATGGTGTGATCACCAAGTGTAAGTCCCTTTTGCATCATGGTAGCATCAGGGGAAGGCTAAATAACTAAGAACTCTGTTTTAGAAGGGTTTACTCTTAGTACAAATGGAGCCATGCATGCTTTGATCCGATTTTGCAAGATTTTAAGCCTTCATGCTATAGATCCTATTATAAAGTATTGTCAGAATGTTGGCAGTTGTCCATGCCAAGTTCACAAAATAGTTCATTCAGAGGCTTTAACTGAAAATTAAAGTTGAAGGTGGTGAGAGCATAGCCTTAAGGTACTCTGTGTCAAGTTGGCCATATGTGAGAGTGGTGATAGTCCATGTAGATTTTCATCTTTCTATTTCTGAATGAAAATAAAACACATTTTAACAGGGTCCTAAACGCAAAGCCTTTTCTGGAGTGTATTCAGGAGTAAGCAAGGGTTTGTGGTATCCAACTCTGTGGAGAGTCCAAGAAGTGCCCTTAGATGCGACTCACGTCTATCTACTATGTTAAGGTCATCATTGACTACACATATAGTAGCAGATTTGGTACTGTCTCCTGACCTGAACAGAAATAGAAGGTTTTCTTTTAAGTTACTGTTTATTGTCTTCACTTGAGCGCTACACAGTTTTCTAAAAGTGAAGCCAGGAAAGGTACGCTCTATGTGGGTCTATCATACATTATTGTAAAAGTGCAGAGACAAAATATTAATACAAAAACACCTGTGAAGCTGTGTTAAAGTTAAAGAATAACTATGTGATTATTTACAATGATAGATTCAACTTCCAAATGAGATCAATACATACAAAGGGTCTGTTAATCAGAAAATATCTTAATTTAGGCTAATCAATCTGATTCAGTATTGCTTTGTTAAACTTACTCTTTCAAGATATACTGTTTTGAAACTTTTCACTTAAAATATCTTATTAAGCCATGTTCAAACAAAGAGGCTCATAACGATTTCAAGTGCTGTATGATTAAAGGTCTTGCAATAACCATGGAAACTAAAATACATTTTCTTACTCAACAAGTTATTCCTGAAATATGTAAAGTAGATTGCAATAAACATGCATAGCAGCAGGATCTAAGGAATTAATTGTTGTACTTAAATAATCAAAAATAGTGCTCCAATTTGCTGCTAATTTCTGTCAGTTCCAGGCCATATGCAACCAATCCTCGATGTTTGCATTTGGGAGTATGGAGAAATATTAGAGTTAATTCTGTGATGCATATTGGGAGTGGGGTGAACAATCCACTTTCCAAACAAGTCCATATTGCTATTATTTCTTCTCAAATTCAGTTAGAGTCACATTGTTAAACCTCATTCAACACCTGCTTTGTAATCATTACCCCTATATTTCCCATTTTCAGAAAAGCCTTGGTAATACATTATTCTGCAAATATTATTAAGAGTTTTGTGCATGCTTTGAAACTCAACAGTTGGTTTATCCTCTGCATACAAAATATATAGTAATGATTCAGAGTCATATTCTATCATTTCTGAGCCTTGGATAAAAGTTTCTTTAATTTGTTCAAATGACATTCCAAACGAAGAATTATTCAGTGGAAAGAAAAGCTGAATCAAGAGCCAGACTTTCCAATAACAGTTATACGAAGATCAGCAAGATATTTTTGATACCTATATCCTGCCATTTCCTAACCACATCACTAATCAATAAGAAGCATCACACTTTACAATCTATGGCACTTGCATTACTGAGTGCAATTTTGAATTGATTAAAAATTCCTGTTTCATTTTACCTAAATGGATGATTACCTTATATCAAACTTTTTAGAGTATTAAGTTCTTAAAAATGTGGGAAATCGATACCAAATTCATGTTACATTAGCGGAGAGATAGAACTACCAAAACCACCATTGTCTTTAGGAATATTTAATCTGCAAATAACATTAGCAAATGTGGCAAAATAATATAATCTAAAATTTGGAAAGTCTAAGCCTCCTTCTTTCATCAACTCTTATTTAGAAAAATTCAGATAAAGGTTTTTCTTACTATTCCCTAAAAAGGCCTGGACAATTTATTGTTGCTGCTCAAGAAATGTATCATGTGATCTACATGTCACACTTGACATAGTGCCAAAATCAACATTTTCTCAAGTCTATACTGCCTGGGATGAATAGGGGCAAATCCTTCCAGATTTGTTAACCGTGTTTTGACTTCTTTTTAACATCGAGCTATAGTTTAAGTTATATATATATTCACATCTTTCACAAACACATATACCTAAATTGCATTTTATGGTTAGCCTTAGTATTAATGTACCCATCAAGCAGAGGCTTGGGGGAACTTCTGGGGTGGAATGAAATAAAAGGGTGTCTGTTTTTGAAATATTGATTTTATAACCTCCATTTTCTATGAATGAATGCATGTCGAGCATGGCAAGCAGACCTATAGCCAAGGTATCTTTCTATTTCATTGTAATCACTACGGCAGTGCCTCAGCTGGCACACCCCGTTATTGTAGGGATTACTGACCCTCAGACGCACCAACGGGCTCCTTGAGCCTGTCGGAAGCACAGCAGGCGGTCCATCTGCCAGATGCCCCTGCCTGTCGCATCGTAATGTGGCTGGTAGTCCGGAGGGCCAGATATCTGTGGGTCCGACACCGACGAACCATCGGTGTCAGACACACTGACATCGTAATCAGGCCCAATGTGCATATCAGTGTGCAAGTCTGTATAATCTTCTAGCTTCAAACTATTAGTAGGCAATTTTTATTTTAATAGATAGGAAGGGCTGAAGGAAAATGTAAAGGCCCATAAATATGAGGTTTTATGGCTGAAGTAGATTTATGATGTCTCTGTTTGTTTTCTTCATATTGTTTGGTATTGTGTATTGTGCTACGTTTATGGTTTTAATTGACTAATAAACTATATATATATATATATATATATATATATATATATATATATATATATATATATATTTTTATTCAATGGCCCAAGCTTTTCAGAAGGCACACTGCAGCTTCCTCATTCCTCTGTGGTGCTCGATGTTATTCGCCCTACGCGTTTCGAGGCCGTCCGCCTCTCATCAGGGGCTTGCTTCTTTATGTCGGCGTTTCACGATGGCTCCTTAATGCACGCATTTTTATTGTTATCGTCTAGTGCGTCACATTACACATTTGCATGCTGGGTATTGTAGTCCCAAGGAGATTCGTCAAATTACCCGTAGTGGGCTCGTTGTGCCGAACAGAAATTAAAAGCTATTACAGGCTTTTGCTCTCACAGGGACACTTTCCTTTAGTAGTTTAAGGTCGCTGCTGCCGTACAGTTGGGCTCAGTTCCCAGCTTTGGCCCCTTTACTTGGCAAGATGGTGCTCCTCTGCACGGCCGGACAGCCGTGTTAAATAGTTTTATTCAATGGCCCAAGCTTTTCAGAAGGCACACTGCAGCTTCCTCATTCCTCTGTGGTGCTCGATGTTATTCGCCCTACGCGTTTCGAGGCCGTCCGCCTCTCATCAGGGGCTTGCTTCTTTATGTCGGCGTTTCACGATGGCTCCTTAATGCACGCATTTTTATTGTTATCGTCTAGTGCGTCACATTACACATTTGCATGCTGGGTATTGTAGTCCCAAGGAGATTCGTCAAATTACCCGTAGTGGGCTCGTTGTGCCGAACAGAAATTAAAAGCTATTACAGGCTTTTGCTCTCACAGGGACACTTTCCTTTAGTAGTTTAAGGTCGCTGCTGCCGTACAGTTGGGCTCAGTTCCCAGCTTTGGCCCCTTTACTTGGCAAGATGGTGCTCCTCTGCACGGCCGGACAGCCGTGTTAAATAGTTTTATTCAATGGCCCAAGCTTTTCAGAAGGCACACTGCAGCTTCCTCATTCCTCTGTGGTGCTCGATGTTATTCGCCCTACGCGTTTCGAGGCCGTCCGCCTCTCATCAGGGGCTTGCTTCTTTATGTCGGCGTTTCACGATGGCTCCTTAATGCACGCATTTTTATTGTTATCGTCTAGTGCGTCACATTACACATTTGCATGCTGGGTATTGTAGTCCCAAGGAGATTCGTCAAATTACCCGTAGTGGGCTCGTTGTGCCGAACAGAAATTAAAAGCTATTACAGGCTTTTGCTCTCACAGGGACACTTTCCTTTAGTAGTTTAAGGTCGCTGCTGCCGTACAGTTGGGCTCAGTTCCCAGCTTTGGCCCCTTTACTTGGCAAGATGGTGCTCCTCTGCACGGCCGGACAGCCGTGTTAAATAGTTTTATTCAATGGCCCAAGCTTTTCAGAAGGCACACTGCAGCTTCCTCATTCCTCTGTGGTGCTCGATGTTATTCGCCCTACGCGTTTCGAGGCCGTCCGCCTCTCATCAGGGGCTTGCTTCTTTATGTCGGCGTTTCACGATGGCTCCTTAATGCACGCATTTTTATTGTTATCGTCTAGTGCGTCACATTACACATTTGCATGCTGGGTATTGTAGTCCCAAGGAGATTCGTCAAATTACCCGTAGTGGGCTCGTTGTGCCGAACAGAAATTAAAAGCTATTACAGGCTTTTGCTCTCACAGGGACACTTTCCTTTAGTAGTTTAAGGTCGCTGCTGCCGTACAGTTGGGCTCAGTTCCCAGCTTTGGCCCCTTTACTTGGCAAGATGGTGCTCCTCTGCACGGCCGGACAGCCGTGTTAAATAGTTTTATTCAATGGCCCAAGCTTTTCAGAAGGCACACTGCAGCTTCCTCATTCCTCTGTGGTGCTCGATGTTATTCGCCCTACGCGTTTCGAGGCCGTCCGCCTCTCATCAGGGGCTTGCTTCTTTATGTCGGCGTTTCACGATGGCTCCTTAATGCACGCATTTTTATTGTTATCGTCTAGTGCGTCACATTACACATTTGCATGCTGGGTATTGTAGTCCCAAAGGATAAAAACATTATCTCCAAGATCTGCTTTAGTTGAACAAACAATGTAGCGCAAAGGACTACAAAGACCAGCATGCTATGTGGATCAAAAATCATGTCAGTCCCACATATGGTAATTAACAAATGAGCATGCGTCAAAGAAGCGCGTTTCAACTAAATGCAGGAGAACGCCTCTGATGAAGTGGTAATTGGACCACAGAAACGCGTCAGGCGAACGTAACTACCCGGATGATGGCGAAAGATGTTAAATGACCTTCGAGGTAACGCACTGTTGAGTGCACCCTGGAAAGCTGAGGCCATTGAAATGAAAAATTTAGACACGGGGGCCTTCCCGTGCAGGATGCACCGGCTCAAAGATCGAGCGGCCAAGGCAGAGGAACTTCTCCATTCTGTCAGCACAGCGCGTTGTATATCAAATGACTCGCCTTCACGAATCGGATCCTACAAAGGATAAAAACATTATCTCCAAGATCTGCTTTAGTTGAACAAACAATGTAGCGCAAAGGACTACAAAGACCAGCATGCTATGTGGATCAAAAATCATGTCAGTCCCACATATGGTAATTAACAAATGAGCATGCGTCAAAGAAGCGCGTTTCAACTAAATGCAGGAGAACGCCTCTGATGAAGTGGTAATTGGACCACAGAAACGCGTCAGGCGAACGTAACTACCCGGATGATGGCGAAAGATGTTAAATGACCTTCGAGGTAACGCACTGTTGAGTGCACCCTGGAAAGCTGAGGCCATTGAAATGAAAAATATATATATATATATATATATATATATATATACATATGTCATGTGATCAAGTCCCCTGGGAGGGACGAAACGTGTAATGGCTGCCGCTATTTGTTTGTGAGTGAAAATAAACATTGCGGTATACCAAGGAATCGTGTGGTTAGTGCTCTTTTCATCGTATATACAGAAACAAGGCACTGGTCTGAAGGAGTGCTCAACTATATATATTAACCGAAAGTGAAGAACAAGTCCTTAAACTGGGATTTACTTTTTGTCCGGACTCACCTATAGACTATGCGCAGACACGAATAGATATTTACCTTTTTGTACGTAAGTTGAAATTGTTTAAGATCCATCAGAGTAGACAACAAGGTCTCTGTAGACAAAATGAAAGTGTAGCCACATCTCTAAGCGATGTAGATATTTTAGAAACACTAGAGAGCCTCAGCAACGAAGAACCTGCAGACTTACTCCAAACACCTGTCCTTCCTGACTCAGTTCTTGACACAGTGACACCCAATGTAGGGCATATCCCGCAAACTAAAGTGAGTACACCCTTCGGAGCCAAATCTAAATTTAGACCACAGCTACCCAGGGATAATATTGACGTCTTTCACGATCTTGTGAATAATGAAATTTTGAGGATTCTCAAAAAAACAGTTGGGAGACAGAACCTTACCGTAGAACACAGAGAAGCCCTCAGAAACTTACAAAAAGATGACACCATTATAATTAAACCCTCTGACAAAAAGGGAAACATTGTAATTTGGGAAAAGAAAAGCTATATAAAAGAGGCTATGAAACACCACATGCTACACCAGAGTAGATGTATCATATTCTAACAAATTACAAACAAGAATTTTCCAACATATCCAGGAATGGTCTAACACGACCTCCTGAGTTGGGATGAAACTAAATTCCTTAAAAATGAGACACCAACTGTTCCAACCCTTTATCTACTTCCCAAGGTACATAAAGATCCTGTACAACCACCAGGCAGACCCATAGTGTCGTCCAAGAATAGTCTGCTGGAAAATGTCTCACGATACGTGGACCATTTTTTTGCAGAATATGTTAAAGACCTAGCATCACACATTAGGGACACTAAGGATTTTCTGCAAAAAATCAAAAAACATTCATTGGGAGGAACATTTCTGGCTGGTATACCTTGACGTAGAAAGTCTATATACCAGCATCAGGCACACTGACGGGCTCAAAGCATGTGAATACTTTCTAAAATCGAGGAGTATACATCTTGAAGCACATACCAGAATGCTCCTTCAAATGATAGAACTTTGCCTGGTAGAGAATGTTTTTTCTTTCAATGGGGTGTTATACAAACAATCACAGGGTACCTTGATGGGCACCTGCTTTGCCCCCAGCTACGCTAACTTGTTGGTAGGCTGGTGGGAGGAGCAGGTACTCTGGGGTGAAACCTTGGAACCCTGGAGTAGCAAGGTAAATGTCTGGCTCAGGTTTATAGACGACGTCTTTTTCATCTGGGAAGGCAATGAGAGAGATCTCCTTGTTTTCCTAAGTATGCTTAATCAGAACACTGTCAACCTAAAATTCTCTATGCAGAACAGTCAGGAAAGTGTCGATTTCCTTGACATTAAAGTAACAACTCATGGCAACAAACTAGACACTGAAGTATTCAGGAAGAAAACTGCAGGCAACTCAGTATTACATTCTGAGAGTTGCCATCCTCCTAACTTCCGATGGAGCATTCCATTCAGTGAATTTCTTCGTGCTAAAAGAAACTGTAGCACTGACATTACTTTTGAAAAAACCAAAAAAGAGATGTTTAAGAGATTTCAAGCCAGGGGTTACTCAACTAAAATGCTCAAAAAAGGAGAACAAAGGGTTGAAACAATCAAAAGAGAAGATGCATTGTATAAAACTGCCAAAACCAAACCAAGCAAGTCGGATTCTGTCATTAGACTTATCACCACCTACAACTCCCAATCACCACAACTCTGCCAAATAATTAAAAAAAGGTGGGATATACTCTTGCAAGATAAAATCCTGAAGGAGAAACTAGGCACCCACCCATCTATAACCTATAGGAAAGGGCGCTCAATAAAAGATCAGATTGTGAGAAGTCACATGGAGAGCAAAAAAATTACTTGGCTAGAGTAAAGAGGAGGATTCCACAAATGTGGAAAATGTAAAGCGTGTAGTCACAGTGACAATGTGAGGGAGGTCACGCTGCAAAGAACTATCAATCAATCAATCAATCAATAAATTTATAGAGCGCGCTACTCACCCGTGAGGGTTTCAAGGCGCTGGAGGGAGAGGGGGGAGGGTGTTGCTACTGCTCGAAGAGCCAGGTCTTGAGGTGTTTCCTGAAGGTGAGATGGTCCTCGGTCAGTCGTAGGTGTGTGGGGAGGGAGTTCCATGTTTTGGCTGCCAGGTAGGAGAACGATCTTCCTCTGGTGGTGGTTCTCCGGATCCGTGGAACGGTGGCGAGGGCGAGGCTGGCAGAGCGTAGCTGGCGGGTGGGGGTGTAGAATGAGAGGCGGTTGTTGAGGTATTCGGGGCCATTGTCGTGGAGTGCTATGTGTGCGTGGGTGAGGAGCCTGAACGTGATCCTCTTGTTGATGGGGAGCCAGTGCAGGTTTCTCAGGTGGGCGGATATGTGGCTGTTGTGGGAGATGTCGAGGATGAGTCGTGCGGAGGTGTTCTGTATGCGCTGGAGTCGTTTCTGAAGTTTGGCTGTGGTTCCTGCGTATAGGGCGTTTCCGTAGTCCAGTCGGCTGGTGACGAGGGCCTGGGTGATGTTTTTTCTGGTTTCGATGGGGATCCACCGAAAGATCTTACGGAGCATGCGCAGAGTGTTGAAGCAAGATGACGAGATGGCGTTGACTTGCTTGGCCATTGTGAGGGAGGAGTCCAGGATGAATCCCAGGTTGCGTGCGTGGTCCGTGGGTTTTGGTGCGGCGCCCAGTGCTGTGGGCCACCAGGAGTTGTCCCAGGCGGAAGGGGATTGTCCGAGGATGAGGACCTCCGTCTTGTCTGAGTTCAACTTCAGGCGACTGAGTTTCATCCATTCTGCAACGTCTTTCATTCCTTCCTGGAGGTTGGTTTTGGCAGTGGCTGGGTCTTTGGTGAGGGAGAGTATCAGTAGGGTGTTTCGTCAGTGTAGGAGATGATGTTGATGTTCTGTTTGCGTGCGATGGCGGCAAGAGGGGCTCATATAGATGTTGAAGAGGGTTGGGCTGAGCGAGGAGCCTTGAGGTACGACGTAGATGATCTCGGTGGCTGCTGAGCGGAAAGGAGGTAGGTGGACTCTCTGGGTTCTGTCGGAGAGGAACGAGGTGATCCAGTTCAGGGCCTTTCCTTGGATCCCTGTGTTGAAGAGGCGGGTTATCATGGTGCAGTGGCAGACGGTGTTGAAGGCAGCCGAGAGGTCTAGGAGGATGAGAGCGATTGTTTCTCCGTTGTCCATCAGGGTCCTGATGTCATCGGTGGCTGCGATGAGGGCGGTCTCAGTGCTGTGGTTGGCTCGAAATCCGGACTGGGACGGGTTGAGCGAGTTGTTTGCCTCGAGGAAAGCAGTCAGCTGTTTATTGACGTCTTTTCGATGACTTTAGCTGGGAAGGGAAGAAGAGAGATGGGGAAGAAAATCTTGAGGTCTTTGGGGTCCGCTGTAGGTTTCTTCAGACGGGCGTTGATTTCCGCGTGCTTCCAGCTCTCAGGGAAGGTGGCTGACGTGAAGGAGTTGTTTATGATATTCCGGAGGTGGGGTGCGATGATGATGTCGGCTTTGTTGAAGATGTGATGGGGGCAAGGGTCAGAGGGGGAGCCAGAGTGGATGGCGTTCATGATGTGGGTGGTGTCTTCAGTGCTGATGGGGCTCCAGGTGCTGAGGATGGTGGTGGGGGTCGGTCATTCGGTGACTGGAGGTGGTGTCTGGGGTCCGAAGCTGTCGTGTATGTCTGCGATTTTGCGGTGGAAAAACGTGGCAAAGGAGTTGCAGAGGTCTTGTGATGGTGTGATGTTGTTGTTGCTGGCGCTGGGGTTGGAGAGCTCTTTGACGATGCTGAAGAATTCCTTGCTGTTGTGGGTGTTGCTGTCTAGCCGCTCTTTGAACGATGCCTTTTTGGTGGTGCGGATCATCTGGTGGTGTTCGCGAGTGGCGTTCTTGAGGGCAGTCATGTTTTTGGTAGTCTGATCGCGGCGCCAGGTTTTTTCGAGGGTTTGGCAGGATTTCTTTGAGTTTTTGAGTGCGTCCGTGAACCATGAGGATTTCCTGTTGCGGGACTCGCCTGGGGGGTTCTTCAGTGGAGCGAGGTCGTCGGCGCAATTGGTAATCCACTGTGCGAGGTTGTGGGCTGCGTTGGTGGTGTCCGTAGTGTCGGCTGGCGGGTTCTGGCTCAGTGATGAGAGGAGCTGGTCTGTGGTGATTTTGCTCCAGCATCTGCAGGGGATTTGTTGCGTGCGGAGGTGGGATGTGGTCTTTTTGAAAGTGAAGTGGATGCATCTGTGGTCGGTCCAGTGTAGCCCGGTGGAGTGGCTGAAGGAGACGTGGTTGCTGGCGATGAAGATGGGGTTGAGCGTGTGGCCAGCTAGGTGGGTGGGGGTGTTCACCAGGTGCTTGAGTCCGAGGTTGGCGAGGTTGTCGAGCAGGGTGGTGGTGTTGTTGTCATTGTTTTTCTCCAGGTGGAAGTTCAGGTCCCCTAGGAGGATGTATTCTGGTGAGACTAGGGCGTGCGGGCTGATGAAGTCGGCGATGGTTTTGCTGAATTGTGTGCGCGGGCCCTGGGGTCTGTAGATAAGTGTTCCTCTAAGGGTGGTCTTGGGGTTGGTGTGAATCTCGAAGTGCAGGTGTTCGGCGGTAGAGAGTGTGTCTTCGTCGTTGGTCGTGATGTTAAAAGAAAATGGTGTATCAGTAAAAACATACAATGTAGCACTGAATTTGTTATATATGATATCACTTGTCCGTGTGGCAAGTGGTACATAGGCTCTACAACTTTTCCTGTTAAAAAAAAATATTAGAACATTGGAGGGCCATTACAAACAAGGATTTTTCCTACAGTACTGCTAAACACTTCAGTATACACCACAACTGTGATTGGGCCAAAGCAAAGTACTTTGCACTTGATACAATTCCCAAAAATCCCAGAGGGGTAACAGAATCTTAGCTTTATGTAGATTGGAATCCAAATTCATTCTCCAAGCTGGTAGTGTTGCACCGATGGGGATGAATATTGATGAAGAGATGCATGTACATCTCTGATCTATGAATTATATGTTTGCCTCTCGCTACCTAGAAGGAATACAGTTCCTGAACTGTTTGTTGTTTAAAAAATATACTTATGTTCCACCTCTTCCCCTTTCTTTCCCCCTCACTGTGCTGGACCCTTTCTTAATTCTAATTGCTTACATGTAATCAGACGACAATCTTAGTTTAGTGTTGGTTTTATCACTCATGATGTAGCTTTTTTCATAATCATTAGATTGATTGTATACTTGATATCGAGAAGGATTGGTACTAATCACTATTTTCTCTGTTTTCTCTTATCCAGATGGTACGATTTGGAATGGGTGTGTCACGAAATACGAATAACCTTACGAGCACGGAGTTAAGTGTCAGTCTTGACCACATTCTCCTTTGATTTTTTGGACTATTTAGTATTCTATCAGACTGTAGTGCCTCAGATTTGGATTTATTGCTTGATCTGAATAGACAGAGACTAGTATTGAATGGATACGGTACCATTCCCATTATTTTCTTTATAAATGATTGATTGAAACCTTTTCCTTCTATCCCTTTCCACTTATGATTATTGACACAGAATGATACCAAAAAAAGCTAATATGGGGTACTATACCCATATCACTAACAATGCTGATTAATTGTTAAAATATAATTGGGTTAGTTGCACATTTTATTTTTAAACATGCAACGAAACTGAAATGTTACTTATGTTTTGTTATGTGATGCACTGGGACTCTATATGAATGGAATATAGAGTCTGTTTTCTATGTTAATGTTTGGTTTCTCTAAAAAATGCATTTAACTTCCGGGATCGGAAGAGTGGTCATGTGACTAAGAGCAGGATTTCTTCAAATGCGTCTGTTGTTTTGCCCGAATAAAGCTCAGGTTATCTCACCTGATCGGTGTGGCTCGTACTTCATGGTTACGGAAGTGAAGTTATTGTTGGATATATATACATATATATATATATATATATATATATATATATATATATATATATATATATATATATATATATATATATATATTCACTGAAAAAACCATAGTTTTCACACCAGTTATAGTTAGCTGGAAGTTTTACTCGCATAAAACCATTGAAATTCCCACGTTATAGTTAGTTGGACTCACTATAACTTGCGCGTGCAATGCACTGCTGATGACGTCACATATTACATCACTCATGACATGGTCAGTGACATCACTCATGACATCACTGATGACACCATCCAGTGAATGTGTGTCTTTCTGAAAAATAAATATGTTTTATATATGTATATGTAAAAGTTGATGGAAGAATAAATGTTTAAATAAGTGTTTACATGGATTTTTTTTTTTAAATGATTGGTTAACTGGCTTATTAAGTGTATTTTAGTGAATACATATATTAGTGAGTAATGCTTAAATATTTAAATATATGTATTAGTGTTTCACTTTGTGTATAAGTGGCTGCATGGGTTGGTGAGTAGCTACATGTGTATGTATATGGGTTATTAGATGTTTTTCTTAGTATCAGTATGAGTGTTTGTATGGTTTGGTGGGGGTATTACCTAGCACATAGATGCATGAATGACTGACTCTCTCTTTGTATGTGTTTTAAAGACAGCATATGTGCAGGAGTGTATGGGTGGATGAGTGTGTATATGTGTGTGTTAGTGAGTGAATGACTGTCTCACTAGTGTCTTTATCAGTAACTACATATGTTTTTATGTAGTATATGTGAATATTGATGTATATAAGTGAGTATATGTGAGAGTGAGGGATTGTAAGAGTTCCTGTTTAAATTAGTATGTGTTTCTATAAGTGATTGTTTAAGAGAGTAAGTATGTGTAAGTTTCTTTAGAAGTAAAGTGGTAGTGTGTGTACAGCTGTATATGCAAATAAATGGATGTTTCATAGTTTATTTGCATGTGTGAGGATGTGTGAGAGTAACTTTTGGATGACTGTCGGTGTGTAACAGGATGTATAGGTGTATCACTACATATGATGAGTGAGTATATGTATGAGTGACTATATAGAACTGTTGGTGAATGAGTGGATGTGTACATAGATGGTGGAATTATTGAATTGGTTGTTGTAACTGGTATGGGTATCTTCATTTTTTTGAAAATTTTTATTTCTATTTTTGAATATGTGTTTCAAGGGTTACATTACAGTGAAAGGAGGTCTGTCACTTTGTCACAAGGATGGTGTCATCAGTGATGTCATGAGTGATGTCACTGACCATGTCATGAGTGATGTAATATGTGACGTCATCAGCAGTGCATTGCACGCGTAAGTTATAGTGAGTCCAACTAACTATAACGTGGGAATTTCAATGGTTGTATGCGAGTAAAACTTCCAGCTAACTATAACTGGTGTGAAACCTATGGTTTTTTCAGTGAATTTAATAGGTTTTTTAAATGCTAATTCCTAACTATAACTGGTGTGAAACCTATGGTTTTTTCAGTGAATTTCATAGGTTTTTTAATAGCAAATTTCTGTAGGTATGAAAAGTAATATTTTTATAACGAATTTTATATTGTATAATTATGTAATAGTTTTTTTTTTTGCCCCGGAGCGCTCCCGGGGCACGTACCGATGCGCTCACCGGTAAGCGCAGTGTTACGGCGCGCCCCGGGGCGTGTACCAGTGAGCGTCCCATTAGTGCTATTCCCGCGAACGAAAACAACATTGTGATGTATCGCGTAGCCGCGTGATGCGTCATATGACGCACAGCGTAAGCGTACCCGGAAGCACGCGAGCGCATACGATTGCACAACGTAAGCGCCGCCGGGCACGCCCCGGGGCACATAGCGTAAGCGCGTCGGGTCATGTGATCTGAAAATAACACTTTTCATTGGTGCAGATCAGTTTTGGTTTCCAAATGATGAAAGCCCGGATCATGTGACTTGAAAATAACACTTTTTATTGGTCCAGAACAGTTTTGTTTTCCAAATGATGAAAGCCCCCACCTTTTTTCCTTATTCTGACTTTGTCCTTTGACTGAGGAAGACCTGTTTGGAGATCTTTTGTACTTTAAAATGGCTACAGTAGCAGCAGCAGCTGGAGCATCTGCACCACCACCACCACCACCACCAAGAGGACCACCACAGCATCACATTGGTGGTCAAGAAGAAGAAGAGGAGGAGGATGAGGAGGAGGGGAGAAGGACATTCCTGCCAGAAGACAATACCCCATATAGGCCAAAGGAGCACATTGTATGGGAGTTTTTTCCATCCAAGAGGGCAAGAAGAAAGTGAATGCACCAAAGGTGACTTGCAGAATCTGTGGCATGGAACTTTCAAGGGGGAACCCTAATAGGAAATATTCCTTTGGTTTTTACACCATGATTCGGCATATGCAGCGCAAGCATCCCAACAACTATGCTGCTGCAGAGGTGAGAGAACTGGCCAGTAACCATCCCCAATCTTCACCCAGCACCTCCAAAAGAAAGCAACCCACTCCATCGGGACCAGAGACAAGGGAGACGATGCCAATCATACAACCACGGTTTGGTGAATTCAGGGTGACATGTATTTTTTGTGGTAAGACCATCAGCTATGGTGAGCAGAGCGTAAAGCTCATCGTCCTTGCTGGTGACAACCACAATTGCCCCAAAAAACCCTAATTTTTTCTTGATTTTTTTTTGCTCCAGTTGAGCCGTTTACAGTTCCCTGTTTTTTGTTTCTCCCCATAAAAAATAACAAAAAATATAAAACTGTTCTGAAAAGCCAAAAAAAGTAAAAAATGTTCAAAAAATCAATAAAAAAAATATAAAACAACAAAAAGAATAAAAAAACAGTTCTTTTTAGAACTACCTCCAATTTATAAAAAAAATGCTATATTTTTTTAAAACTCTGTCATTCTTCTTTCTCCAGGGTACGCGCACCGGGGCGCGCACCAAAAAAAAAAGAAAAAAAAATAATGAAGGAGTGAGCATGAGGGAAGGGGACAGAGAGAGTGATGTTAAGAGAAAGAGAGCTAGAGGGAGCAACACAGATGGATTGTGTATTACATAGTAAGACAGAGAGAAGGTATAATAGGGTGTAAGTGAGAAAAGGAAAATGAATAAGGGAGCGAAAGAAGGGAAGAGAGAGGAAGAAAACTAAAGCAGAGGTACTGGGAGAATGTGAGTGGGTGTTGAAAGTAAAGGGAAGGACAGTAAAGGATGGGGAATGAGGGGTAGTGACGGAACCGGAGTACAGGAACAACGGTGATGGAGGGTTAGAAAAGAGCAGTGACTGTAAGTAAAGAGGGGTGAAAGAGGGTGGATAAAAGTGAATAAAGGTAAGACATGGGGTGTGACAGAGAGAAAAGAGAGAGAGAGTAAAGGAAGGAGTGACTGAAAGGTAGTGAGTGAAGCAGCAAAGAAAGGTAAGTGGGGGAGTGTGGGTGAGTTGTAGGGAGTGAGCATGACGAAAGAGTATTGACAGAATGAGGGCACAGAGACAGCGACAATAAGAGAGACAGAGTGAGGGAACGGAAATGAGGAACTGTGAGAACAGACGGACTGAGAGAAGGAGTGACAGGAGTAAAGTAAATGATTAAGGGAAAGGGAATGAGCGAGGGAGCAAAAGAAGGGAACAGAGGGTAAGGGAAGTAAAGCAGGGGGACTGAAAGAAGTTGTATGTGGGAAGGGAGTTAGGAAAAGGGGAGTAAACATGGAGGATAAGAATAAGTGAGGGAAGCAGAGTAAAGAAACAGGAGTGAGGTAGGATGAGAAAATAGTAGTGAGGTTAAAGCAAAGGGTGATGACAAACTACATTTTTTTAGTCACACTTACCATATAATTAATGTCACTTTAATTACATTTTTTTAATATATTTTGTATCTGTGAAAGAGAGAAGAAAAAATAAGTTATAATTAGTAAAATATAAAAAGAAATAAAAGATACAAATGAAGAGGTTAAAAATCATAACAGTGTATTAAGAAATAAAGTATGAGTGAAAGACACAGAAAGGGAAATAAAGTAATGTAGAAGGACAAAAAGAGGGTAAAAGAAATAGAAGGAGAGCAAATTACTAAGAGTAAGGCATATAGCTTCACTGACAGAGAGGAAGAGAAGAAGAGAGAAATGAACTGAAGGTAAGAAAGATACTAAAAGAATGTGAGTTAGCAAAACTAAATCAGGAAACATGAGTAAGTAAAAAGATAATGACTGAGAGAGAAATGAGTCTAATTAAGGATGCATTTAGAAGAATGAGGAATGGAAGATAACTGAGAGTAAGTGAAGGAGAGTCATAGAGTGAAGGGATGAAGGGAGAGAGGATAATATAGAAGGTTTGAGGGAAAAGGAGTGAGGAAGTTAGTAGACAGAGAGACTAAGAGAAGGACTGAGTGAAGTGGAGTACAATGAGTGAGGAAAGGAAATGAGTAGAGTGGAATACGGGAGCAAAAAAAGGAAAGAGAGGAGAAGAGGACTAAAACAGTGGTACTGAGAGAAAGCGATTCGGTGATGAAAGTAAAGACAAGGACACTGAAAGATAGGAAATGAGGGGTAGTAATGGAACCAGAGTGAACTAATGCTGGAAGTTTTATTAAACTATGAAAATTCTAACCAATAAATTTTTATTTCATAATTAAAAATTGTTTCAGACATTATTCATTTTTATATGTAATTCATGAAGTTTCCAAAATGATTATATTTATATTATAATATAAAGTGAAACTTACAGTATACTGTGCAATTTTAAAACATCGTAAGGGAGCAGGGTAGACTACCCATGATCCCCTATGTCTTCTCAGGGAGTGCTTAAAGGATCTGTTTCTGCTTTCCTGACAGACTATGGTATGGATTCCATATACCACAATAACTTCTGTAACAACATGCAAGATATCTACAGAAAAGAAGGTGTACATTGAATTTAAGACTCTGCATTGGTACCTACATGTTGGTACTTAAATCACCCACACAACACAACAACTCTATTCAGAGCTACCCTACCTCTAAGCACTTTAAATTATTATTTCACTGTTTCACTGGGTTTTCCCCATGGTATGCTCCCCGGTACGCTCCCCGGTGCGCGCAACGGGCGCTCCCCCCGCGAAAATCAAATTTTTGTTTTTTTGCCCCGCGGGGCCTTTTTATGGCCCCCACATCAAACCTAGGGGGTCAAGGGGGGTCTACCCTGCCCCCTTATGGTCATTTCCCCCTTTGTTTTTGCCACCTCTTGTATCTCGATCCTACCGAGACACAAGATGGCGGCCGCTCCGGACTGTTTGGAATGTTGACAGACACCCGAGAGCCAATCACCTTTCCGCGCGCGAACTCGCGTTGCACGCTGGTACGCGCCCCGGTGCGCGTACCGGGGCGCGCCTATAGATATATATATGTTTTTTTAACCTAAATTACTCAAAATCCTCTGGAGCACATATCTTGAGACATAGCAAAGGCACATCGGACTACCAGTCCCTACAATTTTGCCAAGTTTCGTGGGAATCCATTCAGCCGTTCGGGCTAAAAGTGAGTCCAACCGCCCTATGGAAATTAACATGGGGAAAACACGTTTTGGGACCCCCTTTTATCTCGGCCCCCACTTAATGAATCCCCCCAAACTTTCAGGGAAGGAGCGCAGCGGAACTGGCCACCTAATTTGAGACATTCGCGAAAATTCGTCCACCGGCACCAAAGTTATTCCCAATAGAATGTTGCGGATTTCCTATGGAAACTAGGTCCTAACTATAACTACCTACTGGCGACCGCCAGTAGGTAATATATATATAGAGATAGATAGATAGATAGATAGATAGATAGATAGATAGATAGATAGATAGATAGATAGATAGATAGATAGATAGATAGATAGATAGATAGATAGATAGATAGATAGATAGATAGATAGATAGATAGATAGATTTTCACTGAAAAAATCATAGGTTTCAGGGGCGTTATAGTTAGCTGGACATTTCACTTGTACAAAACTATTGAAATTCCACTGTTATAGTTAGTTCTGCTAACTATAACTCGCGCGCCCGCTATGCACTGCTGATGACGTCACATATTACATCACTCATGACATGGTCAGTGACATCACTCATGACATCACTGATGACATCTCAAATGACATCACTGATGACATCATCCAGTGAGTGTGTTTTTCAGAAAATTAAATATGTTTTATATATGTATATCTCAAGGTCGATGGAAGAATAAGTGGGTATATAAGTGTCTAAATGGATGATTTTTTTTAAATTGATAGTATAACGGACTAATTAAGTGTATCTTAGTAAATACATGGGTTAGTGAGTAATCTTTAAATATGTAAATATCTGTATCACTCTCACTTTGTGTATAAGTGACTGCATGGGTTGGTGAGTAGCTACATGAGTGTCTATATGGGTTATTACTTGGTTTTTCGAGTATCAGCATGAGTGTCTGAGTGTCTGTATGGTTCAGTGGGGGTATTACTTAGTGCATACATGCATGAATGAGTGAATCACTATTTGTATGTGTCGAAGGCAGTATGTGTGCAGGACGGTATGGGTGGATGAGTGTGTGTATGGGTGTGTTAGTGAGTGAATGACTGTCTCAATAGTGTCTTTATAAGTAACTACATATGTTTTCAACTAGTATATGTGAGTATTGGTGTATATAAGTGAGTATCTGTGAGAGTGAGAGATTGGAAGAGTTCATGTATAAATAAGTATGTGTTTTTATAAATAATTGTTCAAAGAGTAAGTATGTGTAAGTTTCTGTCGAAGTAAGTGTGGTGGTGTGTGTATAACTGTATATGCAAGTAAATGGATGTTTAATTCTTTATTAGCATGAGTTACTATGTGTGTGAGTAACTCTATGGATGAGTGGCTGTGTGTAACAGGATGTATAGGTGTATGAGTACATATGATGAGTGAGTACATGTATGAGTGACTATATAGGACTGTTGGTGAATGAGTGGATGTGTATGTAGATCTTAGAGTTACTGAATAGATTGTTGTAACTGGTATTGGTATGTCCATTGCTTTGCAAATGTTAGTTTCTATTTTTGTATGTGTGCATCAAAGGTTATATTAGGTTGAGAGGAGGTCTGCCACTCTATCACAAGGATGATGTCATCAGTGATGTCATTTGAGATGTCATGAGTGATGTCACTGACCATGTCATGAGTGATGTAATATGTGAATTCATCAGCAGTGCATTGCGGGCACACGAGTTATAGTTAGCAGAACTAACTATAACAGTGGAATTTCAATGGTTTTGTACGAGTGAAATGTCCAGCTAACTATAACACCCCAAAAATCTATGTTTTTTTCAGTGAATTTCAAAGGTTTTTTAAATGCTAATTCCTAACTATGCCTACAGAGATAGGACATGTGAAGAAAGAAGAAAAAACGCACAGATAGAAGAAAAAGAAGTGCAGAAAGAAGCAACAGAAGTCCTCAAAGATGAAGAAAAGTGCTGGAAGAAGGAAAACGTGCAGAAAGAACAAACAGGAGAGCAGAAAGAAGCCTTGTTGCAAAATCATCCTGTACCCTCAACTTTTTCAGACTGATACTGGTGGTAACTGACTCTGATTAACCAGTCCTAGAGCCAGTGCTATGTAAAAGACACTTAGAATACAGTGAGAACACCTACATACACTAGGGAACACTATGCGTTGGGGTCTCCCTGTGATTAGCATGACTTCCTCTTTAAGCCCCTAGTATATAATAGGGCAGGGGGATCAAAACTACCTCTTAAAATACGCCACTGGGCGTGTTTGCACACGTCACCTCAGACCCGGTCCCCTCCCTTCCCCACTGTGTAAACGCGCCCTGTGGCTGTTTTAAGTTAGAAGATTAAGTCCCCTTGAATCCTGAGGGTCCCTAGGGCCCAACTAGCCCGCTAGGTACCTCCAGTAAGCGCCACAGAGCTGCGTTGCAGAGATGTGTAAAAAGGGGCACAGCATGCACCACCTCTCTGCAACGCAGCGCAGTGGAGCTTACTGGAAGCACCTGGTGGACTAGTTGGCCCCCAGGGTACTTCAGGATTGAAGGGGAATTATTTCCCCAACTTAAAACGTGCCACAGGGCGTGTTTGCACATCTCACCTAAGGGCCCGTCCTCTCCCTTCACCTCTGTGTAAACGCGCCCTGTGGCAGTTTTAAGTTGGGAGATTAAGTCCCCTTGAATCCTGAGGGTCTCTAGGGTCGAAATAGCCCACTAGGTACCTCCAGTAAGAGCCACATAGCTGTGTTGCAGAGAGGTTTGGTATTAACATGAGAGTCCAAAAATCTGGTTATCAAAATGAGCAATAACAGAATAGGCTTCAGTCTCCTTTTGAAGCATGACAAGTAAATGTGCGGGTTAAGATTTTGGAAACAAGAAGAGTCACTTATGACCTGAATTTACAAGTTTAGTGTGAACAAATAACACTTTTCCGAAATTCTGCCAATGAACCACAGAAATAACTTCACTTTTAAATGTTGAGAGGGTAAATGGAAGAACTCTTGTGAAAATACAATTGTACAGGAAATTAGATGTACAACAATAATATGAGTGATCTGTATATGTTGATGTTTCTGTCCAAAAGGTTCTAGTTCATCACAGTACCTTCATCAGGACACATATGCAATAAAGTGATGCCTCATTGCTAAAAATAGCAAAGCAAATAATGCATTGTAAAATACAAACCCTGCTAAATACATACATCACAGAGAAAAAAACATGTTTACCAGATCTTACCTTATAATTAAGCCACCTCATAACACACTAACTCCTCAAAACAAAATGGCATCATTCCTAAAGTCAAAAGGGTGGTTCAATTAGGACACAACATTTAAACCAGAAGCCTTCAACAAAAAGGGATGTAAACATGCAACTGCAACTATGAAAACTACCTCCAATGATGGAAAGAATGTTTAAAACATACATCAAACAAGCCAAAAGATCTATAACTATTCTAAATTGATGTATTATAATGGCATTTTAATTGCTCCATACCCATCTAGAGATCTCTTTCAAATACTGATTGAATTCTGTGGCTACAGCTACACATCGTAAAAAGAAACTCAGAGGCGTTACAACTCCTTCACCGAACATTTTATCAAAAAAGATGATAATATCAACTCTCCCTTTCTCATAAAAGTGAGCAGCAAGCCTCCAGGATATACCTCACCAAGTATTGCAACCTTCACAGTACAACCTAGATTGTGTTCCTTCTACATGCGAATTAAAAAAGAAGCCAATAAAACTAATCTGAGCTATAAAAGTAGCAAAATCACCGGCAGACCATTGTGCTCCAAACACATTTAAACACATTTTCCTAGAATCTTCAGCTGCTAACCTAGCCATAGAAATCATTATTTTGGTTGTATATACTGGAAAGTTGCTGAGCAACCTAAAAATATCTTACATTAAACCCATCCTAAAGAAACAGGAACATACTTGATCCGTCCAACTCAGCAAATTACAGATCAAAATCCGATGGATCATTCTTAGGCAAATTCATTAAACAACATTCTTTTCACAGATCTCTAACTTCACTGAATAAAAAATACTCCTCTCTCACAGACAGACAGAATTCAAAATGGACTTAGTACATTACTATTAATCTCCATCTGGATGACCTAAAGAACACAGTGAACTCGAATGGAGTCACTGCGCTACTCTTACTCAAAATATTATCAGCATTTGGCACAGTAGACCACCAACTACCGGTCAAAAGACTAAATTGCACAGTCGTGCAGAGTACATTCCACAATGGGCTAAAATGTTGTCTCACAGAACAATCAATCAGTAGATTTGTAGAGTGCTACTTGTCACCCATGAGGGTATCCAGGCGCTGGCAGTGTCCAGCTGATTAGCTGAATAGCCAGGTCTTCAGGAACTTTCAGAACTCTGGAAGAGATGGGGAGGTGCATAGATGAAAGAGTAGCACATTTCTTGCCTTCGTTGCTAGGTAGAGGAAGGAGTGACCTCCTTATCTGCTACATTGGATGGAGGGGTGAGGGTTAGAGAAAGGGATGCAGAGCGGAGGTCTCTGGCTGATGGATGTCCAGGCGGTGTATCAAGTAGCCGGGTCCGTAGTTGTGTATGGCCTTGTATGCATGGGTCGAGAGCTTGAACTGGCATTTTTTCTGTACAGGGAGCAAGTGGAGTACCCTGAGGTACAAAATGAGGTGGGATCCTCTAGGGATATCCAAGACAAGTTGAGCTGTGGCGTTCTGTATGGTCTATAGTCATTGGATAGAGCCAAGTGTGACATTTACTCATTCTGACCTCTGCCGTTCACATCCCAGGTTGCTGTCTCGCATGGATCAACAATCACCCATCTTGTCTCCAAGGTAGACCTGTCCCCAATTTCCGAGCTTGTCAACTCCCTCAAACTTAACTGTTACAGCAATGAAGATTAAGTCTAAATCATTTTAAAACTAGTAAAAACCTTGCAACCTTAAGTGCAGTGGCCTTAGTGAATGTGTTTCTGCTATAGACCACTGGATGCTAAAGAACTGTCTCAAACTTAACTCATTCCAAAATAGAAATATTCACCTGTAGATCATTGCAAAAATATTGTTCCATTTCCTTTTGGGCACCAGAGATAGAACTTCGACAACCACAAGCAAGGAAGTGCAGCATCTTGGTGTGATGATGGATTCCAACATCTCACTCCAAACTCAAGTTAACAAAGTGACAGAAACGCTTCCTATAGAATGACATCCTTTTGCCATATTCAGAGCTTTTGATGCCTGTAAGAAAGATCTGAACATGGCAAGAGGGATATTGTAGGATTGTTGTTGACTGTGCAACCATTTGTCAATGGGCTCTACATCGGACACCCTAGACTAGTGGTTGAAGGGTAAACTTCGCTCCACCAGAAGAATTTGCAGAGTTTTGTCTACTCCACGCTCCGATATCCCTCACATTTCCTTTACATGCCAGTCCATGGCAAGATGCTTAGACGTGCCGCTACTTACTACAAGTCTGGAGCCCATCTCAGGGTTCATGCAAAACATCAAATACACCACATAAAAGGGGCACCTCCAAAAAGACTTCCCTCTTACCACTCGAAACAAACAAAAGTGGTTTCGTTGAGGCGTAGGAAAGCACTATGGAAATGCTGAAGTACAATGCAAAAAAAAGAGTAGTACTAGACGTTTTTGAAACTCAGGTACACTAATTATTATTTTTTGCATTTGTAGGAATGTGCCCCACATTCGATAAAAGAAATGCCCCCTTTCAACTTTATCATTAAACCTCAACCCAGATCTTAAAGACCACTTGATCCATTGTCTAAAGTGTGTTCTCAATTACATTTTTAAGAAATTCATGAATAGAAATTATTCATCATGTTTTCAAACTTTTGTGAACCAATTTTCGAGGCCAATGCTTCTGGAACTGTTAGGGAGCACGCATGTTCTTTTTTTTTTTTACAGAAATAACATACGACATTAATCCCCGGTGGCACACGTATGAAAAGGCGCTTTGCTTTTCAAAGCAGAGAACGCAGGGCAGTCCCTCTTACTCCATCCAGCCTGTTTTGGCTCTCCAGACCTTCTCACAGTTAAAAGGGCCACATGGGCAGCACACATTTCATAGTTTAAGGCCCCTTCAGAGCACTGTTTTTGCAACAGCTGCTGCTTTCACAAAACTTTAACCCTGCTGCGTGGCTGTGTCTGGGGGGAAAATACTCGGTCGCCATGGAGATAGCCTTCACCCACAGCCCTCTCCTCAATTTTCGCGGGGTTGGCTTTCAGCCTCGGTCACATTCCTCCTGGCAGCCGGCATCAGGGGCTTGGCCCGCGCTCAAACTTAATTACTGGCCCTGATGAAGGAAAGCACAGGAATTTGAAGCAATTATCGCGGCTATCAGATCCTTCGTCCTTCAACACACCTGATGATAGCGCTGTGGCAAAATTAATTTCGGAGAAGAAAAATGTAATCATACTTTCCTGACATTTCTTGTTTTTTGCTGTTTTTTGTTTCAGAAGTTTATCCTGTCTGCCACGTAGAGAGAGGAGCCAGGTGTCCCGCTTTTGCTAAATTCAGATTGATTATTGTCCGGGACGCATGGGTATTGCATTACGTCTGATGTTTTTGAAAGCTGCAGGAACTCTCTATAGCATCGCTCACCGGGAAGCCGAGCTTTGTCAAGCGTTCATGAACTGTTTCTGTTGCCCCTCAAGCGATGAGAAAATACATCGGCGCTCCTTCCAAAACAATACAGCTGAGACCATGTCAAATGTCATTGTTCCGGCGACTTTATAACAAATCAAGGGAAACAGGTGCCAAACAATGTCTATAACAGATGTGCATAGTGGGGCGGAGGGAGGGCGAGTTACTGGTCCAAAGATGGAACTGCGCCGTGTAATATTTACTTGTTAGCAGGGAGTGACTACTACATTTAGCTCCAGACAAGTCCCATTTATTTATTTGTTTATTTATTCGGTGTGCCTGTGCCAAATTGCTTTGCAGGAAGGAGAAACATGTATTCACCGATCTACGAGCATTAACATCATGCACATCTACAAATCTAGATGTATTGGAGATAGACATGGCTATAATGTATTTATTATTCAGTTAAAAGCTTTCTTTTTTTTTTTTTAAGTTTCAAAAGAATTTATTGAAAAATAGGATTGCAATAGAAAACATACTGTATATCAGCATTACAAAATACAAAGCAATCAGGCGAGAATTGGACAATGCGATGCAAAATAGGAAAAAAGAAAGAAGAGAGGGGGAGATGGAAAGAAAAGGGGAAGAGAGAGAGAAAAAGGGGGGGGAGGGGGAAAACATAGAAAGCAATCATTATATAAAATGCCTGATAAGCATAGACAAGCAAAACTTCTATATAAAATACCATACAATAAGGAGAGAAGAAAACAGGTATTAACTACAAAATAGCAACAATGCATAAACTTTATCATGGAGGCTTAGGAACTTCTTCATTTATAGGAATATGTGTTGGACGAGATTGAGCAGATAAGTCTAAAAAATTGGTGATTGGCAACCATAATAAATCACGTTTAATAGCAAGTGTAATGGGGTAAACATATGCTCTGTCTAGCCTATGATTGTAGCAAATTCCATACCACCAAGCCTGAAAAGAAACGTTAGACGCATCCTTCCAAGATTTAGTGATCTGTTGAAAGGCCACCGCTATGAGCAGATCAATAATGGAGACATCAGAAGCCAGGGAAGACCATATGTCAGATAAACTACCTAGAAAAAGGTGAGAGAGTGAAAATGGGAACCGAGTGGAAAAAATGGAGTTAATTTGTTGCCATACTTTAGACCAAAAAATATGAATCAGGGGACAAGTAAAAAGCATATGTTTGAGATCTGCATGTGTATTGGAACAAGACCAGCATGTGGAAGGGATAGAGGTATCTATAGCATGCAGTTTGGCAGGAGTGATCAAAAGTCTGTTATAGATAAAGAATAACGTTTGAGTAGTATTGGCTGCTCTAGAAGATCTCCTTAGTTTCTGCCATATGTTATGCCATAATGGGATGGGGAAAGAGGTTTCTAAATCCAATTCCCAGTCATGTTCTGTTTTGGATTTGTCCCTAGTAGGAGACACATCTTGCATTGTTTTATAAATTTGCGAAGCTGAAGGAGAAGATAAGAGAAAAGGAATAGTAAGTGACGCAGATGTAAATGGAGACGACAAAGTAGAAAGAGAATCATAAGACGCCTGAACGGCAGCGCACTAGGTTATACTTTGTAAGAAAAGACTGAGGAAGGGAGAAACGAGACTGGAGAGATGAAAAAGGGATGCAAAGACCATCCTGGAAAAGTTGAGAAACCCAAATGAGACCAAGGGAGTGCCAGTCTTTCCAGAAAAAGGTTCTGGTTTTAATTTTGATAAGAGGGTTAAACCAAATGGGAGAGTGTAAAAATCGCGTACGGTCATCGAGATTGTTGACGAAAAGAGGAGAAAATAATTTTCTAGAATTTTTAAGAACAGGAAGAGACATCTTT
Organism: Lissotriton helveticus; assembly: GCF_964261635.1. Lineage (NCBI taxonomy): Eukaryota > Metazoa > Chordata > Amphibia > Caudata > Salamandridae > Lissotriton > Lissotriton helveticus. The sequence goes on along the minus strand of NC_136059.1, from coordinate 956,945,343 downwards.
GGAGGGACATGTGATAAAGATACAAAGTTAAAAGCTTTCTAAAGCGCCTGCTACTTAAGAGTATAGGAGCACTGTACATTTGAGCAAAATTCTTACAAGTAACAGAGTGATTGTCAACCCCCAATGCAGTAAACAAACAACAGTAATGCAAACAAAGGGTGTGGGATGTTTAGTGGTCTAAATTTTAGAGAGGTATAACTGATTCAGGTGAGTCTTTAAGTGTTGATGAAAAGGTGACAGGTTCAAGTACAGTCTCGTGCCTCTTAAAAGAGTTCCATAAAGCGGTCTCAGCCCCTGAGAAGGATCAGTGCTCCTCATTGGACCTTTTAAAACAGGGGTTGTCTCATCCTGGTGTATCCTTGCTTCGAAGGCCTCGGTTGCCCCGGAGATTGTGAACAAGGTAGGAGAAACACATAGCTGAAAGTTGAGCAGAGGCTTTGGAACTGTTATAGTTTTGAAAGGATCAGACTTGTGTGGATCGGGTGAAAACACTGCTAGAATTTTCTAGAGCACCCCATTTTTGAACAGTGTGAAGTAGGGAGTCATTTGTACCTTAGTTGGGAGCAAGGTACTGATTTTGGTTTACAGTGGTGGGTTTCTGGTACCTGGGGAGCCTGAGACATATTGAGGCTTTTCCCTTTAAGAGTTTGTTTCGTCATCTAGGGACAGTTTGGGAACCAATAAAACTGGGATGATCATATGTAATCACACAGAGACAATTGTAAAAACCTGAGTCGGGTCGGGGACAATCGATATTTGCCCGGCGGTATGGCCTCTGTGACCCTCTAGTTATTTAATCAAATGAAGAGGCAGGCGCTGGAGACTGGAAAGCAGGAAACAAGGTTTTTATTCTCTCCGGAGGAGAACACAACGAAACGGACAGAAGGTATCGTTCTGAGGTGCTCTCGCTTACGTTTGAGGCCTGGCCCCTTATATACAGTGTTTGTGGTTTTTATTACAGTTTACATACATGTGACAAAGCTTTGATATACGGAAAGACATTCCCGGAATCCCCCTTTGGGGCCCGTTCCCACACACATTTACAGTTGAAGTCCCCACCCTAGTCATAACAGGTGATGAGTATCACGCAGCTGGATATTCCGCCGATTCACGGAATGTGGGGGGTTTGATCGGATCTCATGGAGTGGGGGCTTTGATCAACCCGGGGATCCTTTGATGGGGGAAGCTTTCTATTGTACGGTGAGGGGCAAGGAATGGTATCGGCAGAGCTGGGTGTCGGCCTGGGAACGGGGAAGACAAAACGGGCACACAGGGAGAAAAAGGGGGTTTGCATCTAAGGGCCGGAGATCATGAAAGGGAAGCAGGGAGGTGTCGCGCTGGGAACAGGATGAGGGCCTGGGGCAGAGCAGCGCCGAAGAGGGGTTTATGACTCAAGGCAGGTGCAAGCAGGGGGTGGTCAGCGTGCAGGCTTAGTGAAGGCGAAGGGCTATGTCAGGGGCCAGCAGCATGCAAAAGGGTTCGCTCTGATCGGGGCGTCTTAAAAATGGCGGGCGCGCACGACAAAAGTGTGGCATCAGGGGAAGAGGCAAGATGGCGCAGATAATGTTCACCAAAACGTACTAATTTTCAACAGTCCTCCCTTTAACATATTCAAGACATCTTGCTGGTTCATTTTCTAATCGGTTCTATTGTGGTGGGCATGAGAAAGAAAACGGTAGGAACCCTAGAGGAAAAGAGTTGTAAACAATACATTTTAACATTTCTAGTTTTTAGGAGGTGGGCCTATTTGATAAACTTTGATCAATTTGTTTAGCAGGAAAGTCATAGGAATGCAATACAAAAACGATTCTGTAGCGAGAGCAGCAAGCATATTTCATACTGGCAGGTTATTACATATATATCAGGTTCGGATTGGAGCATGATCAATATAATGGCGGCTGGGAGAGAAATGAGGTCGAGCAGAAACGGCGATCGGGGATGTCAAATGTTCGAAGTTTAACGAGTTCTCATCATTCTTTGTTGCCTTTCGTTGGCGCTGTTGAGCACCGGCGGTGGAGCTACAAGTCCAGCTCTGTTCTAAGTTCTGCGTTGCAGGGCACGACCCTTTCCTCGCGTTTCTGGTCGGAAAGGTCCTTTTCGCCCTGTGTCCTTTGAGGTGATTGTCAGAAAGTTCAGATGGAAGAAGAGAGTACAAAACAGTCCATAGGGTAGGTCAGAGAAAAGGGGGATGGAGCAAGGCCAAATTAGGACAAACTAGGGAACGAGAGACTTCAAACAGGCGAGGCGTGTGACCGAATTCAGAGAGCGGGGAACTTGTCAACAGACACTGGACATCGAGCCAGGGGCATCAGGTCGACCTTTCTTCTCATGTTGTCGAAAACAGTGCCTCGTCCTGCAGCTCCTTTTCTGTCGTGGTCTCGCCCTTGGCTAATGTCGCAGGTGTTCCTTAGTCTGCAGTCAGGCCTGCTGCTCCCACATCCGGTCCTTCTCTCCTCCAACAGCAGTACCCTTAAACAAGTTTGAAAAGACAGTCTTTAGAGAATTTGCAGATGAAGATAATCAAAAAGTCTATTTCTCTCCCAGCTCAGGCAAAGAATGAAAAATGCCCGTTATATTAGTGTTCACAACTGGCATATGAATGACCGGTGACGGGTTTGTTGGATTTACTATGACTTTCCTTTACAATTATTTACTACACAGGTATTTTGCTGAGAGACGAACATGGTCAAACATTTCTTTCTATTGATGCATCCCTGCTTTTCAACTACTACGGGGTTCATTTTGATGATTTCTTTACCTTGGACTAGTCTGTTAACCGTGTAAAACATCATTCTGGATTCTACGTAACCTTTACAGCCCGATTACTTAATTAGGAAGGACAGGGTTTTATGGGGAACAACCAGGGGACATAGGAAACTTGTGGTAAGGGCATAAATCGACCCATCTCTCACAACCGGAAATGGGGGTAGTTTCATAATTCCAGTTTTGGGCGGCTGATACAGGGGAGGTTAACAGGGGTGATCATTTTTCCGGTTTGGGTATTGCGACAAATTCGGGGAGGGGAGGGTCGCGTATTCTGAGGTCCTTGTTTTATACCATAGGAGCCGTTGACATGTAGTTCCCTTATTTCGGGCCAGATTAGGGAACCTCTGTCGTCTTACCTGTCCTTTCCCTTACGGCCCAACCTCGGTTCATTGACTTCTAGCGGAAAAGGAGAGGTAATGACGCGGCCTCAGGGTGATTGTATTAAAGACAAGTTTTTGTGCAAATACTGACGGTATTTGAAGCCAATTAGGTGGTGTGCTAGGGGTGGCAGTCTGCCAATTTCGGGGCTAATCACTCGGAAGAGTGGGAGTGCAAAAATAGAGAGGAGAGAGAGAGAGAGAGAGAGAGAGAGAGAGAGAGAGAGAGAGAGAGAGAGAGGAGAGAGGAGAGAGAGAGAGAGAGAGAGAGAGAGAGAGAGAGAGAGAGAGAGAGAGAGAGAGAGAGAGAGAGAGGAGAGAGAGAGTGCAACGGCAGGCTAAATAGTACACGTGCAACAGAGAGGTGGCAGTGTAATCAAGAAAGGCTATTTAGTGCATTACACAGTAAAGGGCATTCACGGGTCTGCGTTAGAATCTTGTAATCATGCAGTTTGAGCATTAGACAGGGTAGAGGGGACGTGCCTTGAGAAAAAGGAAAGAAGAAAGGAGGTACCATTTTGTCGCACTTCTCGCATTCTCGGTCCTTCGACCAGTTGGGTCGACGCCTCAGTCACACACACACATTCCCTCAGCATCATACGTGACATGGGTTCATTCGTCCGGTCTGGTTTAAGGGTAATCACTTTTTATCAGGTTGTGCTAATTTTGTCAGGTTTATTCGATACGTGAGTAGTTTGCAGGCGTGCTTAGACACCACCTTGCGGCGCTAGTCCGCTTCGTGTATTAGACATGGCAAGGCTTCAGATCTTCGCCACACCTCGGCTGTAATCTCTGACGTAACCTGCAGAGGGAGGAAAAAAAGGGGGGGGGTGGGGGAGACAGCATTCGCGCGCATTCAAATACATGGATTCATAAGTCCTTTACTTACCTCTTACTCGTCTTTCCTCCTTGGGGCAGGGTCCCCGGGGATATGGTTTCTGGAGTCGAGGGGGGGTAGTGTGTCCATATAGGTCGTGTGCGGGGAAACGTAAAAAGGAAACCAGAGGTGCCTAGTGCGAGGTATCTAGTCAAAGGATGTATCTCACTATCGGGGTCCTTAAACCTCTTTCAACGCTGTGGCGTTCTAAGGTTCTTCGGTTCTTGGGTCCCTGATACTTTGGAACGTGGTACTTTATAACATTTATATTATTTCATTTCACCCTCCTTTTACATTCCCTCATTTACACCGTTCGTTTTACCCATCCTTGGAAGTCAAGGTCTTCCTCTACGCGAGAGTTCATGGGTCAGTCGCGTACTTTGAAGGCGGAGTGTCGTGTTGTCGATCCGATCCGTCCTCCGGGGCTGGGCAACCATCTTCTTTTAACCTTAAAGAGAGAGCAGAGTAGGGTGCACAGAAAAGAACTTTCCCACCGATCCCACATTTTTAAAATAAAGCATGCAATACCCGTCCATAGTTTCAAAAACTTTATTTTGTAAAATTATTTCAGCATGTGGATTATGAGGGTGCGGTCGTATTTGGCCGGTCGTGGTAACGGCTAAAGTGCTTACAGTGGGGGGGGTGTCGCTTGCAGCAAAAAAACATCGGAAAGTTTTACTCATTTCATTTGTAAGAAACTAAAACGTCTATTAATTGGCTGGGGGTTCGGGGGCATTTATTTTCATAATTTAGAAGCATAATCACAATAGTTGTAATCAGATTTCCTATATGCATACCGTACGTGTGCGTCGTAAATGAGGTTTACATCAATTATAAAAATATAATACATTGTACATTTGTAATCAACATTTGTAACGGGGATCCTTTCATACTGTTCGTCGAGTGAGTTCTCCTTGTCTTTTCTAGCCAAGTGTACAAAGGATCATATAAAATCTCAGAACATCAAGTTTATATTAGTGCGAAGGAACACCACGAGGTGTTCGTAAGTTCCGATTGATACCAGCGCCATTTTGGGCGGGGCCGGCTCAGTCCGGAAGCAGCATCAGGGGAAATGTTTCCCATTACTGGCAGTTTGGACCAGAGTCCTTTTCGGCAGTTCTAGAATTCATGCTAACAGAAGGAGTGGCAATGTCATGTTTGTTTCGTTGGCGATCAAGGCAGCCGTCCCTTACCGGAAGCCTGCAAAGGCCGAAGGTTCCGTCGGGGGCCTTTGTAGGATCTTCAAGGCTGCGGAGATGCTGTCGGAGATGGGGGCTCGTGCTCCAGAGGGCAGATGTTCGAGTTATATTGCTGGTCAAAGTTACCCTAGTGGCCGGGGCCCGCCTTCCAGCGGACCCAGACGCCATTTTGAGGCCCTACAGGGGCCACTCTCGTCGAGTTTGCAAGAGTGGGAGAGATCCTTCGGAGTGAAAGGAAGAGGTCCCTGTTGTGTGAAAGCGGGACGTTCAGCTGGGGTGCAGCTGTGATGCCCCCACCTGGGGGGGGCGAGGGAGACTCGTTCGCATCGTCTCCTTCTCCCGGTGCACCCCATGCCGCTCCTTTTCATCGCCCCGCATGAAGGTCTCTCCACATCCGGTGTTCCCCAAGTCCTGTGCTCAGTGCTGTGGGAGCATGGCCACCTGTGGCGCGCATTCGGCGCGGCACGAGTATCAGTGCAGTCATTGCAGGTTCGGTGTTCCGAAAATGTGGCCACCATTGCACGTTCGGTGCTGCGCAAGTACTGGGGTGCCACCATGGTGTGTTCGGTGCTGTGGAAGTATTGGCACCATCGCTTGACTGGGGGTGTTCGGCGTCGGGCCGGGGGCTGGGAAACCTCCTATCGGTGGAGGTGGGAGAGGCTCGTCCGCGTCGCCTCTCCCTCCCAGCCCAACTTGGACAAATTGTTGTGGAGGTACGTGCAGGACATCCCGCCGTCCAGAGCTGCTGCGGCTGTTACGGAAGAGAAAAGGAAAAAAAGGTGCCTCGTTCTCCTCTGGACATGTGGCGGGACTACCTACAACAGCCCGGGCCTCTGGCTCCTGCCTCTCCTCCGGCTCCCCCATACGTTAAGATTTCCTGACCAAGAGTTGGCGGCCGGGCCCGCCTTATATGGGTTGCCGTTGGTTGGGCGTAGCCGTAACCCTGCCCAACTTTGGAAGGTTCCAGAATGGGGGGGGGCGAATGTTCTGTTTGACTTTCATTTTTCTACAGTTTACCGTTATTATTCCTTGTTTGTTGTGCTAAATTAAAAGTTCAAGTTCATTAATGGTCTACGGATTTTGTTTTACCATTTCTTTCTTTCCAGGTTGTTTTTATGCTAAGTTTCTGCTAACAGAGGTTGAGTAACATGGAAACACGTGTAGAGGGATGACGCAGATTTGTACATTACATACACACAAACTCAGACGGGGGACAGTACAAGTACGACATACAAAGACCCAAGACGAATATAAAACAGTTATTGGTCATAATTATCTCTTTCCGTCTGTGAATTTGAAACGAGGCTGGGTTCCTGTCTTGACATTGCCCGACCTAGGAGAACTTGAGCATGCCGCTGAGATTTTCCTGGCGAAATCTGTGCCATCGGGCATAATCAAACGTGGTGGTTCTGTCTGGTCTGTCTATGTAAGTCGGGTTCTTTTTTGTCTCGCGCTTTTTCCCGTACTGCCGGTCTGTCGTTCCTGTCGGCCCTTTGCCTTTACTCACGCTCAGTAGAGTCGGGCATTGGGCTTTCCAGTGTCCGACATACCTACAGAAAGCGCATTGGTCTGGCCCTAAGTCTAGTCGTCTTTTGCACAGTGTCGGGGGATAAGTTGTGGGTAGCGGTGTCCTGGGGTTGTCCTGTCGGTATATTTCTCTACTTGGTTTGTCCTCGTCTTTTCTCTGTCGTTTCGTAGCCTCTCTGCGCCACATACCGAGACTGTCGAGCATAATTGGCGTTGTCTTATTATTTCGAAGGGCTATTTCTAACGTTTCTATTTTATCAAGGTCAAAGGATCCTGTCAGTGGCCACTGTTTGTCTTGACTCTCTTCGGTATACCTGTGCCACAATTTATTATAGGCTATGGTGACTAATCCATAGTTTATGAACATGTCCTTATTAGGGGTGCCTTCTAGTGGAGCTATATGGTCCACCTCTAATACGCGGTCCGGGCTAAACAGGCTATTTATCAGTGGGGAGAAGACAGACATGACGGCTCGTAACGAGGGACTAAAAAGTCAGCACTGCCTATCTTATCACTAGGTGCAAAGACCGTACAGAATATTTCTATTCGACGTTGTTTGCAGGCAGTGAATACCTCATGGATCAAAAAAAAATGATAATAACCAAACGACCAATAAATAACAATGGGGAGAATGAGTAGGTCCGCAAAGATCTGCGTTACCTACCCTTTTCACTATCTGCAAAAAGGGTGGTCTCTTCCCTGTTTGCAGACAGGGAATCTCCAGGAAACAATAGTTTTGCGAACAACAGTTCAGTTTCAAGTAATTATTGCGTGGGGGAGAAAAAATAAGCACGGTTGCTGCCCTACCTATCCTCCACTGCTTGCAAAGAGAGAGCCCGTTGTTTCTCCGTTTGTAGTCAGCGAATCTCCAAATAAATAAAAAGAGCAATACTAGTATTTTTAAACAAACAAGCAATCAAGCAATTTTTCGCAACTTGTCGTGGTAACACGACCTTACCCGGACCATGTGGACAGTTTCTTGTCTTCCGAATCCAGCGCCCGATCGTCCTCTTTTTCTCGTATTTCTCACGGCACTCCTGATGGTTCCCAGTCAGGACCGTAGATCACTCGAGAGAGGTCTGTTCGGAACTAGTGAAGTTCGGATGATCGGCTGCCAGACGAGGGTCTATTGGGCAAGAGCTCTCCCGATCGTTGCAGTCGTTCACTCTGTCGTCGGGACCTCTCCCACTGGATCCACGAGTCGCTGATGGGCCCCACGCTTGGGACGCCAATTGTAAAAACCTGAGTCGGGTCGGGGACAATCGATATTTGCCCGGCGGTATGGCCTCTGTGACCCTCTAGTTATTTAATCAAATGAAGAGGCAGGCGCTGGAGACTGGAAAGCAGGAAACAAGGTTTTTATTCTCTCCGGAGGAGAACACAACGAAACGGACAGAAGGTATCGTTCTGAGGTGCTCTCGCTTACGTTTGAGGCCTGGCCCCTTATATACAGTGTTTGTGGTTTTTATTACAGTTTACATACATGTGACAAAGCTTTGATATACGGAAAGACATTCCCGGAATCCCCCTTTGGGGCCCGTTCCCACACACATTTACAGTTGAAGTCCCCACCCTAGTCATAACAGGTGATGAGTATCACGCAGCTGGATATTCCGCCGATTCACGGAATGTGGGGGGTTTGATCGGATCTCATGGAGTGGGGGCTTTGATCAACCCGGGGATCCTTTGATGGGGGAAGCTTTCTATTGTACGGTGAGGGGCAAGGAATGGTATCGGCAGAGCTGGGTGTCGGCCTGGGAACGGGGAAGACAAAACGGGCACACAGGGAGAAAAAGGGGGTTTGCATCTAAGGGCCGGAGATCATGAAAGGGAAGCAGGGAGGTGTCGCGCTGGGAACAGGATGAGGGCCTGGGGCAGAGCAGCGCCGAAGAGGGGTTTATGACTCAAGGCAGGTGCAAGCAGGGGGTGGTCAGCGTGCAGGCTTAGTGAAGGCGAAGGGCTATGTCAGGGGCCAGCAGCATGCAAAAGGGTTCGCTCTGATCGGGGCGTCTTAAAAATGGCGGGCGCGCACGACAAAAGTGTGGCATCAGGGGAAGAGGCAAGATGGCGCAGATAATGTTCACCAAAACGTACTAATTTTCAACACAGTCTTGTAAGTACTTTAAGAGGTAGCCAGTACCGTTGAGTGATGTTGTTTCCTTGCATGTGAGATGAGGCCGGCAAAAGAGTGTAGGACACATTTTTAAGTCACAAGTTAAGATAACATTGGCATATTCAATTCTAGATTTGACTGTGACTTGAAACAAAATTCTTCATGTCGGATCTAGTAAGAAAGTGTCTTATATTTCGTACGATTCTTAGATGTTAGTTGCGCTCTTGCATTTTGCCAACATGTGGGAGACCAGATGGAATTTTGCTACAACGTGTGTCTTTCAGCACTCCTGCTAGTATTTAGGGTTATTCCTTTGTTATGTAACAATCGTTTGTGCCTCCGTCCAATATTAAGTGACCACAAAGTCTTTTCTCATTCCATTTTTCATCTTGTGTTGATTTCTATTTTATTTCCAAACGCCCATAAATATTTTTAAGAGGCTTCCTGCCAACACTGGTTTCACTCCAGAACAATAATTTAATGGAACATTATCATGGTCTTCAACTAGAAATTAAATTGATGTAAACAGCAGCAAAACGCTGTGAAATGGTCACAAAGAAGCCTATTCTTACAAAAGGCTTCTAGGTCAAAACTGGGGTAACATCAGTAAGTCATTCAGTTCCATAAACAGGGAATGGTATCACAGTTGATCACCCGAAGTCTAGTACTAAATGATGAAGTCATAACATCTAATATGCCAGTATTGTTAGCTGCGAATGGTGTGCTATCATTAGCAAATAGTCACAGCATCTTACACGATGCGTTATGAGTGCAGGATGACAGGGAGGGATTTATCCGACAATATGGTCTTAGTTTAAATGGCAATATTGGTCAGATGTTAATACCAGTGAGATGATAGCTGATTTGCTTCAAAGTGAGATAAAGGAACTCCACTTTCAGGGCGTTGAGTTTCAGTTTTATACTTTGTGTCCAGTTCAACATTTAGACAAGCAAGTGGTTAGAGCTATGAGGCTTTCTGGCAGTCCAATTTCTGGTATACTTGGGTGCTTGGGTGTCATCCACGCACTGGTGGAAGGAGACACTTGGGGGCATATGTACAAGGAAGTGACAGAGTGCAGCGTTAGCCTTTTTGGCTTAATGCCACGCTCTGCCACTTCTGAAATGCAGGGCTGTACCGTATTTACAACAATACGGTGCAGCCCTGCGTTTTCCCCTTACGTTGGCACTAAATTTAGGTGCCTAGCGCCAATGCAGGACCCATTGCATCATAGTACAAGGATGCCTGCATTGTGGGGAATTATTGTTTATTTTTTTTAATTTTTTTAATTTTTTTTAGGATTTTCTTTTTGTTTAATACATTTTTATTCAAAATTTTAGCAAGTAAAACAGAGTACATGCCATACATTGGGAAGGTATGAACGAAAATAGGGAGATACTATCAGGCATAACATTATGTGATGAAAGACAGTAAAAGGGGGTATGCAAAGGAAGGGTAAGAGGAAAAGAGAAGGAAAGAAAGAAAGAAGAAAAGAAAGAAAGGAAAAAGAGAAAGGAAGGAAGAAGAAAAAAAAGAGAAGAGATGAGAAAAAGACAGACAATGTTTAGTGGGATATAGCAGTAGAGGAAAGATAGGAAACAAAGGGTAGCCATAGAAGATCAGATTTTATTTTTTGAGGAATAGAGGAGGAGGATACATTGGCAATTCTATGTTCATCACAAATAAAATTCCACCACATGGATAAAGATATTTTGGAATTATCTTTCCAGGACGATAAAATAACCTTAATAGCTAGAGCAATAAAGAGGTCAGACAACTTAGAAGCAGTTGAGGATATATCAATATCAGAGGAAAGGGAACCTAGAAAAACATGCAGAAAAGATACATCATTATTAAACTTGAAAATTGACATGCAAACCTTCCAGACTGAACTCCAAAAGGAATAAACCTTAGGACATTCAAATAACAAATGAATTAATGTACCTGGAGCACTAGAACAAGACCAACATAAGGGAGAGGAAGTGGGAGAAAATGTACAAATACTAACGGGAGTAATAACCGCTCTACAATATACAAAATATAGAGATTGAGTCACACGGGCAGCTGCAGAGACTTTAAATAATTTTGCCCAAATCTTCTCCCACAAATTAATGAAAAAAGAGACAGATAAGTCATTTTCCCAAGTAAGTTCAACAGGATATTTAGGACGGGGGTGGGTAGCAGATAGCAATATATTATAAACCAGGGCAGCTTTAGGGGTTTGGGTAGAGAACAAGGCATATAAGGGAGATGGTGGGGTAACAACGGGAGATTCAGTTGGAAGTGTAAAAGTAGCTAAGTGTGATGAAATAGCAGTAACAATAATAGTGTACTCACCTAAAAGAGTATCAGGTAAATGGTAACGCAGTTGCAAATCATGAAAGGGGACAATATTGAAGTTATAAAGGAATTGATATACAAAGGAAACATTCTTCTCCTTCCAATATTTGTACTAAAAGGATTTACCCTTATATTTGAGAAATTGATTGTACCAAACAATGGAAGACACAAAACATTGCAGAGGGTTTACATCCTTAGAAAAAGTACTATTAATAAGAGTTTGCGAATATTTCAAAATGGGGTATTGAGTTATAAAGGAACAGTTGGACATAAAAGCAACATGTTCAAAAGGAAAATCCTTCAAAAGTGAACGTTCAAAAAGAACCCATTTGGGGACTGGTCTAGCTTGAAAATTATAAGCTAAGGAAAATGATTGTTTAAGTAAAAAAGCAGAGTGGTAAGAATTAAACAGAGGGAAACGGACTCCTCCTTCAGTCTTTGGACGAGCAAGTTTGAGTAAGCTAATACGAGGGTGTTTATTATTCCATAGAAATTTTGTACATAAAGAGTTTATACGTGAGAAATATGAATTAGGAATTTTGAAAGGAAGCATGGAGACTGTATATAACACATGGGGAGTAACCATCATTTTATTAGTGTCAAGCCTGCCCCACCAGGAAAGAAAAAGCGGGGACCACAGGAGAAGCAGAGCTTGTAGTTTCTGGAGCAAATTATTAAAGGTATATTTGAGGGTATCTCTAAGGGAGGACGAAAACCAAATACCTAAATATTTAAGTTTGGTGGGACACCATGTAAAGTCAGTATCACAGAACATGTATTGGGAACAATCAGGGTTTAAAGGCAGGACTTCAGTTTTGGATAGATTTAGTTTATAGCCAGAGACAGATGAGTAAAGATGGACTTCAGACATAAAATGGGGCAGCGAAGCAACAGGGTTAGACATGTAGACCAAGATATCATCTGCATACGCAGAAAGTTTGATGTGAACAGAGGAAAACTTAAAACCTGTAATCATGTTGTTATTGCGAATACGCTCAAGGAAAGGTTCAAGGCAAAGAATAAACAATAAGGGAGAGAGGGGACAACCTTGCCTCGTTCCACGGGATAAAGAAAAGTATTTAGAAAATTGATTGTTGACAAAGATGCTGGCACGGGGACAGGAATACAACAACTTAACATATGAAATAAGGGAAGTCCCAAAACCAAACCATTGGAGAGTCTTAAACATAAATTGCCAGTTGATGCGGTCAAAGGCCTTTTCCGCGTCTAGAGAAAGAGCAGCAAGGGGGTCTTTATATTTTTTACTCAAAGAGATAATGTTAGCAAACATACGTGCATTATCCTTAGCAAGCCTACCCTTTACAAAGCCAACTTGATCTGTTTTAATCAAAAGGGGGATAATAATGTCAAGTCGGGAGGCAAGGAGTTTGGCAAAAATTTTACAATCATAGTTAATCAGGGAAATAGGGCGGAAATTTTTACAGTGGGAGTGGTCTTTATCTGGCTTGGGGATAATAATAATTAACGCGTCCATGAAGGAGCCTGAGGCCCTGGCTTGAGCAATAAAAGAATTAAAAAGTTGTAATAACTTAGGGGCAAAAATCGAGGAGAACGTAGAATAAAATTTGACAGGGAGGCCATCTGGGCCTGGGGCTTTAGAGCGTTTCAGGGCTTGGATGGCAGAGAGTACTTCTTGGAGGGTAATATCCTTCTCTAAAGAAGCAAACTCGTCTGGGAGAGTGGGAGGGGAGGGAAGACCTGAAAAAAAAGAGTCAAGGTTCTGCGTGGAGGGGAAAGTATCATCTGAGTAAAGGGATCGATAGTAATTATGGAAGACCTCAGCAATATCTTCATCAGACGACACCAGTTTGTTAGTGGAGTCATTAAGAATGGGTCCAATGGTTTTACGTTCTGCTTTAATTTTCAGATAATTAGCCAACATCTTACCCGCTTTGTTTTGACCCCCGTGGTATTTGGATTTGATTTTAAGTAAAACGTTACAGGCTTCAACAGTGGCCAATTTATTGAGTTCTGTCTTCGCCGCAATGAGGGCAGTAAGGGCAGCGGAATCCTTAGAGGTAAAATATGTTTGTTCTAATTGTTTGAGATTGTGCAATTGAGCCTCATAGTTAGCTTTAGCAACTCTCTTCTTTTGTGAGACAAAGGATAAAACAAAAGCATGCAGGGCGGCTTTAAAAGCATCCCACGTGTTGGGAATGGAGGTATCCGAGGGAACATTGAAAATAAAAAATTCATTAATGAAGGTAGTAACATTTTTGATAAAAAGAGGGTCGGATAAAAGGAACGTATTTAATTTCCAACGGCTAAAAGTCGAGGAGGTGAGCGAAAAGTCAAGCGTGGCAAAAACAGGGGCATGGTCCGATATAAATATGGATCCAATTTCCGATTTCTGAATAGAGGGGAGCAAGGATTTGCTGACCAAAATGTAATCTATCCTAGATCTAGTATGATGTATGTTAGAAAATAAAGTATATTCAAAAGAGTCAGGGTTACAAGTTTTCCATACATCATAAAATGGACGACAGGCAATGGCTGATTGGAAAGCTTTGTGAGTTTTGTCAGGTTGAAATTTACATTTGGATAGTCTGTCAGAGTAAGGGTCCAACCATTGGTTAAAATCCCCGGCAACCACCAGGTTAGGGCAATCAGTAGAGGACAGGAGAATTTTAATATCTGACCAAAATTTGGGATCAGGGCGAACAGGGCCATAAATATTCAACAAGACTAACGTCTTGTTCTGGACTATAACTTTCGCCATTACCCATCGTCCATCATCATCATGTTCAGTAGAAACAATTTGAACTGACAAAGCCTTATGAAACAATATAGCGACACCCCCTTTCTTATCCGAAGTAGGAGAAAAGACAACTTGACCCACCCAATGACGTTTTAGCTTTAACGACTCCACTTCAGAACAATGAGTTTCTTGTTGAAATGCAATTTGAGATTGAAGTTTAGACAAATGTGACAATACCTTTTGACGTTTAACAGGATTTCCAAGACCACGGACATTCCACGACATGAGATTACACATGATGAAGGAGTTGAGGAACGGGCAACAAATGAAGGGTAGACACTGCAGGTAAGGGAACACAAATGAAAACACAACAATCAGGAATAGTGGAGAAGGGCAAATCCACATAAGGAAATACATAAGAAGAACAAGCAAACTGCAACGAAAGCATCAATGGCGAAAAAAAATACCCAGAGGACGAAAATGACCAGGAAGAAAGAATACAAAAAGAAAGAAAGAAAGAAAGAGAAGAGAGAAACATGAAGAGAGTAGGAAAGTATAGAGGAAGAAACAGATCAGGGCAACAAAGCCAGATCTGTAAAGAAGCAAGAAAGTAATGAAGATGGAGCATGGTGACATGCGACAAGGCAGAGCACAGGCATTGTAAACGAGAAAAGAGTAGCATAGGTTATACATAAAGAAGAAAAGAGCAACTCAAGGAAGAATTAGCCAGAATAAGAAGTTATATGCGACAGGAGACAGCAGAGAACATAATAAACAAGAAGAGGAAATTAATGAAATGATAGGTAGAAGTCTAGGAATAGACATAATTTGAGAAAACATAAGAAAAAAGAAACAGAAGAGAAACACTTAAACCGTTGTGTCCATTCCTGTAGAGGGAAAACTTTGCAAGAATATCTTCAGCTTCGTCGGATCATCGAAAGTACGTGAACGTCCATCATGAGTGACCTTGCATAGGCAGGGATGGAGGATTCCATATTGAAGATGAAGATGCCTCATGAGAGGACGTGACTCCAAGAATTCTTTACGTTGAGCGTTTGTTGCATTGGAGACGTCCTGTGAAATGAAAATGTTATGTCCCGACCAAGTAAGATGTCGTTTGAGTTTTGCAGCTTTCAGGACAGTCATGAGTTCGGTGAATTCCAGAAAGAGCATGATGACGCCTCTGGGTCTAGCGGAGTTAGAAGCAGCTCGACCCAATCGATGTGCTCTTTGAATGTTTAGAGGAGTAGAAGATGGCGGTAGACCCAAGAGCTCTGGCAGAAATTTTGCAGAAAAACAACCAAGTTAGGCCCCTCAACATTTTCCGGGAGACCAAAAAGACGTAGGTTATTTCTACGATTTCTATTTTCAAGGTCCTCTGTGTGTAATTTCAGCTTATGAATTTCCTGCTCAAGTAATGGGATTTTAGTAGAGACATCCTGAAGAGAACCGACACGTTGTTCTAGATCTAGAACCTTACTCTCCATAGTGATCCATCTCTCCTCCATCTGCTTCAATTTCTCATTAGTTGAAGACATAAATGGCTGAAGACCACGAACTTCATCCAAAATAGAGTCTAGAACTGGGTTTGGTGAAGCATGGATAGGCGAAGGAGGGTCACCTTTCAGTCTCTTGGGTTTGGTGCCAGTGACAGAGGAACGGGCTGAGTGAGAGTTATTAGCCATTGCAAGCGATAGAGAAAAAACACTCAAGCCAGAGAGTAAGTTGCAGGAGCAGAGGAGGATCCACAAAGAAATAGTAACACAAGTCAATATAGGTGCACTGCCAGTAAAGAGGAAACTAAGCACTCAGCTGGTGAAGAAAAGGCGGACACACACAGTTCCAATCAAAGAGACGGACGAACTGGAGATGGCAGTATTCCCGCATAGATCAGTCACTGTGGAGAGGAGCCATGAGAGTGAACAGCATAGCAGGAGGTCGTCAAATGAAGGAGTAGACACCAAAAATAGTTGTAAGAAATCCCATGGAGGCAGTAGAGCTAGCCGGAGATAGAAGAGGAAAAAGGGCGAGAAAAAAATCCTCAATGAAGGAGTACGAGGTGCGCACCTTTTAGGAAAAATAAAATAAAATAATAAAAAGGAATGGCAGGTGAAGAAGCACTGTCATAGCGCTGCTGAAAGGGCATATGACGTTAGTTACTTGAATTCATGCTGGTAGCAAGAGCGAGTAGCGGGCTTACCGTGAGGTATAAGCAGCCTAAAATGGCGGCCGCTCTCACCTGCGTTGAGGTGAAAACGTCACCGGCACGAACTCGCTCGCCAGCGGGACAGAGACGAAGAAAAGGCTGTCCCTCGGATCACCGCATGATCCGGTAGCGGTACCGTCCGATGGGGAAGAATTAGCGGTGCAGAAACGGCAATTCTGAGAGGAAGAGCTCCGCCGTTTCACGGAGCTCACGCCAGGTCCGCCATGTTGCCGCGGCGTCCAAGCCTCGCCCCGGGAATTATTGTTTATGTGCAAGAAGGGCCCTTCCTGCACATAAACAATCTTAAATGGCGTTTTGTAACTTCTATGTGGGCTGCTTTGTGCAGCACACATAGGTGTTGCAACTCGTCATTATTAAAATCATTGTTTATGTGCAAAGGGACACCTTCCTGCACATAAATAATCATGCATGGCGTTTTGCTGTTTTTATGTGTGCTCAATGCAGCACACATAAAAACAGTAAAAACGAAGAGAAATAATACATTTCTCTTTTTTGGCCCTGTTAAGACCAGGTTTTCCCTGGTCTTAATTTTGGCGCTGCCCCATATTTATGCCACCCTTGCTAATATGGGGCAATGTCAAAATCAATTGGTTTTGCCGCAGAATGCGCACTGCAACACCCATTGCCCACACCTTTCACCCTAAGTAAAGCGAGAAAGGGTGCCTTATTTACAAGGCAATGTTAAGCTACGTTGAGTGGCTTAATGCTGCCTTGTAAAGAAGGCGAAGCCTGTATAGCCACCATAACGTTAAAAAAAGTAACGTTATGGTGGCGAAGGGGCTTATGAATATGCCCCTTTGTTTTTTGAAAGTTTTCACCTAAATGTTCCGCTCATAACTAGAATAGGACAGAAGTAGGTATGGAGCTCTGTGGCACATTAAAAGGAGTTGAGACGAGATTTCAGGTAGAGTTGCCTATCTTCAGTTGCTGTAATGTGTTCCTGATGTATTACCAGAACCATCTCAGACCAATCCTTTTACAAGAGTCAGGAGGATGCCATGGTCAATCATACCATATCTATGAAACTGCATATGTGATTTTATGTAGCTTGATCAAAGATGCAACTCAGAGTCTTTAAACCCTGCTCTTCAGGTACTTTGAGGAATATGCAGACACCAGAGTTATAGAGAGAGCATCTCTTCTGGGTCCTGTACAGCAGAAGTAGAGCATTTTAGAATATCCCCTGGGCACACAATAAAGAGGTGTGCAGCTACTCAGCCTAGGCAGTTGTCCCTTCCCTGCTTTTTAGAGGCATGCCAACAATATGCTAACATCATTGTGGTGAGGCGCTGCGATGATCTGTGGCTTACCTTCCAGGGCTTGGCAGGAGCGCAAGTGAAGTACTCCAATCTCACTTGTGCTAAACTCATTCAGGGGAAGGAAAGGCTAGTGGTGCTCTTGGAATGTCAGTGCAACTTGGAGAAAGTCTTTGTGTTATGAGAGCATGCACTAAGCATCAGCTATCAAATGCAGACTTCATTTTCCATACATCCACTGAATTGGCACATTATTGTGAAATGGCAGCAGCTTTTTTGAAGTCATCAGGTATAAGTTTCATTGTGGATTACAGCACTCTTGCTAGGCAACTGAGGTACTTTGTTACTGCAGCCAGGACTTTCTACCCTTTAGGAGCATTTTTGAAAAACAAACAAGAATACGGAGAAGTATTCTTGGAATTAAGTCATGTGTAGAAACTCTCTTAAGAAGTCTGAAGTACTGATTCTACTTATCTTGAATGAGTATTAAACTATGTTATATTATAAACTTTTGCATCTTATATTTTTGGGAGAAAATGAAAAGTATTCACTCACTTTTAAGACTATTGAAGTTCACGACGCATAGATATGTGTTTAAGGTACTTGTGTTATTAAGGAAAGACAGTTACCTTGCCAATAGATGGTGAGATATAATTGACATCTGAAATAACATGAATTACATAGAAATTGTTTCACGTTTCATTTGCAGGAAACTAGCATTCAATTAAGCACAAAGAGTATGAGGTATAGAGATATTCTGAAGGTATATAATTTCTACTGCAAGATTTAGATGACTTTCTTAATGACAACATACTAATGTTACTACATGCTGTCTTTGATATCCTCTATGACCTGTTAAAGACAGTCCCCAGCAGAATGATGGTTCATTAACAAACTACAGGGGCTGTCCAACAACCCTGAACCAGGGACACTAGATTCTAACACCTAACAAAGGTTCGGGTGAAATTTTTTTAGACAGACAATCAGACTTCAAACATAAGAAAAGGGGGAGGGGGAAAAAGAATTACGAAGAAGCCTATAAATATACTTAAACAAATTTATAAAGACAATTATAATTTATTATACATACATTTTTTTTTAAATTCCACAAAAGAACAACAACGCTCATAAAAAAGTGTTGGCATGACAAAGACAAATAATTCACAGGCCAAACAAGTGGCTAACAAACAGACATTATATATAAAAAAGAACAACAAATACAAAATAGTGTGTCCTTTACAAATTACGGCCACAAAAAGCGTCGACGGCGTTTCAACCGCTAGGTTGCTGTGCGGTCATCATCAGGACAGGAAATTTGAGCGTTAGATTTCTGAATATAGAGCCAGTCGTCATTCGAATGGCATATGGATAAAATTTCCACCTTCAAGTACCGTTACTCCCGAAGTTTCTCCAACAAGGCACTAACGTTAGTGCCTTGTTGGAGAAACTTCGGGAGTAACGGTTCTTCATGTGTGCCTATTAATTGGGCACATTGGTGGGTGCAATTTGTTGGTTACCTACCCGATTTATTCTATTGGAAGATATCCCTGGACACGTAATTATACGTTTGGAACCCAATCAGTGGACTTCCTCGATTATTGGTATATATTGGTATAGATATAAGGTAGAAATTTTATCCAGGGAGAGACAAAGGCAATTCTAGGAGTGAGTATGTACACAGGGGAAGTTAACAGGAAAGGCAGAGGAAGTATGTTATAGTACTTGCAGAAAGATTAGAGGATCAGGCAGTCAATTTTGGCTTCTAGGAAAACAGGTCATATGTATAGTGAATTGGTTAACAGTTTTGGATGTGGAGCCAAAGGTAGGAGGAACAATCGGTTGGACCTATGTAATTGTGGTGATGCCTGCAGGCAGCATCACTGTTCACAGGAGTTTAATCAAGAATAGGCCTAGAGCACTGTGTTGCGAGAAAGAATATGGTAGGGTCCTTGGGAAAGGAACCTAGACTCTGGGTGGATGGACTCACTGGGATAATGAGGCAGAAAGTGATAACTGAGAATGCCTATGGTGGAAGCTTTTGAGGAGAGGCATAGGTGCTGCCTTTTCCTGTAAAGAATAACATCACACAATCTGGCAAATTCAGTACCCAATGGGGCAAGTGAATTTGGCTACAAAGGTGATCCCACTAAAATGCCCATTCAACATTTCAAAAAGGGTGGAGCATGAGAGATGGTGGAAGTTAATCAGAAAAAGCATGTATTGAGCTCAGCAAAGGGATGAAGTAAAACCTGAATGTGTAGGGTGCTTACCTAATATATTTTAATGGCATGTGAGCTCTCCAGAGAAGTGGGATGGCATAGCTTTTTACTGATGCAGCTGCCAACATTGGGTGATGAGCTATCATTGGCTATCAGTGGTGTGCTATGGCGTGCTCACTCAGATAACAGCTGAGTATGATAAGATCAAACGTCAGCATTCTGGAGTTTTTCACCACTATAACGGCAAAAAATTGTTGTGGCCACTTGATAAACAATTTGTTCATTGTAAACGCTCTGAAATACCATACAGCCAGGGGGAACACCACAAGGGCTAGTGTTGTTTCCTTCCACACTACGTAAAAACTTCATTGGTAAAACAAAAGAAGGCTTCCCATGGTATATCTGAGCGTGAAGTGTGTGATATGGGTACACATTCGTAGCAGGTCCCCCACCATGCCTGTTGGAGAGGACAAAGAGACTCATACAATGAAAAACGGAGCAAGCTCATCATAAAGAGCATTATGATAGTTTATTAGATGGCCATGCATTTATAGACAATTTCCACCATGCAACACAGATCATTGTCAGGAGGGTTAAGCCCTCTTGGGCCCTCCAGAATATTTCCATGTCTTCTGCACCCTCTTCATATCCTGCATCTGGTGCAACGTGTCTAACGGGCATCTCAAATGTTGGGGCACACTGTGATCATCAGTTGTGGCCAAAGGCCAAATTTGCACCCAGTCCTCTTTCTCCAATTTTGGGGGAGTCATATATGCAGGTCTGCAAAGATTGTAGGGTCAGTACCATAGAATACAGTGTTCAACTATTTCATGTGCTCTTTTTTCAAGCACACACTCAGTATCTTACTTTGTCCTTCATCATATAGCATTTTCATTGATGATGCCATTGGTGATGTCATATGTTAGCTTATCAGTGATATTATCAGCAATGCAATTTGAGATGTTATCATTGATGTATTTATGACATGATTGAGATGTCATCAGTAATTGTATGTGTGAGGGCATGAGCAAGACATAGCGGTGCATGAGTTATGGCTTACCATAACCTTGGAATTTCAGTAGTTCCTTAGGCTCCCAAAATAAGTGGGTACACACTTTAAAATCCTCACCCACACAGCTCACCACAACAGTGGCCCTGTCTATCTAAACGGCCGCATTCACTTCCACCAATTTTCTAGACACCTCGGCTCGCCCAGTCCTTACTAGCACACACCCAGCGCATACACAAAAGTAGAGCGGGGGTCCGCTCCTTCCCGTAACTGGCCCTGAAAGACTGTTTCGTTGAGAGTTGGTGGTATTTCTATAGGTAATTGGCGCCCCAGGGAATATCAACAAGCTGATAAGCCCTGTCCCAGTATTGTTAGCGGAGCTGCAAGGTAGGAAAAAGCACCTTTCTCCCTATGATGTGGCCTAGGCCAACAGAACAATAACAAATACATGGTCCCCAGCACACGCTAGAATTATAGCCCACATGTATGTAAAAACCTAAGGAAACAATCAATCAATCTCCTTTAGTTTCTCTTTTCTTTTTCTTTTTTCGTTCTGATGAATACTTTGACAACACATGTGTTGTCGCCTGGTGGGCACACTGTCCTGCGACTTATTCAAGGCTTAATCTTTTATTTGTGACACCAAAACGGCTGTAGATCATGAACATTGTACAAATCCCTAAGGACCCTCCGCCAATAAGCCATGGCCTGGCACTGCCCCATGTAAGGAGAAGTGTGTCAGTCCCGTTTTGGGAAGCAGGGAGGTACTATTACCCTCTCTGTTCTCCTCTGAGTATGCGAGTGTGTAGACTGGAATGACCTTCCATAACACATTAGAGCCTCCTTCTCTATTCTTGACTTTCACAAGAAGTTGAACCCCTGGCTTTTCAAGTAATAATCCAGGGCTTGCCTCACGCACCTGCTACAGAGTGCCTGGATGTCCTCACAGATGATTAGTGTGCTATAAAAACAGCAATACCATAACATGACATCTGTAAGCATGACATCACTTTGGCTGTACTTTATTGTCAACATTTATAAAAAAAAGTGCAAATTAATTTTTTATGTGCGAAAGTAAACATAAGTTAACACTTTTTTCAATAAAATCTGTGTTTATATGATATATGGCACGAAGCCTCCATCTCAACTAAAGGAGGTGTGTACTATCTTTGGCCATGAGCAGCAAACATTGGTCTCAGATATTGGTTGTAGTACTCAAAGCGAACATACTGACCTTAATTGTTTACCTTTGCAATTTATTTTTCTTAGACAACCACTAACATTCTCTCTTCAATGGCACACTTCATCATGGTACATTTTTTGTTTGAAGATTGGGTGGAGTACAAGAGCTACTTAGGTGAGCCAGCACTGTTCATTTTTTTAAATCTAGTTTAGTGCTTATTAAGAGAGCGTAGTATGGTTACATCGTGGCAAAAGCACTGTGTACTCACTCTGAAACATTAAGTCAGCAGGTAAGAGAACTATAAATATTCATAACTTGCTTCATTATAAAGTTGTACATCTATTAACAATTAAAGAGCCTTGGTTCTCTCATGATTATTTTAGAGGGATGAACACCATACACACCTCAGAAAATAAAGCTATGTGTAAAAACAGAGTGGGTAAACCTGAGGGGGTTTGTTCTGTTGCACATAGTTTAATTGCAAATAGATTATTACATCTGTTTTTTCTAGCTTTGTGTTTTTGAATATGACACACATTGCTGGTAATTCCCAAAGGGCTTACCGTAACCTTGGAATTTAGGAATTATGTCACCCAAAACTAAGGTTTTAGTGAGGAGATCTAGCCACTGGGAAATAGTAATTTTGTAATGTTCATTTATAAGACTTAGCATTTGTACCATTTCAAATTACCCTTCCTTCTCGAACAGGTGCAGTGTTCTGTAGCTGTTAAGCTAGGATATGACCTAGTGTGTAATTTTGATTCCCTTTTCTAGTGAAATAAAATAATGAGAAAACAAAGTACATTTATATTTATTCAGCACAACATCCAAGTTCTCCAACCGCTGGAGGTACAACAACAGATCAACAGCAGCGGCAGTTGGTCCCAACGTTCTCAACGGCAATAGAAGGGATGGAAGGGGGGGAACAGAAGGAACGAATCAAAATGGATAAAGAGCACAACAATAATCAACAGAGAACTTAAGTATAAATATATTACTACAGATCTCCTTCCCATAGGCAAAGTAAGGAGCAAAATATTAAGAGGGTAGTTCCCCCATCACATTCTGGAAGTGGAAACAATAGAACTCAGTACTAACTAGTCCTTTTAAAGCTGGAATGCTGGAAAGGAAAAGGAAATTAAACAAAGTTTGTGTATACACATCGGAAAAATTCATACCTGGAGTTAGTACATGACATACCCTTTGTGCCAGTCAGGTTTCCTATAATAGTTATGTAGCCTAGCAAACCATTACTATGAAGGGAACCAATGTCACTCTTAACCTGAGTACAATTGTTACCCTCACTATCATCTTCCCCTACAACATCGGCACAGGTGTCCTTTACAATCCTGTCCATGCTCCAAGTTTGGTCATCATCTAAAACAATCACATTTTTCAGTACTCTCCAAATTCTTCTAGGTGTGGAGTATTTAGTCACTCCAGAGTGCATCACTCTAGGAATCTTCACCTTCACCACATCCCCAACTCTCCACTTTACACCACTTCTGCTCACTTTGTCATTACAATTTCTCAGATATTTCTCTGGTTGAGTCAGAATTTTTTTCCATTACTCTTCCTCTATCAACTCTCTCAGCTTTGTTTCCTACTAACCACTTTGGGCTGAGTTTTGTACCTGGATGTACTCCCTTCAAGGATAAAGAAGGTAAAATTCCTATGACTGAGCGGGGTAACATGATATAACCAAATCATATCCTCAAAAGCCTTTTTCAAGTTCGAACCACTGGCACAGCCGAGTTGGATACATTCCTTTATAAGGCGATTTGTACGCTGAACCAAACAATTTGCCCTTGGACAATAGAGAGCAGTTTGTAAGTGTTTTACAGAGAGACTATTCAAGAAGTATTTCATCTGCATAGATGTGAACTGCACACCATCATCTGTCACAATAGTCTGTGGTATGCCTTAATTCTGAAACACTACCTGTAGAAATGCAATAACTTGCTAGTGTTAGATATTGTCTACTATCTTGATTTCCATCTGTTTGGAATGATAATCAACAAACTGCAATATAAACCTTCCTCCCAACCCCCTGCAATTTAACGAACCTATGATGTCTAACGTGAAGTAGTGTGGCTCACTGGTTAGAGGCGGCAGACCCGAGAGCAGAGGACGGCCCGGGACCAGGGTTCGATTCCCGGCGCGGCAGGTTTCTGGACCAGGGTCAGCGGACTCGATAATTCTCTCGCCTCGGTGCCCACTCTGATCAGCGTTCACACTCGGCAACTCTGGGCATTAGCTTGCCTCATCTTCACTAACGGCCCCACCAGACCGCCGGGGATGCCTGGTCTCACCCTGGAGATACCCATTAAGGGACCATCTCTCAGGGAAGCCAGGAAGGGTTTCGCAGCGGTCGAAGCGCCTTGGGACCCTACGGGTAAGTAGTGCGCTATATAAATGCCTATACATTTACATTTACATTTACATTTAACGCCTCCATGGACCAAGGGGTACCTCAACCTCAGAAATTGAACTTTTAATGATCTGTTTACTTTTTTCACTGCATGCACAGCTCACACAATCTCGTACACTTTTCTCAATCATAGAATCCATACAAGGCCACCAATAGTGAAGTCTAATTTTCCTTTTACTTAATCTTCAGCCCAAATGTCCTACATGAGCAAAATAATGAGTTTTCCTTGCAGCCCCTGTGGGGGTTCCAGCTTGCACCCTCTATATAAATCTTCATATTTCATATAAAGCTCATGATGATCAATACTGAGAAATCTGGGATGACTGGGTTGAGAAAAACTTGATTTCAAATTGACACAAGTAAGCACTATACACTCAATACCGCACTTTGGGTTCTCCTAATGTCTTCTTGGCTTTTACACTAAATATCTTTGGCTATATCTTTTTCTCTATACCTAAACCAAGAGGCTCAGTGTTGACCCGGAGATAAAATCTATTTCTCTCCCTGGTGGAGTGATGGAGGATAAATAACTTCTGCCCAAAGGTTCGGTCTAAACACTCTCTCTTGGAAATTAAGGCATAACTTGGATAAATGAGGGCTAAAAAAAAAAAAAAAAAAGCTCATGATGTTCTTTCCAAAATACTTTCTCTGCACACCTTCTAGCCTTCTAGGCCACCCTTTCAAAACCCACTCTTTAATCCCATTGTTAACAGGATCCTTTTCCATAATTCCTTTTGTAGTAACTAACTCCACGCAGGTAGAAGTAAATGAAAGCATTTATTAGTTGTTAGTTACAAGATATGAGATCCAGTCCAGATCTAGCCCCACCAGGAGCAGCTAGCATTCTGCTCAGCCCTTCTTAAGTGTCTCCTCACTCCAACATTCTATAATCCATCACATCAGGAACATTCCACTGGCAGAGCACAAGAAGACATGAATAACATTAAAGCCAGGATACTACATATTTGCATTCCAGTTTACTCACACCATCCGTGATGGATGC
This sequence comes from Lissotriton helveticus, assembly GCF_964261635.1. Lineage (NCBI taxonomy): Eukaryota > Metazoa > Chordata > Amphibia > Caudata > Salamandridae > Lissotriton > Lissotriton helveticus. Next base: position 956,920,099 of record NC_136059.1, on the reverse strand, counting down.
AACAACAAATTCCTCTACTTTGTAATTCTCATTACCTGCGTCCAGTAGCAGAAGCCTGGGCAGACAATCTGCAACACGTTTTTTTACTCCTGGAATGTACACCATTTTGAAATTAAACCCTCTAGCCAAAGCAACCAACGATATATCCTTAGAGTAGTAATTCTGGGCGAGATCCAGCTTGAGTTGGGTATGGCTAGATACCGCATGAACCATAGCTTGAATGGTGCAAAGAAAAGTACACCGCACTAAAATGTACCTTCTGTGTGCAATTTGATCACGTGTATCTTTCTTGCAAAGTGTCCAATCAATGTCACAGCGAAGAGTTGGGAAAAAGGTGAAGGCTGGTGACATTAATTGCAATTTCTACCTGGAAGAAAGAAGAACTGAGAGTCTCCCCAACAGAATCCCCGGACGACGACAGTTCCTCTTGACCATCCAGAAGGAAACATTGCGTTGTGGGTAGTCGCCGGAGTCAGTTGAGATTGGATAAAACTTTATTGAGGCAAAAGTGAGGCAGCATCAATAGTAGCATGAGGAAAACATCAAGAAACATAAAGTGCCAGAGCCAACCCCAAGATTGTGGCATGCTGTCAGCGTGACATCGGGTGGCTTCCGGCGCGTTGATGCTCCAAAAACGTACCCTGGGAAAACAGACGTTACAGAGGATCCATGAACAAAAGAGGGTCAGGAGAGATCCACGGAGGCAGTGAAGGTAAGATTGCGCGCGCTGATTGTAGCTCGCGCTAGGGACTTTTGAACCACAATACGGCGGTTGGCAAATGTCCACCGTCTCAATACCTCAAAGGAGCCCAGCTATCACAGACAAAGAAAAGGCCCACCTCACAAGTCTTCCCTAGAGAGGTATACTAGTGCATTTCACACTGCATCTGATTTCTTCCTCAGAGTTGTATATTAGTGAATTTCACACCGCATCTGATATCCAATTGTTGATGAAAGTTTTACCCATAGAGGGAACAAACAGTGGAAATTGTTGATGAACGTTTGAATTTCTCTGCACAACTAGTGGGACAAACAGTGCACAAACAAAGTGCAAGTGAAGACTGGAGTCTTCAGTAACCAGGAACAGAGGTTGTGGCTCACGTGAACACTAGGCAAAAGACTCCCAAACAAAGGTTCTGGTGAATCCCGAGGAGGACGCCCTAGTAGTTCCCAGGAAATGTAAACTTTCCTTTCTAGGAGAACGAAGGAAAAGTCTTCAACTGTGTAGAGAAGAAGAGTAGAAAGGCAGGAGCTGGTCACTCCTTTGTGGAACTGGTCACACCTTTGTGAAGTTGCACTTTCTGTAAACGTTGTCCCAAAGCACCAGGAAAAGTAGAAAGAAACCCTCGCAGGAACTGAAAGACTGGGGTGGGGGCGACCGATGTTAGGTCACTGGTGGGGCTCAGCGGTGCCAGTTTGCTTGAGAATTGTAGAATTAGTTTGAGGAGATTTTGTACCTGGGAATTTCTTCAGGCTTGATCAGGTGGCACACGTAGGTTCTTCTTAAAGCTTGTCGCCAATAAAATGTAGTAACTAACTCCACGCAAGTAGAAATAGTTGAAAGTATTTATTAGATGTTAGTTACAAGATATGAGATCCAGTACAGAGCTAGCCCTACCAGGAGCAGCTAGCATGCTGCTCAGCCCTTCTCAAGTGTCTCCTCACTCCAACATTCTATAATACATCACATCAGGAACATTCCACTGGCAGCGCACAAGAAGACATGAATAACATTAAAGCCAGGATTCTACATATTTGCATTTCAGTTTACTCACTCCATCAGTGATGGATGCAACCACAAATTCCTCTACTTTGTAATTCTCCTTACCTACATCCAGTAGCGGAAGCCAGGGCAGACAATCTGCAACAAGTTTTTTTACTCCTGGAATGCACACCATTTTGAGATTAAACCCTCTAGCCAAATGAACCAATGATATATCCTTGGAGTAGTTCTTTCAATATTTTTCACAGAGAATGCTGCTATCAAAGGCTTATGGTCAGTCCTTAATGTGAATATCCCATACAAAAAAATGTAAATGTTTCACTGCCAAAAGCACGCTAGCACTTTTAACTACTGAATAACTTAACTCTGCATCTGACAATTCTCCAGACACATAAGCTACTAATCTCTCTTACCCATGTACCACCCGACTCAACGTGGGCCCTATACCTTTAGTGCTGCCATTAGTGGTGAGTATGGTATTTTTTTTGTGTAATCAGTGGTGAGTATAGTATGTTTTTTTGTGCCATACTGACCTAGGTGTGGAGCATTAGTAATCTCATCTTTCAATTTTTTTAATGCACCCTTGCACTCTTCATCCCATATAACTTTCGTGTGTTTTTTAGACATTCTTCTTACCGGAAACGTGACCTCAGAAAAATTCCTCACAAAGTTAGAATAATATTCAGAAAGACCTTGGAATGATTTTATTTTCTCTTCACTGTTGGGAATAGGTGCAAAACTAATGGCTTCCACCAAGTCATGTTTCAGTTTTACACCTTCCTTAACTAACACATGTCCTAAATAGGTGTTAGACCTGACTCCAATTTGACGTTTCTCTTTTCTCAATGTATGCCCTGCTCCCTTCAGCTTATTCAAAACCACCCGGAGTGTACTGTTGTTTTTCCTCCGTACTTCCATACAATAACAAATCATTCTGGAAACACAGGACATTATCAACACCTTCTAACACCTGCTGCATGACTCTCAGAAAAACTGCTGCAACAGATGCAAGACTGAGCGGAATCCTGCAGTATCTAAAAGCACCAAAAGGGGTTATAAATAACAACAGGGGACTGCTGTCTGGGTGTAATTCCACCTGATGATACACAGATGATAAATCTATGACTGTGAAAAATTCTGCCTTCCACACCAAGCTCAACATTTCGTTTATGTTTGGTAAAGGGTGACGGTCCCCCCAATTTTTGCATTGAGCTCTGTAAAATCAGTGCATAATCTGATTACCTTACATCAGATTTTGGGGAAATAACTATTGGTGCGACCCATTCTGCACTCTCAATAGGCTCAATCACACCTTGTTTCATCAGTTTCTCTAATTCTTGTTAAAGGGGTCCCCTCATCATGAATGGAATTGTCCTACATTTGTGTGCAACTGGTTTTGCATTCCTGTTTAGTTTTATTTTTTTCTATGTTGGAACTGCTGGAGACCTCCTAACCTATCTGTAAAAACCTCTGGAAATTTGTTATCAAATTACATACCATACACAGATCTTTCAACCAGCAGAACAGGCACCTCAGCAGTGGGATCCTACTTGATTCCCAAGTCCCTTTGATGTGGCCAGCCCAAAAGATTTGAACCTTGTATTGCAACGTATACCTTCCCCACAGTACTTCTCTTTTTGAAGGTGATCTTCACAGTTATCTTGCCTTTCAAAGGTATAGGGTCTCTATTGTAACCTACAGGTGATACATCTGGTTTCTGCAATGGCACACTGCTGGTGTCAAACAATCCATGGGAAGTTTCACTGTTTATAAAAGTGAAAGGTGACCAGGAATCTACATACACCTTTATTTTCTGACCGTCAAAATCAATTTCACATTGCAGAAGATCACTCCCCTTCTTCCCTTCTATTACCTGGAGTACATATATTTCACTCTCCACCTCAATTCCATCAATGTTATTGATATATGTACTGCTTACCTCTTTAAATACTCTCGCGAAGTAACCTCTACGGTTGCACTTCCTACACAACATAGACCTGGCTAAGTAATTCACATTAGTCGCTAAATGCTTCATGCTGCCACACCGAAAACACTTCAACCTATGCTCCTGGTTATACCTTTCTTTTCCAAGAATTCTTCCCTGTTCATTTTTCTTCTTTATCAAAGACACCCTCTTCTCTTCCTCAGATTCCTCATTCAACTTGTTCACTTGTTACTCTCATCTCGCTGATGCATTCTGCAGTGTGCTTAACACTCTTTTTATTATCAATTGCATCTTTCAAGTTGGGATTGCCAACTAGTAATTTTTCTTGAATTTATGATTTATTAGTATGTCATACTAATTGATTCCTTATTGGAGAGTCTGATCATTCTTCAAATTCACATGTGTCCGACAACCCTCGTTAAATAGCAATGTAGTTTTCAACTTTTTCGTTTTTTCCCTGAAACCTTCCAAAATATTTGTGCCTCTCTAAAACCACATTAATTTTTTTTCCAAACTAATTCTAGTTTTTTGATGGTACATAAATAGACATCACTATCCTCTGAGTCATCCTCATCATCCTCCAAAGCAGGCAAACACTCATACACTTTCCTATCTTCCGTGCCAATATTAAGCAACAAAATATGCTGTTTCCTCAGGGCTGAGATTCCACCCCCCCCTATGGCGATGACATGATTCAAATAACTGCATCCATCTTTTCCATTTGAAATGGGTTTTCCCACATCTGACAGAAAAGGAGGTGGCTGGCTCATGTTGGCCTCTGCCATGACAATGTATATATAATACGAAGTACTACTAGCAATCGCAATACATTAAAGAACTGTAAAGATGCGCTGGACACTGGAAAAGTGTTAAGTAGTTTATTCTGTAGCCGCAGCTGCAACAGCCAAGGTTCACAAGAGTAACTGCCATCAGCAGAACACATGCCCAGCAACATTCTAGGTGACATCAATGACTGATGTCATCCAATACATCACCACACCTCCCCCCTCAATAATAAAAAAAAACCTGAAAATGACAAGGTAGAAAGCAAAATACAATATTCCAATAATTTCTAACAAAGTTTCAAGAAATGCATACATTTGGCTAAATATACAGCCTGATTCATGTACGGGCCGTTTTGCGTGTCCCTAATAGCGATTAATAGCGACTCGCTATTGAGGAAACGCAAAACGGCATTCATGTACTTTTCGGGGAAAAAATAGCGACTCGCACGCGGGCGCTAAAGCCGTTAGCGACCTACAAAAAACGCAGAAAAATCGCTATTTCCGGCTACCTGCGATCGGGATAGCGACTCGCAATCCCGATCGCACGGGATAGCGACTCGCAATCCCGATCGCACGGGATAGCGACTCGCAATCCCGTGCGATCGGGAATGCGAGTCGCAATCTCGCGGGATCTGGAAAACGGGAAGACGCATTTCGAGCACCGTGATGACATCACAACCAGGAAGCAGCCAAATCCCACCCCCAAACACCACAGTGACGCTATCAGTCGAGTGTTCACGACCGAAAGCTGCCGCTAAACCGCCGTTAGCGACTCCCGACCCCGCCGAAATTGCGACCGCCATGTCCGACGAACCTCAGCCAGGCCCCAGCAACAGCGCTGGCCGCAAGCGCAAACTGAAATTCTCCGAGCAGGAGCTGGAGAACCTTATAGAAGGGGTGGTGGCCAACCACGACCAGCTGTTTGGTGCCAACTCCCGGAGGGTCCCAGAGCAGGAGAAGCGGAGGATCTGGGTGGGGATTGCCTCCAGCGTCAACTCTGTGGGCGTTGCGGACAGGTCTCTGGAGGAGCTTAAAAAGCGGTGGTACGACCTCCGAGGGCGTGCCAAGGAGAGGGTGGCGGAGCGCCTTGGTGAGGCATCAGGCACCGGAGGTGGTGGACCGACTGTCCCACCCAACACCCCCCTGGAGGACCAGGTAGAGGACACCTTGGAGAGGGAGGCGTGTGTTGGCGTGACCCCTCTGGACTCCTCCCGCCCCACCCAAGACACCCAAGGTAAGTGGCATGCGACTGCGACCCTGTCCCCTATGACCGCCCCTGACCAAATAGGCTCACTCATTGGCCCTTAGTCATGCCTATGTTGTGCATCAGGAAATGCCCTGAAGCATTGTGGGAGACGTAGTATGTCCACAAAGTAGTAGTACCACAATGCGGCCAGAAAGGTTCCAAAGTGCGCAAATACACAGCCACCCAGGGAATGACACCCAGCATGCATGTAACATCTGCACGTCTGACAGTCACATGCACCTAATGAGTATCCACTTACCCTCACAGGTGCGGGTGATAGCAGTGACAGCGAGAGGCTGCTGATCGATGAGGAGGCCCAGGAGGAGGAATCCCTACCTGATACCCAGCCACCAGCCTCTGCGGCAGCGCCAACACCAGCAGCCAGGCCCCCCGCCTTACCTGCTGCAACATCCGCAGGCCCACCGGCTGCCAAGGCCAGGCCCCCCGCCTTACCTGCTGCAACATCTGCAGGCCCACCGGCTGCCAGAGCCAGGCACCCCACCAATGTGCCTCCAGTGCCTGCCGCACCTGCAACACCAGCTGCTACAACACCTGCAGCACGTCCAACAAGATCTGGGCCAGCCACATCCGCTACACAGCGGCCCAACAGCAGGCGGGGCAATGGGCATCTCCATGCCTGCATGAGCGTGGAGCGGCGCATGCTCCGAATACACCAGCGCCAGTCGCAGCAGCAAGGAGCCATCCAGCTCCAGCTGCATAAGATAGGCCGCAATGTGGCGGGAGTCGGCGAGCGGATGGACCGCATGACGGCGGCCATGGACCGCATGACGGCGGCTATGGAGAACAATACTGCAGCGCTGGTGAAGCACCGCAGTGTTGCAAGCAGGCGCCACCACCAGCTGCTGAGCCGGCTGTCCACCTATAGTCGCTCCAATTATGTGGCAGCAAATGCCACCACCCAGCTGGCGCGGCGCTCGTTGACCCAGCAGCACCAACTGGTCCAGTGCCGCGAGGACATTACCCGGGTGCTGGAGCACTTGACCACCGCCGTCACCGCACTGCATGCACCTGTGCTACCGGCCATTGTGGGGGGAGATGATGCGAGTGAGGGTGCCTCCAGTGTCAGCAGCCACTCTGCCACGCAGGCCCCCCCACCTAGGCGCAGCACCAGGGCTACGCCTGGTACAGCTGCCCAGGATGAGGAAGAGCCTCACAGGCGCCTGGGAATTGTGCGCCGGAGGCGCCAATGACATTGTGTCAGGGACACAGGCGCAGGCTGAAGCTAAGCCTGCCATGAACCGTCTCATGCAGTATGCATGAATACTGCATTTTGTAAATAGTTGTTACCATGACCCTTTTTTCTTGTGATTCAAACAAATACATTTATTTTGCTGCACACATTCGCCTTGTGTAATCATTACAGTTTGCATGCAATTGTGATATGTGGGGTGGGGGAAGGGGGTGGGCTAGAAATTGTTAGCTGTGATGTGGTTGCGACGTCTGTGGCCTTCAGCTGGGTTCTCCCCGCGTGCATGGTGCGCATGTGCTGGTGGCCGGTCGTCCCCCTCAGATTCACTGCCTGAGATGTCAACTGGTATCCGGCGCTTGGTTGCAATGTTATGAAGCATTGCACAGACAGCCACAATGCGGCAGCACGCTGCAGGACTGTAATACATGGCCCCACCTGTCTTGTGCAGTATACGGAACCTGCTCTTGAGCAGGCCAAATGTCCTTTCAATACAGTTCCTTGTCCGGATGTGCGCAACATTGTAGCGGTGTTGCTGAGGTGTGGCAGGGTTGAGGTAAGGGGTCAGGAGGTATTCCCGTAGGGCGTAGCCACTGTCACCTGAATGAGAGGAGCAGATGTTGATTGCCTGTGCAGCGCAGTTACTTCATAGCAATGTGACATTGTCGACAAAGTGTACTTACCAAGTAGGTGTCCTTCCCCAAACTCTCCCCTGATCAGTCGTGTGTGGAGTCCGCTGTGCCTGAAGATAAAGGAGTCATGGGTACTCCCTGGGTACTGGGCCACAATGTCAGTGATGATGGTCTTGGCATTGCAGACCATCTGTATGTTGAGGGAGTGGTACGACTTCCTGTTGCGGTACATATACTCCGTGCCAGCTGGTGGGCAGATGGCGACGTGGGTACAGTCTATGCAGCCAAGGACATGGGGAAAATGGGCAACATTATAAAATTGTAGTTTTGTGAGGTCCAAATCCTGTTGGCTCGTGGGAAATGTGATGTGCCGGTGGAGCTGGCTGAGCATGGCGTCAACAAAAGTGTGGAGGCAGCGTGACATGGTGGGCTGGGATATCCCCCCAGCAGCGGCTACTATGCCCTGGAAACTGCCGGAGGCCAGGAGGTGCAGGCTGCACAATACCTGCACATGTGTGGGCACAGAATTGTTTCGCCTTGTTGGGTGCTGCATGATGGGGTCGAGTTCTTGTATCAGCCAGGTGATCATTTCCCCATTCAGCCTGTATTTAGCATAAATCTGTTCTCTGGTTTGCCCCAGCAAGGTGACCCGCTGCCGGTAAATCCTTGCCTACCTCATGCGTCTCCTCCGTGCTGCTCGCTGTAGCCTTCGCCGCCTCACCACCATGTACATCCCAGGCATTGTGGAACGCCTAATGCTGCTGCTGAATGTCCTTATGTGTGATTGGTCAGGCCTGGACCTGTTGGTGATTGGCTAACAGTTTTTCAAATTTTGGTTAATCATGGTTTTTATGGTTACCACCTGCTTTGAGTTGTCCTTAAATTGCGCCGCGCAAACGTGCGATTTAGCGCTTTTTCGCTAATGTATTTCTTTCATGAATGCCGATTGAGACAATATTGCGTTTCGCTATTCAATTCGCAGATTCCGTGGTTGGTCGCTATTTCAGTATCGCTAATGCTCGACTTCCCGGAGTCTGCGACTATTATAGCGTAATCGCTATTTCAATCGCTATTATTTTTTAGCGAATTCGCTATTTCGTACTTGAATGCCGATTCCGTGTTTTGCACCCGCAATTGCGTTTTCGCAGCCATTGCGGGCGCTATTTCGCTTCATGAATCAGGCTGATAGTCTCTTAAAAACTGTGGTCTGTTACGAACTCTTGTGCTCACTCTTGTGTTATTACTACTTTTCACATCCTTGTTGTTACCTTTAACAAATCCAGATGAAAAACCTGGATCCCTAGCACCACGAGAGGTACTCCACCAATTTCCATTTGACTGCATTTTTACGAATATCTACAATTTGTTGAGAATCTAAAAATTTTGACAGCCCTTTTTTAACAGAAACCGGATTCTTGATTTTAACCCAATCACCAATAGAAAGTTTGTGGGGTGACTTCCTTGAAACTGTCTCACAATTCTTTGAACACATCTCAGTTGACTTTATATTGGCAGAGTCCCACATATATTTCACGTCACAATCCTGATGGAATGATTTCACCATCTAGAAAGGGTAAACTTGTGAAGGAGCTTTTCTTCCTCTCATAAGTTCAAATGGACTAAACTTAGTACAAACATGAGGTGAAGTGCGATATGACCAAATCAAATCTTTTTCAGCCTGAAACACACAGCATCCTGATCTATAAGCTGCTTGCACACACTCTACCACAACTCTATTAAACCTTTCTGTTTTACCATTGCTCTGCGGGTGGTAAAGAAGAGTTCTAGTGTGCTTAATACCGCAGGCACGTAAAAAAGAATTCATTTCTTCTGAAACGAATTGCACACCGTTGTCAGTTAGAATCTCTTCGGGATAACCCTCCCTGAGAAAAATCGAGTTTAAGCAGTTAATCACACTTTTAGAATTTGGAATGTTAATGGGTTCAACTTCAACCCATCTAGATAAATGATCTATTAGGACAAGAAAATACTTTGAGTTCGAAGGTAAGACATGATAAGGTCCCAAAAACTCCATTCCCAATTTCTGCCAGGCTCTTTCAGGAGGAGAAACAGGAGAATTAGTCGCTCCTTCAAGTACTAGTACTTTATCACTAGTGTTACAATGCGAACATTCTTTCACTAAATCATCTATCTGGGAATCCATTTTAGGCCACCAAAAGTCAGTTCTAACTTTTCTCTTGGTGATAGTGGAACCAAGATGACCAGAATGCGCAGCTAACACAATTCTTTCACGATAACACGAGGGAGGTACCAGTTTATTTCCCCTAACAATTTTTCCACCTTCTACTGAAAGTTCATCATTCACCTTCCAAAACATCTGTAGTCCTGGTGAAAGACATTTTTCTCTTGGCCATCCTTTTTTAATCAGCACAACAACCTCTTTGAGTATGGGATCTTTATCAACCTCTAATGCCCAGCAATCTTCTTCAAAAGATAAACTATCTTGACTAATATGAGCTACAAAACATTCCTCAATTTCATTCTCCCATTCTTGCTCTTCTGTATCTTCAATTGGTAGTCTAGATAAACAGTCAGCCCTGGTATTTTTTCCACCAGGAATATACTCTACGCTGAACGTATACTCTAAAGGTTTTGTAGATAGTCTAGCTAAACGAGCTGTAGTGTGTTTCATACTCTTACCAGACAAAATATCAACTAGGGGTCGATGATCAGTTTTAAGAATGAATGACCTGCCCCATAGATAAGACTTAATTTTTTCAATGCTCCAGACACAGGCTAGTAGTTCTTTCTCTATAACCGAATATTTTCGTTCAACAGGACAAAGCGTCCTAGATGCAAAACCTATTGTATGTTCTTTTCCTTCAGAATACTGTGATAAAACAGCACCCAATCCGTATTCACAAGCGTCATCAGTGACCACTGTTTGTTTATCTTCTACAAAAGCCTGTAAAGCGGGAGCTTTGACAATATGCTCCTTGATGGCTCGAAAACCTTCCTCACACCTTTCCGACCATATGTATGTACTACCCTTTTTAAGTAACTCCCTGAAACATTCTGTGGTCTTTGCAAAATCGCTCATAAATTTTGCATAAAACTCACAGAGACCAAGAAAGGACATGAGTTGTTCTTTGTTTTGCAGAGGAGGCACCTCTACAATGCTCCTTATTAAACCTGGTCTTGGTTTAATGCCTTCCTCAGAAATAATATGACCGAGGTATTTAATCTCTTTTACTTTAAAAATGCATTTAGTCTTCTTTAAGGAGGGAGGAGCTACGCGCGGATCCAAGATGGACGCGTGAGCAGAGGGCTCCCGAGACCCCTTCCGCCACCCTCGTCTATCCTGACATTAATCCTGACTTGGTCGACGGGTATTTCTTGCTGATGCCCTGCTGATATTAAAAGCATTTTTCGGATTTTGCTTTGGCCGCCGGGAACTGGACTTGCTACGCCCTGCAATCTGAGGCCTACGGTGACGACCATCCGGGGGCTTGAGTTCCCGAGGTGCCCAGGTGGCAATTGAACAACAACGGCTGGAGTGGCGCCTCCGCTGCCCCTGTGGTACTTTCGGTTTCGATTTCGGTCATCGTGGGTGCCGATTCATTGTTGACTGCTACTGCTGCCCTGGCTTACTCGCTGGCTCAACCCTGGCTGTTGTTCCTCGGCCTCTCGGCTTGCTGCGCTTGCCGTGAAGTGCTTCATTTTGATCAGATCTCGCAGGACCCTTTGGTGGTCGTCGATCGCCATGGCGGGCAGGTCGGACACTGAGAGACGTGGCACCAGAGGCCCAAATCGAGGGGGAGCCGCTCAGACCCAGACTATTGAACGCTTCACTCGCCCTAAGGTATCCCCGGGCGGTCCAGGCAAGGCCCTCGGTGAGACTGGCGATGGTACTCCTGGGACTGAGGAGCCGACTCTGACGGACGTCATGGGCGCCATTGCCAATATCCAGACTGCTATGGGTCACCAATATGAAACGCTTGCCACTAAATTGGATACTGTTGCGATTGAGGTCAACCTTATCCGGACGGACCTGGGAAAAACTAATGAACGGGTCAAATCCCTGGACGTAAAAACAGCTAGCCTGATTACGGATGTTTCGGATCTTCAGACCGAGGTCCGCGACCTTCGCCTGGCCAGACTCGTTTGCCCGTCGGCTGGATGATTTTGAGAGCCGAGCCAGACGCAACAATGTCCGCATTATAGGTGTCCCGGAGACTTCTACGGAAGTGCCAACGGATATCTTGGTAGAGGACCTTATCCAGAACTATTTGACTCCGAAGGGCCTTAGTAAATTTTTTGCGGTGGAGCGTGCTCATAGGATTCCGGGGGGAAGCCCAAGCTCGGGGCCGCTCCGAGGCCTATCATAGCCAGGATTTTTAACTTCCGTGACAGAGACGCTATCCTGCAGGCCTCCCGCACTAATGGTCCCGTCCAGTTTGAAAATGTGTCGGTCAGTTTCTATCCGGATTTCACTCAAGAGGTGCAGAAGCAACGCATGGCCTTTACCGGGGTTAAACGTCGCCTCAGGGACTTGGAACTGAAGTACGCCATGCTTTTTCCGGCTCGCCTGAGTGTTGTGCATAATGAACGTACTTTTTTCTTTGATCGCCCTGAAGCAGCAAGTGACTGGCTGGACACTTTGCCGACACAGCGCGCTGATCCGGAGAGTTCGAGAGGGGCCGAGGGCGGCCTGGAAGACCAGGAGTAGTGAGTCGGTGCCGATGAGCCATTATTGGACGCTTTGCAGTGGCTCAATGATAGTTCTGTTTTATATGTTGTAGATACCCAGGGGTGGGGGGAACCGGGACTCTTCCTCCTCAGGGGACGTTTTTCTCTCTCTTCTTGTAGGTTAGTTTAATGGGGCGACAGGCACACTGCAAGTTGGGGTGGCTTTCTAATCTACCGCAGGGGTGCAGGGTGGGGGGTTGTGTGTTGAGGGTTCATTGGAGGGTGATGGGGGGGTCTTTTTTTGTTTGTTCGTTTCGAGACTCTGATCTGGTCGCTATTTTATTCTTTGTGTCTGCTTTGTGGCGGGGGGACTGTTGGTTTTTGTCTGGGATGGGGGTAGGGGACTGAGGGTGCTGAGCTGGAATGTTAATGGACTCGGAGATAGGTTGAAACGGGGGATTGTTTTACAGTATTTAAAGCGGCACTCCCCTGATATCGTTTTACTACAGGAAACGCATCTGGTAGGGAATACATGCTGCGCACTGAATAGAAGAGGCTACCGTTTGGTGGCTCACTCTGGTTTCACCACTGGCTCGAGGGGGGCGGGTATCTTGGTTAGGAACTCCCTCCCCCTAGAAGTAGATGATGAGGTGCTGGACGATAGGGGACGCTACGCTGCTATCGTGGGTCGATGGGAGGGGAAGACGATCTCCGTTTTGTCTGTGTATGTTCCCCCTGGTCTACAGTCTACCACGTTTTCCGATTTAGGGGGGGGGTTCTGGGACTCCCCGATGGCTTGCTGGTGGTGGGTGGAGATTTTAATTTGGTTGTCAGTGGTGAGGAGGATCGTAGCCCTCGTAAACCCTCCCCACGTCGCAGCTGTGGCTGGGTAATTTCATGGATACCCTGGGATTAGCCGATTGTTGGAGACAACTTCATCCCGGACAGCTTCAGTACACTTTTCATTCGGGGGCCCATGGTAGTCTCTCGAGACTTGATTACATTCTTATACCGGCGACACAGATGGTTTCTGTGAGAGAAATTAGGCATCTGGCTAGGGGGATCTCAGATCACTCCCCACTCTGGCTCACTATTGATGTGCGGCTGGAGTCCGGGGGTCGTGTCACTCCTATTAATCCGTGGCATCTTCGTAACCCCAAGATTAGTGAGGAAGTGGTTAAGTGTATAGATTATTACTTCGCTGAGAATGAAGGGTCGGTATCCTCTCCTGTGACCTTATGGGAGGCGTGTAAAACTGTGATTTGGGGTCAGACTCTCTCTTTGATTGCCAGCGAAAGGGTGCGCAAAAATGCGGAAGTGGTGCGACTTGAACACAATATCTCTGAGTTGGAGGAGCGGATGGAATCTGTCATTACGCCTGATAGTCTGCACTCCTTAGCGCTTAAACAGTTTGAATATAGAGCTCTGGTGACCGATGCGGCTAAGGCGATGCATCGTGAACAGCAGGGACGCCTGTATGATGTGGGTGATAAGGCAGGGAAATTGCTAGCTTGGCTTGATAAACGGGATAGAGTGAATCGTGTGGTGCCTGTTATTGAGCGAATGGATGGTGTGCGAGTGGTGGACCCGGTCGAGATAGTTGAGGTCTTTGCCCAACACTTTCGGAAGGTATACTCGTCGGTCTCGGACAGACCAGAGGAGGACTCGCATCTGTTGCTCCGCGATATCGCGCTGCCTAGTTTATCGGACTCGGACAGGGAGCTTATGGAGGAGGATTTTTCTATCGATGAAGTAGCACTCGCTATCCGTGCACTTCGCCCTGTCAAGGCTTCGGGCCCGAATGGTTTGCCGGTCGAGCTGTATAGGTTTTGTCCCGACAAAATGGCGCCGTACCTCCGTCGGACATTTTTAGCGGCACGTGATCTCGGGCTTCTCCCCCGGGATCAGAGGCTGGCGTCCATTGTGGTCATCTATAAGGACGGAAAGCCCCAGGAACACTGTTCGTCATATCGGCCGATCTCGCGTTTGAATGTGGAGCCTAAGGTTCTCGCAAACATTTTGGCAAGCCGTCTGATCACGGTGATCGGCGATCTGGTGCACCCTGAATCAGTCTGGGTTTATCCCCCACCGTAATACTGCGCTCAATCTTCGACGCCTCCATGGTGTCTTGGCGAGGGCGGGGTCTCTTGCTGAACCGGCCATTTTGGTTTCCCTTGACGCCTCGATGGCCTTCGACACGGTGGAATGGCCTTATTTGTGGGCTGCCCTCGCTAAATTTGGCTTTGGTCCTAAGTTTATTGGGTGGGTCAAACTCTTATATGAACAACTGCTCGCACAGGTGGTGGTTAATGGACGGGCCTCGGACCCTTTTGTTCTTGGGCGCGGCACGAGACAGGGCTGCCCTTTGTCGCCTCTCCTTTTTGCGCTTGCTCTTGAACCCCTTGCCGCGTGGCTCCGCTGGGAGCCGTCGCTCAGGGGCATACGGTGGTCCCCTACCTTCGAAGATCGGGTGTCACTTTATGCCGATGATATACTATTATACCTTACTTCTCCCCGTAAATCATTGGGTGTCCTGTTTGATGTCCTGAGCTCTTTCGGGAAGAATTCTGGTTTGGTTATCAACTGGACTAAATCCTGTATTTACCCGCTTACGGGTGGACAGCCTTCTTTGCCTCGCTTTTGTCCTATACCTGTTTCCAGCGTTGGCTTCAAGTACTTGGGGATCTATGTTTCTATGGACCCCAAGATCCGATTTGAGCGGAATCTCTTACCTCCGCTTACTAGGCTTCGGTCGGATGTAACGGCATGGTGTAGACTGCATCTTTCCCCCCTGGGGAGGGCGGCCTTGTTTAAAATGATGTCTCTTCCCCGATTCTTATATGCCATCCAGAATACGCTAGATCTGGTTCCTGCTGGTTACTTCTGTGAAATCGAGGGCCTCCAGAGGAAATTGGTTTGGGGCGAGTGGCCACGCATAGCGCTGGCGAAATTGACTTTGCCCTGGTATGACGGTGGTATAGCATTGCCTGATGTCAAACGCTATTATTGGGCGTCCCAGTTGAGTGCTATCAACCACGCCATGTATGGACCTGTTCCTAATCCCGCTTACGATATGGATAGGTGGCAACTGCCGGGAGGTGATTATAATAGAGCGCGTTATTCCAAGATCGACAGGAAATGTTTGACAGGCCCCACTGCGGTGGCGATACGTGTGTGGGATAGGGCGACATCGGCCACGGGATGGACTGGTAGGCTCACTAGGGCGACTCCTTTATATGCAGCTGAGAGATTAGGTGGGTTGTGGTCTTCAAAGGGATTCGATAGATGGGATCTTATCGGTATTAGCACAGTAGGGGATCTTTGGGCCACCAATAGGGTCAAAACTTTTGACGAGCTGAAACGGGAATACAAACTGAGTGATAGAAAGCACTTCCGATACCTTCAGATCCGCCACGCACTCGACTCGGTCTTCCCCACCGGTACCTCGATCCCTGAGTCATCTCCCTTGGAGGATAGAGTGCTGGATGGGCATATCCCTGACAGCACTATTTCCCTCATATACAAGAAACTTATTAATACCCGTTCGGACCTTCTTCTGCAGCTACGGGAGACGTGGACTAATGACGGGCTGGAGTTGGATGATGAGGACTGGCAGGCTGCGATATCCTCCTCAAAGGAAGTCACTATTCCGGCGCGTCTCTGACTGGTGCAGCTAAAGATTCTTCATCGCATCTATGTCACGGGTCCACGGTTGATGTGTATGGGCTATTCTGTGGATGGGTTATGTCGGCGTGGATGTGGTTTGCTTGCTACCTTCCTCCATATTATGTGGGAATGCCCGGCGGTAATGGTCTTTTGGAATCGTGTGCATGCAGTGATGAGAGAGGTGACGGGCGTCGGGCTACTTCCTGAGGCCCGACGCTGGTTGCTGAATGTCTGGGAACCGAATGACTGCACCGTTGCTCAGGTTCAATGGGTCACGCTGGGCAATATCATTGCGAAAAGAGACATTGCTCAACTCTGGGGTTCTAATAGAGCACCACTGGTCTCGGCCTGGAAGGAAAACATGGATTGGTGCATGTTTCGAGAAAAAATCGTGTACATCTCCCGGGGTAGACCCAAGAAGTGGGTTAGGATTTGGGGTCAGTGGAACTCGTACCGTGGAGAGATCTGTGACCCTCCCCTTGCTGAACCCCCTGATACTACGGGATCTCCTTGACTTTGAGTTCCAGTTTTTTGATTATCAATTCTTTGTATTGTATTGCTCGCTCCTGGTCCCCGTCCCCCGTCTCCATGATTTCCTGCTGCTTGCTTTCGTTGTCTCCCACGTACCGTACGTAGCAGCCTTCATACTGATACTTTTGCCTCAACTCTTCCTTTGTGGGTTTCTTTTTGTTGTTTGTATGTATTAAAATATGAAAACCTTTTATTTATCCTCCTCCGCCAGATGCTCCTAACTTCCTCCTGCTTCTATGCTGCCGGACCCTCGGGTTGTCGGCTGATGAGCTGTGTACTGCGTTGTTCTTGTTGTTTGCGTTACTGACCGGCCTTGATGGTTGTGGGTCTGTATCTGTCCTTCTTTTACATTAATAAAGGTTTAAAAAAAAAAATTTGTCTTCTTTAAGGTAACTCCTCTATTTTCTAAAGTATTAAAAACTTGATTGATCACAATATCATGATCACTTTCGGTCTTTGTAAAAATAAGGATGTCGTCCTGGAAAACTACCACATTGGGATTGTCATGAAACATCTCAGTCATAAGCCTCTGAAAAACGGCGGCTGCCGAAGCTAGCCCAAAGGGAAGTCAGCAGAACTGAAAAACTCCATCAGGAGTAACAAATGCAGTCAGATGTCTGGACTGAGGATGCAGCTCAACCTGATGATAGGCTGCTTTTAGATCTAAGTTTGTAAACCACGAAGACGACCCAACTTTGGCAATGAGCTCTTCAATACGGGGAAGGGGAAAACCATCAACCCAAATAGCTTCGTTGAGGCTTCTTAGGTCAACACACATTCTTAAATCCCCTGACCTCTTTTTGGCTAAAACAATGGGACTAAGCCAAAGGGTGGATTCTACTTTTTCAATGATTCCTTGATCGCAAAAACTTTGTAAATGTTTAGAAAGATCACTCCTGATGCTTAAAGGAACATTGCGTAATTTATGTTTTACAGGACAGACATTTTTCTTCACCTTTATAAAATGTTGAAAATTGGTTATCTTGCCCAAGCGATCCTCAACATTTTTGCTAAACTTATGCTCCCAAACACTAGAGATATGTGATTTGGATACTAAATAAGCAGCAAACACTCTCAAAAATGCCTCTGAAAGTGCAGGAAACAGTCTTTTCAACACATAAAGAAATGCAGGCAGCGCTTCTGATATGGGTAAGGCAAAATGAAACACAGCGCGTATAATTCAAATTGCTGGCAGCTTCTTAAAAAAAAAACACGCAGCGGCTCTCTCTTCAAACTGCGCTGCGACACGAAAATAAAGAGCGTGTACTCACATAAATGTAAAGTCCATATCAGCACATCAACGGTCATCAGAAGATTAAACACTTGCTTCAATAATTAGAGAGAACACCTGAAATCCAGTGACTGTCATGCTTGGAAAGTCGATCCAAACATCCTCCGTCGCCAGTGTAAAGATGCGCTGGACACTGGAAAAGTGTTAAGTAGTTTATTCTGTAGGAGAGAGCCCCTGCAGCTGCAACAGCCAAGGATCACAAGAGTAACTGCCGTCAGCAGAACACATGCCCAGCAACATTCTAGGTGACATCAATGACTGATGTCCTCCAACACATCACCACAAGAACCCCACCAGCAAATCGACATGCTAGATTCTAAAATATTTACTCATTGCCTAAATGTATAGTTCACACATAAATATTGTTCTCTTCATAGAGGAAGCGTAAAACTACTTGCATTACTCAGCCAAACATAGGAAGGTACCCATCTCCTTTCAAGCCGTCGTACAGCTGAAAATCATAACACTGCTGGAAATCCTGAACCAGTGTAACAGAAATACGTTTCCTCAGAGAACTGCTGAAATTTGGGGGAAAATGTCTGAACACATAGAAAATGTTGACCAAATGAAAGAGATAATAGCTTCTTGGCAAGTACGCAGGGATAGGATCAACTTCGAAAAGATAATTGAGGCTGGCGTTCGCAATAGAACGTCAAGGCTGTACATGCTGCACACAGTGCACAACATCGTCGGACAATACTAACTGGAACCCCTCCTTCACTTGGAGAAGCAATGAATCACAACTATCCAAATTGCCTCTATTTGTACATCCTATTGAAAAAGGTGTATGCCAAAAACTCAGCACTCAACAATATC
Organism: Lissotriton helveticus; assembly: GCF_964261635.1. Classification (NCBI taxonomy): domain Eukaryota; kingdom Metazoa; phylum Chordata; class Amphibia; order Caudata; family Salamandridae; genus Lissotriton; species Lissotriton helveticus. Next base: position 956,901,607 of record NC_136059.1, on the reverse strand, counting down.
CCCTTACTGTACTGCACGGTCCGCACAGCAGTTTCAAGTCCTCACTGTCTTTTTTTGTCGCTGAGGTTGATTCAAGAGTCCTCCTTTGCACATTAACAGCGATCCTTCCAGCTGAAACCCAAAGCATCGGCTCCCGTGTTTACCATTAACATGCGATGCCCCAAACCAAACTTCTTCCAGAAGATCTGCTACAAGGAATAGTGTCACAAAGCTTCCTGTGTAGGCCTGGGAACACAGTTCCCCCAAACTGATCCAAACGACAAGGGCACAACGTGGTGACCAGCAATCATGAAGAGACAGGATTCACACAGAAGCCTTCACATCCCGATCCTGGAGCTTGCACAAACACTGATTACAAATGTCAGGTCTTCAGAGGGGATGTTGTGTATATTGTCCTCTGCCCAACAATTTCTTGCCAATAAAATAACAAGGAAACAAAAAATAATTAGTTCTGTTTATTCAACACAACAAGAAACTCCAACCGTTGGAGGTGCAACAACGGATCAACTGCACTAGCAGTTGGTCCCAGTGTTCTAAAGGGTGAGGGGAATAGAAAGGTGGAGGGGGGGAGAACAGAAGGGGCAAAACAAAATGAATAAAGAGCACAGCAATAATTAACAGAGAATCTAAGTATATATATATATATTACTATAATACAACATGAAGTTTTTAACTGTGGTTATTAAAATACAGATACACAGTTTCATATTACTAAGGATCATGATAATGTTTCCAACAATGCAGTGTTAAAAGAGAGACAGCTCTAAACATGATGTTCCCTATAAGAAGCAAACAGTTATTTGTAAAATAAGAAAGGAATCCCTAACTGTGATCCTAAGTTACTTAAGATGCAGGTAGGGGAAAGATGGCTGGAAGCCATGGAGAGGAAGCTAAACAAAGAGAGAGTGTTGTGGATAAAATACAGGCTTTCAAACAATCTATTTTGGAAGCATGGAAGTGACACTGCTACAAGTATATCTGTGAAGTCATAATAGTCAAAACTTTGGAAAAATGTAGTACGAATCGGCACAGGCTGCAAGAGGGATATCACTTCTTCCCAAGAGTTGTGTACCACTTTGTGATTTTTAAAGACCACACTAATTACACAAGTGTAAAGCCATGGTATTGGACACTGGGGGTGAATGACGGTGGACCTGCCACTTTCTCCCTATTTCCTTTAAATGTGTGCTTTATGGACAATAGGCCATTTGGTACAAAGGACACAATCCATTAGAGCCCTTAGTTCATATCAAGATAACAATAAAAACAACACTGTCCATACTCATCAGCCTGACTATGGGCCTCATTACGATGTTTGGCGGAAAGCCTCTGACCTACTGTAGGAGGCTTTCCTCCCAATATCGTAGGTTGCAGTACGACAGCTGTATTAGGATAATGGTGGTCGGAGTGAAACCTGCGGGGGAATTCTGACGCAATTCCGAGGTGCTCAAGGAGCCCTTTGGAGCATTGGAAGCCATCATAATCCCCTAATGACGGCGTAGCCAGGCCCTGCTCTGCCATTGGGATTAGGATGGCACTTTCCGACAACCTTTTCATGTCAGCCTTTCTGACATGGAAAGGCTGTCAGAAAGTGTCTTTGGTGGCCCCTAGTAGGGCCTCATTACCCCCTGGTCCTCCGCTGTGGGGCCTGGGGTGCACCTATGGTGCCCCCGTAAACATCCCTGCACCATGTGGCAGGCATCGTGAGGTTTACAAACTGCTAATCGATTTTGCTGAGCCTGCAAGCTGTGAATTTCTGGAACAGTCCTTTCCTGATTTAACTCTGTTTAAGAAGACCAAGCTCAAATAATTGCATTACTACCATATCAATATACTGCCTCAGTTTCAAACTATGGGTTCCCGCAGGGCTCCTCATTGTCTCTAATGTATTTATGCATATTTGAAGCCCTTCGTCCAGCTAATAAGATCCTATGACTGTCTGTAGTCTCTTATGACAGTCAGCTAAATATTCAACACTGCAACTCAGAACTCAGTTAGACCAAAATTACAGAGTGTTCGAAGGAAGTTCAGGACTGGATGGCAACAAATTTACTTAATTTAAATATCAAGAAACCAAAGCTGTTAGTGGTTGAAATCAAAACGCGAAATGCTGGCAAGACACCAGGTGCCTCCACTCCCCTTGGCTATAGAGAAATTGTCTTTGGGAATAACTCTTGACCTCCATCTTTTCCTCAATTCTCAATTTAACATAGTGCTTTCAACTTGTTTCTAATGACTCAAATGTTTAAACAAAGGTTGGCCATCCTTGCCTCAGGCGTTTCATGCTCTGCATGTATTCTATCTAGAATAGACTTCTGCAACACCCCATCTTGGTCTCACAGGAGTCCGTCTACATAAACTGCAGAGGATACCAAACTTTGCTGTGAGAAAAAGCGGCACATCTCAGTAGGTCAAATACTGTGCCCCAGCCAGAATTAATATTAATTGGCTTCCAATCAGGCAAATAGTTTATTTTAAGGCACTTTACCTTATGGTTAAGGCATACTGCAACTGCATGGTACCGAAATCATGTTTACTGTACAAATCTAGACATTACTTACCAGGAAGAATATTATGTTCAAACTCTAAGTTACTTCCTACCAGAGCTAGGAAACAAAGACTTTGGAGCATTCCTTAGCTACTTAGGCCTTCTCTGTGGAACAAGGAACAACTTTCCCCTTCGCTATACTAAAAAGCCTCACATGTCCTTCAGAAAAGCATTCAAAACCTTCTTATTTAGGTAATTCTTATTCCTTTTGCGTATTATTTGTACGTTCCCTTATAAGTGAGGATGCTCCTTGTTTATTGTATTCTTTCCTTTCCCTCGCTACAGCCAACAATATCCATGAATCCTAGTGCTAAGATGCCCTTATCTGAATGAGCGCTCAAAAAATAATAAATCAAATCAAATGAAATAACTACTGTTTAGCTTACCACAAGCATCCTCTCTCTGCCCCTTGGACAGACTGATTTGGGGCTGTGGTATGAGTGTCAACTGTACGCTAATACAACCCAGATTCTTTCAGGTATCCATGAAGACTCAGATGATTTAGTTAGCTGGTCATCTGATTAAGCCTTACCAGCAATGTAGCAGAGGTCCTGCACCTTGACTGTGAAGATTCATGTGCCACCCTCTTTAATTGGTCATGCAAGCTGGGCACCTCTTCCATCCCGTGTAGATGGTGAGAATTTAGGTTGTCAATTTTTGGTGATACCCTATATTTTGAATCCCAGATAAATTCATGGCTATGGCGATGATCTTTCACTTGTATTCTTTATCTAAAATATTTCCTCTGCTGGAGTTGGATCATCAGGTAATACTCATACAAGCAGTGGTGATGTCTTAGGTATAATATTTTAATACTCAATATATTAATTTCTCTGGTGAAATGCTTGCAGAAGCACAATCTGAATGAAAAGGACCATTCAGCTTATTGTCTACCCAAGTAAGTTTGATCACTTGATTAAGTGGCATTAAAACTGGATAAACTAAGCCTGACAAACAGATCCACTTTATAACCATTTGGTTAATGTGAAAGCTGTTAAAACCCCCAACATCTGGTTATATATTCAAAGTGAATCCGTCTTGTATATTAATTTGTCAGATTTTGTCAAACTTGAATCCAAGATACCTCCAGCTAGATACTCCATAGACGAAATGGAGAAACCCCTCAAAACTGCTAGCACCCTACTTTGGAATAATTTATTGAGCATCTTGTGAAACATTTTTTCTTTTCTGGGATTTATATGGCATCTGAGGCATATCTTCTCCTACAAGACTGATAATTATATGACTGGTAATTAATGAAAGTCTATGTGAAAGTCATTTGGTGGTTTGAGAGCACATTTCATAGGTGTTATTTATGTTTATCTTTTGTTTTGTATTATATGTGATATTAAATGCTGCCCCTTGAAGCAATTATTGATAGTTATCTCATGTGTATTATGTATGTCTGTAAAGCTAAAAAACAAAGGGCCAGATGTACGACCTTTTTTGCGGCCGCATACGGGAGATGCTCTTGTTTGCGGCCGCATAAAGGGTAATAGCATGTACAAATGCTATTTTGCGAGTCACTGCCTCGCAAAATAGCATTTGCAACTCTCGCTATTAGGAAGGGGGGTCCCTTCCTAATAGCGAGTAAACATGCTATGTACTAATGTTTTGTGGCCGCATTTGTGGTTGCAAACAACTTGCAGTTTATCACCTACTTCAAGTAGGTGGTAAACACTCGCAAAGGGGAAGGGGTCCCCAGGGGACCCCTTTCCCTTTGTGAATATGTGGGAAAATATTTTTTAAGAGCAGACAGTGGTCCCAGAGACCACTGCCTGCCCTTAAAAAATTAAACTGAAAAGTTTCTGTTTTCTTTTTTAAATGAATCCCGTTTTCCTTCATGGAAAACGGGCCGCATTTAAACAAAAAAAACTGCTTTATTAAAAAAGTAGTCACAGATATGGTGGTCTGCTGACCCCCGCAGGCCACCATCGCTGTGAATGCTAGCCATTCCTAAAGGGGTCACAAATTGCGCCTGCCTCATTAATATTAATGAGGCATGCAATTTGCGACCCCATTAGGAATCGCAAAGAGTGTCTGAGACACTGTTGTGCATTCCAATTAGAGAGTCGCAAGTTGCAAGTGACAAATGCGACGCAATTTGCGACTCGCTAATGGGCGGGTCATACATCTGGGCCAAAGTCATTAAAGTTTAACATTTTACTCGAAGTGCACGGGTTTGCTGCTGACCAAATTCTAAGCTTCAACATCTTTGTTATTTTTAAAATCGCATTCCATCCTCATAATATGGTATAAACCAGTGTGGTAATATGTCTCTTGGTAACAGTATCATCGCTCACTGATCACAAAGCATACCTAAAGGCTGGGTTATTTGGGTGATCATATGGATTATTAGTCATTACTGAGGTGTCAAATACACAAAAACGTGGCTTATTTAGATTATGGAGTTCCATTCTGTGATAGAATTCAGGCCAAGGCATTAGTTACTAAAGCCTCCTCAACTGATTTCTGGATAGTAAGAGACTCATTAAAATGCCCTCACATTGCATGACATATGTCTATTATCTGGGAAATCTGTATTGCTTTAGGGCGAGGTGATGCTTAATGATGATTATTAAGTATGCAAAAAAGAATGCAGAAGTACTTTTCATCATTCATTTCATGGGCAACTTAACAGCTATTGTCAGTGGCAACAAAACTAACATCCGGACTCCTAAGTTAAAGCAATTCAAAAACCGGGGAACTGAATTATGCCACGTTGCTGGCAGCTGTGTGTGCTTTTTTCATACTTTACATTGTGATGGTTGCAAGGTAAGAAATACATTGAATGCGAGTTCAGATGGCGATTGACTTTGAGTCAGGTGTCTGAATGTAGCTTATTGGGCACACAGGCAACCGTAGTCTATACCATACAAACTGCTCTATGTTTCTGCTCTCAGGAACTGAGTTCACTGCTATCTCCATCAGTGCATTTGTTATTAAGGTATGTATTGCCTATTGCATCTCTGGGAAAACAACAGAAAAAGCATAATGGGTATCTAATCCATTTTGGCAAATGGGAACTATCAATCTGAAGAACCACTCTAGTTCCGCCAATGAAAATGGGATGTTGTCAAGAGTCATACCTCTCAAGTACACTAACTCCTCTACACCAGTTTCAACATTGTACTACCCTGTTAGGATCTGTGTTAGTCTCACCCCACAATCAGGTCTCATTTAAGGCATACTCGACAGATGCACAAGGAGGAGCATGAGAAAGAAACTTGAAAAGAAAACCACCTCAAACCGGTCCTGAGGTTTGAGACAGTTTATCAACTTTCCCTCCCTAGAAAAAGTGTATAAAATGATTCCATTTCCAAGACCTTCAAGGCCAAGGAAGGGGATGCTCACATAGTAGTGGAGTGACTGTTGTGTGACCAAGGTTTGTGTTGATCGACAGTCAGTCCCCCAGAGTTGAAGGGCCATCACCTGAAGTCTACACCTACTGCTTGAGTAGATGAGGATCTGCCTATACGCAAGCCTGTCTGCCTCCTGAGAGAGGGAAGGAATCTTCCTGTTCTGCAGGAGGAGAGACTGTTGAGGAGAATAACCCAACCCATCGGAGGGCATGATGGACATCCAAAGAAATATGACTGATTCAGAGCAAACTAAGAGCAGCCTATGCTGCAGTTGGTCCCCCCAAGCACACGCAACTGTTCTGTAAATTCCTGCTTCCGCCCTGTTGTGGCTACATCTACTGTGGTTACTGAGTCAGCCTGTATGGCGCTGCAGGTGTCTGCATTGAGCCAGTTGGGGCTCTGTCCACCATGGTTACTGTGTAGGTCCGATCTGAGTTGACACTGCCTGCATCAGCCCAGTGAGGGCTGCATCTGCCATAGTTACTTTGCAAGCCCAACCAGGACTACTACTGGCTGCACTAGTCTAGTCAGAGCCATAACGGCCGAAGAGATTGCACCGACCAATTTGGGACTACAACTGCTGTAGTGACAGACAGCCTAGTTGGGTCCTGCTACTGCTTTGCCTGATTCATCCAGTCAGGACAAACATCCATCTGGTGGTCCGATGAAGAAACAGCAGCTGGTCCTACACCTGTGCTCAAGTGCCAAGGCTGCTACATTGTAGGACTAAGCCAGGCAGCCATGTTGGGTGGAGACGCCGGCCATGCCTGGCTTACCTGGTGGCCTGTGGGACTGTCTTTCCTTGCTGTGGGGGCCGGAATTCAGGAGTATAGGGGGCAGCTGGAGCTTGGAAGGACTAATTCAATCAATCAAAACGAGCTTTATTCGATTTCAAGTAGTAAAATCATAAAAGCGTACATGCATATAAAAACAAATTCATCTTCTGGTAACACGATCTAAAAACATCTATATACATCAATCGGCTAGATTACAATAATAATTTCAGACATTACTTTCAGACATATAAATCGTCCTTTCAAAGAGTTATCAAGTGAGCACTGCCCGAAGTTTCACAGGTTGTTGACTTTCCTGATTCTTATTACATTCTTTAAAAACCCTGCCATAGAGCCAATACAGTAGAAGCTATCCAACATCTGCAGGTGAATGAAGGCAGGCCAACATTGTCTCCATCCTCCCTTTTTTAATAAAGGTTTTAACCACCTTTGCCTCTCTGTAAGATAAAATTTACAAAATAAAACCACGTGAATCGTACTTTGTTGCGATACGTTGTCGCACGGGCAATGACATAAATTTCTTGACCAATCATTGATATTTGAGTATGAAATCAGATGGTGAAGAGTTCCGAATCTGAATCTGGTCAGGAGATATCTTTCGTATCTGCTCGGTACATATTGCAAGTATGGTTAAATGCTACACGTGGTTATAATCTGCTGAAGGTTAATCACTGTTGGTTTATTCAAGGCAAAAGCTAGCCTGTTGTCTCCTAGATGGGCCATAATGATCCCTTTAAACTCTTTACGTTTGCTGACATTTAGGCTCTCGGGCATGGAAAAATATTCGGGGTGGCCGATATCATGCATAAAATCTTCCACGTATTTTAGCCATGGAATTTTACGAGTGTTATCTAGCTTCATGGCCTCCCTCATTATCTCCCTATTTAATGTAGCATTCTCCGTGGTCCAAATTCTATGCCATAAGAGGACTGGCTGGGCCCTAATCAAGTCAGAGATGTATATTCCCAGCTCAGAAGGGCAGTTAAAAACAGATGCGCAAATTTGGACGCTCAGTAGGGACCTCAAAAAAGCATTTTCAGTATGCTGGATTGGGGTACAATCTTGGAATCCCCAAATTCCTGCCCCATTAAGGGCTATACTCACGCATTTTGCGCGGTAGATCCTCAGCATGATTTCCAAGGGCCTTTTCCCCAGCTTTCTAGAAAAGTTAAAAAGGGCCGCTATAGACTTCATGTATAGAAGGTTCCTTGCCTTAACCGCTGGTGCCCAAGAACCTGTCCTATCAAAAAGAACGCCCAAATAATTAAATGAATTAGTGGTTTCAACTTCACTTCCCCCCGCCTAGAATTTTCTTAGAGTATTTTTAGTTGTTCCACAGGACATTAGAAAACTTTTCTTGCATTTAGTCTCAGGCCGAGCCTGTCCATTAAAATGGAATAAAAGGAAAGTGCCCTCTGTAATCCAATTTGACTACGGGCCATAAGGACAGCATCATCGGCGTATAGAAGGGATGCGATAGGGCGAGAATTTACATAAGGCGGGTCCCTAGTATGTGACACCAACTCCTGCTCTAAGGCGTTGGTATACAGAGAAAACAGGAGTGGTGCCAACACACATCCCTACCTTACGCCTTGTTCAATTTTAAAAAGGGCAGTGCACTCTCTCATACTACTTTAGCGGACCTTTGCCCGAGCTCCAGTGTAAAGATACTTTAAAAATTGAATTAAAACAGGGTCAACCTTTAGTTCCTCTAGCACCCCCCATAACCTTTCATGAACTACGCAATCAAAAGCTGTGGGAAAGTCTATAAAGGCCAAATAAAACTGCTCAGATTTTGCCTTGGTATATTTGCCAATTAAAATACTTAAGTTTAAAATCTGCTCGTTTGTGCCTAAGCATGCCCTAAAACCATATTGGACGTCGCTTAGGGTGTTGTTTTCTTCGGTCCATCCCTGCAAACGGTCTAAAATGATCCTGCCTGCAACATTCATTAGAGAGTCTAACAAGGATATCGGACGGTAGCAGGAAGGATCATTTCGGTCTCCCTTTTTGAAAATAGGGACTATAATTGATTCGGACCATGTTTTAATGAATCCTCTCTCGCAACATCCTTTTAATACTCTAGTTAAAATGGGACCCCAGACCTCCAAGTTTGACTTGTAGAGGTCAATCGGTATCCCGTCAGGACCGGCCGCCTTCCCACTTTTGCTGGCTTTTACTGCGGCATTAACGTCCTGCAACGAGATATCAAGTTTAATAGGGACAAATGGTTGTTTGGTATTCAAGGACTCTAGCCTCTCTGGGGTGCCCTCATTGGATTTCTGTTTAGCATATACGCTAGAGAAAAAATTGATCTAGGACTGTTCGCTAATCGCTAACTCAATGGTTGGCACATCCAATGAGCTCACAAGAAAGGGAGCATTTACCAACGCCCAAAATTTGGCACTGTCCTAGGACTCTGCGGCATCAATTAAGTCCTTCCAAGCCATATCTTTCAACTCTTTAATCCTATGATTCCTAGCTTCTTTATACGTTTTCCTATATGCTCTAATCTTGGACATATCTCTCTCCTCTCACTGTAGGGCAGTTTTTAAGTTTTTTAAAGCTGAGTGTGCAGTTCTTATCAAACCAACCTTTCGTGTTGGTGGGCGGGCCTTTCGTTTTTTTTAACAGAATGTTTCTAACAATCCCTGTGATACTATTAAAAGCAAATAAAACCTCATCATGCCTAGGGCTATCGCTTAGGCATGTTAAAATAGGATCTAACGCCTTGACCACAATTTCAGTACTTAGCTTCGCCAGGTCCCTAGCCCCCCAATGAACAGCATACACATTCTTCCTTCCCAGTGTAATATCTTGTAACAATGCTAATTTATTGCCATTTCTCTTCATCGCCCCACTAGGGACTGTTATATTCACACTCTGGGCCAGATGGTCACTCATCTCATTAGAGTGAATGACGTGGGCTTTCACAAGGCCTGCTAATCCGTTTGGAATAATAATAAAATCTATGATGGTGTTGGCCCCTCTCCCTATAAAAGTATATCCAAAATCCACAACGGGTGTACACATACAATTTGAGAATCCTAAATTGTTCCTAAACATAACTTCGTTTAGGAACTCACCCTTGATGGAATGTTGGAAGTGGAATGATGGATCATCACCGTCCAATGTTAGTCCACAGTTTTCAGTTCCCACCGCCTGACACAAATTAGTGTTAAAATTCCCTCCCCAAATAGGTATGATTTCTAAATTTGTCTTTGGTCCTGAATAGGCAATATCTTTACTTAACTTCTCTATTAGGACTCCCTAGCAGGGCATAATTACAATCCAACTGCAGTAAAACAGTCTGAAAAAATATTTCTGAACTGACCATCTTACTTCTGTGTGTAGCTAACAGGTTATACATATATATACACACATAGCCCTCCTTTGGACCTACCCCTAGATGATTGAATAGCAAGGGTATGGAAAGTCTTGTACCCATTTATATGGATACTATCTATCGCCCAGGTCTCTTGGAGACACAGGATGTTGAAATTCTTAATAATAGTCAGCCAAACTTGGTCATTTGCCTTGTCCTTTAAGCCTGCCACATTCCAAAAAAGAATTTTGCATAGGCCAGTTTGACTTTCAATTGGGGTCGTAATACCACCTCCATAGATGTTAAAATTACTGGGGGTATCTATATTGCCTTCCATCCGTGCCTCTGGAGCTGAAGTCTGTGAAATAGTGTCTGCCGCGATGTCCACATTATAGGTGTTACCATGTGGATATTGGCTCCCATTGATTGAATGTCAATCATTCTCATCTAAGAAAGAGAGGGCGGCAAAGCTGTTCGACACAGACACTCTATAACTTGACCCTTCTTGATTCCACCCCAATTCCCCGTGAGGCCCTGGGTTGTTAACAAAATGTGGTTTATAAAAGAATCCCAGCAGCCACACTTGAATGCCAGGGTTAGATAAATTGGTGTTATACATACGTAACTGACTAGTTGTGGTGAGCCCAAGGATAGGACTATGCAATCTTCTTCATATGATTTAGCACTATTTCCCACCCATGCCACCCTCCTCACAGGAAGGACTAATTATTTACCTACCACACCACCAGGGGAAAGAACATTTAAGAAACATAAACTGAGAGCACATTTGAATTGTGGTGTTAAATTGAGGCTACACTTGAGTATGATTCATGCTTTTTGCTTTAAAGTACTGGGTGGAGCCAGCCATTAAGTGGCCATAGGGTTAGATTAGTATGAGGGAACTCGGTGGGTGTAGTGTCCCAAGGAAGAGTCATCACCAGGATCACTGCCCTGTATACTATGTTGAGTTCTGTAGCATTTAGTACTGCTATGTGATTAGAAAGTACTTTCTTTACCTAAAGAACAAGCACTAGGTTGGACACTGAATTTATTGCGTATGTTGGATGATTCTTGAGTGCTGAGCTAGTGCCCCAAACACCTGAGAAGATATAACTGCTCGTCCTCGCAACCCTGAGAGACAAGTGCGGCAAGGGTTATACTTGGCCCAGCTTGCAGAGTCTTAGTAGGAAGGGCCCAAGAACCCCAATTGCAGATAACTTCAACCAGCATGCTTAAGGCCCAGTAGACCCTGTGGCCCACCAGAACCAGATTTAGTATCTGGTATGCAGCAAGGAAACAGTATTAAGCCACTGATGTAGAAAGCATAAAAAACTAAAAATGTTATGCCATGTTATATAAATGGTTCAACGAAAGTGTAAATGAGCACCAACAAGTGAAAATTTGAGATGAGAGGAGGCATTCTACTGGCTATACCTCCCTGAAAAAAAAAATCTTAGTCCACTAAAAAGAAAGTATTGGCAAAATCAATAGGTCTTGCTGTTCAGAAAAGGCAAAATCAAAAAAGGGTTATTCCTAATAAGAAACAACATTGTTACCAAAAAGAAAGTGGCACGCATGCACCATCATGATGGACCATGTGTGTATCACGATACCTCAGCGTCTCCCAGCATCACCACTCATGTTTGATTGTGTCACCATGCATGCAAGTGTATGTTATAATTCTTGGGGTAAGGTTTTTTTTGTTTTATTTACCACACATTAATGGCAAAGCACCCATCTTGGACTGGTAAATTAAAAAAAGCATAAAAAGTGTGCCGAAATACTTTTTTAGGAAGAACAGCATTGAAACAGGACACAAGGAAGTGGGCAAAAAGCGATAAGCAATTACATGGGGTGTTGAATGAAAAAAGTAGTTCCCTGAAAGTAAACAGTGGAATGATACAGTCATTCAATCAAAAGGGTGGTGAAGAGGCAAAGTCCCAGGATAGCGAAAAAGATAAGAAGAGAAGGGAAAGGAAAGCCAACTAATAAGATGCAAGCAAATTATATTGACAAGAAACCTGACAAATGTCAAACAGTGGGCGGGTTTTAACCCTACCTTTTTGGTATGGTTCCAAGAGCTAAAAGCTGTTTATAGGCAATATCCAATTAATTAAATTGAAATTGAGAACACTAGAAACCAAAACTTCTCAAGCTAAACACGCAGGATCTAGAATACCATCCCAACACCTTTTCGACCTGCTCTTCCAATCTTCTACTTGAGCATTGGGGTGAAGGAGTTTTTTCTTCAATTGCTGTGTCTTCTGCAATTGATAAAACCTCTTGGTTCTTCACTAGTAGAATGCTCTTGTACTCTGACTCTGTTGACTGTGCTGTTGTTGGTCCCACCAGCGTGTACAAAGCTGTGATACTCACCAACTAGCTTTGTAGAAATGCACACATACATACATATAGACATGCATAAACTTAGAGGAACGTTTACTGGGGGCTATTTGTTGGATTAGGTTCATAAGGTTGAATTGAGGGACAGGGTGAACTGGAGCATTGTTGGGTGACAATCTTTTTTGCTTGGGTGTCTTGGAGATAAGTTAGAATTTTGTTGAAGAAGAAGTGGCTGTTTTCTGAAAGCTTTCTTTGAGCGGGCATGGGTGATGTTTTGTTAGATTCATGGGGTGTTTTTCATGACAGACAAGACTCTGAATTGGTTAGATGCAGTTATGTTTTGACTTTTGAAGTACTGAGTCATGAAGGAGAAATATTTGTGCCACATCCTTGGGCTTTGAAGTACTATAGGGTTTGTTGCAGTATGTGGGTTTTAGTTGAACCCTTATGTGTACCAAGCACAGAGCTATTTTGTGTGATATAGTTGTTAAAAAGATGGTACAATGATTAATGATGACGTGAGTCTTTTTATATAGTTTAGTAAGATGTTCAGTTGAGTTTGATGGGTGGGATTTATCACATGAATTATAGGGGTGTGCAGAAATGTATAATTTTTATTGCAACATTTCAGGATAATTATGTGAAACTGTGCACAATTTTCACAAAGTGCTATTTGAGGTATTTTGAATGAAAGGTTAACTTGCCTTGCGTTCAAAAGTCACTCAAAAAATCCAAGTAAGAAAAATGGTTTGAGTAGAAATGTCTCCTGTGAGTAGCTTGTGATCCAGGAATATGCAACAGTAAAGCATTTTACTTGAAATGGTACTGTAGTTTTGGTGCTGCTAAGGGTTCTATTTGTAGTTTGATTACGCCTTTCAAGTCCCAAATTGACTCTTCATTAAGATGATACGCCTTTAGACTTTTAGAATATCTCAACTCTGCTGCAATATGTCCTTTCCTTTTATCTTTTCCTAGGAACTCTTTCCATGTATGCCTATAATAACAGGGCATTACTTGACTGCTATTGCATTCAATCTTCATTAGATACTTGGTCCAGGTCTGCTGCATGCTGTAAGCACAGATGTCAATGAGTGTTATAGGGCTATGGTTGTGATACTCTCCTCCCCTTTTGGCACCCCCTAACACTAACCTTGCTGCTCCTTGTCTCAAAAGTCACAAAGGTCACTCCTTGTTTTTGGTCAAGCCCCCCAGAGCAGATAGAAGGCTGCTAGCTGGCAAGGAGTGGGGAAAATGGTCAGTCTTATGATTTCACCAGGGATCAACTAGAGTGTGTTGTCACTTATGGTACTCCTGACATTTTGACCAACTGAGGTTCATGTCTGTAAGATACTGGGATTGAGGGATTTCCATTTGATTCCCTCGACCTTTGCTGTTACTGCTGTATTTGCAGCCATGTTGTGAAACACTCAGCAAAAGATATGTGCATGTCTCCAAGAGCTTTGATTTAGAGACATAGAACCATTTTGGAAATAATGCTACAGACATTTTGCTGAAGTACAATTTATGTGCTTTGGTTTTTGAATGCAAGCTACCTGTGACGTACAATGTTGTAAAAAAGGTGCCACACATGTACACTGATGCACTTCCTCTAGAGAATCAAGCATTGGCATAGCCAATAGGTCTCGCCTTTGGGACCTTATAAGTGTTTAGCCATGCAACAGTTGATGTTGTTGCACCAAGGATATTGTGCTAGATTACTAAATACTTATAAGGTCCCAAAAGCTAGGCCTATTGGCTATGACAGTGCTTGTTGAACAAGTCTTAGTGTTCCTCAAAGAAGATCATGTTCGCGGTTTTTCTAACAGTTCTCTTTGTGTTGATGTGCCGAAGCTCGAAGTGCTTAATTTGAAAAACAATGAGTGCAGTTGCCCAAAGTGCTGCTCAGAAGACCAGTCGGCTCTATTAAGTGTCAGAGAACGGAATACCAAGGCTGGGTAAACTTGAGTCCACATCAAGGCTTTAATCCACTTGCTAGGACTGGTTTTCAGTATTTCTCTTCTCCATTCTCCCCCGTTGGTGCATTTTTCCTTCTGTTCCACTTAGGAAAATGTCTGCTAAGAAAAAAAATAAGTGCCTGTCCCCCCATACACTGGCTCAAATTAAGCACTGGAAGCTCGTATTCTTTTTGCACTTTCCAACTCCTAGCGCCAAATACAATATGCTCTCAAGTCGCCGGCTGGCAAATAAATAGGGTTGCATCCCGAGGCTTGATACACCCACCTCTTTGACACTGTTTCTTGTGTTCTTTTTCATATTTATGGCCCAAGTCCGTCTCTTTCGAGGCACCATTGAGTCTTTCCTAATCATTATATGCATTTTTTAAGCCCGAATTATTAGTTATATAAAATTGCTTCTTTGACCGGTATTTATTGATGCAGCATGCTGAATTTATAAATAACCATCTTTTGTACCTGAAAATATCTGCTATTTTGCACGATAACGAGTGAGTCTATTGGGGAAGAAATTTGGGGGCGATCCCATAAATGTGTGAGTATGGTGGAAAGGAAATAAAGTAAGTGTTCTTCAATCAAAAGCAGCCTTTTCAATCTTTTGTGCCGGTAGAGAGAAGCATATCCATCGAAATAATAATGTATGTTATCGAGTACTTGTGCTTCGCCTGCAAATGCCGTTGCCAGCCAAACCCGAGCTAGGTTGTACTCATGTTATCGACCTCGGCATGGAAGGATGTAACTCCGAGCAGTGCCAACTTCCATGTTAATCGCACAGTTTTGCAGCATTCGCATTAACTCAAGAAGCTTATTAATTCACAGGCTGCTGAAACAAAACCAAACACAGCCAGCAGTGGGTATTGAAGGTAGCCTAAGCAGCTGAATGCCGACTAACTGAGCATAACTGACACACTTATCCTATGGACATGGCAAGTTTTTGCTTAATGTTGACCCAGCCCCCACCTGCGATGCAGTGACACTTTCCGAAGATTTACAACTGTATCCAAAACAGTTCAATCATAGGAACTAGGTCCAGAATGGGGCGAGCCAGAGAACAAACGAGTGTGCTGTTTAATTCCTCTAGATATAATCTTTTGGAAGAAGATTAATGGGTTCTTGGTGGAGTCCCACATGCCTCAAGTGTGAAGAGGAAGTACGGCTAAGGAATACCCATGAGAGAGAGGGGGAGCAATAGGTGAGCCCGGGAGTGGTGCATGCGTGCGCGCATGTGCGGGCAGTCTGCTCTTTTTCGAAGCACATACTCGTGCTTGTGTCCCGCTCCTGCTTGCTCCCGCAAGCTGGATGCCGCCACAAGCACGAGTGTGTGCTTCGGAAAAGAGCTGAACGATGGCCTAAGTAGCGCATGCGCGCTGCGTAGGCGAGACCTAAACACCACAGTGAAGGCCTGAATGCTTGCAAAAGTCTTAGCCACTGTCAGTCACTCAGGTATCTGCGCACCAAAATTTGAAACCCTCATGAAGAGGGCCTTCTTTGACAGCACCTACATTACATGGATGGAAGAATAATCAATATAGTTTCTTAATACTAATAATTATAACAATAATGATGCTTAAAAGTAACACCTTTCAAAAGAGTGGTTTAGAATTGCAGAAGCCACTGCTGGACTCACACACTGGATTGTCATTAGAAAAACAATAAAGCATAAATGGTTCAGTACTGGATAGCACTGGTATTTATGTAGCACTTTCCTCCTCTGCGTGAGGGCTTTTATGGTAGCTACTTCTTATCTACTTTGGCTATTCTTATCTTTTATATAGGATTTGTACTCCTGGCCAATGTATTGACTGCTCTGACTAGCAACAGGTTTCTGGGCTCTCTTCCAGTTGATGGTTGAAAGGATGATGGTTGTAGTTTAACCTATATAAGGACAGCTGGGTAAAGTTTGAAAGACATGGCTCATGTTATGTTATGTTATGTTATAATGGTTTTTGTAGCGTGCACTGTTACTCTAGAGTGTCCTGGCGCGGAAGAGAGCAAATGAGGGAGCAGGGCGCAAGTTAGTAAATCATGTTGAACAGGTGTGTTTTTAGCTGCTTCTTAAAGATCTGAAACTCCGACATATGTTGGAGAGCAGCAGGAAGTAAGTTCCAGGCTTCCGCCGCTTTAACAGAGATGGATTTGCCTCCCAGTTGGACTCTGCGGAAGCGAGGGACAACCATCCGGCGTTGAGCCGCTAAACGCAGATGGCATTTAAGCACATAGAAAGCGAAACGCTTCCTAAGGTAGATGGGGCCCAGATCGTGAAGCGCTCTGTGGGCCAGAGTAATCGCTTTGAACTGCACCCTCTGAGCTACCGGAAGCCAGTGCAGCTCACGTAGGTACTGATGCGCGCTAGATCACGTTGGGGGATTAAAGAGAAGCCTAGCTGTAGCGTTTTGAATAATTTGGAACCTGTGCAGCAGATAAGCTGGCAGCCCCAGGAACAGGGCATTGGCGTAGTCCAGCCTTGATATAATCAGGGCGCGGGTGACCATCTCTTTCGCTGCCCTAGGGAGCAGAGGAAAAAATTTCCTAAGGGTTTTGAGGGTGCCGAAACAGATTCCCGTAAGTTTTTTTATGTGGTCGGAAAAACTAAGGTCCTCGCTAAACCAGATGCCCAGATTCTTTGCTGGCCCTGATTTGGGCACCGGGCAGGGGAAGCCCGGGTGCCACACACGAGTCCTGAAATCCTCCAGAAACTGGCTGTAGAGAAGGACCTCCGATTTGTCCTCATTACATTTGAGGGAAGCCTGGGCCAGCCATTGAAAAACCGAGGCTAGGCATTTCTGAACCATATCGGTGTTCAGGTTAGCATCATCCCAGGTGAAAAGCAGCTGCGTATCATCTGCGTACGCGATCACCTTAGCCCCCAACTCCTCAGCCAGGTAGACGAGCGGCGTCAGGTAGATATTAAAGAGGAGGGGGCTGAGGGTCGACCCCTGTGGCACCCCAGTCTCCAGATTCCTGACAGAGGAAGAGCATGAGGCCATGCAAACCTGTTGTGAGCGGGAGTCCAGGAAGGATTTAATCCATTGCCAGACCAGACCCGAAATTCCTACAGCAGAGAGTCTGTCCAGAAGCCGCTGGTGGGGCACCGTATCGAAGGCGGCATAGAGGTCAAGTAAGATCAAGGCAGTTCTACCGTCCCAGTCCAGACACTCTCTGATAGCCTCCGACATCTCCTCCAGGGCAGTCTCCGTGCTGTAGGGGGATCTAAATCCTGACTGGGCTGGGTGGAGTGCCCCTGATGATTCCACGAAAGCCTCAAGCTGCCAGAAGACCACTTTTTCACAAACTTTAGCGAGTGCAGGAAGAAGAGAAATGGGTCGATAAATGGCCGGCTGCAGGGGGTCGAGAGTGGGTTTCTTCAGTAGGGGAAGAAGTTTAGCACGCTTCCATGTGGCAGGAACGTATCCCAACTGAAGAGAAAGATTAACCATGCCAACTACTGCTGGGCAGACTACCTCCGCTACACCCGCTAAGACCCGTGCAGAGCAGGGGTCTGCTGGGGAGCCAGACTTAAGGGCCCTCAAGAGGGCCAGTATATCCGCCTCAGTAGTGGGTAAAAATGACGAAAAGACGGCAGAGCCTACTCGAGGTTTGCAAAGGGATTCGAGGAAGGGATCTCAGTGGTCCTAGCCGCAGGGCCCACACTCCCTTCAATCTTGGGGATTTTATCAATAAAAAAGGACGAGAACTCTTCACACCACTCGTTAGATGTAGGTAGTGTGCTTTGTTCCACACAGGGGGAGAGAAAACTCCACACAATCGCAAAGATTTCCTTGCTGTTATTCCGGGCCAACATAATCCTCCCGGCGAAATAGTCACTCTTAGCCTTTCTAATGGCTGTATAATATTCTCTCTGGGCTAATCGTAGGGTCGCCTTGGCTGTTGCACAATAGTTATGACGCCAACAGAGCTCCAGCCTCTTGCAGCCCTGTTTCAAATCCCTAAGAGTGGATGAGTACCATGGTTGCAAAGGAAGAGAGCGCCGGGCATTGCTCCGTTTACCATTTGCGCAGGATCTAACTCCCTGGCTAATCCAATGATTGAAGCTGGCCACAGCCCCCTCTAGCTCTGTAGCAGGTGTAGGGAGGGGCTGACCTAAAAACTCCGAGAATGCAGGTAGATTTACCTTCTTGGCCTGTGGACCAGGGGGAAGTGTGGAATATCTACCAGACTGAATGTCCTCCCACGAAAACCTAATCAGGAAGTGGTCAGTCCAAGTTGTGGGCTCGGGATCTATGAGTGATATGGGGAAATTGGAGCAGACCAGATCAATGAGGTGGCGTCCCGAATGAGACAGGAGTAGCACATGTTGAGTGAGCTGGGCGAGGTGCAGGGCCTCCCAAAGGGCCCTGGCCTCCGGAGTAGACGGGGTATCAAGATGAATATTAAAATCTCCTAAAAGGAGGTATTTAGGGTAGCGAAGGGAACGTGGGACAATAATGTCCTCAAGTGTTTTCAGAAAGGCTCCCGGACGACCTGGGGGGCAATACACCAGAGTCCCCCCTAATGTAAAGTGGGGAGAGATGGTCAGAACAAAATCGAGTGCCTCTCCCTCTGCCCCACCTCTTATAGCTTCACTGGTGAAGCGCCACGATTCCCTAAGCACCACCGCAATCCCGCCTCCTCTGCCGTCTCCCCTATCAGCCCTTATAATTGTATAACCTCTAGGTATAGAGAGTTCCACTACTGGGGCGCTTGATTCGCTAAGCCAAGTCTCCGTGATAAACAGAACATCCAGCATGTCATCTGCTAGTAGCTCAAAGATATCAGCCGAATGCTTGATCATAGAGCGTGCGTTGACAAGTGCTGACTGAATTCTCCAGTCGCCCTTAGTATGGGAAGGGGGGGCCACTGGGGTTACCAGACCAAAATTACAAACCGGACATTTCTTAGCGGGATTAGCCAGGTCAACCCAGTGTCCTCTCGCCTTGCCACTGGAATCTCTGACAGCAAGCAAATCATCCCGCGAGTAAGCCAGCTTTCTACTAGCCGTGACTGGCCGCAATAGGCCAGCATGCCTGGCGCTGGGCGATACCGGGCGCAGACGGGCTTGCCTTTGGCGCAACCTGTCAGCCATTTGCAATAAATAGCTTAGCCCCACCCCCACCTAGACCGCAGCGAACGGCCCCACTGGGATCCGGGTCCTCACCCAAGATGGCGCCCGCCCTCCACTCAATCGGCACGATAGCCGTGGTGGAATGGGGCAGGGAAGCACACCTCAGCGCAGGTACAAGATGTTAATCACCACAGCTACTTCCCAGTTAAAATTATGCAAATTTTACAGAAGCTGTTAAAAAATGTTATAAAAAGCGTAAAAAGGATTAGCATATGGCGGGTGGCAGAAGAGCTACACACCTCCAGCAAGGTTCGCAGTCTGCCCCCAAATGCTCAAGCGGGAGCCCGTAAGTGCAGCCACCAACTTACGAGTACCGTATCCCACTTCACTTCATTCTGTATGAGCATGGGGGTGTTGTGCCGAGTCAAAGAATAGACATAGCCGCATATGAAGTATATAAAAAACTCAGGAGTACCTTGATGCTGTACAATTTTTTTTTTATCCCTTTCTAAATTAAATTAATCACATTTTCTCCTGTTCCTAATGCATAATTGTTGTGCATCATGGCGAAAATGGAGGCAAAAACTTAAAAAGCAGTGCAAACAAAACAAGTTAATCATTTATAACATTCAAATCTGGTCATGTCTATAAACGTATTCTGATACTACAGCATGAAAATCCAGTCCTTGAAACGAAATTTGGAATGTCTCGCCGCAGGCGGTCCCTCAGGCAAGGAAGAACGACAAGGAGGGTAAACAACTCATGTGGGACCTTGAAAATCTCGGTCTAAGAGCATTAAACGGAAGAACCAATCAAGACAACCCTCCCTCCATGACCTACATAGGCCACAACTCCTGCTCCATACTGGACTACACACTTGTTACTTTACCCCTGCTTAGTCAAATACAAGACTTCCACATCATCTGTACTCTGGACAGCGACCATTCTAAACAGCACTTTGAGATCACGATGGACATACCTAAACACGCACCAGCTCCGACGCTACCAGGCAATGTCACGACCATCAACCTGAAGCGGCTTAACTGGACAAGTGAATCCCTCCCACGGATAGCTAATGACACCAAAAATCTATTAGAAGAGTTCCTGACAGAGAACGCCCTGAGCCCAGATACCTGGAATAACTACTTGAAGCAACTCCCAAGGACTAACTCAAGTAAAAAAACAAGAACCTCTTTCAAATACAACATCGTATTTAATAGATCAGCACTACTATTAAAGAGGCACTTGAAAAAATTAACACATCGAGCATGTGGGCAAACCCAAAATGCTAGTCTCTGGGCAGCAGTACGCAAGGTCAGGACTCAATACAAGAAACTAATATGGACCGAAAAACAAAATCTCCAATACGAGTTCTGGTCCAAATTATTGCACAATATAAAGAAAGCTGACTCGCGGGCCTTTTGGTTAGAAGTTAACTCCGTAAATCGGACAGCCCAACCAATAAGCATGGCCTGTATAACCGAGTAAGATTGGTCTCAACACTTAACGGACACATTCTCAATTAACAACTTGAGCACAGCTACAACCTTGGTTACCGAAGCAATAGACAACCCAGTGCGGGAAGACACCGCACCAGTGCACCAAGGGAATAGTGCAAAGGTCCATGGAACAATGACTTTATGCCTCATTCCGCAAGCCATCTACAAGGAGGACCCACAGTACTGGGCTAGTAAATTTAACTTACTGTTTCGAACGGTAACCAACATAGGTGGCATTCCCGAGAGTTGGAGGGGGGCGATCATAACTCCAATCTATAAAGGCGGAGACCGCAAGGATCCGAACAACTACCGTCTGATCGCCCTTCTTGACGCTGAAGCAAAATACTACGCGTCATCGATACTAGCAGACCTGGCTGAATGGTCTGAAACAAACAGTAAAATACCACTGAATCAGACCGGATTTCGCCGCGGTATGGGAACAATGACGAATGCTATGGCCCTATGCCTGATCGCTGAGAAAAGTCTACAGAACTCCCAGGAGCTTTACACCTGTTTTGTGGACTTTAAGGCCGCATTTGATCGCGTCAACAGGCAAATGCTATGGGCAAAACTAAAACTCCTTGGCCTACCGAACTCAATCCTCTTGCCTATTATCAACCTCCACACCGAAACCTGGATGCAGGTAAAAATTGATAATGGGCGACGCCTGACCAGGAAGATCTACACCGCCGATGGATTAAAACAGAGCTGCGTCTTGGCTCCACATCTATTTAATTTATTTATGAGCTATCTGACAGTAAGCCTAGACAAGGTCAACGCGCATCCTCCTAGGCTAGGCACCCTTCGTCTAACGCACTTATCGTACGCGGACGACGTGGTACTGTTGAGCCAGACAAGAATAGGCCTTCAACCCCTGTTACATGACCTGTCCAGTTACACAAAAAGGAACCTGCTAACAATAAAATCAGGAAAACAAAGACAATGCTCATAACACGACGACGTAAAAATCCGCCAACCTTCCGAATAAATAATGATCAGCTGGAAGCCGTAAACAGCTATAAATATCTGGGGGTACACCTAGATAAGCGCCTAAATTTCCTAGTGCACCTCAAAGACATAGAAAGTAAGGGGGCCACCTTACTGCACACCTTCGCCAGTTTGGCAGTCGAGCTAAAGGGTCCTCTTTTCTCCCCTTTGCTAACTGCAATGAAAGCAAAATTATTGCCCACAATAGCATATGGGAGTATTTTGCACCATGGGAAAAGCGCCACCCTCCTGGACCAAATTCAAACTAAAGTCTATAAACGGGTTTTCTTGTTATCGAATAGTTCCTCTCCAGCGCAAGTCAGACTTGAATTTGGATTACAATCTCAAGTTTTACTGAAAAAATACGAGGCCATTAAATTCTGGTACAATGTCTGGAGGAACCAGGAGACTAAAATGAACGATGCACTTTGGGAAGCGATCCAGACAAGTCCGAACTCAGAGTACTTAAAGTACCTAAAGCTCTCACTAGAGGCAACTGAGCTGGGAACATTGTGGGAAACAAAACTGCCAGTTCCTTTGTTTAACCATGTGGTTAAAAGGATTGCTAAGAAACATTTGTTTCTTAATGACAAAATAACCTTTAGCACCCAAACTCATGCCTGGATGACTATTAAATCGTATACTAGGCCTGTCCCTGCACCCTATCTAGATACCGCATTCTCGTTGACATTCAAACGAAAATACCTGCATTTAAGGCTGGGCATTCTGCCCACAGGATTAGATCAACCTAAATGGAGACCGCAAGATACAACGGAATGCGATCTTTGTGGGGCAGGTAAACAAGACATTATACATATAGTTTGCATCTGTCCAGCCATGTATCAAGGTCGGCGGCACTGGCTCAAGGACAAACTTAACGAGCAAGGAGTCCGCACCTGCCGATCCGCGATAGTCCAGATCCTATGTTCAGCGGACCCCCAACTGATCTGCAGATCAGTAAAATTCCTGGACAGTTTTGTGAAAAAACGAGGCCCGCTGCCATAGGCCCGATCCTTATTGAGACTTAAGAATATTGTTGAAAGACAAATTTGTGCTCTGGAAGAGATTATTGAAACTGGTGACAGATCCCTTGCTACATAGTCTTTATGCTTTTTTATACATTTCTTTCCCTTGCCCTCTTCCTATCATTCCTTTATTATAGCCCCAAAATGCTTGTTTTAAATGCTGCAGAATGCTATATATTGTAATGGTTTTAATTAACCGAACAATAAAGAATTTATTTACTTACAATCCTTGAATAAGCTTTTCTGAAAAAAAGGAGCAGAAAGGTATTGCACTAGTTTTAATGCTTAAATAATGAAAATGGAACAAATTGATTTTGCCTCATAAATAGATTTGCTCCATGTCTTATATGAAGATAGAAGAACAGCGAAAAATCGGTTTGCTCCTTTTCTTGACCTGGTGAACTCTTCAGTGTGTTGAAAATCTTTTCCAATCCATTGCGTCATTCAATAGGGTCAAGAATGGTACCAAATAAATGCCTTCCATTTAGTGGACTATGATCATTAAGAATATCATACAGAGACCTGCAGAGCTATTCAAAGTTGCCAGCTTACTGAAAACCATAAACTGTACACCTATCTCTAACATTTCTTTATCCAAAACACTGGAGTTGTGTTTCATAACACGATAACTGCACCTCGATGGTCATCACGTATATCGTGGAAAAATTCTCATTACAGGATGAAAACAAAGAACCCTCATCAAACCATACACCATATACAGTGTAGCTTGCTACCCATGTAGGCAAGCACTGCAGTCCTTCACATAGGGGTAATAAACACTATATAAATGTTACAATGTAATACAATACAGTAAAATCTTTCATCTTGATTCAGGATACTGGGTTTTTCAGTTTTAGGTCTGCAGTAGCCAAGACTTTTTGATTTTACTAAAATTATTAGTATAGTATAATTATAGGAGCTTTCAGCCAACCGTTTTCATCCATTGGTCTGTTCTGTCATTCACAATTTTCTTCCCGCCCTCTACAGCACACACCATTGTCATATTGTTCAGCCCTCTTCAGACATTGGTTAATTTTACTGTGAGTGACGGCATACTGCTCTTTTACAAGGAGCATATCTGCACACAATAAGATTTTAGCTTTTAGCCATTGTTTTTATAACAGCGAGAATCAAGTAACTCCCGCAACATTAAAGTTTTACAACACCAAAAGGCTGGCACTCAACACTAGATGTATTAGCATTGTCAATGCTTGTTACGTCTGGCTTGACACCGCAGCTGTAAAACTTATTGTTATTAATTATTTACATAAAATATACACACAGAGAGCTTTGGCTCCTGCCAGAAGAGTATTTCTCAATTCCATCTGGTTGGAATGGTTCCCTGCAAGGCTTGATTTTATATCTCAAAAGTTCTCCGAATTATCACACATTAAAATCTTTATATCATGGTTGTATTGCACACATAGAGAAATTGTTTATTGTTTTCCCTCAACAGTAGGTTTTTCTTTAATGCGTTTGTTGTGACTCAAAATGCAAGCCACACCAATTGGCTTTGCCAGTACTTGTTAAACAGGGGTCAGTAATTTTTCGTGCTATTCATTTACTCGATATACAGCACAGTGTAAAATCCAAAAGCTGTTGATTTGTGTCATGGAGCTGCGACAAGTGGAGTGGGTGGGGGGGGGGGAGTTGCCTTCATACAGGGCACTGCTCCCCAAACAACACTCATTAAAGAAGGGCTTTCCAGGGACATGGGCTTAATCCATACATTTAATTGATTAGCTCCACTCTTAAACATGTATAAACCTGCTTAGTTACTTATGAATTTCCTTAGAACTTTACAATTTAAAGGGGACAGGTTGTTGCCTTATGGCCAGAGCTGCCAACTTTGGAAATGGGAAACCAGGTTCGTTCGAGTCTTGGCGCTAGCTCAATATCCGGTAATTCTGGGCACATCATTTAATCCCCTGTGTCTAAAAAAATGAATGTTGTTCTCGTGAAACCTAACTAATGCTGGTGTAAAGTCTCTAGTGCCCTGGGGCCGAGTTCGCGCGCTATGTAAAACAAACTTTGGGCACAAGTTGGCCCACGTGGACGTTCGTGATCAGAGCACAGGTGTGCTTTATAAAGCGCTGTCCCACATGAATCTCGACTTCCCGCTCCTTTGCCACAGTGTGCCGTGGCTTCCATTTGACACGGTCCAGTGGTTCCGAGCAGCAGCACGGCTTCTCTAACCTCCTTTCTCTCCTCCCCAGCCGTTTCTCACACTGTCCCCTCGCCATGACCCGTTCCCCACCTCTGACCTCTTTCAAAGGTTTCACCCTGGCTTTTAGCTCTTGATTTATGACGGGCCCATGATAGGGTCAAGCCGTTTTTGCACGGTTGCTTAAAATGCCCGCGGGCCCAGTGAGAGGCAGCAAGGGACATGCTGAGAGGCTTGGAAACGCCATAATGGTGAATAGCAAAGAAAAGAGCGGACACGAACAACGGAATATATAAATGCTAAAACAAGTAGACAAAACTCCAGTCCCCTCGTGTTAACGTCATAAAAATATGGTACTTCTCTACAATTGTGTAAAACACTACAACATGCTTGCTGTAAAGGGAATATTTCTCTTACCTCTTCTTGACTTTTCCATGTTAAAGTCTACGCCTAAGTGCACAATCCTTTTACAATATATTAATATATTAGTAGCAGCTTCAGAAGGAGTTATAGAGAATTACGGCCTCGCTTAGAGTGCAATGTAAAACGTTGCGCGCCAACGCAGTCGGAAAAAAAGTCTATGGGGCCGTTTTTTGCAACAGTTGTGCTGCCTAGTATTCCATAAAGCGCAATTTTTTTGCACATGCAAAAAAAACTTCTCAAGCTCAAGCTGCCCCTGACTTAAAATCAGACACAACATTTTAAAGTTACAGCAGTCTTACTAGTAAACATAGAAGTGACAACGCATGGATTAACATAAAATCGAACATGTACATAAAAGCATAACTCATCAAAGATGAATAAAATAGACCGCGGTAGTTTATTCTTTCAAATAAATATTTTCATAAATGCCTATATGGTATCTAACTAGTTAGGTTGCTCCTTCGGTGTTCAGGATGGGTGTTTAGTTCACAAATTGCCCTTTTTGGTAGATAAAAAACTCTTTAGGAAACGTAATTTTTATTTCATATACTTGTAGTACCCGTAATCTGTTGATAAGATCTGTTGTTCCTAGGTGTATATGTCTGATCCCACCCTCATATTACATAACACTAATGAAAGGGTCGGCCAAACGAAGGCGGGTTTCTGGTGGGTTATTGGAGAGCATTTATTTCATGGCCACAAGAAGCCACCTATACTAAGACCACTGGATGGCACTGGTTTTAGGGTCACAGCAATGTGTATGTCTTGAGCTGTAATGTTACAAAAGTGCTTTGTAGGGTCTCACAGGATTGAAGGTCTCTGGATGACACTAACCCTATCAGTGATTGAATTGTGCTGATATAGAGGTCACTGGCAAGTGCTGATAATGGTTGGAGGAGTCTGTGCATTTGGCAGGCCCTCTCTGATGAAAGCAATGCTCAGGGCCATGCCCTGGCTGACCAATGGCCCTACAAGGTTGTGGAACTGACAATGGATATTTCTGATCTGTCCCCAAGTAATTGCACCTCTCACATCCTTCCAACCCCAGTGACTCTGATGGACCTAACAATGGGGGTAACTTTCAGAATATTTCTGGTCTAGAAGTGGGGGGGGGGCACTGCAATACATTTGAGGTGATAGTCTGAAAAAGTGTGTGATGCAGACATTGTAAAATGCTCTTAGAGCTCCTCTTCTTAACCTGTGCACTTGATCCAACTGCTTGAATCAGTACCACAAACCTCTAATACTTCAAATATGATTACAACATTTTTTTAAAACTTAAAAGCACACTGTGGTAATGTGGAACCCAACTCTGTAAGGAACTCTGTTTCACATCAGGCTGCAAGGTTTATCCTTTTTGGTTACACAGCAATGGTTTTCTCAGCTTCAAAGATTATGTGATTTTCTATTATTGAGGTGACGATCAGCCAGACCCAAACAATTTTAGTCTCTGAGAGGGAACCTTATGAATCTCATAGATTGCAACAGTTGAAATTCTCTCTGTCAAAATCTTAAGTTAACTTTAGAACACCACTTTATTCTTACGTCATTGGTTGAAATTTATGGAGTACAGCATGAACGTGTTAGTGTGCTAATTCCAACACTGCGTGATCTTGTTAGGTCATATGAGACACTGAATGAAAAGTTCTCTTGTAGCCAAAACAGTTAAAATGAATAAATAAAGATGTGGATTATGTTACAGAGTGAAGTAGATCTTCTCTAAGGGGTCAACATTTGAGTATAGTTACTGATGCAGAATGAACTAAAGTTGAGCTTGATTAGGGTGATCTTGAACCACAAGATGGTACGCAGAACACACCTTGGGCCCGATTAGGATGGCGGACGGACCAGCGTATGAAATGTATGAGCGTAGATGTTAAGAGTGTTGAGCCACTCACTGCAGGAGGTATGGTTTTGAAAAGACACATCTATTTCCCTCATCTGAACTGAGTGCAGTCTGTCTTTATCCTACGGAGATATAAGCACCAGACTCACACCCACTACTCTAAATGAATGGGCAGTAAACTCCGCTCTGCCAGAGGAGTTTGCAGAGTTTTGCCCACTCCGCGCTTAGTTCTGGAAAAATTGAGTGAATCGCAGTGTGGCAAAGTTTGTCTTGTGCACGGCTCACCAGCATTAAGTTGCTGAGCGCAAGTGAGAAAAATTGAGAGCTAGGATGTGTCCCAACGTGATTTCTCAACGCCGGCAGTCGCGGCAGGTCACTACAGTTTGCGTTGAGAAAGCTGCCGTTCGAGTAGAAAATCTACTCAAGCGGCGGAAAGAAGCAGCGTCCTTCGGTGCCCTGTGTGGTGCAGTTCACGCTGATTTTACAGTGCAGAACAAGCTCCCAGCCCTAAAAATCAGTGCGAGCAGGGTGAGTTGCTGAAATTCTGCTGTAGGAGGAACTCTGCAGAATCTTGCAGATTATTTATGTAACTCCTCGAAATTCCTTGGAGTAAAACTCCGCAAGTTCCGCCCACCCCTAAAGTTGTTCTAAGTATGGGGATTCCCAGACGTAGGCCCCTAAGTTGCTGTGCCAAAGGACTCAATCTGCTTCTCACTGATGAGGTCTAAGTACGCCTACTGTGCTCTAGGGTTGCTTTTGTTTCCTTTTAAAGGAGAGGTGGCCTAGCTGTTTTGGGTCGACTGTTTATATTGGATCAGGATCAAAACTGATTCACCTATGGCTGTTCCCTGTCTGTAGTGGCACAGTGAGTAAGAAAGGGAGAACTGGAATACAGCCCTAAGAAATTACTATTGGCTGACATTAATTGAAGAAATCCACCAATTACTTTTAGGTCTTGCATGGCAGTGCAGCTATCTGAGAGATGTATTGTTACCAATTATTTAAAATATACATAGAGTGAGTTTTGGCTCTATCCAGAGGACTATTAATCTCTCACTTCATGCTATTGGCTATTTGATATATTATTACACCTTTCAGGAAGTGGCACCACTAGATTGCATGAGGGAATATTTTACACCTTCAAAGTAGAATTAGTCATCATGATGTTTGTCACATCCAGTTCCTTATGTCCTATATGCGTTCCTTACATAAAGTAGACATTATTTCCCAGCATGGGCAAAGCCAATACAGTATGCTTTAAAATGATAAAAAATAATGTTTGAATGCAATGAATTTAAATAGCATTTATGATCTCCTTTGTTTACAGACTTTGGTACATTAAGAACAGAACTATTAGCTTGGCAGGGCTTATTTGCTTTCTTTTTGTTTTTCCATTCAAAAGTGCATACGTTTACATTGCTTTCACTCTTTTGTCTGCAATAAGTAACACATCTGTATTTTTATTGAACATGAAAAAATGCAATTGTGTTTTATTGCTGATTTACTTAGCTTCTTTACTTATGAAAATCTTTTAGTTATTACAGTTTTTTACAGTAACAGACTCACAACTTTACCCAAATATAAATAAATAATCACACAGATAACGCAGTAATTACAAAATTGTTCAAAAAGTAAAACCAGTGTGTAGATGTAAATGTTGTAACTACTTGTTAAACACTCACATAAGAGCCAGTGAACAGATCCCATTTGGAAGCTGGTTCGATGTTGAAAACTGTTATGAGGAAATACATTTTGGCTTCTTTCACTTAAAATATGGTGAGAATTAAAGTTCTTCAATTTCCTACCTAGGGTACTCAGCATTGGTACGTGAATGGTACCTTTTTACTTTACTTATAATTGCTTTCCGCATTCTCCTCTGCTTAGGTGTTTTGCAAACCACATACTAACCATTACAAAAGTTAACACATATCAAGGATCATGATTCAAGCTCCAATTACATGAAATATTTCACCTTTGGTTATTAAACCTAGAAAAGAATTCAGTCATTTACAACCAATGAACAACATCCTACACAGTATTTTCCTTTAAGTATTTGATGTCAGGTTTTAAATGAAAGTCCTAAACTTTTTTAAAAAAAAATCTTTTTATTGAATTCAAATAACAGAAAACAGAAAAAGAAAACAGAAAACAAGGCAGTACATTACAAATGAGTCATTTGGGTGCTGGGGGGGGGGGGTACATTTGCAAATCAGATGTCAGAAGTATGATATGGGATTGGGGAGGGGGGAGGAGACCAGGAAATAGCAAGATATCTAGATACACGTGGAGGAAACATCAGGCTGGGAGGATGACGGGTCAGTGTCCAATTCTGAAGGGGGGGGTGCATATATCACCGCGGTATGCGTTCCATTGAGTCCAGATTTTCCCCATTTGCGGGGCGTGCCACGGGAAACATACACTGTCTTTTCCCTAAACATTCACCAGTCCATGTTTTGTTGCCACATCAGAACTGTCGGTGGCCTCTGGGCACCCCATAACTGAGCAATGTCTCTCTTGGCAATCGTATTACCCAAGGTCACCCATCGAAGCTGCGCCAGGTCATAATCATTCGGCTCCCAGACATTCAACAGACACCGTCTCGCCTCAGGCATCGATTGAACACCCGTGACCTCACTCATAACTTCATTCACGCGAGTCCAATAGCGCATCACAGCAGGACATTCCCAAAGGATATGGAGAAACGTGCCTACCAAACCACAGCCACGCCTGCACAGTCCATCCACAGAGAATCCCATGCGCACCAGACGGGGACCAGTCACGTATACCCTATGAAGAATTTTGAGCTGGACAAACCGGAGGCGTGCCGAGATAGCCACTTCCTTCGGGGAAGAGATCGCAGCCTGCCAATCCTCGTCATCGAGTACCAGACCATCACTGGTCCATACCTCTCGAAGGCTACTCAGTAGGTCGGTTCTGGCATTGATCAACTTTTTGTAAATGAGCGAGATCGTGCTATCAGGGACATGCCCATCCAGTATCCGATCTTCAAGCGGGGACGCCTCCGGAATATCTGAGCCCAGGGGAAAGACAGACAAAACCGCATGTCGGATTTGCGCATATCGAAAGGATTCTCTATCAGTCAATTCATACTCAACTTTCAGCTCCTCAAACGTCTTGATTCTATCCTTGATCCACACATCATTCACCCTGCTGATACCCATCACATCCCACTTATTGAAACCCTTCGATTTCCAGAGGGATCCAAGTTTTTCCGACGCATAAAGCGGGGTAGCACGAGTCGGCTTATCAGCCCAGCCCAGGGCCGCCGTAGCGCGATACCACACCTGCACCGCTGTCCCAGTGGGGCCCGTGAGAAATTTGCCGGCAGACCTCGCATACAGAGCCCTGTTGTAGTCTCCACCGGGCAGCAGCCATCTATCCATCTCAAACGCCGGGCTCGGCAAAGGACCGTAAGTGCAATGGTTGATGGCCCCCAACTGAGAGGCCCAATAATAGCGGCGGATGTCCGGGAGCGCTATACCCCCATCATACCACGGGAGCGTCAGCTTCGCAAGAGCGATACGAGATCGGCCCCCCCATATCAATTGTCTCTGTAGACTTTCAATCTCACGAAAGTAGCGGGCAGGCACAAGATCAAGTGTATTTTGCAGCGCGTAAAGGAACCGGGGGAGCGACATCATCTTAAACAACGCCGCCCGTCCCAGAGGAGAGAGAGGGAGCCTACCCCACGCAGTAACATCAGCACGGAGGCGCTGGAGAGGGGGCAACAAGTTGCGTTCATAACGAAGCACAGGGTCCAAAGTGATAAAAATCCCCAAGTACTTGAATCCCTCCCACACCACCGAGATAGGACATCCACGAGGCAGGAGAGGAGCCTCGCCGCAGAGAACATAGACGCAAGACTTCGACCAGTTGATGACAAGACCGGAATTTTTACGGAAAGAAGTCAAGACGTCAAAAAGGACAATCAGCGATCTCCGAGGCGACGTAAGATACAGGAGTATATCGTCTGCGTATAAGGATACCCGATCTTCAAACTCCGGAGTCCATCTAATGCCCTTCAAGGACGGTTCCCATCTCAGCCATGCCGCCAATGGCTCCAAAGCAAGGGCAAACAAGAGAGGAGACAAAGGGCAGCCCTGGCGCGTTCCCCTACCGAGGGCAAAGGAGGCCGAGACACGACCGTTTACCACCACTTGGGCTAATGGGTCGGTGTATAGCAGTTTCACCCAGTCAATGAAGGTAGGGCCAAAGCCGAATTTAGAGAGAACCGCCCAAAGATACGGCCACTCCAGTGTATCAAACGCCATGGTGGCGTCCAGTGACGCCAAGATGGCCGGTTCACGCAGAGTTGCCGCCCGCGCAAGGACTCCATGCAAGCGCCGGAGATTCAGTGCCGTGTTGCGATGGGGTATGAATCCGGATTGGTCTGGATGAACCAGATCGCCTATGACAGTGACCAAGCGGTTGGCAAGCACTTTGGCCAGGATCTTCGGTTCGGCGTTAACACCTTAGGAGCTCGTAAACATACCTCCCCAGTGCTGCGCTGTCCATTATCCAGTGCTGAACTGGACGTCCAACGGTCGCACGCAGCACTGGGGAGGTAGTGCCCGTGACGACCGTTGGCCGACGGCAGCACTTAAAGGGTTAATCAATGATATGGGCCTAAAGGAGGTGCAGCGGTCACGTGGCTTGCCGTCCTTGTGAATCACCACTATGGATGCCAATCTCTGATCAGGAGGGAGGGAGCCGGCCTCCAGCGATTCTAAAAACATTGACCGTAGATACGGTGCTATCACATCCGGACGGAGCTTGTAAAGCTCAATAGGGAGCCCATTATGGCCCGAGGCCTTCCCCGAGCGAACCGAGCGGATGGCAGTCGCGACCTCATCAACTGTAGGCGGAGCCTCTAGGAGATCCCTTTCAGGGTTGGACAAACGTGGCTGCAAGATATCGCGCAGGAGCAAATGGAAGTCCTGCTCAGGTCTATCAGATACCGGGAGTACACTTCCCGGAAATAATCAGCGAAACAGTCAACAATATCAGCAGGGTCGGTGATACTCACGTCATTCACATCCACAATCACAGGGACCACTCGACTCGCACGTTCCCTCTTATCCAGCCACGCAAGCAATTTCCCCGCCTTATCCCCCACATCACACAGACGTCCCTGCTGTTCTCTGCTCATCTCCTTCGCCGCATCAGTCACCATCGCCCTATACTCAAGTTGTTTTAGACCCAAAAGGTGCAGCCTCTCCTGGGTGACCTCGGACTCCAATGCCCCTTCAAGAACGGTGATGTCATTTTCAAGACGGACAACCTCCTCCTGCCGACGTCTCTTAACATTGCCAATCAAGGAGAGGGCCTGGCCCCGAATGACAGTCTTGTACGCCTCCCATAACATGACAGAGGAGGACACAGAACCCACATTTTCAGCAAAGTATTGATCAATCGTTTTAAGTAGTTCCGCCCTAACTTTGGGATCGCGGAGATACCAGGGATTTATCGGGGCCACTCTACCCTCCGACCCCAAGTGGGGAATGGTCCGAGATGCCCCTAGCTAAATGTTTCACCTCCCTTACGGAGGAGGCCTGGGAGGAGGGCATCAGCACATAATCAAGTCTCGAAAGACTGCCATGGGCCCCAGAGTGAAAAGTATATTGCAAGTGCCCAGGATGAAGCAGGCGCCAGCAGTCGGTGAGCCCTAGAGCCTCCAGGAAGTCCCCCAACCAGGATTGTGACTTCGCAAGCTCCCGGGGAGGGTAGCGATCACACATCCCCGACACTACAGAGTTGAAGTCCCCGCCCACTACAAGCAGACCCTCGGGGACTCCCAGGATCACTCTTCCCAGATCCGCATAAGTAGTAGTCTGGAGACCCGGCGGTACATATACGGAGAGCAGGGTAATAACCCTCCCCTCCCAGCGCCCCACAATGGCGGCGTACCGTCCCCTATCATCAAGGATGATATCGTCAACAGCAAGTGGGAGGGAGCTCCGAACCAGAATGCCCACCCCCTGGAGCCAGAAGTGAACCCTGAGTGCGCCAAGAGACGATAGCCACGCCTAGTCATGGCATGGCACGTATTGCCAAGCAAGTGCGTCTCCTGAAGCAGAACCACATCAGGGGACAAACGTCGCAACAGTTGCGACACCACGCCCCGCTTGATCCTATCCCCCAACCCATTAAAGTTCCAACACAGTAATTTAAGTCCCCTACCCCCATCCCAAAGATCAACCCCATCCCCACCCCACACCGGATGCGACACTACACTGCAGGAGAGCATCAATACTATCCCTTGAAAAAAACAATGAAACATGAATTGCAACCCCCCAACCCCCAAAAGACCCTGTACAACACACCCCCCACCCCGCACCCCTACGTAAGACTCAATAGCCACCCCAACTTGCAGTGTGCCTGTCGCCCTATTATACAACTAATCTACGAAAAGAACCCCTGAGGAGAAAGACTCACCCAGCCCCCCGCCCACACCCCAATAAGATAGCATGTTAGCAAGCAATAGTGGTGTAGCACCAAACCACAGCCGAAAGTCAATACGATGGACCGGGAGCCGATTCCGCCCCCCCTCCGCTCCACCGGTGTGTCCAGAGTGTTCAGAATGAACTGGTCCCGGAGGCAGCGTGTCCAGCCAGTCATTAGCCGCCCACGGCTGATCAAAGAAAAATGTTCGTTCATTGTACACCACACGTAGCCGAGCCGGGAAAAGCATAGCATATTTCATGTCTCTTTTCCTTAGTCTCTTTTTCACCCCCTGGAATCCAAGCCGCTGTTTCTGAACCTGCTGAGTGAAGTCCGGGTAGAAGCTGACTGTAGTGTTCTCATAAGCCGTTGGACCAGATAGGCGTGACGCTTGCAGGATCGCATCCCTGTCCCGAAAGCTAAAGATCCGAGTAATGATTGGTCGCGGAGTGGCCCCCTGCTTAGGCGGGCCACCCGGGATCCTGTGTGCACGTTCTACAGCAAAAAACTTGCTAAGGCCCTTGGGTGCTAGATGGTTCAGGACCAGATCTTCCACCGGCAGGTCCACCGAGGAGGCTTCCGATGTTTCCGGGACACCGACCAGACGGACGTTGTTCCGTCGTGCACGGCCCTCAAAATCGTCCAGGCGTCGAATGAGGTAGTCACGGGCGGCTCGCAGGTTACCGACCTCTGCCTGTAAATCAGAGACGTCAGTAAAAAGACTAGATGTCTGCAGATCGAGGGATTTGACCTTCTCATTGGTTTTCGCAAGGTCAGCCCTGATCAGGGTAACATCGATAGCAACCGTATCCAACTTGTGAGCCAGGGCATCATACTGTTGACCCAGTGTGGCCTTCATCCCGGCAATGGCGCCCATGACGCCCCTCAACGACAGATCTTCATCCATCGGAGGGTCTTCTCCAACATTGGCCAGGGATTTAGTCGACCCGCCCGGAGAGCCCTTGGTGAGGGTATATCTGTCCATGACATTTGATTGCACGGAGCCTCCTCGCGTAGCCGGTCTGGTCTTGCGTTTCTCTCCCTCAGGCTTGGTGGCCATCTTAGTTCATGCGCCCCGAAGGGTAGTCTGAGACCTAGTAAAAATGGCTAAACTCGAAGCGCCCGCTGCAAGTTGGAAAATAAAATGAGGACCTATCACCAGGTGATGAGTAACAGGAGGCCGAGACGCCAGTTGTTGAATCGTGGTCAGGTTGAAAGCAGCAAGCCGGGGCGATCGAGACAAAGTCAAATAGGTCTAAGCGCGAGAAACGAAACTGAAAGTAGACGACCGGGCAAGGGAGGCTCGCATGATCCGTTGTTGTTCAATTACTGTCCGGCTGGCAGAGAAACCGGGCCCGGGGCAGTACCAAGGAGCAGGCCGGAAAAGTTCAAGAGTCCATATCTTCGGCTCCCGAGGTCCGAATCGAAGTCCGAAGACGGATAAACGATCAGCTGGGCCGTGCCAATAATAACCCGTCCTCTAAGTCAGGATAGGGTACAGGATAGTCGGTGGAGGTGGCGAAGGTCCGGGAGCCCTGAGCTCACGCGACCATCTTGGGTGCGCGCTAAGCTCCTCCTCCGAAAGTCCTAAACTTGACTGTGTATTTCTGAATATGGTCTTCAAATTAAGAAACATGCCTGCTGCAAAGGGACATCTTTCTAAGGAATGCCAATTAGGATGCTGCCTCTAAATATATCTCACTATCTAGTAACATTAAATAAACTGCATAAGCAGGGCATTTCTGGGTCACTAAAAATTATTGTGTTTGTAATTGTATTTATATAGTGCTTACTGCTCCTGAGGAGGTGTTGAAGCGCTTTGGAGGTGAATAGCATGCTACCTGGGAACACCACATTAGAAGATTAGTAAAAGTGCTTTTTTGTTTCTTTTTAGAGTAGTTGTGGTACGTGTGTATTGAGACCTCATGCATTTACTGTATTGTTTCGAAAGGGATGGATTGATTGAAATGGAATAGTAAGAGGGAGGTGTGATTTGTTCTTGGAAGTAGTGAACATGTGCACTTGTTATATGGATTAATTGGATAAAGGAGGGAGGAGTTTGGAAATGGTGTTTGGGAGTCCACAGTAGTTGGAGATGTTTGGGATGAGTTAGAGAGCAGAGGTATGGGCAGAATGTGAATTCTGCCCTCCTGCTGTCAGGGCCTGTCAGGCGCCACCTAGTTCAGTCTTCTTGTCTCTCCCTCCATCCACTAAACGCTTCTTGATTCGTTTGGGCAGTTTAAGGAACTATCATCCCAAGCGCCGGTCATTACGCTTACTGTTACATTTGGCCTGTTTGTTCCAGAACTCCAAGATGGCGGCCGTGCTCAAGCCATAGGTTGCCGGTCTAGCCTTTTTCTGCCCGTTTGACAGTGCACCTGTGTTCGCGGCTCCTCGCAAATTCAGCTGCGCACTTCAACTGGCTTCTTGAGGAGAACGGTCGCTTCTTTCAATGCGGCGTTCTTCACTCCGTTAGTTCCTGTTTCGTGAGTAATTTTGGGCATTAGAGAAGCATTCTTTAAAACCGTTGTTTCGGTAAGTTTTTTGACAAATATTTCTGTAACGTGAGGAAGATTACTTTCCTGAACTTTTATCGCCTGAGTCACTGAATCATTGCAGTATCAATTTGAGTGCTTAGGAGATACAGCGCTTATACAGAAGAGAATTTACACTGGCCAATAGAGTTTTCGACTTATTTTCGAACATCCTGTATGAAGTAATACTAGGGTGTAGTTTGCCAACAAGCATTTACAAAAGAAGGATTTATGCAGTTTGAATTACATGTCATAGAGAGAAATTTAAGAGACTTTGAAAAGCAAATACAATTGGTATAGAACTCAAGTGTACAGTATGTGTGTTTATAAATATATATAAAATGCTTACCAACTCTAAGAAGTTTCCAGGAGAATAGAACTCTGAAGAACTGCCTATCCATTCTTCCTGCAACAACTAACAAGACGGTATATATATATTTTAGACTACAAGGTGTACAAGAGGTAATGAAAGAGAAGTCATGGGTTTTGAGTTAAATTGCTAGATTGTAGGCACCCTAATAAGTACCTGTTTTCCATTTCAGCAGGCAAGAAAGTCTACATAGAAGCAGCTACCTTGTAGAAGCATAATAAGAGATCAGTTAGCCACAACATTAGGACAGGTATGATGACAAGTGGTTTTGTATTACAATGGATAGAACAGTTTAGTGGGAATTGCTAGATTGTGTTCTTCTTACATGGAGAAAATAACAAGAATTGCAGCAGCCTGTCCAGTGAAGTAAGATGTGGCGTTTTTCTCTTTTCTTCCCATTCCCCTTTTCCCCCTCTGAGGCACCGGGATCTATATGACCTTGGTGTCTTAGTTTGGGATTAGAGTTCTAAGCATCAGCTCCTGGGGAAGCTCGAAGATTCTGGAATACAAGGTACTTGACAGATTGAAGTGCCCTTTTCCAAATTACTTCCGCCTGAGCAAGATGGCTGAAGGAATAGATTTTAAAACCTTAGCGACAGTGTTAGATGGAATTCAGTCACAATTAAATGATTCTATGGCAGAGAATAAGACCCTTAGAGAGGAAGTGAGGAGATCTAGTCAGGAGACTCAGTTTTTGCGACAAAGATTAGAAGAGTTATCGTCCCGATCAGTCTCGGAATCAAAGGAGAATAGGTCCCACACCTTTGCCCCAGTTCCATCAGCAGCCGAATTAAACACTCAAGTCGTTCATGCTATGTCTCCCACTATTCCCGTAGCAGCTCCAAAGAGGTTTAATGGGAATCCTCATAAGGCCCAAACATTTCTCACACAATGTTCCTTACATTACCTTTGCAAGCCAATTATTTTTAAGGAGGATCAGTCCTGAGTGGCGTTCATGTTGTCCTACCTGAGTGGAGATGTTGCAGCTTGGTCGATGTCAATAGTAAATAACAATGACTCTATCCTGTATAATTTTGAGGAGTTTAAGAAAGAATTTTTGAGAATTTTTGACAGAAGGTCCGTCTCGCAATCCACTGATAATGAGTTACTGGATTTAAAACAAGGTAATAGAGACTTGGTTGCGTATTTGGCACAATACAATAAGTTGATTGTGGAGACCAATTGGCCGGAACCCAAAAGAGCTTAAATTTTTTATCGAGGCCTCAAAGATGAATTAAAGGACAGATTAGCACAGATTCCAAAGAGACCAATGGAGGTTTCTGAATTGATTGATTTAGTCCTACAGATAGACCAACGCCAAAGTGAGAGAAAAAGTGAACGACGGCTTGAGGTGAAGTATGTCCCTCCTCGATTTGATCGGATGAAATCTGAAAATCTCAAGCCTAAGGAATCACTTTCTGAAGATGAACCCATGCAGATCAGCTCGGTACGAGGATCTCTTTCCAAGGAGCAAAGAGAGAGAAGACGTAGTGGCAAGCTATGCATGTATTGTGGCGACTCCGGGCATTTTGTAAAAGAATGCTCCAAGAAACCACAGAGTAGCTTTCCAGTAAAAGACAGGCTCCACCAGTAAAAGGAGTTGCTCTGGTGGAAGCTAAAGAAAAGTCAACTCCAAATCCTCAGTTGGTTGCTAATACATTACAATCTTCTACTCCTCATTTAACTATTGCAATTTCAATAGAATATGGTGATCTTAAGGTGAAAGATATCTCCATGAAGATTGACTCCGGAGCCAGCGGAAATGTTTGTAGCATTGGCTTTGCCGAAAGTCTGGGAATTGAATTTGTACGCAAAGAAAAAACAGAAGCAGTACGGGCAGTAGACGGTACTAATCTTTCATCCGGACCAATTATACATGAAACAGAAGTGATCAGATTAACTGGACCAGAGAATCATGTGAGCATTTTGAGATTTAGTCTCATTGACGCACCCCAGTCCAATTGATTTTGGGGCACCCTTGGCTCACAGAGCATAATCCTTTGATTGGTTGGTCAAACAGAACCATAAGAATGAATTCGGAATATTGTCAAATCATTGTCATCAGAGTGGATCAGATATCTCTTCCGTGTCTCCAGCACAATTTTTGACTTGTCCAGTAAATTCAATTTATGTAATGGAAACGCATGAAATTCCCAGCAAATATTCGGACTTGGCAGCAGTCGTTGATGAGATAGAGGCCAATAAATTGCCTCCCCATCGGGATCAGGATTGCAAGATAGAATTGGAACCTGGGTCTTCTCTGCCTTGTAGTCGCATTTATGCTCTTTCAGAAAAAGAGAACCGGCACCTCAAAGAATACCTAGAGCAATATCTAGCCAATGGCTTCATCCGCCCGTCCCAGTCTCCAGTATTGTCCCCTTTATTTTGTATTCCTAAGAAGGATGGAAGCATGAGGACCTGCATCGAAAAACAGATACCCATTGCCATTGATTTCAGAGCTACTCGATCAGGTCAAGGGGGCGCAAATCTATACCAAACTGGATTTACGGGGAGCCTACCATTTGGTTCGAATGGCTGAGGGTGACGAATGGAAGACCGCTTTCCGAACAAGACTGGGCTTATTAGAATTTCAAGTCATGCCCTTTGGCTTGTGTAACGCCCCAGCAGCCTTCCAACATTTTGTGAACGGTGTCCTGAGAGAGTATTTGGATCGTTTTGCAGTAGTCTATATTGATGATATTTTATTTTTTTCTGAAAATGTACAGGAACACGTTCAGCATCTGCAAATGATTTTGAAAAAACTCCTGGAACATCAATTATTCGTGAAATTGGAGAAGTGTGTCTTCAACTCCAGGTAAGTGGAATTTTTGGGAATTGTCCTCTCTGCGGAAGGAGTTTCCATGGACGATTCAAAGGTCAGGACAATTAAGGAATGGTCATCTCCTCGTAATGTGAAACAAGTACAGAGTTTTATTGGATTTGCTAATTTTTATCGGCGATTTATTGAAAGTTTTTCTGAAAAGGTTTCTCCACTAACTCACCTTTTGAAGAAAGGGGTAAGATTTGATTGGACTACAGATCAAGAAAGAGCCTTTTGTGAGTTAAAGAAAGCCTTTACCTCAGCGCCTGTGCTTATGCATCCCAATCCTGAGGAGCCTTTCTTTGTAGAGGCCGATGCTTCCAATTTGGCCATTGGGGGAATTCTATCTCAGAGAGATAGAGTTACTGGTCAGCTTCATCCTGTGGCTTATAGTTCTTGAAAGTTGACCCCTGCTGAGTTGAATTACTCCATTGCCAATAAGGAGCTATTGGCAGTCAAGGATACCTTCCAGGAGTGGAGGCACTATCTATTGGGGGCTCTACATGAGGTTACAGTGTACACGGACCATCGGAATCTCCAGTTTTTGAAATCTGCTCGAACTTTGACCCCCAGACAATTACGTTGGTCATTATTTTTTGCGGATTATAGCTTTGTGCTAACTTATAAACCAGGGTCCAGCAATGGTAAGGCAGACGCACTATCGCGATTGGATGTTGGAGAAGATGCGCTAGTCTTGGAAAAGGAGTTGATTATTCCAAAAGAAAAGATCATTTGTGTAATTCTGTTCCCAGAATTGGAAGAGCGACTGGATCAGGAGTTGGTTTCCTTCAATTTTAAAGATTGGGTCAAATTGGATGAGGGTCGTGAGGTGAAGAATGGTCGACCCTATTTTGAAGGTAAACTTTTTATTCCCAACGAAGAACTTCAAATCCAAATCATTCAACATCCCCATGATGATCTGTTGGCTGGACACAAGGGAGTAAAGTAGACGCTTGAATTAGTGCAACATGATTTTTGGTGGCCAGCCAATATGCAGCCTCTTGTGAGAAGTGTTTTAAGGGAAAGTCTGTCAGAATGGCTCCACAAGGTCTATTACTTCCTTTGCCCCCGGCCCCATACCCATGGCATACAGTCTCCATGGATTTTATTGTAGAACTACCTTCTAGTCAGGGTTTCTTAGTCATATGGGTGGTTGTGGATCATTTTACTAAAATGAGTAATTTCGTACCTTTAAAATCAATTCCAAATGCCACTCAGTTAGCCTCCCTGTTCACGCAACATGTAGTTAAGCCACATGGAATCCCAAAGGTGGTTATTTCTGATCGGAGTCCACAATCTGTCTCCTGATTCTGGAGATAATTTATGAAGAGACTGAATATAGACTCTCGTTTCTCCTCCAGTTTCCATGGAAAGAGTAAATCAGGAACTGGAGCAGTACCTGCGTTTGTTCCTAATGGATCATGAGGGGGAGTTGCCTGATATCCTTTGGGCAGCTGAGTTTGCTTGTAATAATGCTGTGCATTCTTCCACTGGTTACACTCCTTTTTATTTAAACTCAGGTAGACATCCCAATTCTTTTTTGGGAAAACAGGAGAGTGACATCCCTGCAGTTGAGGAGGTGGTTCAAAATTTAAGGAAGGTTTATTTGAAGGCAACAGACAATGTGATCAAGGCAAAGGCATCCTATAAGAAACAAGCAGACAAGAAAAGACGTGCAAGCCCAGTTTATGAGGCTATGGAGGAGGTTTGGATTTCTGCACGAAATCTGCGTTTAAAGGGAAATAGGAAATTCTTGCATAGGTACATAGGACCGTTTGTAGTGGAGAAGATGGTGAATCCGGTCAGTGTTACGGTCATCCTTCCTCAGAAATTAAAGATTCATCCTGTGTTTCATGTTTCCTTACTGAGAAAGAATCCTCCCAGTTTGAGAAGGCAGGGAACCCCGAAACCAATACAGATTCAGTCTGAAGGGGAGTTTGAGGTAAAGCAGATTGTAGATTCGAAGTTGAAGAAAGGGAAATTGTACTACTTGGTTGATTGGAAAGGTTTCGGCCCAGAAGACAATTTGCATGCTCCTAAATTGGTTAGTCAATTCCACAAGAGA
This sequence comes from Lissotriton helveticus, assembly GCF_964261635.1. NCBI lineage: Eukaryota > Metazoa > Chordata > Amphibia > Caudata > Salamandridae > Lissotriton > Lissotriton helveticus. Next base: position 956,860,004 of record NC_136059.1, on the reverse strand, counting down.
CACCCAAGTAAGCCCAAAAATGTGGAGAGAGGAGTTTAGGTGGGGGGTACTGTCAGGGCCGGTCAGGCGCCACCTAGTTCAGTCTTCTTGTCTCTCCCTCCATCCACTAAACGCTTCTTGATTCGTTTGGGCAGTTTAAGGAACTATCATCCCAAGTGCCGGTCATTACGCTTACTGTTACATTTGGCCTGTTTGTTCCAGAACTCCAAGATGGCGGCCGTGCTCAATCCGTAGGTTGCCGGTCTAGCCTTTTTCTGCCCGTTTGACAGCACACCTGTGTTCGCGGCTCCTTGCGAATTCAGCTGCGCACTTCAACTGGCTTCTTAAGGAGAACGGTAGCTTCTTTCAATGCGGCGTTCTTCACTCCGTTAGTTCCTATTTCGTGAGTAATTTTGGGCATTAGAGAAGCATTCTTTAAAACCGCGCTTGCGGTAAGTTTTTTGACTCAAATATTTCTGTAACGTGAGGAAGATTACTTTCTGAACTTTTATCGCCTGAGTCACTCAATCAGTTCAGTATCGATTTGAGTGCTTAGGAGATACAGCGCTTATACAGAAGAGAATTTACACTGGCCAAGAGAGTTTTCGACTTATTTTCGAACATCCTGTATGAAGTAATACTAGGGTCTAGTCTGCCAACAAGCATTTACAAAAGAAGGATTTATGCAGTTTGAATTACATGCCACAGAGAGAAATTTAAGAGACTTTGAAAACCAAATACCATTGGTATAGAACTCAAGTGTACAGTATGTGTGTTTATATATATATATATATATATATATATATATATATATATATATATATGTATATATATATATATATATATATAAAATACTTACCAACTCTAAGAAGTTTCCAGAAGAATAGAACTCTGAAGAACTGCCTATTCATTCTTCCTGCAACAACTAACAAGACCATATATATATATATATATATATATATATTAGACTATAAGGTGCACAAGAGGTAATGAAAGAGAAGTCATGGGTTTTGAGTTAAATTGCTAGGTTGTAGGCACCCTATTAAGTACCTGTTTTCCATTTCAGCAAGCAAGAAAGTCTACATAGAAGCAGCCACCTTGTAGAAGCATAATAAGAGATCAGTTAGCCACAACATTAGGACAGGTATGATGACAAGTGGTATTATACTGGATAGAACAGTTTAGTGGGAATTGCTAGATTGTGTTCTCTTTACAGGGAGCAAATAACAAGAATTGCAGCAGCCTGTCCAGTGAAGCAAGACGTGGCGTTTTTCTCTTTTCTTCCCATTCCCCTTTTTCCCCTCTGAGCCACCGGGATCTATATGACCTGGGTGTCTTAGTTTGGGATTAGAGGTATAGACATCGGCTCCTGCGGAAGCTCAAAGATTCTGGAATACAAGGTACTCGACACCTGCACCCCAAGAAGTAGATTCATATATAAATATTTACATACTGAGACATTCCCATGTGTGTTGTTTATAAATAAACATATTTATTTGTTGTTCTTTACCTAAATAAATTGATAATCACTTACACGAGCCTTCCCTATAAACATATTTGCATATTATATTAAAAAAAATAATTGTTTATATTACCTACTGGCGGTCGCCAGTAAGTAGTTATAGTTAGGACCTCGTTTCTACTCAAAAAGCATTTTTTCTTTTGCCAATATCTTTGGTGCAGTTTCACTCAGGTCAGCTCCTGTCTTAAACGTTTCGGGGTGATTCGCCCAGCGGGGGCCGAGAAAAAAGGGGAGGTCCCTAAACACCTTTTCTCTATGTTAATTTCCATTGGAACTTTAGATAAAGCTACAGCCCGAACTGCTGAACAGAATTACACCAACTCTGGAAAAAAGGTAATTATTAGCCAGAAAGTGTGCTTTTTTTAAATGGTGTAAATCTGTTCAGTTGTTCCTGAGACATTTAAAAACTAAAAATGTTGATATCTGAGGGCCGAGGAGGATTCGCGATCCCTCCTGAGAATGAGTTTCATTTTGATTGGCTGTCAACACTCCAAACCAGGAAGTGTTGGCAGCCATCTTGTGACTCGGCAAAACCGAGTCACAAGAAAACAGTAAAAAAAGGATGAAAAACAAGAAAATGGTGCAGGGTAGAAACACCCTGACCCCCTAGGCCTGCCAGGCCCAAAAAAGCATTTAAAAAAGAAAATTGGCAGAAGGTCCCCCTCCTGGAGCTCTCAATGGCCCTGGGGACCGCCACCCCCCAGGGTCGGCTCCTGCAATAAGAAAATTGGCAGAAGGGCCCCCTCCTGGAGCTCTCAATGGCCCTGGGCACCGCCACCCCCCAGGGTCGGCTCCTGCAATGTCCCTGGGTTCTCACCGCCGGGACATTGCTGTTTGCTATGGCAGGGCGGGAGCACGGCTACCACCCTGCCATAGAAAACACTGCTCTCATTTCAAGAAGCAAAGCAGAATTGCTTTTGGACAAGGGGAGCTGCATGTTAGCAGTTCCCCTTCCTAAAAGCAATGCCGGCTCCCGCAGGAGACGGGGAGCTGGCAGGCACCGCGGGGGCATTGGGGCTCCCCCCGCAGCCCCCATCAAGGAGGCCTGGCCCCGGGGGTGGGGTCCCCAGGGCCAATAGTGGCCCAGGAAAGGGGGGCCACTCAGCCCCCTTCCATTTTGATTAAAAACAAAAAACAGGTAAGGCCGGGTCCCGGGGGGTGGGATCCCGGGGCCAAAATTGGCCTTAGGAGGGGGTCCAAAATTATAAAAATAAAGTCTAGGCAGGCCCTGGGGATAGGGTCCCCGGGGCTAAAAGTGGCCATGGAAGGGGGTCCACACGGCCTCCCTTCTTTTAAAAAAGGTTTTGCCCGGCCCCACAGGATGGGGCCCCCAGGGCTGAAACCGGCCTGGGGAGAGCGACGGCACGCGCCCCTCTCCCTTTTCAATGCTTTCTTTTTTAATGGCTAAGGCCCCGAGGGATGGGGTCAAAAGGGTTAATGGAAAGGGGGGCACTTCTTTTGTTTGTGCCTTTCTTGCTTCTTTCTGCACCCCTCTTGCCACTTTCTCCAACCCTGCCCCTCCTTTTTGCATCTCTGTTGCTTCTTACTAGAGATGACAGAAGGGCTAGTTGGCCCCCAGGGACACTCAGGAGTCAAGGGGACTTCATCCCCCAACCTAGAGTGCACCAGGAGGCACAGATGCAGAGGGTTGTGGGGGCCAACTACCCCTCCTGTTACCTCCAGTAAGTCCCACATAGTGGTATTGCTAAGATGTCTTCGGAGGCCATGCCCCCGTTCTCCACCACTCTGCAAATGCGCCTCTTGGCACACTACTGGTTGGGGGATGAAGTCCGCTTTACTCCTGAGGGACTTTGGAGGCCAAGAAGCCCTCCTGGTAAGTCCTACGCAGCGGAATTCCTGAGCATTCCTTGGAGGCCCAGCCCCCTTTCTCGACCACTCTACAAATGCAACTACCAGTTAAAGAAGCATTTGCAAAGTAATAGGTCTCGCATTTGCAAGAGTTAGAGCTATTGGCATTGTAAATGTAAACGTTTTTTACTAATGTTTTTTGGAGTTGAGTGGATATACTTTGTGTGTCGTGGAATTATGTGGTATGTTGTGCAGTGAAATTATGTGGATAGGACGTATGTGGTATTTAGTGTATAGGAATTATGTAGAGTTGGATTATGTGTTTTGAGAGTAATTATGTGGTATGGTAGTCTGTGTTGTGGAGTGGTAACCTCAGGTTTAGCCTTCCTCGTTTCCATAGAAGCTAAACTATGAACTCAATGAGACACAAAAGAAGGAATCACTGAGGAGCACTTCTGGACCCAGTCAGAGGTATGAGCAGGGCAACTGGAATTATGCAACTGTTTGGCTGCACCGACTTTCACACAATTATACATTTTCCTCATTAGCCACATAATTCATCACCTGCTGCCTAATCTGCAGATTTGAACAAAAAAGCTTTGTTTCTAGCTCAAACGGCTCAAACGTTACCAAAAATGCAGCGACAAGTTTTACAGTGTGGTGGAAGGTCCTTTGCAAACCTAGAATGGTCACCTGTTACTTATTGCTAAATGTGAGTATTAAATGGGTACTACTGGTGTGCAAGCCACTCTTGCTTCTTTCTGAGCCTCTCTTGCCTCTTTCTGCATTTCTGTTGCTTCTTTCTGCACCTATCTTTTTTTTCTGCACTTCTCTTGCCTCTTTCTGCAAATTTCTTCTACTTTCTGCATCTCTTTTTCCTGTTTCTGCACCCCACTTGCTTCTTTGTGCATCCCTCTTGCCTCTTTCTGCACCTCTCTTACCTCTTTCTGCACCCCTCTTCCCTCTTTCTGGACCCCTCCTATGTCTTTCCACACCTCTGTTCCCCCTTTCTGCATCTCTGTTGCGTCTTTCAGCACTTCTCTTGCTTCTTTCTTCTCCCATCGTGCCTCTTTCTACACCTCTCTTGCTTCTTTCTTTACCACTCGTGCTTCTTTCTGTACCCCTCATCCCACTTTCTGCACCCCTCTTGCCTCTTTCTGGACCTCTGTTCCTTCTTTCTACACTTCCTCTGTTTCTTTCTGCAGCTCTCTTGCTTCTTTCTGTACCCCTTACCTCCTTCTCCACCCATTCACCCTCTTTCTGTAACCCTGTTTCCTCTTTCTGCACCTCTGTTCTTTCTTTCTGTACTTCTTTTGTTTCTTTCTGCACATCTCTTGCTTCTTTCTGCACTCCACGTGCCTCTTTTTGCACCCCTCTTTCTACACCTTTGTTACTTCTTTCTACACTCCTCTTGCTTCTTTCTGCACCCCTTTGCCTCTTTCTGCACCCCCATTGCCTCTTTCTGCACCTCTGTTCTTTCTTTCCGCACATCTTTTGTTTCTTTCTGCAGCTCTCATGCTTCTTTCTGTAGCCCCTTGCCTCTTTCTCCACCCCTCTTCCCTCTTTCTGCACCCCTGTTGCTCCTTTCTGCACCTCTGTTCCTTCTTTCTGCACTTCTTTTGTTTCTTTCTGCACATCTCTTGATTCTTTCTACATCTCTCTTGCTTCTTTCTATACCTCTCTTGCTTCTTTCTTCACCACTTGTGCTTCTTTCTGTACCCCTCATCCCTCTTTCTGCATCCCTCTTGCCTTTCTCTGCACCTCTGTTCCTTCTTTCTGCACTTCTTTTGTTTCTTTCTGCACATCTCTTGCTTCTTTCTGCACCCTCTTGCTTCTTTCGATACCTCTCTTGCTTCTTTCTTCACCACTTGTGCTTCTTTCTGTACCCCTCATCCCTCTTTCTACACCCCTCTTGCCTTTCTCTGCACCTCTGTTCCTTCTTTCTGCACTTCTTTTGTTTGTGCCTCTCTTGCTTCTTTCTGCACCCCTTTTGCCACTTTCTCCAACCCTGCCCCTCCTTTTTGCATCTCTGTTGCTTCTTTCTGCACTTCTCTTGCCTCTTTCTCCATCCCTCATCCTTCTTTCTGCACCTCCGTAGCTACTTTCTGCACTTCTCTTGCGTCTTTCTGCACCTCTGTCCCTTCTTTCAGCAACCCTTGTGCCTCTTTCTGCACACCTCCTCCCTCTTACTGCACCCCTCTTGCCTATGTCTACACCTCTGCTCCTTCTTTCTGTACTTCTTTTGTTTCTTTATACATCTCTCACTTATTTCTGCACCCCTTTTTCCTCTTTCTGCAACCCTCTTGCCTCTTTCTGCACCTCTGCACTACGCTTGCTTCTTTCTGTACGTCTTTGCTTCTTTCTGCACCCTTCTTCCCTCTTTCGGCACCTTTCTTGCCTCTTTCGGCATCCCTGTTTCTTCTTTCTGCTCTTCTTTTATTTCTTTCAGCACCTCTCTTGCTTCTTTCTGCACTTCTCTTGCCTCTTCTGCCACCCCTCATCCCTCTTTCTGCACCTCTATTGCTTCTTTCTGCAGTTCTCTTGCCTCTTTCTGCACCTCTGTGCCTTCTTTCTGCACCTCTTTTGCCTCTTTTTGTACCATCTGTTCCTCTTTTCTTCACTGCTTTTTTATTTTGGCACCTCTATTGCTTCTTTCTGCACCTCTCTTGCCTCTTTCTCCACCCCTCTTCCCCCTTTCTGCATCTCTGTTTCTTCTCTCTGCTTCCCTCTTGCATCTTTCTCTACCCGTCTTCTTTGGTATAGTATATACAGAGCCTGCTTCCTGCATTTGGCATGAACGGGGAATGCACATGTACATTTGAGGTGAGAAAGGGAATTAGACAAGGCTGTGTCAACACCCTCCACATCCTCCAAAAGAATTTCAAATGGATCCCCCCCCCCCCCCGAGTCAACCATACAAAGTTGTGGCAGACTATGTGTGAAATGGAAGCACCTGTGGATTTAATTTCATATGTATCATATCAATCTCTTACAGCACGAGAATGGAATGGTGGGAGAAAGTGCCCTCTTTCTACATGGTTGCCCTCACGTTTTGCTGCACTGCTGATGTACTTTGACAGAGTGTGCCCTGGGCGCCTGCCAATCAGGTACCCAGGGCCTATGTTCTTTCCCTAAAACTACATGAAGACCAAACCCAATTGGCACTCTCTGGCCACAGTTCAGTCCCTGGTAAATGGTGCCCCAGGTACCCAGGGCACTGTGACCAGAGAAGGCCTCTAAGGGACAGTCACCCACGCACTCATAACCAGCAGATTGGAGTACAGAAACACCCTCTATGCTGGCATCAACAAGTCTCTATTCCACAAGCTCCAGACAATACAGAAACCGCAGCCAGACTCATCCTCGGCATCCCCCGACATGAGCACATCAGCCAACACCTACAGAACCTCCACTGGCTCCCCGTCGAGAAGAGAGTCACTTTCAATATACACACCCACAAATGCCTTCCCAACACAGGACCCCAATACCTCAACAAGAGAATCACCTTCCATTACCCAAAAGAAACCTCTGCTCCACAAACCTCGCCCTCGCTGAAAGTCAGTGCATCCGCAGAGCCAGAACAGGGGGAAGAGCTTTCTCCTACATCATGGCTAAGACCTGGAATGAGCTTCCTATCGACATAAGACGTGCGCCCTTCCTGAAGACCTTTAGGAAGGCTCTCAAGACCTGGCTCTTCGACTGAATGGAACTGCTGTACCCACCCCCTCCCCTCCAGAGTCTTGATACCCTCATGGGATGAGTAGTGCACTTAAAACTCCCTGATTGATTAATTGACTGATCGATTGATTGCCCTGTTTCTCTTTTCGTAATATAAAAATGGGGTGGATAGTGTCCTGTCCTACAACAGATAAAAGCAGATGCACCCAGAGTGGGCACTCGTCCAACGCCTACCCTCTTCTATGTAGATGATGCGGTGGTGCTCTCTAGGACTGCAAATGGACTGTAATACCTGATCAATAACTTTGCCACCTTCATGAAGGAGAAAGACCGAAAATTAAATCTAACAAAAACATTTATAATGGTCTGTGGAAAAGTGAAAACTAGGGTAAAGCCACAATATCTGAAGGACTATAAATGAACTGAAATATAACATTTCAACTCTCTGGGTATTTCATTCTCGAAGGGAGGCAACTGGGGTTCACAGAAAAGAACAGCGAAATTCAATATTGTATGGACATCAAAAGACATATTTACATTTCCATATGGGGTGGCAATTTGGGGCACTGTAAATACTATGTTGTTGCAAATGCAGGAGAATTATTTTTTACACAGCTTGCTTGCAGACCCCTACCCTACTTCAACCTATGTTACTCATAGAGAATGAAATGCTCCGTACTTAGAAGATGTGATACAGTTAAGCCCTGGTGATTTGCTGGCATAGTAATTGGAGGAAGGTGGGCAAAATAGAAGACTGTTTAAAATTAGAGCATTTGATCAAATACGATGGTTGGCAAATAAAGCCCTACAAGAAATTCATGAAAATGTTTGCATGAAGATTCCTAGTAGTGTTTTGCAATGCAGCAAAAAGGAATAGAAACTGATTTTAATAGGGAAGAGGAAGGTTGTTACCACAGATAGAGAACCAAGGGCCAGATGTAGGTAGCTCTTTACCGGTCGGAAACGGCCGGAAATACCGATTTTCAGCTGTTTCCGACCGGTAAAGGGCTATGGAGATGTAGGGGCCAAAAAAACGTACATTTTCGGTAATATTACCGAATCGGTAATTTTACCGAATCAGTAAAATTACAGAATTGGTTAATTTTCCGAAAAATTACCGAAAATGTATTTTGGGATGTAGGTAGCACTTCTAACAGTGCTACAGGGCCTTTAGAATTCGGTATTTACCATGCAATACAATTGCATGGTAAATTTCGAATTCTTGTGTACATGCACATCTGTGCATGTACACCTGTGCCATGTGGCACACAGACATGCCCTAAGGGCATGTCTGTGTGCCACATGGCGCAAACGCCAGTTACAGGGGTGCAACAGGGTGTCAAAGTGACACCCTGTCCCCCTTAGCAATTTGGTATTTTTACCGATTCGGTAAATACCGAATCGGTATTTGCTATTGAATCCTATGGGCTTCAAGGCCCATAGGATTCAATAGCAAATACCGATTCGGTATTTACCGTATCGGTAAATACCGAATCTTTCCGATTCGGTAAAAAATACCGAATTTTTACCTACATCTCATTTACAGATTCATAAATACCGAATCGGTAAAATTCGGTATTTATGAATCGGTAAATGAGATTTACCTACATCTGGCCCCAAGTCAACTGTAAATAGGTATTGCTTCAGATCGATACAACAGGGAATGCAATGATCCTTGATTGATATAAAAAATGATCAAGGCAGATTCTATTTAACCAGCAAGCGATTAGGCATGCTGTACTAGGCGGGCTTTCCTAAAATGGAAGCATGGATAGAAAAGCTATCTAAATGCTCTTGTGATGGGAAAACCATCCAATCAACACTCCCTGTTATGCTGTTATGCGAGTTCTACAAAGATATCACAACAAGTGTATTGCATCCCTTGTTTTTAGATCAGAAGCTCATTTTGTATCAGGACGCCTTCAATTTTTTATGTAAATTGGAAAATATCTTTTCATTTCCAACAATATTGAGCTTGTAAATTTAAATTCAAGGTGCTGGGAATGTCCTTGGGGACAATAAGCAAATCCCCCCAGACCATTGTTTGCTACCACAAGTCTGCCACCACCATTCACAAGGTGGAAACTGTCCCATGGGCACAGCTTCTAAGTTGTGAATAAGAGGCCATCCCTTGTTGAGTTTCAGTATCTGATCAATTCGCAGTTTTGGTCATAAATCGTTGATATATTTCTTTGTGAATCTCGATGAGGAGAAGGACTCCCTGTTCAAGAGCCCTCCTCTTTGCAGGGAGTTGTAAAAGGCAGAGGAAGAGTGCAAGTCATAAACACTCTTCCGACTTGGAAAGAACCTTCATTATGTTGTAATTGCAACATACATTTTGCGGTCACAAAGACTTTCCAACATTAGGTCTGGCTTTCTGGCAATATTTATAGGTCACACAATTGCTTGGTTCATCAAACAAGGTAGTTCCCACCTGGGGAAAACAGTGTATTTTAACATTTACCTAGAAAGTCGACTTACCGCCCTCGTGCCACAGACGCAAAGTAATCATTTTTCTGTGCCATTTTTCATACTCTTTGTAATAACACATTAAAGTAACACCCAACACTCTATGCAGTTATGTTATGGAAAAACATCATCAGTCAGGCAGCAAGAACTAGTAAACTAAACAAAAGACAGGCTTTGCAAAAGCCTGAAAGCAGTTCTGTTCATGTTGCCTCTTTATAGCTATTCTATTTGTTTGATTACATTTCTGTCCAATGAGTCAATTTTCAATTTAAAATCTTTATTTGGATTTGAGCAATAAGCCATAAAAGAATAACTACAATAAAAAAAACTTTACTTTACATAGACTCATTTTCAAAATTTTGATCAGCAAAATTATTTTAAAAAGACACTCTAAATTGTAAAACAAACTCTATTCATTGCAAATCAGTATCACAATAAGTCCTTAAATTATTTAAAATTCTCATAATACAAGGTGCATTTGACTTTGTAGTGCCATGGAACATGATAAAGTGCAGACAAACATTGACCATTTAAGGTCAGCATCATAATGAATCTCTAATCATAAGAGATATTACAATAAAAACAGGTTATTATTACGGCAATTTAAAGACATTAAAAAAATAAAAGGATTATATATCTTTATATATAGGCTTTGATGGAAACACACACTGTATATATATTTCATTTGTATTTAAGTAAGAGGCATAATGCAGGAGATTTAAAAAAAAGAAAAAGCTCACATTTTTTGAGAGGTGTTCAGAAATAGACACTCTATTTCACCCTACGCTTATCACTGTAAACTTTCCATTTCACTGCTCATCTCATATGGCAATCTTTCTAAGTGAGTGAGGGATTTCCGTCTCTCAATTGCAGACTTAATGACTCTCAATATTGTATAGAATGTACATATATTTCCCAATTTACATGAACAATCGAAGCACTGGTGTAACGAAAAGTGAGGGGGCCTCCTTGCACGGTACTTAGGGGGCCCCCTCCAGGCTCAATCAGGAGCTCTCCGGCCAGAGTGCAGTGCAGTGCCGGCCCCATGAAGCTAGGGCCCCCCCACACCGCGTGGGCTGCGGAGGCCTGTGTTACGCCCCTGAATCGAAGATTTCCTGATGAAAAATGAGATTCTGATTTAAAACCAAGAGGCTGATATGCTTTTAGTAGTTTCAAAACAGCATAAAATGGAGTGTTGGTTGGCTGGTTTACCCATCACAAGTGCATTTAGGTCGTTTTTTTATATATGCTTTCGTTTTAGGACAGGTCATCTGCTACAGACCTAATCACATTCTGTTAAATAGAATCAGTCTTGTTCTTTTTTTCTATCAACCAAGTATCCTTGTATTCCCTGTTGTATAGGTCCTAAGCCCTATCTATTTACAGTTGACTTGGTTCTCTATCCATGGGTTCTAACAGCCTCCCTCTTCCCTATAAAAAGCAGCTTCAATTCCCATTTGCTGCATTGCAAAACACTACTAGGAATCTTCATGCAAATATTTTTTATCAATTTCTTGAGGTCTTTATTTATATATCCCAACCATGGGATGTTATCTCAATACTCTAATTTTAAACAATCTTCTATTATGTCACTTGTGAACTGTGGGCCCACCTTGCTCCAAATACTATGCCAGTACGGAGCATCTAATTCTCTAGGAGTAACATAGGTTGAAGTAGAGTGAGAGACTGCAAGCAATCTGCTTATAAAATAATTCTCCTGCATTTGTAACAATGTAGTGTTTATTGTGCCCCAAATTGCCACCCCATATGTAACAGCTGGTAGGCATGTATTCCTGCACAACTGCAAAATTACTCTGACAGGAGTAATACCTATCTCTTTTGCAAATCAAAATAGGGCTTGTGATGTCCTTACAAAATTGATATTCGCTGTTCCTATCTACGAGCCCCAGTTGCCTCCCTTTGAGAATGGAATACCCAGAGAGTTGAAATGTTGTATTTCAGCTCATTTATAGCCCTTCACATATTGGGCCTTTACCCGAGTTTTCCCTTTCCAACAGACCATTATAAATGTTTTTGTTAGATTTAATCTAAGGTCTTTCTCCTCCAAGAAGATGACATAGTTGTTGATCAGGTGTTGAAGTTCGTTTGCAGTACTAGAGAGCACCACCGCATCATCTACATAGAGGAGGATAGGGGTTGGACTAGTACCCACTCTGGGTGCATCTGCTTTTAACTGTTGTAGGACACTATCCACCCCATTTATATATAATGAAAAGAGAACGAGGCAAGTACCCAGACTTGTCTAATTCCCTTTGCCACCTTAAATTTACGTGTGCATTCCCAGTTTATGCCATACCAGACTCGTGCTGTAAAAGATTCATATGTCTGTGATAAATATGAAATGTTATCTGTAGGTGCTCCTGTTTCAGCCATAGTCTGCCACAACTTTGAGTGGTTTACCAAATCGGAAGCACTACTCAGGTCAGCAAAGCAAAAGTGAACAAGCCGTTGTTTAGCTACCGTGTCTTTACTGATTAATATTCAAGTTAACGCATTGCTCTACCATTCCAATGTCTTTCCTGAACCTGCACTTTATATCAGTCAAGATCTGCTTCTCTAATGGCCAAGTCTCTAACCTTTCTAAAATATCTCTATCCATTATCTTAGCGGATGAGTCTAGTAAAGATATTGAGTGCCACCATTTTGCATTCCCTCTATCCTAAATATGGGGGCTATTATACTGTATCTCCAAGTAGGAGGTGTTGTGCAGCAATGTTACAGATTAGCGTCAGAATTCGTACCCAAAGCATTATAGGGGATTTGTAAGCATCTACTGGGACCCCATTGGGGCCTGGTGCATTCCCATTTGCAGACTTTTGTAAAGGCTAACGAAACTTCTTCTATGGTTATCGATTCCAGTGGTACAACTGCCAGTGATTGTAAATTGTCAGTGGTTGGTACAACTTCAGCATTATTTGGATTACAAATCCCTCCAAAGTGAACAACCCAGTCTTAAGGTGCAACATCCGCCTCAATTTTATGTGAGTAATTGTATCGAAGAAAAGGGGTATTTATAGTTTTTCAAAACAGGGTGAAATCTCTTGTTTCAGCTGCCTGTTCCAGGCTGGCCTAGGCCTGCTTGTGATGTTTTCTTTTCCTCGCTCCCACCGCTTGCTTATAAATCCCCCAGAGTATTTTACTCTCCTCTCTATTTCTAGGAATTGACTGTAGTGCTTTCTTAAGGTTTTGAGTTACCTTTAAGCAGTGATCATCGATCCAACCTGAATTTTTTTTGTTACTTGTCTTATTGAAAACTCTCAATTTGTTGGCAATTGCAGAAGTTATATTATCAAAAGCCGCCAACAGCATGAGCATATCTGGGGTAACATCCTCTTCAGTACAGATTATAAATTCTGCAAAATGTTCCTTAACTAGTGTTTCCAGTATTATATATTAATTACCCCAGGACACTTAAAAATAATCCCATTTATTCCTGCGGTTTCAATATGTGCAGCTAAACGGTGTCCTCCCTATGACTAAGTTGAATATTGAGGATAAGGATAATCAATAAATGATCGCTAAAAGTGGATGGTGCTACCACCAATACATTTAAAAACCCAATTCCTTGAACTGAGATTAAAACGTGATCAATAATTGTACAATGGGCATTACCTTGAAACGTTGGTATGGGAATTGTATGTTTCTCTTTACATTGCTCAAGCAATCCAAATTATATTTAAATAATAGGTTATTTATGCTTTCACCATATGTATCATGTGGAAAGTGTCCCCGTCCATTCCAAAGACCATCCATGTAACTACATACATCTCCAGATGCACATAAACATTTACTATCATTGAAATCCCTCCCCCAAAGGTAAACATAGTCAACCTCTTTACTGGTTCCAAATCTTTCCAATTCATTGTCAAAGTCCACATCACAACCATATGTCTTGTTTTGCTAAAAAAAATATTGTACAAATTAATCAAAACATTGTTTAGTTTCAAACTAGTGTGTACGTAGGCTATCTGGAATTATGGGGATTTTGTTTATTTTTTCTTTAACTAAAGTAATGCAAAGGTCAAAATAAGTACCACCAGTCCCTCCTTTGCCTGCCCACTAGTTGAGGGGATTGCAGGAGTATTTATAGTAATAAAACCATCTATGTTAAAAACTTCCACCTACCAGATTTTTTTGAGGCATATCACCTGTGTGGAGTTTATCGAGCTTAGCCAATCTGTATTTACTAATTTCTTCATAATTCCAGACATATTTCAGAATTTAATAATCAAAGTATTGCCGGGATCTTTGATTTTTATACTCTCTCACTGTTCATGATATTGTTTGTTCAAAGCCACCGGGCAGCCTTGTTGGTCATTTAGCGCCTCATGTCAATCCTGATCACTGAGAGTAGACAGAGGTGCTAATCTGTTTTAAGCTTTACAGGCAAATGTTGATTAAATATGCGGGAATAATGCCCCATGTTGTGGTCCCTGATGCTCAACTATAAGGGCTTATAGAAAAAAAAGCCTAAGTGCTACTATAATCTTCTCTGACAGGCTATTCATATGCTGAGATCTATGGTGTAAATCATGCAAAAGTTACCTTACAATCTCTGGGTGCAGAAAATGTACTATGATGCACTCACCGCACCATGTTTTTTCTGAGTACCCCACCCAATCTATTTCCTTACCATGATTATCTCATTAAAGAAAAAGAAAATATTACTAATTTGAGCTGACATCCAGTGGATTACTTTATTTTTCAGGCCGATCCAGTTCTCAATAGAGTGTGAATCTAATTTGGGGACTTCATTCAAGATGATGACACAAGGGGCAATAATAATGATATTAATAATAATTCCTATTTGCAAAGTGCGAAAATATCACCCCCCCCATAAGGGTTTCAAGGTGTTGGGGAGATTAAATTTCACTATTGCCCAGAGTCACATGATGCAGACCTGAGCTGCCGCCAAAGTCGGTGATCAAACTATGAGCCCCGCTTTTCGGAGTCAGCTGCCCTGGCTGCTGCACAACACCTCTCTTATAGTAGCTTTGGGTAATAAATGAAAGGTCCCAGCGGTGGGTTCTGTGGCCCTGTTGTTAGAACTGCATCTGCTGTCATGCATCTGACACTTCAAGTGTCCTTGATTGGTCACTATGGAGCCCTTCTTGAGGGCCATTTGAGCGAGGTATATTGCTTGGCCTGACAGACTGAGACAAATGAACGTGATCCTTTGATGCGATAAGATCCATTTGAGTGGCAGCATAAATGTAGTGGCCCTTATGTTCACTAACCAATTTGGTTCAGTCTGGATAACAAGAGGTACATTTAAACTGCATTCTCAAGGATTGCAACTCTTTCTTTCATTTCCCTAATTTCAATCAGGAGCTTCTTCTCGATGTTATCTAATTTTGCCTGGACTCTTTTTAACATAGTCTCCAGACTTTTAGGTAAAGAATATTCGTTGTCCTTTTTGAATCCCTTTATATTACAGCCTTTGTTCCTGTTATTAGCCCCTGTGGTCCTTGTTCACTCGTTTGTAAAAGGGGTTAATGTTTCTCCCAGATGTCCGTTCTTTTTTGCTGGTGGTGATTGCAGCACTTGAATTGGTAATGATTCAATAATGTCCAAAGGTATATTTGAGACACATGGTGCCTGCCTGTTGTTATTTGTACTTATGAATGTTTCTGAAATATCAGTGGGGCCTATGGTCTTAGTAGCAGATGGTATAATTTCTCATGTAGCTTCCACTAAAGTACTAAATACTGCTTCGTTTGCTGCATGTTTAGTTGCTGCTAGTCTGACTTCAGCATTAGCAATTTTGTTCTTTATTAAGCCCACTGTATCTGTCCGATAGTTTGTAATAGCATTTGACGCAGTTAAGCTCAATTGTTTGGCAGTGGATCTTTGTGTCAATTTCCATTTTTACCATGATTCTTTATATAAATGTCAAAAAGGCTATCATGAAAACTTTAAATCTAAGGTTTAACAGAGGAAGAATAAATTATCTCACAACATTAGTAATAAGTCCAGGGATGCAAGAGGGCTCGGGCAAAAGGAGGGGGGCCCTGGTCTGGTCTTGTTTAGACTCGGCCAAAAACTAAGAGTCAATAGTAAGTTTATGACTGCAGAGACTCTGCAGTTGAGGGGAAAACACTGCACACCAAAAAATAAAACAGGTCTTTTATTTGCAATGGTTTGACTTACAATAACTTGGCTTAAGTGTCAAGTACCTGTTGGTGTATGATCATGTGTTTTGGTGAGGCGAGAAGGGAGGGCTATTAAGCTACAGTTCATGCAGGATCACACCACCAGTCATCAATATATCTGTATACCGTCTATTGCCATCATGCTTCACTTACTTTATTCTACAACAACACACATTTGCGTATTCCGTGCAAAGTTCTATAAGATAGTCGCTGCAAGATTCTTGTCCTCTCGTTCATGGTGAGCATTTGTCTGATTTAGCCTCTGATTTGTCAATAAAAACCCTTTCATTTCATGTATGCTTCCCCATCCACTCTTTAACATTGAATGCCTGATTCAGGAGCCAGTTCTTCCTATGACCATTTTACAAATCACTGCACCAAACTTGTACCGATGGGGTGTTAGAAGATATCCAAGCCATGGCTAAGTGTCTTTTCAGGAGAATGATGGCTAAACTCAGAAATCAGTAAGTGTGCTCGTTCTTGTTCGTGATAAATCTCACATCTAATAAGCATTGAAAAGATCCTTGATGGAGAAAACGTTTAAGTAAATTCCGCCACAGTCTGGATTACTTCCTCCAAGAACAAAATTATTACTGCCACACCATGTGATAAAAATCTGCCACTGGTTCGCTGCATCTGGGGCAAGTGATAGATGCACCTAGGTACATATGTCCTATACTTTTCAGGGCATGGTGCGTATGACGAACAAAATCAAAATGAGTATTCTGTAAACTGGCTTTAGTGGAGAACCTTTTTTACTGAGAATATGCACCTCCACCATATGGTAGTTGATAATTCCTGACAAAATCTATTCTGCCACCATTCCTTAGGGATCGTGGGAACACATGTTCCTCGGAGAGGAAGCATAATTAGAGTATGAGCAGCCTCCAGATCTGGATTAACAGAAGCAAATGATTTTTGGAAATCTGTGTTTAGAACAAAACAGATTCCGACAGGAACGCGGGAGCCTTAATATACCTGATGCAAAGGACAAAGCATAGTATTTTGAAGGAAATTCTGGAGTAAATTGGTAACCAATGGTGACAAACAAGAGCAGTCTTAGTAAACCAGAGGGCAAAAGTGAGCCTTTTAGTAGCTTAATTTGTAGTATCTGAAAACATTGATCAGGGTTTTATTCATGCTTAAACAGACTGGATTACAGTATTAAAAGCAATGAAGGCTTGAGATCTGAATCAACTTTCCCTGTCAGCTTTTGCTGACTGGTGAAGTAAAAGGAAAAATGTTTTTTTCCATCCAGTCTCTGATTTTCAAAATTCCACGGCAAAGACTAGAGTTGTCAGTGACGTGACAAACAGGATGAAGGAGAAAAGGATATCACCAACATGATTGCGAAGTTGGATGCCAAAGGACCCACAGAGAGAGGCAAGAGGCTTCACATAGAGGTTGAATAGGTAAGGCCTACACAGAGACCTAGACAGAGGAGTGTAGAGGAGGATGAGGTAAAAGTTTCAATTGCCATTTTCTACATGTAGCCACGAAAAAGAAAGAAAACCACACCATCAGGTTTCCACCCACGTTGATCTCTTAAATTGTATCTATTAGGAGGTATTGGTTGACAGCGTTAGATGCCACTAACAGCGTACAAGAACTAATAATTACTGAACTTTGCAAACAGCTGAAGATGGGGAACAACCACAACTACTACTGCTTCTGTGCAGCCACCTAGATGGAAACCAGACTGAATATCCTTAAGAGAGATGTTGGCTTCAAGAAAGCTGCCCTAACAAATGATGCTGAACATCTGCAGATACCACTGTAAATGATATGTAGGTCTATAGCTTGGGACAATGGTTTAAGGTCCGTTTTTTAAGAAGCAGAACAAAAGCTTCTTTGCAGCAGCCTTTAGACGCAAATCACCCTAAATGATTCCTTTACAAGTGAAGTTACAAGACAGTCACACTTACAGTAGGTCAATTATTCTTGCTGCTTTCAGGACTGGAAGGCCAAATCTCCTAAATTGAGTCTAGTTTCCTAACCGCAGCCTCCTGGACCATTTTCTTCATGTCCATTTGGCCCTGCCTTACATTGGACTTGTGAGAAAGCGCCCATTTTCATGAAGCCACCTCGGAGGTTTTTTGGTTCTTCCCTGAGGGTGTTGGCCTTTGATACTAATGGAAACAAAGGCTGTAGACGTAATGTACGGAGAGGTAGCCTCAGACGTGTGGGCCTACTCTCTAACAATGGGACTTAGCATTAGCAGAAAAATGTGTGCTTCCCCAGCAGATGCTGGACCCTGGTAAGAGGACATGTCCTTAGCTATGCCCCTAATGCCTTCTTTGCTTTGATGTTACCAACCACACTACTATCCAGCTGCTGTGAAGAAGCAAGAATGTATCCGGTTCCAATTTGTCAACAACAACCATTTATTTCCTAAGGCAGCAGTGAGATGGCACACCTAAGTGGATATTTACGAGAGGTGGGAGGCCCTTGTCTTTGCCTCTGAACCCTCTGAGGCTAATGACAATCAATATCTATTGGGGATTAGAGTACATGGATTGCACCTGTAACTGAGCAACTTAGCTCTAGGAACTAATCAATTTTGCCCTGACATTTCTACTCATTGACCAGTTAAAAAACATAATTTTTAGTCAGTTCAAATGTAATTTTATATTACTTGATCAAGGTAAATGTTAATTTCTACTGGTTGGTCAGTGCAAATTGCATTGCAAAGTTGCCTGGTCAACGGTCCAATGCATGTAATCGGTTCCCTGGGAGTACTCTCCTACTCAGTTAATAGTGCTTACATATTATATTTTCCTGATTATATGTCAAACTTGTATGTGACAGACTTACCTACCCTATGCCTTATTTAGAAATCTGAAGGAGCAGCTTTCCCAAAGTTCCAGAGCTCAGGTATTCATCTTAAATATTTACTACAAATATTATCTGATTATAATAATGAGGTCAAAATATTGTGACTACAAAAATATTGTGGACAACTATATCTAAGGTAACTATGTATTTTGGACTTTTTACATCAATTTTGAATTTTAAAATGTCCTTAACTATTATATTGTTTTAATTATATTCTTCTATTTTATTGTATTTTGTTTTCTTGTCTTATTTCTGCTGTTGTGAAATATATTTGCAATGAATTTTCAAAAATAATAAATTGGATTTTTTTAGAGGGTTGTTGGGTTTATTGCATGATTGGGTGGATTGGATTCCGATAAATATTTTATTTATTTTTTAATAGCTATTTAATAGAGACTGTGTTAATACATTGTTTAGTATAGATTTAGTAATTAATTTAAATTACACGTTAGGGATTTAGTTAGGGATTGTGAAAATATATATATATAGATATATATATATATTGATACTAATTGATTATTTTATTAATAATGCTAATTTGTTAATTGGGAATTGTAAATTTAATTATAAATTATAAAACAATTCCTTTTTTTAGAAAATATTTAAGCAGTTTTTTTCATTGGATGTGGAATGCATTGGGTTTAGTGTGCAGCATTAGTGCATATTAGTTACTGCTAATTGTTTAATATGTTAAATATGAAATGTTTAACATTTTTATTAGTTTTCTATTCTAAGTTTACATTATGTATTCATTATTTGGGACTTATTTGGTGATTGATTGGGTAGTCATTTTTATTAGATTATATGTTACTTTATAATAATTGATTACATCTATTTAATAGGTTAGGTTTTTACAGTGTTTTAGATTTAACATGATTATTTTTTACATTTATGTGACAATATTTTTAACGTTTGAAATATATGTAATTTTAATTCATTATATGGGTTGTAGGTTCTAATGGGGGATTCAGTTGGTAGTGCTTTAAAAAATAATATTGAATTATAATTAATTAAAAAGTAAAAATTAAATATTTAAAAATTAGAAACAAAAAAAATTGTTTTTGCTGTAGAAATATTTTTTATTATCACAACAGATTGGGGTCTGAGGGATACTGTTTAATTTAAACATGATTAATTTTTATTATTTGAAACTTTTTCTTTTCATTCTGATATATTTGTCCATTTTACATAATTTTATAGATTTTTCAAATGTTAAGCTATTTAATTGAAATGTAGGTTTTTCAAAGTTTCTATTTAAATTTCAGAAACAATGTTTAAGGGTACTTGAAATATTTGTGTGTAGTGAATGTGACCCCACCCCCTAGTATGCATTTTTCTATAATATTTGTTAGACTGGATATACAATAGCAAATTTGACAGCTGGAGTGTATGCACTTTGCCCAACATTTGTTGGACTGGAGCTACAATAATAACCTCCTAGCCCCTGACAATGTATGTATTTTACACAATGTTTAGAGGATTATAGTGATAATAATGTAATTAAATTGCTTTTTTATAGTTTTTTTTAATTTTTTGAGTTGAAGTTAGGTTCCTACATGTTACTAGGGTGACCACCTGTCTATTAATAATACAGCATGTCCATTGCCTGCTACTGTGCTCGTGACAAATTTCATTTGCCTGTAATTTCTGCAAAATTCGTTGTTGTGTAACCCTTGTTTTTCCAGGGGAAACATGTAATTGCCCTGAGCAATGGATGACGGACATAAGGCTAAATTCCCAGATGGTTTGTGTAAGTATCAGTGGTCACCGTACACATGGGGTCATAAACATCAGCACTATACCAGGATAGGAAATTTGAGAATGGTTTGAGAATAAGTGAAGGAGCGTGAGTGAGAATGAGTATAAGTGAGAATGGGTGCACATGAGTGAATATAAATGTACATGAGTAAGTCAGAGTGTTTGTAAGTATGTTATGTGTGTGAATTTTCTGTTGGGCCTAGCATACCAGAGGTAATTCTTGGCATGAGGGCCATCTAGGGCAAAATGCTGGTGTTGGCACATTAGAGGTAATTCTTGGCATAAAGCGCACCCATAAGAAAATACTGGTGTTATCATAAGACATGTAATTCTTGTCATCAGGGGCTCCTGTGATAAACTGCTAGCATTGGCACACTAGACGTAATTCTTTGCATATGGGCCACTCATGCCAACATGCTGGCACTGGCATACTGAAAGTAATTCTTGGCATATGTGGTAATAATGGCAAAATGTCATTTGTATATTGGACTAAAATCATGGCATTAGGAAAGACAACCATTGCATATGGTCTGGAGGCAAGAAACCATGGCAAAATGCTAGTCCTGACTTCTGACATACTAGAGGTAATTTTTGACATATGGTTCCATATAGTATTTTGATGGTATCAGAGGTAAAAGTCTGGCACTGGCATTGGCATATTGTATGTAATTTTTGCCATAAGGAGGCATCCATTCATATGGGCACCCACGATAAAATGCTCGTTGAGGCAAAAGCAAGGTAATTATTGAAGTATGATAAATACGGTGAGGGTGATGGTGCCAACTCCTATGATGCATCAATCTGAATTGGCTTGGCACAGCATGAATGTACTTGAATATTTATTAAGGGCCATTTCAGGGCCTATGCTTTGTTGCAAAATTATGTGGAAATTGTGCTTTCAAATGCTATATTTGACCACATTTTTTGAAAAAATATTCTCAGAGGAGAATCCCTCTGAATTCTCCCAGAAGCCTGGCTTGCTCACTTCATATCTTTGAAATTCAGGTGCCACGGAGAAGCTAACACCTCTGGTGCATGATTGAATGGACAAATTCACAAATATTTGGATTCCCTTTATAACCTATATGAAACGGGATCGTACTCTGGTAGTGACTCTTGCTCTTGTCCAAAGTATGGTCAGAAGGGCGGAATTGCATGTCATGTCGTCACCACAACAGGGCTCCTCTAGTCATAGCACCCAAGACTAAACAGACTCCTTATGGCACCCACTTGCTCCGTTGAAGGAAATGTCTCTACAACACAATGCATAACTTCATGTGCTTCCTATAAAACGAAAACACTTAACTTTTTGTTGTATCAGTGCAAAATTTTAAAATAAAAGGCCAAATGTATGAAGCGTTTTACCGGTTGCAAACGGCCCATTGGCCCGTTGGTGACCGGTAAAATGCATTTTGCCATGTACAAGAGGCAAAATGCGACTGTAACTTCCTACCGCGCACATTTTGCGATTCTGTATTAGGAAGGGGTGTGTTTAGGGTGTCCCTTCCTAATACCCAATATCACTGGTATGTATGAATTCTTTGCGACTGGAAATCAATTGCAAAACATTCATAATTTACTGACTCTGTAAAGGAGGCGGTAACCCATTCGCAAACAGCAAAAGGTCCCTAAGGGACCCCATCCCCTTTGTGAATGTGGGTGAAAACATTTTTAAGAGCAGGCAGTGGTCCAACGGACACTGCCTGCTCTGAAAAAATGAAAAGAACATTTTTCATTTTTATTTTTGAAATGCAGCCCGTTTTTCTTTCAGGAAAACGGGCTGCATTACAAAAAAAAATTGCTTTTTTTCAAAAGCAATCACAGACATGGTGGTCTGCTGACCCCAGCAGACCACCATCCCTGTGATTGTAGCCAATCCCAATGGGTCGCATATTGCGACCTGCCTCATAAATATTGATGATGCAGGTCCATTTGAGACCCATTGGAAATCGCAAGCAGTGTGTGAGACACTGTTGGACATAGCTGTTCGTGCTTTCCTAATAGCGAATCTCAAAAATTTGCAATTAATAAATCGCAAACTGACTTTTTTGTACATCTGGCCCAAACTGCTTATAAAAAGGAAACAAGTGTGTGAGGTACCTTGGTTATTTTGTAATGTCCTTGAGACAAGTCCACACTAAAAGAACTGTAAAAAGAAAAAGACAGCCCTCTTCCTCTGGTCTGTGTCCATGGGCAAGATATAAAACTATGGAATTTCCTGTCAGAGTTCTAGGGTCGGGCACATTTTGCAATACACTGGTGTAATTTCGGGTTACTGTTATTTCGAAATTCCAGAAGTTATGCTATTACGCCACCTCACGTACATGCCAAAAAAGATACCCCAAATATGCTGTTCATGGTAAAAATCTATTGCGCATGTAGAAGAACAACACGAGCGACAGAGTGTGAGCATCTGTCCGCAGTGCTTTTGTTTTGTTGCACTATTTTCTTAGCAGGAAATGCAACCTGTTGTCCGACGTCGATCTAAAATACAGCACTAAATGCCAGTTTTGCATTTATCATAACTACGAGTAACTGTATAATTTTGCTGAAAATTCCCATAATTATGGAAAAGCAAATGATGCAAATTTCGCACACACCTTTTGAGTACCTGCATCTCGAACCTTCTGCAAATATTGTAAAAGACCGAAAACCCACCGCTCTGGATATGGACAGTATCCTGTCTGGTATTTCTCTGTTATTCTGTAATCAGCTTTTCAGGAAAAAAAGACGGGTGTGAATGGGCATACGCGATTTAAGAACACATTAAAATAACAATGAAGAATACGAATATTTACAGCACAACAGTTGTAACTTATAATGCACATTTATTCACAACATGGGTTCACACAGTACCTCCGGTTTCGTGCTGAAAGAACCTTAATGCAAGCTTAGTTTAAACATCAATATAAAACATGACATGGCATTATTCCAGGCTCAATAACTTTACAGTCAATCACCATGCCCTTTGCTACCTACAGAGCAATCCTTTCTCTTTTGAAAGCTCAAAATTACAACCTGTCCTTGCTGAACTTTGCCAGTAGCCTATGGCCCTTGGCTACTGTAAATTAACCGATGTGCTGTCCTCACCATTTCTACAAAGGACATAATGGTATGCTTGGTTCACTGCAGACCAAAGCGGCACTTTATTTTCAACCATAACATGATTTAATGCTCTGACATTTTCACGGGGCAAGACAGGCTCTGGAAAAGTTTACAGCTGAAATTGCTCAGCTGCCATGCTGTTTTTTTAAACCCTACTGATGTGTAAACGTTATAAAATAAAACGTGTTATTTTCAGTGGTTAACAAATGCACAGAGACATGCCAGTTCAGGCATGGCTCTCTCTGAGCCTTGAGAGCACTGTAGAAGGAGGATATAACATAGAACTCAAACAAAGTGTATATAAAATAATAGTTCGCACCATGATAATGTAGACCATAGAAACAATGACAATAGGAGAAGCAACAGTAGTAACATCCATAATAACAGCAGTACTACTACTGAGAATAATAACAACAATAATAATAATAACAAAGGTACTACTACTGAGAATCACAACAATAATAATAACAGTAGTACTACTACTTAGAATAACTAACAACAACAATAATGATAACATATAATCAACACCTCCAACGACGGACTCCCGGAACCGCACCTCCCACTCAGATCCTTATAATAAATATTGGTACACTACATCCAAGGTGTCAGTTGTTGCTTGACACCACTTCTAAGCAGAGATACGTGAACATAAGCCACAAGATGGTGCCCCCATCAAAAAAGTCAAAAATTCCTTTTATATGTTCGTTATTTTCTTTCTTGAGAATTGTACATGTTCTTTTCTTTAACCGCATGCGCGCTAGCGGGTTTTGCCGCTGCGCGCTGGATTTTTAAAAAACCCGCGTTACGTGACAAAGCCAGCTCGTCATGCTCGTAGCGCAGGTAACGCCCATGACGAGCTGGCTTTGTCATGCGCACTGAAGGAGTTAAAACACATCCAAGATTGCAGCCAACGTGTTTCATTCAGTTACGTTGAACTGCATCAGGGATTATTTGTGAATTCATAAAGAATAAGTCTCTTTTCAGAAAACTTCACAAAGGATCCATTTCAATACATGCCAATTTAAGAGTTTGTGGCACTATGTTCATCCAATTGGACTTGAGTAAGACAATAGTTCCCCAATCACTACACTTGAATCTGTGTATCTTATCACCCCCTCACATCCTCCCTAAATTGTGAATTACCCAAGTCCAACTGGATGAAAATTGTGCCACAAACTATAAAAGTTTCTCAAACAAGGGGGGGGACCCAACCGTCATATTTAAGGTGCTGGAATGAATATACCAGACTAAGAGCATTCACTTGTTTGAATGTTCTAAAGCATTTATTAGCTTAATATTTATATTTTTTGCTGTTAACTCATTTCATTTGTAGAGCATGCCTGACCAGAAGACACCCCATTTTCACAGTGAATTACAGATATTAAACGAACAGTTCAAACTCAAACGAAATTGAAATACATTCAATATAAATTATAATCATAAATACAAGAAACATAAATGGTGGAATAAGTTCTGATTGAATCCAGTCAATTTAAAATACAACAACCAGTATTAACTAAGCAGTACTAATTCTGTATAGAAAATCAAAGGTTGATTGATGGCTGCTGGGTATATATAATTGTATACAGGGGCAATTAATTTCTACTCGCTCCCTGCATTAAGACATATTTATTGGTTGATATATCCCAGCAGTACTGGACGCCGACACGTTTCGAGCCCCATCCTAGTTAGGGGGATCTCATCAGGGCCTTTAGGCTTGTTTTCTTCTGCACTCTTTCTAATTCTGCATTTCATGTTTTTGTCTTGTTTGAATCTTTCCTAATAGAGTGTTCTGCCTATGGCTCAGGCAATTTTCGTCAGGTTATTGAGACGTGCGTTTCTGTGGCACAACTTCTTTATTATTCAGCTGCCCTGCCCCACCACAACTCCACGGTTTAAGGCGGTGGAACTAATTAACCCACGAGCAAGGATTTAAATACCAACAGTCATTACGAGACATTGCTTCATCTATCTGATACTCGATTTCCGAAAGAGAGCCAAAGTTGATTTTTACGCTTGAAGCCAAAGACCGAGAAAGAAAATGTTCCACGTTGAATACTAAAGTATAAAAAGAAGTTGTTCCGCAGAAAGCCTATTGCTGGGGGACTAGCAACATCCATGATGGGCTTATATCGAAACTGTGATGTCTTCAAGGTGTAAGTAACATTTAATTTAAAATCCCATACACTTTTATTGCTCATTTTATACAGCATCCGTTTTTAAATTAAAAAAATGTAGATGTAGCAAAATTTTTAAAAAACTTATGTATAGCACCACAAGCATCTTCTGTTGAAACCTTAATCATTATATTAAGATTTCCTACGAGGTTACTCTCAAGCAAGCAACTTAAATAATTTTTTATTTGCCAAAAAAGAAAGTAAATGAAAAGGAAGGACTTTAGGAACATCCGCAAAGGTTTCAATGATGTATCTATGGTGTGTTAGCGGTCTGTTCTCAGCATCAGAGCAATGACATACGAGCCACTTGAGCTGACCTAGAAAAACATATACTGATTGCAACTGTCATTCTGGTTTTCTAATATTCCCACACCTCAGTGACATGCCTAGCCCCTTTTATCACAAATGCACATGTTGTCCGAAGCATTACTCTAAGCAGCCCACATCCAATTGCACACCAGACACAACCTCGTGGCTTGATATCGCTTGCAAAACACATGCAAGAAACCCACAACCCACTCGACGTATTCATCACATACCTACTAGTCATCACAAGCCTTTGAGAAGATATCAACCCTATCAAATACAATGCATAACGCCACCCCAGAAGGATGGTACTTAAAAGTAAAGAAGGCACAGAACTAGCACTCGGGTCTCAGATTGAGAGTCAAGAGGTTGGTTCAAGAGTCCCACAAGGTTGCAAATCCCCCTCTTCTATCACAATGAAAACACTTTTTAAATCCCTCTCTTTCTTCCTCACTTTTTCTCTCTCTCTTTCTCAACTCAGACTGTACTGAGGAATTGGATGACAGAGCTGCTTTCTTAATGCCCAAACACCTCATCATTCTGAGATAGGGGTGACAATACCAGGCTCAACAACCCAACAAACACTTAATTTGTGTTTTTCGGGTTATTGTAGGAACCTTCACCCTAGTATAGCTGGTGACAGATCCAATGCACTCTACAGTACATATGTACCCTTGACAGACATATACCCTAGACAGCATCCTATTCGATTTAGCTTTGGTAAGGCGCCATGCCACCCATTTCTAAGTCTCAATGCACTGGCTTCAACTACGCCACACCCCTGAAAACTCATAATACTAGCCGATCATGATTACTTACTGCAATTTCAACCCTGGTTTGAACTTAAATACTATTAGTCATGTATTTTCAACTTCAGCTCAATAATCAAGACTTTGACAGGATCAGACTGCTGAAGGGGTTCCACCATGTAGATAGCAGAAGGGGTAATATCACAGATAGCTGCACCATTATACAGGCTATCAAATATCTACAGAAAATTCACGAAAACCAAGCATAGCAATAAATACTCTCTGGTGTCAGGAATGTAAGTTAGTAATAAGCCTCCCAGAGTCACCAGAAATTATATCAACTCTAATTATATTTCAGAAAGCAATGATTGTTTGAAATATCACATAACTAGTTTCCGAAAATACACACATTTCATCAGAAATGCACATATTAATTTTACATATATAAGCTCAGTTGCATCACACAGAAATTGTCGTTTTTGTAAAAAAAATGTATTTTTCCAGAAACGACCTGAATTTAATTCTTGGCGCTAAAGATCAGTTTGTCATTTTCATCAATGGTGTCTTTCCTCTCTGTTTATCATTATCATCAAATGCTAGCAATGTCCATTATATTGCTTGAATTCTCACCATCATTATGCATTGGGTAACCAAGTCAAGAACATTATGGATGGCTAACAAATGCACGAAACACCTTTAGAAATGGCTAGCCACAACTATATCAGCAATGACCACAGTATATGAAAGTGGGAACCATTATACTAGGGACAGCCATAATGGTATCGGGAAATGGCCTCAATATGTCAAAAATAGGCACTAATACCTTAGTAATCACAAGTAAATTGTTCATAATGAGTCTTGGGGGACTCTACATGTGATGGTAGATGTAGCAGAAAGCACAGGCCCAGTTTGACTTTGTGAGTATATTGTCCAGGAAGGATTTTAACTGTATTAGGTGTTCCCCACTCTAACGTTATGTGAGCAGGAGTCTTATAAAACAGGGTACACTGTAGGTGCAACTGGAGTATGCGCCCAGGTTTTGCGCCCCAGGAGACTTAGGTATTACAGAAGGGTGGCAGATGCTTGCGTGAACCATTCTGTATTATTGTTTGCGCCAGAGCTGAATGTGCAATCATTCACAATCCCAAGGGAATGTGCTCTCATTTTCACGGAGCGTGGGCCCTTGCAACGGAAGAATTAATTTACCTTTGTGCCTACAACATATTATAGGCGTGGATGCAGAGGGAAGATACTTTCAGAAACCAAGCTGACTGTGCACCACATAGACCAGATGCACAGTCAGTGAGCCTCTCAAGTCACTCACTGCAGCTGTTGCAGTAGGATCTTTTCCGCCTTTGAAACGCAGGCCAGGATGCCTTCTGAAGTGAAAGGTGGACCAGTTTTTTCAAACTTCTAGTCCACCTTTCACTAATGCTGTGTTCAGAGTGCTGGTACATGTTCCTGCCTGTGTGCGGAACAGTGCATCACTGTAAGAGGGTGCACTGTTGCGGTCTACATGGTCTATCAATGGCGCAAACATCCAAGGATGCATTGTGGGACAGAGTGGCACAGTGTCCTATATATAATCATATCCCAGGTGGTTGGACACTATTGTGTGGTCAATGCTATCAAATACTGCTGAGAGTGCATTTGTATCAAGGTGCATAACTGGAGTGTGTCTTGAGCTGTGTCTATCTTTTCAATGATGTTTAGAAGTGTGGCTTCTGTAACACAGTGAGGATGAAAGTCAGGATGGGAGTCACAAGGCAGATTGTTTTTGTCTAAATGAATGTAAAGTTGTGAAGTTACTATTGTTTAAATTGGAATTAACAACTACCATCCAATAACTTGGAAGTAGGGCATTTGCTCTGAAATGATTGCTAACAATTTCTCATACATAGGGAAGAAGTTGATGTCACAGGAGGCAGGATGAATTCTGTGTAGGTGGGATGCAGATGAGATATTGTCTGGGATGGAACTGGATTAATTCCATGACATCTGGACTGGGGAACTCCCAAATGGATAGAGCAGGACCATGACTAAAGTTTGGGGGAGGTCTGTGATAGGTGAGAAGAGCACAAATGGCTAACCAAAAAGTGGATAAATCATTCTCTTGTATCCCAGGTATTAGGTTGAAGACTGTATTTCAGGGCGTCATCACAATAAAGTTGATTCCTTTGCTATTATGACAGTAGTAAAAAAGTACATAAACAGAAGCAAAAAAAACCCAGAAAATAAGTGCAGACCATGGCTACTATTCAGAAAAGCATTTAATACAGTTTCTAAGGGGTACTCCTGGAGTACCGACGGCATCACATACTCATAAGTTCAATTCATATAGGTACTGGCATACATTTACACCTACAACAGTTCTGTCTGACGTTCAGAGTTCTCCGTCAAGAGTGCAGAGAACTCCACACAAGTAGCCCTACATTATAGATGTAAATGTTTGAGTGGCTAGAGAATTGAGAATATCTGCTACCTACTCGGAGCAGGAAAAGGAAAAGCTTTCCTGATTCTCTTTTGGAGAGGCATGTACTAGATCTATGATGATGACAGATTGATGTTTGATAAATCTTGCTTGAAAGCATTGCAGCTGCCCCACAATCACTTTTGTGTTTGAATCATGAATGAGGTTTGGACATTCTTTACGATTTGGGGATTCAATATGAAGGGGGCCTATTTTTGCAGATCTTTTTGTAAATGAATGGCTTTATACTGTGTTAGTCCAAGCTTTTGGGCTGAGGGTACTGTTGAAATAGAAATGTTTACTGTGTGTTTACTGAAAGGGTGGGTCATGGGGGTGAAAGTTTTGTTTTCCTGTCTTGGTACCAATTGATTTAGGAGTATTTGAGTCATCCTTTCTTTTTTATGCTTAAGGCATTTCAAGTGAACTGAACTAAGGACAGTCTTCAAGAAATCAGTCAGCTGGAGTTCAGTGTGGATATTCTGTTGTGGAAAGGAGTAGAACATCACAACATGAAAGTTGATTGGTCAAAGAGAGACCAACTATAAATATTGGAAATGGTGAGGCAAATAGAAGCCTAGAGGAATCCCAAAGGGATGTTGCATAAGCCTGAAATCCTGATGTTATATTTGTATTGGGTTTCAATATTCAATTGGAAAGAAAACAACTAACGGGGAGCATCTCTTTCTAGTTCAGCTATAGTTGCAACATGAATCAGTAGGATGCTGTGGTCCACACTATTGAAAGACACACATAGGTCCAAGATTAGGAGGAGAGCTAAATGGCCTAAGCAATTTTTTAGGTCTCACCTACCTGGCAGCGCAGGCCTTCTGGTGATAAAAGTCCTATTGGAGACTTACAAAAACTTACACTGAGCTTAGAGTCTGTCCCATTGCTTTCCATTGGTGGCTTTGTCATCAGTCTCATTTGTGTGCTTCCTCTTTGATGGCTTGCATCATCTTTTTATGTTTGTGCCTGACCTACTATTTTTAAGATTAGTTAAGCACTCCATGAGAGGGCATGTGTTTTCCATCTCTCTCTCTCTCTCTCTCTCTGTCTGTCTGTCTGTCTCTCTCTCTCTCTCTCTCTCTCTCTCTCTCTCTCTGTCTCTCTCTCTCTCTCTCTCTCGTTTCTCCCATTCCAAATAACCAGCCCCATGCTTCATGTTCTTTCCAACATGTGCTTCTTCCTCCCTGTGCTTCTCTCTCACTCATGTGTTGCCTTTTCAGGGTCTTACATTGTATTGACATCAGTCTCAGTCATAAGTCCAAATTCATAACATCTCACCACAGCCAGCTCTCTTATAGTCATGTACATCCATTGTTTAAGGTTCATCTATGCCCTTCGAAATTCATCCGTTGAAAGTGGTTCCATGAATCTAGTTGGCAACATATGGGATTTGAAAATAAATGATTAAGATGCAAATTCCAGAAGAACCTCCCTTGTTTTTTGTGGTGATCAAATAAAATCCCATCGGTACCCTCAACTGGCCCCGGTAGAAGTAATTTGCAGCTGACCATGTGGTATTTTGATGAAGTTAAACCAATGGGGTGCAGTCAAAGAAATGGTGAGAGTGTCAGAATGCGTCAGTGAGTTTTGTGTTTTGGCATTTAAAAATACACTTGCACAATCTTTCATCAGAAAAATAAGAAGATATTAAGTTGTGCTCCAAAAGGTTTGAAAACTCCCTGGCCATAAGCCTGGCTAAGGGCCCAATTTAGACTTGGGTGGTAATGGAAAACTGCTAAATCTGAATTACTTCATCCACC
Organism: Lissotriton helveticus; assembly: GCF_964261635.1. Lineage (NCBI taxonomy): Eukaryota > Metazoa > Chordata > Amphibia > Caudata > Salamandridae > Lissotriton > Lissotriton helveticus. The sequence goes on along the minus strand of NC_136059.1, from coordinate 956,829,208 downwards.
ATACTATTCCTACAGTAGAGGAAATGAACTTGGGAGGTATTCTCCGGATATAGCAATTACTCAACACATTGAAAGACGTTCAATCCCCACCCAGCTCTTTCCTAGGCCCTAACAACTTTAGTATATCTAATTAACACTGATAGCAGCAGCATTGATTACCCCACTGATACTTGATGAAATGCAGTTTTTGGTCCTAATGCGCCACAGTTCCATAAAAAAGGTAAAATATTGCTTGTAACTTAACAAGATATAACATAACAAAACGTGTGCTCATTTTCTGTCTCTTGACTATATTCTCAATATACTTTTGCAGCCTGCGTCAGACTTGAAGTGACCCCGAGGGACAATATGTACCGAGGGTTTTCAGCCATTATGTGTTTTCGGCGAACCCCGAGTTATTATGCCCATCCGTGTCTTGTGGGAGACTCCGGGTTAAATAAAGCCCGCGAAACAATAAAAACACATTCAGTTTTTTTCTGTGGGGGCCTCGGTGGACGATGGAGGGGAGAAATCACCGTGCACTGCTCTCAAGACGCTCCTTTTTCACACTGCTTCGTATTCATTAATTAGTCTGAGGTTTTCTCCGTGTTTGGTTTACAAAGCCACTGAAACCCACGCACCAATTTAACATATTTATGACCTGGGTGTTCTTTCTTTCCTCTGAGACTGTACCACAATTGTTCCCGGGTCCCAGAGACCGCCGAGCGCCTCTGCCCTTGAAAAGAGACAGCATAAAGAAGGAAGTGAATGTGTGAGGGGTGAATACCGTCCACAAAACAACTGCGCACAATTTGGCCCATGGCCCCGGGGGTCACTTTAATGGAGTGGCGCCCCAGCCTCTATTGAGTGGATGGGAGACTATTAACTCTTAACAACTCACAGGCCCAGGTTATTTATTTATTGCTTCAATGGCTTGCGATTGCTGCCTGCATTTAATGCACCCCCTGGGAGCAGAGATGGCAGCGTCATGTTACATAAAAAATAAAAACGCAAGTTATTTTAAAACTGTAATTGGCATTTTACGAGCGCCATAAAATCTTTCCGAACAAATAGTGATTAACCTCTTACAGCTACAAAGTGCAGACAAAATTAAGATATTGATCAAAGAAAGTAGGGGGCGTTCTTTTTAAATTATTACGTCTTCTCTCAAGATCACTGATATGATTATACTTGTATTGTTTTTGGTGTGGCAATCTGACAATCTGCAGGGACGTCCATTCTTTCAGCTCAGAAAATGGCACTATCCACACACTATTGTTGTGTCAATAAATGGGCGTTCTCATCTGTCTCGAGATAGGGAATCTGACATCGACCCCTGCAGCTCTAATGGGCAGTGTCAGACTCGGGGCCTGTGTGCTACAGAGCTGCAAAGAGGCAAGGTATTTTATCGTATTCCCTTTCAGATGGCTTGGGACGCCATTCAACAGTGTGCAATGGCATGAAGATGCCTCTTATTTAACCACTTCACACCCTTGAATGAGCGCTCCATTGCATTTACTTTAATCAAATAAAGGATTTTGGGATATTCTGTCCCTGAAATCAGACGATTCATTAAAATATATACACACCAAATTAGGACTGATTGTGGCATGAATCACATTTCCCTGGATTAGAATCCCTGACATGTGGCCATTGTCCCTTTTCTGACATCTTCTTTCTGCTCTGGGTGTAATAAAAATATATGGCTTTAGGTTATGTTATTGTTTGTTTATTTGTTTACACTTTTTTATATAAGTAGGCGACTGAAGTCTCTTTATTATATTGGTGTGGAGAGTTTTCTTATTATAGGGGCGTTCTGACATTAAAACATGCATGTACTAAGAAAACACATCCCTTGCAGCTTGTAATAACCTATTACAAAGCACCAGTGAAGTTGCTTAATAAGAAAACATATCCCTTGCAGCTTGTAATAACCTATTACAAAGCACCAGTGAAATTGCTTAATAAGAAAACACATCCCTTGCAGCTTGTAATAATAACCTATTACAAAGCACCAGTGAAGTTGCTTTATATTGTGCTACTGTTCAGGGGCGCAACTAGGTCTTAATTTCGGGGGGGGCTAACATGGCAAATGAAGGGGCGTGGCTAATGTTAATCAATGGGGCGGGGCTAAAATGTCAGATAAACGGGATCGATTAATGCTCAGGTCAAGTGGAGAAAACATGCAACCCTAAAATTACCCCCTCGCACCCCAAAACCCATTACCACCCTGAACCCTGAAATCATCCACCTAGAACCCCAAACCCACGCCAATCCCTAAAATTACACCCTTACCCCCCAAAACCCATACCCACCCTGAACCCTAAAATTACCTCTGGCACCCCAAAACCCATACCCGCACTGATCCCTAAAATTACACCCTTGCCCCCCCAAATCCATTACCACCCTGAACCCCAAAATTACCCCCGGCACCCCAAAACCCATACCCACCCTGAACCCTAAAATTACCCCCTGGCACCCCAATTCGAAACCCACCCTGAACCCTAAAATTACCCACTAGCACCCCAAAAAATGAACACTACAAACTTACACTACATATTCATATTCGGAGGGGACTCTCCTCTTTAGAGAAAGATCCATGGCCCTGTTCACCATTTATCTGGTGAGGTGCGCTGTGGATGTGAATTCCCTACAAGTGCATGGACAGCAGGGGGAATGGGATGTCCAGTGCAAGTGAAGCTTTTCCTTTGTAAATTAATTCCTTCTGGCGTCATAGCCCAGGGTTTGCTGTCTGTGCACTTGTATGGAATACACATCCATACAAGTGCACAGACAGCAAACCCTGGGATATGACACCAGCAGAAATGCCTTTACAAAGGAAAAGCGTCACCTGCACTGGCCAGACCTTTCCCCCTGCTGTGTGCATCTTCCCACTCCCACCCCATGCTGAACACATCAAGTGCTTAGGTGAAATCCCTGCCTTCAGGCAAGGATATCAACTCGGCGCTAGTAAAGGAAAACAAGAGGGGGGGGCTGGGGGTTTACTTGATACTGTTCAGAGGCTGGCTGGCTCGGGCTGCCGGGCCTCTCAGAATGCATCAATAACAATGACATTCTCAGCTCCGATGCGCAGTCATCTCAGTGCGTGTCAATTAGCCCGGGCTGAAGAAGACGACGGGGGGGGCTGAAGCCCGGTGAGCCCAATGGGTGTTGCGCGCCTGCTACTGTTAGTCTACCTCCTCCTTAGCCATTTGCGATCTAAATAATGGGAGGAGAAAGCCTGGGCAATGAGGTCATGACGTATGCTTTGTGGGGATTTACACGACCGCCTCACAGGCTTCACATCAGGGCCTCCCTGAGAGTGCCCATCGAACCACCATCGAATGCCCCACTGTGAGCCTGTGGTGCAGCAAAACTAGGGGCATATTAGCAAGAACCTCGTTAAAATTATCGCCATTTTAGAGGCAGGAAACTGCCGCTAAAACGGCGATAATGGGCTTGCTAATATGCATTATAGAATTCCAATAGAAGCCCAAGTTAGATGTGCAGGACATCTAACCTGGGCTTCTATTGGAATTCTATAACGCATATTAGCAAGCCCATTATCGCCGTTTTAGCTGTAGTTTCCTGCCGCTAAAACGGCTATAATTTTAACAAGGTTCTTGCTAATATGCCCCCTAGTCTGGTTGGAGCGGTTACCAGGACAATTCCGTATTGTGGGTGCTGCACGTTTCCAGCCAATCACTTTAGTCCGATGCAAAAGTCATGAGATTGCCTGCATATGAAGCTGCTGCCAAGGATTGAATGAGAACATGAAGTAAACTCCATCACAGCATATTAGAGGGCTACATTTACAGTTCTGAATTTGCCTTTTAATAAGCGGAGGCCCAACATTGTATCTGTTATATTTAAGGATCTGAAATAGCTACTAAAATAAAGGTAAGTGCTAGACCTGATAGGTCATAAGGTGGTCTTCCCCCAAACAATATGCCTACTAATTTCCTGTTTGCTGAAATCCGTTTTTATTGGCTTTAGCACTGCTAACCAGTGCTTATGCTCACTCCTTAAAACATGCTATGATTGACCTACACTTGACTGGCACATTTAGTTTACTTATATGACCCTAGTAAATTGATACAACATGAAAACAGGGCCTGTAATTAAATTATACTAGTGGGCTTGCAGCACCTACTCTGCCACTTACTTAAGTAGTCTTTTAAAACATGTCTCAGGCCTGCAATTGCAGCTGTATGCAGTTCCAAACAGCCGATTTGACCTGGGAAAATAAACCTTTTGCCAGCCTAAAACTACCTTTTTAGGTCTCGCCTGTGAATGCGCATGCGCATTGAGCTTGCGAGACTATAGGGGCTTAAACAGACTTTAACCAACTTGCGAATCCGTGGCGATTCCTTGCAGTGCCCGTCAAATTTAAGCTCAATGCGCGAGCGCATTGACATTAAAAGCGCGTGCACATGAAAGCAACAAGGCTCCCTCCCATGGCTATCACCACCCCCAGCCGCCAGCACCTCCCCTTGCTCTCCCCGCACACAGCCAGGCTTGCATTTCTCCTCCCCCTCCCCAGCCGCCAGCACCTCCCCTCTCTCTCCATGCACACAGCCATGCTCACATTTCTCCTCCCCCTCCCCAGCCGCCAGCACCTCCCCTCTCTCTCCCTGCACACAGTCATGCTCACATTTCTCCTCCCCCTCCCCAGCCGCCAGCACCTCCCCTCTCTCTCCCTGCAGTTTCACGGCCGTGTCTCGTCTTAAACCCGCAACTCCACGACTCCAAGCGCCACCGCCTCAGCCTGCACAACTCCAGATAACAGACTATTTTTTTAAAAAAATTCGCCAGCCTTCGCCATCTGTTCCCCAGCCCCCAGCCGCCATTACCTCCCCCCGTACACACCAGGCTCGCATTTCTCCTCCCCCTCCCCAGCCGCCAGCACCTCCCTCTCTCTCCCTGCACAACCACTACCAACAGAGCAAAGCTATTAAAGTGACCAGGCATCCCACCCCCTCCGTCTCCAGCCCGCGCCGCGCTCTCCCTCTGTTGCCACACGCATTACACTTAGTAGGCAGACCACCCCCTCCTCCCTATGCTCGCTCGAGTTGCAGGCAGCCCACCTCCTCCCTCTCCATACTGAGTGGATTTCAGTGACGATTGTTTTATCACTCAGAGTTGTTTTGTTCAAATTTCCACTGAAATCTAAGCAAATCACCATTTATGGACAGCTATGGACGTCAAAAACAAAAAAAAACCACCCATGTTCTATCTCCACCAATCTTAATGGTGGCGCTTTACTAAATTACAACTTCGCTAAGTGTAGAACATACTCAAGCAGAACAAAAACAACACTATTCTGACCGATGGTGCCGCAAAATACATACAATGTTACAGACTCACAAAACAAACAGAACACTAACGGCAATCACATATAATAACAAACAAATAATCACTGATGAAAGCAAATCCACTCATGCAATGGAAAATTGAGCACATAATGATTGCAAGAGGCAGGCAGCAGCAGGCCCATCACAATACTTTTGATTGAAAAAAAATCCATCTGTTTCGAGAAAAACAAAATGATTTGCTGTGATACGGCGAGCAGCGCTGTGTGTTGAGAACATCCACAAAACCTGAGCTCTCACTTACATCTTCGAAAGTAAACTTTGCAAAAACTGACCAAGCATTGACGTCCTCTATTGACTCTGTTACAAAAGCTGGGGATTTGATATGCATACAGGAGCAGACTGGAGGAACCAAATATCACTCCGGACAGCAAGTGCAATGCTTGACATATGAGTGCAGCCTTTATATGATTGTATTCGTAGCACTGTGGGGTCATTGTGTGGAAGTATAAGCACCCACCATATAAGTCCAAAGCTACAACAACTCAGCATTAAAACAAAAAGCGTTTGCATTATTGCACTTGCTGCTGCCGTCATCCAGAGGCTGGAATCTACGCACAAGCCCTGGAGTAAGGCCCAGAGTTGGCGTATTCTCCAGCATGTACAACCTTGAGATGTACCTCTTACAGTAGTTGAATGATACAGCAAGTCCACACACCCACGCACACGCACTCTCTCTCACCCACCCACGCACACGCACTCTCTCTCACCCGCACACGCACTCTCTCTCACACGCCCTCGCACACTCTCTCTCATGCCCACGCACACTCTCAAATGCCCACGCACACTCTCTCTCACACGCCCACGCACACTCTCTCTCACATGCCCACAAACCACCACCACCCACACACCACAGCCACCCATACACCACAGCCGCCCACACACCACAGCCGCCCACACACCACAGTTTGGGGTCCAGCATATGACTGTCAGGCATCCGCTTCAAAACATGTATGTTTGCTATAGACATGGGCAGGAAGAAAAGCAGATGAGGCAACAAGTACTATCAAAAAGGTTTTTATGGTCAGAAAGAGGGAGGAAAGTCGTCATCGTTTACAAGAAGTGTGCAGCCAAAAAAAATCTCAACACCCATGTTCTATCTCCACCAATCTTAATGGTGGCGCTTTACTAAATTACAACTTCGCTAAGTGTAGAACATACTCATAGCAGAACAAAAACAACACTATTCTGACCGATGGTGCCGCAAAATACATACACATACAACACTCACCCTCAAACTCTCAGCCTCACTCACCAACAACTATCATCACACACTCTCACACCCCCTTACCCTCACCCCCTCATCCTCACACACCCTCACAACACTCACACCCTCACTCATACTAAAACCGTCACCCTCAATCACCCTCACACACCAGCACACACCCTCACACCCCCGGACCCTCACATCCACTCACCCTCACACTCACACCGTCCAAGTTCACCCTCCAACTACACCCTATAACTACAATACCACCCTACAACTCTACCCTCCAACTACAACTCCACCCTCCAACTCCACACATAAATAGCGTTAGGCAACATTTATTTTAATAAGTAAAAATCGGATTGCACACTTGTAGCTATTCAAATATAAAAACTTAATGCATCGTGAGGACAGTGCAGCAATTAATACACAAAAATGCAGAAAGAGATTGTAAAATAAATCATTTTTTTAACAAAAAACATAAATGCACACAAAATAGGGAAACATCTGAATACACTGCAAATAATACAACAATTTAAAAGTGGACAAAGCCATCTAAAGGACACAAATTCACAACAGAAAGCACTTACTAAAGTAAGGGAAAATAAACCATTAAACAATGCCGGAAAAAACCCAAAACACAAACAAAGTCCGTAATCACAAAAGCACGAGACTTCACAGCCTAATTGCAATTCTTCCAAAACTACAGTAAAGCATTCCACTCAAAGTAACCAAAAAATTATAAACAATTAATAAAGGTGGCTTTATACGTATACTTGACCATTAATTAACATACATAGTACTTTAAAGTCATTCAAATGGTATTGAAAACATAACATTTCTTTTTGATAAAAAAATACAGGTTTTGAAAAGTATAAGCTTACACTCCATAAGTATTGCTTTAAAATGTTATAGTACTTACAAAAACATACATAAGGGATTGGTGCTCAAAAGCAGCAAAAACATGTAGGTTTCAAAATATACAGCAAATATAGCTTTTACGTACCAGTACAATAAATAGAAATATTTAAAGGTGGGCGAAATTCAGAAAGTAGACGGAAAACAAAACAACAAAGAAAACATAAATACAATTTAATCAACAACAAAACACAAGGAACAATAAAAAAAAGTACCGTCTAAATAACACATTGTCAAATAAACAAATATAGCAACATGTAGAAAGAGTACACCCCAAAACGTTTTCTTTATAACATACATTACATAAAAGTAAGCAAAAATACATTAACTAAGGGAAATTAGAAACATTCCATAAAAGTACAATAGGTACATACACAAGCCAAGTACGATCGCAAAGTTAATTCTTTAAAAAACATTACTAAACATTACAAAACTTAATAAATATTTATATAGTAAAGAAACACTAGGTAAACAACACAAAAAATGATTAGATTGACAACTTACCTGTCAAACGACGCGGCTACAACGCGGGAAGCACGACGCGCCTTAGACATACGCCGGTTCCTGAAGATCTGGAAGTTTCCCAATTAACGTGACGCAATTGCAACGCTACGTAAGAAAACGTTGCAATTTGATTGGACGGAATACACGTCAATCAAAATCCAAGGTAAATCGGCAAAATAAACTAGAACGCTAACCTAAATAACATAGGTAGCGTTATGGCACAGGGTAGCGTCCGCAATTTTTACGCACAAACAAAAAAAAAGGGAAAAGGGACTAATTCTAGGACTATGCAAAATTCCGTAATCAAAACGCACACACATACAAACTCACACTGCCACACACACACAAGCTCACAACAACACAACAACACACACACATACAACACACTTACAGTCACCCCCACACACTCACCCTCACACCCTCACTCACCCTCACACAATTACCATCACACCCCATCTCTCACCATCACACCATCACCCTCACACCCCATCACCCTCACACCCCATCACCCTCACACACCACTCACCCTCACACACCATTAATCACTCACAGAATAACCATCACACACAACCACTTACCCTCATCATCACTCAGCGCCAACACAGCATCAATAGTTCAAATATGTTTTGCCAATGTTACAAAAAATATTCAAAATGTCAAACTAAATCTTAAAAATGCACTTCTGTTCTTGGATTTTGGCCACAATAAAATAAACAAAATCTTCACTAAATATATTTAATAAAGTTTAAGCTAATAGCAATATAAAATAACATGCATTTTTTTTACGTATTAATTATTTAAAAAAATTTAAAGCCATTGATTTTTTTTTATATCAATACATAAAAGTCACGTACATACTAAACATGTTGCTTTACAAATGCTAGAGGTGCCACATTTACAAAAATTCTAACTATTGCCTTTGTAAAGAAGAAAGCTATTAATTTAGCTATTTACAAAAAAATACATACATAAAAAAAAAATAACACCTATGCCTCTAACTTTCCTACTGCAAGACCTATTGCATTTCCAATGCTTGTTAATACATGTAAGTCACCCCTAAGGTACGCCCTAAACAGCCGATAGGGCCGGGTGCAGTGTATTTAAAAAGTTGGCTTTGTACTTTTAAGTTTTACATGTCCTGGTAGTGAAAAACTTGTAAATTCATTTTTTGCTACTGGGAAGCCTACCTCTGACAGAGGATAACATTGGGTTACCTTATTACATTTAATAATTGATACCTTTTGGTGAGGGGCAGGTAGGAATGTCATATTTACACTCAAAATAATTGTAGTTTAAAATTCTCTTAAATAGTAAAATCGGATTTTAAGTCACAATTCTGGAAATGTTTGTATTTTCTTGTCCTACATGACTGGGTGTAGATGGCAGTTGGCCTTTGTGTATTCTTCCAAGACAGTGAGACAAAAGGGGACTAAGTGTTGGCAGGACAGGTCATCCTGCCAGGATGGGAGGGGCAGAGCTGTCCCCTTCTCTAATTACATTTCACAATGGCTTCCTCCAGCATACTCACAACAAACATGATAGCAGCCTGTTGTCACCCTGGACCCCTTGAAGCCTGGGCAAGGGAGGGGAGGAAATTCCAGAACCAAATGTGGGGGGGGAAGAGTCTAGAATTTTCTCCCACTTCAAAGCTGGCACCAGGTATAAATATTGGACCAGCAGACAAACTCTTCAGTACACTCCTGGACCTGTGGATATTTCGAAAGAAGGACTGCCCTACTGCCAGAGGACTGCCCTGCTACTTGAAGTCTGCCATGCTCTCTGAGAAGGAAGACTAGACCTGCTCTTTTCATCCCAGGCAGAGTAACTCCAAGGGTCAGGCAGCCTCCCTTCCATTGCCCACCTGACCTTCTGCACTGGACCTGCAAATGGACCTGCCAGAGCCCTGCTGGAGTAAATTCCTGATCCTCTAGAGGTGCCTCCCTAGGTCATGGACCTTTGGCCTGCATCAGTTGAGCGCCTCCTGTGAAGAAAAGGAGAATGCCTGAAGTTTTGGGCTCTTCCCGACCGTGAATGGGCCAGCTCATGCCGGAATCTTGCCGCCCGTGATGACCACTAAAGCAAGGCTCCGATTGAGCAGACTCTTCATGGTACAGCGATCACCAGTGACGACTGGCAACATGAGACCTGCACTTCAAGCTACAGCATCGTGAGCCTGCAGTGACCACCAATGCAATGCTCCAGCAATGACCATCCGCAATGCCTTACAGGTTCTTTGTGCTACAGAGACTGATGACCATCTGTGACGCTCAGCGTACTCTCCGCTCTACAGCGACAACCATCTGGGACACTTACCCTGCTCCTCATGGCCTCCTCCACCGCGAACTAGACTCTTTGCACCAAACTTTGAGAAAGTACACCTTTTTCAGCTGAACTAATCTGGCCTCTGTATTCGACCCACGCTCATTGCAGTCGGTTTGAACTTGTGACTTTCCCCTGGTCTAGCACAAAAGAACCGCAAGTGGAGCTTTGTGCTTTAGGGTGCTAATGTTTGAGAATGCACATCTCCAGTTTTACTAATTGGATTTTTGTCATTTTGATCAGATTTTATTTACAAAATTTCACTCTGTTTTTCTAATTTGTTGTGGGGTTTTTCTTGTGTTGTGTTGTGTTGTTCTTGTCTTGTTTTAGTTTATTACTGTTTTTGGGGTGCATAAATACTTTACACATTGCCTCTAAGTTAAGCCTGACTGCTTTTGTGCCAAGATAACTGGGGGCAAGCACTAGTTAATTTAGTGACATTTGTGGTTCACTCCGGCAGGGATTGGGTTGTTGCTTGAGAAGGGTGTTTGTCACCCTCAATTAAAAACCCAATTTCCTACAGTAAGGGGCATATTACGATGTCCGTCGAGTTGCCTCTGTCCGACACCGTCACAGGCTTGGGACTGACCGACCTCTGGTCGGTGGTTCCAACCACCTGATTACGATGCGTTCGGTGCATATTAACTTTGCTCTATGGGAGCTTGTGTTATGGCCATAGACTGGCTCCTATAGAGAAATGGATGTGTGTGTATAACCCTGCACCCTGTGGCAGGCGCCCAATGGGCCTACCACACAGTGCAGGGTTTTACAGGGGAGTACTCTAGGTACCCTCTTGACCACCAACCATGGACTGCAGAGGCAAGGGGCCCTGCTAGGGACCCCCAAAGACACTTTCTGATGGCTTTCCTGTGTCAGAAACGCAGACACGGAAAGGCTGTGGGAAACCAACATCGTAATCCCGAAGACGGAAACGCCGTTCACAGGGGAGTACGGTGCGGTTTAAACCAGCCGGAAGACTCCGAGAGCCGATCGGAAATGCGTCGGAATGACGGGTCAGTTTACGTTCTGACCACCGACATTGTAAATGGGCAGTCAGACCGCAAACCGACAGTGTAGGTCAGAAAGTTTCCGACTACGGTCGGAGGCTTTCCGACCAACATTGTAATCGGCCCCTAGGTGTCTTGTTAGATCTGGCCTAGATAACGGGATATACATGTTGTGTGGTTTTTTTGCTAGCCCTCTTTATCTAATGGTCTGTTCAAGTGCCATTCACATTTTGCTTCTACCCACCACAGCATACATTATGGGGCAAATGGGTTGCCCCACTTCAGGCATGGGCTCTCTTCACTGTGAGTAACAGTTTTTTGTTTGTGTGCACATGTATATCCACCTAAAATGTAGTCCACAGAGCAATGGCTGGTGCCCCCATCTATGCTTTAATTTCATGTTTTTTTAAGTTTATTTTTTGTGATAGGTCACGTTTTACCAAAAGAAACGTACATAATAATTAACTTATAAAGAACCGCCGACAGTGGACAGTGAAAGGGGATAAGAAGCTGTCATTGCCCAACCAATCACTTTAGAAGATATGTGTGAGAAAGTGCTATCTTTCTTGCCTTGGTATGCCCCCACTTTTTTTCTGAACTGCTGATGTGCTTTGACTGAGTGTGCCCTGGTTCCTGCCAACCAGGTACCCAGGGCCTGTGTTCCTTCCCTAAACCTGTGTTGAAACTAAAACCCAATAGGCATCTCTGGACACCTATCAGCCCCTAGTAAATGATACCCTAGGCACCCAGGGCATGGTGACCAGAGAAGGCCCCTGAGGGCTGCAGCACTGATTATGCCACCCTCCGGGGTCCTGTACTCTGACACCCACACACTGCCTTTGCAGGCTGTGTGTCTAAGTAACAGAACTAAACAGAGAGTCGACATGGCACACACTCTTGTGTGCCATCCCCACAGAACCCACTGTCCTGGCATACTTCAGTCACCCCTCTAGCTGGGTGCCCTTTGGCAGAGGTGTGGGCACAGGTGCATGAGCCCTGTGCCCCTTTAGTACCCAAAGCCATTCCTGAGCACTGTAAGTGCAGTGATGCCATTAAGAGTATATGGTGCTGGGAGGTTGTCATTACGATCTCCACAGCACCATTATGGCTACACTGAAGACTGACAAGTTTGGTATCAAACTTCTCAGCACTTTAAACCCGCACTGATGCCAGTGTGGGATTTAATGTAAAATGCACCAGAGGGCATCTTGGAGATGCCCTCTGAAACCCTAACCTACAATCCACGTCTGGCTGAGTGGCTGCAGAGGCTGCCACACAACAGACATGTTGCTGGACCCCGCTCTCCTGGGTCTGCAATAATGCACATCCTGGACGAGGTGCTGGTCTCCTCCCCCAGGATGGGCAGGGGGAAGCTTCAAAGGCATGCCGCCTCTGTGAGCTTCTCCAGACCATTTGCTGTACCCAGCAACCAGCCCCCACCAGTCCTGACCCCCACTCTGGCGGGAAGACTGGCGGGAAAAACTACGTCAGGAAGGGGGGTGCCAGCCTGTGCCAACCCCACCCCTCAGGTGGGGGAGACGAGGTGAAACACAAACCCCGGGCCCCGGCCATCTTGAAGATGGGGAGCCCTGCCCTATCACAGCTAGGCTCCTGCCCCCCTCCCACAGGAGAGGAGCAGGCTAGGGGGTGTACCCACCCCAGGGCAGGGACCCATTGGTCCCTGTCCTTGCCCTAACTGCAACACCCCTAAATTAAGTATTTAGGGGCTCCCTGAACCTTCCTTCCTCAGATCCCAATACGAAAAGAAGAAAGAAGATCAAGAAGAAGAAGACCCGCCGTGCAGCTGCTAACAACAGGACGAAAACAACTGACTTGGCCCCAGCCCTACCGGCCTGTCGATCCTGGAACCTGCTCCTGCTTAATCCCGGCGACTCCTGCGGACAGGAACCTTGGGACACCCGGAGGACCTGCCTGCCTTGACCCTCTTGAAGACTGGGACTCCCATCAGCAGAGGCTCTGCTACAACAACCCACCTGGTGCCAACCAGGAAGCTCCGGAACAGCCCATTCTGCACCCGCCGAGCCCGGGCCGGGCCCAACCATACCAAGACCACGAGGACGTCCCCCTGGCGACTGGGACCCGAAGTCCAGTGCCCAAAGACCCTCCTCGACAAACCAGCCGACGCCTGCAGACTCAGAACCAGGGGCCACCCCAACCGCGACCAGCCGAGGGTAAGCTTTTCCGACACCCCTGCACCCGGAACCCTACAGCCCCCTGTGCCTCCCTTTGGGGTACCTACCTGTGCTCCAAGATCCCAACTTACCCCTCGAAGTGCCTGTCGCCCCTGTAGAGTCTCCGTCCCCGAGCCTGCAGCCTTTGTTACTTTTTGACCTTTCCCATTGGATAACATTGAGCGCCCGACGGCTCAAAAGCACCCTGCACCCAGCCGCCCGAGTGCCGCTGGCTGTGACCCCTGGGTCCTATCCTATTTCTCCCCTAGCCCTGAGCAAGTGACCAGGAGCCCAGCTCCCACAGCCGCGTGGCCTGCTAGCCAGCAGCCACCAACCGAAGGCCCCCCTTCCCTCATTGGATATCATTGGGCCTACCTACCTCTGCACCTGGCCGCCCCTGTGCCACTGGGAGTGAACTAACTGTACTTGTCTGACCCTGGGGGACCCCTGAGTCTATGCCCAGAATCTTAACTTCACCAACCAAGTACTCACCTGGAAACCGGAAATTTAATGAATCTAAGATCTAGTCCTGGGACTACTAAAGTAATCTATATAGTAATCAACATGTGGAAAACCCATTGAGCTCAATACTATAGTGTGTTTTAGGATTGTGTTGCTTACTGTCAATACTGTATTAATTGTGTGCACAAACTTTATTGCTCCTTTGCAAAGTAATTACATGAGAGAACTCATAACAAGAAAAGTATATTTTTATAACTGTTGGTTCTAAAAATAAAACACCTATATCTGTGGATATAAAAACAATTGGCCTGGAGTTCAGTCCTTCAGTGTGTAAAACCTTTTGCTGACTGAGTGTGTACAACAAATGCTTTACACTGTCCTCTGGTACTGCCTTACTGCTCGACCAAGCTACCACTTTGGAGAGTAAGGTCAGTTCTGACTTTAACCTCTTTTATACCTCTGGGGTTGGTGGACTCTATACACACTGTACTTCATTCTAGTCCAGTATATATAAAGCCACTTTCTCACATTCGAACTGCCAAGTCATGTCTTCCCTGACCCGGAAACAAGCATCCTTGGACCGGTTTCAGGTTCATAACCCTCATCAGCCAGGCTATCTTGAATCCAGTGATGGATTAAACCCAGATCATTTGACAGGGGGTGAGTGTTTGATTCGCTCAAACACTCCGTCCATCATCCCCTTTGGTATCGCTTTGTTCGCCCTAAGTTGGCAGGGTATGCCCAGACGTGGGTCCCTTGCTCACTCTGCCACTGGATTCAAGTTAGCCTGGCTGATGAGGGTTATGAACCCGAAACCAGTCCCAGGATGCTTGTTTCCGGTCCAGGGAAGACATGGCTTGGCAGTTCGGGCTGGACTGTTCCCATGAGGCACAGGGTCAGACTGATTTGCATATGGCCATGTCTGAACTGGCGTGGTGGAATGAGCTAAAGAATGTTGATGGATTAAACCCAGATCAGTTGACTGGGGGTGAGTGTTTGATTTGCTCAAACTCTCCGTCCATCATCCCCTATGGTATCGCCTTGTCCTACTGTGGGCAGTGTTTGTGAAGAAAAAGAGACTTAGGGACATGCAAATCATTGTTCAGGTGACCATAGGAACCTTAGCTACCCTCTGGGAGGAGGTCATAAATGCCACCTCGTCATGGAAGACACCGCATGGCCCCTACAATCGTGTTTCTGATGATCACAGGGAGGTAATGAGTGGGTGGACAGGAACACTGTCTCACAATGTTTATGGTGAAGAGGATTTACCTTAAATTACTACTCTAGTCAGGGGAGTTACACTCCAATTAATGAAATCATCATCTGCCTATTATGTGAGACGCCCAGGGTATCTTGAAGTATTATATTGCATTTAATACTTATGCTCATTTACATATTTATTCTTTACACTGATAAGGCGACGTTCAGACTATGCCTCCTAGTACTAGTCTGGTGGAATGGTCGCCTCAGGGGGAATGCTCTTCCACCAAGTGAAGAGTACATCAGTGTTTTTGCACCCGGGATTATCGGGTCCTGGAACACCAGGCCCAGTTTCACTGGGTGCAGATCTGCCTCAGTTCAAACTGCAGGCCACAGTAGGGGCTGCGGACTGCGGCATAGACTAGCCCCACTTGATCCTCTGAGATACCATGGTATAGTATGTAACCCTCTTTCTCTGACAAATAAATGTCTTGTCTCCCTATGCCCCCCTGACACTGGTCCACTACCCTTTATCATCATGCAGCTTCTTCTTTTATAAAAATGTGTGTACAGGCTTTCAGAGTAAATATATTGTTTTATGCGAAATCGACACCTAACATAAATTTGGAAGGCTATGTTAAACTTTCTTCTAACTTTTATGCTCCTTATGAGTCCTGTGCTAAATCCTGGGGGGAAATTTTGATGTGGTGATAACTTTACCATGCAGTTTTAGCTAGGGATTTAGTAATGAAGTGAAAACAACAAAGAATGACTTGAAGTACAGAAGGATTTAAAACATGTTTTAAAGTTGGTTAACATCATTTTGTCGTGGATAACTAACCAGTCACAGATGTTTTGAGATCTGATGTAGAAATACTGGATCTTTAAATCTCTCGGGTAATGGCAGAAATGTGTGCTAAATCGATAACTGCATATTTCTGTCCCAACTGTAGTACTCTGAATGACTAAAACACAATTCAAGCTCTATTTTGGGGCTAATAAATAAAAGTGAGTGAGCCAACTAAGGGGCCGAATATGATTGTGGTTTTTCCGCATCATCCGGGCCGGCGGAAGCCACCGCCGGCCCGCAGGATGCGGAAAAACCACAGCGGAGCCTCAAAAGACCCACCGCCATATTAGGATGGCAGTGGGTCTGGGATTCCGTCCGCAGCTTTTCCGCCGCGGTCGCCTTCCGACCGTGGCGGAAAAGCTCTAACATGGCTGGCGGTGTCTATCAGACACCGCCAGCCATATTAGGATGGTGGAAATGACATGCTTTTCCGCGGCGGCTTTTCCGCCGTGGAAAAGCATACGGACCTTCACTACGGGGGCCCGTTGCGGGCCCCCTGGGTGAAGGGGGGGTGAGGGGTGCACATGGGGGGTACCTATGGTACCCTCCTGCATTTGCGTGCACAAAGCAGCAGGCACTGCTCAGTGCCTGCCGCTTTGTGCATGCAAATGCGATGCATGCATTTTTAACCTTGCGGTGGGTGCAGCTTGAAGCTGCATCCACCGCAATGTTAAAGCTAGAGGATGTGACCGCCACCCTGGCGGTCACATCCTAATCTGCTCGGAGGGAACGCTGCAGCCCCTGCGAACGTTCCCTCCTCCTCAGGGGTCGTGGACGGACTCGAGTCCGTCCGGGATCATAATCGGCCCCTTAGTTAGAAAGAGTTGGTTTCTGATGAAGATGCAAGATTCGGGTGTAATTGAGTCAGCCTGAACCAACTAATTAATAGCTGATAGTGAGGAAACTCAATTGCTATCCAAGACTCTGGTAAAATATTATATAAGTAAAGCAAAAAGAAAAAAAAACTGAAAATAGGAGCAGACCAGGCAGACAATTCAGAAAGGCATTTAAGAGAGTGTCTAATAATACTCCTGTAGGGCCACTTCACATGCTCATAAATCCAGTTTATTTAGGTATGGGCATGCATCTGCACCTAAGCTAGGCATGTTTCTTTTGTTTGGAGCTCTCGGCCAAGAGTGCGTAGTACTTCACACATGTAGTCCTACGTTTTAGGTGTCAATGTTGGAGTGGCAAAGGGGAGTGGCTAGACAAAGAGGAATATCTGTTACATAGCGCGAGGAGGAAAAGGAAAAATAAGGAGGGCTAGAAGGAGAGACATGCAAGTAAGGTGCATTTCACTCAAGTAATACCCACATACACACCAGTAATAATACAGACCAAACAAGCTCAAATCTAGTCCAGGCAAACCCTGGAGTAAGTCACACACCGCACAAGGCCACTCATAGGTACTAGCAGCATACAGACCTAACCAACAAAATATAAATTAAGCGAAAATAATCAAATGGTTAAAATGTAAACATAACAGATGCACAGATTAAAAAAAGTACACAATTGTAAACTCTTAATGAATTATAGAAACACAACTCATCTTACATCTAGCGCTACTAGAGTAAAGACTCCTAATAACACATTCATGTCCCAAATAAACACAATGGCTTGCAGCACAAGGGGGAAGAAGGCACAGCCCAGGGAGTGGACTCTGTTTATATTGCCTTATTAGTAATGTTTGTCATTTGTGTATTATTTTACTCAGGTGGTGCATGTTTCCCTGTTCTTTTCAATCTGTAGTTATAAGACGTGTATGCACAAAGGCTCTACACTACATTGGGGGATTTTCATCAAAAGTACACACACGTAAAATTATCAACAGTGAATACGGTTGTGTTTGAGTTGCACAACTCACCAAACCCTCATGTAAGTGGGTGGGGACTCACTTATTCTCCTACTACTATGTATAAATCTCCGCTCAGAGTTGATGAATTTACATCCAAGTGGAGATGATGACACAGTGCAGCAAATAAATATGTGTGGGCGGAGTTATACCCCCACAGATTTATCTTTATGAAAAGAGCTCAAAGAATTCTTCTTTTAGGTGAATTATTTTTGTAGTGCTGAGGAAACCTGAAATTAAAATTGGAATTGAAGTGACCTTCAGATGACAGGAAGTGCAATAAATACAAATGTCAACATAGCATATCTATGCAAGTTCTTCAGTTTGTTATCCTGAAAGTCACTCCGATATAGAGCTCCTATCTGTAAGATGTTTCTGCAAAGGATTGCGTACAGGTGATAATGCTGGCGCTTCTATATCTTTGCCTGGGGCTTTTTGATTATTGATGAGCAAATGATTATTCTTAGTCTTGGCCTGTTGCATGGTTTTATTTTTATCAATCAATCACTTTTAGGTCTTGCCTATATACAACTTTTAGAAGTCCAGTCTGGTGTTGAAGACCTTTTGTGGACATAACCAGTACTTAAAGTGGGCTCGTAGCCAGACAACTGATTTCTACTGGTTGACTTTCTTGTCAATCTCATCTGTTTGCTTTTCAATGGATTTCCTTCCTCTAATTGTGTTAGTCTGTTCCCTGGAGCATTGCTTCTTTCCTGTGCTTTTGGTTGGATGACCTGCATCTTTGTAAAGCTTACATTCAAGGAGCTACTTTTTGAAAAAAAGTCATCATTTCATGGTAGTGCACATCTTTTGTTGCTCTCATCCTAGTGAAAGAGTAGGATGTTCATCCTCGGATGGTAAATTAAAAGTTAACCCCTTCGCTGCTAGGCCTTTTCCCCTCCTGTGCTAAGCCTTTTTTTTGGTAATTTGGGGTAGTGCACGCTTAGGCCCCTGTAACTTTTTGACCACATAAGGTATCCACGCCAAATTTGTGTCTTTTTCTTCCAACATCATGTGGATTCTAAAGGTGCCCAGGGTTTGTGGATTCCCTTGGAGGGGTCCCAGAAATTAAGCAAAATACAGTGACATTTTTGTTTTTTTCAGAAAAATGGGAAAAACGGGCTGCAAATGAAAGCCTCTGGGTTTTTCTCCTGTAGATGTTATCAAAAAGGGTTTGTGGGGCTGAAATCTCCATTTTCTCAGCTTTTAGGAAATGACAGTCTTTTTTTTCACACAGTTTTGGCATTTTTCTGGGACATAGCCTATTTTTGCTATTTTTAGAGCTTTCAACCTCCTTCCAGTTAATGGTAGAAATTAGTTTGAAAGCAAAAATGGATCCTGGAATGCTATACATTTTCGAAAAGTAGACAAAATTCTGATTTTAGAAAGGGGTCATTTGTCTAAATCCATGAAGGTTTCTTTATAGAAACTAACATTTAAATATTGGAATAATTGAAAATTAGTTGAAAAAAACAGTCTTTTGTCTTAACGTTTTCACCTATAACTTCTTGTAATTTTGACATCTCTTTGAAAACAATATACCATTACATCCGTTTGACCTTCCTGGTTGTGGGGGTATATAGGACTTGTAGTTTCACCAAGAACCCGACGAACCCAGAGCCAAAAACTGAGCAGCAACTTTCAGTGGTATTTTATTATTTACTGGGCATAGAGCAATTATTCTTGGAAAATGTATGCATGGAAAAATCGGTATGAAAGACACCTATGTATTTCTGAATTGGGTACAAATTATAGAGTTTAGAAACAGTATATATTTGAACATTTTCAAAATTGGCAACACTCATACTAGCATGAGAATTATTGGTCATTTTTCAAAAAGATTTTTTTTTACATAATGTCTTTCATTGGGAAGGAAGAAATGCATGAAAACTCAATAGGTAATAACAGTTGATTTACAAATCTGAATTACCCTAAGTCTCCCGATAAATACGGTACCTCACTTGTGTGGGTCGGCCTTGTGCCTGCGACAGGAAACGCCGCAAAATGCAACGTGGTCACACCTCAATTTTGCAGTTAAAAATAGACCCTTTTATGGTAAAGTGCCTAGCTGTAGTTTTTACACCCTAGCTCTGCCGGCACCTAGGGAAACCTAGCAAACCTATACATTTTTTAAAAGTAGACACCCTGGGAAATTCAGGATTGGGGGACTCGACTGCCTCCCACCAGGTTCTGTTACCCAGAATCCCTTGTAAAGCTAAAAAATTGACAAAACAACTGCATTTTCCTCACATTTCTGTGGTGGAAAGTTCTGGAATCTGCGTGGCTCAAAAAATTTTCACCCACCCAGCGTTCCCCCAGGTCTCCTGAGAAAAATGGTACCTCACTTGCCTGGGTCTGCCTAGTGCCTGCGACAGGAAGCAGTGCAAAACGCAACGTGTTTGCACCGAAATTTCGCAGTGTAAACGGGCCCTTTTTTGGCAAGGTGCCTACCTTTCGTTTTTGAAGCCTAACACTGCCGGCACCTAGGGAAACCTAGCAAACCTATACATTTCTGAAAACTAGACACCCAGGGGAATTCAGGATGGAGTGAATCAACTGCCTCCCACCAGGTTCTGTTACCCAGAATCCCTTGCAAACCTAAAACATTGTCAAAAAATGCATTTTCCTCACATTTCTGTGGTGGAAAGTTCTGGAATCTGCGTGGATTAACAAATTTCCACCCACCCCGTGTTCCCCCAGGTCTGCCGGAAAAAATGGTACCTCACTTGCCTGGGTCTGCCTAGTGCCTGCGACAGGAAACAGCGCAAAACACAACGTGTTCGCACCGCAATTTTGCAGTGAAAACGGGCCCTTTTTGGCAAGGTGCCTACCTTTCGTTTTTGAACCCTAGCTCTGCCGGCACCTAGGGAAACCTAGCAAACCTATACATTTCTGAAAACTAGACACCCTGGGAAATTCAGGATGGGGTGACTCAACTGCCTCCCACCAGGTTCTGTTACCCAGAATCCCTTGTAAATGTAAAAAATTGACAAACAAAAACGCATTTTCCTCACATTTCTGTGGTGGAAAGTTCTGGAATCTGCGTGGTTCAACAAATTTTCATGCACCCAGCGTTCCGCCAGGTCTCCCGAGAAAAATGGTACCTCACTTGCCTGGGTCTGCCTAGTGCCTTCGACAGGAAACGGCGCAAAACGCAACGTGGTCGCACCTCAATTTCGCAGTGAAAACGGGCCCTTTTTTGGCAAGGTGCCTACCTTTCGTTTTTGAACCCTAGCTCTGCCGGCACCTAGGGAAACCTAGCAAACCTATACATTTCTGAAAACTAGACACCCAGGGGAATTCAGGATGGGGTGACTCAACTGCCTCCCACCAGGTTCTGTTACCCAGTATCCCTTGCAAACCTAAAAAATTGTCAAAAAAAACACATTTTCCTCACATTTCTGTGGTGGAAAGTTCTGGAATCTGCGTGGATCAACAAACTTCCACATACCCCGTGTTCCCCCAGGTCTCCCGGAAAAAATGGTACCTCACTTGCCTGGGTCTGCCTAGTGCCTGCGACAGGAAGCAGCGCAAAACGCAACGTGTTGGCACCGCAATTTCGCAGTGAAAACGGGCCCTTTTTTGGCAAGGTGCCTACCTTTCGTTTTTGAACCCTAGCTCTGCCGGCACCTAGGGAAACCTAGCAAATCTATACAAACTAGACACCCAGGGGAACTCAGGATGGGGTGACTCAATTGCCTCCCACCAGGTTCTGTTACCCAGAATCCCTCGCAAACCTAAAAAATTGTCAAAAAAACGCATTTTCCTCACATTTCTGTGGTGGAAAGTTCTGGAATCTGCGTGGCTCAACAAATTTTCACCCACCCAGCGTTCCCCCAGGTCTCCTGAGAAAAATGGTACCTCACTTGCCTGGGTCTGCCTAGTGCCTGCGACAGGAAACAGTGCAAAACGCAACGTGTTTGCACCGAAATTTCGCAGTGTAAACGGGCCCTTTTTTGGCAAGGTGCCTACCTTTCGTTTTTGAAGCCTAGCACTGCCGGCACCTAGGGAAACCTAGCAAACCTATACATTTCTGAAAACTAGACACCCAGGGGAATTCAGGATGGAGTGAATCAACTGCCTCCCACCAGGTTCTGTTACCCAGAATCCCTTGCAAACCTAAAAAATTGTCAAAAAACCACATTTTCCTCACATTTCTGTGGTGGAAAGTTCTGGAATCTGCGTGGATTAACAAATTTCCACCCACCCCGTGTTCCCCCAGGTCTCCCGGAAAAAATGGTACCTCACTTGCCTGGGTCTGCCTAGTGCCTGCGACAGGAAACAGCGCAAAACACAACGTGTTCGCACCGCAATTTTGCAGTGAAAACGGGCCCTTTTTTGGCAAGGTGCCTACCTTTCGTTTTTGAACCCTAGCTCTGCCGGCACCTAGGGAAACCTAGCAAACCTATACATTTCTGAAAACTAGACACCCTGGGAAATTCAGGATGGGGTGACTCAACTGCCTCCCACCAGGTTCTGTTACCCAGAATCCCTTGCAAACCTAAAAAATTGTCAAACAAAATGCCTTTTCCTCACATTTCTGTCGTGAAAAGTTCTGGAATCTGCGTGGATCAACAAATTTCCACCCACCCCATGTTCCCCCAGATCTCCCGGAAAATATGGTACCTCACTTGCCTGTGTCTGCCTTGTGCCTGCGACAGGAAACAGCACAAAACGCAACGTGTTCGCACCGCAATTTCGCAGTGAAAAGCGCCCTTTTTTGGCAAGGTGCCTACCTTTCGTTTTTTAACCCTAGCTCTGCCGGCACCTAGGGAAACCTAGCAAACCTATACATTTCTGAAAACTAGACACCCAGGGGAATTCAGGATGGGGTGACTCGACTGCCTCCCACCAGGTTCTGTTACCCAGAATCCCTTGTAAATGTAAAAAATTGACAAACAAAAACGCATTTTCCTCACATTTCTGTGGTGGAAAGTTCTGGAATCTGCGTGGCTCAACAAATTTTCATGCACCCAGCGTTCCGCCAGGTCTCCCGAGAAAAATGGTACCTCACTTGCCTGGGTCTGCCTAGTGCCTTCGACAGGAAACGGCGCAAAACGCAACGTGGTCGCACCTCAATTTCGCAGTGAAACGGGCCCTTTTTTGGCAAGGTGCCTACCTTTCGTTTTTGAACCCTAGCTCTGCCGGCACTTAGGGAAACCTAGCAAACCTATACATTTCTGAAAACTAGACACCCAGGGGAATTCAGGATGGGGTGACTCAACTGCCTCCCACCAGGTTCTGTTACCCAGTATCCCTTGCAAACCTAAAAAATTGTCAAAAAAAACACATTTTCCTCACATTTCTGTGGTGGAAAGTTCTGGAATCTGCGTGGCTCAACAAATTTTCACCCACCCAGCGTTCCCCCAGGTCTCCTGAGAAAAATGGTACCTCACTTGCCTGGGTCTGCCTAGTGCCTGCGACAGGAAACAGTGCAAAACGCAACGTGTTTGCACCGAAATTTCGCAGTGTAAACGGGCCCTTTTTTGGCAAGGTGCCTACCTTTCGTTTTTGAAGCCTAGCACTGCCGGCACCTAGGGAAACCTAGCAAACCTATACATTTCTGAAAACTAGACACCCAGGGGAATTCAGGATGGAGTGAATCAACTGCCTCCCACCAGGTTCTGTTACCCAGAATCCCTTGCAAACCTAAAACATTGTCAAAAAAATGCATTTTCCTCACATTTCTGTGGTGGAAAGTTCTGGAATCTGCGTGGATTAACAAATTTCCACCCACCCCGTGTTCCCCCAGGTCTCCCGGAAAAAATTGTACCTCACTTGCCTGGGTCTGCCTAGTGCCTGCGACAGGAAACAGCGCAAAACACAACGTGTTCGCACCGCAATTTTGCAGTGAAAACTGGCCCTTTTTTGGCAAGGTGCCTACCTTTCGTTTTTGAACCCTAGCTCTGCCGGCACCTAGGGAAACCTAGCAAACCTATACATTGCTGAAAACTAGACACCCTGGGAAATTCAGGATGGGGTGACTCAACTGCCTCCCACCAGGTTCTGTTACCCAGAATCCCTTGCAAACCTAAAAAATTGTCAAACAAAATGCCTTTTCCTCACATTTCTGTCGTGAAAAGTTCTGGAATCTGCGTGGATCAACAAATTTCCACCCACCCCATGTTCCCCCAGATCTCCTGGAAAATATGGTACCTCACTTGCCTGTGTCTGCCTTGTGCCTGCGACAGGAAACAGCACAAAACGCAACGTGTTCGCACCGCAATTTCGCAGTGAAAAGGGGCCCTTTTTTGGCAAGGTGCCTACCTTTCGTTTTTTAACCCTAGCTCTGCCGGCACCTAGGGAAACCTAGCAAACCTATACATTTCTGAAAACTAGACACCCAGGGGAATTCAGGATGGGGTGACTCGACTGCCTCCCACCAGGTTCTGTTACCCAGAATCCCTTGTAAATGTAAAAAATTGACAAACAAAAACGCATTTTCCTCACATTTCTGTGGTGGAAAGTTCTGGAATCTGCGTGGCTCAACAAATTTTCATGCACCCAGCGTTCCGCCAGGTCTCCCGAGAAAAATGGTACCTCACTTGCCTGGGTCTGCCTAGTGCCTTCGACAGGAAACAGCGCAAAACGCAACGTGGTCGCACCTCAATTTCGCAGTGAAACGGGCCCTTTTTTGGCAAGGTGCCTACCTTTCGTTTTTGAACCCTAGCTCTGCCGGCACTTAGGGAAACCTAGCAAACCTATACATTTCTGAAAACTAGACACCCAGGGGAATTCAGGATGGGGTGACTCAACTGCCTCCCACCAGGTTCTGTTACCCAGTATCCCTTGCAAACCTAAAAAATTGTCAAAAAAACCACATTTTCCTCACATTTCTGTGGTGGAAAGTTCTGGAATCTGCGTGGATCAACAAACTTCCACATACCCCGTGTTCCCCCAGGTCTCCCTGAAAAAATGGTACCTCACTTGCCTGGGTCTGCCTAGTGCCTGCGACAGGAAGCAGCGCAAAACGCAACGTGTTGGCACCGCAATTTCGCAGTGAAAACGGGCCCTTTTTTGGCAAAGTGCCTACCTTTCGTTTTTGAACCCTAGCTCTGCCGGCACCTAGGGAAACCTAGCAAATCTATACAAACTAGACACCCAGGGGAACTCAGGATGGGGTGACTCAACTGCCTCCCACCAGGTTCTGTTACCCAGAATCCCTCGCAAACCTAAAAAATTGTCAAAAAAACGCATTTTCCTCACATTTCTGTGGTGGAAAGTTCTGGAATCTGCGTGGATCAACAAATTTCCACCCATCCCGTGTTCCCCCAGGTCTTCCGGAACAAATGGTACCTCACTTGCGTGGGTAGGCATAGTGGCTGCAAAACGAAAAGGCCCAAATCGTACGGTGGTGAATTTAAAATAACCTAAGCCAAAACTACCTTCTTTTTTGGGGGGTCACCTGAGTTTTGGAGCCGGGGCTCAGAGGCAAACTTGTGAAACTACCAAACCCAAACAGTTCTGAAAACTAGACACCCGGGGGAGTCCAGGGAGGTATGGCATGCGTGGGTCCCCCAATGTTTTCCTACCCAGAATTCCTTGCAAACTTTAAATTTAGGTAAAAAAATCACTTTTCCAAACTTTTTTGGTGGGATCTCTGTGCCAGCACAAATGTCCTACCACCCAGCGTTCCCCTTGTTCTCTCGAGTAAAATTATACCTCACTTGTGTGGGTGGGCCAAAGCAGAACAGGCCAAAAATGTATTTTTAAGAAATTGTAGCATTCAGGATTGACAAATTAAGCACAGAGAATTCAACTGTTTTGGGGTCATCCTAGTCACAGGCCTTTGGCCCACCCACACAAGTGAGGTATCATTTTACTCGGGAGATCAAGGGGAATGCTGGGTGGTAGGACATTTGTGCCGGCACGGAGATCCCACGCAAAAATGTATGGAAAAGTGTTTTTTTTAACCTAAATTTAAGGTTTGCAGGGATTATTGGGTAGGAAAACATTGGGGGACCCACGCATGCCATACCTCCTTGGACTCCCCCGGGTGTCTAGTTTTCAGAACTGTTTGGGGTTGGTAGTTTTCAAAGATGCCCGCCGAGCCCTGGTCCAAAAGCTCAGGTGACCCCCCAAAAAATAAGGTAGTTTTGCTAAAGTAAATTTTTAAGTCTTCACTGTACGAATTGGGCCTTTTCCTGTTGCAGCCACTATGCCTACCCACGCAATTGAGGTACCATTTTTATCGGAAGACTTGGGGGAATGCTGGGTGGGAAGAAATTTGTGTGAGCCCAGAGATGCCACGCTTTCCCACACACAAAAGTGTGCAAAAATGGATTTTTTCAGCTAAAATTGAGGTTTACAAGGGATTCTGGGTAAAGGAACGTTGGAGGATCCACGCAAGCCATACCTCCTTGGAAGCCCCCGGGTGTCTGCTTTTCAGAAATGTGTGGGTTTGGTAGGTTTACCTACCTGGCCGTCTAGCACGGGGCCAAAAACCCAGGTAACCCCCTAGCAAAAGCTGGTGGTTTTGACATAGGCTTGCCTATGTGAAAACCACCAGCTTTTGCAAGGGGGTTACCTGGGTTTTTGGCCCGTGCTAGACGGTCATCTAGGTAAACCTACCAAACCTACACATTTCTGAAAAGCAGACACCCGGGGGCTTCCAAGGAGGTATGGCTTGCGTGGATCCTCCAACGTTCCTTTACCCAGAATCCCTTGTAAACCTCAATTTTAGCTGAAAAAATCAGTTTTTTCACACTTTTTTGTGTGGGAAAGCGTGGCATCACTGGGCTCACACAAATTTCCTCCCACCCAGCATTCCCCCAGGTCTTCCGATAAAAATGGTACCTCAATTGCGTGGGTAGGCATAGTGGCTGCAACAGGAAAAGGCCCAATTTGTACGGTGGAGACTTAAAAATTAACTTTAGCAAAACTACCTTATTTTTTGGGGGGGTCACCTGAGCTTTTGGACTGGGGCGCGGCGGGCATCTTTGGAAACTACCAAACCCAAACAGTTCTGAAAACTAGACACCCGGGGGAGCCCAGGGAGGTATGGCATGCGTGGGTCCCCCAATGTTTCCTACCCAGAAATCCCTGCAAACCTTAAATTTAGGTTAAAAAAACACTTTTCCATACATTTTTGCGTGGGATCTCCGTGCCGGCACAAATGTCCTACCACCCAGCGTTCCCCTTGATCTCCCGAGTAAATTGATACCTCACTTGTGTGGGTGGGCCAAAGGCCTGTGACTAGGATGACCCCAAAACAGTTGAATTCTCTGTGCTTAATTTGTCAATCCTGAATGCTACAATTTCTTAAAAATACATTTTTGGCCTGTTCTTCTTTGGCCCACCCACACAAGTGAGGTATCATTTTACTCGGGAGAACAAGGGTAACGCTGGGTGGTAGGACATTTGTGCCGGCACGGAGATCCCACAGAATACATTTTGGAAAAGTGATTTTTTTACCTAAATTTAAGGTTTGCAAGGAATTCTGGTTAGGAAAACATTGGGGGACCCATGCATGCCATACCTCCCTGGACTCCCCCGGATGTCTAGTTTTCAGAACTGCTTGGGTTTGGTAGTTTCACAAGTTTGCCGCCGAGCCCCGGCTCAAAAACTCAGGTGCCCCCCCCAAAAAGAAGGTAGTTTTGCTATAGGTTATTTTAAATTCTCCACCGTATGATTTGGGCCTTTTCCTGTTGCAGCCACTATGCCTACCCATGCAAGTGAGGTACCATTTTCTTTGGGAGACCTGGGGAAACGCAGGGTGGGTGGAAATGTGTTGATCCACGCAGATTCCAGAACTTTCCACCACAGAAATGTTAGGAAAATGTGTTTTGTTGGTCAATTTTTTTAGCTTTGCAAGGGATTCTGGGTAACAGAACCTGGTGGGAGGCAGTTGAGTCACCCCATCCTGAATTCCCCTGGGTATCTAGTTTTAAAACATGTATAGGTTTGCTAGGTTTCTCTAAGTGCCGGCAGAGCTAGGGTTCAAAAACGAAAGGTAGACACTTTGCCACAAAAGGGCCCATTTTCACTGCGAAAATTCCGATGCGTCCACGTTGCATTTTGTGCTGTTTCCTGTCGCAGGCACTAGGCAGACCCAGGCAAGTGAGGTACCATTTTTTTCAGGAGACCTGGGGGAACGCGGGGTGGGTGAAAATTTGTGTGAGCCTAGTGATGCCACACTTTTAAACACAGAAATGTTTGAAAAAAATTAATTATTTCAGCTACATTTAAAGTTTGCTAGAGATTCTGAAAAAAGGAAAGTTGGAGGATCCATGCAAGCCATACCCCCTTGAAAGCCCCCGGATGTTTACTTTCCAAAAATGTGTGGGTATGCTAGGTTTCCCTAGATGGCAACCGAGGAAGGAGTGAAAAACCCATGTGACCCCCCTAACTAAACCAATTAGTTTTGACAAAATTAGTTGTTTACTTGTGCAGCGTGACAATTTGGGCGCAATATTGCAAGCAAAATATGACTGACACTGTGAGTTGTGCAGGATATTGTGAATACAATTAATTGTTAGATTTCACCAGAGAGACATCACCATGTAGTCCCATGGGTTTTCAAGAATATCTACAATTGGCAGGTTATTCGTAAGCGGAATGTACACCTTGGCACAGAGACTAAGAAAAACAAGATCCCTACACAGCCATCTATTCCTCAAACACACACACATACTGGTTGGATTTGGCACGAGGGCGAGTGATGATTCAGTATATATAATTATATTAACAAGAGATTTCACAAAAATGAAATGCACTGTCAATTACATGGACAAAAAAACTGAACCAATGACTCGCTGCTTGTGAGCTGTAAAGCCACTTGAAGGCACCAACCGCTATACAGGCCATTCACACACCTTTCATACCTGACACACAGAAGACCATTCACACCACCAGGCACAAAAGCAACACATCACAACATTTACAAAAAAGTGACAAGGTGTGTCCTGCTTCAAAAACAAATAAAAAATACACTGACATCAAGTTTTCAAACACACACACATAGTGGTTGGATTTGGCACGAGGGTGAGTGATGGTTCAGTATATACCATTGTATTAACAAGTGATTTCACAAAAAATTAAATACACTGTTAATAATGGAAAGGACAAGAAACTGAACCATTGACTCACAGCTCGTGAGCTGTAAAGCCACAACAAGGCACCAACCGCTTTACAGGCCATTCATACACCTTTCATACATGTGACACATACAAAACATATACACCGCCAGCCGCGGACCCATCACATTACTACACTTCCACCAGCAGACAACGCCAATCAAGGGCCCATCACTTTCACACGCCCACATTCCTGACACAGCAACAACACAAACTCATGGATTACATGGAGTGGCGCTCAACTAGCACTGTGTGTAGTAACCAGCATTAAGTCACTTCCCACACACCGCCAGCAAAGCACCAGTCCACGCACATCACCAGCCAAGCACCAGACCACACACCCCGCCAGTCAAGCACCAGACGACGCACACCGCCAGCCAAGTACCAGTCCACACACACACCGCCAGAAAAGCACCAGTCCACAGACACCGCCAGCCAAGCACCAGTCCAGGCACACCACCAGCCAAGCACCAATCCAAACACAACACCAGGCAAGCGCAAGAGCACGCACACCGCCAACCAAACACCAGACCACGCACACCGCCAGGCAAGTACCAGTCCACACACACCGCCAGGACAGCACCACTCCACACACACAGCCAGCCAAGCACCAGTCCAGACACACCACCAGCCAAGCACCAATCCAAACACACCAACAGGCAAGCGCAAGACCATGCACACCGCCAACCAAACACCAGACGACACACACCACCAGCCAAACACCAGTCCACACACACCGCCAGGCAAGTGCCACTCCACACACACAGCCAGCCAAGCTCCAGCCCAGGCACACCACCAGCCAAGCACCAATCCCAACACACCACCAGGCAAGCGCAAGACCACGCACACCGCCAAACAAACAACAGACCACACACACCGCCAGCCAAGCACCAGTCCACAGACACCGCCAGACAAGCACCAGTCTACAGACACCGCCAGCCAAGTGCCAAACCATGCACACCGTCAGACAATGGACACTACAAGCAAACCAACATCAAACTTTAGTTTTTTTTCACAAAAAAAAAAAAAAAAAAAACAAATTGCAAATTGATACAAATCTACTAACACAACAACTAAATCTAAAAACACTACACAAATGCCAACTTTGAAAATGAACAATAAGTTTTAAAGATTAAAGAAAAACCAGTTCACTTTAACACTCATGGATGCTCCCAAAAAATATGTTGCGTGTGGTACAATCTAAAACAAGCAGGTACACACAGGCCAGGGTTTGAAGGGCAGTCAGGGCAGTACATACGAACCTCCTTCCGCAAACCTCTTTGCCAACAGACTCTACATCTCCGACTGGGAAAGTCTTTTGAGGTTGTAGGAGGAATTTGATCAGGAAAGTGGCGATCTTTCAATCTGGCAACATCCTCAACCACTCCAACTCTAGGAACACTTGCCTCTTCCACTAAAACAAGGCTGCCTATTACAGACGCCTGAAACTTTACAAAAGTCATCTTCGACTGAGGACAAGATTGCTGGAACACATCAAAAGCATTAAAGGTTGCCAAGTGGAAAAGATGGATAGCCAACTTCTTGTACCAAATGTAAGCCTTGCGAAGAACAGCATACGGTTCCAACCTCTGATCTACTCTGTCAACACCACCCATGTACCTATTATAGTCCATTATGCACACAGGTTTGCGCGCTTCTGCAACCTGACCCCAAAGAGTCACCGGTTCAGTGCTTTCATCATGTATGGAAGTCAACATGTAGACATCTCTCCTGTCTGAAAACTTCACAGCTAGAAGCTCCTCTCAACGCAATGCACTGCACTGTCCCCGAGCAAGCTTTTGACAAACAAGTTCTTTTGGGAAACCTTTACGGTTTGAGCGGATTGTGCCACAAGCAACAGTGTCCACTTTGGCCAATTCCCTGAACAACCGAACACCAGTGTAGAAGTTATTTACATATAAATGATGGCCTTTGTTAAAAAATCCACGACCAAGTTCCCACACAATTTTCTCAGTCACTCCAAAAGTCGACGGACAACCAGGGGGGTTAATCCTGGATTCCTTACCGGTGTACACCCTGAAATTAGAGACATATCCAGTCCGACTGTCACACAGCATATAAAGCTTAATTCCATAGCGTGCCCCTCTTACTAGGAATGTATTGCCGAAATAACAAGCGGCCCTTGAACAACAGCAAAGACTCATCCACTGCAATTTCTTTCCCAGGATAAAAGATCTCAGGAAATCGATCAACGAAATGATCAATGACAGGCCGAAACTGGAAAAGACGTTCACAATCAGGGTGATCTCGTGCCAAAGCAGAACTATTGTCAACAAAATGCATCATCCGAAGCAGAAGCAAATACCTATCACGACTCATGACTGCCGGAAATATAGCTGTTGCCATCAAGGGACTAGTAGACCAATATGAAGCCATTGATGGTTTCCTAAGCAAGCCCATCAAAAAAGTTAAATCCAAAAACTTTTTCATCTCCTCCAAATTTGTGGGAGTCCCCCGGGTAGCTCTAGCGTGGGGCTTAAGGCTGGCACTGTTCACCCTCAAAAAATGTTCTGCATAGAAATTAGTCTGCTCTACAATCTCAGCCAAAAACACATCATCCATAAACAACTTGAAAAAATCAATTGGCAAAAAGTTTTCAGTGTTCACCCTACACCCTGGAACACCAGTAAATTCAGGCCATGCCTGGTGCAACCCAGAGGTCAGAACTTTCAACGTCAAGTCTTGCAGCCGCAGGCTGCCGACCAGCTGCCTCTTATCTCACTACACCAACTGGAAGTCTAGCAGCCCCAGGCTGCAGCCCAGATGCCTCTTGCCGCACTATTGGCACAGCAATGTCCTCCGCAACCACAGGCACTTCATCCACACCAAAAGTAGCTTCATCAGCACTCAGAGTATCTTCATCATCAGATGAAGCCATGTGCAGAGAAAACTCACTACCTGAATCTTCACCTCCCACCTCTGGCTCAGAATCACAGTCAGTCTCTGGACCACGGTCAGAGGAAGAATCAAAAAGCATTCCAACAACTTGCTGAGCAGTAATCCGGCGGCTAGCCATTATCCTTACAAATAGAGGAGTCTGCACAAATAACTGAACAACCCCAACACTGTGCAAAGTAAGTAAAAAAATGTAAGCCTTTATCACAAATCTCTATATATTGAAAAAATATACAATTCACTTACAAGAGACAGCTACACTCACCAGTACCTACTCTTTAAAGACACAGCAAATAGGCAATGATATCCCACTAGAAAGAAGAAAAAAAAACTTACATCTACAGAAGTACACATCAAGAACAAATGCAAAACATGTTTTACAATCACAAAAAACAGAAACCAAACATACTCGTATTATTACACACTTTGCAAAAAAAACAATTACATTACAAGTGAACAAAAAAAGGTCTCTTACCAAACACATGCAACTACACAAACAGCAGAACAACAGAACCACCAGTAACGGAACCGCACACTGCAACAATCTAAAGAGAAAATAAAACAATACACATTAGAAGAAACAAACACAACACACATTACAACAGGCTACGTCACAGGGTATGTCACAAATGGGGTGTGTGTCCCCATGGGGGGCAGAATATAAATCATTATAAACGTGGGCCCCCTGGAAGCAACCCTACGGAGGGCAGAGAGGCCAAATAAAGACATGGCAGAACATACTTTTGAAAACAAATGGGCCCAAGGAAGCGACCCTTGGCCAAGGGGTCGCTTCCTAAAAACAATCCCTGGAGTCTAGTGGGCTTTTCTATCCCCCCCTGGGTCCAGAAAAAAACAGCCAATTGGGCAGAACAGTCTAAAATATTTATATTGCCCCCTGGAAGCGACCCTTGCCCAAGGGGTCGCCTCCTTTATAAAAAAAAAAACAAATCCCTTGTGTCTATTGGGCTAATCTACCCCCCCCCCTGGGTCCAGATTCGGCCCAAAAAGCGGCCGATCTGCCCCCAGTGGATGCAGAAAGGTCAAAAAAAATTATTTTGCCCCCTGGAAGCGTCCCTTGCCCAAGGGGTTGCTTCCTTTATAAAAAAAGAACAGTCCCTGGTGTCTAGTGGGCTTTTCTACCGTCCCTGGGTCCAAATTAGGCCCACAAAATGGCCGAACTGCCCTCAGGGGGGGCAGAAAAGTCTAAAAAAATGTTTGGCCCCTAGGAAGCGCCCCTTACCAAAGGGGTGGCTTCCTTCATAAATAAAATACTATCCCTGGTGACTAGTGGGCTTTTCTGCCCCCCCCCCCCTGGGTCCAGATTCGGCCCAAAATGAACGATCTGCCCCAGGGGAGGCAGAAAAGTCTGAAAAGTTATTTGCCCCCCCCCCTGGGTCCAGATTTGGCCCAAAATGAACGATCTGCCCCAGGGGAGGCAGAAAAGTCTGAAAAGTTATTTGCCCCCCTAAGGAAGCGACCCTTGCCCAAGGGGTCGCTTCCTGCACACAAAAAAACCAAACACAAGCAATCCCTGGTGTCTAGTGGGGAATTCCTGGTGCACGATCGCGACGCTGTGCGCGATCGTGCACCAGGAATGCCCTGCATTGGGACATCAGGGGAGAGAAAACACTGTTTCCTCCCCCCCGATGCCTCAAGGCACCAAGAAACGGGCCCCCCGCCCCACCGGACCAACAAAGACTCACCCTACCCGCTGGACGCGCTGGAAACAAATGGCTTCCAGCGCGTCCAGCGCTTCCTGATGACTTCGGCGCGCGCTGTGCGCGCTGACGTCACCAGGAAGCGTGGGGGGGCCAGGGGGTGGCAGCGGAAAGTCTTCCGCTGCTACCCCAGGGAAAAGCACAACAATCGATGCCCCAGGGGGGAGCGCCAGCGCTCCCCCCGAGGGCTGTGCTGATGATGGAGCGGTTCCGTCATCAGCGCAGCCCAACCGACGCTGATGACGGAACCGCTCCGTCATCAGCGTCGAAGGGGTTAAAAAAAGAAGAAAGGCCTGCAACATCAAGATGCATATGTGAGCTTATATAAGTAATTACTCTGCAGGACATGTTTTTGCTGCTGCTTCTCTGCATTGCCACACAAGCTTTTTTTCTTTTTACTGATGAGGAGCAACATAGGCAAGAAGCATTGGCAAAGCCTAAAACTGGGCAACACCATTGAAAGACGCGACCTATCGGCTTTGCATTTGCTTGTTTTTGTTGACAGCTCTTCAGAGAATGGATTTGAAATGTAAAACAGTTAAATAAATATTTTTCATACATTTCATTCATATAAAATGCCAAAAGTAGGTATTTAAAACAGTTCTAAAATTAATTCCAAATTTCTGAAAGCATGTCAGCCAATAAATCAGTATATATATTCTATTTAGGGTCCATTTTCTAAAGTTTACTACAAGTTCTTATTCACGTTAATTTTTATTTCTGATTTTATCTTCTTCTAATTAACACTATTCAGAGAACACAAAAAGATTTGAAAATGTATATATTTTTAACAACTTGTCATAGATCCAGCTTCATATACTCGTGAGAGGGCGCTCACTATCTGCCTCCTCCCTGAAGTAAGACACTGAAACTTCAAATATCTCTCATTATTAAGGGTTGGGATATAAACTTAACATGAACTAGATCTTGAATATCCTGTTCACACTGCAGGGTAAATGCTCTTGCAATAAGGTATAGCTCCCAGAGCACATTCTATTTCTAAAATAAAAGCATTGATTAAAATGCATATGTTACATCTGGGCCAATTAATTATTTTAAATACCCCTATACCATCATTATCAACAATATATTTTGAACAAAAACATGCCATTTGTGTATAGGAGCACAGTATTTGAATGAGCTTGACGAATGTTTATTTACAGCATACTCTTGTGCCAGTCAAATCAGTATTTGTTCATGTAATTGTATTTGCATTTATATAGCGCTTACGACCCCTGACGAGGCGTGCAAGAGCTTTTCGGCGAGTAGCACGATACTCTGGTGCACACAAAAGATTAGTGGTGAATTAGTATAGGGAAATTTTAAATTAATTTGAGTGTTGGACATATAAGTCTATTTGTTGGATTGAAAAGAAAGTAAAGTCCACATTTGTAAAGCGCACAATCACCCGTAAGGGTCTCTAGGCGCTGGGGGGCCGTCGGGAAGATTAAGCGAGCTATTGCCCAGAGTCACATGGTGCTGGGCTGACCTGCCGCCGGAGCCGGGGATCGAACCGTGGTCCCCAGATTCCAGCGTCAGTCGCCCTGGCCGCGGCGCCACACCTCTTCCACAAAAGAAGAGTGGAGGGATAGAAGAAGGAAGGGTCTGTCAACACTCTGGAGTTCTACAGGTAAGGGCCTAAACTAAGATACTAACAATATTGCTTTTCCCATACTTAAACAACTCACTCTCCTAGCCAAAAGCGAGAGACACATACACTTCCCAAACACAGTTTAAACCCTAAGAGTAGATTACTGCAGTCTCAAAGCACACGCTGCTTAGCTTGTGAGGTGTAATATGTTTTTTTGTATTTGTTTGTATTTGTTTGATTCTCAATGATTAAGAGAAAGGTGAATTTTCACTTGGGCAACACTTTACAGCATTTATGCACTGCATTAATGCAGAAAGAGCAATGGGTAGTTGATGGAAGTATATGAGAGGAATGCACTTAAGGATTTGGAATCCAAAAACCGTTAAGACAACAAAGAAGAACATAAAAGGGGAGAAGAGTTTGGCCTAACGGCTATGGCGGTGGAACTCAAATCTGGGGAACTGGGTTTGAGTCTCGGCAATGACACTGAACATCCTGTGCTTCTGGGCAAATCACGTAATCTTCCCGTGACTCACAAAAATGAATGTGTCCTCATGTAATGCAGTGTAAAGCGCTCTGATACCCACATCGGGTCAAGTTTGCGTCATATAAAACTCTGTAAAAAAAAAAGGGTTGGCTGAGATAGGTTCCTCATAGCTCTATTGCCGTCAAAAACCTGCTATCTTAAAAAGACTATAAGATAAGTTTAAACTGACTCCCCAATTTACCCGCATGGTTTTGCATCCATGATGTTCTCTGAAGAGTAACTATCAGAGCGTCCATCCACACCACAGGTACGCAGGTTTCCATTTCAGCATACATGCATCCCGTACATCAATTTGCATAAATCAGACTTCAAATGTTTCCCAAATATATCCTAGGACTGAAGGTAGAATACTACTATTCCTATTTCAAGACAATCATGGGTGTAAGGAACGCATGCTGCTATACTCTTGGCCAACATTTTATATGTGTTATCCTTTTCAACCAGTTTTACACAATCTCCTCCCCACACCCTCTTTCAACTTCCAGGGTACACTGAATGAGCAGGAGACCAAACACAACAAGCATTTGCAATGCAATAGGTCTTGCAATAGGAAAGTTTGAGCTATTGGTATTGTAAATGACACATTTTTTTATGTATATGTTGGTTTTGAAAATAGCGACAATAATAGCTTTGTCATTTACAATGCCAATAGTTATAACTTGCGCAAATGTGACACCTATATATGTTGTATTTAAGTGACTTACATGTATTGCTATTACAAATAACAATGGCTTTTAATTTTTTTAATTATTTAATACTTAAATAAAAGTTATTGTAATTTATAAAGGCAATAGCTTAAACTTTTGTAAATAACTTTTGTGAAGATTATGTTCAGTGTATTTTATTGTGACGAAAATCCAAGAACAGAAGTGAAATATTAACATCTTTTTGTGACATTTGTAATAAAGCTTGAAACATTGAGAGAACATATTTGAACCAGTGATGCTGTAGTTGCGCTGAGTGATGCTGTGGTTGTGCCGAGTGATGCTGTGGTTGCGCTGAGTGATGCTGTGGATGCGCTGAGTGGTTGTGCTGAGTGATGCTGGGTGACGCTGTGGTGGCGCTGAGTGATGCATTCTTGACCCTGAGTGATGATGTGGTTTTGCTGAGTGATACTGTGGTCGTGCTGAGTGATGCTGTGGTGGTGCTGAGTGATGCTGAGGTGGTGCTGAGTGATGCTGTGGTGGTGCTGAGTGATGCTGTGGTGGTGCTGAGTGATGCTGTGGTGGT
Source organism: Lissotriton helveticus (assembly GCF_964261635.1). Classification (NCBI taxonomy): domain Eukaryota; kingdom Metazoa; phylum Chordata; class Amphibia; order Caudata; family Salamandridae; genus Lissotriton; species Lissotriton helveticus. Next base: position 956,792,266 of record NC_136059.1, on the reverse strand, counting down.
GCTGTGGTGGTGCTGAGTGATCCTGTGGTGGTGTTGAGTGATCCTGTGGTGGTGTTGAGTGATGCATTTTTGGCCCTGAGTGATGATGTGGTGTTCTTGAGTGATCCTGTGATGGTGCTGAGTGATGCAGTGGTATTGCTGAGTGTTGCTGTGTTGTTGCTGAGGGATGCTGTGGTGTTGCTGAGTGATGCTGTGGTGGCCCTGAGTGATGTTGTTGTGTGCTGAGTAATGCTGTGGTGGTGTTGAGTGATGCTGTGGTGGTGCTGAGTGATGCTGTGGTGGTGCTGTTTGGGCATAGATACTGCCCAACCCCTCGTTGTATAAGAAATATTCTGAGGTCAGACTGAATTTGTGGTAAGGGGCATATATCATAAACTGTGTGGACAGAGTGCGAAGTCAGTATAATGTAATATATATATAGAAGTACTGAGGTCAGAGATAGAGAATGAAACAGCAAGGTAAGAGTGTCTGTGTAGGGGCAAATAAATAAATATGCGACAAAGACAGAGCTAGTTAGTATTTGAGGAGAGCAATAGAATAGAAAGATACCCAGAAGGAGGAGAAATGTTGACAGAGAAAAGAGAAGAGAGAACGAGTGCTTGTACAGTGGTAGTACAGCACAAGGGTAGATTTCATGTACCAGGGCTTCGAGTTGTATGTTGCTGTGATGGAGTAAGGTTACCATGCACATAAACAATAAATGTATCTTCCCGTGCGCTGAACAACCATTCAAGATAAATTAATGGTAGATTTCGACAGAGGAGCCCAGACTCTCAGAAACATAGGCTGGGGAGGAAGAGCTGATGGTAGACGCAGGTCTGCTGATGCTGCATGGAGTGCAGCCAGATGGAGGAGGACGGGCACACAACTGATAAGTTGTGGGGCTTTATTTTATGTTCAGAAATGTATAACATAACACGTTTTCCTCCCCCCCCGTTTTTTTTTTTTAACAGAGTAACCATGATTAAAGTTTTGCTTTAAAATTAACATTGTTTGAAAAAATGCATCCAATGTAGGCTGGGGAAGAAGAAGCAATACAAACAAAAGCACGTCATTTAAAGCACAGTGTGCAAAGTATGCCCCAGACGGAAACAAAGAAAACACTGCACTTTAACTCACAAATTCCTGAAAACATTGAAGAACGGAAAGTATACATGCGTGGGGGGAGCGAAGGGAAGTAAACAGAAAATAAATTTAAATCTGCAGCGGCGGTTTACGCTGCTGTAGGGGTGGAGGGAAGGGGGGCAAGTTGGAGGCCGGCACAGCGGCTCATTACTGTAGCTGTTAGAGGCGCATCAAATGGGCAGGCTGTTTGCTGCGAAAGTGAAATAAATGCAGGCTGTGAAAGTCTGATGCGTTCGACAAATAGTAGTCTGGTGCGAGGCGTGGGGATAGGGGGAGCAGCGGAGCAAGCGGGAGTGGGAGGGAATGAGCAGGCCAAGCGCGCGCCTGGCGAAGCTTCACGCTTCTGTAGGCAACATGCATTGGGAGGAATCCGGCTTGGAATCCTCTTGGTCAGAGAGTTTGTTTCAATTACATTACTCTCGTCTATTTATCCCTGCGGGATAGAATAGTCGAGACCTAAAAAACGGTACTACAAAAGAAACGTGATTGAATGGTACCTGTAAGTGGGTTGGTGTCATATACCTATATAATACTGATATACAGTTGCAGTTGCTACTGTGTATTTATGGTTCTGCTGCACTTGCCAATGAAAATGTATTTTTTGATCTGTCTATAACTTTTAACCCCATGGACGGATCTGCACTAAATCGGCAGGTGCAGTCAAGTAAGGCGCGTCAAGCTAATTTTCTTGAAGGCCCGAGGAGCGAAAAAAAGTTACTAAAACAGGGATTTTATCAAATAAAATGTTGTTTTCCCATTTTTCCAATTCAGATTGCACCCACAGTCAAACAAATGAATATATTTACACCAAACTTGGTATGACAGTGGAGCTTAACTCAGAAAGCATGCTACACAGTTTTGTGTAAATCTGTCCAGTAGATGTTGATATGTGTAAAAAAAATAGTATTTAAAAAAATTTGCTAGTTGTACTTGAAATGCTTAACACTTTTGTAGATCCAAAAATACATCAAGTAAAGTCCTCCTATTGAATGAGAGAGCCTTTCTTGCAGTCATACTTTTCTGGTTCCAGTCCATGGACAGAAGGCTCTGACTGTCTGGCCACAAGCCTTTCCGACCTATTAGCTTATTTACAGCCGCGGCCCGTGGGGGGAGTTGCGGTGGGGCAGGCATGAGGGGCAGGGGAGGGGCAGGGTGGGGGGTGGTAAACACCGGAGTATGGATGATTACAGGTAAGTAAACAATTAAATTAATAAAACGAATTTCGTAGCGCGCCCTGCATTGCATTTTGCGATGCAGGACACGGAACAAAATTCGTTTTCTTAATTTAATTTACTTACCTCTAATCATCCATACTCCAGTGTTTATCACCCCCCACCCTGCCCCTCCCCCGCCCGCCTGCCTGCCCAACCGTAACTCCCTCCACGGGCCGCGGCTGCTTCTTTAAAGCTTTTTGCCAGCTGCGGTCGGTAGTGGGAGTATCGGCCGGGCGGTGACGTGGGAAGGGGGGTAGTAATGTATGGATTCTGGACCTTAACTGGTAAATAAACATGAAAATAAATAAAATGAATTTCGTTGCGCACACTGCATCGCATTTGGTGATGCAGTGCGCGCCAAGAAATTCGTTTTATTTATTTTTATGTTTACTTACCTGTTATGATCCTGAATCCATACATTACTACCCCCACCCTGCCCCTCCCCCTCCCCAGGTCACCCCCCGGCCGGTACTCCCACTACCGGCCACGGCTGCTTTTTGCTGATGCTGTACAGCAACTAGGGACAAAAAAAAGGAAAGTGATAAAGCAAACGGGTCTCGCTCAGCTATAAAAGGTCGAGCTATTATCAATTCTTTGTTTTATTGGTATTGACGTGCACATGCATTGATGGCGATCTTACAGTGGGCTTGCTATCAGAAAACAATCTAAGATGGTAGCCAATGCATACGCATGTGTTAATGCAAAAAGAACAATTGATGGATGTAATGCTGAACAACGTTAAACCCTCACCCTCACTACAGTGATCATGGCCCAAATCCATTCTTTTCTTGCTCACCACACCACCCGAGTTGAACCTAGCCATATGCAAAACAGTTTCGACCGTGCTCCCCATGGAAAAAGTCCAGCCTGAACAGCCAGGCCAGGACCTTCCTGGACCGGAATCAGGCACCCTAAGACCGGGTTGGGGGTATCACCCCCTATCAGCCAGGATAGCATGTATCCAGTGGCATGGCAACCACTACTCGTGCCCTAGTGGCGATTGTGGGGTGGCAAAGAACTTGGGTGTTTGGTTCGGAGCAGACTTGTGCCTCCGCGATCAAATTTCGAGACTGGCGGGTACTTGTTTTGGCACCCTATCCATTCTCTGGAAGTTCTTCCCCCTTCTTCCCCAAGTGGCTAAGGAAGCGGTAGCTAGAGCACTTGTGCTCTCTCGACTGGACTACGCAAATGCCCTCTACACCGGCATTCCGGATTTTTTGATCCGGAAATTACAGGTAGTCCAGAGCGCGACGGTGAGGCTCCTGTTTAATATCCCTAGGAGACTCAGCGTTCGCAAACAACTTAGAGAGCTCCACTGGCTACCAGTGGCCCAAAGAGTGCGCTTTAAGGCCCTGGTCCTTGTATTTAAAGCCCTACATGGCCCTTGCCCCTCCTATCTTAAGCACAGATTTGCTTTCTACCAGCCGACCCGCCAGCTGCGATCTGCCTCCCTCAGACATGTGGCTATTCCCAGATTCAAGAAAGTTCGACTGGGGGGGCAGTCTCTGACGGTTCGTGCAGCTCAGCTGTGGAACAACCTACCTGAGGCCATAAGACACTCGTCAAATCTTGCTAGCTTTAAAAAATTGCTAAAAACTCACTTATTTATGCAGACTATGTAAGCTTTCTCTTGCTCTAGCTGACACCATGACCTTTTCATCGCGCCAGGACAGTTTCGACTAACAGCGCGCGCTACAAATAAACATATAACATATAACATATAACATAACTACTCGGCCCTTGAGGCAGGCTCCCTTTCTGCAGTCCATGAGCAGGGCCACCCTCTACGTTTCCTTCGATATACCACCAGGTAGGTAAGCTGCCCGTTTGAATTTAATTGATTTAATTATTTACTTTAGCATAGTGTATTTCCACTGCCTCATAGGCCTTGTATGCTCAGAACTTCTTTATGGCCCATCTGGTGCTCCCCTTCGGTCACTACACTAGTATTGATTTTACTTGTATGTTATTCACTCATGTTTTGGAGCACTGCAGAAGCCTTATCTGTGTGAGCAATGTCGACTTTTTTGGATTTGTGTCTGACTGTCTCTTATGGAGATATCATTTTGTTTGTTTGATTTAAGGCATAGCCTAGTACTGACCTGTTATGTCCCATTTACTTATCAAGTTCTTTATGACGTAGTTTGCAGTAATTAGGAGACAAGTTTTTATTTATAGTTGAGCACTGATCTGCCTACCTTGTTATCTATGCCGGTGTTGAAGGGGTGGATGGGGCCAGATATAGTCGCTCTTTCGTGCTTATCCGTCTTCTACACTATACGGAAGACCTTGTTTATTCTCTAATCCATAGATGGCCAAAGTCTATAAACATTTTTCTTGAAACGGTCCAGGCTGGGTATCCTTCTCGTACCTCTAGTCATCTTATTACTTCTATCTCAGGGCTCCAATTAGAAATCGAAGGTAGCTATATATATATATACACACATTTTTTTCCTTCATTCCTTGCTTTACCCCCTCCGTGGGTAGCACTTATCCTCCTCCTACACATGCTTCATTCTCCTCAGTTTCACTTCCTCTTAGCTTGCTTTTTACATTTAGGATTTCTTTATATCTCCTATTTCTTTTGAACCTGGAAATTCTCTATACTGGATTCTATTGAATTATTATACAGAATTAATATATCTGTAAGTATTGGAATGTTCCTGTTTTTATTATCACATCCCTTTTTTCTTTTCACCCTCCCCCAAGGATGTGGTGTGGGTCTATCATTAAACGACCTCTTTGGCACCGTCTATTGAGGCAATCTGGGTGCACTATTACCTGTCACAGTACGCACTTCTCACTTTTACTTTTTCTTTCTATCACATCATCGGCTTTGTGGTGATTGAGCTTTAAACCCTGCACATCTTGGAGACACGTAACACATGGATGTCTTCACTACTTTGGTGAGATCTTGGCAGCACGCTTATTCTTGTAATAGAGTTTTGAATAATTTGCTTGGTCATTAGTAGGGTTTTATGTTGATCTGAATTGCAATTGCCCCTATATGGATTCTTTCTAATTTATTTTCTAGACATTTGTGTTGGAATTTTCATCTGCTGTGCCGCTACCCCATATGTGGTTACTTTGATATTATCTAATTACCTGAGCCCTGAAGAAGGTTCTTGCTGCATTGAAGCTTGAACCGAAAAGCGCGTCGGCACACCAAGCGACAGGAATGAGTGGTGTACCTAAATAAAAAAAACATATTTGGATGTGTTATATATATAACAAAATACAAAAAAAGAAAAACATGTTTGTTTGTGTACAATAGTAAGATTATTTTTGTATAAAGAAAACGCATAAAAAAATATAAACACTGAATACAGATGCAATGTAGTGTCCCTATGTCATCTAAAAACATCTTTTTTCTATTTCCCTGAATAGTTAGTATTTGAATATATCCACTTAGAGTCTCCATTCACAATTTTCTAGGTTGTTCCTGTCCATGCTCACAATTTTGAACTTTCTGTATTTTGAGTGTGCTAGTTGAATGGGTATGACTGAAGCGTGGGTGATATAGTGTTTGACTGTGACGCTTCTTTTGTTTATGTTATTGATATGATTTAAGGAAATATGATGAGTTCTAGGGGTAGGATTATCATTGCATTGATTGCTATTTTTTTTTTTTCAAAGAATATGATGTGTGTGTTTAAAATAGATTGTGTCCATACTATATTAAAGAATAGTTTCTAGTGTTGAATATAATTAAAAAAAATTATAAATATTCTACGAGACTTTGAGAGTTAACTTTAGTCTTGTTGGCAATCTCAATCCTCTTCTTGGAAATGTATTTTCTGGACTTATTTAGGGGACATTTTTGCGCCTATTTAATTTTAGGCAGGCAATATCTTTTCCCTCCTTGTGCAGGGTTTTGTTTGTACAACTGGGGCTCAATGGTCAGAGCATTACCCAGTGTGTTTGCTGGCAACTCACACTCCCAACTTAATTTGGCCAAAAGTCCACGAAAGCTATCAACACTCACATAACTGCAATTAAACAGAGGCTAGGTAGGCTCCCAAAAATCTGTCAAACAAAACACAGAGTCTCAGCTAAAGCAGAATTGATTCCAAGACTACAAGCCCTATAAGAATCAACCTAGACAGATGGTCTGGGCTGTGAAACGCAAACAGACAGGGGCAGAATTTTATTTATTTATTTATTTAGTTTGTAAAGCGCCTGGTTACACTAGCTAGTGTGTCCCCACGCTGAGTAATTGCTGACTGACCGGTCTAGAAGCAAGAGAGCTGGGCAAGCTGTACTGCCTTCCTTAGTCTCTCGGAAACAGGAAGGTTTTTAACATTTTGCGGAAAACCGCTTCTGATGTTTCCAGTCGGAGCCCCTGCGGTAGTCTGTTCCAGTGGGTAGAGGTCAATACTCTGAAAGATCGCCCTCCCATTCTAGCTCTGTGGAATCTAGGTATCTGAACTAGCCCGGTTCCACTTGATCTCAGTGATCTGGTAGGATGGTAGGGGTCCAGAAGATTATGCAAGTACGTGGGGCCCTTCTTCTGAAGGATCCTGTGGCCTATACAGAGTGCTTTAAAGACCACACGTTCTTTGATAGGTAGCCAGTGCAGGGCTTGAGTGCTTTCTTAGCTGATGCCCTCCTTGGGAGCATCAGAATTAGGCGGGCTGCCGCATTTTGTATGCGTTGCAGCCTCTGTATGCATTTAGTATTGGCTCCTAAATACAGAACATTTCCATAATCTAGTCTGGATGTGACTAAGGCATGGGTCAGGGTCTGTCTCGCCTGTAGTGGCAGAACATCCAGGGTTTTCCTAAGGACCTTCAGCATCCCAAAACAAGTGCCTGCCACTTGTTTGGTCTGGTTCTCAAATGTGGGTTTATTATCCAGCCAGATCCCTAGGTTTTTCACTGAATTGCTGGGAGTGGGCAGCTCACCCAGTGCGGTGGGCCACCATGCCGAAGTCCACACAGAGGGAGCCCTACCCACAATCAGCACCTCCGTCTTGTTTCCGTTTAACTTAAGGCAGTTATCGGCCATCCAAGCAGCAAGTTCCTGCATACACGCGTTGAAATTGGTGGCGCATAATTCTTTGGGCTGTGTCAAGGTTACCATCAGTTGCGTGTCATCTGCGTATGACACCACTTCTACCCTGAACCTGTCAGTGATGTCTGCAGCAGGCGCCACATATAGATTAAAAAGGGTGGGACTGAGGCTGGATCCCTGTGGTACACCCTGCTTAAGTCCAATTTCTTTGGATCGAAGGGGTCCCTGTGCTACTTGGAAGCTGCGGCCCGATAGAAATGATTCCAACCATTTCCACGCTTTGTCCACCACTCCTCCCATCTTCAGACACCGTAGCAGGGTGTGATGAGCTACGGTGTCGAAGGCGGCACTCAGATCGAGCATAATTAGTGCCGCAGTTTGGCCCTCATCCACATATTTCCTCAGGGTTTCAGTGGATAGAAGAAGGGCTGACTCGGTGGAATGGAGAGCCCGAAACCCCGATTGGGAGGTATGGAATAGACCATTGGCCTCGATATGTGCCGACAGCTGTTTATTAACGGCTTTTTCTGCGATCTTTGCGAAGTATGGGAGAAGAGAAATAGGTCGCAGGTTCTCAAGTTGTTCCGAGCTAATATTAGGTTTTTTTTTAGCGGAAGAACCACTGGCTTTTTCCATGCTTTGGGCACCTGTCCAGACGCAAAGGGGAGCTCTAATAAGTGTCTAATGTGTGGCTCCAGTATTTCCACACAGAATGGCTGTATGTGATCTCACTCATAGGCAAACAGGGACAGACTGATGAGTAGAGGCATCTCAAGAACAAAGCATGCCCCCTAAAAACAAGAGTTAACAATGTCTCTGAAGCCAAATGGATCGCTCACATACAAAAAATGTATGTCGCTGAGAAGGCACAGGACGAGGGCTCAGAGTCCAAAACCAATAGCCCTGAAATCCTGTACTGGGAGTCCCCTCTTTCGGAGCCTAATATCTCCAGAATCCTGAAAAAGACCAGAGCTACTGTGGCACCCAGCCCAAATGGGATACTGCCAGTGGTCTTCAAAGGGGATCTTGCACTGTGGACTGATATACTGTTCCCACTCTACCAAACTTACCACTTGAGTGCTCAGGTTCCAGAGAACTGGAAAGGATCCATCCTGAATCCCATTCACTAGAAGGGCGAGAGGGTGGATCAGTCCAACTATCGCCTCATTGCCCTTCTGGATATCTAAGCTAAGGTCTACGTGTCCATTCTAATCAAATAACTTTAAGGCTGGGCAGAAGCTAATGACATAAATCCATTCACATAATCTAGTTTTAGAGCACATTCTTCTACTCTGGACAACATTGTGGCCCTTTTTACTTGTCTCACGTGGCAAAGAGTTAGAAGCAACTCCCACTCTTTGCCTGTTTTTTGGACTACCATGCATTCTTTGACTGAGTAGGCAGGGGCAGTCTACGAAAAAGCTCCTGGTATTCTCCTTAAATGATAGACCCATCTGTGCTATCTCCAACCTAAGCCCATGCACTGGAGCGCACGTTTTTGTTGGAGAAAGCATCTTCACACATTTTCTTTCCTAACTTTAAATGTTGTTAATGCTTCAGTCAGGAAACACTAAGCCACATGTATATGAAGTCTTTGGGGAGGGCACTCACTTTTTCCTAGTGGTCTAAAATATAGAGTAGGCTAATTCTTTAGCCTTTGCTCTTAGACTTGAATTTTGTATCTCCCTCTAGTTCAGACCACAATGGAAGCAAACTTTTAAATATTGCAAATGTTTTCCATTTTCCTCTATAGCCTTAAACAGACAATAAGTGCCGCCTCCACCCTTATGACAGAGGACCGTCACTCGACTGTCTCAGCCCGCAAATAAAAACATGTGTAATAAAGTGCTAATAAAGCAATTTTATTATCATTTTATTTTACATGACGGAGCCAGAGCCATGTCTTGAGGGCGGTGCCATTCCCTGACAGCAGCAGGAGCAGTGGTGGGCCCAGGGCACTGCAAGTACGTATGACGGTTTAGCCCGCTGTCTTAGGATGGCCGGACCGTCATGCACACTTAGATATCTCCGTGCTATAGCATATAGCATGGAGAAGAAGCAGACAAAAGCTCCCAATGCCTCTGGGAGCGAAAAACCAGCCCGCTCTGTCCAATCCTAACACTGCTCTCATGCTGCTTAATAGTATTACAAGCATGAGAGCTGCGCCTGAATTGGAGCAGGGGAGTCTGAGAACCTGTGATCATGGGCAGAAGAGCACCGAGGTGGCAGGTAAGTTTTATTTTTAATTTATTTTTATTGTCCCCTGTGCTGACTCACCACTTTTCCCTGCTGCAGCCGCCACTGGAGATACTGTTAGGAATTTGGTGTATTATATGGAGTGGTTGTGTGACCTCACTGTGTAATACACTCACCAAACTGTCTTCGGTCCAGACAGGCTCGTTGGTAAAATCTCTAGCTTAACCCAAGGTAGCTGTGCCATCAAAGGTGGCTTCTCCTTTGAAACTTATCTTTTGAGCCAACACCCTGTAAGCCTTCCTTCAAGGGGGAGGTAACATCTTTCTCTCCAGCAGACCTCTATTGTTCCTGGGCTTGGGAGACTTTCGCACTTCTCCCCAGGGGGACAGAAGGCTGTCTGGTGGCCAGCATCCGTGAATGGCCACCAGAAAAACTGGGCAACATAGTGGAAACTTTCTAAAAGTTGCTTTTCCTGAAAAGTAACATTACATTTGACTTGGGCATCAATTTAGATTTAATGCCATAAATTTGATATTTTGATGTACCAATTTTAGTAATCTCTTTCTTAAAATAGCTGGGCCGAGATGGCAGCCGGTAACTCTGTACTAGCCAGTGGGGCTACTAGCCTTTCCACAGTAAAAACAACAATTATGGGCTTTTAATGTTTGGACATATTAAAGTACATCTTCAACTCAATAATGTACAGCATATATATATATATATAACTCGAAACCAAGTTCCCTGGGGGGACAATTGGGATGAAGAGCTTGCAACCCACTTACATGAGGACTAGATAATCAGTAGTACCACTATGCTGCAATGAAGGACTATGTACAAGTACTAAGACAATAATCGAAGTAACTGTGTGTAAAGAAAAAGTTAAAATGCTAAAATGTTCAATTGTTTTTAATGCATATTTTAACTGTAAGTTTTTATGTGTTTTTTCAGGAGGATTGGAAGATCTTAAATCACTCCTGTCACGTCTATTTCACGGTCTTTGGACCCTTTTGATTCTTGGATGAGAGACACAAAGCACCTGTATGAAAGTATATTCTTTCACTTTATTTCACAATGTTTCGTTGCACTGGTTCCTGCAGAATGTGCACATGGGTACGTCATTCAGTTCCTGTTCTGAATAGAAGACTTAAATATGAATCAATATGGCACTAGACCGACAGTATTGTTTCTGCACTACTAATCTTATGCATGTTTAACATGGGTATGCCCCTTATGGCGTCCAGCAATTTTACATCCTTGAATTACGGGCACTAGACCCTATATTTGTTTTAGTAGCAAATATATGCTTCGGCATATTCGCTTACAGGTCTGGCACTAGACCGAGAGTATTTGTATGCTTATAACATGACAAAGTCCAATAAGGGGTTAATATACTCATAATGGTCTTGGATATGAACGAAAATTTGTTTGTGTGGTTTTATTGTTAACTTTGACAATCATGCTCTGACATACATGCAAAAGCAAGAAAACATTAGAATGTACACCATTCAAAGATGGCGCTTAAAATGCACCTTGGTTTTAGATGTAGTAGTGAATGTTAAAGGCTACCGTCTTCTATGTTGATTAATATGTTTAGAATTGTGTATATCATGCTTTGCCCTGTAGGGGTTAATTCACGTGTGATCAAGACAAACAAAATTGTCGAAACGCGTAGCGTGTTAACTGGGCATTAAACTCTATCTGCTGCAGTATTCCTGAGTGTGTCTTCTGCTTTTCAAGCAAACTGTTCGTTGGATATATATATATATATATATATATATATATATATATATATATATATATATATATATATATATATATATATTTCCACCAAGAAAAGATTAATGTCTGCACTCGCTCAATCCTTCAATTTGGGTTTATTTCACAAGAAACTACAAACAATCCCCTTTCACCTACGCGTTTCGACCGCAGGTCTTGGTCACAGTGTTACCACTAGTCCATCATTACTTTCTAACTTATATACCTTCATACCCATTAGCAAATAATGGTGCATTATGGGTGAGGTAGTTTTAACGTTTCAAATGGAAAAATAAAACATTTGTGTTGCAGAAAAACAATGCAAGTTAACCAGTTGGAGCTGTAAACATAAGAATGATTCATAATTCTCATTTGTACAGTTTATAACCACAATCTTATAGTCGTTAATTACTAGGAATTTCCTATTAAAACCATTGTATGGGTTTAAAGGACGACTTTAGACAACGAATAAAGCATATGTCAGTGAAACATGCTCTCACTTATTCATTTGGAATGTAAACTTGAGTATAGGCATAGTGCCTCAGGTTATAATTTTGTACAAGTTAGATGTTACTTCTGAGTAATGGCTAAGTGCCTTTCCCATTCATGGTCTTATCACGTTTACCGCAGTTCTGGTTTCAATGGTTATTCGAGCAATCAATTTACAGTATTTACAATAAACATATGGTTTACAAGTGGACATGCATCTCTTCGTCCATGTTCAGACCCCTCGGCATTTTAGTTTGAAACCTGATGATTAGGCGAGACTCCAATCGTCTAAGTAGTTGTTTCCTATTCCCTCCTCTCTCATATTGAGGGATGGTGGCAAGTCCGCTGTAACGAACATCTTTCCATGTTTTTCCAGTATGTTTAGACATGTGTTTTGCAATGGCATAGGACATATCGCCATTTTGGATGGCCCTGATGTGTTCCAGGATCCTTTTATGCAGTGGACAAGTGGTCATTCCAATATAGTTCTTACCACATGCGCATGTTAGCATGTATACCACATAAGATGTTTTGCATGTGATAATATCCTTCACATTAAAGATCTTACCTTGAGGATCTTTCAAGGATTTTAAAGACTGGCCAATAGTACAGGCTTTGCATTGATAACATTTCTTAAAGCCATTTTGTTTCAAAGTTAACCAGTCCTTTTTGTCAGATTCGCTCAAACAGCAAATGAAAACTCAGCCGCAAGCAGAAACCCCCAATACATCGTTGAGCGAATCTGACACGGATTGGAGTGGTGGTGAAGAACTGGAAAATACAGGAACTAGAACTCCTTTTTTAGAGGAGGTCAAGTTGGTATATCTAGACCAACAACGATCAAGAGGAAGAGGACGAGGGAGAGGAAGAGGCCGGGGACAACAGAGAGCAAATGTAAAGGGAAGAGGCCAACCAAATCCGGCAAAAAACCAAGGAAAACCAGAAGAGGCTCAGGTAAAAACAAAGGGGTATCACTTAAGAAACCGAGTAACCAACTAACCTTGGAAAACAAAGAACCTGATCCATATTTGATTATCAACTTATCAAAATATGTACTAACCAGGGCGGAGGAGAATTTACTGAATAAAGGATTAACTTTTTGCCCGGAAACTCATTTTGATCCAGTGGAAACAAAAATTGATCTGTATAAATATACGCGCAAACTGAAATTGGCTAAATTCTTTAAAAAAAGAGAGACACAAACTAATATTGAAGATTTGAATATTGACAATTCTGATGTTACTGATATGCGAATCACGATTGGAGAAATACCAGCGATGCGCACTGCATTTGAACTTGCCAATGAGGTGGAGGATTCAACGTTGACTGACAGTCAAATGCTACGAACCATGGGACAAAGTACAGACAAACATCAAAAAACCAAATTTAAAAAACAATCGAGATTCTGCCCTGCACTACATCCAGGTAATAAAATCGATATATTCTTTGATTTAGTAAATGGAGATCTTGAAAAAAAGAAAAAAAATGTAAACAAAAAGAAAAAAGAAAATATGTCAATCTCGGAACGCAAAGCCCTCAAAACACTGATGGAAAATGACATGTTGGAAATCAAACCCGCGGACAAAGGCGGCAACATTGTTATTATGGAGAAAACTGATTATATGCAGGAGGCAATGCGCCAACTAAGTGATGTTAAAAACTATGAGAAATTGAGGAAAAATCCAATCAATGAATTGATTGCTGAATTAAAAATCAAGTTGGCTCAATGGCACAATCAAGGATTATTAACAGACCAAGAGGTACAATTTCTAACTAACGAAGACCCTATCATGCCAACTATGTACTTCCTGCCAAAAGTGCACAAGACACTAAATAATCCTCCTGGGAGACCCATCATTGCCAGTTGTGGCTCAATTTATGAAAATCTTTCAATTTATGTAGATTCCTTTCTGGCACCGATAGTCCCTACTTTAACGTCATATATCAAGGACACAGGAGACTTTTTACGCAATCTGATGAATATTGCCTGGATGGAAGGATACCAACTAGCTACTATTGATGTAGTATCCTTGTATACTTCTATAACCCATGATATGGGTCTTACAGCCATGGAATCTTTCTTCAAACAGAAACCGCTTGAAGAGTTGCAGCATTGGAACATGATTAAAGAAATGACAGATCTTTGCTTAAATAATAACATCTTTCTCTTCAACAAAACGTATTATGCTCAACGTTGCGGAACAGCTATGGGAGTTGCATTTTCCCCAAGCTACGCCAACCTAGCAATGGGATGGTGGGAGAGAACAACTGCTTGGGGAGAAGAGTATGACCAATATACATCTAAGGTCGTACTCTGGCTCCGATTTATCGATGATCTTTTCCTGATTTGGAATGGGACCACCACGGAATTTAACATGTATCTGGAAGAATTGAATAACAATGAACTGGGATTAAGATTTACATCCACAATAAGTGACAAGGAAATCGTCTTCCTAGATACTAAGGTCTATATGGCAAATGGACAAATTGAAACAACAGTCCATCGTAAATCCACTGCAACAAACAGCATACTGCACGGAGAAAGCTTTCATCCTACTAATCTGAAAAAAAGTATCCCCTATGGGGAATTCATTAGGATGAAGAGAAATTGCTCCAATGTCAAAGAAATGAACTGCAAATACAAAGAAACTACTAACAGATTCCTAAAAAGAGGGTACAGCTATAATGATGTGAAAAAAGGAGAACTTAAAGCTAGAGCTTTGACTAGAACGGAAACATTGATCAACAAAGCAAAATTGGATATGACAACAAAAAAAGAAAGTGAACCCATTCGGATGATAACAACTTACAGTAAAGAGAGCCAAAATGTGAGAAAGATACTGAACAAGTATTGGAATGTCCTAAAGAAGGACCCGGACATTGGTGAACAACTGGGAGACCATCCACAAATGACCTACAGGAGACCACAATCACTACAAGATAAATTGGTGAGAAGCCATTTTCAATTGAAAAAGAAAAAGGACTGGTTAACTTTGAAACAAAATGGCTTTAAGAAATGTTATCAATGCAAAGCCTGTACTATTGGCCAGTCTTTAAAATCCTTGAAAGATCCTCAAGGTAAGATCTTTAATGTGGAGGATATTATCACATGCAAAACATCTTATGTGGTATACATGCTAACATGCGCATGTGGTAAGAACTATATTGGAATGACCACTTGTCCACTGCATAAAAGGATCCTGGAACACATCAGGGCCATCCAAAATGGCGATATGTCCTATGCCATTGCAAAACACATGTCTAAACATACTGGAAAAACATGGAAAGATGTTCGTTACAGCGGACTTGCCACCATCCCTCAATATGAGAGAGGAGGGAATAGGAAACCACTACTTAGACGATTGGAGTCTCGCCTAATCATCAGGTTTCAAACTAAAATGCCGAGGGGTCTGAACATGGACGAAGAGATGCATGTCCACTTGTAAACCATATATGACTGTTTATTGTAAATACTGTAAATTGATTGCTCGAATAACCATTGAAACCAGAACTGCGGTAAACGTGATAAGACCATGAATGGGAAAGGCACTTAGCCATTACTCAGAAGTAACATCTAACTTGTACAAAATTATAACCTGAGGCACTATGCCTATACTCAAGTTTACATTCCAAATGAATAAGTGAGAGCATGTTTCACTGACATATGCTTTATTTGTTGTCTAAAGTCGTCCTTTAAACCCATACAATGGTTTTAATAGGAAATTCCTAGTAATTAACGACTATAAGATTGTGGTTATAAACTGTACAAATGAGAATTATGAATCATTCTTATGTTTACAGCTCCAACTGGTTAACTTGCATTGTTTTTCTGCAACACAAATGTTTTATTTTTCCATTTGAAACGTTAAAACTACCTCACCCATAATGCACCATTATTTGCTAATGGGTATGAAGGTATATAAGTTAGAAAGTAATGATGGACTAGTGGTAACACTGTGACCAAGACCTGCGGTCGAAACGCGTAGGTGAAAGGGGATTGTTTGTAGTCTCTTGTGAAATAAACCCAAATTGATGGATTGAGCGAGTGCGGACATTAATCTTTTCTTGGTGGAAATTTAATCGTGGGGACAGTTCATCTCCACTGTCATGCACCGCCCGTGCGAAGAGTGCGCTTGCAATTGAACAAATTGGTGGATAATATATATATATATATATATATATATATATATATATATATATATATATTATTAAGGGAAGTGTGGGCTTTGCCATTGGGTTACATGACAAAGTCAAACTAGCAGTTTTCAGCTGCTCTTCCAAGCTGCAGTAGCCGGCTGGGAGCCCTTTTGGACTTTGGCATACAACGGGTGGCACAATCAGTGCTGCAGCCCTGGGTGGACACTCTACCTAACATGCCCTGGGGATCCTTGGTACCATATATAGGGAGTTATAAGAAAGTCAGCTTATGCCAATTGGATAGTCAATTCAACATACACTTTGTAAAGGGTTAGAACACTGACACAGGTTTGGTTAACAGGCCTCAGTAAACTCTACCAGTCGAAAAACCAGCAGCTTCATTCCAAAACTTTGTGGGTGATCATCCAAAAAGAGGTATTTACAGATACTACTAATTCAATGGCTTCTTCATGTTGGTTACATTTATCTAGTTAAGAGACATACAACATGCATGTCTCTTAACTAGCACTAGCATACTGGCGTTCAATAGATGTATGACCAAGTATTACAGTATTAACTGCATAGTACAGGCTTTGGATTGTTAAACCATAGAACATTTGTAGAAATACTTAATTTTCACTTAGCGTGAGGAAATAGGCAGTGTATAAACAGAGGAGGACTGGGAGACAAAATGAGACAATTAGCTATTAGGGCCTATTATGATGTCGCCTGGAAAGCCTCCAGCTGTAGATAGGAGGCTTTCCAACAGTCATCCCTGGTTTTACTTCCAACTGCATAATTACAATTTAGGTGGTTGGAAGTCAAACCGGCCGAACATTTTGGCTGGCTTGAGCACATCGTCCAGTCGGAACCACCATCGGGATTACGATGTCGGTGTCACACAGCCTTTCCATGCTGGCCTTTCTGACATGGAAAGGCTGTCGGAAGGTGACTTTTTGGGGCCCTAGCAAGGCCCCCATGCCTCTTTGGCTATGGTAGTGGGCCTGGGGGCACTTATGTTGCCCTCCAGTAAATCCCTGCACTGGTGGCAGGCACCTCATGGTGATTTACACAAACTCCCATTTCTCTATGGGAGCTAGTGTTTTGGCCGGTTTCCAACCCTAGCACAAGCTCCCACAGGGAAATGGGAGTGTGCGACCGCACCATGTGTGGTTGCATCTTAATAATGCAGTCGGGACCACCGTCCGGAGGTCCGTTAGTCCTGAATCCGAGGCGATGTCGGTCGGAGGCAACACTGACCGACAGTGTAATCAGACCCTAAATTAGAAGCTATTAAAAAAACTCTACTCTAGTCTGCATTTAGTCCACGTACCTCTTATGTTGTTCTACAAATGATCTAGACAATAACTTGAGATTTCCTATGGTTTAAATTTGCCACAATGTATGAAAATCTACAGAATTAAAAGTTGTTAATAAAAAATTTCTATACATGGCAAGAAGTGTTTTGAAAATCACATACTGTATCCCTTTGTGAATCTGCAGTAGTTCCTCTAATTTAGCTTTCAAATAAGGCATTAACTGCCTTTGTTTCTAATGGCATTTGAAAGGTGGATATCTCTAATCATTATCTGCTTCTCCGGATTTTAACAGATGAAGTCTACTCCCCTCCGCAGAGCTGCCTATATGTTTACACAGACTCCATAGTTTCCAATTGGAATATATTACAGAAAATTCTAGTATGCAATGTAACTTCCTACTGTTGTACCTTTGCACCTTAAATCACTATTATGTCTTCTTTCGTACCATGCTCAGTGTTGTACTAGACTACAAAAAAACAAAAAGAAAAATAAATATCTAATGTGGCTCTGGTCAATACATCTTTGCGACCCATTAAAAATAATACAAATATACAAGAAGAACTGGTTAGAACAGTCTGTTCCTTCAGCATAATTTCAATCTTGTTAACCTAATTTTGTAGCACATTTAATTAATAATGGGCAACATTTCAACATTTTGTCTTTTATGTGACCTTTATAAGGATTTTCTTAATAAATGTGAATTATCCCACTACTGTTATAGGGTTAAGGTACAGTTTTAAAGCTCATACAGGCACTATACAATAGATATTTTATAGAAGCCCAAAGGCAAGCCTGTCTGTGTCCATCCATGCCTGAACAGGACCAGAGGCCTGGTACCCTGCCTGTCTCAGTCCAGAAAAACAGATAACACCACTCTATTCTTGTGAGGAGAAGCGTGGCTCAGTGGTTAGAGGCGGCAGACCCGGAAGCTGAGATCAGCCGTGGACCAGGGTTCGATTCCCCGCCTCGGCGGGTCTCGGGCTCAAAAATTCCACGGACTCGATAATTCTCGCTCCGGTGCCTACTCGACTCACGGGGTCACACTCTGCGACTCTGGGCAATAGCTTGCTTAATCTCCACTACGGTCCCTCGCGGCGGGATGCCTGGCTTTCACCTTGTGAATACCCTGCCGGGGTATCTCACAGGGGAATACCAGGACGGGTTCCCTAAGCAAGCGCCTTGAGACCCCTGGGTGATTAGTGCGCTATATAAATCGAAATACATTTACATTTGTGAAATTCTACTAACACTAGGCAGACCCTTCAAAAGTGACCCGGTCTCCTGAATGCTGGGTACACCTGGGGATCGGGAAGTCCATTTTTGTGCCTTAACTGTAAATGGGTAGGCTGGCCAAACAAGGAGCGACTGATGAACTTAACCAACAACGCCGTAGGACTAAGGCTAAAATGCTTGTATTTTAATGCCAGATCCCTACCTAAACACTGCATAGAGACTTGGGATTTATGTCTTGCTTTGGATCTTGGCGGTAATGATTCAGCCGTCGCTTTCCGTTGGATTCCCCGCCCGCCTACTAGGCAGTCTGCCCGCTCTATTTAGTTGCTGGCAGTTCGATGGATGAAAGACCATCAGAGTGCTGCTGACTCTGCCAGGTATTTTCTCCCACATCTATGGCACCATAGGCAATAGCAGCTGTTGGAGGGAGGACGGCCAGTTTGTCCACTGGAGAAATCACAAAGTGCCTTCCCTCCGATGTGGCTGAGGCGGTAAAACCTCCACAGCAGCTATGGCCGAGTGGAAGGGATTTAAGGCAGAAACTCATCTTTTCTAATACCCACCTCCCAGAAGAATCTGTCTAATAACTTTCCAGTATAATAGCGGAATTACTTCTTATAAGAATTGCGAACCCCTCGTATTACCACTTTGATTTGAGCAAGAGATATCCTGAACCCAAGTCCATTTTTTGAATACACTTTTACATAAATTTTTTATTGAATGGGTTTCTTGGAGTAAAATAACCTTATCCTCAGTTTTCTTCAGAAATGCCATTTTTCGAGCTAGCTTCCTCGTGGATCTTAGGGCATTAACGTTCCAGGATATAAAGTGAACCAAATTCTTATTGATCTCTCAATCGTCGGAACTCGCTTCCAACCTACCCCATCAAAAATAATCCTATTTAGCGCCGCTCTATGTACATATAAAACGACTAACGGAGCACCACATCCTATCAGGATCCACCAGCTATAAGACAGAGTAACAACAATATTTTTTATTTCTTTTCTACCACATGCTCCCAACGACCCGTGTCTCACCCCCTACCCGCTTGGAGGAACCCCCTCCCTATCGCTTAGGCTAGGGCCTTTCGAAGTGTCCCAGTGCAGATGACTGTGCGAATCTCTAAGACAAACTCAATGCTAACACAAGACTTGTTAGTATACATTACGTACGCGTGTGTTACGTGTGTTAGGTGTGCTTGTGGTGAAAACTAATACCTATCTCTAAATGTCTAACTACATGTGTTCATTCCACTCTTCTATGTACATCTTCAATGTGCATCTATATACATATTTATATCAGCGTTCAAATCCCTACTCTGGGCTTTCCATCAACTTTAACAGGGCGTCAACCTCTTCAGGATCTCTAATATTGTAAATTTTGTTTTGCTACATTATTTTTAACATGGCAGGAAATTACATATGCACCTGGGCCCCCTAGAGCGTAATTTACTCATTTTAGCGCCTAAGGCCCACTGTCTCTGGGCAGTCCTCTAGCCCATGTCAGACCGAATTTGATAAGTAACATCTCCAAATTTCAATTGCCGTTCCTTCAGTGCTCGCCCCAACACTATCTCCTTAATTGAAAAGGTAAGGAAATGTATTAAAATCTTCCTTGGGGCCATACTCCCTGGATGGAACCTATAAGGGTCTCTATGTACCCTTTGAAGTTCTCTTTCCCAGTCTATGTCCGTTCTATCATGAAACAAATCTCCCAGTAACTTGCACACAAATCCTTTAATGTCCGAACCTTTTGCGTTTTCCGAAACCCCCAAAATGCAGACATTGTTTCGCCTGGCAGTGACTCAAGCCTTTTTAGGTCATCTTGTAGAGTCTTATTTTCTTCTTTGAGCCCCGCTATCGCCTTAGAATTTACTGCTGAAACCTCGCCCAACGTCTTCACCTCCTTTTCCAGAGCTACCGTACTCAGGGCAAATCCATCGATCTTCTGTTCAAGAATCCCACATTTTCCTTGAATGTCCTTCTGGTTGTGTTCGAAAGTCTCAAACTTAACCAGCATATTTTCCCTCAAGCTAAATAGTAGATCTGTCACCTGGACCCCAAAAGAGGCCCCTCCTGTAAACTGTGATCTACCCTGGGGATCTCATCATTGCCCTGGGTTCCTGCATTGCAGATTTTATACACAGACATCTCTCCTTCTTGAATAGACTGTGCCATAAGGAGGGGGGGAGTGAGCAAAGGAATGCTCGAGGAAATAGGGGGACTAGATGAAGTGTCTTCTAGACTCTCTGTTGTATCCTCTATAAGAGGGGAAAAAGATTTTCAAGACTCAATGGTTCAGTCTGCCTCCCCTGTGCCCCTTTATCTTCCGTCTCATCCCCTGGACTCCCAGTACGCCCCATAGCCCCTGTTGAACCTGCCACTTGTTCCATAGTTTTTAAATAGGACCTGAGGGGGGGGAGGCTTACAAAGAAACCTTGTTTCTCTTGCTTTGCACTTTTTAACTTTACCTCCTTTAGGGGGCTTCTTAACTTGGCTTACAGCCTGAAGAGCGCTTGCTGACTTCCCCCTTCCAACTGCACTCTCCTTTTCGGGGGCGGGGCGTAGAAGGTATCTACTCCTCCTTGCTGGTAGAGATTGTACACCCCTGCCTACTTCTACAAGATTTCCGAGGGTATTTAATGCCTCGGTTTTGTCCTGTTCCTTTGGGGGACCCCGAGTGTCACTTAATGGTCCTGTATTTTCTGGGCTCAGAACGTTAGGGGATAAATCGCGAGATAGAGGAACTATACAGGGGTGTCCCCTATAACCCGCTTTTATTTATTTTGTAGCATGGATTAGAGAGGACACTACCTTTGTCCCTTTCACTTATGGAACTCTTGAGATAAAATTAGCCTTATACGCTGATGACCTTTTACTCTACACGATAGGGCTATTCCTACCTCGATGGCAAAAGCAGAAGCATTTGGAAAGATATCTGTATATGAGGTGAATAGAAATAAGACAGACATTATGGAATGCAACCAACCAAAGCAAACCCTGCAGGCAAAATCCCGTATGCGCTACCTTGGTATTATAATCACACAGAAACTAGCGGAAGTAACCATTGTGAACTGGAAAAAGATCAGCCAGGAGTTAGGGAGATTGTTGGCTAGGTGGGCTAACCTCCCTCTAAATATGTATGGAAGGGAAAACCTTATCAAAATGATTATTTTACCAAAAATCACTTTTCTTTTTAATTCCATACCATTATAGTTTGATAAAAGGGAGATTGCTAAACTACAAGGAAGGATAGGTAGTTTTATCTGGGCTTCGAAGGGGTCTCGCATATCTTGGAAAAGACTAGGGAGGAGGTTGGAGAAGGGTGGGCTGACAGTACCTGATTTGATGATCTATGGGCATGCTTTCTCTTTAAGAACTGTCAGATGCTTTTAAATAAAGCGGATAGTTCAGCAATAGGAATTCTTTTTGGGGCAATGCTTAGTGAGCTGACAGAGGGGCAAGATCAATTTATATTCAAGTTTGGGGACCCGAAGTTTAAAAAAAAAGTAAGACTGAAGATTATATTGGAGGCTTTGAAAGTATGGGTGTTTTTGCTGAAAAAGCTAGGTATATCTTACTACTCATCTAGGGCCCGATATGGGAATCACCAGGGACCCCGGAATGTTTGAAGGATTCACTTAGCCTCCCACTGATGAACGCAGGAATTTCTCGCTGGGGAGATTTCCAGTTGGGAACCGGCCTAGTCGGGTGGGAGATGTTGAGTCTACTTTCAGGGGGCCAACTAACCAGATTTAAGTATTACCAGCTTTCTGCGTGGTGGGTAACTCAAGCCAGAATTTCAAGATCGGAGCAAGGTAGATGATGTTTCTTGGTTAGACCAAGCAATAAAAAACGGTATTGTTAAGAAGGAGGTTGCTTTGTGGTATCACACTTTGGTAAACGCAGAAAACGACTTGGATAAACACATCCAAAAACTTTGGGGCGATGAAGAGATGAATATAAATATGAGCAATGTTTGGTTGGGTTCCTTTGCAACGCTAAGAGAGACATTAAACCAGCTTACCTGAAACGCAATCATCTCTTCACTGTCTATAGGGTATACTGGTCCCCAGCGAGATTAGATATTTTTTCAGGAACACACTATGCATGGCCAAGATGTGGAGATCCTTCAGCTGATGACTTTCGTGTGTTTTAACATGCCTTGAGATCACGAAATTCTGGCTTGAGGTCTGTGAATTTTTAACAGAAGTTACAGGCATTAGCGTGAGGGAAAGCCCTCTCCTTGTATTTTTTGGTATATGTCTAGATAATACTACCCGCGTTAGTAGGTTGAATGCAAGATTTATTTTTTATGTAATTATCCTAGGAAGCTGGAAAAATGTTAAATGGATTTCGAGTGTTCCATCTCCCTTTCAGGAGTGCAAAAAGAGTGTTGTAAATATAAGTATACAGGACCTAGCATGTGACCCTAGTAGTTGAGGAAAAGTATGGATGAAGTTGGTGGCTGGATGCAAAACCTGGGGTCCAATGATTAAGACAATGAATAGTTGTCGGTCCTATTTTTCTTCTGTGTTGTGGGCACACCAGTGAAGGGTGGAAGTGGTAACAGCTTTTTACTCTTGAGTGGAATGACTCTAACCCTGTCTGGTATTCCAGAGATGGGAAGGGAGTATAGCCAACAAGTAAATTGGCAGAATGAAAACAAAGAAGAACTTTCCCACTTTCTTTTCTGCCATGGACCCGGTCCTGGCTCTGCTCTTATTTTTTGAGGATGAACAAAATCAACACCGTCATGGCTGGAATGCAAGGTAACCTCCACTTTTACCTGTTATCTTTTGACTTGTCTGTTAACATTTTCAGTGGACTTGTGCATTTTAAAATCTCTCTTACATGCAACAGGATACCGATGTGCAATCCATATGTGTGTAAGGTTGACATTTAAGAAATGTAAAGAAACATATGTGTATGATTACATTGTATTTCAAGATTTCATCAAGCTGCCTTCAAACAAATTGACACTTACACAAAAAAGGACATCAATCCAAAAATCTAACAGTGACCATACAGGTGTGTTGAAATACATTGAGTTAATTGTCAAATTAAAAACATATACATTACACATTATTAAGATAACTGAAATGTAACATAATTTGGAAATTGCACTAGACAAGGTGTAATGTTTACTTTTTAAATACCTGTAAAATCAATGTCAGTCAAAAAGCTTGAATCATTTAACATATTAAATAATGTAACATTTCCCCTTGTCTAGTGCAAATCATGTACTTTATCCAATTTCAATTGTCACATAATTTTATAAGGTGTAAAGCGTATGTGTTTATTCGTATCGCGTATCAAGTTGAAATAAACACACCTGTATTAACACTTAAAAAACAAAATACAACATCTATTTTTTGGTGCAAGTGTTAATTCTCATGATGAATCCTTGCACCTAAATTCAAATGAGATCACATACAACTTTAACCTATGTATGCACTTAACAAAGTAGATATTAAAATAATCTGTTGTATTTCCTGCCATAATAGTATTTACCAGGAGTATGGATTCAATACTTTTGCCTGATGTTTAATGCTATACTCCAGGGTTCCCCCATACCAGAAACCTGGCTGGGGGCTGAGGTCGTGCCTGTGTTTAAAAAGGGATCTCCATTAATCCCCGCAAACTACCGTCTGATCAGTTTGATCGACGTTAGCCAAAAACCTTTTGCGCGGAATATCCTTGACCGACTTCAGGCATGGATGGAGGAGCATGAGATACTAAGCCCATACCAAGTCGAATTTAGGGAAAAAAACATCTACCGTAGACCAACTGCTTAGATTGCAACTCTGTATTGGAAAACAGTCAAAGTAGAGAGTGGCAACCTCTACTTGATTTTTGTTGACCATAAGACGGCGTTCGATCTGGTACCTTGGGAACGTTTATGGGTGGTACTGGAGGATATGGGGGTCCCTATTTACCTTCTTGATATTCTTAAAAGATTGCATTTGAATAACTTTGCACAAGTCAGGAGTGGTAAGAGTGGTGTTTAAACACCTAGGTTTTAGGTCAATAGAGGAGTCAGGCAGGGGTGCGTCCTGGCCCCCACCATTTTCTGTCTTTTTATAAATGTCCTAATTGTCCATCTTAGGGGGGGTCAAAGACATCGATGCCCCGAAATTAGGAAATGAACAGGTAGTGGCACTGATGTTTGCCGACGACACCCTTCTATTGTCGAAATCCCCGATGGGAATACAGCGTGCTCTAGACAGTTTTGCAAAATATATGGTCTGTAATCCACCTAAGACCAACCGTCCCAACCCCTCTTTAAATGGCACTACTTTGGAAAGGGTAACAGTATTCAAATATCTGGGTGTCACCCTCACAGACAGTATGGAATGGGGCCCCCAGATTGCTAAGGCTGGCGCAGATATTGGGGGGTGTCCTAACATTGCACAGGGAATCCACCTCTAAACCAGTTGCCTCCATTCTAGAAATTTATAAAGCCCAAGCAAGAGGAGCTATAATCTATGGGGCGGAACTGTGGGGGCACTCTTCATCAGAATACATTCTCAAGGCAGAAAACTGTTTTCTAAGATCCCTATTGGCTCTTCCAGCCAGTACTCCTCTTGTTCCTTTGAGAATGGATCTAGGAATGAGATCAGTAGATGAAGAAATCGGCCTACGCCCACTAACATACTTGCATAGACTGTGGGTCACCCCCAGAACTGAAGCACTTTAGATCCGAAGTTAAAGAACTTATGGGCCTGCCTGGGACAGAAAAACTCCAGTGGTTTGCTTACATAAAAAATGAGAGCAAGAGGCTGGGTAATTTAGAGTTTTGGACCAATCCTGAAGTAGCCTGCGCAGAGATGTCACGCGCTGACCTGGTGAGACTTTATCGTAACCACCAGACGATGGATATTCTTAGCAACTCTACGCTGGGTCCCTTAACCATAGAGTTTCTTAGTATTAAAGAGGAGTATAGGCTGGAGCCCTTTTTTTTATATGATTTTGCCCAGTCTAGCAAGGAAACTCTAGGCCCCAAAGTAGGCCACTAAATTGTCCAGCATTTATTTATTTATTTATGGGTTTTATAGAGCGCACGGCTACCCCCAAGGGGGTGTCCCGGCGCTAACAACTAACGAGCCCAGAAAGGAAAATAAGAAAACAGAAATTTAAGAGGAAAACAGCCAAGTCTTAAGTTTACGGCGAAAGATGGGTTCAGTGGGGACAAATCTAAGATCCAGGGGGAGATTGTTCCACAGTCTGTGGCGAACAGGAGGAAACTGAGCCCCATGTCTTCTTTTTCTGCCCAAAATACAAGCCCATCAGGCAGCGTTGGCTTGTCCAACTATGTAGAAATCTGGGGTTTAAACATTACCATCAGGTATTCAGAATTCTGAAATGTGAGATTTCTCCTCCTGTGGTATTCTCAGTTTCCAGCTTCTTGCTCGCCATGTGGCGTAGGCGTTGGTCATTCATTAATAACACCTCTCGATGAAACTGTAACCCCTGGCCATATTAGGTGTCCTACATGTGTCTTGTTTGCTTAGGATCTGTCCTTGTTGTACCTCTTTTTATCTTTTTTACTTTTGTACTTCGTTTTTACCTACCTTTTTTGTTTTTATGATTTCCATCTGAGTATTTCTTTTTAATGCTGATGTACATTGTCTTAAATTATGTTTTTTATCATATGCTTGCATTTTTTATGGTCTATGGCCGAAATAAAGATTATTTGAACTTAACTGTTAATTCTAATGATGAATACTTGCACCTAAATTCAAATAACATCACATACAGTTTTAACCTATGTATGCACTTAACAAAGTAGTTGTTGTATTTCCTGCCATAATAGTATTTACATTTATGTACTTCACATTTTAGTCATAAACATTTCTAGGAATCAAACAATTGCAAATGAAAATGAATGTCAGGACAAACTTGGTGAAATGAAAATATTGGTTTATTCACCAAATGAGATACTTCTCTCATGATGGAACTTTAATATAATACACATGAACATAAAATAAGTTCATGAGTTGCGCTGTTGTGCTATAGCACCACACTTGCACTTAGGAAACTGCTAAGAGGAACCTCCTCAGTAAGGGGCATCTAGTGGGCACAGATAGGTGGGATTGGGTTTGGGAGGGGTGGTTTTGGAAGTGGTGGAATGGCTGCGTTTGAGTTCTGGAGGGGTGGGTTTGTGTTTGGCAGGGGTGGGTTTGCGTTTGAAAGGGGTGAAGGTAAGAGCAGAAATTATAGCAGAACTAGGATAAGGGGTAGGAGGGGTGGGAGAAGACTGGGATTTGGAGTTAGAGGGAGCCAGAGAGTGTGATGTGCATGTGTCTGTCTGTTGTGCAGTTGAATGTGGGTCTGGTCTTTGTTTTGTGCGTCTAGGTGTGTGTTTCCTGGCATGTGTATGTTGGTGAGGTGAGTAGGTGAGTTTTGTTTGGTGGGTGTTGTTTTGCATGTAGCTTGTGTTTGGATGAGTGTTGTTGAGGTTGTTGTGTTGCTTGTGGATGTGGTGGTTCTTGTGGGTGTTGTGCTCGTGGATGTGCTTGTGGATGTGGTGGTGGTTGTGGGTGTGGTGCTTGTGGCTGTGCTGGTGATTGCGGGTGTGGCTCTTGTGGGTGTGGTGGTGGGTGTGGATGTGGGTTTGGTCGTAGTGGTGTGGGAGTTGTGGTAGTGGTGGGTGTGGTGCTTGTGGGTGTGATTGCGGGTGTTGTGGTGGTTGTGTGTGCAGTGGTGTGTGTGGTGGTGGGTGTGGTGGTGGGTGTGGTGGTTGAGGATGTGTTTGGGCTATTCAGCTAAAATATCAAGTATTAAATATCGACCTACCGAAATATAAAGTTGTAAATATCGTCAGGCAGAAATATTGTCAGCAAGAATACAGTTGACAAGAATATCGCTTTAAAGGTAAGTAATATCAATGTTAGAAATATAAAAAGTCTTAATACCGATGACAAAAATATCTACGTGGTTAATATCGATGTTAAAAATATTGTTGTTAATAATATTGATTTTTAATTATTTTTTGTATTTGACTATATATTTTCATTGTATATGTTAAACACTGTTTGTATACATATTGTTAATGTTTTTTAATATAGTTGGTGGATTTTTAGTACTTTTAAAATTGAGTTTAATCATTTTTTGTCATTTTTAGTACCATAGCGGGTTGTGGGGTTTATAGGGGTACAGGGTGGTAGGTAAATGAATTATAATTCATAATTTAATTGATAAATATTTATGTTAACTGTGTGGGTTTTGTAGTGGTATAGGTTGGAAAGTAACTTAATGATAATTAATAATGACGTTTTATTTAACATTAATTATTTAATTGTTAATTCTTTATTTTAATTGTATCATTACATTGTTTTTTTAATTTACGTTTTAGGTGCAGGTTGTGGGATTTGTAGCGGTATAGGGTGGAAATTAAATAATTATAATTAAGTAATACATTTGTATTATTAATATTAATTATTTAATCGATATTTATCAATATTAATTGTATCATAATTTTTTTATTATTACGTTTTAAGTACAGGATGTGGGTTTTGTAGGGTGGGAAGTAAATTAGTTATAATTAATTAATTATGTATTATAAGTACTTTATTAATTGATTATTAACTAATTAAATTGTGTACACTTTTTTATATAGTTTGTTGTTTTGGTAAGGGTAAAGGGTGTGCAGGAAATTAATTATTGTATTTAATTGATGTTAATAAATACACTTACTTAATTGTTAATTAATTTTGTAAATAGTGTATTTAAGATAATGTATGAGTTATATATTAGGTGTCAGTTGTAATTGTAGGGGTAAAGGGTGAGTAGTTAATTAAATATAATTATTTGTTATGAGTTAATTATTAATTGTTTAATTGATCATTAAGTGTGTACATTTAAAAAACAATGTAAATACATATATTAGTTGCAGGTTGTGTGTTTTTTAAGGATAAAGGGAGGGAAGGAAATTAAATATAATGAATTTACTATTAGGTAATTAATAATATTTTAATTGATAAATAATTATGTAAAATGTGTAAATATTATACTTAAAATACACATATTTTAGGTGCTTGTTGTGTAGATGGTACAGATATAGGGTTGGAAGTTACTAAAGTAATAAAAAGTTTAAAAATAGTTAAATAGTTTTTTAAATTGTGTTTTTTGTTATGTTATGAGTAATTGTCTTGTGTGTTTTTATTTACAAAAAACATTGTATTTATTTGTTGTCATTATTTTGGGAATATAATGTGCCATCAGCAGTGCATTGCACGCGCAAGTTATAGTGAGTCCAACTAACTATAACGTGGGAATTTCAATGGTTTTATGCGAGTAAAACTTCCAGCTAACTATAACTGGTGTGAAACCTATGTTTTTTTCAGTGAATTTAATAGGTTTTTTAAATGCTAATTCCTAACTATAACTGGTGTGAAACCTATGGTTTTTTCAGTGAATTTCAATGGTTTTTTAATAGCAAATATTTATAGGTATAAAAAATAATAAATTTTAAAACGAATTTTATATTGTATAATTATGTAATTATTAATTTTAAATGTTTTTATTTTTAACTTGGTGCGCGCCCTGGGGCGCGTACCGGGGAGCGTCCCGTAAGCGATATTCTCGCGAACGAAAACAACATCGTGACGCATCACGTAGACGCGTGATGCGTCATATGACGCACAGTGTAAGCGCACCCGGAAGCACGCGTGCGCACCCGTGCGCACGCGATCGCGGCGCGCCCTGGGGCGCGTACCGGGGAGCATCCCGTTAGCGCTATTCTCGCGAACGAAAACAACATTGTGACGTATCGCGTAGACGCGTGATGCGTCATATGACTTACAGCGTAAGCGCACCTGGAAGCACGCGTGCGCATACGATCGCGGAACGTCTCGACGTACTTACGCCGCGCACCCCGGGGCGCGCCCTGGAGCGCGACTAAGGGCGCGCCCCGGGGCGCGCGGCGTAAGCGCGTCGGGTCATGTGACCAGAAAATAACACTTTCTATTGGTGCAGAACAGTTTTGGTTTCCAAATGAGTAAAGCCTGGGTCTTGTGATCTGAAAATAACACTTCTGATTGGTTCTGGACAGTTGTTTTTCCCAAATGAGTAAAGCCTAGGTCTTGTGACCTGAAAATAACACTTCTGATTGGTTCAGGACAGTTTTTTTTCCCAAATGATGAAAAACCCCACCTTTCTTCCTTATTCTGACTTTGTCCTTTGACTGAGGAAGACCTGTTTCATCTATAGAGACAATTCTTTTGTACTTTGAAATGGCTACTGTAGCAGCAACAGCTGGAGCATCTGCACCACCACCACCACCACCACCACCACCATCACCAAGAGGACCACCACAACAATACATTGGTGGTGAAGAAGAGGAGGAGGAGGAAGAGGAGGAGGAGGAGGGGAGAAGATGGCTGCCTGAACAAAATACCCCATACAAGCCAAAAGAACACATTGTATGGGAGTTTTTTTCACTCCCAGAGGGCAAGAAAAAAGTGAATGCGGCCAAGGTAACTTGCCTAATCTGTGGCGAACAACTCTCAAGGGGCAATCCAGACAAAAAATATTCATTTGGTAATAATACCATGATTCGACATATGACCCGGAAGCATCCTAACAACTATTCTCAAGCAGAGATCAGGGAACTGGCCAGTCACCTCCCCCAGTGTTCAAGGACCAGCTATAAAAGAAAGCAACCCACTCCATCGGGACCAGATACAACGGAGACGATGCCTTGTATTCAGCCACGATTTGCAGATTTTAGAATCACATGTATTGCATGTGGCAAGCTCATCGCCTATGGTGAACAGAGCATGAAGCTCGTCGTCCTTGCTGATGACAATCACAAATGCCCCAAAAAAACAGTAATTTTTTCCGTTTCTTGTTTTTTGCTCCTGTTGAGCCATTTACAATTCCCTGTTTTTTGTTTCTCCCCATAAAAAATACAAAAAAATATAAAACTGTTTTGAAAAGCCAAAGAAAGTACAAAATGTTCAAAAAAACATTAAAAAAAATATAAAACAACAAAAAGAAGAAAAAAACAGTTCTTTTTAGAACTACCTTTCATTTATAAAAAATAAACCCATATTTTTAATGAATCACTGTCAATTTTTTTTTCTTAGGGTACGCGTACCGGGCGCGCCCCCCAAAAAAATAGAAAAAAAAATGTAATGAAGGAGTTACCATGAGGGAAGAACACAAAGAGAGTAATGTTAAGAGAAAGAGAGCTACAGGATGAACACTAACCCTGGGCGGGCAGATACGCTCCGTGCACGGAGTGCACGGAGTGCCGTCTCCTACGCATTTTGCGTAGCCGGCGTAGCCAGGCGGCACTACGTGCGCTCCGCACTCGGGGCGTAGCCGGCCGCCACCCGCCTCCCTCCCGCCCTCCCTAAATACATAAATAAAGGCATAAAAAGCTTTTAAAAACACTTACCTTGTCTGCCGCGTCCCCGGGGCTCCCTCTCGCCGTCCCGCGATGCGCGCCGCCATTTCGGATTCTAATGCGCATGCGGCCGCGCATGCGCATTTCTCGTGAGGAATGCGCATGCGCGGCCGCCCGCGCATGCGCACTAGGATCCGATGCGGTGGCGGCGCGAATCGCGGGACGGCGAGAGGGAGCCCCGGGGACGCGGCAGACAAGGTAAGTGTTTTTAAAAGCTTTTTATGCCTTTAATTATGTACTTAGGGAGGGCGGGAGGGAGGCGGGCGGCGCGGAGTGGGGCTACGCGGAGTGCGTGGGTGGGCGTAGTTGTGCGGCCACTTCACGTAGCTCCACGGAGCCCCACTCCGCCCACTACGCCCAGGGTTAATGAACACAAAGGGATTGTTTATTACATAGTAAAAAACAGAGAAGGTGTAATAGGGTGAAAGTGAGAAAAGTAAAATGACTAAAGGAGCGAAAGAAGGGAAAAGAGAGAGGAAGAAGACTAAAGTAGAGATAGTGGGAGAATGTGAGTGGGTGTTGAAAGAAAAAGAAAGGACAGTAAAAAATTGAGAATGAATGAAGGGTAGTGGCGTAACTGGGATAAATGAAGAACGGTGAGTGAGGGTAAGAAAAGACCAGTTAGTGTAAGTAAAGAGGGGTGAAAGAGGGTGAAAAATTTAATTAGGATAAGACATGGGGAGTGACAAAGAGAAAGGACAAAGAGAGTAAAGAAAACAGTACCTGAATGGATTTGAGTGAAACAGCAAAGAAAGATAAGTAATGCAGGGTGTGTGACTTATAGGGAGTCAGTGGCTGTAGGTCAGGGTGTGGGTGTGTAAGGTGTGTCTGTGGGTGTGGGTGTGTGGGGTGTTTTGGTGTGGGTGGAGGTGAGGGTGTGTGAAGTATGTGTGAGGAGTGTATGGGTGTGGGGTGTATATGTGTGCGATGTATGTGTGTGTGTGTATGTGGAGAGTGTGTGTGGGGGGATTTTTTGTGTGTATGAGGTGTGTGTGTGGTGTGTGTGTGGGGTGTATGTTAGAGATGTGTGTATGTGTTGAGAGGGGGATGAGGTGTGTGTAGGAGTAAGATAAATAATTAAGAAAAACAAAATGAGTGAAGAAGCAAAGGAACAGAGGGTAAGTGAAGTAAAGAATAGGGATTGAAAGAAGTTGAATATGAGAGGGGAAATAGGGAAATTGGAGTAAACATGGAGAATAAGAATAAGTGTGGCAAGCAGAATAAAGACACAGGAGTGAGGTTGGTTGAGAAAATATTAGTAAGCTTAAAGCAAAGGGTGATGACAAAGTACATTTTTTTTAGTCATACTTACCATATAATAAATGTAACTTTAATTATTTTTTTACTGCACTTTGTATCTGTGAAAGAGAGAAGAAAAAATAAGTTATAATTAGTAAAATGTGTATTATAAATTAAAATATACAAATGAAGAGGTTAAAAATCATAACAGTGTATCTAGAAATAAAGTAAGAGGAAACAGAAAGGGAAATAAAGTAAGGTAAAAGGATAAAAAGAGAAAAAAAGAAATAGAATGAGAGCAAATTACTAAAAGTAAGGCATATAGATTCACTAACAGAGAGGAAGAGAAGAACAGAGAAATGAACTGAAGGTAAGAAAGATACTAAAACAATGAGACTTAGCAAAACTAAATCAGGAAACAGTAGTAAGTAAAAAGATAGTGACTGAGACGGAAAAGATAAACACAAGTGAACATAACACAAGGAGAGTGAGGCACTGAGGACATAGAAGTAGTGAATGAAAAATAGAGAGAAAAGGTCAAAAGTAAGGAGCAAACAAAGATAAGCGAGGGAGAGTGGGTGATTTATAGTGATAGAGTGCGATAATACTGCTGAGTGAGTAAACAGGAATTACTAAAAGAGCAAAGGAGGAAAATACGGAAAAGGGAAGTAAAGCAGAGAGACTGAAAGCTGAAAACTTATACAAGGGAGAGAGGGGATGCAGACAGTTGAAATGAGAATGAGGGCTTGTCAAAGAAGTGGAGTAAAGGAACGGGGGTTACAGAGAATGAGAGAAAGACATTATAAGTGAGTAAAAAGAGCTGAAAGAGGATGGAAAAAGGAAACTGAGTGTCAGAGAATGGGAATACAATTTAATTTACACAATCCAAAGTATAGAATAACTTGTACAACATGTTACATAGTTTATTTTTGCTGTTCTCAGAATATATTGAATTTCACTTAAAACAGTGAGTTCAAATTACTCATCATATGACAGCGGGAAAAAAAAACACAATCTAAAAGATTGTGTTTTTAAAAAAAACTTAGATACTGACAAATGACAAATGTACACTAATCTTGGATTGACTTACTTTTCCTTGAGGCCAAATAGTATATCATGGAGGTCCTTTTCTCGTTGCAAAGTACTTTGCTGTTCAGTAAAAAATCCATTTCATCGACTTTCTAGAAGAAAAGCTCCAAGAACATCTGAAATATTTTCATTATTTTCATATACTCCTTTGTTTCAGTCATGACTCTTTACTCATTCCTGTACCTTTCCTTTTGGCCAAATAGTGTCAGATGTATGAGTATATTTTCAAATTAATTCAAAGAAACTCTGAAATGACCTTTCTTCCGACGTTCTGAAAGAAAGGCTCTACAACATTTTCACAATATTTAAGTATTTGTAAAAGCATCTCTGACTCACTCATGTTCATCATTTTCTATAATACTAATATCACTTACTATGAGATCCACTTACAGTACCTATATGACAAGTCAATTTCTTATATTACCTGGATCACTTTTACTCAGAATATATTTTTAAACAGCAAAATAACCTTTATTAACTGCTCCCGTCTTCATAGGCCAATTACCTTTACCTAAATTTTGGTTGTAAAAACACTAGGTGTGAATTTTTTAAGCCAAAAGGCAAACGTTGTTTGAAAGTCAAATGAGTGTCGTTACATTGGGTCCAACCTTTACAACTTTTTAAATAGCATGTGTAATGCCCTGATGTTGTAGAAGGACCATCATGAAAAATAATAGCTGCAGTTGCAAAGGTTCTTCCTGATATCGATAACTGTGAAGCCACGAAATTTTTAATAGAAGTTGTCAATTTAGTTCCATCAGGTCTACATCGTTGGAACATTAAAATGACATACTGACCATCATTTTGTAGAAATAATGTGGACAGCATTGTAGACTTACATTGGGGACACACCATATTGTGATCCGCTGCTTTAACTAGATTATTAAAAGGCACTGATTTGCAGTCTGGTAAAGTCAAATATATAAATCTTTCAGTGTCTATTCTAGTAGTACTTGATAAAGTACAGTTGTCGCAGTCATGCTGCCACTGATAAGAAAGGCTACACCTTCATCTTCCAATACATCAAACATATACATTAAAAATTCCTGACAATCCTGCTGAATATTCTGTGAAAATTGATTTTGACCAGTAGATATGTCTAGAAGATTTCGAATTTCTGAAACACTTTCTATTTTTGCTCTATCACTGGTACATTTCTCAAACACGGAATTCAACAAACAACAGAATCTTTGATCCCGATTTTCAACAATCTGTTCTAGTATATTTTGAAGGAAACAAACAACATTAACCACTACATTAGCATAGCAGTTGACACCAGAACTGTTTTCAAACTGAAATCCAACAACATCTTCAACAGAATCTTTTTTCCTTCTGCTTACAATTACGGTTTCGTCTACTTTTTGTCTTTTTGCTACTACCTCACTGCAATTACTCTCATTTCTTCTTTTTCGGCCTACCACACGTTTTTCAATCAGAGGATATTGATGCAAATGTGGAGCCTACTCTCTTCTTAACCTATTGTATTCTTTAACACAATGTAGATCTGCACAAATCGTTGTTTCATCACACTCAATCAAGTACAATCCTGATAAAGTTCTGACTCGTGATAATGCCACATATGCCATACCCTCTTTAAACACAGAACTTACAAGGTTCACCAAAGCACTATCTACACTTAAACCTTGAGACTTATGAATTGTCACCGCATATGCCAAACAAATAGGAAACTGTTTTCGCCGAACATATAAGTCTTTCACGAGCAAAAATCTAGCTGAACAACGACAAATTTGTTCTATTTCATCAATGCCATCAAATTTAATTTTTAAAATTTCAATTGCATCTCTATTTTTGTAATTCACAAAACCAACAACATGACCCATTGCTCCATTTACCAGACCTCTTTCAACATTTAAATTCCTTCTCAAAATGATACGACAATTTAAACACACATTCAGAGTCTTTTCAAAACCAGCAGTTTTAGATATAGTCTTCTCTAATGAATCCAATTTTGATTTCAAATTTTCAGACAAAATAATTGTTGCTCCCATATGCTCTATTTTATCTGTAGCTTCCAGTTTCCCTATCTCTTAATTTTCTAACTTTAACATTTTGTTGTTGAACATGGAACATTCTTTCAGAGTTGGCATCAAACATATGCCAGATTTCTTCTCGTTAATTTTCTTAAAAATATTCTCTGGAAGAATGTTTTCATTTGGGTACAAATTTGAAATTAATCGTCCATGTAAAGCTTCTTTCCCTTGCTGACTTACTTTTCCGATTCTTACATATTGTAAAATATTTTTATAATCTTCATCCTTTGCCTGCCGCATATTTTGAAGCAGTTCTGCATATTTGAAGTTTAACCATATATTAACGTTTCCAATGCTTCCTAGGCACTTCCTGGTATCTTCATGCGTGAGCATTTTGAACACAGGTTGTCCTTTCACTGGAGTCAACTGCAGTAGATCTCAAAAAACAATGATGTGTTTTCCTCCAAATAAGACATCATAGTCTGTTCTAAGAATTTCTTGCATTCTCAAATGCACAAAAGCAAGCATTATATTTGACACCATGCTTACTTCATCAATGATAAGAAGTTTAATTTTCTTCAGGACTCTCGAAACTTCGGAACACGCATCTCCAGATAGCTTGTGGTACTCCAATTTGTTATCATGCTCCACTGGCAGCATCAGTAAACGATGTAAAGTAATCCCTTTAATGTTATGTGCAGCCAGCCCAGTTGGAGCGGTAACAACACAAGACAGGGGTGATTCAGTCCTTTTCTGCAGATAAGTTACAATTGCTTTAATCAGAAAACTTTTTCCAGTTCCCGCGTCTCCACTCACGTACAGTTGGACAGGCTTAACCGCATGCGCGCTAGCGGAATTCTGCTCCTGTGCTGAGATTTTTAAAACCGCATGTTTCATGACGAGCTGGGCTCGTCATGAGCGTGCGAGGAGGCTACCTCATGACGAGCCCAGCTCGTCATGAGCGTCGAAGGGGTTAAATGATGTACATGAGCACTCTTTCTTCTCATGACTGAATCCATGTTCAATCTGTTCTGTGACTTCGTCATATATCTGTTTCTGCTCAAGGTTTAGTTGTTTCACCAAATCTTCTAAGGTAACTACATCATCTTGAACTTGTTCCATAGCTCTTTCCACCTCATCCATGGCAGTGGCAGCTTCATTTTGTATAATTGGTCCTCCAAGTGGATCCTGACTCAATGAAGCAGAACTCTGACTGTCTTGAGAACTGTCTCTAGCAATCTCTGCAGCAATTGTGGCTTCTTGCTCTATTTCTTCGTTCAACATTTGCAGATAATTTGGAAAAACAGGGCATTCTATGGTATCCTTGATTGCATTAAAAGAATCTTCGTAACACAGAAAATCTCCAAGTAGTTCCTCTTCTGTACGCCATGGCTTAAAGAGTTGCAAAAGAGCTAAATAGTAAAATTCCCTTTTCTCTGGATTTTCGCAACTCAATTTTTGATGATTAATCAAATGGCCTTTTTTCTGTCTCACTAGACATCCTTCACACCCAATGATAGCATATATTCCATTGTTGATATCTTCTCTGATGGTTCTCTTATAAATATAGTTTTGCAGAACTTCATACAAACAACTGTTCTCAAGATGACTACTTCTATTTGGATAGAATGTATCCAACATGTTTGTCTTCAAAATATCTGTACTTTCTGGTTCTTTCTCCGCCAAATACTCTATTTCTTGTACAGATTTCAAAACTCGGTTTCGTGTTGCAGCAAGACCTAGACTCACACAAATGATGGTTCTAGATTTGGAATAGAGACTTGCTGACGACAATCGATCAGAACATTCATATGCTCCAATTTCTCGATGCGACAACATCTTCAGACTGTAACTGTATAATTTCTTGCTTAGACTCTTTTCATGTGAAATGTCCTCCCACATTTCCTTCAGTTCTGTCTTTTCTTTTTTTGTGATGTAAGACGTCACATATCGAGCCACAGCAATAGAGTTGTCAGCAACAAACTGAATATCCATGTTAGCATTCCACATGGACAAAATCACTGGGTTGTAGTCGTTGATGTACTTGGACTCTTCGTTTCTTTTTAAATTGTATGTATTTTTTGGTGATTTCCTCGTCACAGTATGTCGCAGAGAAGACATCAAATTATTTACTCTTCCTTTAGAAATCACTGGTCGTGGAAAGCCGAAACGACATTTTGTGTAGAACTTGTCCTTGTTTCTGAATTTTCGACGACAGTACTTTCCACAACGATGGGATTGAAAGCGTAAAACTTGTTGCCTTAAACTGTTTTCCTCTGTAGTTTTCGGAACAGCACATGTTGAATACTCTTCAATGAAACTCATCACTGTTTCATCCTAATCTGTTCCAAATTTGGGTGCATCTTTAATCCACAACAACATATGTATGTGAGGAGCACCTCTCGCTTGATACTCCTTTCTCCAAAAGAAATCCAAAACCTCTCCAAGGGGAGGATTTTTTTTGTTGGTAATAAAAGACATCATAGCTTCAAATCTATGATTGAAATATCTGCATACATTCACTGGATCCAAAGAACACAGCTCTCCAGGTGTTTTGAATTCTATATTTTGTATATTTGCATTTGCCTCTCGTAGAAATTGAAGTAAGTCGTCCCATGCATACTCGGCACAGCTAAGAGTGAGGAACCATGTCGGAGTTCCTAAGTTTCTTAGCATACATTTCAATTCCCCATGACGACGGTACCAATACTCATTTGTACCACGCTGACATGCCATGAGATTGATTAGATGAGATTCCAAAATATTATCTTGCAGATTCACTTTCTCCATAAAGTCCCTCGCCGAAACATTTTGCAGATGTGCTCCACTTTTCAGTATATGGTTTACTGCATAAGAAAGCCCAGACAAGTCACTTTCATACAGTAGATGAAACAAATAGGGAATGCATTGACGAAACCTTGGATCTACAGCATATAATCTTACAGTTCGATATTCAGATGCAGGAATTTGAAGTGGACGATCGTCATATCGTCCACCTCGACCTGTTGGAAATAGCTGTGGAAAACAACGAGCTTCCAAACTTTCTTCCCATACACTAATGGGACTTCCTTTTGCTGCTTTCATTTGAAACAATTCAATTGCATTCCCCATTACTTCTTTGGAATGCAAAGGATGAACAGTATAATGTTCATATATTTCTTCACTTCTAGACACATCAACTTTTTCAATTTGGCCGCCTGAACAATCACTGTCTTCATCTGCAGCTGTTTCCTCTGCTGCAACACATACATCTTTGTAATACTCATTGTTTTTGACTAAATACAACGTTGCCTTTTTGAATTTCCTAACATCCACTAAATCTTGCCAGATTTTCTTACTCTTTGTCGGAACCCCATTAACTAGAATAACTAAAGGTTCCTCTTCTACTTTTTCTATACCAATTGTATCAATATTTTTTTTCAAATCAAGAGGCAAATAAACAACTCTTCCCTTTAATCCTCTCTGCAAATCTGTAGGAGGCAATTTCCCTATCTTAGGCTCCATGCGAACAATTGCCTGAAAAGGATGGACACATTGAATCAAAATAGACTCATATGTATTTAAATCCATCAATTCACGGGGAATGTCTACCAACTCCAGATTATTATGAACACCTTTAGCAGGCATTCTGTTTTGATTTAATTTATCATAACAATATTTACAAATACGCTGATCAGAACTCAAATCAAAACAATTCTCCACCCACAAATAAGTTGCAAAATCCTTCCACTCATAATTATTCATCTTTTCACTTTTTACGTATAAATCAACTAATCTAGTTTGATGCTTATAATGACTTCGTCGACAACACACACAAGTAAAATTCGGCCTTTCACTTGATTTCACCTTAAACCTGGTAATTTCCTGCTCAAACTTTTCTGTACTTGAAATCTGTACATTGTCTTCCACATTACCTTGAATTGCTGTGTCAATTTCTACACTATCCTCTTTTTCACCAAAATAACAAATCTCAATTTCTTCACAGATCTTCTTCACATCTAATTCAGTTCCATGCAAAAGAGCACTATTTAATTGTTTAAGCTTAAGTGCTGGACTTTTTGCATAATACAACATTCTCACTAATTTCCTCATTTTGGTATGATGCACTGCTAACATCCTAAAATGATGAAAAACACTCTGACAGACTTTTCTAGAAAGACAAGCCAGTGAATGCTCTTGCAAACCTGTGTTTTCTCTCACTCTGCAAGGATCTAAGTCTTGCAACAACTTCACTTTTTGCTTTAGACTTTTCTTACTATATGTACGTAAGAAATTACAAAACAAATCAATTGATTCCTGTCGCACACTACAAATACGACTACACTTCCAAGTGTACACTGGACCCTTAGTACGTCTCCCTAAAACTTCATCAGTTAACACCTCTTCTGGTACTCTAGGCACAAGTTTCTCTTTTTCAATCGGACAACCGTCTTTCACTTCATACGCTCGACCACTGGTGTCAACTGCATGCACTAAGTCATTCTCCTGGAAGTAACTCTCCTCATTAAAAAATGGCTCACAACTTGAACTGTGCATCCATTCTCCTGAAAAAACTTTACAAAAATTAGTCCGATTAATTACTCTTTTCCATCTACTGTTTGATTTGAAAACATCAATTGTCTTGTTAAGTGTCCTAATTCTATTGATTATTAAAATAAATAATTTTTTCTTACCTTCAAAAGCCTGATCAACAATCTTCTCTACACTTTTCTTTTTCTTATAAAAAGCAGCTCTCTGTTTACCTTTCCTAATGTTTTTTAACAAATTTAAAACCACCCTATTGCGAAACATTCGTTTACGAATGTCTCTAAACTGATTCTGCCTTCTATTCCTATACATATTATTCTCTCCTGCTCCAGTTGTAGGATTCTTTGAGGTTCTCTCCTTCCTTTTCAAATTTACTCTCTCATTCTCTTTTTCTACATGCTGTCCAACAATTTTTTTTGAAGTACATATGTTCCGTATAAAAGACTTAGTTCTCTTACCAGGAGCTTGGTCCTGTTTTTTGAAGTATTTGTTGTGGAAGAGTGCTGTAATTCCGTTGCTGTTTTTGTTTTTTGGCGGTTATGTTGTTTTCTTCTCCTTTCCCTTGAGGGCATGTTTGCTTACTCTTGAAATCTTGATTTCAATCTGTGTTAAAGAAGGAAATAACACATTATAGACCACTATTACCAAACAACAAAACAATGACAAAAAGCAAACGATCTATTAAGGGTTACAGATCAGGTGAGGATTCTCCAGGGGTGCACAAAAGGTGAGGCCTGTATTGAAGAGTATAGTGGAAGACAGCTCTGTCCACAGGTACAAAGAAGATGAGACCTGTGTCTAAGAGTCCAGTACGGGATAGACTTCATGAAGTCTAGTCCACTGCACGCTTATACACAGGCTTCACCACCTATGCTTCCCGGGAAAGGCCTCTCTCCCACTACAGTCTTGATCATAAACCTCACCTCCTCTGTCCCTCTGCACATGTCTCACCTCATCTGCACAATCTACTTCCTAATCTCAGGTAACACAGGTGACATAATTGTGAAAAGGTCAAAGTTTTTTATGTAATCATGCACACACTATTTATTCTTTATCAAAAATGTAGAATTCATTGATTAGTCCCAAAATCGATTTTTCAATAACATTTTAGAAACACAGTGCAGGTCCTACTATTTAAACTTTCTCAAAAATGTAAAACTCATTAATTTGCAGCAAAAATATTTTAGTAGTGTAATGAAAAGCTTATACATATGACCTTTTCATTGTTTTTCAAATGTTATTCTAAAAAAAAAATTATACGGCCTAAGCAGGAATACTCATGTGATGAAGCCTGTCCAAGGAACCACAAAACGTGAGGCTTGTGTCCAAGAGTGCAGTGGACAGGACTAAACTGGAGTAGTGTGCAAGAAAAAGATGAGCCTCATTTATAAAGTCAGTTTTGCGCTACTGATGCGTCACTTTTTGTGACGCATTGGCGGCATAAAACATGTGCCTTGTTGCGCCATATTTAAAAAGTGACGCATGTAGGTAGATGCGTCATTTTTTAAACCTTTTGCGCCACATTATACCTCTGTCAAGTGTAATGTACAGAGAGGGGTCATTTCTCCGCAAAAAGCCTCGTAATAATGACACAGTGAAATCTATGAGATTTCACTGCGTCACTTTTAGGACACTTACGTCAAAATCTTGCACCTGCCTCACAGCAGGGATAAGACTGAGGCAAACGCTTTCACATGGGGCTTTCCCCATGTGATACGATTCTCACACCTAAGCAGGAGTGCAGATGAGATGAAGACTGTCCAGGGGAGCACAAAACGTGAGGCTTGTGTCCAAGAGTGCAGTGGACAGGACTAAACTGGAGTAGTGTGCAAGAAAAAGATGAGCCTCTTTTATAAAGCCATGCGTCAGTTTTGCGCTACTGATGAGCCACTTTTTGTGACGCATTGGCGGCATAAAACATGTGCCTTGTTGCACCATATTTAAAAAGTGACGCATGTAGGTAGATGCGTCATTTTCTAAACCTTTTGCGCCACATTATACCTCTCTCAAGTGCAATGTACAGAGAGGGGTCATTTCTCCGCAAAAAGCCTCGTAATAATGACGCAGTGAAATCTATGAGATTTCACTGCGTCACTTTTAGGACACTGTTACGTCAAAATCTTGCACCTGCCTCACAGCAGGGATAAGACTGAGGCAAACGCTTTCACATGGGGCTTTCCCCATGTGATACGATTCTCACACATAAGCAGGAGTGGAGATGAGATGAAGACTGTCCAGGGGAGCACAAAACGTGAGGCTTGTGTCCAAGAGTGCAGTGGACAGGACTAAACTGGAGTAGTGTGCAAGAAAAAGATGAGCCTCATTTATAAAGCCATGCGTCAGTTTTGCGCTACTGATGCGTCACTTTTTGTGACGCATTGGCGGCATAAAACATGTGCCTTGTTGCACCATATTTAAAAAGTGACGCATGTAGGTAGATGCGTCATTTTTTAAACCTCTGCACCACATTATACCTCTGTCAAGTGTAATGTACACAGAGGGGTCATTTCTCCGCAAAAAGCCTTGTAATAATGACGCAGTGAAATCTATGAGATTTCACTGCGTCACTTTTAGGACACTGTTACATCAAAATCTTGCACCTGCCTCACAGCAGGGATAAGACTGAGGCAAACACTTTCACATGGAGCTTTCCCCATGTGATAGGATTCTGACACCTAAGCAGGAGTGCAGATGAGATGAAGACTGTCCAGGGGAGCACAAAAGGTGAGGCTTGTGTCCAAGAGTGCAGTGGACAGGACTAAACTGGAGTAGTGTGCAAAAAAAAAAGAACCTCATTTATGAGGCTCTGCGTCAGTTTTGCACTGCTGATGCATCACTTTTTGTGACGCATCGGTGGCATAAAACATGTACCTTTTTGCGCCATATTTAAAAAGTGACGCATGTAGGTAGATGCGTCACTTTTTAAACCTCTGCGCCACATTATATTCAAAAATTTAAAAGCCATTCATTTACTTCAAAATCGTTTTTGACATCACATTTAACAAACACAGCACAGGTCCTATGTACAAGCATTCCATGTCACTACTGAAACTTCACAATTTTACAAAATACAATTCCTCTATGCAGTAAAAACTTTTTACCAAGCATTATCAAAAAGCATGACACAAAGCAACATTAAAAAAACACAATTTGCTTCCAAATCTTCTCCATAGAGTATACAAGTCTCTATGTATATTAAATAAATCATAACTCACCTTTACAAATGCTCTAGGAGATTCACAACAGTGTCAGATACACACACCAATATTTCTTTAACAGAGCAAAAGGTATGTTCTCCAGGCACTGCAACCATTAATGGCACAGAAAACCTCTGTTTCTACACACATATTGCTCATGGTAACCAATCAAAACTCTTCCCTCTGTATTTTCAAACTAACACCCTTCCCCCCTCAGCCCTTTCTACCTGTTACCATAGCAACTCCCTCCTCACTTAGCTCTCAGGTTTAAAAGTTTATTCTACAATGTTGCAAATCACCTCAGCAAGGATGTTTGACCTGCGAATACACCAGCTTATCTGGTGCAATGTTTCTTTAAATGACTTTTTTTTAACCATTCAAATTACTTCTTACACAGAACACAACCATGCACCCTAACTTTCAGTTTTCAACTATCTCAATCTACCAATCATTGCTTGTGATTCAAGAGCACTGAAACTCCACAGGTTTTTTTTTGCAAACTCCTACTGTTCCAACTGCCATTTTATTCCTACACTTCATCTCACTGCACCAGAACCTCCTCTACCATGTATTCTGTCTGGATTATTGGACATAGCTATATCCACTGGGCTCAAAGGTATGCAGCTACCAGACATTTTCACAACCTTGATTTACCAAATGTGAACATTAAATGGATTGGCCAGAGAGGATTGAGATGTCAACAATTGATACCATTGGTGAAAACCTTTTTGCATTTGCCACACCCTAACCTCATAATTCTGCACTGTGGTGGAAATGACTTAGGCACTTTGACTGGGGTAGGTCTGGAAATGCTTTTAAAGGACACCTTTGAACAATTGATGGCACTTTTTCCTCAAACTGCCTTGGTATTTTCCAATATATGCCAAAGACAGAAATGGAACTGGTCCAACCAATTTTGTCCACAATTTGAGAAAGCACGGAAACATGTGAATAAATCTGTTTCTGCTTACATGAGAGACTATGGAATGGGTTCAATATACAACAACAACTTGCGTTACAACATGCAAGATATCTACAGAGGAGATGGTGTGCACTTCTCAGACGAGGGGAATAGAATATTCCTCCTGAATTTAAGACTGTGCATTGGTACCTACTTGTAGATACCTAAATCAGCCACAGAACCCAAAAGCCCTTTTCAGGGCTACCCTATCTCTGATCACTCCAAATGATAATCTTTTTCTAACTTTTTTCACTATTTTTCACCATAGTACGCTCCCCGGTACGCTTCCCGGTGCGCGTACCGGGCGCTCCCCCCGCGAAAATTTAAAAAAATGTTTTTTTTTTGTTGCCTATATGGGCCTCCTAAGACCCCCTCAGAAAACCTAGAGGATCAGCGAGTGCCTACGATGCCCCCTTATACCCATTCCCAACGTTGTTTGTCCTCCATTTTCTATCTCAAATCTACCGAAACACAAAATGGAGGACTCCCGTTGCGCGCGTACCGGGGCGCGCACCGGGAAGCGCTCCCAAAAAATGTGAAAAGTTAATTTACATAAAAACCACTGGAGACAATTTCACCAAATATAGAATAGCTCATACTACATACCAATCCCTACCATTTTCCCAAATTTGGTGGAATTCCATTGAGCCATTTAGCCTGTAGACCTCTCTAAATATCCTGAGGTAAATTACTTCAGAAAAACACATCTGAAGTATTAGAATTGACAACCAATTAAAATGTTACTTTAATTTTCTACTATTATTTCATGACATTTGATTGGTTATGTACCTGAATATATATAAAGAAAGAGAGGGAAACACAGCCATTTTGACTACAACTTCCTGAAGTACATTTCACGAGCATTTTCACTGACAACTTCAACTGCTTTCTCAAAGGTAAGTTATTATTTTGAAAACTGAAGTATGTTGTGCACTTTAAGTTAATTTGGAAAACTTTTTCTGATAGTTATATACTATCCCTCTGTAATAGTTATAGATTGAGATAGACTTCTCTATTATAGTTATGGATGGAGTAAGGCTTGTCTTGTATAATTATGAATTTACTTAGGCTTC
Source organism: Lissotriton helveticus (assembly GCF_964261635.1). Lineage (NCBI taxonomy): Eukaryota > Metazoa > Chordata > Amphibia > Caudata > Salamandridae > Lissotriton > Lissotriton helveticus. The sequence goes on along the minus strand of NC_136059.1, from coordinate 956,747,294 downwards.
ATCACATACACTTTTTTATATTTCTACTTCCAGTCTGATACCATACACTGCCCAAAGATAAATTCACTGTTCAAAAATCCAAACTACCTGTCTGAACTTAAACCCAACAGTGCCCTATCCCTACTGATATATTTATTTTTAATGCAAATTACAGTACGAAAATGGAAGGAGAGCAAAACATTTCCTTTGAAATTGTTCTGGAGAGCAACAATGAAGAAATTATTGTACCCAATGATAACTTGGAATTCATGGATGAATCACGGGACTATGAACTACTTCAATGTGTAGAATCAGTAGATTTGCTGATTCAAAATGAGGACATTTCTGACAGTCAAATATTACAAGTTCTGTTAAATTTGGAAAAAGAATCTGAAAAATAAATTTATATTTAATAATTCTAAAATTGTTTGAGACATTATTCATTTTTATATGTAATTCTTAAACTAGTACCAAATTGATTATAATGTAAAGTCAGACTTATAGTATACTGTGCAACTTTTTTATGTTACATAGTAATTTTGCTCATAGATACTTCCTTTCTCCCACTATATTATCTCCAATGTGTATTTGACATCTCTTTTTCATCTCCTGCCTCCATGTTCTTTCTGCTTTCCTGACAGACTATAGTATAGATTCCATATACCACAATAACTTCTGTAACAACATGACTCTGCATTGGTACCTACATGTTGGTACTTAAGTCACCCACACAACACAACAATTCTATTCAGAGCTACCCTACCTCTAAGCACTTTAAATTATCATTTTACTGTTTCACTGAGTTTTCCCCATGTGTGTGCGGGCGGGGTAGGTGTGTGTGGAGGATGGTGGGGTGTGTCTGTGAGGTGTGTGTGTGTATGTGTCTGGGGGTGAGGTGTATAGGTGTATGTAGGTGTATGGAGTATGTGGGTGTGGGTGGGGGTGTGGGTGTGTAAGGTGTGTGTGCGGGTGTGGGTGTGTGGGGTGTTTGAGTGTAGGTGGAAATGTGGGTGTGTGAGGTGTGTGTGGGGGGGGGTGTGGGTGTGGGGGGGTATGTGTGTAAGATATGTGTGTATGTGTGGGATGTGTGGGTGTGTCTGTGAGGTGTGGGTGTGTGGGTGTGTGTGTATGTGTGGGGGCGGAGGTGTGTCTATGGGATGTGTGGGGTGTGTCTGTGAGGTATCTGTGTGTGCATGTGTGTGTGTGTGTGTGTTGGGGGGTGGTGAGGTGTGTGTATGAATGTGGGTGTGTGGAATGTGTGGGTGTGGGTGTGGATGTGTAAGGTGTCGGTGTGGGGGTGTGGGGTGTTTAGGTGTGGGTGGAGGTGTGCGTGTGTGAGGTGTCTGTGGGGAGTGTGTGGGTGTGGGGGTGTGGGGTTGTGTGCGTGTGGGTGTGTGTGGGACATACTTGTAGGTACCTAAAACAGCCACAGAACTCAAAAGCTCTTTTGAACCCAAAAGCTCTTTTCAGAGCTACCCTACCTGTAATCACTCAAAATGATTATTTTACACTATTATTTTAACTATTTTTCACCAAAATATTATGGCCCCCACATCAAACCTAGGGGGTCAGGGGGGTCCACCCTGCCCCCTTTTGGTTATTTCCCCCTTTGTTTTTTGCCACCTCTTGTGTCTCGATCCTACCGAGACACAAGATGGCGGCCGCTGCGGACTGTTTCGAATGTTTACAGACACCCGAGAGCCAATCAGCTTTCCGTGCGCAAGTCGCGTGGCGCGCCCGGAGCGCTCCCCGGTGCACGTACCGGGGCGCGGCTATACGTATATAAATTTTTTGGAACCTAAATTACTCGAAATCCTCTGGAGCACATATCTTGAGACATAGCAAAGGCACATCGGGCTACGAGTCCCTACAATTTTGCCAAGTTTGGTGAAAATCCATTCAGCCGTTCGAGCTAAAAGTGCGACCGACCGCCCTATGGAAATGAACATGGGGAAAACACGTTTTGGGACCCCCCTTTTATCTCAGGCCCCCGCTTGACGAATCCCTCCTAAACTTTCAGGGAAGGAGCGGAGAGCCGCGAGGCAAAGTTGCTGAAACATTCAGGCAGATTCCTCAACCGGCGCCAAAGTTATTCCCAATAGAATGTTGCGATTTCCCTATTTAAATCAATCCTAACTATAATTACCTACTGGCGACCGCCAGTAGGTAATATATACATATATATATATATATATATATATATATCATTCCACAAATCGCCCTAAAGCATTGGAGGTGCACTCAACGATGTTCGACCATCCGGCCTTTAGATGCAGCCTGCTTGTCCATGCGTTTTTTTTGTGGTTTTTTTGCCGACGCGTTTCAGGGCATCAAGCCCCTTCTTCCTGGGCAGGTTGTACAACACACACGAGCCCCACAGGTTCATTTTCCAGGTTTATTTAGCCATATCCGCCCACCATGGGCGTGTGGGTTTTACTCTTTCCCTTGGTGCATTATGGGACATGGTGTCCTACCTGTGGGTACAAAAAATTATCTTTTAGTAAGTTTGTGCATTTGTTCACGTTTCATGTCCATTAAAACTCTGAGTGAGTCACACATTTCAAAGATTGCTGAATTCGCATATAGAACATCGTGTCGCTTTTAATCCTGATGAGTTCAGAATACCGGCCTCGATCTGCTGGTACATTTGTAAGTCCCAACTGTCGATGATGCTACCTCCCATGGCCAGGACAGCCGCGTTAAAATCATTCCACAAATCGCCCTAAAGCATTGGAGGCGCACTCAACGATGTTCGACCATCCGGCCTGTAGATGCAGCCTGCTTGTCCATGCGTGTTTTTTTTCTTTTTGCCGACGCGTTTCAGGGCATCAAGCCCCTTCTTCCTGGGCAGGTTGAACAACACACACGAGCCCCACAGGTTCATTTTCCGGTTTTATTTAGCCAAATCCGCCCACCATGGGCGTGTGGGTTTTACTCTTTCCCTTGGTGCATTATGGGACATGGTGTCCTACCTGTGGGTACAAAAAATTATCTTTTAGTAAGTTCGTGCGTTTGTTCACGTTTCATGTCCATTAAAACTCTGAGTGAGTCACACATTTCAAAGCTTGCTCAATTCGCATATAGAACATCGTGCCGCTTTTAATCCTGATGAGTTCAGAATACCGGCCTCGATCTGCTGGTACATTTGTAAGTCCCAACTGTCGATGATGCTACCTCCCACGGCCAGGACAGCCGCGTTAAAATCATTCCACAAATCGCCCTAAAGCATTGGAGGCGCACTCAACGATGTTCGACCATCCGGCCTGTAGATGCAGCCTGCTTGCCCATGCGCGTTTTTTTCTTTTTGCCGGCGCGTTTCAGGGCATCAAGCCCCTTCTTCCTGGGCAGGTTGAACAACACACACGAGCCCCATGTGTGTGGGGGTGGGGGAGGTGTGTGTGGAGGATGGTGGGGTGTGTCTGTGAGGTGTGTGTGTGTATGTGTCTGGGGGGGTGAGGTGTATAGGTGTAGGTAGGTGTCTGGAGAATGTGGGTGTGGGTGGGGGTGTGGGTGTGTGGGGTGTTTGAGTGTAGGTGGAAATGTGGGTGTGTGAGGTGTGTGTGGGGGGTGTGTGGGTGTGGGGGGTATTTGTGTAAGATATGTGTGTATGTGTGGGATGTGTGGGTGTGTCTGTGAGGTGTGGGTGTGTGTGTATGTGTGGGGGGCGGAGGTGTGTCTGTGGGATGTGTGGGGTGTATCTGTGAGGTATCTGTGTGTGCATGTGTGTGTGTGTGTGTGTTGGGGGGGTGGTGAGGTGGGTGTATGAGTGTGGGTGTGTGGAATGTGTGGGTGTGGGTGTGGATGTGTAAGGTGTCAGTGTGGGGGTGTGGGGTGTTTAGGTGTGGGTGGAGGTGTGCGTGTTTGAGGTGTCTGTGGGGAGTGTGTGGGTGTGGGGGTGTGGGGTTGTGTGCGTGTGGGTGTGTGTGGGACGTACTTGTAGGTACCTAAAACAGCCACAGAACTCAAAAGCTCTTTTGAACCCAAAAGCTCTTTTCATAGCTACCCTACCTGTAATCACTCAAAATGATTATTTTACACTATTATTTTAACTATTTTTCACCAAAATACGCTCCCCGGTACGCTCCCCGGTGCGCGTACCGGGCGCTCCCCCCGCGAAAACCGAAAAAAAATTAAACATTTTTTTTTACCCGAGGGACCCTTTTATGGCCCCCACATCAAACCTAGGGGGTCAGGGGGGGTCCACCCTGCCCCCTTTTGGTTATTTCCCCTTTTGATTTTTGCCACCTCTTGTGTCTCGATCCTACCGAGACACAAGATGGCGGCCGCTGCGGACTGTTTCGAATGTTTACAGACACCCAAGAGCCAATCAGCTTTCCGTGCGCAAGTCACGTGGCGCGCCCAGAGCGCTCCCCGGTGCGCGTTCCGGGGCGCGGCTATAGATATATAAATTTTTTGGAACCTAAATTACTCAAAATACTCTGGAGCACATATCTTGAGACATAGCAAAGGCACATCGGGCTACCAGTCACTACAATTTTGCCAAGTTTGGTGAAAATCCATTCAGCCGTTCGAGCTAAAAGTGCGACCGACCGCCCTATGGAAATTAACATGGGGAAAACACGTTTTGTGACCCCCCTTTTATCTCGGCCCCCGCTTGACGAATCCCCCCCAAACTTTCAGGGAAGGAGCGGAGAGCCGCGAGGCAAAGTTGCTGAAAAATTCAGGCAGATTCCTCAACCGGCGCCAAAGTTATTCCCAATAGAATGTTGCGATTTCCCTATGGAAATCAATCCTAACTATAACTACCTACTGGCGACCGCCAGTAGGTAATATATATATATATATATATATATATATATATATATATATATATATATATATATATATATATATATATATATATATATATATATATATATATATATATATATATTGTTATTTTGTTATATAAAAACATTATAATATCACATAAAATTTAAAATATTAGTTTAATGGTATTTTAAAATTACATATATATGAATAAATGTATATATGAATATATATGTGTGTTACTTTTTTAGTAATTCCTAAATTAATAAAATACATATCATTTGTTACTTTTAAATATATTTAATGTTTGTTATTTATGTTTTTATATATATATATATAAAAAAATTATACTTTTGACAACTATATTAGTATCATCGATATTTTGGTTCAATATTTTTGCCATTTACATTATAAATATATATGTCGATATTTTGGTGTTGATAATTTTGAAGGTCAATGTTAGTAGCCTCAATATTCTGTCAGTAAACCATGGTGGGTGTGGTGGTTGTTGCAGTGGTGGTTGTAGTGGGTATGGCTGTGGGTGTGGTTTTTGTATGTTGTTTGGGTGTGTGCTTGTGTTTCTTGGTGTGTTTCTAGTTATGTGTGCATATGCTGCTTGTGTCTGTTGTAGTGGGTGCATGCAAAGGAGTGTGCTTGGGAACAGGGCTGGGAATTGGGACTTGGGATTTGGGAATTCGGTTGAGGCAAAAGGTTGGGCTTGTTGGGAGGCTGCAGTAAGTGAAGAAGCGAGTCCTGTATATGCTCTCTGCAGACCAGACGTAGCACTATGAATGCCTTCCAGGTATGCTACCATTTCTCGCTTGTAGCAACCAAGCCCCTAGATGGTATTCAGGAGTGCAGTCTGGCCTACAGAGATGTTTTGTAGGAGGTCAATATCCTTTTCACTCAGAGCAGTCAGGGGGACAGGGGCAGGGAGTGAGGTGCCTGCTGCGAATGACATGTTTCCCCTGTCAGGGGGGCAGGTTTGGCCAACTTGGGGGAGCAAGAGAGAGGGTGGAGATGGTTCTCTGGGTGGCAGACAAGGATGCAGTTGGTAGAGTTTCTGTAGAGTCCACCACCACTTGGGACTGCTCACTTGTGGAGGCCTCCGACAATGATGTTGTTGAGCCGGTGGCATCTGTTGCATTTTCTCACCCTCCGTGCCACTGGGTCCCTCTGTGTCGGTGGTCTCAGCACCTGAACCAGAGTGGCCAGCTACTTCCCCACCTATGTGGGCAATGTCTCTTCTGCCAGCTCCTGATGATGCTGAAATGGCTTATACAATAGGTTATTGTATCTGTGAAATTAGAACTGATCATGAATTTTGATCTCAAAACATTTTCCAAGTTGTTATATATCACCTGTTTCAAAGCTCCCAAACGTTGGGAGGTGTCTGGGAGCTATCCCCCAAAGTCGGAAGCTGTGAACAGATTCCATCATCTCATTTGTATAAGAGATTCTAGTACACCTGATACTCTCTAATGAGGTTACTCACCAACCTGGATTGGATGTGTGGTAGTTACGATCCACGTATCCACGGACTAGAAGGCCCTGGAGCCCATCTTTATCCCAATTTACTTACGGTTAAACCACTCATTTTCAAGAGCCTCAGGGCCTCCGCTTCTCAGTCTGTGGCCTGATTTTCGTGCTGCTATTAATCGGTAGTCCTCCCTCCCCTCCCTCCAATCTTTGGTCCTGATGAAGACCCCAGGATAAGGATCAAATAAACATTTTGTATATAGGGGTCGAAAAGTTGATGGTCTTCCTACTACTTTTCAAGCATAGGCAACAGAGATTAATTATCTACGCCTTTATTTTGTTATGCTTGCTTTGTATTAATCTGCCATCATTAAGCTGGATAGGTTTCAGCTATAGCTGATGTATATACTGCACATTGCCTTTCCTTATCTATTACCTTCACCAGCACACATTCCCCCTGAGCACTCTATTCCCTTCTCCGAGCACCATTCTAATTAAATGTAAAGGACATTTTTGCTGTCTGCGATAATCATGTGATATAATAAAATCACATTCATTTGAATTTATCATGGTGAAGTTTGAATGACTCAACACTATATCTTGTAACAATGCTTTCCACTGTGACCATTCTCTTTTGTACTGTATGCTACCTGGGTCCAGTGGTATTTCGGGTTACCCCATTGTTACATAACTCTTGGGAGCTATTGGTAGCCCTCTGTGTGGCGGGCGGAAACCGCCCGCAGCACAAGCTCCCTTTAAGAAATGGAAGTTTGTGAACATCCCTGCACCTTGCGGCAGGCACCGTGAGGTGCACCACAAGTGCCCCCAGGCCCAAATGTGGAGGCCGCAGCGGGAAGGGGGCCCTGCTAGGGGCCCCCAATGTAGCTTTCCGACAGCCTTTCCATGTTGGAAAAAGCCGAAATGGAAAGGCTGTTGGAAACCGACATCATAATCCTGACCGTGGAAATGCCGTCTTTAAGGGATTATGGTGAGTTTCTGACCGATCGACGGGCTCCATGAGTCCATTGGAAAGCGTTGGCTGGTCCCTCCGACAGCTGCCTTCGGACGCATGCATCATAATGTGTCGGTCAGACCGCATCAGTAGATACCGGTCAGACCACAACCGACGATCCGTCAGTTGCGGTCCGACCTGTATCGTAATTAGGCCCAGTGTGTTTTCAGTTTGTACATGATTTGAAATTTCATACATATAAATATCTCAAAAACACATCAAATAAAATGTAGGGCTAAAACACACAACACATACTTATGTTGTAGTTTTCTCTTATCATAAAGTGCTTAAAAATTCATTATTATATGTAATGTAAAAAATAAATGACACTTCACTTTACTTCACTCAGCAACAGAAAGGGACATTCTAGCCTGTGTTTTAACCCCTTGGCCGCGGAGGTAATTCCGCTGCGGCGCCGAGGGTTAGGGGGGGCCATGCAGCGCCGCATGCTTGTGACGGAACCACTCCGTCACGATCCACGGGCGCGCTGTGCTTGTGACGGAGTGGTTCCGTCACAGCCCCGCCCGCTCAATAGAACGCTCAAAGCAGGCGCGGAATTGATGCCGCGCAGGCGTGGCGGCCGGGCCGTGACCGAACCACTCCGTCATTAGCACAGGGCGTCCGTGGCTGGTGACAGAGTGGTTCCGTCACCAGCACGTAAAGGGTTAATAAAAAAAAAACAGACAGATTTACAAATACATTATAAATGTGTACCAGTTTCTCTAGTGAGCCATAGTGCTGGCTGTACAGGGACAGAATCTCAGTTGCTAGCAACTCCAGCTCCTTTGATGAGAATGCTGGGGCCCTGTCACCTGCTCTTCCTGGCACCGTGGCTTACGTAGGTCAGAAACAGCAGCGAAAGTTGAGCATGTCTTTTTGCTTGCAGTGTTAGGAGGGAAGTGAGCATTTTTGTTAAAAACCCCGTGTACATGTACATGATGTACGCGATCGTCAATGGTGACAGACACACCCATTGGCTGTCCTACGTTGCTTTCAGACATGTTAGCCTATGGCTGGTTCCCTTGTGGAGTTTCACACCCACAAGGTGGTCAACTCCCTCCATGGGCAACTAATTCAGAATGTCCTGACAGAGAGGTCACGCGGCACCATTTTAGATTGTGGGATAATACGTTTGTGACTGTTAATTGCATCACCACCACTCAAATTGGTGGCTACTTTGTTTACGTGATAAAAATACTAATATTGTTCATTTGTTTTTACAAAAAAGTGTAATGTAGAGTCTTAATGAGGTTTGATGCAAGAACTTCGCGGTAGTGTTAATAGCGCCGTTGACGGTATTTTTGTAGAAAAATTTAAAAAAGAAAGATTATGTAAATAATACAGTATTATTTACACATTTAAAATAATAAATGTTAATTTTTCAAATAAATTATCCTAAACATTTTAAGGTTCTCTATAATTATGTATAAAAATTGATTTATATTGTAAACTGGATGAAAAGTGTGGTTTAATTTAAAATGTTTGCAAACATTTACAACATTATTTAATTTTTCAATGCAGACATATGAACCCAGGGAGAGTGAGGAGGCTACAGCCTCAAACATTCCAACCATTTCCAGACCTTGGCACCATGGAAGAACAGGATATTTTCAAAACATTCAGATTGAATAGGCAAACAATTATTGATTTATGACAACAGCTACAGCCAGATCTTCTGCCTCGCAATAGTAATCCCACATCAATAACAGTCAAAATAATGGCAGTACTTCATTTTGTGGCCACAGGATCATTCCAGTACATTTTGGCAGGATCTGGCGGAATGTTACAACCAACTTACAGTTGTCTGCTACAAGATGTTATTTCTTCAATGATGAGACACATCAACAGCTTCTTTCAGCTTCCAACAACCCATGCTTTTGCCAATGTGAAGGGAGATTTCTATGCCTTGGGCCGCCTACCACATATGGATGGAGGAATTCATGGCACTAACATTGGCTTAGTGCCATCACACACCAGAGAACAAGTGTACCGTAATCGAAAGAACTTCCATTCAATTAATGTGCAAGTTGTCTGCTTACCAGATTTGTACATCACTATGGAACAGCATCATACTCCTACAAATGTCACAACTTGGACCTGATAGGGCCTAGCCTTTTGGTAAGTACTATCTGTCATTTTATTGTTTGATTAATGTAAAGTGTAATGATGTATAATGTGTGGTGGATTGATATAGACTTAAGAGGTACAGATTGGGGTAGATTGTAGTGGAGTAGAGTATGGTAAATTGGATTGGGGTAGACTGGAGTGGAGTAGAGTATGGTACATTGGAGTTGAGTGGGGTATATTGGAGTGATGTGGAGTAGATTGGATTGGGATAGAATGGGTGGATTAGAATAGTATATATTGGAATGAAGTGTGGTGGCATTGATTGGAGTGGGGTAGAGTTGGATAGATTAGAGTGAAGTGAAGATTGGAGTGGAGCGGATAGAAAGGAGAGGAGTGGGGTAGATTGTGGTACATTGGAGTGGAGTGGCTTAGAACAGAATGGAGTGGAGGTAGATTGGGAGGAGTAAAATGGGGTGGGGCAAGTGGTGTGGCATGGGATAAACTGGGGTAGTTTGTAGTGGAGTAGGATAGAATGTAGTGAGGTAGATTGGGGTAGATTGTAGTGCAGTGTATTGGGGAGGATTTGGGTAGATTTGAGTGGAGTGGATTGAGGTAGATTACAGTGGAGTGGGGTAGATTGGGGCATTGTGGAGTGGGGTAGATTGGGTAGGGGGAGTGGATTAAATTGAGATAGAGTGGAGTGTAGTAGATTGGGGTAGATTGAAGTGCAGTGGAGAGAGGTAGATTGAAGTTTGGAGGAGTAGATTGGAGTGGCATAGATTGGGGCAAGGTAGAATGGGGTAGATTGGTGTGGAGTGGGTGAGGTAGATTGGAGTGGGGTGGATTGGGGTAGATTGGGTTGACTGTATTGTATTGAAGTGGGGTAGATTGGAGTGGAGTGAATTTGAAGTAGTCTATGTACAATATGGAGGCTCTTGTTATACTATATATTTTATGGTCTGCCAAAACAAACATTAAATACTACTGATTAGCAGTAAAATCAAGATGAGGCAATATTGAAATGGAAGAAGGGCCCTTTACATAATCACATCATGTAATCTAAAGTGCTAGATGGATAGGGCACTGCTCAAATTAAGGGATGTGCTGCGCCATGTTCAGTCCTTAGAGACTACCACCCAATCTGGTGGAAGCATCTTTGAATTATGTTAGCAACTGTTTAGTCTAATTCAATATGGCTTTCTTCCTTCCCAACCAGTAATGTGACTAAAACAGGATCCGAATGGAGTAGGACTTATTTGCATGGGCATGATCCTGCCAATGCGAGCTCCGCTGGTCTGCTTTTAGTGATGAATGGTGTATACAGCCAATGGGAGTTTTTCGATCTGTCGCACACACCACCACCTACAATTATGGGTTATGTCGTTTTGCGGGGAGATTCCCTTTGGTCATACTCCACCACCCATTCTGTAATGAGGCCCACAGTGTTTTTGTGATCTGTTGATGATTCACTGGTTTTTGGGTTAGTTAATTTGAAGACAAGCCCTCGGAGTTTGCTTCAATGGGACAAGCAACCAAACAATGTGCTACATCTAGAAAATGGTGCCTTCCCTCCCATACTGAGCAGTTGTTATTGCTGCTTGAATTCATCATCAAACACTTTCTGCAGAGGGGTGAGCGAAGGCTGTTATTATTCTGCATGGCACCTTAGTTCGTCATGTAGAGAAAGCATTGATCATATTTCAAGCAGAGAGGCACACAGAAGAGGGTAACCTAAGCCGGGAACACAAAAGATGCAGATTACCTACCTGCCAATTAACTGCCCACCTTATTAAAAGGAATATTGTTGTTGTCTGCCAGTGCAAGCCTGGGATCATTTAGCACTTACATTCACTGCTCTCCTATTACTGAAGAGAGACCCTAATGTGGCTGTTAACACTACATCATCATCATACGATGCCTAACAGCTTGCTTCTATGCCAAAGGGCATGTGTCTTTGCTGGCGTTTCTTGGCGTCACTACAGGCATTCTTTGGAGTTTCAGTACTAACTATGTTACATACTGATGTGACACTAATTACTGCAATTCATTTGCAGTCAATTGTCCTTTGGTTAAATTTCTTGCTCGCTTTGGACACCGCAAACACATGGAAAGGTTGTGTGCACAGCCATACGTTATCTACCTGAAAGTGAACAACAGCAAGCTTACACAACAGGAACTTATGTGAAAAACTACTGGTACCCTACTCAAAGAAGGGACTGTCAAGTCAAGTCAAAAAGTATGTTTATTTAGATCGTAATCTTTAAACAAATACATAGGAATTAAAATTGATTTAAGATATTCCACAGCAATCTCACTGGCTAATTTCTGATAAAAAAGAAATATATTCTTCCAACCTTTATACAATATCCTTACTCTAACCTCATAACATTTAAAAATGAATGCTCCTTAAAATTACTTCCTTAATAAAATCCTACCCCATACGGGTTAATAAAATCAACCAATTCTCCTAGACAAGATTTAAATTCCTTCATTGTAAAATTCAAAAAATATTAATTCTAACTTGTTATAGATCTCTGTACTACCTTTAGGAACTTCCCTAGTGCAATTGCGATGTCAATACTAGGCAATTCTGTGATAAGAGCAATTGCTTGCACCCGAGTTCTTATACCATATTTTAAAAATATTGGGCGCAACCAAAGTCTACGCAAATCTAAAATGTCTAAACAGTCTAACAGGATATGCACTGAATCCCCTTTTGTGCCCAACCTACATTTACAACACCCATTAGGGTCCAGCATTTTAGTTCTAATTTCTTTATTTATTACCCATGGATTAATCCTGACGCGCAACCTTTGGATCTCTTGTCTAAACCACGGATTTGGTAGGGTGTCCAGATAAGGGAACCCGTTTTCCTTTGCCCATGCGTTCATCATGAATTCTACTGATCTTTTCTTGCCGAGATATTCCCTATCAGAGATTCTAGTAGTTTCTTGTCCATTAGACTTAAGCTCTTTTTTTGTACACTCTACCTTTAACGTATCACGGCATATGTCCACTTTTATATTCCCGCAGGCCTGTACTATTTTCTTCCTACACATTTTTTCCCAGTTTAAGTTACTTAATTGTATCTCTTTCCGAAACCATTGTGCGACTTTTTGTCCTTTTTCATTTTCAAGTTGTTTCCAAAATTTAATCGCTGCTACTTGTGATTGTATGCCCCAAGCCATTGATCCTAATTCTGTTCTTATTGCTTGCACCATTGCTGATGGGGGCAGGGATAAAAGGTTTTTCAGGCACCTTCCTTCCTCTAAGTCCCAGTCTCCCTTACCGCTCAAATAAAGGATTTCTGTTCCATAGAGTACTTGTGATGGAATCATTGCACTGAAAGCCTTTAATAATGGTCGATGAGACATATCCCCATAGTCACGGTTTAACATTTTTAAACCAGCGATTGATGTTTGTGCCTTCGCTTTTTGGGCTTCTAGGTGTGTATGCCAATTTAGTGTTCTGTCAAACCACACCCCTAGGTAGCGGTATTTGTTAACGGATTCTAATTTAAGATCCCCTAAAAACCAATTAAACCTAGTTGCTTTTTTCCCAAAGCATAGAATTTTTGTCTTGTCTAAATTTACCGTTAAAAATTTCTTTACACCGTATTCATTAAAAGCATTCAGCTTCCTTTGAAGGCCTCTTTCCGTTTGGTCCACTATTACAAGGTCGTCCGCGTATAAAAGACACGACACCTTTTTACCATTCATTCTTGGGCTGGCACTACCCTCCACTTCAAGGCATTCTGGTAATTCTGATAGAAATATGGAAAATAGCTGGGGGGCCAATACACAGCCTTGTCTTAAACCATTTTTAATGGGTATTTTTGGCGTTAATGACCCCGCGGTATCGCTAATTACTTGGGCCCAACTGCCTTGGTGTAATTCTTTTATTATTGTCAACAGGTCTTTTGGGATATTTTTACTAGTAAGTGTTTCCCAGAGGCAGTCCCGATCCACTGAATCAAAGGCGGCTCGGATGTCCACTAAACAGCAACAGAGCTTTCCATTCTGTTCCGTTGACTTTCTTGCCATAGCCCATAATGAGAAACAGTGGTCTATTGTGGAGTGCCCCTCTCTAAATCCCCCCTGTTCAGTGGGTACAATAGAGTACTCATCTACCCAGGCATTTAGTTTATTTAAAACAAGTTTTGAAAAGACCTTTTCCCCTATGTCCAAGAGGTTTATCAATCTGTAAGTTTGGGGTTCACCCATACTGCCTTTTTTGTGGATTGGTCTGATTCTTGCACCCTTCCATTTAATGGCATTTTACCTTCTGTTAAAATTACTTGAAACAGTTGAGAGAGGAATCTTGCCCACCACTTTGTTTGTGACTTTAATATTATCGCTGGGAGGTTATCTGGCCCAGCGGCCCGGGTTAGGTTCAGCTTTTTGATCGTTTCTTCTACTCTCTCTACAGTAATATCTACTTTAAACTCTTCTGCGATTTCCTGCCAGACTTGGGCTACTGTGTCTCCTCGGGGTATTCGGGCTCCATACAGTTCCCTTAAATATTTATCCCAGGCTGACTCACTTACGACGCAGATCATTTCTCCTGCTGGGGGAGCCTATGCTGATTTTATCAATTTCCAGAATTGTCTCAAGTTCTTAGCCTCGATTGATTCTAGCAGATCGCCCCAGCATTTCTCTTTATATACCCTTTTTGCGTCAGAGACCATATTTTTGAACTCAACTTTCAATTTAGTAATATAACTTTGTCTCTCTTGGTTAAACTCGTTCCTCAGCCTTCTAGCTTCTATCCTTATTTCTCTTTTTTTAATTTGGCAGTCCATTGAAAACCATTTCAATCGACTAGCTCGGTTTATTGTACCTCTTCTTTTACCCTTTTTTAATTCTATCTTAAGGCACTGGACTACTTGGGCTATCTTATCCTCATACCATTCCAAGTTTTTCCTCTCAAGAATTACTAAACGAGCTTTAGTTGAAATAATTTTAACTTTTCCTGGTACTCCTCTGTTAGTCTTGTTGTCGCCCGTTTTGGGTAATCCACAACTTGTGCAATCACCTTTGTCTGGGTTCCAACCTTCCCCCTTTTATCAACAATTGAAGTGGATTATGATCACTACTCTCACTTTGCTGTACCTTAAATTCCCGCACTAGGGGGAAGTTCCAGGCTAACATAAAGACATAGTCGATTGGGGAATTTTGTGAGCCTTTTTTAAAGGTCTTTTTTGCCGGGCAGTCTGTTTTGAACCTGCCATTTAAGCAAAAGAGGCTCTTTCCCCCTAAATAGTTTATCAAATCCAAATCCTGTTTCAAGGGGACACTTATTGGGAAACTTAATTCCATAAGCATCCAACAATTCTGTATACCAGCGGTCCGCCTTCATTGGTTGCAATTTGTGGTTACAATCCCCCATGATTAACAAAACATCTGAAGCATACATTTCTAATATGGCATCAATATCCTGTTTAAAATTTCCCATCTTGGTTACATATTCTCCCGCATTGTCCCACTGCATACAAACTTTTATAACAATTAACGTTTCACATGTCTTATTCAGGGTCAAAAGATTTAACCTGCAAGCCAGTAACCATTTACATTTCACTTTTAACAGTACTACATTGCTTAATATTTTTGTGGAAATGAGTGTCATGGTTCCCCCCGATGGGCGGCCAAATCTTTGCCTCTTGGCCAATCCATTTAATTGATAGTAGCCCTCGAAGTTTGGGGTTTCGCCACATGCCCAGGTCTCCTGTAGGCAGGCAATTGCTACCTTATTAACTTGCTTCCTTATATTTTCCTGTTTTAACTCATTGCCTAACCCATTTATATTCCACAAAAGGAGACCTAGGTAATGCGGCACCCCCCCTCCTAATCTATCTCACTTAGACCGCCGAATTCACCCATGACATCCAAATATCTCTCTGAGGGGTCACCTAGGTAGCTACATTGGCTCCAGTTACCCCTCGAGTCCTCTTTTGCAGTATTATTTATCACTATATTCAGGCGGCTCCCCTCTTCTTCATTATCCTTTTGTAGCCTCACCTGTCTCCTCCCCAGACCTGCATGGCACTTTAGAAAATTCCTTCCTGGTTGTAGTACATCCCTTAAATCTTTTTCAGTGATCACCCTTACTCCCCCTTGGTGTATCTCACTGGCTGCTTTCATAATTGCCATTTTTACCAGGTCCGAGTAAAGTAGTACTTTTGTTATTTCCCTGCCATTTGTACTTTCTATAAATCCCACCTGTTTCAAATCTTTTGAACCAATCCCACTCAGGCTTGTACATTTGGAGAAGACTGCCAGGACTTGTGACCTATTTAGAGGGTTCATTTTCCTCAGTTTCTTACCCCTTTGGCCTGCTTGGGCCGGTTCCAAATAGACCCATTTATTATTAGCCCCCCTCTCACCACCTTTATCGGGGGTAGCTAGGTTTAACTGATGGATCTCTTCCCTCCCTTGGGACCCTGCTACTAGCCCATGTGGTTGAGGTGTTGCCTCCAGGTTACTAGGCCTCTGAGTGTTCTGCATTTGGCTTTTGCGCAGTGGGTTTATTCTCAGGTTTACGGGTTTGCTTTTTGGTACTGTCCCTATTGGGTTCTTATTACTCTGATTCTTCCTTTGTGTATTTGGCACCATTCTTTTGACCTCTGTTGCCGGGGGTCCAGAGGGTACGAAGGACTGGGCCGAGACATTTAGCATACCCTCTGCTTCCTTTTTCTTCCTATTTTCCTTGGACACTATTTGCGGTGCCTGCTTTTTGCTTGCCCTGCCTTTTGTACGGCCCCTTACATGTTCACATCTCCTTTTTACCAGCATTGGGCACTTAGATATATACACATTTCCTAGTGGCTCTGCCTGTTCACACCTTATACTTAGATCAGTTGTTTGTGGGGTCTCTACGGGTCTTAGCATGGAAGGCATTTGCCCTTTGATTCCTGCCAGTTCCCCTTCGATCTTTTTTAGAGACATCTTTTGAGCATTTAATACACCATTATTTAGCATTGATACTTCTAATATTCCCTGGAGGGTTTTCTGGAGCATCAATAGTATGTCCAACATTGACGATGTGGGTACTGCTGACCGGTCCGAGTCCTGTGGGTTATTCCTTTCTGGGGTTCCTTGGCTCCCTGTCCTTCCTGAGTTCTGATCATTTGGATTGTTTTTCCCTTTGCGACAATGTCGTACTTGACTAGATGAAGCCCCCCAAACAAAGCTAGACTCCAGGCTTTCCCTTCCCAACGGCCCTTCATTTTCCGAGGTCTGCAGGGAAAAAAGTTTTGGGGAGGATGAGAGCCGAGGTGCTGCTATTATTAAGTTTTGACTCTGGAGGGAAAGATTTATTAGCAAGGGATCTCCTATTTCTTCTTCCAATTCTTCTTCATCTGGGGCTCCCCTCTTGTCCACCTGGTCCACCTCCTCCGTTTCTATATTTATTTCGTTCTCAGTCCGGGGCTCTTCTCCACTTTCCAAGTTTATTACAGGTACATTTAGTACTTTATAATGTTTGCCAACAAAGTCCTTAATGGGATTAGAGGTTGTAGTGGTCTTTTTTATGGTCGATATTTATGTACACTCCTTATTAGCTTGCGGGGCCTGTTTAGTTATTCTTTTAACTTTCCTCTTCTTACGTTGCCCCTTGGTATTATCCTCGTGGGAGACCCGGCTTTCCTGGCTCTCTTCCCAAGACCTTGATCTTGCCAGTATCTCACTCGTCTCCGGGCTATCTTCTGGGGTTACTTTCTGTTGTTTTTGCTTGCGTTTTGGGCCCATTGTCCTTTTATTTAAGTATTACTGTGGAACAAAGTTCCGGACTTATCTCTGTGGTTCTCCCCATAAATGTTCTTACTTTCTAATCAATTTTTAACAAGAAAGGGGGACACTACTAGTATAATCCGGTTTTGTTCATGCACTCACTCTCACTTACCTCTGTTGTGCCGCTATCCGCCAGCCCGCATTGCCGAAGATGGAAGGGAAAACTGCACTTTTTCCCTGTTTGATGTTGTCGCCCAGGGACTGCCTCCCTTTGTCGTCTCCTGCCCCTGGATTGGGTATCACGTTCTTAGTGGTTGGGCTGGGCTAAGTTTTAATCACTCAATTACGCCCTATCTGCCCCTCCTTCTCCTTACTGGAGCCGGGGCACCGCCACACCAGGGTACTGCGGCTTCCTTCCTACCCTACTACAGGCACGCTCCAAACCTGCTTCTTTCTTCCTCCTCCGTACCTGCAGGCCACCGCGCCACACCCAGGGGGATCCCGGCGTGGCGCGAGGGGCCCCGCGATGGTTAGTGGTGTTGGAGCGGGCTTTACTTAATAGTGTCCGCACACCCGGAGAAAAGAGTCCTGTAAAGATGGTCACCTCTGAGGGGACCAACCAAAGACGACACACGTGGCGGAGCAGCCCTATGTCCAGTCTCACCTCTGGCTTTCTGTGTTCCTCGCGCTACGTTATTTAACACGAGGATTTCCTCGCCTCCCGCAGAACAAGATCCTTAAGGTGTCCAAGTTCAACTCGCTGTTCTGTCTCTCAGCCCCTCTGTCTGTGGGGCTTCAGAGGTCAGGGCTTCAAGACAAATGAGGATGACAGCGCTGTAAAGAGGCCAGTCAGCAGTCGAGGCGCTTGAGTGCTGTAGTATGGGGGCTTAGGGCTGCTCCTCCATTCTTTTTTGTTCCTTTTTTGTGCTGACCTTAATTCTCGGCACCCGCGGCTCCCGCGGCACCCGCGGCATACACCCGCGGCACACACACGCCCCTCGGCGCTCCGCTCCTCGGCACTCGATTGTTCAGTCTGCGCAGGTCTATGCACCTCTCCTGTCTCTCGGCCTGCTCTCTGCTCTCCTCTGCTCAAGTCTGGCGTCCGGGTCCGGGTCCGACGTGTTGCGTGATGCGGCAAGGCAAGGCTGGGCGTGGCTACAACAGAGCTCTCTCAAGGACCAAAAGCAGTCCAGTCTGCCTCATCACTAAAGGAACAGCATAAGATACGATTCTACTGAGGCCGTTCTCCTGCCCTGTACGTACATCAGTGATAGCTTACTCTTTTGTTTAACAGGTCATTTCAAAGGTCTATCAGTACCAGGCCATAAAAGCCAGGTAGCCCCGAGTAGCTGAATCACAAAACCCTGCAGGTAGAATTCGGACAGCTAATCTCATAAATGTCCTCCTACAGTAGGAACCGATGTGCAGCTTTTATGGTGTTGGGGGATTGATATAAAATCTAAACTCTGGAAATCTACGACAGGTTTACATCCCCTGCATTACTACAATTCACAAAAAAACTATTCATGCGGATTTTTAAGTAACTTTAAAATGCTCTTGAGAATTTCATGTGGAACTGTGCGTTTACATAATTAACATATATTCTTCGCAAGCAGAGCATTTGTTCCTCAAGGAGACACCCTTTCCCCTGAACCGCTAATAAATATGTGAGATTGTCCTTCTCTTTCTCACTTTGAAAACCCATGTCTGGTTTTCACTAGAGTAAGTCTGCTTGCACTGCCAGGGTGGGAAAGCGCCTGCAACTAGCATGTGAAAACCCACACACTTAGGAGCCTATGGGAGGTCATCTACTCATGCAGGGTAAACTACTCCAAAAACATCTCTTGTTTTCAATATAACCCTTAATTAAAGCAGTGTAAAATTTGCCTTATATAGAAATCTTTCAAATTCATAAACACTATTTATGAATCTAAGACATTTTAAATAAGGATTTGAAATTTTCAGTTAAAAATTGCTTGTTTTTCTCACCTGAGTACTAAGAAGGGGTGTAAAAAGGTTTGCGAATAAAGCCTGAAGTTTAGCCTGAACATTCCCTCTCTACTCACAACAATAAAGTTGGCACTTGATCTCCATCTTAACCCTGGTTTTCCCATAGTATTACTCCTCCGTGGGAAACTTATGCTTTTTTCACAGTCTTCATAAGCCCTCATTTAGTGATCCACAGGAGATGAGAAAAAATTGTGGTAATGTGCAGATAGTAATTTCTGTGCATTTACAAAGATTTTTTAATTTGGAAAAAAGTGGTACCACCGCATCAAGAAATGGGTTTTATACCACCTCTCAGGAAATCCCTGCTTGATAGCACCAGCAAAAAACATTTTTTTTCATGTTATTCCATACTTAGGGGCCTTATTACGATATCAGTAGGAAAGGCTCTGAGCGGCATTCGGAGTTTTCCATTCAGTTGGAACCCATGTTTCAGACCGACTCAGAAACATTTCCGACCAACCGATTATGATGGTAGGTCACCGCTTGGTCTGTCCGACTTGGTTCTGACCGGTATTCAGAGATTCCGAGTCGATCAGAGCTGAATCGTACAGCTCTAGGGACCGCTTTTCCGACCAACGTATTACGATGTTGTATTCAGACAGCCTTTACAAATCGGTCTGTCCGATACAGAACATCTGTCAGAAACTGACTTTGGGGGCCCCTAGCAGGCCCCTGTCACCCGGAAGTCTCCAGTTGGGACCCGTGGGGGTACCCACGTGACCCCTCTTTGCAACCATGCACAGTGTGGCAGGCACCATGGGGTGCCTGCCACTGGGTGCAAGGTTTTCCGCAACCACCCCCTTTGTTCAATGGAAGGCTGTGTTGTCGGTCGGAATACAGGCTCCCATAGAAGTCAATGGAGTACGACCAAAAGGTGTTCAGAACCATCGCAATCGGTCGGTCGGACTCTCCAAACCCAAGTCATAATGAGGCCCTTAGTTCTAAATTTGTGCTAGTATTATGACTACTATTTTCAGTAATGGAATGTCACAAATCATGGTATTACCACAAAGGCAAAACATACTGTATATGAGGGACATAGTGCTTCCAATTACTACATCTGCAAAAGATTGTTCCATGCACACATGCCCTTTCAGCAATATATTATTTCTTAAAGTTACTGGTAAGGACCTCACCCATTTTCCAGTCTCATGCTGTGACTCTGGCATCTAAAAGGTGCTTGAGCTTTCTATGTTGTGCATTCCTTTTGGGCACTTGAATGTCCCTCCCTCTTCTATCCCATTTTCGCTAGTCAGTACATGTCTGCCTTCTCAAATATCTGTTTATACAACAAGTTGTTTAAACCAGGTAGGGCTTTAGCTAAATAAGCTCTAGACATTTGTAGTGCACTGTTGTACTAGAAATGTGACCTTCAGGAGTGAAAACTACAGATGACGTACATTTTCAACACTGCTTACACCTTTTAATTATACCTCAAACTAAACAGTGCTGATTTCCAGTGGCCTTGTAATTTTTTCAGCCTTGTTTAGCCATGTTCAGGTAATGTATCATTTATTTAGTGTTAGGTACCTAGTATGTACTGGTCGAAGGCACCAGGAGCAAATTCTGCCACTGCCGCCCATATTCCAACCAGAGATGCTGGCAGGATTCACCCTCTCTTACAGGTACAGCTGAGCTGTGAAGGGTGAGCAGTGATGCTGGAACACACCAGCATGATGGAGCAAACACTGTCAGGAGGATGTCCCTTTTCTTGTTGGTGGCCCTGCAGGACTGCCTAGAGAATCACACAAGTGGCAGCCACCTCTCTGAAGCCCACTGCATACCCTGGATCCTGTAGAATTCTTGGGATTTCCTTCCACACTGCCATACGTGCATGGCAGTATGCATGCATGGGAGTATGGGACAGGAAATCAGCAGATAACCCAAGGGTTTTTGTAGGGACTTTGATAATCTCTAGGATTGCCTTTGTAGAAGTGCACGAGCAGTGCATGTGATATCATTGACATAATATCTGAGAATCTTTTTTTTTTCAAGGAGTGGGGCAGGTGTTTAAGCATCTGAGAGAAGGTGCTCTAGGTATTACTGAAGTACCTCTATGACAAGCTATTGTCCTTTATCCTGATCTTTAGGCAGTTCGTAGAGTTTCCCCTCACAAGTGTCTTTTACTAGCATGTTAGAGGGAAATCCTGAAGAATCGCTGAGTGGTTGGGTGGCTAGTGCCAGCTCAGAGCCTGAGAGTACCATGGGCATGCCACAACTGCCCTGTCTCACTTCCTGGCAATACAGGAACTGTCAGAAAGAACTATCACTCCATTACTAAATTGAAGAATCTTGATGGGCTGTTAGTGGAGGCAGAAAACCAATTATGTAATTGATGAGACCCTTGCTTTGGTGCCCAGCTTATATGTGACAGCCTGAGGCAGGTGGTTTGACCTTATTTAAGGTATTTAATAAACAACTTAGCAGATAGACACATATTGTTAGCTGTTACCTGAAAAACCGACAGAGAGAATGAAAGGAGAACTTCCTAGCCATATTCTAGGTCTGCACCCCATCTATAAGCACATTTTGTTAGCATCAAACTTCTGTTTTCTTTCATTTTGTCCAGCAGTACCCACATAAAGAAGTTAGTTATACATCATGCTGCCCTTTGCACTGATAAATAGTAGACTTCAGCCCGACTTAACCTACTGTAACCTCCTACCATGATTGATAGGAATGCAACCTCATATGAAAGGTAGAGACCATTATCCAGGAATAGCTACAAGACCTGGAGCTGGATCATGTATTATGTGCTTGGTTCCTGCTATTTTGTCACATGCACACACTGTTTTAGCACAATTTCCATTCATGTGATGTTATACCCCTATGTTGTGTTTCATCAGTTCCTGCTTTGTGGTACGTGTTTGTGTCAACATTTGTAGTTGTAATTGTAATTGTATTTATATAGTGCTTACTAACCCTGACGAGGCATTGAAGAGCTTTTCAGCAAGCAGCACGCTACTCTGGAGCCCAAAATGTATTAGTGGTGGATTAGCATAGGGAAATATACAATGGTACATTAGTATAATAAAGGTTGTATCGCTTCATACATGTTTCATTAAATCTTTATAATTTTACATCCATGTCTTTTTAAGTGTTTGTTTGACTTTGAAAAGTTACTTTGCAATTGTCCTCTTTCTGATTTAAGTTTTCTGAAATGAATTTACACTTTCAGAATTTCATACTCAAGAGGATCACCCACTGCTTCCTACATTTCTGAACATATATTGTGATATACTACACAATCACAGTATAAATAGTAGTAAGCAATCAGGAAGTAATTGGAATCACTGACTCGCCCCATATTTCAGACAACTCCTAGTGTGGCCTTTCCCATCATCCTGAGTTAATGGTGGACAAAGACGACTTGTTTTGGTCTGCTAAGGACCCAATGGCCAGAAATTTGCATCACACATGTTCAGCCTCTCAACTT
This sequence comes from Lissotriton helveticus, assembly GCF_964261635.1. Taxonomy (NCBI): domain Eukaryota; kingdom Metazoa; phylum Chordata; class Amphibia; order Caudata; family Salamandridae; genus Lissotriton; species Lissotriton helveticus. Next base: position 956,724,814 of record NC_136059.1, on the reverse strand, counting down.
CCTCACACTCATTATTATGTGCCTCAATGCACCACCCTTGCCATACTGCAGTAATACTCCAAAATCACTTCCGACACCCATACTCACTAAACCCAAACATCACCAACATTCCTCTCACCACAAAAACATACTTAACACAATTTACTCTTTATGGTCATCAATGCACACGCCATACATAGTCTTGCAGGTAGTAGACATAGCTGACAACATCAACACTCCATGCCTAACTGCTATTAGCATTATTGAAACTTGCCTCACAATCAGCAGCACTCACACTCAAAGTCCTGCCCCTCCTAGAGTATAGTATCCAGTACACCAACTAACCCAAGAGCAAAAGAAGAGACATGCCTCAGACCAAGATGGCCATGTTCCCTCCGGCAACTGCCCAACAGCACCTTAAAACGCCTCTGCTGACACTGTTCTTGCTCTGACGTTCAGACTGACACCTTCCACCCACATGGGCCCAGTCCCAAAGATTCAGCCATGGATTAAGGCTATCACAGCCCTGAATTGCCCACCAACCATTGTGGATTCGGCCAAATCCCTGGGAATCACCCTCAACAGCAATCTGAACATGCGGGACCACATCAATTCAATGGTCAAATCAGCCAGATTCCACCTGAGCTATCTTAGGAAACTGAAACCCTTCCTCAATATTCTCTACCTAAAAATGGCAGTCCAAGCACTTGTCATCTCTAGACTGGAATACGGCTGCTCTACCCAAGAGCTCCCTGGCACCTCTAAAAGCCTGCCTGAACGTGGTCGCCAGACTACTCAACGGCACGAGGAAATACGAACATATTTCCCCACACTTGAAAGCTCTCAACTGACCCTGGAGGCAAGAATACAGCTCAAAGTAGCATGCATCACACACAAGGCCTTATATTCTAACTCCCCTGCATACTTTCCGGAGGAATCAGAAACTCCCGATCTGCCAGAGACCGGGCTTTCTCCGGGGCTGCTCCAAGAATATGGAACTCTTTCTCTCCAGAGATCAGAAGAATACCCTCTCTGTCTCGCTTCAAAAAGGATGCCAAATCATTCCTCATGAGCAAATATCTTGTTTAAACTTTGCCTCCACCACCACCACGGCCTTGATCTATAGCCATCTATTGCCACCCTTCAGATTAGCTAGCCCACCCCATCAGAAACCTGGGGCCTTGTCGCGAACATTGGTTAACGTAATCTGTAAATATGTTATCTCATCTTGTTTATTGGGATACTTATTCTGTAAATACGTGCCCTATCTCCCTTATGTAACCTGCACCCTGCCCTCCTTCTTTCGATCCGTAACTGAATGATGCTATGCCTACTCTGCACATGACTATGTTTTCCTGTAAAGTGCTCTGATACCCTAACGGGTCAAGTTCACGCTCTATAAAACACATAAATAAATCATGATATGTTAGGAAAACTTACAAAGCGCACGTACACCCAAGGAATTCTTGCCGTTGTGACAGCCAGGAGAAAGAGGAGAGAAGGCTCAGGCGAATCAAAAGATTTCTTAAACATCCAGGCCTTCAAAAGCTTTTTGAACCTCAGGAAGTTAGGTTCCAGCCTGATCGAGGAAGGCAAAGAGTTCCATAAGATGGGGGACAGGGCAGAGAAGCTCCTGCCCCTTGGCAAGAGAGTATCTGAGAGCTTAAGGAGGAACATATCTCTTAATTCTGCTTGCTACAAAGACTGGAGCCTGGTCACGAATGTATTTGTAAATAATACACAATGGTTCTAAAAAGACGTCTCTGTTTAATGGGGAGACAGTGAAGCTTCATTAAGGCAGAAGAGATGTGTGCATGTCTAAGCAATTTACAGGTATGCTGTATTATGAATTATTTACTGCTGCAGTATGAATTATTTGTCATTTTTGTAAAAAAGCTGCATGGAGACCTAAATACAGGGAGTTTGCATAATCCAGGCGGGACACAATTACCGCTACAATAGCTGCTATGAAGGCCTCAGATGACAGAAGAAGAGTGACCTTCCCTTTAGGCCAAAATATTTTGCCGTGACTGCCTTGATCTTGGGAAACATGGGAGGCTGTTTGTCTACCAAGATGCCTAGGCTCTTGGCAAAGGCTGCTGGAATAGGATGGACAACGAGATCAGAGGGCCAGTGGGTGTTGGCGCATAGATCTGTTCTGTGATGGAGAATAGAGAGCTCAGTCTTATCAGCATTTACCATGAGGGAGTTAGTGCCCATCTAGTTCCAAATTAACTTAAGGATAGATTGAAATTCCTTGTGGGATTAGGCAGTACCCTCAAGCCAGAAGATGAGCTGAGAGTCATCAGCATAGTTGTGGAATCTACATACACAACTAGCCAGGGCTAAGATCAATGGGCACATGTAAACATTAAACAGCAAAGAAGATAATGCTGAGTTCTTGGGGGCCCCACAGATGGCAAGGGTCTTAGAAGAAGAAAGTGGCCAACCCGCACTTCCTGTGTGTGGCCTCCTAGAAAGTAGAAAGTAGGATATCCAACCTAGAACCTGAGCTAATGTACCAGCCACTTTCAGACAATTCAGCAGAATCACATGGTCAACAGTATTGAAGGGCAATAAATCCAAGAGAACTAGCACCACATGTCCTGAATCCAACTCCCATCATAGATCATCAAGGACCGAAAGCATGACTGCTTCTGTACTGTTGGCTTGATGGAAACAAGCCTGTTGTGGATAAAGAAAGTAGGATGAAAAAAAGAATCTGCTAAGGCCCTATGTAACAAAAAGTGAAAAACTTTTGACTGAGTAGGAGAGAAGTGAAATTGGGCAATAATTTGTCAGCAGCTTAGGATCGCCACCCGGCTTCTTTAGCAAGGGAAGTATCACAGCAGCTTTAAATCTGTCATTGACAATGCTCTGAGTGACTGACTTAGTCAAAAGATCTAACAGAGTGTTGGCTGTTATCACAGACAGAGCTTGCATAATGGGAGAGGCAGAGAACTAGTGGGAAGCCAGATGTCACCTCATTGCTTGAGAGAAATAAGGGTCTCATGCTGGAGCTGGGGAAACTGTACAAGAAATGAGAACTAATGGTGCCACAGCCCATATTCTCCTGAGTTTGTTGAGGCAGGGAAGTCATCAGAATGCGATCCTTAAAAGATTTATTTTCTTACTGAAGAAAGTCACACAGAGTTTGGAAGGGTTCTATCACACAGGTTACTCGCTTTGAGCAAGTGAGTTAGTTTAATAGCTTAAAAGTTTCCTTTTGTTTATTTGCTGTTAAATTAATGAGGTTAGAATAAAAGTAATCTTTGAATGGTGAGGTGCAAGCTTTTATACTTCCTCAAGCCCTCACAAAAACGTTTTCTTTCGAAAGTGCTGTTGTTCTTGAACCACTGCCTTTCAAGTTGGTGTAGGCTGAGCTTAGGCACTTTCAATTCATCAATTGGAATTTGTGGGAAGGTTGTCGTAACAAAAGTTGAAATCCCCAACGACCAGCAGATAGTTATGAGATGCCAAGGCTACATATGAATTCAAAGAAGAGTGCAGTGGCCGATATATGACAATGCACACTAGACAGCAAAAGGGGAATTATATTTTTACTGTCATAATGTCAGACGGAGGATTAGTGGTAGAGATCACAACAGATGAGTTAAGGGAATGGTAGGCAATAATAGCAACCTCCGCCTCTTTTGTGAGAGCTTATATTGGTGTTAAAAAGAATATATTGAGAGTAATGCCTCCAAGATATCAGGCAGACACAGCACCTCTAGAGATGTTTCTGCAAAACAGAGTATGTATAATGAGTTCTCCTCCAATAAGTTGTAGATTTCAGTGCTATGCTTACTCAGGGACCTGATATTGAGGAGAGCCATGTGCACTGAATGATAGGAATCGTTAGGGGGTAAACAGAGGAGGAAAGCTGGACAAAGTGGAACCCAGTGGGCTGCGAATCAGAGAATACTCTTCCAACAGAAGGTTTCTAAGTAAGCCTGCTGTCCCCATGGTCACAACAATCATTTGATCAAGGAGAGGACTATGTTTAAATCGTGAAGCTCCAGGTCTAAATAGTGAATAAACCAGGCAGGGTCCCTGGCCCCTGGTCCCAGTCAGGTGCAGAGGAACGCAGACAGGCTTCCCTTTGCCACAAGTTTGACATTTCCTATTGTATCTCATAACCATTTATCACGGTCTCCACCAGCTACTCTATTCTTCCTCTGTAATTTCAACCTCCCAAGACTTCATCCTCCCATGACCATGAAGGATAACTTCCTCAGCCTACTACTAAAAATAGCCACCATCAAACAGATTGTTACTTTACCAACCCACACAAAACTCATGCTGTGCATTAGCTTCCTTAGCACCTCTAATTTCTTCTTATATTTTTACTCTCATTACATTGTGGTGGCTATCCATTATTGTTGATGTGCATTTGTCCTGTTAGAGATCTAATAAACCAACACTATGGTTCTAAACGTCCAATTACATCTCTTGGACTGATTAGTGTCATTTTATGGCACCATTCCTGTTGGCTAAAATCATTTATAAAAACATTTTTAAAATATTCAGCTTTGCTATTGTTTTATTCGTGGTGGGTATACCCACTGAGTTGTAAGCTACAAAACCCAATAAACACTATTGAAAATAAATAAATAACATTCAGGCATAAATACCTGTTTATCTGTTTTCTCTGTTAAATAAATGATTTAAACACTTCACAAAAAATGACATATAGCTCTGAGTACTTCATCATCTGCACTGTTCTAAAATAAGTCTGTGAACCACAGCAATATGCTCTATAAAATGTACATTATGGGTTTGAAAATGACATACCTGTGAGCATTAAAAATCACTTTTCTGGCTAGTTTGTGTGCTTCAGTTCTTTCCTCTTTCCTATTCATTCAAATAATTTTATTGCAAAGATTTGTTTTAAGTTTCTGAAAAGTGTTGTTTTAGATTAGACATTTAGAGGAATCCTTAATTAAGAAAACAAATTTACAACCACCACAGAACCATTCTTTGTTTAGTATTATATGCAAAAGGGTCTTCTTCTCTTCATGAATATTTTTTTTTTAGTTTTATACAGCACAAACTAGACCCAAGACATCGGGTATCAGAGAGCTTTACATGTTGTGTTATGTTATAAGGGACTTATAGAGCGCACGGCTACTGGAAAAAGTGTCCCGGCGCTAGTGGACGGTAAGGCTTGCCTAATAACAGTCGTAACAGAAGGAAAGAAAGAGAAACCTAGAGTTTTTGCTGAAACATCCAGGTTTTAAGTTGTCTTCTGAAAGTCATTAAGTCAGGCGCCTGTTTGAGTGACATCGGCAAAAGGTTCCAGACACGGGCAACCTGCATTTGGAAGGTGCGACCGCTGCTTCAGGTGCGGGAGAATTTGGGAACAACTATCAGGTGTTGGTGAGATGATCTTAGAGTTCTGCCAGGTGCATAGTGTAGAACTCTTTTTCTGATGTAGTGGGCCCCCATGCCATGTAGAGTCTTGAAAGCCAAGTGTAGGGCTTTGAAATGAATTCTCTTACGGACAGGCAGCCAGTGCAAGGTCTTCAGATGGGGAGAGATCTGGGTTCTGGTTCCTAGCTAGGATGAGAACCGCCCTCATAGCAGCATTTTGGACAACCTGGAGTTTGTTTAATAGGAACTCTGAGAGGCCCAAGCACAGGATATTTAAATAATCCAGCCTGTTGGTAATGAGGGCTTGGACCACTGTCTTTCTGTGAGAGAGAGATAGCAGGAGAGGATTTTTTTGAGCCTTCTCACAGTCTGTACTTGGGTTTTCATGGATAATGAGTCATCCAGTATCACCCTCAAATGTTTCACTGCACTTCCCGAAGACTGGGGGGGGGACATGTCAGCAGGCCACCATTGTTTCCATTCGTCCTGAGAGGGAGATCCGTAGAAGATAATCTCGGATTTCTCTGTGTTGCATTTTAATTGGTTGAGTCTAAGCCAGGTAAAGTCTTCCCTCAGTCAATTTTTATCTTCTCTCCATTGAAGTCCTCGCCCTTCTCACATGTGACCAACAGCTGAGTATTGTCAGCGTAACAGATTATTGTTGCATCGCAAGCTTCAACCAAGGGGTTGAGGGGGGCCATATACACTCGTAGAGTTTGAGTTTAAATTATTTTTAAAGCGCGCGTACACCTGGCGGTTTCATGGCGCTACAGTATACCGTAACCTTGGGAAACAGAAACGGAAGGTGACAAGAGGGAGTTTATTGGGGGAAAGCTTTGGAAAACAGAAAGGTTTTTAATCCCTTTCTGAAGAGAGAGTATTGGGAAGAGCATCTAAGGTGAAGTGGGAGGGAGTTCCAGAAAATGGGGGCCAATGTGGAAAATTTAGAGCCCCCCTATTTTTTACGGCTAGAGCGGGGAACTATCAAAAGGTGTTGAGAGGAAGAGCGGAGTTCCCTGGCGGGGGCATAGGCATTGATCGCTGATGAGATAAAAGCAGGAGCGGAGCCAAGCAGGGCCTGGAAGGTGAGGCAACCCACCTTAAACAGGGAGCGCTCACGAATAGAGAGCCAGTGCAAGGATTTTAGGAGGGGGGTGACGTGATGGGATTTGGACAGATTGTGAACCAAGCGAGCGGCTTGGTTCTGTACCAGCTGTAGTCGTCGCATGCTATAGGCTGGCATGCCATGGTATAGGGCATTGCCATAATCCAATCAAGAGACGACCATAGCTAGTACAATATGTTTTAGGGCGGTGAAGGAAAAGAAGCGGGAGACCTTGCGGATAGTGCGGAGAGAAAGAAAAGAGGAAGAGACCACCGAGCTCACCTGGGAGTGCAGAGTGAGTTGGTCATTGAGTTTGATACCGAGCGTTTTGACAGAGGAGGAAGGGGATGGAGGGGGCCCAAGGGGGGAGGGCCAAAAAAGGGGGGACCAGGGACTGGAGCAACCACCTGTTAAAACCAGCTCTGTTTTATCAGGGTTTAGTTTCAGGTGGTTGAGATTCATCCAGTCCCGGATAAAGAGCATGGTAGATTGGAAATTGGATTTGGAATCAGATGATTGAGAGAGGGAGAAGATGAGCTGGAGGTCGTCCGCATAATTGCATACGGAGACCTCCCTTTGCTGAAGAGCAAAGATAAGGGGGGCTATGTACAAGTTGAATAGTAATGGGGAAAGGGAGGAGCCCTGAGGGACCCCGCATAAGACCTTCCGTGGTTCGGCCGAGAAGTCGCCCAGGCGCACCGCTTGGGTGCGATTGCTTAGGAAGGAGGACAGCCAGACCAAGGCCGAGCCACCGACGCCTGCCGCCCCGACACGGGAAAGTAAGATGGAATGGTCCACCGTGTCGAAGGCGGCGGACAGGTCGAGTAGGATCAAGGCCTGGGGGATGTTAGTGTCCAATCCCTCTCTGAGATCGTCAAGTACCGATAGCACTACTGACTCGGTGGAGTGAGCCGGGCAAAATCCGGCCTGATGGGGGGCTAAGACTCGGTTTTCTTCCACATAGGTGGTAAGTACTCTGGTCACGTGTCCCTCCAGAACTTTCCCAAGGAAGGGGAGAAGAGAAATAGGGCGATAGTTGACGGGAACAGAAAGGTCCACGCCAGGCTTTTTAAGAATAGGGAGGATAATAGCAGTTTTAAGAGTAGGGGTAACAACGCCCTGAGAAAGGGAGCAGTTAAGAAAAGTGAGCGGAGGTAGCGGACAGTTGGTGAAAATGTGACAGAGAATGTGAGCAGGACACGGGTCAAGTGGGGACCCGGATTTGACCAGTGGGAGAAGGGAGAGAAGGGATTCTTCCGAAAGGAGAGGGAATGAGTCAAGACGTGTCTCAAAGGGGGGGCAGGGCGGATTGAGGAAGGTAGAAGGAGGGGAGGGGATGTTTGCTCTAATTTTTGCGATTTTATCCAGGAAATAGGTGTTCAAGGAATCGCATAAAGATTGTGACGGGGAAGGTTTGAGGGTAGTTCTGTCAGAGTAAGCTAATTTGTTGACAATAGAGAACATTTCTCTAGGCTTATTCTCAGCGACTAGGACTTTGGAAGAGAAATAGTCTGTTTTGGAGGTCAGGATAGCTTTTTTGTATTGTGACAGAAGGGAGGTGTAATGGGCTTTGAGGGTGGGGCAGTATTGTCGTCTCCAGGCTCGTTCGGCGTGACGGACTGTAAGCTTTAACGCCTTCAGTTCCTCGTTGAACCAGTGGTTGGAATCGTTCGTACGTCTGGAGGAGACGCGCCTGAGCGGGGCAAAGGGGTCACAGCCTGATGTTAGCCAGGAATTGATGGAATTGGCTTGTTCTGAAATGGACTGACCAGATAGGTCAGGACTGGAAGAAGAGAGAGAAGAGGCAAGGAGACAACATCCACCCGGCCCCAGGAGCGTACCCAGATATTTTTGGGAAGCGAGGGTTTGGTGGGTGAGCCAAGTAGTGACGAAATTGATCGGTATCATACCGCAGCGGCGTTAAGTCGGCTGCTCGGGGAACCGAGAACAGATGTTAAGTGAATTTTAAAAGCATAGAACACAGGGGAAATAACAAACAATTTCAGTGTTAAAAAAAACATGAGGTCGCGCTCCCGGCTTCCGCCTCAGGAAGTCTCAGAGTGGCTGGGCAGGCGCTTGTGCTCAGCGCCTATTTGTGCCCGATGGAAGGGGGCGTGGCCTCAATAAGGGGGCGTGGCCTCTGCGCTCGCCAAAGTGGCGTGAGGGGGTGAAATTGATCGGTATCCTACCGCAGCAGTACGTACTTACTGTACTTCATTCTACTCCAAGCACAAGCACAAGCACAACTGTGCAATTACAGCATCATGTGAATTATATCTCGCTACTCAGAGTGCATGACTCCAAAACACTCCCCACATAGGTCACACCCTTATAGCACTCTTCCAACCAAACACAAATAAATAAATATAGAGGTCATGTGTTCTATCACTCTCTTATATTTTCCGCACTACCTGCATAAGCACAGCAACTGATGTTAGGATAAGAGCACCACTTTATTTACTAATATTCTTTGGTACCCCTCAGGCATGTGAAGCATTATATAAATGTGATTACACTACAATACCATACTTGCAGAATAGCACATATCTCGCTACTCAGAGTGCATGACTACAAAACACTTCCCACATAGGTCACACCCTTATAGCACTCTTCCAACCAAACACAAATAAATAAATATAGAGGTCATGTGTTCTATCACTCTCTCATATTTTCCGCACTACCTGCATAAGCACAGCAACTGATGTTAGGATAAGAGCACCACTTTATGTCATCATGCTTTATGCCTAAGCTCACCTTATGTATGCCACTCTACAACTCAACATTCCTTAAAGCAATACCCGCTGTGTTACATGTTATATATTTACTAATATTCTTTGGTACCCCTCAGGCATGTGAAGCATTATATAAATGTGATTACACTACAATACCATACTTGTAGAATAGCACAAGTAATGTCCCAGAAAGCCACCAGAGAATAAAAGTAGTACTTGTCTTTTGAATGTATAGCTTCACTGAAAATATTGTAGATTCAAAGTAAACTGCATTCCAGGTATTGAAGGCCTGCCAATAGATTTCAGGGGAGATGTGTTCCAGGACTCAACATAAGGAACGAAGCTGCACTGAAATAAAAAAAAACTCCCATTTAAAAAGCACTGACACTCAGACCCTGATACACTAGATATTGTTCATATAAAAACCTGGCTATATTTTCTCTGTTGGGAAAACTATCGGCTCTCTACCTTTAGGAGTGGATCAAAAGATATTTTGACATATGCAGTAAAAAAAACAAATGCCTAGTGCCAAAAAAGTATACCCATTGATGGGTGTTTGCTTTTACAGACACCACCTGATTCCTTGACACATATTTACCAGCTACTTTGACAAACAGCTTTATATTCCAAAATGAGAAACACTCTCGCGGCAGATGCCCCATGCTCAAACCACTTGACCAGCTTTGTTTAGGCCAGAATTGCTGAGGGTTTAAACTTTGACTCGTGTTTGCATTTTAATTTAATGCGATTCTGTGACGATCAGGAATGCCAAAAGAAGACTAAATGGATAAGTCCCCCATTGAAACTTTCACAGGGTGCGTGGTTGAAATTCAATTTTACACAAGTGTTTGCAGGCCCTTGTGTTCCTGTTCCCCTCGGTGCAATTCCACCCTCCTCCTGTTACTTAACTTTCTTTGGTCAAGCAAATAAATAAAATAGAAAGACACAAATGTCTCTCGGGGCCTTCCTAAGGTAGGTCTCCACACTGAGAGGGATCCCCTCTCGAAATGCACCCCTAGAAAAGAGTGATTAATTTAAAGTGAGTGGAGTCTGTTTCTTTAAGACAAGCTCATAAATCGTGAAAGATCACCGCTTCTTTTCAAAAGCCTCTCCACGGTCTGAGTTTCCCTTCTGGGTCAGCGAAGGCATTGAAGTTTTAATGGCATGCCATGGCAGATTACACGATACAGCTGTCCCGGCACCGTGAAAATTAAGCTATGCCCCGTGTCAGCTAGTTTTCCCTCTTTCTTTTCTTTCCACGGCCTGTCCTCTTCATTCTCCTCTCGGCCATACCCTTGGAGCTGCTGAGAAGTGCACATCCAAGCAGAGGCGGGGGGAGGCAGAGGGAGGGGAGTGGAGGGGGGCTTTGTCCGCCTTTTGAGGCCTAGCGCTGCTTGAAATGGAGCAGGGGGACCGGACAAGGACGCTTTGTTCCCCGCCCATCAGGACCAGGATGCTTCAGTGAGTGTCTGAAGTATGCTACTTGTTGCTGGGCCCCAGTTTGGTGTTTGTGTTGACTGAGTTTTTTTACGACTGTTTAAATTGCATTGGATTCTGAAATCAGAAATAGCAACAGGCCAACACTCACGATTTCACACAACTCCAAGTTTACCCAGGCTTCCTCTTGCTGCCATTCCAACAAGTCCAGCCATCTCTAACAAAAGAAGGAATGTTGAGTATTGTTTGAGTCCAAATGTGGCACTTTACGGTTCCAGATAGCTCTGGCAAGTTCAGTGTAACACTGACAGCAAGTCTTCATTCACTCTGTCCCTCTCCCTCCTGCCAAATCTCATTATTTGGCCTTTACTTTGATATATTAAAACAACTAGGCATATTTAAAAAAAAAATATTGGACCATCCCCTAATGTATGCCACAATATTGGCAGCGCAAAATATATGTGTAAATTATACTAGGATTTACAGCCTACACAAGCAAAACTAAATGAGTTTTTAGAGAAACACGACTATTTTTCATTAATACAAATATATGTATCGATTTCTGCATACTTTATATTAATCATATTTTCAGGGCCAGGGTCTCAAATCAATATCGACCCTGAAACAGGGATGATTGAAACTGGAAGAAAAAGTGGCTACCTTCAACCCTTGACAAAATGTCAAGGCGTTATTTAGCTTCTCACAGTACTTACTAGGGTAGGGGTGCTTCAAGACAAGTGGGCATTTAAGAACAAAAGCGTCCATAGTAACAATGAGCTGAATAGCTGAAAATCTGGAGAGCCTGAATAGCTTTCTAGCTTCATAATTCGTGTATCTACTTTGCTCTCGACCGTGCCCCCTTTAAACTGTTATTATTCATTGCAGGGTCCTGCCTTTCTTCCCACCTCAGCTGGACACCCTCTCGGTGTTATGGAAGTGGCACTGGAGACGTTTTATAGACTGATGGCGATTGTGAGCAGGCTCCAAAGCTCTGTCACATTAATTACCCGGCTGATGTCATAAGGCGAGGAGGCGCATGCGGTTCACACACATAACCCACGCATGCGCACAAAAATGCACTTAAAGACACACAAACTCCCAGACACAATACATTGCCCAGTTTTATGAGAGGGATGTCTCTTTAGTCAGATCAGTTATTCTTCTCACTAAATCCGTTAAGACTATATGGTCGTTCAAGCCTTATCCTCCCTGGTCTAAATCATACCAGTATCGATAAAAAAGATCACCAAAATGTGGATATTGTGATACCATGAGGAATTAATATACCTCATTTTTAACAGTACACCAAAATGTACCAAGTATAGTAGCACATACTACAAAAAAAATAGCTTTATTATTGATTTTTTATTTATTTACTTTTTTAATGTGCTAGATCTCACCTTACAGACACCTCTGTGCACAATGCACTAATGGTACATAACAAAAAGAACGGATACACACAATAATTACATATGTAAAAGATGGACTTCAAAGAACCAGGTACTCATCTGGCAAGGATAGCATTTGTCGATGAATTTCCTCATGTTAATATGACCACAAATAGAGACAACAGCGGCAGTGGCTCGGGCAGTTACTTTTACTGATTATTAACATCAGTACCATGGGATTCAGACTCTGATTATGGTTTATTTAAGTTACTATAATTGTCATTATTCTTAATATGATCATTATTTTACTCATCATTGTTATTTATATATGGTGCTTTCCCTTTGCATGCACTACAGAAGCCCATGTGCACTCAGTTTAATAACTATGACTCCCTGTTGCTCTTGCTTACACATACCTTTAACATGTTGTAAGATTGTGTTTTAAAGTGGCAGCCTGCAAGTTGGGCACATATCCACCTATGATAGCCCAACAACTGCAGATTTTCATTAACTGTAACTTCTCCAATGATTACCCCAGTATTAAAATTTCTGTTTTTTACCAACTGCACTTCAAAGTCTCATCTGCCCCAGATATTCTACTCTGAAATCACTGTCTTATCCTTATCCAAACATATCCAGCACCTACCTGAAGCTCAGAGACGTCAAGACTGGATTTGTGCCATTTGCAAAGAACAGCGTACAGCAACTACCCCACTCATGGCTGAATGATATGGACCTGAAAGGATTCTGGCCAGCTCTCTCTACTAAAGAAAGTGATATATAAATGACTTACTTCCAGGATGCAACTTCAGAACTGCTGTTCAATTTCTGTTTCTCCCGCATTGGGATTGTGGCAACACCTATCTCCTTGACATCCCAGACTCTACTGTTGTGACTGTTGCTACAAATGCTGCAGTATGTCTGATGCAGGGCCTAAAGAAATATGACTGTTTCATGCCCATAATGATAGACTTCCACTGGCTCCCATTACTGCCTTGCTCCACCTTCCAGAGAAGTGCAGAACAGAAACAAGCTTTGGCAAATCCACTAGGTCTTGCCTTTATAATACACATGCTAAGCCAATGGTTTGCCAGTGCTTATTTGTAAACCATTGTTTCAAAAAAAGGAAAAAAATAAATGACAAATTTCCTAAAACACTGGAAATGTCTTGAAAGAAAAGCTGAACAGAATTTAAAAGGCTTGTTGCATGTGATCCAACTTAAAAATACCACAGAGGACTAGTTACAGTTACTAAAAAGAGCAGAACTGTTGTTAGGAGAAAAGCCAGATTTGAAGAAAAATGATTGACTTTTACTTTGCACACAATGAGGAACTAGAACAAATGCTTCCGCAATATGGTGCTCTGTAGTTGCCCTGGGAGCAAACCGATTGACCTCTTGGATAAGAGAGATCTTCCTAATACTTTCCTACCTCAACAGCAGGCTGTGTGTAGCAGTTTGCCTTTCCCACCTCCATAAATAGTGCCTTTGTGCCACAGCCTGGGCTTTCATACAACATGTGGAAGGCAACAGATGAAAGCAAATAAACCTGATAAGGTCTGTTTTTTAATCTAATCTTGCACTAATATACCTGTTGCTGTGCTCTTACAGATGAACTGGGAGTACTGGGGAGCAATATAAAGAGTGATGGGAGTGTGTATCTGAAGGGGAATGCAGGCAACGGGAGAAAGTAAAAAAACACATGCACTCCCATTGAGTGATAAAAGAAAAAGAAATGTGAGTCATGGAAGGATACATGTCATCCAGTCATAACAATGGAAAAGAAGCTATGCATCAGGGGAGGGATGAACACAAGAGGATGAAGGAAAACCATTGAACAAGAAGCAAGCCAACACATGGTAAGCAATGGGTCTGGTCCGACTTACCTATCTGCTAAGATCAGCTGGCAAATAGAAGACATTAAGAGAGATGGAAATGACAGATGGATCTAGGTTAACACCTTAGTAGAGCGGTAATACTTCCATTTTGCCAATAATTAAGGTTCTATTGAGGATGAAACAGAAGCACTTAACCAGCGTTTTGAGTCTTCAATGATGGCTGAAGGGCAAATAGTTCTAAAGGGGGGACTACAACTTTATACAAAATTTAAAACTAGAAACTTCAGAAGGCATTCGACAGGGTCACATGGAGGTTCTTATGGTCAGTCTTATCTTGGAAGGGATTTCCGGCCAGTATTATAATAGCTATACAGGCACTGTATCTTAACCCATCTGCTGTTATTCGCATTTCGGGCTCTCTGTCAGGGGAAATTGCGATAGGGCGGGGGACAAGACAAGGCTGTCCGTGCTCCCCCCTCCTATTCGCTCTATATATCGAGCCTTTCATACTTACTATGGAGAGTAATGAAGTTATAAAACCGATGGTTATTAATAATAAAGCATATAAAATATTTGCTTATGCAGATGATATCGCAGTTGTAACATCAGATATTAAAAACACTCTGCCCGAGATCATTAGAATGGCGGAAGCATTTGGACAGATTTCCGGATATAAATTAAACATCTCCAAAACACAGTTAATTCATTCAATGGCTGGCCGTCCAGTAGAAATTAATTTTGAACCGGTAGTAACCTATTTAGGGATTAAAATATCCCCAGTGGTTGAGGATATAATCCCTTTAAATTTAGATCCAATTATCGCCTCTTCGAACAGGATGCTGGAACGGATTAATAATCTGCATTTATCTTTATATGGACGCTGTAATGTTCTGAAAATGCTAATCCTTCCAAAATTCTTATACATATTTCGTACTGTTCCCTTACTCATCTCATCGACGTTTTTTTCCCGTATTGACAGAATGTGTGCACGTTTTTTTTGGAGTTATCATCGCTTTAGAAGAGCCTTGAAATGGTGTATACTGCCTAGAGTAAAAGGAGTCTGGGGAGTGCCTAATTTCCGATTATACCATTGGGTTGCTATATTACAACATCTAGGGGTGTTAATACTACAGGAAGACCCTACAGAAGATTTCGCTGCCCCGTCAATTCATGAGATGTTATTAGGGGGTGAGGCGAAGCAATGCTTAAATCGAATAATAGAACCCAGCTACTACAAGAAGACCAAATTCAAGGTAGTTATTTCTGCATTTGAAATATGGAAGAAAGTGAAGAAGCAATTGGGGATTGGGGTAAATTAGAATTTTGATACTCCACTCTATAACTGCCTAATTCTACCGGAAATATTTAGAGATCGGGTCATGGACAGATGGTACAACCTGGGGATTTGTACAATTGGTGCTTTTTTCAGGGGAATCAGTTTGTTCCATTTGAATTCTTGCAGAGGAAACATAATTTAGCCCAAAATGATTTCTTTAAATTCCTTCAAATACGCAGTTTTCTTGAACAAGAAATGAAGCAAAACCGAATTAGTCAAGAGAAGATAGAGATTGTAGATGCAATTAGAATGCGAAAGAGAGTGGGACACCTGTATCAGATCTTTATGGAAAAAGAGGAGAATGATCTTGGGAGTTGGGAGATAAAATGGCAAAATAGATTCGGAGTGGAGCATATTAATTTTGAGAAAGTAATCGATTTAGCTATGAACGTTTTGTTAAATGGTCCTTTGAAAAGCCAACATTACATGTCAATTTTTGATTTATATTATACACCGAAGAAAATTGCCAAATGGAAATCAGGTAGGGGGGATAGCTGTAGCCGGTGTGGTTTATATGCAGCAGACGCACTACACATGTTTTTTTATTGTCCCAAACTGATCAAGTTTATTAAAGATGTAGAGCAATTTCTTCAGGTGTTAGGTATTACACAACCGCTATCTGCAGATTTGGTGATTCTAGGCCGGTCAGAAGGGCCAGGTAATTTTAGACCTGTTATGGAGGAAGGATTCATATTTTTGTGCATGTCTATTTTTCGTGTATGCATTACTTCGCAATGGCTCGACCCTGATCCACCAATCTTTATTAGTTGGCAATCTAGACTGTTGTCTGTATATTATTTGGAAATAGCGGCTTATAAGACCAAAGGTATGAGGAAAAAAACACAGGGGTTACAGTTATGGTCTCCCATTACTAATTGGTTAGGAAGCTAAGAAATGATTGTATATTGTTACAATGTTCAAACTTTATTCTGATATTTTGTGTATCTCTGCTTCCATTTTCTTTTTGTTTTTTTCTTTTCTTTTTTTGGGATCTGTTATTGTACCATGTCCAGACTTTTTCCTGGTATCTCAAAATACGAGAAGAGGTGAGACTTCTGTTAGGGCTATTGCCTTTCCAAACCACTCAATAGTTTCACTAGGAGTAGAATTAAACGCTCAAATAAGATCACTATATAGATGGCAATTCAATAGGCTACTTCTGGCAGATCAGATATGGAAACGAGACTAGGTTATGGATTTATGAGTTTTTTCAAATTAATAAGAATTTAGCTAATGTTTTTTTCAGTTGCTGAAGTCTTTAAGGAATTGTTTAGGAGAAGGGTGATCTCTTATAGATCCAAAATATCTAAATAATGTACGAGTAGAGTACAGGAGTTACAAAAGTTAGTAGAAGTAGCAGTTAAACATCTCAGTGAGTAGAGATCAATCAAAGACGATAAAAGGCTTCTCAAAGCACGACAAAAGCTTAAAGATTTTCTTATGGCAGAAGGAATATGCAATGAAAGCACCTTTCAGCGGAAGCATATGAGGCGAGTTAGCAGATTGGCCAGCTCCTTGCTTGGTCATCTAAGACAATAAAAACATAAGAACACAATTTATATGATGGAAAATACTGAAACAAAGGAACAAGTCACCCAGAGCCAAGACATTAACAAAACATTTTTCCAACATTATAAAGAATTATTATACCAGATGTCAGATCAGGTTTCCAGGGCCAATGTGGAATACTATCTCAGCTCTGTGGAGCTACCCAAATTGGCAGAGACCCAGAAGAAAAGCTTTGCAGCCTATATGACTGAGCTAGAGATGTCACTTAAATCAATGGCCAGTGCTAAAGCATGTGGAAGTTATAGCATTCCGACACTACTTGATGAGGAATTCTCTTTAGACCTGGTACTATATTTAACAGAATTATTTAACCAAATATGGTCAGTAATCCCAATACTTCCTTCCTTTACAGATGCAATAGTAGTCCGTTTCCTTAAAATACATCAGCTTCCTCAAATGTTAATTCATATTGACCAATTGATCATTTCAATATGGACTATAAGCTTTGTACAAAAGTTTTATCAGCATGTATGACACATATTGCTCAAAAAGTGATATACCGAAACCACAATGTTTTTTTTTACAATCTAGATCCATAGTTGCAAATGCAAGATATTTGGTTCAGGCTATTGACTATTTTTAAATTAATAGCGAAGGAGACACTCATAATTATAGACACCAAAAAAGTTTTTTAATTTAATTTACTAGGTAGCATTGTTTCCTGTAATTGCAAAATTCGTCTTTCCTAGTCAATTATTAAAGATGCTTTAGAACCTTTACAAGGATGCTGTGGCAAGAATTTTCATCAACTCCAAAGAGATAGGGTTGTGGCAATGAGAAAAAACACTCAGCAAGGCTGCCCAGTGTCATCAATATTGTTACAAATGCGAATTGGGCGATATGGGGTTTGAGTCGGTCACTCTACAGGGCAATAATGCAAATATAGTATCTACTAGAAACGCTCAACCCCCTATAGAGGTATCGCCAACCTCACCGCTACCCTAACAAATTGAAAAGATAAGGAAGGAGCGTAATAATTACATATATACACACCCAAATATAAACAACAACCAATCACAATAAATCATATTCCATAGAGACGTCTTCTCAGCATTTTCAATGATTTCTTTAATTCTTGTTCGACAGATTTTCATTAATGACAAAGTACTTTCAACAGCCTTTCAACAGCCGACGCGTTTCGTCCCCAAATGGGATGTCCTCAGGGCTGTGAAAAAATATATACAAACATGTGATCAAACAAAAGATCATAATATAAGTGAACAAGTACATATCCTAATACCAATCTTATGCTCTGGCTAAACAGACAAATAACTCTTGTCTTTTGTAGTTAGCGCAACGTGGTCTCTCCTTATTCTTATCACCATTTAGGATACAGTATTTAGAGAAAAAAGAACATGCAATAATTTACCATATATTCTCGTCTACAGTAGACTTAATACAGTTAAGCAAGCTTTACATTATAGTCTCGCTCACCTTTACAAATTCTAGTGTACCACGGTGTATTCTGTGACTGTTCAAATAATATTGTTAACTTTTTTCATTGAGCCATTGGCAGTCAAATTACGCAATGACCTCATAGTTGACTCTTTCTTGTTTGAGATAATACAAGCATCAAAATTAGATTTACTGGCTTTCCCAAAATCCGCAAAGCTCCCTATAAGGACACTATATAAATGAGTCCATGTTACTACACAACTCATAAAGCCGTTTTTTAGGGAATATAGTATTCCAGCATGCCATTATTTCACGCCTTTGAAAGAGTATTGCTATACAGGGTTATTCCAGACAAGACCTTAAAGAGTTGGAATGCTGAAATGTAAAAGGGTTTTCCTTAGTGGGTGATTTTGTTTCTAATCAAAGATAGAAAACTTGTCCAGGAAAACTCATCATTTTTCTTTTGCTATGCACAAATAACCAGCTTTTAAAAAATAAATTCTGATATAAATAACGAATGCTTCCATATAGTCATGACATTATTGGTTATGAACAAACTGGGGGGGGGGTGTCAGATATTGCTAAAGGGTTCTACTCCAAAATTCTAATTCTTCTCTGATTCCCAATTTTTCAGAAAAGATTTTTAAAATAAGTAACTGTAGGATAACATTAAGAGAATCGCACATTATATTGTCTATGGGACATCAAGCTTTGCAGACAGCAAACTTGAAAAGAATGACATTCCTCTCAAAATGGCTAGCTTACTATAGACCCAGCACTGTTCACAAAATAAATCCTGCTGTGTCAGGCAATGTTTTGTGTGTCAAATAAATGTTTTAGGGGACTGAATACATATATTTTTTATGTGTCCGACATTGCATGATTTATGGAAGGATATTTTTCAAGGTTTGATTAAGATATCAGAGATTAGTTTCCAACCTGAAACAACATTAGCATTGTTTGGATACCCTAGAAATATGTTTATGTTTATGTTTTTGGAATTTTTATTGCGCACAACTACCCTGGGGTGTCTCGGCGCATGTCGGACTTCCTGGGACAGAAAGCAGCCAGATGATCATTGATTAAATAACCAGGTTTTCAGGAGTTTACGGAAGATGATGAGAGTGGGACTGGTTTTGATGAACAGAGGGAGAGAGTTCCATAGCCTCTCTGCAGTCTTCGAAACAGGATCCAGTTTTACGCTCCAACCAGAAATCTTCGCTCCCAATTTACGGCAAGAGCAAGAACCACTCGGGTGAAGAGGGCCAGGATGGGAGAGCGAGCTTTCTCTCACATAGCCGCAACCAAGTGGAATGAATTGCCCGTGGCCCTCAGACTCACGGAATGCCATTTGGCATTCAGGAAGCATCTGAAAACCTACCTCTTTCCCAAACCAGATTAATCTAACATGACTAGGTCAATCCATCACACATAATTAGTTATTACAGCGCCGTGATATCCTATTCTGGATGATTGTTAGCGCTTTATAAATAAAATAAATAAATAAATAAAATAGCCTGGGGGTTGCTACTAAGAAACGTCTGTTCTGGTACGTGGGACAGAAAGAAGATGGGTGGAGGATGAGCGAAGTGATCTTTTTGGAACGTAGATCCGAAAAGCATCCTTAAGAAACCTGGGTCCTGAGTCATGGATGGCTTTATAGGCAATGCAGAGTGCCTTAAACTCTATCCGACTCTTGACCCTTAGCCAATGCAGGTGACGTATGGCCGAGGAGGTGGGGCGGTGACTGGCGATTCCGAGCAGAATTCTGGCTGCAGCGTTTTGGACTGATTGTAGTTTGGTTAAGACGTGTTCTTGGGTGTTGAGGAAGAGAGCGTTGCCATAATCCATCTTGGAAAAAACGAGGGTGGTGATCAGTGTTTTTCCTGCAGCTGGAGGGAGATATGGCAACAGCTTCTTAATCTTCCTCAGCATATAGAAGGAGGATGAGACCACTGCATTCACGTGATGCTTGAATAACAGCTTGTCATCGAACATAACACCGAGGTTTCTGACCTTGGCAACCGGAGTGGGAGGGGAACCCATTTCAATGGGCCACCAGGTGGAGGACCATTCCGGTGAAAGGTTGCCAAAGGTCATCACCTCGGTTTTGTCCGAATTTAATTTCAAGCAGTTACTCGACATCCATAAGCCGATGGCCAACATCACCTCCTGGAATCTTGCAGCAACGGCTGGTCCATCCTTATGTAGAGCCAACACCAATTGGGTGTCATCCGCATAGGTGGTTAAGCGCAGCCGTGTGCTTTTATCACCCTCGCCAGATCCGCCACATATATATTGAATAATGTGGGGCTTAGCGAGGAGCCCTGGGGCACCCCGCACGGAAGAGTGAAGGTAGGCGAGTAGAAGGAGCCCAGTTTCACCGTCTGCGTGCGGTTGGCAAGAAATGAAGCAATAAGGTCCCTGGCAAGATGGGAGACCCCCAGGGATGTGACACGGTCGATCAAGATGGAGTGATTGACCATGTCAAAGGCAGCGGACAGATATAGGAGTATTAGGACCGCCGCCCCACCCTGGTCCATTATAGTCCTAATCTCGTCAGAGGCCTTTCTCAGAGCGGTTTCTGTGCTATGGCCCTTCCTGAACCCGAACTGGGTATCATCTAGAAGTTGGTGACTGTCGATGAACCCTGAAAGCTGGTTGTTCATAACTGCTTCAAATATTTTGGCCGGGAATGGGAGGCAGGCGATCGGTCTGTAACTAGCTGAATCCGCGGGGTCCAAGGACGTTTTTTTTTAACAGGGGCTTGATGACTGCCTTTTTCCAGATTGCAGGATAAATGCCTGTCTGGAAAATGGAATTACATAAGTCCGTGAGCGGGGGAGTAATAACCTCAGTGAGAGCGCTCAGTATGGAAGGGGGACAAGGGTCTAAAGGAGATCCAGATTTGATGGAAGTGATCATTTTGCTGATCAGGTCTGCGAGGCCAGCTGGAAGTTGGAGAAAATAGGTGTGTTTAAAGGGGCCGGAGGAGGGGGGTCAGGGTGATCCGAGCATTTAGGGAGGGAAAAAGATGAATAGATATTGGTGACCTTGGTGGAAAAGAAAGTTGCTACCTCATTACAAAGATCTTGAGATGGCTCAATGGGAGGTCCTGTCGGAGTGTTAGAGAGAGAATCGACTACTTGAAATAGCCTTCTTGTAGAGTTCTGGGCAGATTCTATCTGCCCAGAATATAAATACACTCCCGAAGTTTCTTCAATATTTCATTTTTGTTGCTGTGTCTCTTGATCATTTTCTGATCTTACAGCGCTGTAAGTCAAAATATTTGGTTACAATTGAATTTTGTATTACTAAAATGACTCGAATCAGATTGTTTGAATATACACCTTGAGAAACAGGAGTTCCTTAAAGTTTTATGGAATCTGTAAAGTGTTTGATCAGAAGGTAATGTAAAGAGTATAAAAATTAGGGAACTTAAGCACGCAAGTCAAGTTGTATTTGAATAGGTAATTTCTATTTACTTGCTACAAAGCACTTTAATCGCACCTTGCACTTTAATCATGCAGAATCTGGAGGATGTATACTTTGGTACTTTTTAGCTCTTTATTAATTTTGATGGGATGTTCCAAAGACAGATTGTTTCTGTTTAATTGTTATAATACACTTTATTCGCTTCCCGCAATGTAATCTTGAATCATCTGAAGGATATATGATCTGGTACTGCCAGTAGTTTAACAATTTTATTTGGATGATCTAAATGATGGTTGTAATCCGCTCATTTTGTTGATTGTCAGTGTATTTTGTAATCACTTTTCACTGCTCAACAAAAATAAATGATAAGCAATGGGGTCACTCTAATTATTGTCATTGAAGCTAATAGTTGTTTGACAACAGACAGTTAAAACGGTCTTTAGGCAGGCCTAAAAACATGGCCTTCTCCATCTATGCACCCAGAATCTGAAAAAACATATGGTTATCGCCAGAACCTCCCACCACTGTTCCAATTTAGGAAAGCGCTGAAGAAAAATCTTTTTAAAGAATACTACATCAGGATGTAGTAGCACTTCCCTTCTGCTCACAGATGTCAGCTGCATCTGCAATCACTTGGTGATTGTATCTTTGCCTTTGACAGTATACAGTGCTCCACTGCTTTTGGCTATATACATACAATAAATGGGTGCTTGTTTACATAGCACAATGAAGGGTATTTGTTCCAAGTAATATTGGTTGCAGTGTTTTATGTATTACTGTGGGTCATACACTTATATAAGCATGGCTAGCCCTACTTGTCCGAACTCCTTTGACGGCACCTCTTCCTATGCAGCTCCAGCAACAGCATCTCCCTTGCCTTCCTCACTTTTAAAAAAGATAGCATGCAATTGGCCCAAGGGCGGTGCATGTCCCGCCTTCTCTGTTCTGTGGCCTATGGTCCGCGGGAGCGAGCATGAGCGCCATATGTTTCCAATTATCTTGCTGCGTCTCGTGGTCGCATTAATTGGAAACATATTGGTAAACACGGCACTTTCTCTTTTGCCGCAACAGGCACAAGCGCGCTCGCACAGGCATCATTTCCGGGCCGGCCTTGTTTCTTATAGTTACTGTTTAAATGATAATAAGGGGGAAAATACCATATTTACGTAATTTTCCTAATTTTCTTAACTGCCAGCACGCTAAAATACCGGTCATGCGGGTAAAAAACAAAACGGGCCAAGTGGCAATACTATCTGCATTCCTTTTGTGCTGTTTCTTTGCACCCACTCTTGACTTCTTCCTCTAGCCTCCAACACTTTGCTTCACCACACCCTCCGCCCCTCCTTAGACACCTCCTTCTCACCTACGTTCACCTTTTTCCTGCCTCGACTACAAGGATATTAAAACATTGCATTCTCTGAGCTCTTAATTCAGACCTCCTTGGAGCTGCTCTCACCACGCTGAGCACCACAGCTGGGAATCCACCCAGCACCAGTATGGGTAAGCGACTAACATATGTAGTTCCCACTGACTCGGGTAGGAAACTACTCATTTTAATTGTCAGAGTTTGGTATCCATTTTTGCAAATTGGTGGTTTTAAAAATGAACTGTCAGAGTTTGACATCTATTTTTGCAAACTGTATCTTTTCGAAAATTTCTAATGCACAAAAAGTCCAAGGCCAGAGCTGCCGACTTTCGAGCATGGGAACCAGGTTCGAGTCTCGGCATCGGCTAAACAATCCTGTAATACTGGGCAAACCACTTAATCACACTGTGACACAAATGAATGTGTCCTTGTGTAGCATAACTGGTGCTTATTTATAGCGTTCTAATACCGTCGGGTCGAGTTCGCGCTATATACATCTTCAAAAAAATAGAGCCATACATGCCTCTGCAGGTGACCTCACAGCAATGCTCCAGGAGTAAGACAAAATAGCCCTCTATTGTTAATGCTATTACTTGCGCCTATATGGTAAATGTTTGGGATTCGGAAGGGTGTAGACAGGGTGGGTTGGGAGGGGTGGTGGTTATCAGTGACATGTTTTAAAATGCCCCTGACAAGATGCTGACATGATCAGGTCTGCCAACTTGTGAAACAAGCATTGGCATGGCCAAAAGGTCTCGCTTTGGGACCTTATAATTGTTTACCCAGAGCTATTTTAAGCTATGTTTTAGACTCCGCAGTGATACTCAAAGTACGGCCCTGGTGCCGCATGCGACCCTCCTGACCTTTAGATGCAGCCCCCTGGTCAACAGAAGTACTGGACTGCTGTTTACTTGAATCAGCCATAACATTAAAAACAAGCATTGGCATATCCAATTGGTCTCGCTTTTCAGACCTTATAAGAGTTTAGTTATGCAGCACAATACCCTTGGTGCAACAGCATCAACTGTTGCATGACTAAACACTTATGAAAAGCGAGACCTATTGGCTATGCCAATGCTGGTTACTTAGGCTTCCTCTGTGTAATTTACCATTGCATATGCAAAAACATACACATATACATATACATAGAACTGAGAGGATGCCTTTCATGGTAGACTCATGTAGGACCCTTTTAATGGCAAAAAGCAGTATTTGTTAAAAGGACTTTCAACCATGCAATGCTTCATCATCAAGAACTTGCCTGGTACACCTAACATTACCAGTTAGACTATATTTCACTTTTGGTGAGAATGGTATGAAAATTTCAAGCCATTCACTTGTGATGAACGTGCACACACTACATGCAAACACACACACTACATCACTACTGACATGAAATTCTCATACCAATTGGGTATCATTAATGACACCTTTGAGGGATCAATACGGCCCAGGTTAAAGCCAGACGCCCGGACGGGCTGAGTGTAACCAGCTGGAACATGCTATCCAGTGGATGTAGGAGTTGGTAATCACTCCTTATACATCCCACTCTGTTTTTTAAATCACCAAAGCTGACACCAGAATAAATTCTAAAAGGGGTTCCCCTCTATGCTATTTTAACTATATTCCATATCCCGCTAGAGCACACAGTATTCACACCAAAGTGCTCCCTCCAAAAGTGAGGTTGAACCCGCCCCTGGTAATGTTAGATGTATTAGACGAGGTCTCGATGATGAAACATGCCACACATCGGTGCATGTGAGCCCTTTTTAAAAACTAAGACTATTTCCAAGCTTCAGTCTGGAAATATGTCCTATGTGACACTACCGTGGGAGGCATCATCTCAATATTTGAGTTGTTCCTGGGGAAAGTTGAGGTGGTCTTCCAATAACATTTTCCCTCCCTGTGTTCGAGTGTACAAATAAATATTCAGACAAACCAACTGCTAGTACCTAAAGAAGCCTTGATTGCTTACCACTAAACAGTTAGGAGTACAAAGGCAGTAACTGGCCAAACCAATTGAAGTGTGAAAGTAGCCACAGCCTTGGAACTTGGGTAGGCTACAAAGGGGTGAAACTTCTGGCTGCACAAGACTCGAACAAAGGGCCTGGAAAGCTTCACCTCTCGAAGACTCACAAAGTGCCAGGAGAAATCATATGTTATGACTAGTCCATTGTTTGGAAGAATTTCCACCATCTCAAACGTGTATTGGCTGATTTTCGCTGCTCTACTTTATCTTTCTGAAAACAATACATTCCTTTTCCCAATCTCAATGGCCGTGTAACAACATGGCGCCCATTGAGATGGCAGGTATGCTGTTTACGGAACTTGGGCGTTAAAGTATGAAGGTCAATCCTGCTGTAGTACATTGATGTGCAATTCAGAAACCAGCAATACAAGAGTTTAACTGGATTTCAAGCTTGAAGGTTAACAAATGATAATTTAAATGTTAAAAAAATGCCTTGCCTAGTGTTTGGTCACTTCAATTACCTCATTATTTTCGCAGCCTTCGATGTTAAAGTCTTCTACTGACGTCATTATATGTAACTTACCTTCATTGACCTTTTTGCTTTGTTCAGTAAGGCTTTAGGCCCAGAGATACTCCATGATGCTTACTGATTATTTTGTTCTGCAAAATGCAGATGTTGTTCCAGAAACCTACGGTTCTCCCTCAGGCTTACATCCCAAGCCAATATCTCCTTGAAACCTTGCTGACAGAGCGGACCTTTGGCATAGGCAAGCAGGGCACCGACCCGGGGCGCCTAAAAGGTATTGAGTCGCACAGGTAGATCACCTTCCAAGTTACCATTAATGATGTTTTCTTTCACTCCAGGCCATCATTCTGTTCATTACCTCGATGTGCAGGCTGTATATTTTCAATATCCTCCCTCTGATTACCTTTCCCCAACTCCCCCTTTCTTCTCCCCTCCCATGGACTCTCACCTCTAGTTTAGCAACTGAATAGGTGATTAAGATGAGGTGACAAGGCACAAATGTGTGCTAACCGGCTGTTCATTGGTCTGAGGTATTCAGCCAGAGACCGGTGCGTATAAAAGGGCCCCAGCAGGATTACCAATGGGAGGGGGGAGTTAGGGAAAGGGTAGGGGAGGAGGATCAAGTGGGGTGCCAAATGTAGTTCCGCACAGGGCCTGTCTGTGAAAAGGCCATACCTGCTTGCTGATATCTTATACGTTAAGAAGATACTGATCTTCACTTGTCTTCAACTACACTTGATTTGACGCTACACAGAGTGTGCCCCCCCTTTGTTCCTTCCTAAAGAAGGCACAGCATCAGTCAAGCATTGCACCCATATTTTAATTTTTTTGTAGTTTTATGTAGCGCAAACTTGGCCCAAGGGCATTAGGGCACTTTAACTTAGAACAAGATGACATTACATAGGATTTGATGTGTTTTTGAGGGATGTAGAGATTTTCCCAGAATCACAGGATGCTGAGCCAACTGCAAGGACTCAAAACATGTTCCCCAATTCCAAAGTTGGCAGCTCTTGCTGTAAGGCCACATCACCTTTCCAAATGGATTCCTCTTCTCTTTTCATTGTTAAGAAATCTTGTTGCTTGATACATACACCAGCAATAGGCAGGGCCACTGGAATTAGGCGATTCTGCGGCTGTGACATTTTTTGCATAATTATGGATTTGCCGCTTTTGCCACATAATCCATCATCTGCTACATAATCTGCAGATTTTAACCCAAAAACTTGGTTTCTAGCTCAAACGGATCAAAATCTATTAAAGAGTGACAACATGTGTTCCAGCAAAGTGGAAGGCCCTTCATAAAAAGTTGACTAATTATCTTTCTGTTGTTAATTGGTGGATTTGGTTGTTAAACAGGTCTAAGGTGAAATCTTTGCGCAGATAGTGTTGCCATGAGTATAACTGACAAAATAATGAAATGAAATAATACGATTACATAATGTGCCATACTATGTCGCATAATTTGCCTTTTCTTACCGCAGAATTTAGTTAATCTTGCTTCCTAATGTGGATTTCGCCTGCTACATAATTCCAGTGGCACTGGTTTTAGGGCATGTTTATTTACAGCAGAGAAGCATTCTATAGCAGGCCTGTTAGCGCACAAATACATGCAGACAACATGTTCGATTTGCGGCAAGCTGGCTTGCAAGTCTGTAAGGGCTTACATACTAACTCTCCAAAACAGTTTATGTGAAGGAACTGCGGTGGGGGGCCGCCGGCGGGACCCTTTTGAGAAGCCCTAATCCGGCAGCTCTCTCAGGCTTCCGAGATCCAGACCACAGCTGGTGTAACTGGATTAGAAACCTTTTCTCTTTTCAGAGGTTTGATCTTAACTGGGGTTTGAAGTGATGAAATCAAAGTGGCAGCTTTGAGTCTAAAACTGTTTGCATTTGAACTTCCTAACATTTAAATTCGAGAGGCAACAGGGGAGAGATTGCACAATCGGGGAGGGTGTCGTCATCCTGCATCATTATGGGACACTAGAATGACAGGAAATGCGAGGCTCTCTCCAGTCATAAGTAATTGCAAAGTCGACAACAGGCCAAACACACTTGTTTACTGTTTGAAACGGCAGTGGGCCTAATTCACAAAGGTAAATCTATAGGCAAAGAGCTCTGCACATGTACATTTAGACCCAAGCCTGGGTGTAATTCTTTGCCTAAATCCAAATCACTAATGGCGTGTGGGGATTTGCCCCGCCCTTGTACACGAGGGCGTATGGACCTGTAGAACTGAAGACCGTCGAGTTACAACTATTAATTTTATGGGCATATTTTAAGTGTAAATAAATCAGATTTGGGTCTATATAGCGTAGGGAAAGAACTCAGCCTACCCCGTGTAGAATTACGAAATGGAAAGAACAGGGAAGCAGGCATCACTTGAGGACCATAATGGACAGCTGACAATGATCACAAGTAGAAGGACATAAATGCAGCCTAGGGCATAGAGCCTAGAGCATCTGGCCCTTTCTCCATGCGTTGCGAGATGCCGAAGAGAGACATCAGCTACAGTTGTGCTGTGTGTGATATCGTATGTGACACATTTTTGTGGTAAAATAATTAGTTTTTTTTTTTACTTAGATGATTATATTAGTTGTGTTATTTTCTGTCTCCACTGATTCTATGTGATTTTCTTTCAGTAACTTTGAGTAGCTATGTGTGGTGCATGACTTACTACAAAACTTGGCTGGAATAGATTTGAGTCTGGTCTAGGATGTAACTTTTGTGAATTGCAACTGACTTACTGTTTTCTGGCTGTTTTTGTGTTTGCATATTCCTTCCTGTACACGTCCTTTAGTATTTACGTTCTTCCTCCTTCTTTGGGGTACAAATTATCCATTTTTCACCCACTCCCTTTTCCACTCCCACATTAAACCTAAAATGTAGATCTACTTGTTTGCAGTCCTATGCAGTCATGGCAGACTACTCACATCACGAGAGGTGGGGCCCAAGAAGGGGAAAATCTTCCTCCACATCTTTGTGCATTTGGTTTATGAGTCTGTGAAGTAGTACTACTGGAGCAGTATTATACTACCAAGGGCCTTAGTGAGTTGCCACCAGTGGATTTGAAGAGGTAATATTCTCCTATTAAAAATGTTAATTGAATGGTAATTGTGAAGAAAATGTAAAAGAGCAGAAATGTTGTCATTGTTCCCACCGAAAATTAGTGCTCAGCAAAAACAGAGTCTGGCGCAGACTCTCAATTGCACCCTATTCAACATTACAGCACTACACAAATTGCACAACGGCAGACTCCACCACTATCATGGTGAACTTCAGTGCCCACAAGTCTGTATTGGTAGGATAGGGGAGGACTCTTTATAGCGCATGGGGTGCTCCAGCAGTTTGGGAGACTAATGAACAACGGCGGACTGTATTATAACCGGGCGGACCTTATTACCCACAACTCTGTTAGCCCCTGCAATCTTAAAATCCACAAGGCAGAGATGCGACACAATGCCAACGGAAGACCCATTTGTGACAAAATGACAAATTAATACAGTGCTGGTGTTTGCTGTTGTTTGCCACTTGGGCCTGTGATGATATTTGATTCTCATTTCTCAATGAATAACAACGTTATCTCCTTTGGGGGGCATGGCCTAGCCTGCGGCCATGTTGGACGCACAGCACTAAAGCTCCGGTGGTCCGGCCCAGAAATTTGCTGAAATGGGCCTCAATAAACATACTTCTAATCCGGGACTGGAGCAGAGCACCAGTAAAGCACCCACAGTGCGCTGGGCACCAATGGGTGAAGATTACAGCAAGCCTCATGCAGCGATGGTGAGATGGCGGGCGACTTGGCCATACCTCACTCAGAGGCCCCGTGGTGACAGGTGCAGTGTGCAAGGCTGAGGGTCAGGGCCCCACTGGGTCGCTCGTGTGAAAGTAAACATTTTTGACAACATTTAACCTTACATGAATACTAAAATCTGCCTTGGCAGTAACGTAGAAATGTTTGACAAAGACGAACAGTAGAGACAAGTGTTTTTCTTAAACGTGTTAAAATAAATGTGCAGCGTATTATTCAGCTCCCGTGCGGAAAGGAAAATGTACGAAAAAGCGCTAACTGATTACAAAGTTGCCATCGCGGATGCAAAAAAAAAAAAGACTTCTACACGAACAGGGTTCTTAGCTCTGAAAATAAATTTAAAGAGATCTTCAAGATAGTAAGAGCACTTTCTAATCCTGACAACGTCACACTGGCCATCACTCCCTCCCAAGCCCTATGTAACGATCTGAATGCTTTTTTCATTGACAAAATTAAGGTTATTCAGAACACCATCTCTCCTAACTCTCATGATTGGAAATCATATCAGCAACTTACTAACTCTGCAACTATGTCTAGCTTTCAAAACATGACCTCAGGTCGGCTCACAGAATTAAGAAGCAAGATACAATCTGGCTCGCCCAAAGACCCTTGTCCCTCTAAGATACAAAAAAGACCCTCTTGCACAATTCCCGGACACCTGCCTCTCACTTCTCAACCTCTCCCCGGAGCAAGGGGTGATCCCACGTGCTTTCAAAGAGGCAGTGTTGGTCCCACTTCAAAAGAAAGCCGGAGTAGATCCCAACCTACTGAGTAATTACAGACCCATATCGCTCCTTCCATATCCGGCAAAAGTGCTGGAAGTACACGTAGCAAAACTTCTTTGCGCATTCATCGAAGAGACAAATTTCTTGGACTCCCACCAGGCAGGTTTCAGACCATCACACTCAACTGAATCAGTCATCTTAGGCGAGTCGATGATCTCAAGGAGGGAGCATACAAGGGGTGCACACAGGCATTGGTACTGCTCGACCTGTCCGCTGCGTTCGATACCGTAGATCACACCATATTAGCAGACAGAATGGCAGCGGCAGATCTGAGAGGCATGGCCTTGGATTGGATGATTTCATTCTTAATGGAACACACCCAGTCTGTTAGGCTGGCAACCTTGAATTCAGCCAGGGTCAATACCACCTGTGGTGTACCTCAGAGCTCATCCCTCACTCCCCACCTGTTCAATATTTATATTTAGATCTGGACCCTGATCCACTCCATCCAAAGCAGGGGAGTGAAGTTATATAACTAGGCAGACGATATGCAGCTGATTTTCTTGATTGACGAGACGGAGGAATCCAAGGCCTTCTTCCAAAATACCATGCTCTTCATGAACGACTGAATGAGTCACAACTATCTTAAATTAAACTCTGACAAAACAGAGATAGTCATTCTAATAAAAAACTCGATCAGTGGACGGCAGGACATTGGCCAGAGGCTTTGGGTACCCCACCTATCCCTAAACACTTGGGCAAAAGTCTGGAGATCAAAATGAATGCCAACTTATCCATGCATGAACAGATCAGCCTGGTCACTTCCTCTTGTGCGTCTACCATCTAAGGACCTTCAAGAAAACCAGGAGATTTTTTACTTGGGAGGCAAGCCTGGTAATCCTGCTGGCCTTGATTTTGTCCAGGCTGGATTATGCCAATGCTATCTATTTAGGCCTCCCTGCCAATCAAACCTATAGATTGCAGCTGATTCCAAATCAGGCGACCAGGCTTTCAGCAACTGAGACACTGTCATACAAAGCCACTAACGAAGCAGCTTCACTGGCTTCCTATGACTCAACGGTCCATGTTCAAGACAGGTTGCATGATCTTCAGTGCACTCCACGAGACGGGCCCCAAATTTGTCTCCGGAAAGATTTCACGGTACCTGCCCAAACGGAATCTCAGATCAGCCTCAATGAATATGCCGACTATTCCCCGATTTAAGCATAAGAGAAAAGGTGGCTATCACTTCTCTGTACTCTGCCCAATACTATGGAATTCTCTACCGGTTGACATCAGACTAACGTCGGAGTACACCAGCTTCAGGAAAAAACTTGGCTGTTCACCCAAGCCTACTGTTAGAGCACCTCAGGACAGTTCTCTTATCTCCGATAGCGCCAAGAGACCTTTCTGTGAACGAGCGCTTAATAAATCCCCCAAACATAAACATACATGACTAGGTCTCAAAACATTGTCTCTTCTTTCCTTCCCCTTTACTAAATAAATGCCTTTTAGAAATGCTAATTTCATCTTAATATTAAATTGTAGAATATGTCATAACCAGAAAATGTGTAGCTAAAGAATGTGTATATTAATAAATGAATAAGTCACAGGATGCAAAAAACGATTTCTCCAACTGGTATGAGCAACTGGTATGAGCTCTCTGTAGCTTTCAAATGTCATGATCTCAGCCCTCTCTAGACACAGTCTGATTATGGAAAAGCATTTAACTCCATTTTTGGCTTGAATTCTCAAGTGGAAAGGATTGATAAAGTAGAACAGGTTCCAGCGGTCTTGAAGTCAATCATAAATGACGTTAAAGCCACAAAGCTCTGCCTAAATGTAATGAGTCATGTGGCCTCCCTAGATAAACCAACATTGGCACTCAAACTAATTTGGTCATCACCTTGACTGATGTGCATAGCAGTTACCAGATATACTCCTCCGTCCCTTGACCCAATGTTAGAAAAACAAGGGCCTTCTTGCAAGCCAATTGATGACCAAATACAACTATCTCCCAGCTCTCCCTCAAGCCGTGAGCCTTTAAATATAGAATCTCTTACTGACGAAGTTCAACACGTTATGGAAAATCCTTGACTTGATGTCAATTCAAGTGAGGTCCCACACTTGCAACACATTGAGAATTCAAGAATTGTCCCTCCTGAAAAGGCAGGGTTATATCCAGTGTACAGCTCTTCACACACTAGTACATCTGTTCATTCAAATGTTAAAGACGTCTTTATATCAGTTCTGTTTGAAAATAACAGTAAGAGACTAAGGAAATTAAACAAGAATAGAATAAGTGCATTGCCTCTTGCAGAAACCAAGAAAAGAGAACACACATTGTTAGTGAAAAAATCAATTGCAGCAACAACAAACACAAGGCCAACTCTTCAAGATAATCTAGACAGCCTCTCTCTGTCATCAAACACAGTGCAAACACAGATCATGTGGCACAAATAGGGGCAGCGTGGGATAGTGATCCGGAAACCCAACACCCGCCACAACACCCACCATCCTCCACTACCACATTGCTTCCTTTGATATCAGCTTGGCCACCCTTAACCAATCAGGGAAATCACAGGAAGTCACAACAGCCGGCACCCAGACTTACCCTTCTAGTATACCTCGTTGATGGAGGTAAGAATGAGAGTAGCTCCTTTCACAGGAGTACAATGGCTGCAAACAACAGCCCACAGTCTCAAGAATTTCAGACCCAGGAGCATGTAAATAACCAATACAAGTTGCAGTGTAGCAATATAAAACAGCTTCAAACTGGGGGTCCTGACCAGTATACTTTAAAATGGAAAGGCTGCAAGGGAAGTAGCGTGAGATATCAATATATCTTATTTAATACCCACACAAGCCTGTCAGGCCAAAGTCAATGACCCATCTCCATCAATCAATTTAGCTTGAGTAGTTCATAATGACTCTGATACGCAAAAAGCAACAGAAATCCTACTAAAACCACTATATCAGTTGCGTGGTCCCAACACTGTCCTAACATTAGTAATATTCTTAAGTTACTAAAGGCCCATCCAACTAATTTCCCACTTTAAGCTCAGATGCCAAGAAAGGGCGGTGAAGACAACTAAACTAGCTTTCAATTAAAAAGAGGCTGTAATGGATGTCCTAGAACAAAAAGAGATGCTCCAAAGGTGGGGAAAATAACTTATGTACCTCGAAAAACAGAGATGACCAGTTATTTTTAAACACTCCAATAATTCCCTTGATCCACTTGTCAATGAAACTCATGCAGAAGACACAGACCACACCAGCGCTTACTCTTTGATGGTCCTTCTAGCTCCGGCTAATAACACAAATGCGTATTCTACTCTTAAGATCTAGCAGGGTAGACTCTGACAAGATCAATGTAATGGCTTCCAGCAACCTTTGTGCAATCTAAATCAAGGAAAAGAGGTAGCATTGGTGTGATAACGCAGAATTCCTGAACAAACACAAATGCACAGCCCAGAATCCCAGCTGTACATGGAGATTAATTAAATAAAGCTCTGCTCTTGGAACAATGCCGGGTGGGAACAAATTGAAGTGCAGAATGACGCAATAACATACCGAAGACAATTTGACCTCATTTGCCTACATGAAACCTGGTCTGGTGTCCCAATTTCATTGGCAGGAATATTAATTGTTTGTTTCTCCGGTGTCAAAAAAAGCAGCAAATGCCGAGCAGCTGGGGGTTTGTTGATACTTTGCTGTACACTGCTGGACTGTAAAGAAGTGAACATTAATATGAATAAACCATGGATATTGGGTATTTCAACAAAACTGCCAAGCAACCACCGTCAGAACTTGCTCCTGTTTGGGGTATATCTTAACCCAAAAAGGAAAATCTGTCAAGCCAAAGAGGATTATCTCAGCAATTATCTGCATGATATCACTATTACTAACCCAAGTGAAGAAATAATTGTCACAGAGGACTTTCGTTTGAAACTTTTTAATTAGTGTGACAACCTAGAATCCAAATGGCAAATTGATATAATTTGGCACATCATGTTGTCTTTTTTCCGCCTGCAACAACGAGATACAATAGGGGACACCCTAGTTGAAGCTCTCCACTTGGGCTACGTGCTAAATAGCCGCCATAACCTTGATAAATGTACACGCACCTGGCTCCCAAACGTGGGGCTGTGTTGGCATATACCTTTTTATCACCGTCGCTCTTAGCAAGCAAACTGCTTTTCAGATAGACCATTGGCTGGAAAGTGATCACTTTTCTCAAAAGACAGTGTTACAGATTCAAGGTTACAGGATAAACCGGGATACGCAGCTGGGAGAAGGACTCCCGTCTCTAAAACTAAACTGCATCAACTGGTCCCTTAATGCCAAAAAGCCCCTTGCAGCGTGGACAGACAGCTACAGTGATGAATATACTAATTATTTAAATGCCATCGTAATTGACAATCAATCCTGGGATCGTGATATGCATGAACTACACTCTGAGTTAAGAAAAACGAGTAGCAAATTATGTAACCACTCAGTTGCTCCCTCTAATGGGTGGACATCATGGAACACACCTAGGGGGTCATTATGATTGCGGAATTCCCGCATCCTCCGGGCCGGCGGAAGCCACCGCCGGCCCGGAGGATGCGGGAAAACCGCAGCGGAGCCTCCACAGACCCACCACCAAATTAGGATGGCTGGTGGGTCTGATAATCTGTCCGCAGCTTTTCCGCCGCGGTCGGAAGGCGACCGCGGCGGAAAAGCACTAACATGTCTGGTGGTGTCTATCAGACACCGCCAGGCATATTAGGATGTCTGCAATTCTATGCTTTTCCACGGCGGCTTTTCCGCCGTGAAAAAGCATACGGACCTTCACTTCGGAGGCCCGTTGCGGCCCCCTGGGTGAAGGGGTGGTGGGTGGTGCACATGGGGGTACCTATGGTACCCCCCTGCATTTGCATGCACAATGCAGCAGGCACCGCGCGGTGCCTGCCGCTTTGTGCACGCAAATGCTGTGCATGCATTTTTTACATTGGGGCGGGTGCAGCTTCAAGCTGCACCCGCCGCAATGTTAGAGATAGAGGATGTGACCGCCACCCTGGCGGTCACATCCTAATCAGATCGGAGGGAACGCCGCAGCCCATGCGGACGTTCCCTCCTCCTCAGGGGTCGAGGACGGACTCAAGTCCGTCCGCGATCCTAATCGACCCCTTAGTCTGCACATCGAAAAACGAAACATAGCAAAGGTAGCTAGATCAATCAGCAATGGATCCCAAGGTATATAACATCATAAGGCCGAACTTCGCCAACTACAGACCCAATACAAGAAGCTAGTCTGGGAAGCTAAGGAGGTGGCACATGAACAAACCTGGACCTTCTTATTTAAAGCAGCAACAACAAAAATAGCAAACCACAATTAATGATTGCTTATGCGGAGGAAGGTGTCCCTTCCTGCACATAAACAATCATAAAATAATGGCGATTTGCTACTTCTGTATGTGCTGCAGAATGCAGTACACATAGAAGTAACAATCGTCATTATTGATTGTTCATGTGCAGGAAGGAACACCTTCCTGTGCATAAACAATAATTCCCTGCAACACAGGCACCCTTGCACAAGGGTGCCTGTGATGGCACTAGGCAGCTAATTTTAGCACCAGTGCTAGGGAAAACAGGGGTGCACCGTATTGTTGTAAATACGGCGCATCCCTGTGTTTTGGAAATGTCAGAGTGCGGCGCTGCCAAATTTGGCACAGCTCAGCGCTCCGACATTTCCTTGTAAATATGCCCCATAGTTTGACAAAATATAAAAACATAGCCACATCACAGAAAACAGCACTGTCATTTTTATTGTGTAAATCTGTAGATTTGCACTGTAAATAGAATTTTGTCAATCAATCAAAACTCCTTAATTCCATCTTAGAAAAGATCATAAAAGTACAGAGATTAAAAAAAGATACATTAAAATATACATACAAAATTCAATAGGCAATATGCGATTTTACACACGACAATCATGATCTTAAAAACAACTTAATCGATTTCATTTAATCTCCATGGAATTTCTGCTTCAAATGGCCATCTTAAGAAAACAGGAGCCATATAACTTATTTATGTCAAATCTAGATTTAAAAATAAACATTAAAAACACTTTTATTATGACTTGTGGCCTAAAACAAAGAAATGGGAGAGCAATCTATATAAATAATTCCAGCGTAGAGTACACCCCTACCTACCCATATACTGGAGTCCTAATCGATGAAAAGGGCACTTGGAGGAAAGCTATTGAGGCAAGAAAACTACAGTTCATAAAATCAGCCATGGCCCTAGTAAAATTCACCCAGAGATTGGGAAAAAGAGCGCCAGAGAAGTTGATTCGCATTTACCAGGCCAAATGCATTAGCACTGCTATCTATAGGGCCAGGGTGTGGGGCTACGTACAAGCAGAAGCCCTTCAAAAAGTGGAAAACAGCTTTCTGAGGTTCCTTCTTGCTGTTCCCCAGGGTACATCAACATTTAGTTGCCATCTAGAGTTAGGCCTGTCCTACATCACTGACATCATAAAGATTCAGCCTATTCTCTTATGGCACCATCTCTGGACCTCAAATAAGCTGGTTCTTACCCAAAGCATCTTGAAGGACGGTCTTCTGCTTGAAAATGTTGGTTGGCTCCGATACTTTAAAAAGTTCCTCTATGATTTGGGCCTAGCGAAATTCTATCTTAACCTGCTAGAACTGGAACTGATCTCTAGGAAAAAGTTGAAAAATCAACGCTTACCCATCTAGCGGAACTCCGTCTGTCTGTTGAAGCCAATAAAACCTCGGTACAGCATGCTTTATTGATTCAAACTCCTATGCTGATTCAGCCATACTTAACCTGGAACCAAAGTAGCTACGATAGATATTTGTTGACCCGGTTTGGGCTCAACACCTTTCATCGGCTTGTCACATTCCCCATTGTTAATGACTGGTCACAGTCGCTTTGTCAATGTCCTTGTGACGGCATCTCTCCCCAATCTCTCTTACATTTTACCCTTTTTTGTAAATTTTATTTAGAACCGAGAAAGAGATATCTTGCTCCAATTTTAAAAAGTTTCGGGCTACGCCAATGTCGTCCCGCATTCCTGGTTCTTCAACTTCATGAGTCTGATTTTTTTGCACTAAACATAGCCAGGTTTTAAAAATTTTGTATTCGCCACTGAATGAACCTATAACGGAAGTTTGGTGCTTTTGATCTCTTGCTGTGTATTTTAACTGAATTGAATTTTAAGAAATAATTCATTGTTTTTTCTTATTGATAAATGTTTTTACATGCTATGTATGTACTTTTATGGTTTTCTATAAATTGAAACCGAATAAAGTAAACAACAACAGTGTAAATAGAATTTTGTCAATCAATCAAAACTCCTTAATTCGATCTTAGAAAAGATCATAAAAGTACAGAGATTAAAAAAAGATACATTAAAATATACATACAAAATTCAATTGGCAATATGAGATTTTACACACAACAAAATCATGATCTTAAAAACAACTTAATGGATTTCATTTAATCTCCATGGAATTTCTGCTTCAAATGGCCATCTCAAGAAAATAGGAGACATTAAAACAGATTTCTGGACTATTTGACAATTGGAGATAAGTGAGTGCAGTTCTACATTGTGGGAGAACAGACCTAATCAATAGGGGTCTAAGACATAATTGAAAGAATTTACGATAAAATCCACAGAAAAACATAAAATGCAGAACGGACTGTTC
Source organism: Lissotriton helveticus (assembly GCF_964261635.1). Taxonomy (NCBI): domain Eukaryota; kingdom Metazoa; phylum Chordata; class Amphibia; order Caudata; family Salamandridae; genus Lissotriton; species Lissotriton helveticus. The sequence goes on along the minus strand of NC_136059.1, from coordinate 956,687,117 downwards.
TGACGTGTCATCACAGGGACGGGCGGGGGGGGAGTACTGTACTCCACATACCTTCAGTTCCATAGAAGCAAACTAAACGCCAAACCATCCCCTACCTAAATCTGAATATAAAGAGATCTTTCCCACCGAGTTAACCCTAGTGTTAGTACAGGGCAGTATCCTGTGTTGCAAACATAGTATAATAATAGCAGATAGTATGCTAACTGGCAACCTCCTGGAACATTAGTGCAGTGACAAACTCCAGAAATCTATATATTTTTTTTTTTGGTAGAGTTGGTAATCAGATCAGGGGCGCAAAACACTTCTGGCAAGCTGATATCGCCCAAAGTTTTGCATACGTAACTCAGCCATGGTGTGGTAGAGCCCATATCCAATTTCAGGCAGAATTTTGTCAGTTTTTACATTGCCATGTTTTAATCTCTAATCCTCATTTCATCAATGTGCATGTCATCAGAAGCACATCGATTCTACTGCACTTTGTAGTCCTACCTGGATAGGTCGAAGGTATACGTTTATTCTTGGGGAAGCAAAGTTGTCATGTTTATGCAGTTGACAGAAACTAATTACTTCTTGTGTATTCGAGAAAGTTTCTAGTGACCTCTGAGCTAGCTGGCACTCACAATTAAGTCTAATATATTCGATAGAGACCTAGTAGACATAAGTCCTACGTCAAATCTATAGGATATATTATTCCAATGCGCAGAGCATATTGGGAATATAGGAACTACACTACAAGACTTCAGGTGCAGAGTTAGACTTCAGGTGTAAAGGTAGACTTTAGGTCTAAATGTAGCCTTCAGGTCTAAAGCTAGACTTTTGGTCTAACTTTACCTTTGTGAATCAGGACCACAGTTGGTAACTTAAACACAACCATAAGAGATAAGGGGTTTTTAAATCATTTTTCGCTATGTTGTTTGAGGTAGAAAAATACTGGGTGAGGAGACCTCGAGGCCTGTTACTCATTAAACCACCTGCCGACTTAGAGATCTTTGCCAGGTAGAGTGGGATCTCTGTGCATTCAGATGAGTCACCACACACTCAGCAATGTTTTCTATTTTTCAATGACAAACTCCCGAGGTGGGGTTCATTTTTCGATGTCCCGACATACTGAGAGCATTCTCTCAGTGTGTAGGGATAATTTCTTTTGTTTCCTCTTTGGGAATGCCAGTCTTCCCCTCCAGGTACTGAACATGAAAATGTATGACAAAACTGTAGCTCATAATAGGGTAGATGTTCTTTTGTACATTTACTGTTCGCCAAGGGTAAACAGGTCTTTGGCCAAGCATTTCCACCATAAGAAACAAGGATCTTCGATTCTAAATAGAGTAAGGTAACTGTGGATTTGGTGGACAGTACAGCCAACACTTTCTGAAGATGTTCCATAATCTGCCAATTTCTACATTAGTCCAATAATACTATGTAAGGTATGTTGGAAAGTTATTCCCAGTGCCACTGGAATTATGCAATTGTGCACCCACAGTGTTTTTCGTATAATTATAGATTTGCCACATTTGACATATATTCCATCATCTGATGCATAATCGACAGATTTTAATTTAAAAAAAAAATTGTTTTGAGCTCAAACGGTTCAAAAGTTACTAAAAACACAACAGCATAGTTTGCCACGCAATGGAAGGGCCTTTGCAAAGGTTGACTGGCTACCCTTCTTCTGCTTATTGCTACATTTGGTGCTAAACTGCTACTAATGAGGTGTAACCAATGCCTGAATAGTGTTAACAAGTTTAAAGACAACAAAATAATGAAGTAATACTATCTCAAAATGTGCTGCATTACGTAGCATAATTTGCCCCTTTTACCGCATAATTTACTTAACCCTGACGCATAATTTGACCCTGTCCTGTCACATGATTCCAGTGGCCCTTGTTATGCTGTAAGGCTTTGTAGATAATACAGACATTCCTAAGAATTCATTTCCAGTCAATCAGAAGACAGTTATGTGAGTTTAATGTTGGAAAATTGAATATTTATATTGTGGCACTCTCTTGTAAATAAAGTGTGTTTCTTCTCTAAAGTAAACCTGGTGTAGGGTGCCAATGCACTTTGGTTATATTATAGGATAAGTTCCCCAGATGAAGGGCTTGCCCCAAAATGGGGAACATCCTTTACAACGCAACTGTTACAACGAAGGACCTTTTTACGACGCAACCATTACAACGCAAATTTTACAACGACTTGCGCTGGGGGGCACTCTAGGATAGGGAATAGTTTCCAAACCCTTTCCTACTACCCACGAGAACTGGAGTTGGAATAGTAAATTAAACTATTCACTATCCAGCGCCCCCCAACGCAAGTCGTTGTAACGACTTGCGTTGTAAAACTTGCGTCGTAAAGGCATGCGTTGTAACGTCATACATCCCCCCAAAATGCATTGGGATTGGTTCAACAAATGAAAAACTAATTTACGTCTCTATGTGTGATCACTGAACACGATGAATATGACATTGAAAACAATAATTGAATAAAGTACTTCATGTTAAATTTGAGATGGTATGAAGGCGTATAAATATTGGATACAATTCATGGTGTGCGTAGTGGGAACGTTGATCTAGTTTTAAACCACGCATATTGTGTTCAGTTTAATATTGGAGAAATGTGATCAGTGAATTAAAGGTATGACCTAAAAATCAATAATTACTTGGAAGCTCCACCCTCATGCAATCACAGATATTCATAATTACAAAATATATACACATATAAACATATTTACCTGCATAAAGGGTCCTTTGGTCAGCTCTCTTCATCCATAGGACTGTTCAACTGTCAGTCACATGTTGTTTCCTCCACCCCACAGAACATTGGTGCTGGACAATTTTGCGAATAATGGTGCTGCCATCAATAATATGTCACTGAATCATATGGCTTGTGAAAAGTCAAGTGCTACATAAAGGGAAAATCTAAGTGCTACATAAACGGAAACAGCAAGTAAGCTGTGTCTGTTCAGCAGGAGATTGGCAGGGTAGTAGTATGAGCCCAACTGTGCATTTTGGAGCATATTGTCCCAAATATATGAGCAAGTCCAGTGGTGGAAGTGTACTGCCACCTACAGCGAGCATATGTTCCAATGACAGGTCCTCTTGAAATGGCCATTACATTTGCATCAGGTATGCAGTTGTGCAAGTGTCTTGGTTTGTTTTAATCTTACTAAAATCTTTGTTTCCATCACTCTTCAGAATAAGACAAAAAACAATGTGCCTCATTAGCTCTTTATTTGCTTCTGATATATTTTGAAATATTTGAAAAGTTAATTTACAAGTATTTCAGGTTGTTGTGTGTTAGAAACCAATTGACTACTACATACTTCTCCTTTCACACTCGCTCTAACCCAGGAGGATAGCCACAAGGTTGCAAAATCCTTTCACTTTGAGAAAGAAAAGGGAACATAAACACCTATCCCCATCTTAACAAGCATTGGCATAGCAAATAGGTCTCACCTTTGTGGCCATATAAGTATTTAGTTATGCAGCACAATATCCTTTCTGCAACAACATCAACTGTTGCATGGCTAAACACTTATAAGGTCCCAAAGGCGAAACCTATTGGCTATGCCAATGCTTGTTGTGTCTGCCATAATACTACAGTTTTCTGCAGCTGTATTGTTAACAATTCTTTAAAATACATATTGAGTGGACTTTGGCTCCACCCAGAGGAGTGAATAATCTCTCACCTCATGCTATTGACAATCTAGAGTACTATTCCACTATCCAGGAACTGCTTCAATTGGAATGCCTGAAGAATTTATATTTGAAACATTCCTTGAGCAGTCCCGCTGTCTGTCACATTTAATTCTTAATCTTCTGTTCACATTCTACACAGAAAATTGGCCTTTTTTTGCCCAGCATTAGCAAAGCCAACAGGGCAGGTTTTAATGTGATAAACAAAATGTGTAAATGCCCAAGTTCACATGTGGTTTCACTTTAAAGCCAGGCTTATTGGCTTTGCCAATGCTTGTTTGTGTTAAATTGGTGTATGCTGTCAAAAGTACATTTCATAATGTTCATAAAAGGTTTTAAATGGGACTGCATCAGGAAATATATTAATACTGACAAGGAAACAAGCAAAGTCTCACCTAGGTCCAAATTTTTAGCCTATGTCCAAGGATGTCCTTACGATGGCCGAAAGTCTGCCACCGCTAAGCCGGCGGGGAGGACCGCCGGCCCGGCGGTGGCGGACTTCCCGCCATCACCCTGAATATTCCCACCATCAAATTAGGATGGCGGTGGGAATAGGAAAGGTACCGTGGCGGACGGAAAGACCGTCCGCTGTGGTCCCGCAAGGCGGGCCTTTTCCGCCCACCTTGCGGGACCAGGTACCATGGGGTAATGGAGGCGGTGCTGTGCAGGCACCGCCATGGGCATTATGATGCCTGACTTTTGCGACGGAGTTCCTGCTGCAAAAAGACAGGTGGAGAATGCCTTCGGGGGCCCGTTGCGGTGTGGGGGGTGGGGTGGGGTGCTGCACATGGGGGTACCTATGGTACCCCCCTGCATGTGCATGTACAAGGTGGCAGGCACCGCACAGTGCCTGCCAAATTGTACATACACATACAAAACTTGTATTTTTACATTGTGGCGGGTGCAGACACCCGCCGCAATGTAAACATACAGGATGCGCCTGCCAGTGTGGTGGGCGCATCCTAATTCATTTTGCGGGGCCACCGCACCTATGGCAGGCGGTCCCGTTTTCAGCAGCCATCGTAATCGGCCCCCAAGTTCCCAATTTTCCCTAAATTTTGAGCCCTGGTGTAGTTTCACCACAAACTGGCAATGCGTCCTCATGAGTACCAGTTCTTGCTGAAAATGGAGGAGCAGTTTTCTCCTATGTTAGCTTTCAAACCACTTTGCTTCATTTGCCAGCAACCATTTTGTATTCTCAGAACAACTTAGAAAACCCTCTACTGAATTTGATGGCCCACATGTAGAAAGCTTTGTGAACTACGGATATCAACTGTATTGTTCATGACATTTATGAGACCTTTGCAAGAGAACGAACATCTGTGTGACTCGTCACCTTCACTGTGGTGAAAGGAAGAGCTAATCCCCGCCTTTAGGATGGGGGCATTCGTCTTCAGCGGGCAGCACTGGTTGCAGGAGTGATGTTTCTTTTGAAGTCTGATAGCACGAGGCGTTAAATACCTTCCCTTGGCAGTGAAAGGTACATCTGCCTCGAGTGGGTCATGAGGCTCCTCCTTTCCCTCAACAAGGGCACTAAATAGCATATAACACTCGGCACACATGCATTTCTTTTAATAAAAGATATTTAAGCAAAACCAGGATCATGTAGGAAGGAAGGGGCTTTGTGACTATAAAAAGAGTTGTTTCTTGTAGAAAGTAATTGCTATATTCAATCTGTGAAAAACTAAAGCAGTGTTTTCTCCTGTTAGCTTTGCACTACTGTGGGAATAAACTGGAATATGGTCTTAAAACTGTAGGAATAAATATGTGAATGTCTGTTTAATACAACAGTGTTGCTAAAAATATATTTATTGCTTATTAAATTCCTGTTATTCAGTGCTGCTGCTTTTTGGAAAGGGGATCTTCCAGAAACGGTAGACTAAACCTAGAATAAACTCAACACTAATCAACAGCACACAGGTGTAATGCATAGGTGGGATGCACATTGCAAGAGGCGCACCTTTTAGTTTAAAAAAAGTTGCGCAAACATGGGCCTGTTCTCTTCTGGGCGCAGCACTGTCTGTATTTTACACTGATGCTTTTACTCTGGAGGTAGAAATGCTAGTTTAGATAAAATAGCGTTTTTTCCCTTCCACAAAAAAGGTAAGGATTTTACTTTTCTTTCTTAAGTCAGTTCTGTGACGTCAATAGCAATCAGAGTCGATTTTATATAAATAATTGTGTTAAATATTAGAATTGTCCGATAATCATACCCTGGAACGTGACGCCTAACCTTCTTTTAATTCTGTACAATGCTACACAATTTGCCTTCTTTGCTGCATAATCTGTGCCAGGAGGGAAGGGTGCTGGCATGGTCAGTGCAGCGGTCCAGCCAGCATCTCAATCATGCTATTGATAGTGGCACTCAAGCGTGGCGGGCTGAGGGAATATTGCAGATTGAGAGGTCTGTCAAGGACTTCACTCGCAGCGAAGGGATTCCTGCCTGTCGAGTTTAATTGTAATGACATTGAGGCTTCAAGCTCACACAGAAGACAGCTTCCTGCTTCCATCTCACTTCTCACTCAGCCAATGTACTTCACGGGACAGCATGCTGAAGTTCAGGCAAAACAAGATGGCAGACTAGGGGAGGGAGCGAGATGGGGGCGGGTGGAAAGAAAACACAGTGCGGGAGAGGGGGAAGGGAAAAGATGACATGTCCCGAGCTGAACAAGAGAGGAACCCCTACAGGAGTGGAGGTATGGGGATAAACTAGGGTGCCCGTGTGAGAGAGAGGGGGGAGCAGGAGGTGAGCCCAGGAGTGGTGCGTGTGAGCGAAGTCTGCTCATTTTCAAGCCCTGCACTCATGCTTGTGGTGCGCCCCTGCCCTCTCCCGCAAGGTGGATGCTGCCACAAGCACGAGTGTGTGCTTGAAAATGAGCAGAGAGACGGCTGAAGGCCCTCCTAAGCAGCGTATGCGTGCTGCGTAGGCGAGACCTAAAAATGAACAAGCAGCAGTTTTCACAAGACAGCGCCTGACATATGACATTTGTCTTTCAATGCACAGCAAATACTGCAAGATAAGAACAAAATTGAAAGGCTGCTTTATTGATCCTTCTCCTTCAGAACTCCTGCAAAGTTATTGTAGGGGTGCTGTAGCACCTGCCACACACCTAGCTCCAGCAACTCTACCTCAGCACAGAGCTACGGCAATGTGTCAGCCCGCTTAACCCTTTGGCTCTCTTACATTGTGAGCAATGGCAATTTGTATGTTCACATGTGCTCATACACCTAAAATGAAGTGCACTTCAATGTCAGGGCTGGTGAGCTAATAATTTGCAATAACAATGGGATTTTCTTTCCATGCTTTGCCCTTTTTATTTTGTAGTCACCTTTGTGTGCTTTAGTTGTTTTCAGGTTACAGTAATTTGTGCATTAAAACTAAAAATTATTTTCATACCCATTCTTAGGAAGAATAGGAACTCTCTTTTCTGGGTTCAATTTTAAGAAATTACTGGAAAGCCTTGATTGACCTCTCATGAGGACTTTCCACAGTATTTCTCTTTCTTGTTTGTTCTGATCTTAATCTTGTATAAAGTTACGTGCATTGGTGTACTAACGCCCATTGAAACGTATACCTCTCAATTCATCATTGAGTGGTTGCACATGTATTTTGAAACGTGTAGGCACCAGCATGGATGGGGCCTTGTGGGATGGCATTGGGTTTTAGTGAGGGACAGGAGATATGTTTCATGTTCTCACTTATACTGGGCCTCTCAAGTAAGATCCTTTGTGAATCCCATAAAAGTTGTAAATTTACTCTACCTGCTGGATTATTCTTCTGGGAGTTAATTTCCTGTTTCCAAAGCCCAAGCTTTGTAAACTGGGCCACTTGATAAGGGTATGTCCATAGTAAGCATATAAGTGCAGGGGTTAGAAATGTGTTTTTATAGCAGTATAAGCTTAAGCACATTACTCAGTACTTGCCTAGATGATGCCAATCAACTGTGGTAAATAATTTAATATTACCTTATCTTAGAATTTCTATATTAGTAAAATATTTTAAATTAAGTAAAGAGAGGAGTCCGTGGTATTCGAGTAAAGAAGGGTTTATTCAATAACTCGAGTTAAGGGAGAGCTCCTTCACCAAGCGGGTTCAGGAGTGGTCTGATACAGCAGGGTATTTATACAGTTCAGGCAGTAGGCAGAAAGAAGAAGAAGAAGAAAAATAAGGAAGGGACAAACAGTAATTTTCAACCATATGTGTCAAGGTATGGGCGTCTCTTGTGTCTCGTGAGAGTGCATGCGGTGTGTCGAAATGTGCTCCCTTCAGTTGAAGGTCCTTCCTTAGTGTCGAAATGCTCCTTTCAGTTGAAGGCCCTTTCTCAACCGGGGGTTATTTCTGGCTTAGAGTCAAGAACAGGAACTGTCTCTTAAAACAGGAACTATCTCGTTGGTTCTCGGAATTGGCCGAGCCACAAGAATGTGTGGTCAATGAACGGAGGGGCCAGGTGCAGGGTGTCTTGTTTGTGGGTTTGGAGACAAAATGGATGACACACGCAAAGATGGGTGTTGTCTGAATCAAAATGGCAGACAGGCGGAGAAGGGAAACGATGGGGCACAACTGCCAATTTTATTTCCTCATTCCCTCCTTGCCCCAGAGTGTACCTGTATCTATAACTCAATTTGCATGAGATTGTCTATGCATTCCTGTAGCGTAATTGTTTCGTTTTCTTTCTGCTGGATATGTGGTTTAGGAATGCAGCTTGTAGCGCATAGCCCGCACAGGGCAGGGCCACATTGGATGCAAAGGCAGCATCCAGTTATTACCAGGAACATTATGCCTGATGCTGACAGCAGTTTCCATCCCCAGGATGATATTATTGTCCAAAACCAGTCAGACAATGTCCAAGTGCCAGTTTCTTGATGTAGGCTGGCGGCTATCTTGAGTAATTTTGTTATAGCCGTATATACAGACGGAGAGTTATCAGGGATGAAAATGCAGCAGCTAGAGCCGATAATTTTACAGGCTCCGCCTCTGTCAGCCAGGATGACGTCAAGGACTAGGCGGTTTTGGAGGTCAACCAATCTTATGGCAGACTGTTCCTGAGTCAAATTCCCCAGGGCAGACGCCGTCTGATTTACAACAGCCTCCAAGGTCCTTGTCAACTTGCGTATGAGCTTACTGTTCTGCACAGGGCCGATAAAGAAAAAGAATCCTTTGTTGAAGTCTGTATATTGTTCCAATGTAGTTTCCGTGTGATCAATCCCGGAGATATCGATCATTCTTTTATGTCTAACATGGGGCACTAGGAGGTCTCGGTGGTAAGTGGATGGGGCCACAAAGACAGGAGGTAGCAGAAATGCTATATAGCACGTCCTCCCCCCCAGTTCAAGGGGAGCCGCACATAGGCTGTTTGCCTGCAGATTAAATAAGTATGGCGGGATGCTAGAAATGATGATTTTCCCTTGTCTTCAAAACTCACAGTGGTATGGCAGTCACTGTGTCCTAATGGGACAGAGCCATTTTTCCGGACGCACAGGTGCCCTTTTACTGTTGAGACCGAGATAGAAGGGGGCCCGGCATTCTTTTTAGGTTTGGTATTTAATATCCTGTAGGACATGCTCACGTTCCCCTGTTTGTACTCTTCGCTTTCTAGGACCGTACCTGTCGCCTGAGGATCTCCATTCTCATTCGGGTAGCAGATAGCATTAAGGACCTTATTTAAGTCCCCCCAAGGCCACCCATTCTTGCATGGCTTATTTCCATCAGGGCAGGAGGTGGGGGTAGTCCTGCCGGCTGTTATTAGGGTGAACCAGGCCTCGCAAGTTCCATTATAAGAAAACGGGAAGGGGAAGAGAGGCATCCCTCCCTCCTTCTGATGTGGTGGGAGGCGGCCACATATCCAGCAATCTGTGATATTGCTGGCCTGATGCGTATAGTGTAGCATCTGTATGAAGTATTGTTTCGGAGAGCTAGCCTATGGGCTTGCTCATGAGGGGGTAAGTCGTGGTGCGTGTGCTCTTGAGTGTTGTTAGGTGCAGGAGAGGAATGTGGTGCTGGCGGGAAAGCAATGTGGAGGGCCCAACCGAGACACGTCATGATTGTCATCAAAAAGAACAGTATGATCAAACATATGATAGGGCCGCTATGCAACTTCTTAACATTCTTCTTTAGGCGCCTCATTTTCTCTTTTTTCCACATAGTCAGGGTGTCTGAGTCTGCCCCCATGCTCTGACCGCTTCACCACGAGACCTGTGTCCGTGGGCTTAATCAGCCAGAATCCTGGTGGCGGACCTCAGTTTTGATTTATATTCCTGTTGTGGGGTCTGTTCCAAGGGTAATGAGGACTGTTCAGTTACAGTGTCACTGGATTTGGCGATATCGTTGGCGACAGAGTCTATTTCTCCAAAGTATTTTTTACAATGACTGGCATGCAACCAGCCCTTTCTGCCTTCGATCTTCACTGCAGTCCGCGTAGTTAGAAGGACCAATTTCGGCTCCTTCCACCTGGGCTGGAGAGGATTTGTCCGGTCGAAGATCCGGACCGAGACCCAATCTCCGGGTCGGATGGTGTGTTCTTCAGGGTTGGTTTTGTCTGGGAAGGCTGCAGCCAACTGTGAACGACAAGAGCGGAGTGCAGACATCAAGGAAGCCAGGTAATCAGTTAATATTCTGCTATCTACATCAGTAATAGATTTTGGTCTGGGGACTCCCCACATGTTTGGTGGCCTGCCAAAAACCATCTCGAATGGTGCTAATCCTATTCGGGAGTGTGGTACCATTCGCATATAGAACAGGGCTACTGGTAAGGCAGTCATCCAATCTACGCCCTTTTCTGCTGTAATTTTGGCTAACTTAGTGTTAAGGGTTTGATTGTGTCTTTCTACCAATCCTGCTGCCTGGGGGTGTCTCACGCAATGAAATTTCCAAGTGTATCCTTTTTTTAAAAAAAAACTTTATTTTTGGGTTTTTCATCGATAACCTTCACCATAGAGTGCATTACAGTTACACATTGCAGGACGTGTTACAGTATATGTGGCTAGACAGTGATCACCGGCATATACATCTCAATATTTTCAATATAACATCAACATAGGACATTTAGCTATGGCAATCAATTATACATCGTATCATGGATCGACCTCAAACCCTCGAAATATAACCTATGTGAGACAATGTCAGCACAGTAGTAACATGTTGAGATAGACCAAGTTCCACATAAATAAATCCTGACAGAACGGTATTATAATAGGAAGGCTAGAGCCTGCCTGTCAAAGGTCATTGTCCACATCTCAAAGAGCCTGCAAAAAGAGGCCCTCATGATACCTCGGCTAACATACCGGTACCTTCCGGCAGACCACATGTTGGGACGTGTCCAGACGTGACGGTAAGGGGGGGGGCATTAGGCCGATAATCCCTCTCCGGCTTCAGCACGTTTCCTAGATAGGTAGCCACATAAGGGGGCCCATATATGACAGGGTCGTAAAGCCGTCGGTAACATCTCAGAGTATGTGTCCAGTTGTTCTTGGCAATAAGTGAGATCATTGAGCCAGTCCTTGAATTTAGGGGCCCTGCCCCTTCCCCAGCGGCATGCTACTCTTCTTTTCGCCATAAGGAGAGCCAGTGCAGCAAACTTGCGGTGCGCCGCCTGTAGGGGCTCTACGTATCCCAAGAGTGCCAGCAGCGGAGATAGAGTTATGTCAGTGTGAATCATGTTGGATAGCGCAGCCAGTACCTGAACCCAGTAGAGTTGGACTGCCCCGCAGGTCCACGCAAGGTGCAAAAAATCAGCCCCCTGGGCATGGCATCTATCACAGTTGTCAGTAGTGCGAAGTCGAAGTCTACATAACCGGGCTGGAGTGTAATATAAGCGATGTAGGAATTTGTAGTGTATAATTCTATGTCTACTGCTAGCTGAGATACGCTCTGTCTGCTGGAGGCAAAAATTCCATTGCTTGTCAGTGAGGGGTCTGTCTAGTTCTAAATCCCATTTCAGTTTGGCTGCCGCCGGAGGATAGTATATTTGTGTATGTACTGTCCGATATATTGTCGATACCAGTTTGCTAGGGTTATCATTTTGAAGTATAAGTTGCAAAGGAACTAAGGCCGGGGGTTCATTTGGAAAGTCAGGTGTGAGTGCTTTAAGTCCTTGGCGGAGCCTAATGTACAAAAAAAGTCAAGTGGAGTTGGTCGTATGCCTTCATACAAATGTTCCATGGAGTGAAATGTACCATTGTGATATAGGTCCCCCCACGTCACCACACGAATCCTGTGGAGCAACTTGCGGAATCCCGCTTCCTGCAAAAGGGGCATGTCTGGGTGATAGGCCAGTGGTAGTAACGGGGCATAGATCAATGTCACTTCAAGTCTAGCAGACAGTCGGGACCATGCGATAACCGTGCTTAATACTGTTGTGGGCGTTTTGTCCCTGCCGGGTACCACAGCGTAAAGGGCTCCTTCTATTGGGATAGGATGGGCTAGCCAGTGCTCAGCTGCTAGTTGAGGCATATATCTAGGTTGCTGCACCCAGAAATAGGCATAATGAGCTTGAGCTGCCTGATAATATAGTTCGAAATCCGGTACACCAAAATCGCCCTGAGTATAGGGTCGAGTCAGGGTATCCCACCTTAGCCGGGGGGATTTCCCGCCTCACACAAGCTTAATAAGCGCTGAACGGAGTTGTTGGAAAAAGGAACTGCCCGGGTAGAAAGGAATATTCAAAAAAAGGTAAAGTAGTTGTGGGAGGATTACCATTTTGATCAATGAAGTCCTACCTGCCATAGAAAGTGGCAAGGTGATCCAACGTGCAACATTATCAATAATGCGGTTCATAGTAGTGCCATAGTTGGCACGTAACAGTGCATCCCTATCTTTTTCGATGTGTATCCCTAAGTATTTGAAATCGTCGTCACTCCAGGCAATTGGGTAATCCAAGTCGAAACGTGTTGTGGAAGGTGTAAGTGGAAAAATGCAAGATTTGCCCCAATTAATTTGGATACCGGAGAGTCTACCGAATTGTATGAATTCTCTAAGAATGGGGTTTAGGTTGTCGCATGGGTCGCGTATATATAAAGTGATGTCATCAGCATACATTGATATCAGTATTTGCCGTTGAAAACAACGTAGTGCACTATCTCTATGATGCTGTCGCAACTTGGCGGCTAATGGTTCCGTAGCTATCGCGAAGAGGAGAGGCGAAAGGGGGCATCCCTGCCTAGTCCCTCTGGTGATGGGGAATGCCTCGGATAATTTACCATTGATAAGCACCCTGGCCATTGGGCGCTCGTAAAGGAGCCTGATCCAGGAGATGAAAATCGCCGGAAAGCCCATCCTCTCCAGGACACGAAATACATAGTCCCATTCAAGGGAATCAAACGCCTTGGTGGCGTCCAGAAAGACAGCTGCCATAGCTTGGCCTTCATGCAATGAGTTGAGGACTGAGAAAAAGGTACGCAAGTTATGCGAGGTGGCCCTGCCAGGCACAAACCCCGATTGATCAGGTAATATCAAGGTAGGGAGTAGAAGGCTGATGCGGTTAGCAATTAGTTTGGCAAGTACCTTAACATCGCAATTTAGCAATGAGAGCGGACGGTAAGAGTCACACTTGTTTGCAGGTTTACCGGGTTTGAGCAAAGATGTGATAAGTGCAACCCTCATGGAAGGCGGCAGGTGTCCCACCTCTAGTGCGTCCTCAAAGACCTCCCGCAACACTGGGGCCATATAGTCAATGTAGGTTTTGTAGAATTCTATTGGGATTCCGTCTAATCCTGTGGCTTTACCTGATCTCATGCTCATAATTGCTTCTCTAACTTCATCCAGTTCAAAGGGTGTACCAAGAAAGGCCCTTTGGGCATCGATAAGCCAGCCCAGGGAGACATCAGCTAGATAGTCTTGCAGTCGAAGTTCTCCCATTCTAGAGGAAGTATAAAGCGTGTCGTAATGCGACACAAAGGAATTGAGGATTTGAGTAGTGTCTCTAATCACAACACCGTCTGGGTCTTCAAGTTCTATCACAACATTGGGTGCGCGCGCTAATTTAATTGTGGAAGCCAAGGCCTTCCCGGGTCGCTCGCCTTCTCCATAACGGCGGGCGGTCCAGTACTTGCCTCTAAATTTCGATTCCATAGTGGCTTCGACAGTATATTCGGTGACTTTTTCTCGTATTTTTAGGAGAACGGGGTCAGTGGGGGAAGTGGCCAGTAATGTCTCTAGGCTCTTAATTTCCTTTTCTAAGGACGTTATTCGAGCAACAATGGCCTTTAGCATCCCAGCTCCCTTAGCAATACAAATCCCCCTTAATGTCACTTTAAATGCGTCCCAAATAGTTTCAATGTCTCTGACGGAATCTTTATTCCTCCGGAAGAAATCGAGACATTCCTCTCGAAGTTCTTCCTGAAAGGCGACGTCTAGTAAAACTGTGGGTTGCAACTGCCAAGCTGTAGTAGGGGGGGCGAGGTCCGCTGAGCGCAGTGTGAGTCTCACGGGGGAGTGATCTGAATATGTTCTTGGGAGATGGTGTGCCCGAGTAAGCAAGGTATAAAGCTGTGGTGTTAAAAATACATAGTCGAGTCTGGCCCAGGAGCGCGCTTGTGCTGTAAAATATGTGCCCTCTCTCATATCAGCGTGTAGGCGTCTCCAGGCGTCCACTAAATTGTGGTCTGTAACTACTGCACGCAGTTCCGCTCTCGCTTTAGTGTAGTGTTGTGGGGCGGGGTGTGACCTGTCCAGTGTAGGATCTAGTGTGGTATTTAAGTCCCCGCCCCAAATGAGATGCTGTGGGCCTGTCCCCACAATCGCCGCCCACAGCTCAGCAAAGAACCCCGGGTCATCAATGTTGGGGCCATAGCAGCACACCAACGTAACCGCTATGTGTCCTAATCTACCCCACATCATGCAGTATCATCCCTTAGAGTCCCCCTTGGACCCGGCCATGACAAAGGATGTGCCACTTTTTACCAGGATTGCCGTGCCCCTAGCGTATGTAGAGAAAGACGAGAAAGAAGTATGTATCGCCCATCTATTAGCAAAGGTATGAGTGGGTTGCATCTTGAAGTGGGTTTCCTGCAGGAAGGCTATGTGTATGGAATGGCGATCAAGGTACGCTAGAACCTGTCGTCGTTTCCTGGGATCACCAAGACCTCTCACATTCCACGTTAAAATGTTCAGATTAGAGTCCCCCATGATTGATGTATAGCCCTCTCTCTCAGAAAGATAGTCGCCGATGTCGAGTGAGCCATCACTCGTAATCGCAGCATGGTATGCATGCCGGTGTCTAGAGCCAACCTGTCTCTTGTGCGTGTAGCCTGCACTGCAAGAAGACCTTCTCGCATACAATCACAATATCCTGTAGTGTCAAGCTTTAGCAACTCGTCGGTAGGTTTCGTGAATAACCTTAGTACGTAACATTGTAACCGAACAATCCCCCAGTTCCCCCCCTGTAACAACCCCAACATGTTGGCCTTAGGAGCTGTGAAAAAAACAAGTACATACAGTTCGATATATCCCATCAATACCTGGACAATGTACCACCCATCTTCCCTCTCACATCGCAAAACCTCAGAAAATACTATGACATGCAGTTCGATGAGTTCAATATGACGCTGCAAGAGACATAACCTCCCACCCAAACAGCATCGCCACGCCTCACAACGTATCTGAGTAGCTATCAAAAGGCAAATCGTTGCAGCATTCAAGGTAAGAGTAAAGCATACATTAGTTGCCGCGGTCCAACAGTGCCGGAGCACGCCCTGCCAACAGTCAGCTGCAAATCTAATAATAAGTAGCCCAAAATAGCACAGGAACTCATTACTGAGGGTCCATTTCGCTCCATCCAGCGCGTCACCACCCCCCTCCCACTGAAGCAGCCTCAACTTGCCAGTAGTCCCGTCTCACCCCCCACCCTTAACAATCCCACCACACTCCAACATTTTCATCATCAGCAACAAGTAAAGTGGGGTATTCCCTTCGGGGTGCAACCTAGTCGCGCACATAGCCACCCCCCACACCTCGCCCATCGTTCTGATTGGCCTCATTGGGCGTAGTCAAGGTAGTGGGGGGGGGTGCCTGGAATACTTTACCACCATAGTCCAGTGCTCGTCCAGTGACCTCCAGCCAGCAAGTGAGACGTCCATCACGTAGGTCCCACCAGAGGGTCCGAGAAGGACACTCACGGAATAGAACAGCAAACAGGGACGCAGTGTTCAGTATTACTCATCTTCATTTGCCGAGTGGAAATCCTCTTGTCTGTCCTCTCCATTGCGCCTGTTCTCGGCACGTTCTCGTTTTAGTTTCTTCATGAAGTCCTCTACCTGCTGCGGGCTTGTAAAAAAATGCTGTTTAGCTTGATGCGTCACCCTCAATTTAGCTGGGTATAACAGTGCATAGTCCACTTGTAGTGCTCGAAGCTTCTTCTTGACGTCGAGGAATTTACGACGCTGTTCCTGAACCACAGGGGTGAAATCCGGATAGATGGAGAAGCTGACCCCCTCACACGTAAGCGTATGGTTGGCGCGTGCTGCCCGCAACGCTGTATCACGATCTCGATAATTTAGGAGTCTTGCAATGATGGGTCGTGGTGGGGCTCCAGGATTGGGCCTCGGTACCAATAAACGGTGTGCCCTCTCAACAATAAATTGTTTGGAGAACGCCCCAGGGCCAATCGCCGCAACAAGTATCTTCTCCACATATTCCTCCATGCGCCCCGTGTTGGTCGATTTCGGCACACCTATCACGCGGATGTTATTGCGACGACTTCGGGCTTCCAATTCCTCATTCCTGGCGGCTATGACCCTGAGGACATTGTCCATTCTCGCCAATTGTGTCGTGTGGGCGGCTGTTGTGTCATCATTCTCGGATATGCGCTGTTCAGTTGCAATGATGCGCTCTTCGTGAACATCAATTTTTTTAACCATAGCGTCCATTCTCGAGGACATCCTGTCGACTTTGTCCACTATAGTGGCAAATCCCTGCCGCATTTCCTGCATCATCTGTTGCAGTTCGGACGCAGCGGGGCCGGGGCCAGTCTCCGTAGTCATGGTGGTTTGCGACCCTCCTGCCTCCTGTGAGCTTCTCAGTCCTTTTTTGGACGTGGCGGATTCAAACGACAGTTTTGGTTGCCGGTTATCGGGTTTGCCCATGGCAGGCCTCCTGTAGGGACTCGAGGCAGATGGTAAATTGCGGTGTAGTCGGTTGTTGCAAAGTGGGCCAGAGTCCGAGTTCATTAGCGAGAGTTTCACTCCAGGCAGTCTTCTTGTTTTGTAGATAGTGCGAGGCGCGTTGGGGGCTAAAATCTAAGTTAGGAGAGCAGCCTCAGCACAGGTAGTAGAAGCAGGAAGTATGCTGATTGAAGTCAAGGGTCGCCACAATTCCGAGCAGGTTTTCTAGATCAAGAGGTAACATTAATCCGCATTAACCCAGATGTGCAAGGTAAGTCCCAGCCTGGTATCAGCAAGCAGCTCCCAGGAAACCCGCAGGGGAGAACGGGGACTTAGGAGCCCAGAAAAGACAGATGGCTGCCAGACCGCGTCTCCTGAGGTAGCCAGTATGTCACAGATAGGCGGGTGATCTCTCAGGACCCAGTGGGCAAAGCAGAGGTCTTCGGCTCACACGATCGCGGCTCTCCAGTTAGGGGGGGGGGAGCGGTGAGTGCCCAGCAATCGGTAGGTTTTCCAGCACGAGTAGCAGGAGGAGGGGGATCAGTGAACAGCCGCGCGCACCCCAGCCGGCCGCTGTCCACAGTAACCGGAGCCTCAGGATGGGTACAAAGTTCTCCGGGGTGTGGGGGGTATCTGGCTCCAGTGCAGGTCAGCAGCCAGAGTCCCTGCCCTCTTATGCAGCGATCGGGCATAGAGCGGGCAGTGTTGTGTGTGTGGCCAACGAGCAGGATGGTCAGCCGGGCATGCACGTCAGTATCACGCCGTATCGTCAGCAAAGCATGGCCGCTATTCCCCCAGGCCGCCCGACCTCCGCTGCACACAGCGCCCCGGCGCCGGCTGAAGTAGTCGCAATCCAGGGGCAGAGGTGTGGATTCTAGGCGGCGGTCATTCCCGGACAGTTCGGGGGGGTCCTTACTTGAATTCGACTATGGCCGATAGCTGCTACGCCGGAGAGCACAGACTGGGCCCAGTCGCCTCGTGGTGCGTCACGGTCTCACGTAGGTCGCCGGTCCCACAAGGTCCACCAGCCGCTGCCAACCCCGGCTTCGGTCGGAAGTTCCAGGCGACGTAGCTTCAAATCCGCCGATCGCAGAGCCCTGCAATTTTCGCCGAGGCCCCTTGACTGCAGTCTCTCCGCTTAAGAATGGTCAGGACGAGCAAAGGAGGCGGAAATGGAGGATAAATAACGGATTTGAAATCCAGGCTGCAGGAGCCTCACATCAGTGCGGCCATACTGCTAGTGCGCCCTCTAGCGCCCCCTGAAATTTCCAAGTGTATCCTAATAGAAGGGAGACATGTTTCATTAGCTCGGAAGAGAAAGGTTGGCCATTGTCTGAATATATGACTCTTGGCAACCCATAGCGTGGGAAGTACTCTCTTACTAGAACCTTAGCAGTCGTCATGGCGGTATAGTCAGGGACGGGGTAAGCTTCAGTCCACCTGATAGCCAGAAACCGGTCCTTGGATGCTTGATTCCGGTCTGGGAAAGACATGGCTTGGTAGTTCGGACTGGACTGTTCCCATGAGGCACAGGGTCAGAGCTGATTTGCATATAGCCAGTATCTAACCCAGGGTGGTGTGGAGTGCAAAAAAACGATGGATTTAGGCCCAGATCCTTGTACTGGGGTGAATGTATGACATTGTTCTACATTCTGTCCATCAACTGTGTTTTTTGCAATTTTCACCCCAAGTGGGCTGGGTAAGCTCAGACGTGAGTCCCAGGCTCTCCACACCACTGGAGTCAAGCTATCCAGGCTGATGAAGGCTGATAGCCAGAAACCGTTCCTTGGATGCTTGATTCCGGTCTGGGAAAGACATGGCTTGGTAGTTCGGACTGGACTGTTCCCATGAGGCACAGGGTCAGAGCTGATTTGCATATAGCCAGTGTCTAACCCAGGGTGGTGTGGAGTGCAAAAAAACGATGGATTTAGGCCCAGATCCTTGTACTGGGGTGAATGTATGACATTGTTCTACATTCTGTCCATCAACTGTGTTTTTTGCAATTTTCACCCCAAGTGGGCTGGGTATGCTCAGACGTGAGTCCCAGGCTCTCCACACTTCTGGAGTCAAGCTATCCAGGCTGATGAAGGCTGATAGCCAGAAACCGGTCCTTGGATGCTTGATTCCGGTCTGGGAAAGACATGGCTTGGTAGTTCGGACTGGACTGTTCCCATGAGGCACAGGGTCAGAGCTGATTTGCATATAGCCAGTGTCTAACCCAGGGTGGTGTGGAGTGCAAAAAAACGATGGATTTAGGCCCAGATCCTTGTACTGGGGTGAATGTATGACATTGCTTTACATTCTGTCCATCAACTGTGTTTTTTGCAATTTTCACCCCAAGTGGGCTGGGTATGCTCAGACGTGAGTCCCAGGCTCACCACACCACTGGAGTCAAGCTATCCAGGCTGATGAAGGCTGAGAGCCAGAAACCGGTCCTTGGATGCTTGATTCTGGTCTGGGAAAGACATGGCTTGGAAGTTCGGACTGGACTGTTCCCATGAGGCACAGGGTCAGAGCTGATTTGCATATAGCCAGTGTCTAACCCAGGGTGGTGTGGAGTGCAAAAAAACGATGGATTTAGGCCCAGATCCTTGTACTGGGGTGAATGTATGACATTGTTCTACATTCTGTCCATCAACTGTGTTTTTTGCAATTTTCACCCCAAGTGGGCTGGGTATGCTCAGACGTGAGTCCCAGGCTCTCCACACCACTGGAGTCAAGCTATCCAGGCTGATGAAGGCTGATAGCCAGAAACCGGTCCTTGAATGCTTGATTCCTGTCTGGGAAAGACATGGCTTGGTAGTTTGGACTGGACTGTTCCCATGAGGCACAGGGTCAGAGCTGATTTGCATATAGCCAGTGTCTAACCCAGGGTGGTGTGGAGTGCAAAAAAACGATGGATTTAGGCCCAGATCCTTGTACTGGGGTGAATGTATGACATTGTTCTACATTCTGTCCATCAACTGTGTTTTTTGCAATTTTCACCCCAAGTGGGCTGGGTATGCTCAGACGTGAGTCCCAGGCTCTCCACACCACTGGAGTCAAGCTATCCAGGCTGATGAAGGCTGATAGCCAGAAACCGGTCCTTGGATGCTTGATTCCGGTCTGGGAAAGACATGGCTTGGTAGTTAGGACTGGACTGTTCCCATGAGGCACAGGGTCAGAGCTGATTTGCATATAGCCAGTGTCTAACCCAGGGTGGTGTGGAGTGCAAAAAAACGATGGATTTAGGCCCAGATCCTTGTACTGGGGTGAATGTATGACATTGTTCTACATTCTGTCCATCAACTGTGTTTTTTGCAATTTTCACCCCAAGTGGGCTGGGTATGCTCAGACGTGAGTCCCAGGCTCTCCACACCACTGGAGTCAAGCTATCCAGGCTGATGAAGGCTGATAGCCAGAAACCGGTCCTTGGATGCTTGATTCCGGTCTGGGAAAGACATGGCTTGGTAGTTCGGACTGGACTGTTCCCATGAGGCACAGGGTCAGAGCTGATTTGCATATAGCCAGTGTCTAACCCAGGGTGGTGTGGAGTGCAAAAAAACGATGGATTTAGGCCCAGATCCTTGTACTGGGGTGAATGTATGACATTGTTCTACATTCTGTCCATCAACTGTGTTTTTTGCAATTTTCACCCCAAGTGGGCTGGGTATGCTCAGACGTGAGTCCCAGGCTCTCCACACCACTGGAGTCAAGCTATCCAGGCTGAGAAAGGCTGATAGCCAGAAACCGGTCCTTGGATGCTTGATTCCGGTCTGGGAAAGACATGGCTTGGTAGTTCGGACTGGACTGTTCCCATGAGGCAGAGGGTCAGAGCTGATTTGCACATAGCCAGTGTCTAACCCAGGGTGGTGTGGAGTGCAAAAAAACGATGGATTTAGGCCCAGATCCTTGTACTGGGGTGAATGTATGACATTGTTCTACATTCTGTCCATCAACTGTGTTTTTTGCAATTTCCTAATAGAAGGGAGACATGTTTCATTAGCTCGGAAGAGAAAGGTTGGCCATTGTCTGAATATATGACTCTTGGCAACCCATAGCGTGGGAAGTACTCTCTTACTAGAACCTTAGCAGTCGTCGTGGCGGTATAGTCAGGGATGGGGTAAGCTTCAGTCCACCTTGTTAACGCGCACACCACCACCAGTACATACTTGGAACCTCTACATCTCTCCATCTGAATATAGTCCATCTGGAGAGCTTCGAATGGATGGTCAGGGGGTTGGAATCCACCCTGCTCCACCTTCGTGCCTTTACCTGAGTTGAACTGGTTACAAATCATGCATGTTTTTACTTTTTGTTTGGCTGCAGCTCTCAAATTTTTGTTATGCCATATGTTCTGTATGCTATCTAACATTGCTTTTTCTCCCAGATGCGCTGGTCCATGTATGGTGTTTATTATAACCTGAACCATAGCATCCGGCAGTAGCCATACTGCTCTCTCAGGTGTCATCCAACCCTGGTCTGTAAGGACCCCTCCTTTTTCCTTCCATTCTAGCAGTTCCTGTGGTGTGGTGTGACTTTGGACATCCTGGATGTCAGAAAAGGGGTCTCGTATTGCGTATTGGCAGTGTAGTGTGTTCAATTCTGTGTTCGCCGCCATTTTGGCTGCATTGTCTGCAAAATCATTTCCTTTTGATATTTCATTTGTTCCTTTTGTGTGTGCCTTACATTTCAGCACCGCTATTTTGGTTGGTAATTGGCTAGCTTCCAAGAGGGCAGTGATGAGGGCAGCATGTTGTATTTTGGACCCATGTGATGTGAGAAATCCCCTCTCCCCCCATAATGTGCCGAAATTGTGTACAACCCCGAAAGCGTATTGTGAGTCGGTGTAGATGTTAACTGATTTTCCTTTTGCCAAGTGACATGCTCGTGTTAGTGCTACTAGTTCGGCTGCTTGTGCTGACAGTATCTCTATTTTATGTGCTTCCAAAGTGCTTATACCATTTGTGACGCCATAGGCTGCTGCCAATTCTCCAGTGGGGAGTCTCATGCAAGACCCATCAACAAAAAGTGTCATCTCTACCTCAGAAAGGGGTGTATCTTGTAAATCTGGTCTGGGTTTGGTCACTAAATCAATTGTATCAATACAATAGTGAAGTTGTTCAGCAGGAGAGGTAAGTGGCAACAGTGTTGCTAGGTTTAAAATGTTGCATCGTCGGATCTCAATGTGTGGCTGAAAAAGTGTCATCTCGTATCCTGTGAGTCTGGCTATTGTCAGATGTTGTGTTTGCGTTCTGTTTAGGAGAAGTTCAACAGCATGTGGAACCTGGACTACCAGATGGTGTCCTAGTACGATGGTGTCACTTTGTCTAATGGCTTGTGCTGTGGCAGCCACAGATTTGAGGCATGCAGGGAGTGCTTGGGCCACTGGATCTAATGTGCTGGAAAAATAACCACATGGTCTCTGCCTGTCTGCCTGAAGTTGGGTCAGGACCGACAGGGCTGTACCTGAGCTTTCTGTTACAAATATTTGGGGTAATCAGGTGTTGCCAACACTGGGGCTTGACACATAGCCTTTTTAAGAGACTGAAAAGCTTGTGTGTGTTCATCCGTCCAGGGTAATTTTGGGGTAGCGCCAGCTTCAAGTGTTGTCAGCTGTACTAATGGTTTAGCAATGAGGGCAAATTGCGGGATCCACTGTCTACAATATGAGGTAAGACCAACAAAAGCTCGGACTTGTTTCTGTGTTGTTGGTTGTGGCATTTGTTGTATAAGTTGGATGCGTTCCTGTGTAAGCTGCCTACTCTCCTTTGACAGCAAGTGCCCTAAGTATGCCACTTGCTGCAAACTGAATTGGAACTTACCAGGGGAAACTTTATGGCCATTTGCAGCTAGGAACTTTAGCACCAGCAATGATGCTTCAGCGCAGGCTGGGTCAGATCTGGCCGTAATGAGGATGTCATCAACATACTGCAACAATGCAGTGTCAGGGGGCATTTCAATAGTATCCAATTGTCTTTTTAACGCTTGGCTATACACACTTGGACTTTCTGTGAAACCTTGGGGAGCTCTTGTGTATTGGAAGCTTCGTCCTTGTAGGGAGAAGCCGAAAAGGTATTGGCTGTCTGGGTGAATGGGTATACTGAAAAATGCATTCTTCAAGTCAATGACAGTGAAGTATGTTGCCTCTGCATCTATGGCTGTGAGTAACGTGGAGATGTCATGGACCACGGGATGTTGGGGAATGACACATTTATTAAGTTCTCTTAAATCCACCACTAGTCTATAGACAGGGGGTGTTCCCAGTTCCACTTTTTTATGAACTGCTAAAACTGGGGAATTACAAGTATTAGAAATCGTTTCTTTAACCACACCTGACTGTATTAGATCCTGAATATTTAACATTAACGCCTGTTCAGCTTGAGGTGGAATTTTGTATTGTTTTATGCGTGGCAGTTGGGCTCCCTCCTTCAGTGTAACCTTGTGAGGTGTTATTTCCATACACCCTACTGTGGTGGAATCAGTGGCCCAAAGGGTGTGTAGCAAATCTTTCAAACGTTCGTCTAATTCTCTACTGGTGTAGTGGCCTTTAAAATCTCGTAGGAATAATCTAACATCCTTAGGTGAGCAAACAATAACAGCTCCCAATTCTTTCAAGGTCTTGATACCAAGCAAATTTTCTGGACACCATTTTGTCAATATAAGATCTGTAGTTGTCGTGAGGGGACCAACCTGTAAGGGCAGTGGTTTTGACGTGACGTTTGTCACAGGCTGTCCGCAGAAACCCAGAGAAATACTTTTTGAACCCGAGAGAGGAGCCTCTGGGACCTCTTGATGGCTTATTGTTGTTTTACTGGCCCCAGTGTCTAGTAGAAACTTTCTATCCTCCCCAAGAAGTCGGACCTCTACAAATGGACCTTTCTGATCTACTGGGATGGGGATTAGGGGCAGTTTGTCATCTTCTCTCCCTGGGCAACATCATGAAAAATCTGGGTAGTATTCAGTATAGCCATCATCTCCAATGTTCATTTGGGTCATTTGTGTTGTCGGTGGGACTGGAGGTGCTGTAGTGCCTTGTGGGGCATTCTGTTTTGGCTGATATGGACGGGGCTGTGTCTTACCAGTGGCCAAATTGTGTTTTAAGACAGGACAGTCTTTAACGAAGTGTCCCGACTTTTTGCAATAATTGCAAGTACTCTTCGCGTTTGTCTGGCTACCTAGTGTCTGTTGGCACTGGGGTGCAGTCTGGGCCACTAATGCTTTCATGTTTGTGTATTTCATGCGCTTCTTATCATTTTCTTCTTCATCCCTAATGCGGTTTTGATGGTATTGTAGCATTTGTAACACCTGTGGCGGCGTATGGGCTTTCCAGGTACTTTCTACCTTCAGTACTCTTTCCTTTATAGTTGGCAAGGCGTTGTCTACTAATTTGGAAACAAACAGATGCGGGTAAGCTTCGTTTGTCGGCGTAAGACCGCTATTTACCGCAAAACACTTTTCAAGTCTTGTATAATAATCTCCTATGTCTTCACCATGTTTCTGTTTGCAGGAGGAAATGGCATTCCAGTCCTCCTTTTTCACTGTCAATAACTGTGGTAACACCTTCAAAATAGTGCCAGGGAGTGCCTTGAGTTTGTCTCCTATACCTTGACCTGCTACCCTAGTATTTTCATCATTCTGAAGTTCGGTCCATCTAATGTGTTCGCCCGCCACCTCCCAATCTTTTTCTCGTAGTTTGTCATATATACCCGAGGGCAACAATAATTTCAGAATTGCTGTGATATCGGAAAGAGTATATGTTCCCATCATTAATACGTCTCTTAATTCCTTAAAAAATCCAGCAGGGTCTTTTGAGTGAGGGGGAACCATCTCTTACATTCTTAGTAATTCAAGTTTTGTCAAGGGTACATAAATAAAAACGCGTTGTAACACGCCGTCTGCGTCAGCTCTGGGGTGAACCTCCCTCATGGGGAAGTGGCGTGTTTGAGGAAGTTTATTAACCGGTCCACAAGTATCAGTGAAAAGTCTATGTTCAACCGCTTTCTGATATTCTTGTCTAAAATCTATGAATCTGTTAAGAAAAACTGAACCATTGTGGAGGAACATGCTATCAGCGCAGTCAGACAAAAAATCTTCTAGTCTTGGATCATGTTTTAAAAAAGTGTCATTGAGAGTGATGAGATGCTGTACCATGTAGAGACACGCTAATCTTTGATGTGGGCGTGGTAATGCTAGAAAGAGTTGGGCTATGAGATCATTGTCATATATTATTTTATTTTATTATTTTATTTTCACATTTGTAGAGCGCTCTGTTACCCGGAGGTGTCCTGGCGCTGGCTGCTAGTGCTAAGATGAGTGGGTGCGCTTAGTGGGTGAAAAGCCAGGTTTTGAGCTCTCTCCTGAACAGCATCAGGTCCTGGGATTGTCTAAGCCTGAGCGGGAGTTTATTCCAGGCCTCGGCAGCCCCAAGGGAGAAGCTTCTGCCTCCCCAGCGAGCTCTTTTAGTTCTGGGGACCGTGACCAGGGCCTGTTCCCCTGATCTCAGTGTTCTTGTCGGTATATGCCATCGAAAAAGCAGTTTCATATATCTGGGGCCCATTTCATGTAGGGCTTTAAAAACTATGCATAGTGCCTTAAAAACAATTCGCTTACGGACGGGTAACCAGTGTAGAGTCACCAAGTCTTGACTGATAGATGCGAATTTGGGGGTGTCGGTGATCAAGCGGGCAGCTGCGTTCTGTAGTAGTTGTAATTTATTAAGGACGCTCTGCTGGGCATTTAGCATCAGGCTGTTACAGTAGTCTAAGCGGGAGAGAGCTAGACCTGTAACAATGGTTTTCCTATGGTCCCTCTCCACATAAGGAAGAATTTTTCTGATAGTTTTAAGCACATAATGCAAAGAGGAGGAGAGTGCGTTAACCTGGGGTTTAAAGGACAAGGAATTGTCCACCAAAATGCCCAGGTTTTTTTACTTTGTCCACCGGAGTGGGGAGAGGGCCCATTTCATCTGGCATATATCTTATATTGAGAGACCCATAGGGTCGCAGTTCTGGCTATTTCCTCCTCCTCCGATGTAAGCGGGGGTTCCTGGTCTAGCCAGTCGTCTAATGCTACTACCGTGGCTTGAAACAGGTCATCTGGAGACGGCCACTCTAGAAGGCCCTGGAGGAATGGGAGGGGTGGGGGTCGTGACGTGGAAATGGAGCCTCTTACTGGTAGAGCCTTTACAACCGGTGGTGTTATGTTTTCCTCACCTCTGTTCTCTTCTTCCTCTGCCTGTACATTTTGCCAAGTACGTGTCACCTTACGGGTGAACCTATCAAGTGCGTCATTTACCAAACCTACATTGGTATGGTCAGAAGTTGAGTCCAATAACTCATAAAATGACGTGGGTACATCTTTTCCTCCCACTCGTAGGTGTTTAATAAAACAACAAATAAGGAACCTATACATGTGTACCTTGATAGCATAAAGTCTGCTTTTGGTTAATCTCTTAACAGCCTTAGAGTCTACCCCGGTACGGAGAAACTCAGAAGCTGCCCCAAGGAGTGGGCTTATAGCAGGTAAACCCTTGATCTCTATCCATGAATCGTGAAGTATTTTTGTTATTCGGCCCGCCTCCCCAGTGGTACTTGGGGCCGGATCATAGGGGCACTCGGGAATCGTGTCCCCTTTGGCTAGTCCCTCTGCACCTTCGTTATTTCCAGGCCGTGGTTGGACTTGTTCGGCATTCAACGGCTGTTGTGGAGGTGCCTGAACTATTGGGGTGTCATATGGAGGCGGGGTGTCCAAGAGGAAAGTGGTGAAAGTATCCTCTGGAAATGGGGCAGTGCGTTGTGTCTTAGGTGGGACGGTCTCCATCTGCGAGGAAGCATTGGGTAATACAGGATAGAGACCGGTGGAAACGGCTAGTTGTTCCCTATTATTCCTTTCATTTTCTAGTTCTCATCCTATTTCTTGTAATCGTTCATTCCGGACCTGTTCTAACATTCTCTTACTCTTTTCGACTTTGTTCAATGCTTTCTCCTGCCTCCTATGGGCCTCTTTTCTCCATAGTTCGACCGCGTCACTTTGTGACTGTCTGGCCTTTCTTTTCCACAACTGTTCTTCTAGTTTCAGTACACATTCCATGTCAAAAGTCCCTGTCTCGGGCCACCTATATTTATATTCGAAATCTTTGGTGTAATCTGCCCATAATTCACAATAAACAATTACACCAATGCCATGTTTTGTATACATAAAATGTCCTGGGGTATCTCGAGGAGGGAGGGGAATCTCCCTCTCGAGAATACTTTTTCTAGTTCCCAACTTACGTATTTTCGAAAAAATAGGCATGATGGCAGACTTTCTATTAAAAATAGAAATGAGAAACAACAAACATATATCTTTACCGTACCCACAAAAGTTGTGGGTCCCTCTTTATACTTTTCAGTAGTACTCCCCGAGAAGCAGACTAGAAGGCCTGTTGATCTTTGAAATGCGCGCAGCTTCTGAAACGGGGCTCACAAGACCTCGGACTCATCTTCTTCACGGGTTGGGCTCTGGGTCTGGACGTTCCGCAATCTTCCTCACCGCCTCGTGTGGATGATGGGCCGCAGTCGGTCCCCCCTTCGTCTCGAGGGAGTTAGCGTGAATTCCCCGCGTCTGTGCACTTTGAAGTCCGTCAAAGGTCAGGAGGAGGCAGGACCGGGTCCGACATCGCCGGAGCGTGGGGGAGAGGGAACGTCCCTGTTCAGGCGCCAGAAATGTGGTAAATAATTTAATATTACCTTATCTTAGAATTTCTATATTAGTAAAATATTTTAAATTAAGTAAAGAGAGGAGTCCGTGGTATTCGAGTAAAGAAGGGTTTATTCAATAACTCGAGTTAAGGGAGAGTTCCTTCACCAAGCGGGTTCAGGAGTGGTCTGATGTTTTATTCATACAGCAGGGTATTTATACAGTTCAAGCAGTAGGCAGAAAGAAGAAGAAGAAGAAGAAAAATAAGGAAGTGACAAACAGTAATTTTCAACCATATGTGTCAAGGTATGGGCGTCTCTTGTGTCTCGTGAGAGTGCATGCGGTGTGTCGAAATGTTCTCCCTTCAGTTGAAGGTCCTTCCTTAGTGTCGAAATGCTCCTTTCAGTTGAAGGCTCTTTCTCAACCGGGGGTTATTTCTGGCTTAGAGTCAAGAACAGGAACAGTCTCTTAAAACAGGAACTATCTCGTTGGTTCTCGGAATTGGCCGAGCCATAAGAATGTGTGGTCAATGAACGGAGGGGCCAGGTGCAGGGTGTCTTGGTCGTGGGTTTGGAGACAAAATGGATGACACACGCAAAGATGGGTGTTGTCTGAATCAAAATGGCAGACAGGAGGAGAAGGGAAACGATGGGGCTCAACTGCCAATTTTATTTCCTCACAACAGTCATGTGTACAGCAATGAATGTGTGTATAAAATACAGCAATACAGTTATCCTCACATCTACTTTAAATATTACTGGTATACAAAATTCAACAGAAATAGATTTCGTATCCAGAGTAAGGAAGTCCCTCCACTGGCTTCCAGTGAGAGTCAGACCTCAGTTCAGTTAAAAGTATGTTGTCTGACATTGAAGAGTGTTAGTAATATGTCTCCTTTCATCTTTTTAAATCTTTGCTACCATACACTATTCACAGACTTAGACGTGCTAGTTTATGTTTACAATTGATACCTTTTTTAAGGCTGCAGAGGAGCATCTAGAATGAGACTTGCTGCCCCTAGAGTTGTGTGACATGAACTTTTTTGTTGTTTTATTTTCTTTTTATTTTGAGAGGGGCACATACATAAATTGATACATAAACAATTTCAAGAAGAGATTTCATAGAATTGATACTTGGAAATAAAAGCATTTACGCATTGTAAAAACAGTATTGATTATGTAAACAATAAAACAATATAAATCCATATTGCCTCAGGGTACCCCTGTCTGGGCCTTCCACTGATAAATTGGAGCCCAAATAGTTTCCCCCGTTTTTGGGCCTTTCTGCATTTCAGTTCATAAATTCCTTTCTCCAAGTCAAAGTAGAAAGGAGTCGAGCAAGCCATTGAGAGAAAGGGGGGTCCAACCAGGCAGTGGAGAAACAAATTCTAATCACTGCCATGACCATAAACATAAAGTATGGCTGTACTCCATCTGAACCTGAGCTACTCATCCCCTAGCTGTATTAATTCAGGCATTAAAGCTACGTTCACTTCAGAGAAAGCTCAAAGAATAATTCTATCTCTCTCTTCAAACTATCCAGCCGTGGGTAAGTCGAGAACATATGGACCTCTTCTGCCTTTGGGACTTGAGAATGAGGTCAACTAATGCCCATGAAACCACCCTATTTTGCTATTTTCCCTGGCGTATAATAAAGATCTAAAATCGAGCTTTGATGATTGAAATAAAATCTTCCCCTTATTTAAGGAATTAAGAAAGCCAGACCCCTTTAACCCGAGCCTTTGATCCCATTTATGTGCCTGCTTCTCGAGATCATCTGGCTGAATAGAGATCAACTCCCTGTGGATCTAACTGACAGTGCATCCCTCTTCATCCCTTAGCTTATCCATAATGATATCTTTGGCTATCCCTTTGGGGCCCCTCGTTTTCTTCTCCAGAAAGCTACATATCTTTGGGTATTTAAAAAAGTCCTTTTTTCCACCCCATGCATGTCTTGGATCGTGGTAAATGTTTTGACTCAAACTGTACTGAATATATCACTAATCATCTCTACCCCTAGGTCCTCCCACCGTCTCATTGTGCTGTCATGAAAAACTACTGTGAGAGATGGATTCATAAAAAGCGGGGCGTAATAATTAATTCTTCCTATTCCCATCCTTCTTATTAGCGTCCCCCATATTCGCCATGCTACCAGAAGAGTCTTAAACCTTACTTCTTTGTAGTAGCTCGGTTCTGTGAATTTATAAAAACGATTTTTACCATTTTCCCCTACCAATAACTCATAAATATCTGGAACTCTCCCTTGATTCCAGGGATCCAGGTGGTTTCCTCCAACTAATCCACACATATTCAAGCGCTGGGACGCCCGTTGCTGGGGCAGCCATGCGCTATATAAGCCCATTTAACATAACATAACATAACATAACATATAGTGTAGAGCCGATGCCATTTGGTAAAATCTAAAATCAAGAACAACCCACCCAGCTCTCTTCCTAGGGAGACACATAAATTTCAAGGTCCGCCTTGACCTCCCGTATTCCCATATAAATCTGTTAACCAACCTATCTAGCTTCTTAAACCACAATTTCTCAAATACCAACGGTATTGATCTAAACAAAAAGAGAACTTTGGGAAGAAAAATCATTTTCACAACATTGCAGCGACCGACTAAAGACAAATGAAGATTGTTTAGCCTATCAAAGTCCTTTGACCCTTTCTGTATAACGGGGGCTAGGTTCTGTTCTATGATATACCCTACGTTAGACAAAATCTTTACCCATACATAGGATGTGGATTGAACAGCCCAGGGTCCACTAAGCCAAGATGTTCATTATTTAGAATTTGGGTTTTATGCTGATTAAGTAAATAGCCTGTGATCGTCCCAAAGGCAGCAGTTTCTTTTGTTATTTCTACCAGTGCCGACTGTGGGGCTGATGTAACGACTGCTAAATCACCTGCATGCCCAAAAATCTTGGTTAAGTATCTGTAATAACTTATGGACCTTATACTAGGATTTGTGTCAATTCTATTAGTGGGTCAATATAGCAGGCAAACAATAATGGAGAGCACGGACAGCCCTGCCTGGTCCCTCTTTTATTCTTGAATTCCTCTGTTTGCCTTCACATCATTGTGAGTCTAGCTGTGGGTGACAGATAGAGTACACGCAGAGCCTTAATAAAACCCCTTTCTGCCCCAAGCCATTCGAGTCAGTTCCACAGTAAGTCCCAGGAGACCCTATCAAATGCTTTCTCTGCATCCAATAGTATAAGTGCCATAGGGTCTCCTGAGACCGAAGCAGCATTGAAGAGCGTAATAACCTTTCTTACATGGTTTGTTGTCCTCCTGCCCAGTATAAAACCATGCTGCCTTGGTAATATGACTCGACCAATGACTGGGCTCAAACAGTTCGCCAAAACCTTGGTATATATTTTGGCGTCTGTATTCACGAGGGTGATTGGTGGCTATGACCCTGGATCTATGGTTGGCTTCCCTTTCTTCAAGAATACCACAACAATGCTAGCCCGTGTCCAGAACTCGGGGGGGGGCTGGCAGAGGGTACTGATAAAATCTGCCTCCAGGGATGGGCAAAAAACCTTGTAGAATTCGAGTGGGATTTGATCTGGTCCTGCTGCCTTGCTTTCTGAGAGCTCGCTGAGTGCCCTGAAAGTCTCATCAAATGTAAAAGAGGCATCCATGGCTGCCTGATCCTCCATGGTGAATTTCTCCTCACTGCTGGAGGGTAACTACTCCCTAATTGCATTTTCCTCCATTTACCCCGCGGAGTCATACAGTTTCCAACAGAACCCTCAAAACTCTTCTCGGATTCCTGAAGCTGTAGTTGCCAGAGTCCCTCTCTCATTTTGTATCGCTGTTATCTCGCTAAGTACATTGTTCTGCCTGGCACGCACTGCTAATGTGTACCCAACCCATTCACTATACTCATTGCATTCTGCGAGCCAGATCGTATATTTCTTGGTTACCTTTGTTATGGTTACATCCCTTATTGCTGCTTTGGTTATGGCAAGCCTCACTGTAATACTCCCTATAGCCTTCCCGGACACTATGGCCCCAATGAATTCTTCTTCAACTGCCCTTAATATTTGGTACAGATCTTCTAACTATTGTTGTTACTTTTTAATACGATATCGGTTAAAACTCAGTGTCTCCCCTCGAATGCCTGCCTTGAAGGCATCCCACACTATACCCATTCGGGTACTGCCTCTATTCCTTCCCAAAGAATCCACTAACCATTCCTTCATGTGGTTAATATACACCTCTTCCACCAACAAACCGCTTTCAAAGGTCCCATTCTGTTGTGTACTTTCTCCCCGTATAGGTTATCCCAAATACAAGGGGAATATGATCTAACATCACATGGGGGTATTCATCAATACAACAATTCCTCAATATACCCTGAGACACCAAAAAATAGTCCAACCAAGCAATTGTCTTATGCAGGGCCAAGAAATGTCGCCTTTAATTGCGGACATACATCTGAAAGCCCATTGCCCTCAATCAAGTGAGTGAGTGCCTTGTGAACTCTAGGCTTGCGAACAGAATATGATCCCAAATTACTCCATGAAACACCAATCCCATTGATATTGAGGTCCCCACACATTATAATCGGGGTTGGCCAACCTGCTAATTCTAGATTCAAGAAATTGATTAGCTCTAGGTCATCCCCTGTTGGCCCATATACTGGATATAGGGTAAAGGAACATTTAGTATATATAACTCTGCACTAGCCCAACACCATAATTATCAGTCACCTGCATTTTACATACAATCTCCTTTTTCCGAGTTAGAATGACCACCCCCCTTGTTCTAGTGCCCTGTGTGGTGTGGGCTATGAGGTTATACCCAAGTTGCTCTAATTTTCTTTTATCTGTACCCATAATATGTGTTTTCTGAGGGCAGACAATGTCTGAGTGAAGCATCTTTAACATCTTTAAATCCTCTGTGATCCTACGTCATTTGCTAGGGTTATTTAGGCCACAAATGTTAATCAACGCTATTCGTAAATTACTTATGATTATCTCATTTCTGCATTCCGGCCATACCTTCCCACTTAATTAAATGCTCTAATCTGCCTCTACCCACTTTTGAAAGCTCCTCTATCCGGAAATCTCTTAGTTCTTGTTGTGCCCCATTTCCTCCCTCTATTCCCCCCAGCATCCCATCCCCCTCCATGTCCCGCATCATCCCTCCCCCCACACGAACTGTGAGACAATCAGATTAAGTGAGGTCTGGGTGATGGAGCCTTTGCCTCCTTACCCACCGCTCAATGTCCACGCTAATATTAACTAATCCATGTGTCACAGAGCATCTGTCTTTATACTACTAAGCCACCCCCAGTCTTTTTCCCTTTCACCAAATTTAGTATGATTTTCTTTGTTCACCTCTACTTCCACATCTCATCCAGATATTCCTTCGCCTTTATTTCTGATGTGAAAACTCTCACTTAGTTGTTAAGAATTATTTTCAGGTGAGCTGCATTTAGTAAATACGCCTCTGCTCCTAGGGCTTAAGTTAGCTGAATCAATTGCCTAAGGCGCCATCGTCTTTCCACTGTTGTGTGGCAGAAATCAGACCGATTGAAGAAAAATTGTCCCTCGAAGTACCGCTTAGAGCCAGGGCGGGCTTTATGAAACACAGCTTCCCGCAGTAAAAAGTTCCCAAATAGAGTATGATGGCTCTTGGTAGTTGCGTACCCCCTGTTTGAGTCTGTCTAGGATTTCTAAGCATGAGCGGGTGATGATGCCCCTGCTGGACTTTAGTGTTCCAGTTCCACTGTTGGAGCTCCGGAAAAGCCCCTTTCAATACTTTTAGGACATAAGGTCTGATTTCACCGCCCTCTAATCCTCCCTCTATACCTAAGATCCTCAGGTTATTACATCTTAGACGATTTTCGTAGTCTTCGAGCTTCCACTGCATGTCCACTATTTGTGCTCCTTGAGCCACCCTCTGACTTTGGGCTTCTTGACACCTCATTTTCCAGACCTGCCGTGCTTTCTTCTACTAGAGTTATTCTCTCACCGATCTCAGTATAGGCTTTTGCCATTTTTCTGATGGCACCTTGAAGCTTTTTTGTCACCAGGTGGGACTTTTTGTCATCTAGTCGCGACTTTTCCCGTAATTGCTTAATCAAGGTGTATATCAATTTCAGTGTTGGTTCCTCCGGGTTTTGATCACTTTGCCTTTTTCAATCCCCCATAGAGAGCTCACCATATGATTTTGGAGTTGCTGATTAATCCGCACTTTTAAAGCTGCCCTTGCTTGCTTCTTCAAGCCCTCTTTGACCAGTCCCTGAGATTTACCTTCTTTGCTATGCCAAAGGCTCTTCTTTCTACGGACCACAGAGTCATGACCATCATACTGATGACTGGGGTCAGAGCTGGAAGTCAGCACCTTGCTCTCCCCTTTAGATCCTGTGGCACTCGTGTCAGAGCCATTGTTCAAGGAGAAGAATTTATCTCCCACATCCAGGGATTCCTCTAGAGTCTGGCGACCTACAGCTCTATTAGAGCCTTTGTTTCGAGGTTTGCCTCATTGCCAGATGGGAGCCCCATGTTTCCGGAGTTCTTTTATCGTGGGCTATGAGCCGCCTCCCACCTCTGATTTTTATGGCTTCCTGCTTCTGCCCAGCCCGTAGATCATCATGGGCTAGGGCTCATGGGCTAGGGCCTCAGTGAGTGGCTCCTCAGTTAGATCATGTCTCACTTGAACTGGCCTGGGACCACCCCCAGCAAGATCAACAAAGTCATCAGTAATCACTTCCTCACCCGGAATTACAGTTTGTTGAACACTCACCCCATTTCTTCCTAGTTCCTTAATGATGGTCAGCTGCCTTCCACCAGGTGTTGTCATCGTGGGGGTAAAAAACTTCTGTGATCGATGGCTTTTGTGGCGGGTCTGCTTTTGGTCCCAGCACTTCTTTATCCACATTTCCAGTGTTTTTGCTTGTGTTGGGCTCTAATTCCTTCTTCCTTTTCTGGGCGGTTTTGTTTCCTCCTATGTGGGAACCAGTTTTTTACCCTTTAGTGTGTTTGTTAAGTTTGAAGATCAAAGACAGGAAGACGTTTTCCAGCGAAGAATAAAGGTTTATTCTAGGTAAGTACTTCAGCCACTCCAAGGAGCGATGTACCCTCAGAGGCTCGGTCAGCAACTGCCAGCCACCGATCAAACCTCCGAGGATGCACACTCCATGCTTGAGTGAAACAACAGAATGTTATTGCATCAATAATTACATCAGGGCAATACAGCATTGTTTAAAGGAAACTACATCTAAAACCATCACATCACTTCCCCCTAAACAAAAATTAAAGTTTCAACAAAACTAACCAAACTAATATCACTAACTCACACAATTTCAGTATTAATATGTGACAAAATCCTTGAATCTCGAAGGTAGTTTTCTTACACGACCATCCCAGGAACTACCTCCATCACATTCAATTTCATTACCTGATGATGGAATGTCTTGCAGAAGTGTTTGATTCTTTAAAGATGTTTGACTTTCACCATTTTTCAACCAATAGGACCAGTCAAGCTCCTCTGCTATCATAGAAGCCTTCTTGTTCCTAATCAACTCAGATTGATTTTTAGTCACTCTAATTAACTGTCTTTTGTTCCACCAACCTTTATCTTAGAGAAAGGCAGCACCTTTACTGACTTTACAAACAAGAACCGGATTTGAAAAGAATGGATTCCCCTTTTCTGACCTTAAATGGCTTTTTATATAAAACCCAGTCACCCACCTTAATTTCAACATTGGTCACAGGACACATTCCATCGAATTTTCTCTTCAGTTTCTCTTGACTTAGCTTCACATTCTTTGCCACATCCTTGTACTCAGAAACACATGCTAGTTTATGACTTTCTAACCAGGACGGAAGCAAATTAGTTTTAGCCTTTCTGCCCCTAATAAAGCTCGAAAGGAGAGATACCTATCGTACAGTGTGTAGAAGTGTTGTAATTCCACACTTCCAAAAATGATTAAACATCAAGACCAGCAGCCAGTGCTGTCTGAATCCCCTCTTTAAGAACGTTATTGCCTCTTCCTACCAATACATGAGAAGTTGGCGAATATCTGCTACCCTCAAGTGTTTGATATCATGATTTTTAAAAAATGAGCACATTTTTTCAGACACAAAATGAGTTCTGTTATCAGTAACCAGAGATTTAGGTGCTCCCTCTAAGCAAAACACTTTATTCAGAAAAGTAATTGTGTTGTCTGTTGTAGGAGTATCCACAAATTTATAGTACTTCCACTTAGAGTGGTAATCCACTGCTAGAATCAAAAATCTAGAAGACTCATCAAGAGTATTATACGGTCCAGAAAAATCCAGTCCTACTTTTTCCCAAGGTTTTTCTGGAAAGTCCGTAGGGTGGAGTGGAATCTTAGGGAGTTTCCAGTCTTTATCTGACAGTAAACACTCTTCACATCCATCCACCAAACGTCTTACCTGAGCATCTAAAGAAGGCCACCAATAATGTAGCTTGATTCTCATGCATGTTTTTGACACCCCTCGATGTCCCTCGTGAGCTATTTTGATTAATGAATTTCTTATATCACTAGGTGAAATAAATGTATCTCCTCTTAAAAGCAAACCGTCCTTGACAGATAATTCATCAGCAACTAAAGATAGGTTCCTTAGCTCCCCCGATAAATTCCTAGTATTAGGCCATTTAGACGAAGAAAATTCTATGACTTTAGCTAAACTGGTATCATTGGCACATGCATCTTTCTATTCAGACTTAGAAATAACTGAATGAAAGTTTTCAATTGCATCAAGCACAGCAACACATTCAACCTCGTCCTCTTCAATATCATCCTCATCGTCTTTCTCCATCAACATTCTAGAAAACAGTCCACTTGGGAGTTTTTACCTCCTTGAATATGTTTCATCTCAAAGTTATATTCTTGTAACTTAGAGACTAAACGAGTCAGTCTTGCAGACATATTATTACTAGGGACTTTAGAAAAAATGAATGTAAGCGGCATATGATCAGTAAAAATTTCGAATTTTCTGCCCCAAATACACATCTTACATTTTTGAGCCGCCCACACACAAGCCAAGGCTTCTCTTTCAATTGTACTGTAATGTTTTTCAAAAGATTTCAGGGACCTAGAAGCAAACGCTACAGTTTGATCCTTGCCGTTAACTCTCTGACTAAGGACAGCCCCCAGACCCCTCATGCTAGCATCCACCGTGATGACTGATGGAAAATCATCACGAAATGCATGTAATGCTGGAGCTGAAATAATAAGTTCTTTCACTTTCGCAAATACATGATCTAGATCCTGAGACCAAACAAATGTTTGTCTTTTCTTAAGTAACACTCTCAGGGGTTCTACGATTTGAGCATAGTTGCACACAAATCTCGCACAGTATTCAGCCAGGCCCAAAATTGAATGGAGAGTATCCTTGTCTGGTGGGGCTTTTGCTTCTTTAAGGGTCTGAATACAGACAATGTTGGTGTAATACCTTTAGCAGACACTGTATGACCTAGATAATCTAACTCATTCACACCAAATCTGCATTTATCAGCTCTAACTCTCATACCATGGTTGCCCAGAATAGATAATACTTTTTTTAATAATTCAACATGTTCAACTGAATCTTTAGAAAAAATCAGTATATCGTCCAAGTATGTCTGAACGCCCCTTATTCCTTTAAAGATGGCATCCATTAGTCTCTGAGAAATACTAGCTGCGGATTAGCATTGTTTAAAGGAAACTACACCTAAAACCATTAATGCCCAACTTATTAATTTTCTGCAAGACTCACAAGCCCTAGACCCAACCCAGTTTTGGTGTAGAGGGGGGCCACAGCACTGAAGCTGAGCTTTTAAAGTCCACAGAGGAGATCAGGATGATTCTGGACCAACGCGGGAACGCCACGCTGATCGTGTTGGACCTCTCGGCGGCGTTCGACGCGGTCCATCATGATGTTTTGATGGACCGTCTACAGGAGATAGGAGTTAAGGGCTCTGATAGAGTACAAACGGTAGCCTTAG
Organism: Lissotriton helveticus; assembly: GCF_964261635.1. Classification (NCBI taxonomy): domain Eukaryota; kingdom Metazoa; phylum Chordata; class Amphibia; order Caudata; family Salamandridae; genus Lissotriton; species Lissotriton helveticus. The sequence continues at coordinate 956,649,691 of NC_136059.1, read as the reverse complement.
TTGAATTCAAAGCTAACATTCTCTCTGCCATGTGGTGTTCCGCAGGGATCATCATTGAGCCCAAACCGTTTTACTGTTTATGTTTCCTCACTGGCACCCCTTATTGAATCATTTGGATTTACACCTAGCTCATATGCTGACAATACCCAAATAGTGGTGAACCTACTTCCAGGCGGTTCTCAGAATACTTCACTGAGGATGAAAAATTGCATGAGTGCCGTGGGGGGTTGGATGACCCAAAACTGTTTGAAGCTCAACTCCAGCAAAACGGAGGTGGTTTTGTTTGGCAATAACCCCAATCTCTGGACACCAGATTGCTGGCCGGTAGACCTGGGCCAGCTCCCCATGCCAGTTGGGAAAGTGAAAAACTTTAGAGTTTGGATTGATGACAAATTGAGCTGTAGGGACCAGGTTAATAAAGCGGTCTCCACTACCACCTACATTCTTAAATCTTGCAAAAAAATAATGCCACTATTCCCCAAAGCGGTACAAAAAAACTGTTGTCACGGCTTTGATTATGCCGAGACTGGATTATTGCAACAGCCTCTATCTGAAGATACATGATGGATCCCTAAACAAACTACAGATTCTGCAGAACGCAGCCGCTAGACTACTCACATGCACACCTAGGACTGATTCCATTTCTGCCCAAATCAAAGCCTTGCATTGGCTGCCAGTGAGGAAATGTACCCAGTTCAAGGCCTTGTGTTTGGTTTTCAAATCCATTCATGGAACCAGGCCTGAATTCTTAAAACAACAAATTCACGGGTACACCCCACAAAGAAAGAAAGAAAGAAAGAAAGAAAGAAAGAAAGAAAATTCTTTATTGTATAGTTAATTAAAACCATCACAATGTTCCAATACATAAAATCCAATTTCTCTGCATGTTAAGACCATCACAATATTCCAATACAAAATATCTGATTTTTATGTGTGTTAAAATATACCCCAATGTCAAAATGTAAGTTTGCTTTGCGCGAAACATTAACATTTACGTCATTGTCTCTTTTTTCAGCTATATAACTCTAAAGAGGCTGAGAAGAGCAACTAAGCAATGCTTGTGGCCTATAACATTGTTTCGTTAAGTTCTCAAAACAGGTTAAAAATGTTATCAGTTTGCGGATTAATTGCGGATCCCTTGAGTCCAGGCTTTTTACCATTGCGGATCTGCAGGTGCGGATTCCTCTTTCATTAAACGGTCTCCTCAGCAAATAACGCTGGTGGTACTCTAACACTGGGCAAATACAGATTAAATGTATGAAGTCCTGTGTTGATGACCCACATAGGCAGCATGCATTTGAGCCCTGGAACTTCCAGTTCGGAAGATCAGCATTAGAAGGCAGTTTCCCGATGCGTAATTCTAAGAATTCGTTTTTTAGGTAAGGGGAAAAGCGAGGCCCAGGTATGTCGCTGGCTTGAGCCTATTGTAGGAGTCTAATACCATCCATGCGTGGGCACGTCGACTCAACATAGTTTTGTCTTCCATTAGTATGTGTGTTTTTGCCGCCTTTTTCACAATTGACTGGAAAGAAGATAAAGGTAGTTTCTGATCCCAGAGATCTGCCATCCCGGTTATTCTCAATGAGGCGTTTAAATACTTTGCGCAGTGAGATTTTGAATTTTTTTGCAAAGCTTCCCAAAGTGCTGAATTGATTTTAAGATTTCCAAATTTTGTACCAGGTTTTGATCGACTCATACCTTCTGTACAGTGCTTGTTGCTGTAGTCCAAACTCTAGACGTACCTGAGCAGGTGAAGCGTCGCATGGTAGACGGAATACTCTTTTGTGCACCCAACTAGAATTTTATGATCTTCCGACGCCAAATTGGTGACAGTACCTAGGGTGAAGAAGGCCAACTGGGGTGGCAGAAGTTTCACAGTTAACGCAGCAAGAACCTGGAATGCTCTCCCTTTTTCCTTAAGAAGCAAGCCCAATCTTCTTGCATTCAGGAAGACACAAAAAACGTGGCTCTTCACAAGTTGATCCTGCGTATTTCTTCATCTGGATTGATTCCTCTGTAGGCCTTCTCCCAGCGCCAGGACACCCTTGGGTAACAGTTGCGCTCTACAAATAGCAATAACATAACATAACAGTGTTGGGGGTGCATGATCCAATAGTTACTGCCGCCAGCACAGCCTGCCCAGCTTCCCGCTCCGATTTCGGGCTGGGTGGCCCGCTTCGGTAGCACCCTGCCTTGGTGCGCTTTGCGGCCAAGAACCACCCGAGCCGACTGGCACGTACAGCCTGGAACCCAGCGGCAGTTTGGAGAGAAAGCCTGATCAGTGAGGCTCTGAGTGCTGTCAGGATCGCCCGCACTCCCATGGCTGCGCGATCAAGGGAGTAGGTCCCGAACACCAGATGAGATGTGAGCATGCCCCGGCCAGTTCAACTTTGCGGTGGGGGCGTCTCGATACTTTATTATGCTTCGCTATGCCCGTCGATAGACTTGAGCAGCTGGGGGAACGGGAGAGCGACCTGCTGCGATCTCTCACAAACCCAGATCTTTTGACTGGGTGTGAGTGTTTGATTGGTTCGGATGCTCCGTCCATCACCACCCCCTTTTGTACCGCTTTTGGCCACCATAAGTGTGGCAGGGTATGCTCAGACGTGAGTCCCTTGCTCACTTTGCCACTGGATTCAAGCAAGCCAGGCTGAAGACGGCTGTAATGCCAGAAACCGGTCCTCGGAAGCTTGTTTCCGGTCTAGGGAAGGCATGGCTTGGCAGTTCGGGCTGGACTGTTCCCATGAGGCACAGGGTCAGACTGATTTGCATATAGCCATGTCAGAACTGGGGTGGCAGAGTGGGCTAAAGAACGGTGATGGATTAAACCCAGATCTTTTGTGAGTGTTTGATTGGTTCGGATGCTCCGTCCATCACCACCCCCTTTTGTACCGCGATCTCTCACAAAGGCGCCATCATGTCTCTCCCCCCGGTGACATGAGTTCTTTGTACAAATTAAGGCCTTATTTCTCTCATCATATAATACAGACAACCAGCATTTAGTTCACTTAATTGTAGAACATGCTGTTCATTTGTTATAAATAATAGCCGTCATAGCAGAAGTATTAAGAGTAACAATGGAAAATTAGTAAAATAACATCAAAGCAGATAATAAAAAGTATGTGCCCATGACACAAAGTTAAAGGTAAAGAAATATTTTCAACCGATGCACATTGCATCCAAGGGTGTAAAGAATCAAAGTAATAGCTATGAAAGAGAGTCACCGAAGCCTAGATGACCACCTATCACTACTACCTGCATAGGCATATCATCATGGTGACTGATCACGGAACAGTCAGATAGTGAAGATCTCCTCCCCACGTGTCAATGAGAAAAGCAAAAAGTGATGGGTGGAATGCTTGACTTTACTCTGGTCTTTACTCGGGCCACATTGCAATCTCTTGTTCTTCAACCACAAAGCTAATCTAGTGACAAGCTATATGCTCTAAAGGAACAGTCCAGACTGAACTGCCTGAGCAGGTCCCCTCCAGGCGGGAACAAAAGCAACCCCAGACCAGTTTTGGTCTATTTATGTATTATCAGAGAAATACAGATAGATTCCAGTGGCACTGTGAGCCTCATAAGTAAACTATATTTAGGTCAGTTTATACCAGCAATATTTGCTACTTGTCATGACAGAATGCTACTGTCACATGTTTTAGATATGGCAAAGGATATGTACTCTCTCAATTTTCATTGAATGTAGTTCAACAAGGGGAGATTCCCTGCAGCTGAAGATGCCACACATAAAGAGAGACCATATATCGAGTCTCTGCAAGGATAGTACGTTGGTACACAAAAACAAGCGGGGAAAAAGGTCTGCTGAGAGCATGTGATTCCTCGGTTACAGTCAAAATAATAGAAAACTGGCAATGCGGAGAACAAGCCTTGGCTGCCAACAGAGAGGCACCGGGGGCCACCCGCTGTGCAGGCGAAATTGAAAAACTTTGTTCTCCCTTCACTTTATTTCGAGATAGGTATCCCTTCACCCAGCCACCCTGCCTCCCCCCCAGCAACAAGGATGTTTCTACATCAGAGGGTGCACTTCGTTTTTTGGTCAGCAGGGGGAGTAAAGTTTTATTCCAACAGTATTGTTAGATTTCAAGTTAGTGAGGTCCTTACCTGCTGTAGTTCAAAGTGTGGATTGAGCCTGTCTGTCTCCTAGGAGATTCTGAACAGAAGAAGCAGCTTCCAACTCTCTGGCCAGCAAACCTTGTCTGAGGTCGCTGGGACCTTATATGGTCTGCTAGTGGTTGTTACATGTCTACACTGATTGGTGGTTGTATCTGGTGTTTCTATTGGTTTAGGGTTAATGTCCTCATTGGTTGGGTATTTGAGGGTTCTGATTGGTTTCTGGGTCTGTGATTCAATCATTGTAGGGCTGGGACTAGGGCTAGGGTTAGGATTTCTATTGGAAGTAGGGACTAGGGCTTCCTATGTTATTGGGAGTAGGGTGGAACTAGGGCTAGGGTTAGACCTTTAATTGGAAGTAGCGATTAGGGCTTCTGGTGTGATTGGTTGCTGGATTGGGTGTTGGACTTAGAGTGGGGTTAGGCTTTCTATTGAAAGTAGGGACTAGGGCTACCTGTGCCATTGGTTGCATGGACTTGTTTTGAGACTACTGGTAGGGCTAGGGCCTTTATTGGATGTAGAGATCAGGGTTTTTGAATTGATTGGATGCTTGGACTAGGGCTAAGATTGCCTGTAAGGTCCTGATCTCCTATTGGTTCCAGATTTTAGGGGTAGTGCTGTGATTGGATAATGTTAGGGCTCCCATTGGCTGAAGGGGTCACCTGATTACTAGGGCTATAAAAAAAGCCAGGCTTAGGGCGTCTCAGCCCGGGCGTCGAGGCTAAGGGCAGAGAGGACAAGGGTAGTTTCCTGTATGAGCCTGTTCGAGACTGGTCGGGACTAGGGCCAGAAATGCTGCCCTTTTTCTCATTTAGCAATACCCAGCCCACACCATCCACAAACAGAGCAACACACTCACACCAATTGTTCACCACGCACAACACTATGCACAGATGAATGTACCAGCCTGCACTATAAACCCAACCAAACCACATCTACACACCCTACTATCCCAACCACCACACATATCCACCATCACCTACAAACAGTACACAACTCTATCCTATACCACTAACCAATACACTCATCACTAACACAACACCAATCAACACCATACATAACTACATCCCATTCAGACACACTCTCCCTGCTGTAATTACACCTAACAGACCACCTTTTATCACTAACAAACGTATAATCATCCTTCCATCAGTTGTCCAACAAACACCCTCCTCTCCCTTCTACCATAATAACCCTAACGCACAACACACCCACTGCACACCACCACACTTTGTAACTCTTGCAACAAACCAGTCTAAGATAAACACTATCACCTCTACTTCATTCCCTCCTACACACAACATACACTCTACTCATAAACACATCACCACCCCCTCTACGTCACATCCTCCTCTCACAAACAATACTACACAACCAAATCCATTGCATGAAACATATACATCAGCACCTTTTTTCACTACACTTCAAAAGCAAAACATATCACACACACCAGCACAACAAGATCTTCAAAGCGCAACACCTCATAATACTTACCATCACAAAATACAAACATATACCCACCTTTCAAACCACACAAACGAACAAACTCCAATGCCATGCTTTCACTCTTCCACCACACCTAACACAGATACAGCAATACAGCACCTCTCTTCTAACCGCCTCTCATCCATTGGACAATTTAGAACATTACTACATGACCCACATGCTGCCCCACCTCCCCTGACTCGTACACCTTCCGCCTTAAACACACACAAAAAATATAAGCAACATGCCACACGTCATACGTCACAACTTTGCTTCCCCATGTCTACTTCACAACAATGTTACACCACAAAAGCAACACAGCACTCCAACTCACTCTCAAACACCATCTCCAACACATACACATGCAGACCCATCAAAATGCCTTCTTAGCATGCTGGATAAGGAACACGATACAGAACAGCTACACGATTGCTATCCTAGTACAGCTAATACCAGCACTAAAAACACACCTGCTACAAACCCACACAATACTGATCACTCTTCTACCAAACAAAGTCCCACTATCACCAAAGGCCACTCACTAAACTGTCTCCTAATAAATGCTCGATCCCTCTCTAAAAACAAGCATCACATCTACAACCTTCTCACCAATGCAAAACCAGACATACTATTCATAAAAATCATGGTTGGGAGAAGATATCGCTCGAGTCCTGCATGAAGCCATTCCTCGAGGCTATCAAATAATCACCCAAAATCGTATAGCCAAAAAAGGAGGTGGTCTAGCTGTTGTATTCAGGCAAACAATACATATCACTAAAATTGACAACATCTCCATAAAGAATTGAGAGGCTCTTCTAACAAGATGCAATCCTACACCGTCTTCCTCCTGTAACTTCCTGCTCCTTTACAGATCTCCACCTAGCAAGGCAACATTCCCAGACGCACTTTTAGACACAGTTTCAAAACTGATAACAATACACTCCACCCTACGCGTTCTGGGTGACCTTAACATTTGGTTTGATAAACCTAATATGACCCATCCAAAAACTATAATCACCGGCCTAGACGCATTGAACCTGCATCAGATTGTCCACAATCTGACACACACCGCTTTAATACTGAACTAGTTACCTTTCAAACTATAACTCCAGTCACATGGTCAGACCACCACTTGCTTGCCTTCCAACATAAAACAACGTTAAGCGACTCACCTAAAACTACCTTACATCCATCCACCTATCGGCCGTGAAAAAAACTCAATTTGGAACACTTGGAAACACAACTAACATCCAGTACAAATCTGGAAAGCATAAATTCTGTTCAAAATCTACATGAGTGGCTACAGGAAGCTTTTGACATCCTGATACCACTCAAAACCACACAACAGAACAAAAGAAAAAAAGCTCCTTGGAGAAACATAGAAATAAAAGACATAAAACAACAAATTAGAAAGCTGCAACGTACCTGGCTCAAATCAAACGCCAAAGAAGACAAACTTCACCTACAGAAAATTAACACATTATACAAGTCTGCTATCAAAAAAGCTAAGAAAAAATACTATTCAGACGGAATTCAAAACGCCAAATGTGCAAATAAAGAATTCTATAAAATACTTAATGAATTTCGCAAACCAAATTTCCTAGAAGGAACTCATCCTGTTACTCAAGATTTCACAGACAAACTGGCAAATCATCCACGGGCAAAGCAGACACATTGGAATAGTACTTAAAACAGAAACAAAGCACCAGCACTAACGCTTGTACAAAACAACAATCCAAGAATGCTCTAATCAAGCCTCTCCGTTCCTTCCGACACATCTCACACGATGAATTTATGGACCTGGTAAAAGCAAGCAGGCCTGCCGGCAGCCCTTCTGACCCCTGTCCGCCACTAACTTTCAAGACAATTCTTTTAACAACCTCTGCTGCCACTCCAGTAAAAAGAATCAACAACGATTCCTTAACTACTGGAATATTTCCAGAAGAACTCAAAAAGTCATACATAGCCCTTTACTGAAGAAAACAAACTTGGACCCGCTGAACCCTTACATCTACAGACACATTACAAATGGACCGTTCCTGGGCAAACTGATAGAAAGAGCAGCGTTCGCCCAGATGTCACAATTCATTGAAGAGAATGACATACTTTCAGACTTCCAAACAGGATTCCGTCCGGGAAGAGGCACTGAATCTGCCCTCCTTGCCATCTGGGATGGCCTAAAGAATACAGTTGACCGCAACGGGGTTGCTGCGCTACTCCTCTTGAACCTCTCAGCTGCCTTTGACACGGTTGACAATGACACTCTGAAACAAAGACTCCATAAAGCCGGCAAAGAGGGAACTGCTTTAGACTGGATAGCGTCCTACCTTCGAAACAGAACTAATGTCATCCATACTCCACCTTTCTTGTCCAAACCATACTCCACAAAAGCAGGGTCCCCCAAGGTTCTATCATCTCGCCCATGCTTTTCAACATCTACACAAAGTCATTACCAGTACTGATCAATAAATTTCACCTCACGTGCTATAACTATGCAGATGACACGCAAATACTCCTTCAACTGGAATGCCCCAAAGACATTGGAAAATCACCAACTTTCAGCTGTCTCAGAGCCGTGGATCAGTGGATGACCTGGAGCCATCTCAAATTGAATGCTTCAAAAACTGAAATACTCAAGTGTGGTGATTGGAAACATTACAACCCGCTTGCCGCATGGCCTGATGAACTTGGATCACTGCCTAAAGTATCGAAGGAAGTAAGAAACCTTGGAATGACCATGGACTCCAAGCTGTCGATGACTGCCCAAGTGGATAAACTAGCAAGATCAAGCTTGCTACTATAAAAACGCTGCAACAAACTTTCCCTCATTTGGGATTTCCACACAAGGTCCAAGCTACCATCTCCCTTGTCTGTCCAAACTCGATTACGCCAATAGCCTCTACCACGGATCACCTTTAACGACCATGAAAAGACTACAACAGAGTCAGAACTCGGCTGCCAGACTACTCTTGCATAACCGCGAGACCACATCTCCCCTTCCTTGAAAGCCCTGCATTGGTTACCGGTTGCCAGAAGATCCACGTTCAAGCTGCTTTGTATCACCCACAAAGCAATACATGGAATGGGACCGCTCTTCATCAGGAATAAAATCACCAAACACATTCAACAAAGGAGCCTCCGCTCTAAAGGAGCATCTCACCTCAAAATCCCACCATACAAGAAAAAACCATGGGTGGCACATCCTTCTCTGTTCAAGCATCCAAACTATGGAACTCTTTACCCTCCAACATAAGGTCCACCGACAACCACCTTATCTTCAGAAAACTACTCAAGATTTGGCTCTTCCGCACATAAGCACCATACGCAAACAGAAATTTACAGCATATCCCTCTGTATACAAGCATTTTTTTTCACTATAGATATGTACCTATCTTTGTGTATTACTTTGTATAAACATGTAAAATAATTATGTTGTTCAGAGAAAAAATAATAATAATAAATAAATAAAAATCATATTTGGTCTACATGTACATACTTCCATTGTGCATCTATGTACCTTGGATCTGTGTGTCTGTTACTTTTCTCCTGAAAAAGCATATCCAATGCACTACCCTATTTCTCATCCTGTGCCTCTATCAATATCTTTAATCTACATATACTTACTTCCTTTATGTATCTATATACTTTCAATGTAATTATGGATCTATACATTTATCACTTTCTTGTAATTTAGCATTTCCAATGCACTACCCTATTTCTCAGCCTATACTTCGCTCAATATATCTTCTAGCCCAACCTTCTGACTCATCTCAAACTTCTTCTACTACTCCTTCCAATGCACTACCCTATCTCTCATCCTATACATCTATCAATATATCCTCTACATCCACTCTCTCATTTATCCCAAACCCCATACCACTACTATGATTGCCAAAATAACCCTTTCTAGACTCTCTCCTACTCTACCCCTGCTTGCATCATCTGACACCTCTTTTACTATACCGATCCCCTAAAACAAACCTTTCTAAACTCTTTCCTCTGAGTCCTCCCCTCCAAAACTCCTTTTTACTCATCCAGAAACCTTCTCCTATTGCTAAGACATAAAAAACAAAAAAACAAAATCTTTCACTCTTTTATCCCTCCACTATGCTTTTCAATCGAAATTAACAGACTAAAATGTTCACTTCTCAAATTCCATATTAAACTATACTAATATACTACCCAAATAACTGAATAACATATCCACTACTCAAATTACTTAATATTTTATTTTTTATTTTTACTATACTAATTTTCAACTGTAATCCTTTATGGGTTCCGGAGTGGCGTGCTACTCGCCAGAAAAGCGATTCAACACCCATCAGGGGTAACAAGTGCTATATGAATGCAAATCTTTCTTCCCCTTTTATCCCTCCGCTATCCTTCTCACTACAAGTAACTGACTAATATCCACCACTGAAATTACTTCATATTTCACCATATTAATTGACCACTAATCCTTTGTAGGCTTCCTGAATAGCGTGCGTCAACAAGCGCTATATAAATACAAACCTTTGTCCTCCTCTATCCTTCTGCTATCGGTCCAAACCCAAATAACTGACTAACCTATCCCCCACTTAAAATGTACTGGCATGTTTCACTATACTAATTCAACACTAATCCTCTATGGGTCCCGGAGTAGCGTGCAACTCGCCGAAAAAGCGCTTTGACGCCTCGTCATGGGTAGTAAGCGCAATATAAATGCAATTACAATACAATACAATACACACCTACCTCAGAGCTAAGCATATTTCAAGACAGTTTGCAATTTAACGGAGGCTCCATGGCATGTATTTCCGTGGATAAACGACACAAGATAGCTATTGCTTTAGTCGTGAGCAAATAAGGCAGGAACTAAAGAAAATTATATTTCTTAACACCATCGTTGTATACAATGAAATCACCATGTATTAAAAACAGAATTGGAAAGCAGCCGTATAAATGCAGCTAATAAGGAACTGTTCTGTATGCCAGGTGGCTTTATGTTGTCAATATTTGTTATACTTCTCATGCCTCTAAAGTAGGGTAAAATGTGACAGTAATACTTCGAGATAGCACTGCATGTTTTCATTAGCTAGAAAGGCCTGCTGTGTTCAACTCCCTTAAGGCTGTGTTAAATAGTTTCACTTGAATCCAGTGAATCATTTTTAATATGCTCAGAATAATATGGAAGGAATGCTGGTAGGATGCCTCTTCTAACAGAAAACATGGGAGTGACCTAACTTTTACAACAGATGCTGCTGTGGAACAAAATTACATTTTCCATGTGTTTAATCGCAGCTAGTCTTATGTGATTTCAAATTCAAATTCCAAAAATGATGTATTCAACAATACGTGTCATAAAAGTGTTACAGATAAAAAGTTAAAACAATGTGAAGATAAAAACTTGAGTAAAAATTTGTATCGAAAAATTGCAAGGCAGTCATCAGAAGTCACAAAATAAATAAGACATTTAGTTCATAAATAGTTTAGAGTAAAAAAGCAATAGTTACAGAAAATCTCAATTGATCACAGAGAGGGCATAAAAGAGCAAGTTGAGGCCCAAACTCCACATTAGGCCAATTGCACATACATGGGTATAGATGAGTTATTTTTTCAGGTATTGGGCATGATTAGCAGCGTACAAATTACCCACACCCACCTTAGGAATCTTACTATCGGAATGGCATATCTGAGCAACAGATCTGTGCAGAGAATATGGAGGGCAATAAAGCACAATCTTGTACCCATGTTCATGCAGGTTTGGGCTAGCCATACTTTGCGCGGGCCTGCATATGCAGCAAATACAAACAGTACATGTGATATAGGTTATACCTGGTCTACATGTGTTACATTTATTATTTTTTTCGTGGACCATTTAGATGTAAAACAATTTAAGGGTAGGATCCCTGATATAAATTGAAAATACAGTATCGGGTCCAAAGGCTTTGGAATAGCAACCCAACACAGCTCAATATTTGGGCGAGATTTGATCTGAAGAAAGAGACCCGTGAGAGAGGTGGAATCATGGCACCTATACTCTTCGCGTTCCATCATCTCCCAATATAATGTTTTAAGCTTATCTTTTATCGAGAACAAAGGCTTAACGGGGCTATCCCACAGAAGTGCAAGGCCCATTCCATAAAAAAGACCCTTCAGATTTCTCAGCCAGCTGATCTTATGGAATTGGTCTGCATCGATGACGTCCCTTAGGCCCTCAGCATAGACTGTCAGGTCCGGCGTGCACCATATCCTACGCCAGGTCGTAGCCTGGCAAGGTATGATATAGCATTTCTACCTAGATCGCTTCATAAGGGAACAATCGGTTGCTTTGCGGTAGGCTGGTTATCGCTCGCATAAATGTATTCTATGCAACACTTAGCTGTTGCAGGTTTTCCAGGCCTCAGAGCTCCGCACTTTGATGTTATAGATGTGTAAAACTGGGCTAAGTGGTTTTGTCAGGGAAGTTCTAAATTCCTTTCTTAAAGTGTCCACTGTGTATGTTTTAGAGCCATTGCTTCTACATGCAACTTCCATCCCAAGTCCTTCTGTTTTAAAATCTGTATCTTCCTGCCAGCTAAGACAGGGGTGTCAGTGTAGGTGGCAGCCAAAAAGTTCGCTACATCCATACTAATATTATAAAGAGAGAGCCCAAACCTTTGAGGCGGGTAAGCTCAGGAACTACAGCGCCAATCGGAACACCCAATACAGCATTGCAAAACGCAGTATTAGCAGATGGACATAGGCTATACAGCAGCCCACCATATACATTATAAGGGGAAAAGAATGTTAGGGGCAAAGTAGTCCGTTGTGGGCATGTGCATTGTGCTGGGGGCGTGTGAATAAAGCGATGGGCGCGGCATTCGTCAAAACCCAACCCTGCTGAATTATACCGCTTGCGAGAAGCGTTCTGAGTAGTCCGTTGTGGGAGTGTGCGTTGTGCTGGGGGCGTGTGCATAAAGCAAAGAGCACATGGGCATGGCATTCATCAAAACCAAGCTGGCGTTCTGAGTAGTCCGTTGTGGGAGTGTGCGTTGTGCTGGGGGCGTGTGCATAGAGCGAAGAGCACATGGGCGCGGCATTCGTCAAAACCAAGCTGGATTGCATCGCTTGCGAGAAGCGTTCTGGGTGGGACTAGCGTTCCAATACGAGTGGGTGGTGCATTTGGCATTGTTGTGGGCGTTGGCCGTTGATGCCATGTGGGGCGTCTAAATGGCGCTACAGTGGACAAACACGTTCGCGGCTGACACAGTTCGCATGTTGCAGTGGCGTCAGGTACAGAGGACAAACACGTTCGCGGCTGGAGACGACAAAGACGTTCCCAAAATTGCTCGGGTGCTGAGGCGGGTGCTGAGGCAATTCAGCGTAGCAGCGGGGCTAAAACGCAGTCACTGTGGAGCTGTGGAGCTTCCTCACACTGGCTAGACAAGCGGAGGCAAATGTTCGGCTGCAATAAACACCTAGCGTTACCGTGTATGCACTGCTCAACTACATAGGTAAAAAAGAACTTTCGAGACTTTCATTTTCATCCCCGGACAAGCGGGCAGCTAGTCATTAATAAAGAGGGAGAATATTGTGGGAGCTAACACACATCCCTGGCGAACGCCCTTACGTACTGGAAAGGGATCTGTCTTGTCTCCCTGTGCACCCCATCGGATCTGCGCAAAGTTGCCCTCGAGGAGACGAATAATAAGGGAGAGCAAATCCAGTGGCATCCCCATTGCTTTCAATACCTCCCATAGTTTAGGTCGTGGGACCAGGCCAAAAGCTGATTTCAAATCAACAAATGCAGCATACATGCTGCCTTTGCCAAGGACTACTGTTCGCCAATGAAGAGTAAAAAAGCGAAAGACCTGGTCAATTGTATTTATGGGTGCAGGAAAATCTGCCTGAAGGTGGCTAATGATGGAATTCTCATTCATCCATACATGTATCTTGGCCAAGACAAGCGGAGCCATCACCTTTTGTATTGAGTCTATGAGGCTTGTGGGCCTATAGTTACCAGGCGTTGATTTATCTCCTTTTTTGTATATTGGAATTATGTGATTTGTATTTCACAGCTGTAGATGTTAAACTTGTCGCTATCGTTGCTAGAGAAGCGAGTCTTTGCCATGTAAAAAAAAGTGGTTGCACAAGTTTCATTCCGCCAGAATACAGATACATTTATTGTGAAAATAACAATAGTCATAAGAAACCAAACAGGCATTTGCAATGCAATCGGTCTCTCATCTGTGCAAGTTAGAGCGATTGGTGTTGTAAATGTTATTGTATTTTTACTTATGTTTATTGTTTGTAGTGGAGTGGATGCATGTTGTTTGTAGTGGAATTAAGTGGTTTGATTTGGATTTGTTAGTTGTGGAATTGTGCAGTGTGGATTTGTATGGTGTGTAGTGTATTTGTATATCTGAATTATGCGCAATGCTGAACAGATAAGTGCAAGAGTTGAATAGAATAGATAAAAAGTAAGATTGAGAGGGATAGGTAGTTTGTGTATGAAGTGGTCAATGAACTCTAGATAGAGTAGTAGAAAGAGTGTGCTAGAAAGAGAGAATGAAGGGAAGAGAAGGCTATAAACGCATAAAGAGGCTGTGCTTGTGTACGTAGAAGACACCGAAAGAAAAGGAGGGGAGTGTGGCTTTGCAGTTTGGATTTTTTGAAAAGTTGTGGTACAGAAACTGTGCTGAAAGAGCTGAAGTGAACCAATTTGAGAAATGTTGGATCAGAGTGTGCGTATGCAATTAATTATGTGAAAAGTATTTACGTGGTATTAACTGTAGCTGACTTTTTTGTAGTGGTGTTGTGTGTCATGTGGCATGTATTGAGTGGAATTATGTGGTGTGGTGTTAAATTATGTAATATGATGTGGAATTTTGTGTAGTGGATTGGATGTAAGTGGTGTGTAGTGGAATTATGTTTTGTGGAATGGAATTGTATGGAGTTGAATTGTGTTGTGTGGAATTGTGTAGCACTGAGTGAAATTTTGCTGAGCAGAATTATGTGGCATGTTATAGAGTGCAGTATGTGTTATGGAGTAATTTATGTGGAGTGTAATTATGTGGTATGGAGTGGAGTGTAAATATGTTGTGTGTTGTAGACGTGTGTGGCTTTGAATTGTGTTATGTGGCATTGTGTGGGATTGTGTGGCATGGTGTGGAATTATGTGGAGGGTAAATATGGGGCACATTGCAGAGCTGAATTTGGTTAAGTGTAATTATGTGATTTAAAGGTGAGTGAATATATGGGGAGTGTAATTATGTGGCATGAAGTGTAATTAGGTAGATTGGTGTGTAATTATGTGTAGTGGAATTATTTGGAGTTGAATTGTGGTGCATGCAGTGTAATGGAATTATGTGGCATGGAGTGGTATAATGAGAAGTGGAATTATGTGGCATGGAGTGGAGTGGAAATGTGTGGAGTGGAATTTGAAACATTGAATTGGCATTCATTATGTGGTATGTAGTGGAATAATGTGGAGTTGATTTGTGTGGTGTGGAATTATTAGATGGTGAAATGTGTTGTGTAGTGGAATTATGCGCTATGTATTTGTGTGGACAGGTTTTCACTAATGTTTAGTAAGGCCACAATAGCCTGTAAGGTGTGTGCCAGCGTTGTATACAATGTGATAGACTATTAGGAGGAGCCAGGGGTCACATACTTTTCTCTGTGAAAGTTGAGGCACCAGGATAACAAGCTTTCGCTCACAGTGTAAAGCTTTACAGTAACCTCCCATAGTGGTGCTCCAGGTACAGAACCTATTGGCTCTTAAAAGCCACGTCTGCATAGAGAATATAGGATACTTTCTCCTATAAGGTCTTAGAGTTGACATATAGGCGTGGGCCCCCTGACACAGAAACATTTGTTTCCTAGCTTCATTCTAATGCAATGCTTCTGAAACCCTGATAAGGCCTGATAAGGCCTGTGCAAGCAAGCAGGCTACAAGACCAGTTGGGAGCAGATGTGGCGTAACGGCCAGAGCTGTCTAATTGGAACTGGGAAACCAGGTTCAAGTCTTGTCATCAGCTCAGCATTCTGTGATTCTAGGCAAATCCCTTAATCTCCCTGTGCCTACCAAAAAAGAGTGTGTCTTTGTGTAATTTAACTGGTATGTAACCGGTGCACATGAAAAGCACTCCAATTCCTTTGGTTAGAGTTCGCACTATATTAAAAAGAAAAAAGAATTGGGAGCACCTTGGTGTGAGTATCAGTGGCAACTGATGGGCAGTGCCAGTATGTACAGAGTCGCTTTAATGTATGCTACCCAGCATTGAGGGTGCCCGGCTGATATCAGGCCCTTAGCTGAGAGCAAAGAAGGGTGCACATGAGAGCAAACTCTTTCAGGGGCATTTCAGAGCAGGTTGTGCTCCTACAGCTAAACAGACTACTCACCCTGTACTATTGCGGAAAGCTGTACTCACACTCCAAAAATCACCTCTTAACTTAAAGCTCCAGGAAAATTTGCAGAGTCCAAGTCCATGCACTACATCTGTGTGGCACGCGCTGATGAGTAACATGCCCCTATGCTACCACAGGCTGATCCCAGGGAACAGCACATGCTCAGGAGAAAATGCCAGGGGTGTGGAGGACAACAGGCCAAGCTACAAGAACCTCAGACCCACTTCAGCGGGTACGGTCAAGGTATGTGTTGCAACACACAAAGTACCACAGTCACATGGTGGGATGGCATGACCACTAAGTCTATGTGTGGGGGGGGGTGGGAGGGTAAAGAGTTAGACAAAAAGCAGCAATTAATTAACAAACGAAAGTGTACACGATCTACATACGGAAACTCAGAAAGCAGAGTAGGGAAACGCACAAACATGCGTGAATACAAGCCTGAGACAGACTCAAACAATAACAAGAATTTGCAATGCAATAGGTCTCGCATTATTAAAGTTTGAGCTATTGGCATTGCTAATAATAACGCAACACCAATAGCTCAAACATTCAGTAATGCGAGACCTATTGCATTCCATCTTGCCTGGTGCAAAGGCAAGAGATTAATTTGTTGCCATATCCAAGTAGCGTGCACTTTGGGGGAATAATTCACAAAGATAGTTGATGTTCTTGTGTAATTTCTTCATTTAAAAAGTTTGTGATTGGATGACTCAGGCAAAAAGTCACACAATGTACATGCAACCTATACCTCTGAATGTGACACTAAAATGAGTAGACAAGCCTTCTAGGTAATGCCAACACTGAGCTCAAGGTCATGCAGTGGAAACAGGGTGACTAAGTTACATTTGTTGCTATTCAAAAACACCTGTCCTGCTTTTCCACTTACCTGCACTTCTACGGGTACACCTGAACAATTCAGGAAAGAGTAATAATATTCCATACTGCCACAGGGTGGCAGCAGGAATGGAAAACATTTAAATAAAAGAGTATTCTATGAAAAGAAAATGCAATACAAAAGTGAAATGTATTTTACTAATTACGGCGGTAGAACGTTTACAATTAGAACACTGCACAAGCGTGCAAAGTGAATACGAGTTCTCTCGCTATAGTCGCTAGTGTGAGGCATCAAATCGTTACAAATTATAAACAAGATTATAACCCACATCTCCAGGTCCAAAGTATCACCATTGGTCATTCACTGTTGATATTGCACATTGCTGGTTTAGAATCTTCATTTTCATTAAAAAATATTTTGGCAGATATCTAGTATTGCAAAGAAATGTTATGTTGTTCTAAAACATGTTTGAATGAGCACACCTCTTGAAGCACCCTGATTTAGGTTTTCAAATTAAGTGCCCATCATCGGTGCCTTAAACGTGTTAGACTTTGAAATCAGTTACTGTAAAATCCAACCTAAAGATTTAGCTGCTTGCAATCGGATAACATTTTACATGTAGGAAAGCAGGACATCACGACCAACTACTAAGTGAGTTTAGATTACACATACAGAAGTGCAGACACAAGTTTGAGCTTCTCAGGGGTAAACAAACCAAAGCCTTGTTATAGTGGAAGTTGCCGCTGTGGGTGCCGATGAAGCGTGGAGGGCGTTGACCTGCCCGGGGCCGTGCTGTGTCTTCTGAACATGTAGACCGCAGAACTGTTGATAAAATGGAGTTGCTGCATTTCATGTAACTGGGACAAACCAACCTTAGTTGGGTGAGCCGCGTATTTTATAAACATCATGCATGGACGCCATCGGTAACAGAAAAATGAAGCGCTGGAGTGGGCGAGCATGCATTTTGCATAAAGGCGAGCGGCCGCCATTAGCTGGCTTTGTGGATTAAAAAAAAAAAGTGCAACGCCACTAGAGCGTGCCACTGTAAAAAATAAAAACAGTGGTGTGCGAGCACCACAGAGGAGCAGGGCCGGGAATTGAAAGTAGTGGAGCGTGGCAGCGAGGCGAATGCGCTCCGCTGCGCGTGCCTTTTTTTTTTTTAAAACCACGCTAGAGCCAATGCCTGCCGCCGAAAGCAAAACCACATGCAGAAGCGTGTGGTCAGCATTCAAAAACCCCCTTACAAGAGGTCTTGCGGTGCGCGAGCAGTGCTGCGCACTGCAACACTAGGCGCAAGACCTAAAAATAGTGCCAGGAGGGAATGCAAATTCAAGACCACATGTAGCAGGGCAGTCTGCAGGGAGGATCTAAAACTACAAAAGGTGGGAGTAATTACACATGCTGACCAAACAAAAGCATTCATTTCTAATAGGCATGAGTGGGAATGAATGAAAAAAAGGAAGAGGTTTCAAGCCACAGTGTACATTACAGCATGCCCAGGCTCAACTTAAAAAGGATTGTAGCACCCTTAATTATGCCTTTTTACTATGTTGTTCCTAATCTTAACTGCAGTATAAATAAACCTAAAGGTAATGTGTCTGTGGGAGATTAGAGTAGGATTATTAGTGCTGCTAATAATTAGGAGCAATGAAACTCGCAGAGTTTTACTCCGCGGTTACCCAAAAACTCCGAAAGATTCCACAGAGTTTCACAGAGTTTCATGAGTGACGAAATTCTAGTCGTTCACGCTGATTTATAGCACCCGGAGCTTGTCCCACGCTGTAAAATCAGCACAAAATGCATCACGTGACTCGTTAGAGTTTGCGATTTCTTTTCTGCTCCTCAAGTAGATATTCTACTCAAGCGGTAGCTTTCACAATGCGAACGTCAACTTTCTCAACTCAAGCGGTAGTGACCTGCTGCATCTGCCCGCATTTAGAAATCTCGCCGGGAGATGATCTAGTGATCGTTTTTTCTCGCTTGGGCTCGCCATTTAACATTGGAGAGCCGCTCGCAAGAAAAACTCCAGGTGGTGGTTGGCGGGATTTTTGCTAAACATGGACTGGGTAAAACTCAGCGAACCCTGCCGGCAGAGTGGAGTTTAACTTCCACCCCAACTAATAATCAAGTTTGATTGCAATTGCAACTACATTTACATTGTTAACATTAGGATAACATTTAACAAAACCCGGTTTTGGAAGAAAGTGCCTCAGAGTCAAACATGGCGAAATTCCCTGGGGGAAACGCCTGGGAAATACTGGTACATGTGCATTTTGGTGCAGTAAACATAAAAATCGGTATGTCGTGGCCCATTTCAGATGAGGATCACTCGTGACAGTAGTTATTTATCAGACCAGATAAATAACAATTCTCGTGGTATCGCTTTTATCAGGCTGATAAAAAACTCATCCCCCAAGGTGCCACTCATAATTTATGGTTATACTTTTTTATATTTTAGAGAGTGCAATGTCATGGTTTGCTCTGCCCAAGCAACACATTTGTATACACCTTACACACACACACACACACATATATATATATATATATATATATATATATATATATATATATATATATATATATACGCTCCAAAGTTTGCCCTCGCAAAAAGCAGCACCCAAAACCAGTGTTCCTTTGTAAGGCTTTAATCAGGTACAAACGTCTACTGCCTCGCGATACAGGTTTCAGTTGCTCCACTCTTCATCGCCTGACGCGTTTCGAAGGAGTTTCCTTCTTCCTCAGATGCTGCATGGAACAATTACGTGCACGCCTCCCACTTCCTGTTAAATGCATATTTCCACACCCCCCTGGATGGGAGGTCACATGGCACAGTAGAGCATTATGGGAGACGTAGTTTATTCATACTGTCCTTTGAAAATTCATCAGCCCACAGATGAGCCTCGTTTGGCAGTGTCCGTTTTAAATCCTTCACTGGTTTCCGCGATATGGTTCATTCATATTCAAAACCCACAACCTCCGTTATGGGGTGGTGCAAGCTTTGGCGGCGAGACCACCACCTAATATAAACGCTCCAAAGTTTGCCCTCGCAAAAAGCAGCACCCAAAACCAGTGTTCCTTTGTAAGGCTTTAATCAGGTACAAACGTCTACTGCCTCGCGATACAGGTTTCAGTTGCTCCACTCTTCATCGCCTGACGCGTTTCGAAGGAGTTTACTTCTTCCTCAGAGGCTGGATGGAACTTTTACGTGCACGCCTCCCACTTCCTGTTAAATGCATATTTCCACACCCCCCTGGATGGGAGGTCACATGGCACAGTGGAGCATTATGGGAGACGTAGTTTATTCATACTGTCCTTTGAAAATTCATCAGCCCACAGATGAGCCTCGTTTGGCAGTGTCCGTTTTAAATCCTTCACTGGTTTCCGCGATGTGGTTCATTTATATTCAAAACCCACGGCCTCCGTTATGGGGTGGTGCAAGCTTTGGCGGCGAGACCACCGCCTAATATAAACGTTCCAAAGTTTGCCCTCGCAAAAAGCAGCACCCAAAACCAGTGTTCCTTTGTAAGGCTTTAATCAGGTACAAACGTCTACTGCCTCGCGATACAGGTTTCAGTTGCTCCACTCTTCATCGCCTGACGCGTTTCGAAGGAGTTTCCTTCTTCCTCAGATGCTGCATGGAACAATTACGTGCACGCCTCCCACTTCCTGTTAAATGCATATTTCCACACCCCCCTGGATGGGAGGTCACATGGCACAGTAGAGCATTATGGGAGACGTAGTTTATTCATACTGTCCTTTGAAAATTCATCAGCCCACAGATGAGCCTCGTTTGGCAGTGTCCGTTTTAAATCCTTCACTGGTTTCCGTGATATGGTTCATTCATATTCAAAACCCACAACCTCCGTTATGGGGTGGTGCAAGCTTTGGCGGCGAGACCACCACCTAATATAAACGCTCCAAAGTTTGCCCTCGCAAAAAGCAGCACCCAAAACCAGTGTTCCTTTGTAAGGCTTTAATCAGGTACAAACGTCTACTGCCTCGCGATACAGGTTTCAGTTGCTCCACTCTTCATCGCCTGACGCGTTTCGAAGGAGTTTACTTCTTCCTCAGAGGCTGGATGGAACTTTTACGTGCACGCCTCCCACTTCCCGTTAAATGCATATTTCCACACCCCCCTGGATGGGAGGTCACATGGCACAGTGGAGCATTATGGGAGACGTAGTTTATTCATACTGTCCTTTGAAAATTCATCAGCCCACAGATGAGCCTCGTTTGGCAGTGTCCGTTTTAAATCCTTCACTGGTTTCCGCGATGTGGTTCATTTATATTCAAAACCCACGGCCTCCGTTATGGGGTGGTGCAAGCTTTGGCGGCGAGACCACCGCCTAATATAAACGTTCCAAAGTTTGCCCTCGCAAAAAGCAGCACCCAAAACCAGTGTTCCTTTGTAAGGCTTTAATCAGGTACAAACGTCTACTGCCTCGCGATACAGGTTTCAGTTGCTCCACTCTTCATCGCCTGACGCGTTTCGAAGGAGTTTCCTTCTTCCTCAGAGGCTGGATGGAACAATTACGTGCACGCCTCCCACTTCCTGTTAAATGCATATTTCCACACCCCCCTGGATGGGAGGTCACATGGCACAGTGGAGCATTATGGGAGACGTAGTTTATTCATACTGTCCTTTGAAAATTCATCCGCCCACAGATGAGCCTCGTTTGGCAGTGTCCGTTTTAAATCCTTCACTGGTTTCCGCGATGTGGTTCATTTATATTCAAAACCCACGGCCTCTGTTATGGGGTGGTGCAATCTTTGGCGGCGAGACCACCGCCTAATATAAACGCTCCAAAGTTTGCCCTCGCAAAAAGCAGCACCCAAAACCAGTGTTCCTTTGTAAGGCTTTAATCAGGTACAAACGTCTACTGCCTCGCGATACAGGTTTCAGTTGCTCCACTCTTCATCGCCTGACGCGTTTCGAAGGATTTTCCTTCTTCCTCAGAGGCTGGATGGAACAACTACGTGCACGCCTCCCACTTCCTGTTAAATGCATATTTCCACACCCCCCTGGATGGGAGGTCACATGGCACAGTGGAGCATTATGGGAGACGTAGTTTATTCATACTGTCCTTTGAAAATTCATCAGCCCACAGATGAGCCTCGTTTGGCAGTGTCCGTTTTAAATCCTTCACTGGTTTCCGCGATGTGGTTCATTTTTATTCAAAACCCACGGCCTTCGTTATGGGGTGGTGCAAGCTTTGGCGGCGAGACCACCGCCTAATATAAACGCTCCAAAGTTTGCCCTCGCAAAAAGCAGCACCCAAAACCAGTGTTCCTTTGTAAGGCTTTAATCAGGTACAAACGTCTACTGCCTCGCGATACAGGTTTCAGTTGCTCCACTCTTCATCGCCTGACGCGTTTCGAAGGAGTTTCCTTCTTCCTCAGAGGCTGGATGGAACAATTACGTGCACGCCTCCCACTTCCTGTTAAATGCATATTTCCACACTCCCCTGGATGGGAGGTCACATGGCACAGTGGAGCATTATGGGAGACGTAGTTTATTCATACTGTCCTTTGAAAATTCATCAGCCCACAGATGAGCCTCGTTTGGCAGTGTCCGTTTTAAATCATTCACTGGTTTCCGCGATGTGGTTCATTTATATTCAAAACCCACGGCCTCCGTTATGGGGTGGTGCAAGCTTTGGCGGCGAGACCACCGCCTAATATAAACGCTCCAAAGTTTGCCCTCGCAAAAAGCAGCACCCAAAACCAGTGTTCCTTTGTAAGGCTTTAATCAGGTACAAACGTCTACTGCCTCGCGATACAGGTTTCAGTTGCTCCACTCTTCATCGCCTGACGCGTTTCGAAGGAGTTTCCTTCTTCCTCAGAGGCTGGATGGAACAATTACGTGCACGCCTCCCACTTCCTGTTAAATGCATATTTCCACACCCCCCTGGATGGGAGGTCACATGGCACAGTGGAGCATTATGGGAGACGTAGTTTATTCATACTGTCCTTTGAAAATTTATCAGCCCACAGATGAGCCTCGTTTGGCAGTGTCCGTTTTAAATCCTTCACTGGTTTCCGCGATGTGGTTCATTTATATTCAAAACCCACGGCCTCCGTTATGGGGTGGTGCAAGCTTTGGCGGCGAGACCACCGCCTAATATAAACGCTCCAAAGTTTGCCCTCGCAAAAAGCAGCACCCAAAACCAGTGATCCTTTGTAAGGCTTTAATCAGGTACAAACGTCTACTGCCTCGCGATACAGGTTTCAGTTGCTCCACTCTTCATCGCCTGACGCGTTTTGAAGGAGTTTCCTTCTTCCTCAGAGGCTGGATGGAACAATTACGTGCACGCCTCCCACTTCCTGTTAAATGCATATTTCCACACCCCCCTGGATGGGAGGTCACATGGCACAGTGGAGCATTATGGGAGACGTAGTTTATTCATACTGTCCTTTGAAAATTCATCAGCCCACAGATGAGCCTCGTTTGGCAGTGTCCGTTTTAAATCCTTCACTGGTTTCCGCGATGTGGTTCATTTATATTCAAAACCCACGGCCTTCCTTATGGGGTGGTGCAAGCTTTGGCGGCGAGACCACCGCCTAATATAAACGCTCCAAAGTTTGCCCTCGCAAAAAGCAGCACCCAAAACCAGTGTTCCTTTGTAAGGCTTTAATCAGGTACAAACGTCTACTGCCTCGCGATACAGGTTTCAGTTGCTCCACTCTTCATCGCCTGACGTGTTTCGAAGGAGTTTCCTTCTTCCTCAGAGGCTGGATGGAACAATTACGTGCACGCCTCCCACTTCCTGTTAAATGCATATTTCCACACTCCCCTGGATGGGAGGTCACATGGCACAGTGGAGCATTATGGGAGACGTAGTTTATTCATACTGTCCTTTGAAAATTCATCAGCCCACAGATGAGCCTCGTTTGGCAGTGTCCGTTTTAAATCATTCACTGGTTTCCGCGATGTGGTTCATTTATATTCAAAACCCACGGCCTCCGTTATGGGGTGGTGCAAGCGTTGGCGGCGAGACCACCGCCTAATATAAACGCTCCAAAGTTTGCCCTCGCAAAAAGCAGCACCCAAAACCAGTGTTCCTTTGTAAGGCTTTAATCAGGTACAAACGTCTACTGCCTCGCGATACAGGTTTCAGTTGCTCCACTCTTCATCGCCTGACGCGTTTCGAAGGAGTTTCCTTCTTCCTCAGAGGCTGGATGGAACAATTACGTGCACGCCTCCCACTTCCTGTTAAATGCATATTTCCACACCCCCCTGGATGGGAGGTCACATGGCACAGTGGAGCATTATGGGAGACGTAGTTTATTCATACTGTCCTTTGAAAATTTATCAGCCCACAGATGAGCCCGTGAGGCGTGCACGGGATGTATGACGTTAGAACGCATACATTGACAACGCGTACCTTTAAAACGCGTTCGTAACAACGAAAGTTGTTACCACGCATTGCGCTGGGGGGCGCAAAATTGATTAATTTAATTTACTATTCCAACACCAGTCCCCGTGGATAGTAGGGAAGGTGTTGGGATAGTAAATTAAATCATTTACTATCCTTGAGCGCCCCCCAGTGCAATGCGTGGTAACAACTTTCGTTGTTACGCCCGCGTTGTAAAGGTATTCCGTGGTAATGCTTGCGTTCTAAATGCTGCATACCCGTGCACGTAATTGTTCCATCCAGCCTCTGAGGAAGAAGGAAACTCCTTCGAAACGCGTCAGGCGATGAAGAGTGGAGCAACTGAAACCTGTATCGCGAGGCAGTAGACGTTTGTACCTGATTAAAGCCTTACAAAGGAACACTGGTTTTGGGTGCTGCTTTTTGCGAGGGCAAACTTTGGAGCGTTTATATATATATATATATATATATATATATATATATATATATATATATAGATATATATAGATATATATATATATATATAGATATATATATAGATATATTACGCTCCATGGGGTTGTCCAAGTATATATCTATATATATATATATATATATATATATATATATAGATATAAATTTCCGAAACGCGTCGGGCCTATTTCAAACACGCAACTGCCCATACCAACTAACGCTTTGGGGAAGGTGCACGCAGGCTCGGGTGCTACCCGCTACTTGGACAACCCCATGGAGCGTAATATATAGATATATATAGATATTATAGCTACAAAGCCTTATTCTTTCACTGTAATTTACACGTTATCTGTAACGAAACATAAAACAGAGAAACATTACTAAAATTGCATATACACATGTGGTCATCCAGACATATAACACAGTGAATTAAAAAACAAAGATGTGAGGTAAAACTGGAAATGTAACCAATTGTTCCTAGTGAAAACAATGAAACCATTCTAATGTGAACGCAGATGTTTATACCTTACACATTACAAATGTAAAAATCCATTTTTAATTAATCTTTCCATAATGCAGATGCTTTTTCTCTACAACCAGCCATCAATTCTAGGTGCACAAAGATCACTTTAGGGAGAGAATAATCAACCTAAGTGGACTGACAATTCTTCATCACAGTTGTGCCCTGCCGGTGGCAGTGTCTGATATTGGATTATTAATCAAGACTCTAGGCGCCTTAGGTCTTGCACTCTATTTCCTTCCCGTTCAGGTACCCCAAAAGAAGGTCAATAGATTGCCGTTCTGGTTGTGGTGTGTTTGGAATGCCTTGTTTTTGGGTACTGCTTATCTCCATTTTTGATAGCACGTAGGTGTTCTAAAATACGCTTTTTGACTTTGTGTATTGTGGTACCAATATACGATTTTTGGCAAGGGCAGCTTAGCACATACACAACGTGGTACGTATTGCATGAAAGATGTTTAACAATTTGGTATGGTTTACAATTGGGAGACAACTTACACTCTTTAAAGTTCTTACTGAATGGGATTGCTTTGCAGTTTACGCAGGTGTAGAAACTTTGTATGCCTGATGTTTGTGTCACTGGTGATAACAGGGCTTTGCAAAGAGTGACTTTGAGGTATTTGGCTTTTCTATATGTAATCTGCGGAAAGTACTCAATACTCATTGCTACATCTCTATCTTTTTCAGGACCTGCCAAAACTTCTCGAGTCCCCGTCTTACTTGTTTTGCTTGTCTATGAAACGTGGTGATCAACCTAATTTTTGTTCAGACTCATCCTTTAGTTTTTCTTTTTGTGTTAGTAATGCCTCTGTTGGCCTTTTCCCAATCTCAATGCTCGCTTTCTTTATCATTGAACGGGTGTACCCTCTTGGTAAAAATCTTCGGGTCACCAACAATTGCTCTGCCTTAAAGCCTGCCTCCGTGCTACAATTTCGTTTAGCACGTACAAGCTCTCCTAGAGGAAAACTTTGAAACAGAGTGTCAGGTTGACATCTTTGGGCATGTAAAAGACTATTGTCCACCTTTTCTTTACGAAACAAAACACTTTCAAGTTTATCACTATTAACTGTTAGCAATAAATTCGAAAATTCTATTTTATTTTTGGCAAAATTACTTGTGAATTTCTGATTTAACATATTGTTGTTTAGTGCATTAACACGCTGTTTGGCTGGGCACTGAAAACCTAGAGCATGATGATGAAGGCAGATGGTTACTCATGAACCTTAGTGATATCCCACTTTACATATTGAATGTATCAGGCCCTGAAGTGCTAATTTGCAATTTTAGAAAAATGTTTCATAGAAGCTTATGTTTTGCTCTAATACAAACCTTCTAGTGAAGTGGGGTGATTATAATCAACTCATGGACGGACCCCTTTATAGACAGACACATTATAATTAATACATCCATAATAAAACACAAAAATACCATTAAGTGCTCCATTTCTTCAAGAAGTCTAGTATATGCATGGCTACTTTATAATCCTGAATTTAAGGAAAACACTTTTAACTCGCCTGGAGAAAGTATATTTTATTAAGTCATAACATATTGGGATCTTAAGTTAATTCTGAGATAGGAGCCATTCTCATTTCGAATCCTGGTCCAGTTATTGCAGAGCTAGATTTGCAAGATGCCCAGTGTTATGGGGTGGAGATTTCGCAACTAGTTACTAAATTATACATTTTTTGTAGAAGAATTTTAACACTTTTCTAATGCATTCTTTAACATGTTCAGCAAGACACTACCTTTAATATTGTATGGGATGCCTTTAAAGCAACTGCCAAAAGTTGTATTGTCAATTTTGTTGCGGCCAAGAAAATAAAAGCCTCTACCATATCTACTTCTTTATTAAAATGAATTAAAGAACTAAATAATTAATTTCTTTCCCCTACTCATAAAAACATTCTAGCCTGCTTAACTCAGGCGAAACTAGAATTTAATAAAAAATCAATTGCTTGTGCAGTTGGTACTTTATTAAAGGTGAATGCAAAATATAATGGAACTTGTAATAAAGTAGTTAAACCAGTAGTCATTTACTTACATTATTTAAACATTGAAAAAGAAAAGTTCAAAATTAATATAATTCATAACTAGATTAACAATAGTTATTACATGGATTCTGGGACTCTCAGAATATTATAATCAATTATATTCTCATGAGAAGGTCCAAACTACTACCAAATTAGAATATATTTTTTTAATTCTATACCTAAATAAACTGTGGATCTTTCCACTTTAGCAAAAGATATTAATGATACCACACTGCTTGCATCTATTACCAAATTGCATTCCAACAAAGCACCAGGACATGATGGGTTTTCTGTTTAATTTTACCCAAGATTTCAGTACCAAAATGACTGTCACTATTTTTTCTTTCAATAAATGGTGCACAATGATCGCTTCTGCAAGCCATGCTTCACCCTTAAGAAGGAACAAGAACTACAAACTTGGGGGCATATTAGCAAGAACCTCGTTAAAATTATCGCTGTTTTAGCGGTAGGAAACTGCAGCTAAAACGGCGATAATGGGCTTGCTAATATGCGTTATAGAATTCCAATAGAAGCCCAGGTTAGATGTCCTGCCCATCTAACCTGGGCTTCAATTGAAATTCTATAACGCATATTAGCTAGCCCATTATCGCTGTTTTAGCGGCAGTTTCCTGCTGCTAAAATGGCGATAATTTTAACAAGGTTCTTGCTAATATGCCCCTTATTTCTCTTGTAAAGACAGACTGTAATATTTTTGCAAAAATACTAGCCATATGAAGGAATCAATATATTCCTGATTTAATTGGTTTGGAACCATCTGAATTTGTTAAATGGATGTACATTACGGAAAACTCTACGACGTTTCTGGAAATTATTTATGCTGCATCACAAAGTACCATACCACATGAGGCAGTAGACTGAACTTTAATGATGAAAGGGTTAGAATGGGATAGCATTGGCCATAGTATCTTGAAATAAATCGGCTTGGTTTCTTCATCAAATAAAACCGCTGTTTATGTAATAAATTACAGTCTGCCTGCTTTAATTTAAAAAGAAGTATATGACAAGGCTGCTGTCTATCCTGTCACTCTTCATTCTTGCTCATGAACTGTTATTGGAACAAATTTGTAGATCTAGTAATTTTTAGGTTATGAGAGTAAGGTTATAGAAGTTACATTTACGGACTACGCTGGTGATATCTTATTATTTACATCTGACCCCAACACTACTATACCAGCATTTTTTTCAACTGTTAAACAATTAGTCAGATGTGTGTGGTAATAAATTAAATATCAATAAATCTGAGGATTTGCCACTTAATAAATTCTGTTTTAGAGATATGTTTAAGGATTCTAGTTTTACCTGTTATTCTACAAGAATTAAATGTTTAGGTTATGTATTCTAATTCTATTAATGATACAATGTCAGTTAACCTTAAAGTAGTTAAACAAAAATGCATTAATTACTGAAATATTCTCTCTTTTTCTCTCCTGATTGGGCAGATTAGATACTATTAAGATGATTTTGTTCCATATTATTAATTTCCATTCATCAATGCATTCCTTGAAAATTACATAGTTTTTAAAAACCACTCAACACTTTTTTGATGGGAAAAGATCATGTATATCTCTATACAAATTTAAGAGATCCAAGGATACAGGTGGAGTTAATTTTCCTAATTTTATGAATTATCATTCCACTTTTATCCATTTGCAAAATTGGAATTCCTTGTCTCAAGTGTTTATTAAGGTTCTCACTGGTTGGCAAAAATTAGAACAAGCTTATGTGTTCCCATTCTCATTTAAGAACTTAGGGCCTGATTTATATATTGGCGCTACGTATACTCTGTCGCAATGCTCTATGAAAGTGATGAGACCCCCTCTGATATACTAATTTGCGGGTCAGGGAGAAGAGGGGAAATAAATTGTATAACAACTACTATAAACAAAACTCCCTCGTAACCTCTCTATTTTTTTAAGGGTTTTGGCCTCTTAAATTCTAACATGAGCATAATCAACACACAAATTTACATGTCTCTTATTTTCATTCTCTTTTTTATTTGTTATTTAAATTAATTTTTCATTATTGTATCTTTTTGACATTATTCTCATTAAAAAGTACAAAAAATCATTACTTATATACACAATTCAACAGTGAAATGTCGTGAAGAATAATTTACAAATTCATGTAATAATCTATATATGACCAGGTAGAGAACAAACAACAATCAATCCACACATACATACTTCACACACATTCATACCACAAAATATCTGTGCAATTTATCACGTTTCGTTGGTTCTTGTCTAATGCCCAAAACATGGTCACTACAAAATGTAGGATTTTACATAGACTTGGTCGACGCGTTACGGTGGCAGAAGAAAACAGTGAGAGCCACATTCATCAGGACCCGCCAGAAATATCAAATAGTGTTCTCTACACCCTGGTTCTTCCTGTAAGAATATATATAAAGAGAGACCCACAATAAATTGTTATGCCCATAAAAAATGCATTATTTGGACATTGATTGGATCAAACAGAACTTATTAACATATATACACACAATACCACCAGTGCCAACTTATACCCAAGACGGATGCACTTAACTTACATTAATACACACTATCATTTTTTCTTTTTTTTCCTTCCCCCTCTCTTTTTTGCCCCCACTTATTCGGGGCAATGATGTATTCTATTATACCTTTCACAGTGACTTGTAAATCCTATTTAATCCGGACTTTTCCATTACTTTTATGGAATATAATTTGGTTTAAAATACATTCCTCTTCCTGTTTAGCAAGTATTACACAGACATAGCTCTTTTTTTTACAATAGGTTATTCATAACTCCTCTTTCTCTTTACAAATTAAAACCCTCCAATGATAGCAATTGTTGATCTTGTATCAAAGATATTAGATAGTAGTGTTATACTGCATTTGTTTTTTGATGTCCCAATATTAGGCTGTTTTGACTACAAGTCTGAGAAACAAATTACAGATATATGTTCTGTTAAATTACCAATTTTTCAAACATATTTTTTTAGGAGGATCCTTTAAAGCTTGGAATGTTGATTGTATGAGAGGAAAGTTTGCAGATCTTCTCATTGCTATTGCTTTGCTCATAGTTACTTCAAGTTGGAAGGATGCTACAAAGATCACTTTTACTAGAAGGTATGTTGTTTTCACAGACTGGATAGGCTCTTCCTCTGTAAACGTGATGGTCAAAAGAAATTTGTTGTGGAGGTCATTAGCCTTCTTTCTATCTAAACTTGTTAACAGAACCTCCAATGAGAAAGTGGCTTTTGATCCTCATTGATTGATTTGTAAAAGTATATTGTTAATCCTGTACTTTTTTTTGCATTATGTATTTGGCATAAATTCCATTTGTTTGTCACCTTTTATATCACAGAAATGTTTATTTTTCTCTCATTTATTTTTCTTTACATCCCGAAAATCATAAAATGCTTTCATTTATTTTTCACTCAAACCATAATAATAATAAGCGAGTTATTGCTATTAGAATACTTTGAAACGAGTATTAACATAGTCTTATTATTTATTGTTATTCCTTAAGCAAACTGTGTTTTCCCCTTTGTTCACTAACTACAATAAAGTATTCTTAAACAAAAAAATACAAAGTTCTTTAAGATTATTATTATTCATATTTTTATTGTTATTGTTGTTATTATTATTAGTAACTATAATAATAATATTCATCATCATAACAATAATAATAATGTTTTTTTTCTGCCTGCAATGCTTTAATTATCTCACTTTCACTTGTTCCCTAGCATGTGAGTTTGGTTCCTCTCACAGTTGCTAGATTGTGCTCTAACCTCTTTTACATTAGGCTACCAGTGGAAGTCTCTCCTTTGTTGCCCTCTAGCTCTAGCCACAGCTACATGGTTGCCCCTGTGGCTGTCTGTGTTTCTGTGAGTGCTGATACCACAGAGGTAGGAGGGCCTTATCACTCACTGTGTGAAGCTGCATGACATAACAACATGCCCAGGGAATGCTGGTATCTTTTCAACCCTCTGGTGACAGCATAAGTATAGTAATTCCGGATAAAATGCTGGCTTTGGTGTGTGTGCAGTTATGTGCAGGTTAATGGGACTCTTCTTTGCTTGCCCTTAAGACGGGGGCCCAAAAGACTCTCTTTGTAACCAGTGTAGAGGTGACACAGACAGAGTTCTGGGGTACTAGCCAACTGACACACAAGCGCCTCAAGGCCTATTTTCATTAACACCCTTTCAGCGCAGAGATGCATGGATGCATGCTGTGGGTGCACTGAGTGGCACACTACAGGGAAGTACTAAGAGTATTACATTAAGCACAATACTTTAACTTGAAACGTAGCTTTCTAAGAACCTCTCTGATTAGCCATGTTACCCTTAAACTTAACTCTGATAATAATGGCACGCATCAAAGAAGGTTCAGTTGTTCCGGTCTCAACCCAAATGTTTAGCTCACGTAGCATACAGCTACAGGAGGAGCCCCACAGGTCCGTGTGCACTGCATGGAGTGCTGTGATCTCTTAATACACACACTCTTATAAAGATTAAAGTATAATTTGCAGTTCTGTATTACATTCAAGTTTGTTTTGTTGACTTAAGCACATCCTTGTAATACCGGCTCTTCGCACGTGAGGCTCCAAGTCTTTGCCTGCTCATGCTTTGGCTTGCCACAATCCTCATTTTGAACCATTTCAGCTCTATTATTGATTTCATTCATCTTAAGAGCTGATGTTCCTACCTTCAATAGAAACCACAGTACTGAAAAATTATTTGGCATTAAGCACAGGTATGAAATTAACATTTCACAATTAAAACTAGTGAGGTTCACTAGAATAATTTTGTCAGCGGAAATTAAGAGCAATTGCACTTTATTCAGGTGATTAGTGTTGTTGTTTTCAAGTCCACTGTACATGCATGATTGCTACATGTGTTATCCTGATGAAGCCTTGCATAAATTGCAAACAACAAATATATTAAGAATCAGTTGTAGCATGCTTTATTAATGGATGATGATCAACACTGCAACAGGGTTGCTTGTAGACAGTTAGAAGGAGGTGGAGATATGTTACTCCCTTTTGAAAACCTTCACCCTGCCTCCCCTACTTTGAAAGGTGCAGGACATTTTTCACAAAGTAATTTGCATTTTTCAAAAAAGATCTCTATACAGTCACATAACATACAGTGAATGCTGAATCGTCAGAAAATCCTGAGTGGAAAAGTAAAATCTAAGAGCTTGTAACATGAAAATGTCCAGTACCACACATGAAACTCCCCATGGTAGAGACTTCATCCTCTATATGAAGTGCAAACAGAGGTTAAAACAAGCATTTACAAAAATATATCTGAAGCTAGTTTTAATGTACTTGCCAGTTCTATAAAGCACAGCACAGAAAATAAAATTATCTGTATATTACTTTGCAACCATAAAACCTCATCTTCTATACAGACTTAGTCAACACAAACATAGCTAGATCCAAGTCAAAAATAGAACTTCTTTGGGAAAAAAACCTCGGGCCAGATTCACAAAAGTAATCTGAGACAAAATCCTAACATTACGACTTTCGGTATGCACAGAGGGCATTTAAGAGTAGTAAAGTTAGGAATCCTAACTTTACTACTCCTAAATGCCCTTTCAGAATACCGAAAGTCGTCAAATTAGGATTTTGTCTCAGATTACTTTTGGGAATCGGGCCCCTTAAGTGTGCTTGTCTATATTGACTTATGGAAAAAAATATTCTCAAAAGTACATAGTACAATTTCCCCCAACCTAAACTAGAAAAAGTCTTAAAATTAAGATATTAGTTGTTGGTCTTGTAGTTATAAAAAATGTGACTTGATGAACATGCTTTTTCTATATCCACACATTTACAATTGTTAGCAACTAGTATAGAACCAAACTACTATCATATTTCAGGTAATATTCCTTTCAAACTTGTTAATATATTACTTGAAAGTCTAATTGATGACTTGACAGTTTTTCATTTAATAATTTATTGATATATATTTTATTAGTGATTGCTTTTCAACACATAATTTCAATTGAAAAATGTTTCAAACATTTCCTTTAAAACATGTTGGTAGGATGTTTGCCATCATCACAAGTTAGACAGGGTATATTTTACACCTATTTCAGCTTTAAAAATAGAAACATTATGGACTTCAATTACAGCTTATCCTAGCAACTCAAGTTCTGATTAGATGTTTATGCAAATTTCAGAATATCTCTTCAAACCAATTTGAAGAGATCTATTATAGAAATATTATATTCTCTGTCTCTTACACAATACATTATATGTTTTGTATATAACTTTTATAGTTACAATTGACTTGATCTACACCTGATTATTGGTATGAAGCATATATTATGTATACAATCAGTTACCATTATATGCTCATTTTATCTACTTTTTTTCCCTCTCCCTTATTTATTTTTCCCTCTTCAACCATTTCCCAGTCCTTCCCTTCCAAAGCTTTGTGCTAAATGGCATTATTGTATTGTTAGTTGTATTTTTTTATTTATCTCACAATATCTTTGTTTGATTATCTATTGATACTTGTATTAGCTATTTAATCTATTTTGTTATTCATATTTTTGAATTATGTTTAAGAAAGCTTTCAAACTTAAAACAATACACAAAGTATTTCCAAATATAACAGGATTTGCATTTTTCAACCCATTCCCCAAAACTCGGGGACATATGTCTTAGATTCTGTAGAAGTTAGATAAACGTGTACAATGACAGGTCCTTTACATATGTTTACTTACACTGGTTCCCTTCTTCCCTGAGCTTGTCTTTTTTTTCTCAAAATGATATGCATATGTGCCTTGGCACCATCACACCATGGTTGCCCACAACATGTCAAGGATTACCAAGATTGTGCCACAGTGAGCATATTACCTTGGACAGTCATCATTGTGCCAGCATATTGCTAGGAATTACCACATTTGTGCAGGGACAAGCATGTCGCTCCAGATTACCACCATTGTGTTATTGCCTGCATGTTACCAGGAATTACTACCTTTGTACGAGGGCCAACTTTTAATCAAGAATTCTTTTCATTATGCTAGGGCCAGAATGTTATAAAACATTACCACAACTGTGCCATTACCAATGTGTTGCCAATAATTAAAACCAATAAGCCAGGGCCAACAAGTTTCCAGGGATTCCCAGCACTGTGCCGGTGCCAGCATGTTGCCAGGGATTACCACCATTATGCAAGGGACTGCATGTCCTCAGGAGTGTGCCCATGCTGCCATTTTAACAGGAATTACCACCACCTCTCCAAGGCCAGCTTGTTGCCAGGAATGATCACAAATGCACAAGCCCTGAAATGCATGTTTTCAGGTATTGCTGCAATGTTCCCATGCCATCAGGTTGCCAGTGGTTACCATTGTTATGTCACAGCTGGAATTTCACTAGGAATTACCACCATTGTGTATGGGTCTGCATGTTGCCAGGGATTACCACCACTGTGCCAGGGTCAGCATTCTACCAGGAATTACTATCATTCTGCTGTAGTGAATATGTTGCCAGAGTTTAACACCACGGTACCAGGGTTGGCATATTGACAGGGATACAACAATCTCAAGAGAGTTATGCTACATAAAGGGACAGGGTATAAAAACCAAAAAACAAAGAAGACTTCCCTTTTCAAGAATATTTGTCAAAATTGCATGAATAAGCACATATCCCCATAAGCAAGAATAGGTTATAGTAAATGTTCCCTGGTCAAGGCAAACTGATAAGTTCTCTATGTGTAATAACACTATGTCC
Organism: Lissotriton helveticus; assembly: GCF_964261635.1. Lineage (NCBI taxonomy): Eukaryota > Metazoa > Chordata > Amphibia > Caudata > Salamandridae > Lissotriton > Lissotriton helveticus. Next base: position 956,614,744 of record NC_136059.1, on the reverse strand, counting down.
ACTCGACACTGCACAAGGCTAGCATCAATAGGTGAACAAAAAGCAATAAGTGAACAACAAAACAGTATGTGTCAAATATAAAAAAAACAAATATCATAAAAAGCCATTCTTATTGTTACTAAAGACTGTGTCTTTGTATTGTTTACTATTTAGACAACTAGTACATAAGGCAGATCATATCACAAGGTTATGTAACAAAAAATCACAATTCAATACTAAATATTTTTTAAAAAAAAGTTATAACACATATAGTTAAAATACTGTACATAATAGAATACTGTTATTGCATAGTTGTAATAGTGAACATGTCAAATGTGTAATTTCATTGATACAAGTCACGTATTACATAAATAATATAATCAATAATTCAATAAGATGAATCTACAATAAAACAGCGAGCTCGAAGGGAACTGGCTGACTCAAAGCATGTGTTGACGCAGTGTTTCAGTGAAACAGACAATATTCATCACCTTCTTGAGGACAAATTCTATTTAAAAACTTCTCTTAAAAAACTCTTTTAAATTAGAGTTGTAAAAGATCCAAAATGTTTTAAATGGAACATCCAGGTGGTGAACCTTGGATAATTGGATATCTTTGGGGTGCCTTTCTTTTTAAGAAGGACCAACGAGGTATGATAGATTAGTTAAGTGGTCTGTCAAATGTCTTAAATAAGTCCACTGTGGGGGCGTGTCAATTGCCCGTGATTAAAACAAGATACAAACGGTTTACCCTCCAATTATGCTGAACTCGATCCGATGCAGAATTAATCGCAAAACCTCCAGACCATAATTTCCGTCACGTCTGGGCCGGGTACAAAGGTATCACCAGATATTGAGGAGGGACGATAGACGAGTCGATGAGCCGTTCACTTTAGAGCCTGCACTTAGGTAGAGCTAATAAAAAAAAAGCCTAAACGCTAATTTGGTCACATTCCTACATTTTACTATGGGAGCATGCATTCCAGCTGTAAACCGGCCGTAATACGTGCTCTCATAGTAAAATGGGAGGTGTGGTTCATCCCTGCACCACACCTCAAGGTGCCTGCCACAAGGTGCAGGGATCAACGTGCCCCCTCGGCCTCCAACTGGAGGCTGTGCACCCAAAGGGGGCCCCACTGGGGGCCCCAAAGATGCTTTCCAACATGGTTTCCATGTCGGACAGACCAGCATGGAAACAATGTCGGACAAACCAGCATGGAAAACATGTCGGGAACCGTAATCATAATCTCAAGGGTGGAAACGCCCACCCTTCAGATTACTTGCCACATTCCAACTGGCGGATGGGCTCTCCGAGCCAGTCAGCCACCAACTCCATCAAAATGAGGAGGTCCGAAAGGAATCAGTCAGGCACATTACGATGCAGTTCGGACGGCTCGGACCGATGGTTAGAGCCTTCCGAACCACAACGTAATCGGCCCTTATGTGTCATAGTTGACAGATTTTCATTACCTGTATACAAGAATGCTATGAAGTTAATCCTATTCGCCTCCATAGACCATGACTTCTAATTGTAACAGTTATCACAGCAGCCTAAACAGAGGAGCAATGGATAAGGAGAAGAGAATACACTGATGCAAGACATTTGGAATTGCTAATGGAAGCATGCGATGAAAAAATTCCAGATTAGAAAAGAAACTTGTAACATTCATATCATAGTCAATCCTTCATCTAATTAATTCAAGCAACATGTTCTCTAACTCAGCCCTTTCTTCTCTAAAACGTAATGCAGGTTTCTCACTGAGAATATCAATCAATCAATCAATCAATCATGCCATTTGTATAGCGCACTACTCACCCGGGAGGCTCTCAAGGCGCTTGGGGGGAGGGGTATGCTAATGCTCGAACAGCCAGGTCTTGAGTTGTTTCCTGAAGGCGAGATGGTCCTGGGTCAGCCGAAGGTGGATGGGGAGGGAGTTCCAAGTCTTGGCAGCCAGGTAAGAGAAGGATCTTCCTCCGGCGGTGGCTCTTCGGATGCGTGGTACGGCTGCGAGGGCGAGGCTGGTGGACCGTAGCTGGCGGGTGTGCGTGTAGAAGGTCAGGCGGTCGTTGAGGTACTTGGGGCCCAGGTCGTGGAGAGACTTGTGTGCGTGGGTGAGGAGCCGGAACGTGATCCTCTTGTCGACGGGGAGCCAGTGCAGGTTCCTCAGGTGGCTGGAGATGTGGCTGCGTCAGGGGACATCCAGGATGAGTCGGGCGGAGGCGTTCTGGATGTGCTGGAGTTTTTTCTGTAGCTTGGCTGTGGTTCCGGCATAGAGGGCGTTTCCGTAGTCCAGTCGGCTGGTGACGAGTGCCTGGGTGACAGTCTTCCTGGTCTCGGTCGGGATCCAGCGGAAGATCTTGCGAAGCATACGCAGGGTGTTGAAGCACGATGAGGAGACGGCGTTGACTTGTCTGGTCATCGAGAGGGAGGGGTCCAGGATGAAGCCCAGGTTGCGTGCGTGGTCGGTTGGCTTGGGTGCGGTGCCCAGGGCTGGGGGCCACCAGGAGTCGTCCTAGGCGGAGGGCGAAGATCCCAGGATGAGGACTTCCGTCTTGTCCGAGTTCAGTTTCAGGCGGCTGTCCTTCATCCACTCGGCGACGTCTTTCATCCCTTCGTGTAGGCAGGTTGTGGCGGTGTCAGGGTCTCTGGTGAGGGAGAGGATCAGCTGGGTGTCGTCGGCGTAAGAGATGATGTTGAGGTTGTGCTGGCGTGCGATGGCTGCGAGAGGTTTCATGTAGATGTTGAAGAGGGTGGGGCTGAGTGAAGATCCTTGCGGGACGCCGCAGATGACTTCGGTGGCCTCGGAGCGAAACGGGGGGAGGCAGACTCTTTGTGTTCTACCGGCGAGGAACGAGATGATCCACTCCAGTGCCTTCTCTTGGATACCGATGTTGCTGAGGCGCTGGACTAGGGTGCGGTGGCAGACTGTGTCTAACGCAGCGGAGAGGTCCAGGAGGATGAGGGCCACTGTTTCCCCCTTGTCGAGCAGAGTCCGGATGTCGTCGGTGGCTGCAATGAGGGCGGTCTCGGTGCTGTGGTTGGCTCTGAAGCTGGACTGCGAGGGGTCGAGGGATCCGTTCGTCTCAAGGAAGGCGGTCAGCTGTCTGTCGACGATCTTCTCGATGACTTTAGCAGGAAAAGGGAGGAGCGAGATGGGGCGGAAGTTTTTGAGATCGGTGGGGTCCGCTGTAGGTTTCTTCAGGAGGGCGCTGATCTCGGCGTGCTTCCAGCTCTCCGGGAAAGTGGCGGTGTTGAAGGAGGCGTTGATGATGTTCCGGAGTTGGGGTGCGATGGTGGAGTCGGCCTTGTTGAAGACGTGGTGTGGGCAGGGGTCGGTCGGTGATCCGGAGTGGATGGTGTTCATCGTGCGGGCTGTGTCTTCGGTGGTCACCGTGGTCCAGGTGCGAAGGGTGGCGGGCGTTGGTTTGACGGTTGGGTGCGTGGGTGGGGTGCCGAAGCTGTTGTGGATGTTGGCGATCTTGCGGTGGAAGAACGAGGCGAGGGAGTCGCAGAGGTCTTGTGACGGAGTGATGTCGTTGGTGCCGGTGCTGGGGTTGGAGAACGCCTTGACGATAGTGAAGAGATCTTTGCTGTCGTGGGCGTTGTTGTCCAGTCGTTCCTTCAGGGATTTCTTCTTGGTGGTGCGGATGAGCTGGTGGTGCTTGCGGGTAGCGTGTTTGAGGGCAGTCATGTTGTCGGTGGTCCGGTCGAGGAGCCAGGCTTTCTCGAGGGTGCGGCAGGTCTTCTTGGAGTCCTTGAGGTCGTCGGTGAACCAGGATGCCTTCTTGCTTCTGGGTCTGCTGGGAGGGTTCTTTAGTGGCGCGAGGTCGTCGACGCAGGCGGTCAGCCACTGTGTGACGTTGCGGGCTGCTTCGTTGGGGTCCGTTGTGTTGGCGGGTGGGCTCTGGCTGAGGGAGGTGGTGAGCTGGTCTGCGGTGATCTTGCTCCAATTCCTGTGAGGTACCTGTTGCGGGTGGTGGTGGGTCGTGGATCTTTTGAAGCTGAAGTGGACGCAGCTGTGGTCGGTCCAGTGGAGTCCGGTGGCGTGGCTGAAGGTGATGTACTTGCTGGAAGAGAAGACGGGATCAAGCGTGTGGCCGGCGTAGTGGGTGGGGGTGTTGACCAGTTGCTTGAGTCCGAGGTTGGCGAGGTTTTCCAGCAGGGCAGTGGTGTTGCGGTCCTTGTTGTTCGCCAGGTGGAAGTTGAGGTCCCCGAGGAGGATGTAGTCAGTGGAGGGGAGGGCGTGCGGGCTGATGTCTTCGCTGAATTGTGTGCGTGGTCCCGGGGGTCTGTAGACGAGGGTGCCTCTGAGGGTCGTCTTAGGGTCGGTGTGAATCTGGAAGTGGAGATGTTCGGCTCCGGCGAAGGAGTCGTTGGCGTCGGTCGTGATGCGGATGGTGTTCCTGTGGACGATGGCGATGCCACCTCCGGTCTGGTTGATGCGGTCCCTCCTGATGATATTGTACCCGTCCGGGATGGCGATGGCGATGTCGGGTGCAGAGGAGGCGTTCATCCAGGTTTCCGTGAGGAAGGCGACGTCCGGTGATGTAGCGTCGAGGAGGTTCCAGAGTTCCACGGCGTGTCTGTGGACGGAGCGGGTGTTGATCAGGATGCACTTGAGGTGGTTGCTGCTGGTGTTTGTCTTGGCGGGTGAGGGGCAGGTTCGGAGGCAGGTGAACTTGCAGGTGCAGCAGGTGAAGGGTCCGTGGGTGCGTCTCGGGGTGGCTCGGCAGCAGGCGTGGGTCCGGCCGGCATTGAGTGCGTTGATAGTGGCGGCGTCGTAGGTCAGTCGGGTCGTCTTGCCTCGGCGGGGAGGGCCAGGGGTCCTGGCGCTGGTCGCGGGTCAGGCGCGGACGGGCGCAGACGGGCTTACCTTTGGCGCACCTTCGGCGCTCAATCGGCGCTCCCGCTGCGCAGTCGCTCTGGGGGCGTCATAAGTAAGGAGCAGGGAGGGAGGAGCAGCTGGGTGGCGGGAGCGGGGCGGCGAATGGTATCACAGGGGGGCTGGGCCGCAGGGAGGCAGCGGCGGGAAATTCCAAGAAGCGGGCAGCGGGAAATTCCCAGGAGCAGCGGGAAATTCCTCTGGAGCAGCGGGCAGCGAGCGAAGGAATCTGCAGGCAGGAGGCGGCAAAGGCAGGCAGGAGCGGCAGCAGTGAGTGGGGCGACCAAGCCCTGTGGAGGGCTGAGCGGTCACACTCTGTGGTCCCCTACGGTCCCCTTAAGTAAGGAGCCGGGAGGGAGGAGCAGCTGGGTGGCGGGAGCGGGGCGGCGAATGGAATCACAGGGGGGCGGGGCCGCAGGGAGGCAGCGGCGGGAAATTCCAAGAAGCAGCGGGCAGCGGGAAATTCCCAGGAGCAGCTGGAAATTCCCAGGAGCAGCGGGAAATTCCCAGGAGCAGCGGGCAGCGAGCGAAGGAATCTGCAGGCAGGAGGCGGCAAAGGCAGGCAGGAGCGGCAGCAGTGAGTGGGGCGACCAAGCCCTGTGGAGGGCTGAGCGGTCACACTCTGTGGTCCCCTACCGTCCCCTTAAGTAAGGAGCCGGGAGGGAGGAGCAACTGGGTGGCGGGAGCGGGGCGGCGAATGGAATCACAGGGGGGCGGGCCGCAGGGAGTCAGCGGCGGGAAATTCCAAGAAGCAGCGGGCAGCGGGAAATTCCCAGGAGCAGCGGGAAATTCCCAGGAGCAGCGGGAAATTCCCAGGAGCAGCGGGCAGCGAGCGAAGGAATCTGCAGGCAGGAGGCGGCAAAGGCAGGCAGGAGCGGCAGCAGTGAGTGGGGCGACCAAGCCCTGTGGAGGGCTGAGCGGTCATAAGAAAATAATGGTTATTATTTGTCCTCTGGTTACTATTTGTCCTCTTGAAAATCTTTGGAGTGTAGTTTTTGTGTTTGACTTACTAGAGAGTTCAATGTGCATAAGTTAAAAAGGAGTTTCATTTTTGTAAATCCAGGAAAAGTGATGATGAGTACAATGGCGACGATGAGAACACACAGTGAAAAATAGAATATGCCGAAAAAAATAATAGAAAATAGTGTGCAGACAATAGGGACACATATACAAAGGCTTGAAATGGTAATGATCAAGAGAACAATCTGAGAAGACAAGATAGTGCAAGAGAACAAAGTCAAGGTTCCAATCTGACACTCCTATAGCCAGACACTGGCTCCACGATGATCCTCCGATGACAGCAAAACACGAATGGCTTTGAGAAGCTACAAAACTGTGAATTTGCTCACCTTTTATACAATCACAATCCAATATGGCTGCTGCATCTGCAATCCTGTTTAACAAACGTACAAGTTAGCTTTGACTTTGTTACGGCTTTCAAGGCGGAGCATGAGATCCTTACTTTGGACCCAAACATCCTCATATCTACATCTCCAAATGCAGCAAGTATTTAACAAATACCATTTGGATTTGACATTTCCTGTAACTCAATAGTTATTAACATTGCTACATCATGTAATAATGACACATGGACACACCACTTGCACACAAACAAACGCACACATACAAACTCTCACATGCTTGCACACAGACATGGTGCAGATTTCTTTTTTTTTATTTAACTTATTTCCCACAAGTCCTGCTTGCTCCAGCAGCCCTGCCTCCCATCTCCTGGCCTCACGCAGATTTCGATCAGTACCTCTATAAGGAGGGGGGAGGAGCATCTTGGCAGGCATTTGTCAGGATGACGTGTGGTGCAACAGGCGTGGAGGGTAGTGGGCATATGGGGAGTGAGCTTCTTCTTCCCCGCTCCTGGTGCTGCTCCAGTGGCCCTGCCTCTTCTCTTCTCACCCTGCTCCTAGGAGAGAGAGGGGACCACATCAGGCAGTCTGGAAAAGAAGAAAACAAGGGGGAAAACAACTCAGCAGGGGACTGAGTGTGAATAATTAACAGGGAGCATGATGGAAAGGAGAATGGGCCTAAGTCCCTGACTGTGGGGGGACGAGTGGGGCGAGGATGTCAGCAACAATGAGGTGTTCTGGGGAGATGAGGTGTCAGGCACAATGGAGTCATTGGCAGAGGGATTCTCCTCCTCGAGTGTCCCAGCTGAATTTCCAGCTTTGGTCTGGGGGCAGTTTGTAAGTTGTAGGCTAGATAATCCATCACTTTGAAAAAACCTTAAAAGAGAAACAACCATTGGCAAGACTACTTGGAATTGCTTTGCAATGCTGTTAGCTTGCCACTATTGTCTTTGCCAATGCTTTTAAAATGACTCTGCCCTTAAAAATACCAATGCAGATGCCAGCCATATTGTAATTGTAGTGTCCAAGATAGCAGTCGCCAATATATGTCTAAAGACAATATTCACATCTATTTTGGAAGTATAGAGAATAAAATTCGGCCAGCTGGTAATTTGTTTTCTGTAACTCTAAGATGGTCAGCACATTGTTTCTTTGAACGACCCAGAAGTCTTCCAATCATTGTCTACACACAATATAATAGGCATTTTTAGAAGCATGGGAAATACAATTCCAAGATTGTCAGTCACTGCTATTTGTTTTGTCAATGTTGGTGCAACTTCAAAAACCTTTCAAAGTCAACAGCGATAACCTATGAGCAGTGGGCAGCAGAAGAAGAGAGCATAAGGTAGAAGAGGTGTGGGCAGGGGCGGCTCCTCTGCTATGGCAGAGGAGTGTTGACCCACTGCTGAAAAGCAGCAGTCAGAATAAAAATAAAATAACAACAAAATGGCTTTATTGTTGTTTTATTTTTACTTTCAGTTTGCCAAGTCTAAGGCAGCGGGTCAGGCCATGCTACAGCATCACACAGCAGCGGGAAGAGTGGTAGGCACTGAAAGTGCGCATGTTAGTTTAGCAGGCTGTCATAGGCTGGCCAAACCAACATGCGCACTTGGATATCTCCAGGCTGTTCCTTGGAGATATCCTAGTGCTCAGGGGCCAGGCTCTGAGACCCTGCTGGAGTGCAAAACCACCCTCTCAATCCAATCCCAGCTGGGGATTGAGTGCAGGACGGGAGCAGAGGGCAGCGAGGCACGGCACAGGAGCAGAAGATCGCAGGGGCCAGCAGGAATGGTACGTATATATATTTTTTTTCCCGACCCCCTACCTCGGATTGACAGCAGCCACTGCTGGGTGTGGGAGGGTAGACAGTGAGAGTGAGAAAGAAAGAGAGAATGAGTTCCATATTGTTTGATGTCAAAGGGAGGGGGCCAGACAAATGCCACGGTAAAGGGTGGGGGCAGCAGCGTATTACTTGGGTGGGTGAGATAGAGACACTGAAGTGAGAGAACATGTGTTCCAAAAGCATGCACACAAGAGATTAAGAGAGAAACAGAAAGAGAGAGAGAGAGAGAGAGGGGGGAGAAGGAGAGGGAGGAAGAAGCAGAGCATGCACTACCATGGAGCACCAAATCACAAATGTTAGTAAAAATAAGAAAGAAAAATTATATCCTAATTATTTCCTAATATGAGCATTGAAAGGATACAAGTCAACCAATCTATAACTATTACATTTTAGAGGGGTGGGGCAAATACAATAGCGTGGAAAACCATGAAATTTGGAGCAGGAAATTGAAAGGGACAAAGAAGCCATTCAGTCATGAATAATAAGCAACTGATCCAAACGTGCTCTATGCAGTATTGTATACAATCCTGTCACAAAGATGCAGGTTTAGATCTCAAGCAGACCTTCTAGGAATTTGGGAATATTTACTTCCAAATTTAGATATTAAAATGCATAGAGTTTCTTTCAATTCTTTTGATACGTAAAGAAAAGGATAATGATAAACACAAATATTCAAAAAACTGTAGTTAAACAAAGATTTGATTAAAAAAATGTAATTCTAGTTTCTTTGCGACCGAGAAATAACAGCCATCACATGTTTTGCACTACTACACAAGTTGTGGAGCACAACGTTTAAAAAGTAAAAAAAAACATTTTAACTCTCAAAATATATATATTGTGCTTAACAAAACAAATGACAGCAAAACCACTACTTAAAGTACAATAACCAGATTTTTTCACATTCAGATTGTTTTCCATCGTCTTTATTCACAAATTCTTCAAGTGTTTGGATAAGACAGGATGACATGTCCAAAACAACACAGCCTACGCGTTTCGTCCCTATTCACACGGGTCTTCTTCAGGGCTCACGTGTTTCTTCAGTGAGTTTAGCACGTCTTAGCCAAGCCAAAAAGCACTATCAAATTTTGTTTGTGGTGTCCTATTCACTCCCACACTTTCTTTATATTTCAAAAGTCAGGCAGTCAACATGTTACTTAAAACCATTTTCTTTCAGCTTCAATTTGAACGGCCCATTCCAGCGCACGTCAATGCTCAAAGAAGCGTGTAATGCCTTCTATTCCTCTCACCTCTCTTCTAATTTGGTTTGTGCCATTCACCAAGAACATACAGTATGTTTATGCCCAGAACAAATAATTTTTGTTTTATTGGTAGCTATTTTCACTTTGTTGGTGTCACAATCTTTTAAGACCATCAATTTTCCTCTCTAGTCCTGTCGGAGTTAGATACGCTGCTGTACAACATGGCTAAAAGACATTTGTAAAGACAATAGCTTTTGAGTAGGCAAGACCTATTGGCTTTGTCAATGCTTGTTAACAAAGTTTTAATTAAGTCTCCCTTCCAGGAATGTTGAATTATTTCACTCAAGATGCTCCATCTATAAAGTTGTGCCAACCTATCTGGATTTCGCTCCTTATACACAGGCAGGAATGCAGTCTGAGCCAGCTATGGTCGAGCCTGTCAGCCCTGCTGATCTCGCTGCGAGGAATGGGTGGGACTTGGCAGAGAAGGAGTATAGGAATCATCATTCTCTTGCACTAGAGTGATTCACGTTGTAGTGTTTTGGGTGTCCTTGACCTCTACTTCCGGGCTACTCACCAGGGCTCTTCTGGTCCAAGGCAGGCTCTCGGCGTCTCCTTTGGCCATCGTGGGGTTAGCGGTATCTCCTATGCAGCTCCTGCCTCGCCGTCTCCACTCAGTATCCTGTTCTCCGACGTGGCACCCAGGGCCGGACTGACTACCGGGCAGTTTGGAATGCTGCCAAGCTGGGGCTGATTTAATTGCAGTGGGGGCTGATTTAGTTCATGGAGACCTGCGTGTGCTTCGAAATAATGAAAGCAAAACGAATTTCGTTTAGTACACACAGGTCCCCATCAACGAAATCAGCCGCCAGCTCAGCAACATTCCAAACTGCCCGGTAGCCAGTCCGGCCCTGGTGGCACCTGCCTCTCTGTCTCCGCTCTGTATCCTGTTCTCGACGTGGCTCCCGCCTCCCTGTCCCTTTTCCGCTTCCCATTCCCGATGCAGCTCCTGCGACGGTTCGCTTCCAGCCCACGTAGTAACCTAAAAAGAAAAAGAAAACCAACAACCAGTTAATCTGCAATTACAGTAACGGTGCTTCCAGCACCTGTAATCTGTTATTTAAAAGTCAGATAAAGGGCACTTATCTGAGAATTGCTCTATCATCTCTGGAGATCTGCCTTTTCTTATGTTTGGTACAAAAGGGGGTGGTGATGGACGGAGCATCTGAACCAATCAAACACTCACACCCAGTCAAAAGATCTGGGTTTGATCCATCACCATTCTTTAGCCCACTCTGCCACCCCAGTTCAGACATGGCTATATGCAAATCAGTCTGACCCTGTGCCTCATGGGAACAGTCCAGCCCGAACTGCCAAGCCATGCCTTCCCTGGACCGTAAACAAGCTTCCGAGGACCATTTTCTGCCATTCCAGCCGTCTTCAGCCCGGCTTGATTGAATCCAGTGGCAAAGTGAGCAAGGGACTCACGTCTGAGCATACCCTGCCACACTTACGGTGGCCAAAGCGGTACAAAAGGGGGTGGTGATGGACGGAGCATCTGAACCAATCAAACACTCACACCCAGTCAAACGATCTGGGTTTGATCCATCACCGTTCTTTAGCCCACTCTGCCACCCCAGTTCAGACATGGCTATATGCAAATCAGTCTGACCCTGTGCCTCATGGGAACAGTCCAGCCCGAACTGCCAAGCCATGGCTTCCCTAGACCGGAAACAAGCTTCCGAGGACCGTTTTCTGCCATTCCAGCCGTCTTCAGCCCGGCTTGCTTGAATCCAGTGGCAAAGCGAGCAAGGGACTCACGTCTGAGCATAGCCTGCCACACTTATGGTGGCCAAAGCGGTACAAAAGGGGGTGGTGATGGACGGAGCATCTGAACCAATCAAACACTCACACCCAGTCAAAAGATCTGGGTTTGATCCATCACCGTTCTTTAGCCCACTCTGCCACCCCAGTTCAGACATGGCTATATGTAAATCAGTCTGACCCAGTGCCTCATGGGAACAGTCCAGCCCAAACTGCCAAACCATGCCTTCCCTGGACCGGAAACAAGCTTCCGAGGACCAGTTTCTGGCATTCCAGCCGTCTTCAGCCCGGCTTGCTTGAATCCAGTGGCAAAGTGAGCAAGGGACTCACGTCTGAGCATACCCTGCCACACTTATGGTGGCCAAAGCGGTCAAAAGGGGGTGGTGAAGGACGGAGCGTCTGAACCAATCAAACACTCACACCCAGTCCAAAGATCTGGGTTTGATCCATCACCGTTCTTTAGCCCACTCTGCCACCCCAGTTCAGACATGGCTATATGCAAATCAGTCTGACCCTGTGCCTCATGGGAACAGTCCAGCCCGAACTGCCAAGCCATGCCTTCCCTGGACCGGAAACAAGCTTCCGAGGACCGGTTTCTGCCATTCCAGCCGTCTTCAGCCCAGCTTGCTTGAATCCAGTGGCAAAGTGAGCAAGGGACTCACGTCTGAGCATACCCTGCCACACTTACGGTGGCCAAACCGGTACAAAAGGGGGTGGTGATGGACGGAGCATCTGAACCAATCAAACACTCACACCCAGTCAAAAGATCTGGGTTTGATCCATCACCGTTCTTTAGCCCACTCTGCCACCCCAGTACAGACATGGCTATATGCAAATCAGTCTGACCCTGTGCCTCATGGGAACAGTCCAGCTCGAACTGCCAAGCCATGCCTTCCCTGGACCGGAAACAAGCTTCCGAGGACCGGTTTCTGGCATTCCAGCCGTCTTCAGCCCGGCTTGCTTGAATCCAGTGGCAAAGTGAGCAAGGGACTCACGTCTGAGCATACCCTGCCACACTTATGGTGGCCAAAGCGGTACAAAAGGGGGTGGTGATGGACGGAGCATCTGAACCAATCAAACACTCACACCCATTCAAAAGATCTGGGTTTGATCCATCACCGTTTTTTAGCCCACTCTGCCACCCCAGTTCAGACATGGCTATATGCAAATCAGTCTGACCCTGTGCCTCATGGGAACAGTCCGGCCTGAACTGCCAAGCCATGCCTACCCTTGACCGGAAACAAGCTTCCGAGGACCGGTTTCTGGCATCCCAGCCGTCTTCAGCCAGGCTTGCTTGAATCCAGTGGCAAAGTGAGCAAGGGGCTCACATCTGAGCATACCCTGCCACACTTATGGTGGCCAAAGCGGTACAAAAGGGGGTGGTGATGGACGGAGCATCTGAACCAATCAAACACTCACACCCAGTCAAAAGATCTGGGTTTGATCCATCACCGTTCTTTAGCCCACTCTGCCACCCCAGTTCAGACATGGCTATATGCAAATCAGTCTGACCCTGTGCCTCATGGGAACAGTCCAGCCCGAACTGCCAAGCTATGCCTTCCCTGAACCGGAAACAAGCTTCCGAGGACCGGTTTCTGGCATTCCAGCCGTCTTCAGCCCGGCTTGCTTGAATCCAGGGGCAAAGTGAGCAAGGGACTCACGTCTGAGCATACCCTGCCACACTTATGGTGGCCAAAGCGGTACAAAAAGGGGTGGTGATGGACGGAGCATCTGAACCAATCAAACACTCACACCTAGTCAAAAGATCTGGGTTTGATCCATCACCGTTCTTTAGCCCACTCTGCCACCCCAGTTCAGACATGGCTATATGCAAATCAGTCTGACCCTGTGCCTCATGGGAACAGTCCAGCCCGAACTGCCAAGCCATGCCTTCCCTGGACCGGAAACAAGCTTCCGAGGACCGGTTTCTGGCATTCCAGCCGTATTCAGCCCGGCTTGCTTGAATCCAGTGGCAAAGTGAGCAAGGGACTCACGTCTCAGCATACCCTGCCACACTTATGGTGGCCAAAGCGGTACAAAAGGGGGTGGTGATGGACGGAGCATCTGAACCAATCAAACACTCACGCCCAGTCAAAAGATCTGGGTTTGATCCATCACCGTTCTTTAGCCCACTCTGCCACCCCAGTTCAGACATGGCTATATGCAAATCAGTCTGACCTTGTGCCTCATGGGAACAGTCCAGCCCGAACTGCCAAGCCATGCCTTCCCTGGACCGGAAACAAGCTTCCGAGGACCGGTTTCTGGCACTCCAGCCGTCTTCAGCCCGGCTTGCTTGAATCCAGTGGCAAAGTGAGCAAGGGACTCACGTCTGAGCATACCCTGCCACACTTATGGTGGCCAAAGCGGTACAAAAGGGGGTGGTGATGGACGGAGCATCTGACCAATCAAACAGTCACACCCAGTCAAAAGATCTGGGTTTGATCCATCACCGTTCTTTAGCCCACTCTGCCACCCCAGTTCAGACATGGCTATATGCAAATCAGTCTGACCCTGTGCCTCATGGGAAAAGTACAGCCGGGCTGAAGACGGCTGTAATGCCAGAAACCGGTCCTCGGAAGCTTGTTTCCGGTCCAGGGAAGGCATGGCTTGGCAGTTCGGGCTGGACTGTTTCCATGAGGCACAGGGTCAGACTGATTTGCATATAGCCATGCTCCGTCCATCACCACCCCCTTTTGTACCGCTTTGGCCGCCATAAGTGTGGCAGGGTATGCTCAGACGTGAGTCCCTTGCTCACTTTGCCACTGGATTCAAGCAAGCGGGGCTGAAGACGGCTGTAATGCCAGAAACCGGTCCTCGGAAGCTTGTTTCCGGTCCAGGGAAGGCATGGCTTGGCAGTTCGGGCTGGACTGTTGCCATGAGGCACAGGGTCAGACTGATTTGCATATAGCCATGTCTGAACTGGGGTGGCAGAGTGGGCTAAAGAACGTTGATGGATCAAACCCAGATCTTTTGACTGGGTGTGAGTGTTTGATTGGTTCAGATGCTCCGTCCTTCACCACCCCCTTTTGTACCGTTTTCTTATGTTTGGTCACCTGAATTTTCCTGTAAAGATAAATATAGAATAGTCTATATTCCTGGCGTTAAGGATAAACAAGGTAGTCTCATGTAAACTAACTAGTTGCTAGATATGTTGTTTTGTTTAACTGTAAAGAAGCTTCCTCCAAGTTTAACTTAGGTGGGTTTCATTTCAAAACTTGATAATATTTTATTGCATTTTGGGGCCTCTATTTTATTGGTCTTTCTCCTTTCTACATAGCCAGAACATTTGATCTTTTCCCAAGACACTTTAAGTTGCTACATAAAGAAGAGGGGAATCATTCAGGTAGGAAGAAAGCCAAAACACTGTTGAAACACTACTATTTTTCTTCCCTTTATCATATACTCAATGTACCTTTTGTTGTGTCACATTTAGGAACCTTACCTGATTGACTGGCCTTACGTTTACTATGAGACAAATATTATCTATACCCATATTTTTCCCCCACTTCCCCTGATTACCATTGTTGCTTTGACGCTGTTGGGGGCAACTGGTAAATAGGGGAAGATGGGGCCTTCATCTTGCATATCGTTCCTGCAGAAACATGGGTAAGAGTCTGACAGCTGCCTTAAAGAGATTCATTGACTTAACTGTTTTAGCAAACCCTTCCACAGTTATGTACTCCAGGAGCTCATCATCAGCAATATAAGTAGCTATCTGCTTAAGAAGCATCACAGCCCCCTAGATGGATAGATGATATTCAATATTTTGCGCTCCACAGATTGTTACAGTGTTTGCCTGCCCATATTGCAGCACAACAAGCAAGGATTCCTTACCTAAATGATGTTCAGCACCTCTTCCTTTTAATAAAAAGAAAATCTGATTCTTTTTTCTGTTATAGCCTGGCGATACTGCTACATTTACCCTTAACACCTCAAAGCCAATTGTTTCCTTTTTTAAATGCTCTGCAGTCTTTATCAAACTAAGGATTACACCTATTAACATAGATGCATCCCCGATGAGACCATTGGTAACTATTTAGTTGTTTCTGGAAGCATCCTGCTACTTAGAAAAAGATATGCTCATACCATCAAAGAGGGCCCATTGCCTCACCCTCTACATTGTTTTTAATCAATTTAGAAACTATTACTGCTTTATTAAGGATGATTTCAGATCAATCAATCAATCAATCAATCATGGAATTGAAAGCGTGCAACTCACATGTGGGGGTCTCAAGGCACTGAGGGGGGGATACGCAGATCTGTTCAGCCGAAGAGCCAGGTCTTAAGAGTCTTCCTGAAGTTGTTCATGGAGGGGGCACGTCTGATGTCTGCTGGTAGGTCGTTCCAGGTCTTGGCTGCGATGTGAGAGAACGATCTTCCACCTGCTCTGGCTCTGTGGATGCATGGGGTTTCGGCCAGTGCGAGGTTGGAAGATCGGAGGTTCCTTTTGGGTACGTGGTAGTTGAGTCTGTTGTTGAGGTATTTGGGTCTATTGTTGTGTAGGCATTTGTAGGCGTGGGTGAGGACTTTGAAGGTAACTCTCTTCTCCACGGGGAGCCAGTGGAGTCTCCGTAGGTGTTGGCTGCCAGGGGATGCCGAGGACGAGTCTGGCCGCGGTGTTCTGTATTGTCTGGAGTTTGCAGAGTAGGGACTTGTTGATGCCGGTGTAGAGTGAGTTTCCATAGTCCAGTCTGCTGATGATGAGTGTGTGGGCGACTGTCTTCCTTGACTCAGGGGAGATTCATTTGAAGATCTTGCGAAGGATACAGAGGGTGTTGAAGCAGCTGGAGGTGACAGCGTGAGTGATGAGTTGAGTACAATGGTGAGGTTTTGGGCGTGGTCTGAGGGGGTAGGTGGGCTTCCGAGGGCAAGGGTCCACCAGGTGTTGTCCCATGCTGACGGGGTGGTTCCAAGGACGAGGACTTCTGTCTTCTCGGCGTTGAGTTTGAGGCAGCTGTTGGTCATCCAGACTGCGACGTCTTGCATTCCTTTCTGGAAGTTGAGTTTTGCTGTGGTGGGGTCTCTGGTGACGGAGAGGATGAGTTAGGTGTCGTCGGCGTAGGATACAATGGTGAGGCCGTGTTGTCGGACGATGGATGCGAGGGGGGTCATGTAGATGTTGAAGAGGGTCGGGCTCAGAGATGA
Organism: Lissotriton helveticus; assembly: GCF_964261635.1. Classification (NCBI taxonomy): domain Eukaryota; kingdom Metazoa; phylum Chordata; class Amphibia; order Caudata; family Salamandridae; genus Lissotriton; species Lissotriton helveticus. Next base: position 956,598,511 of record NC_136059.1, on the reverse strand, counting down.
CCCCTGTGGGACTCCGCGGGTGATTTTCATGGGGGCGGAGAGAAAGGGTGGTAGTCTGATCCATTGGCTTCCTCCAGTGAGGAACAATCGCATCCAGTCCAGGGCTGTTCCTTGTATGCTGGCATCGTGTAGTCTGGCGACTAGTGTGCAGTGAGAGACAGTGTCGAAGGCTGCTGACAGGTCGAGTAGGAGGAGGGCTGTGGAGTGACCTTGGTCCAGGAGGGTGCGGATGTTGTCTGTGGCAGTGAGTAGGGAGGTCTCAGTGCTATGGTTGCTTTGGAATTTGGATTGGGATGGGTCTAGGACGGCGGTCTTTTTGATGAAAAAAGTGTCAGTCCCCTGTTGACTGTTTTTTCCACCACTTTTGCTGTGAAGAGGAGGATCGAGATGGGCCAGTAGTTCTTGAGGTGGGGGGGGGTCGGCCGTGGGCTTCTTGAGCAGGGGCCTGACTTCTGCGCACTTCCAGTCATCTGGGAAGGTGCCTGTTTTGAAGGTGGTGTTGATGGTGCGTTGTAGTTTCGAGTATGATGGTGTCTGCGGCTCTGTGGTAGATGTGCGGGGCAGGGATCAGTGGGGACCCCCGAGTGGATGCCTTTCATGGTCGTGGTGGTGTCATCAGTCTTGATCGGTGTCCAGTTGGAGATGGTGGGTGGACTGGTGTCTCTGGGGGGGCAGGGAGAAGGCTGTGGCGTCTTGTGGGTGGTCGATGAAGTTGTCGCAGAGAGTTTTGATCTTAAGGTGGAAGTAGGTTCCGAGTTCCTTGGAGTTGGTGGAGTTGGCAAGGATTTTGTTGTGCATGAAGTTCCTCTTGGTATTTCCGATTTGGTTGTGGTAGTCCGTCATGGCATCCTTGTAGGTGGAGTAGTTTTCCGTTGTCTTGGTGTTCCTCCAGTTCTTCTCCAGGCATCTGCAGGTGCACCTAGCTTCTTGGAGATCGGTGGTGAACCAGGCAGCTTTCCTGGGGTGCTGTTTGCCGGGGTTGCGTAGCGGGGCGAGCTCGTCTACACAATTGGAGATCCAGGTGTGGAGTTCTCTGGCTGCGATGTTTGCGTCGGATGCCCAGGTGTGACTGTCTCAGGTGAGGATGGAGTTCAGTTGCTCGTCGGTAACCTTGCTCCAGTTTCTTCGTGGAGGGCGAGGGGCTGGTTTAGGTGCCTTGGGTTTGTCGACGGTGAAGTGTACGCAGTGGTGGTCGATACATGGCGGTTGCATTGTGTGGATGAAGTGAACGCTGTTACCTGCAGCGAAGATGGGGTCGAGGGTGTGTCCTGCTCTGTGCGTCGGTGTGGTAACGAGTTGGTTGAGTCCGATGATGGTGAGGTTGCCACGAAGGGTGGTGGAGTTGGGGGTCGCTGGGGTTCTCAAGGTGGAAGTTAAGGTCTCTAATGAGTATGTAGTTCATTGATGCGATGGCGTGGGGTGCGAAGTCGGTGATGGTGATGGCGAAGTGTGTCCCGGGCAGGGGGGTCTGTAGACGAGGGTTCCTCGGAGTGTGTTGGGGCTCATCTGGATCTAGAAGTGCAGGTGTTCGTCAGGGGAAGGTATTGCTAGAGGTGGTGAGGCGGAGGGTGCTCTTGTGGGTGATGGCAAGGCCTCCTCCCAGGTGGTTGGGGCGGTCCTTCATCTGTATCTTGTATATGTCCGGGATGGTGGTGTTGATGTCAGGGGCGGAGGTGGCGTTGGTCCAGGTTTACGTGGCAAAGGCGATGTCGGGCGAGAGAGAGTCCAGTAGGCTCCAGATTTCCATGGCATGTTTGTGTACGGAGCGCACATTGAGGAGGATGCATCTGAGGGTGTCGTCGGTGCTGGTGTCGGTGGTGGTGAAGGTCCGGTGGCAGTGGAGGCAGGAGAACTGGCCGTGGGTCGTGTTCCGTGAGGACTGTTGGCAGTCTCTGAGCGTTCTAGGGTTGAGTGTGTGGAGGGCAGCGGAGTCGTAGCAATGGAGGATTGTAGATCGAGGGTTCCTGGTCCGGGCCCCAGTCGGGTCATGGGCGGGCGCAGATGAGATAGCCTTTGGCGCGCCAGCGGCGCGCCCTCTGCGTGCGGTCACGCAGCGGCCTCCATTAAATAGGGGACGGAAAGTACAGCTGGGAGGGGGAAGGGTGGGAAGCAGCGAGCGGGAGGTGGGCGGGCCTGCAAACCAAGGGGAATTGCAAGAGAGGGAAAATAGAAAATAACAAGGGACAACAGGAAAAACGAAGCCAGCGCAACCAAATTTAAATCAATGGCAAAAACTAAATTAAGCTACACCATGCAAAACAAAAACAGGGCAGGCACGGAGAGCAGGTCGAGAGCGGTCTCGAACCCTGCTCTTATAGCTCTGAGGCGGTAACGGCCAGGCGGAGCTGCGTGGAGGGAGAGCGGTTTCCAGGCCAGAAGGTCAGGGCACTCGCTCGATCCTCTGCGCAGCGGCCTCCATTAAATAGGAGAGGGGGAGGGAAAGTGCAGCTGGGAGACGGGAAGGGCGGGAAGCGGCAAGCAGTAGATGGGCGGGGCCTGTGATCAAAGGGGAATTGCAAGAGAGGGCAAAAAAGAAAATAACAAGGGGCAACAGGTAAAACTAAGCTAATGCAACCAAATTTAAACCAATGGCAACAACTAAATTAACTTACACATGCAAAGCAAAAACAGGGCAGGCACGGATAGCGGGTCGAGAGCAGTCTTGAACCCTGCTCTTCTAGCTCAGAGGCTGAGATGGCCAGGTGGAGCTGAGTGGAGGGAGAGCGGTTCCCAGGCTAGAAGGTCTGGGCACTCGCTTGATCCACCGCCCAGCGGCCTCCATTAAATGGGGGACGGGGGGAGTGCAGCTTGGAGGCGGGAAGGGAGGGAAGCGGCCAGCGGGAGGTGGGCGGGGCCTGCGATTGAAGGGGAAATGCAAGAGAGGGCAAGAAAAAATAATAAGGGGCAACAGGAAAGACTAAGCCAATGCAACCAACTTTAAACCAAAGGCAAAAACTAAATCAACTTATACCATGCAAAGCAACAACAGGGCAGGCACTGAAAGCAGGTCAAGAGCAGTCTCGAACCCTGCTCTTCTAGCTCAGAGGCAGTGACGGCCAGGCGGAGCTGGGTGGAGGGAGAGAGGTTCCCAGGCCAGAAGGTCAGGACACTCGCCCTTTCAGAGGACTGAATTGCATGTTGTTTTGGGGTTTTCTTCCTTAAGCTCTGGGGTATGTACTTTATTTACCAATGATTATCCCATCAAAGACACACAGGCATACAAATTGTCACATCATAATCCTTTCAGAAAAGAGTAAACAAAAGGGGAAACTAATACATAGTCAAGTGGGTCTCTGCCCTTTCCATTTCTGAACATTGTGCCAGCTGGTCGGCCACCGAGAAGCTGGCCATTTGTATAGGTCATCCAAGTATGGTCCAGCACTCGATTTACAGTTTTTCTGATCTCAAAACGCTATGCTAGCGATATGCCTCCTATAGTCCAAATATGATTGATGAGGGACATTTCACATTCAGATGTCAAATCAAATAGAATACAGTCTCCAGAAATGTCACGGTGATCCACAATCTGAATTAATGAGTTATCCCTTATAGACGAATACATTTCGAAACATGATTTTCATGTGTAGCCAAAGCCAGCTTGTTTCATTCTCTAGGAACTTCTTCAGGGTTACAATAAAATCCATACATATATGCATTAAACACATATTGAAAATCATCTATGTACACATTCTTTAAAAAAAAAAAGAAGAAACACATGTATATGACCATTCCACTCTTATGATATTAATGGATTTTACACATCATTGAGCACATCAATCATCAGTCACAGATGTTATTATGCATTACTACCCAACCATTACAAAATAATGTGGAAAGTGGACGATTCAAAAATATATTCTATTTTAAGGGTGCAGTGCAGTACCAACGAAACTGTACAACATCCATGTAATAAATTATAGTTACAGTTTCTGTTCCTCAACATCCTGTTAAAAATACATTTAAAACTTTCTTAAATTCATCAATATCCCATTTTGGGGCAGTCTCATTCAAACTAACATACAGAAGCTAGAGTGAACGAAAATACCTTATAAGTGCTTGTTCTCAAATAAGGTACATATCTTGCAATCCATATCTGCATTATATCCCAAATATGGGATTAGTCACCACAAATCTGTAAATAGAGAGCAATCTATAAAATCCCATTCCCATTATTTTCATTAAGTACACCAAATTTCTTATATTATGTATTGACGTCGTACAGTAACCTATATAGTTGAAAATTATTACATGTGTTCATAGATTGGTTTTATGCAGTTAATTAAAAGGGTAAGAAAATAATATATCTATCTCATTTTATCTATTAAGAAGAAAATATATATGTTGACAGTTATAGTGCCCTGTCTAATAATTTGAAGATAGAATGAGTAGTAAATACCTGTTCCTGTTGATGTATGAATGCATTCCACAGAGACTTCTAGACATTATAGATGTGGAGACACGAAACATGATTTGGGCTTGAAGTACCCCATGTAATATTTTTCAAATTTATATGTTACTGAAGGACATCAAGACATAATATAATAAAGCTGGTGTACTTAACGAAAATAATGGACTTGGGATCATATAGATTTAGGTCTTCTCATTTAAGGCGACGGTGTAATGGCTGCACCTAATGTGAATACAAATAACAAATGTTGGGGATAGTGGCATAAGCGGTGCTTTTTTCTGTTAAGCCTCAGACATTTCTTGTAAATATTCCATTTATATGGGTCAACTGCAGAACTAAAAGGACTTCCTACATTATTTTAGCCTGGAGGAAAACATGCACTCTTGTTTATTCTCACTTGCAATCTGGAAGAGATATGGCCCAACTTTGAACCTGGGGAACTAGGTACGACTCCTGGCGTCCATTCAGCATCCTGTGATTTTGGGCAAATCACATAATTTCCACATGCGCTTAAAAGTTTTTTTTAAAATCCGACCTTGTGTAATGTAATCTAGAGCCAATGTAAAGTGCTCTAATGACCTTGGGCTGAATTCGAGCAAAGCAAAAAATAGCACAATGTGGGATTTGTTTAACCATTTTTGGAAGAGCTGGTTTGGATTCCAAATATGGCGCCAGAAGGCAGTCATTGGAGACAATCGAAATTAGTTTTCTGAAGAGGCCTATTTTGTGTTTCATAGCAGGGCAACAACCCAACAACCCTTTCGTTAACTATCATTCCACATGTCTTTGATGAAGGTCACAGTACCTTACTGACCCTTTCTCCCACACTGTATAATTCCCCCCAAAACCACGCCAGCTCTTATAAAGGTTTTATGGCCTCCAGCTTTCGTATATGAGGAGTCATTCTGCACAACTAACACAACTTGTTCACTGGGCAAATCTTTCCCAAAATACCGACGCAAGGCACCTCTTGCCCACATTATGATTTCTGGACCTAAAAATACCATTCGATGTTTAGGTATTTTTTTTAAACACATATACCGATTAAGTCAGAAAGGCATTAATGAGTATGATTAGTAGTACTCCAGTAGTACTACTTTACAGATCCGTAAATGCAATTCACAAAGGTAAAGAGACTGAGAGCTCTGCATACGCTGGTCTAATATTTTGTTTGCAGAGTTCTCTGCCATGAGTGCATTGACGCTATAAATTCGTAGTTCTGCATTTTAGGTGTATATGTAGAAGTGGCAAGGGGAAATGCCTACAACAGTCACTTACAATTCAGTCATATTTCACCTTCATCTCATCCAGTAGTACTACAGCCCAAGGAGGCTCATATCGACTCCAGCCAAACCTTGGAGTAGGTCGCACGCCACGCATGGCCAATCACAAGTAGTGCAAGGGAATCACACTTTAGTGCAGTCTGGGAACAACACTAGTAGCAAATAGAGGAAAATAGGTAAAACAATGAAAAAGAAAAATGCAGAAACACCCACACAGAACACGTCCATCTGATGTAGATGCCTACAGAAGTAGCAAAATAATACAAAGGAGATCATGTACGATAAACAAGCACACGCACAAACAATCAACACAAAACATACACAGGGTCACTCACTTGAGACCGAATTGATTCACTCACAGCTGCAAGAGTCTATTTCAAATGAAAACACTTTACCATGGGTGGGGAATAAGCAATTATTAATCTATCACACCCACTATCAGGTGAAACCCAACACACAAGCAACCAATCACACACATCCTGGCCACATAAGAAGGCAAACTATAGCAAAACAATGTTCTCACCATGTCTGTGAATGTGTTTGTTGCCCTGTTCCTCTTTTTGAACAAAAACAATTACTTGAGGAAGAGAGAGAGGATACACTAGAAGAGGATCACTATCTTAGATATGTTTGGGAAAGCAGTACTAGGAGAATATGGTTTCCCTCCAGATCGGATCATAATAATGGTTGCAGAGTGGGATCTGACACTAACTTGACATGCAGCGCATTCCCACGCCATCCTAGCCCATGTCATAATACTGCCTGTTCCCTGCATCTTTGCTGCTGGATCTTACCAGGGGACCATTGGTGTCACAGTTGCATATCACAAGCAAGTAAATCCTAGTGCTTTTGCAAGACATTGAGAAGCATCATTAGGAAAGTGCTCCAGTATATCACTGCTGGAGCTGAAATAGGTGGACCAGCAATGTTATGTCATTGTGAACTCCCTCAGGTGTTAGCTGCCATTGATTTCGATTGCACCAGTCTGATACTTCCACCACTCTACGACAGGGAACAGCATTTTTACAACAGATACTGCTGACACTCCATCAACATGCAAGCTGTGAGGAAAGTCAGAGGCTGCTTCACAAATATGTATGCTGGCTTTCCTTGACGCACACACAACACCTACATTTCCCAGCAGTCAGCTATTGCATGTTAGGTGGATGTTGGGGCTTTTGGAGATGTGACATGTGGTAGATAAGAAAACCCACCTCACTCTGGGACTGAAAGTGTACCTGACAGTAGGCTTTGCAAATATATTCACTTACAACTTCACCACATCCCAATAATATACCCATGATAGTAACACCCTTGCATGCATGTATGAAATATCTGGAGCATTCTCATGGAACCAACTGAAATCCAAATATCAGGTCTGTATATTGGGGGATGCGGCATATTGGCCTCTCTCCAGATCTCCTCACCCTCTTCTCATGTTCAACCACCAGCAACAGGGCCCACATGTGCATGTGAGAACTCATTGAGTGCATTTTTGCATCCTCAAGTCAGCTTCGGATCCCTTGATCGCACAAGGGCTCCAGTATTCCCCAAGAGTAGTGTATCATATCATGATAACATGTTGTGTATTACAAAACATCATAATGCGGCAGGGCTTACACATAGACCTTAACCCTGCACTATGGCCCCATCCAGGTCCCTGGGTTGAGCTACAGCCCAGGGTCGGGGTCTGCATGTTTATGACTGATTGATTGTTGGGTTTACATTTCACCTGAACTGTTAGTGGATAGTAGATGGACAGTGTTGAGACAATGTTGAAGTGTGGACTATGCCACTGCCCATATTCATCATCCTGATACACCACCGTTACATCACCTTTTTTTATATATGTTTATTGTTTTTTTTTTTAATAAACCGTAATGACTAACTTTACATTGTTTGCATATATTCATATGGGCATCGCACAATCTAAGAAGCCAAGGCAACTCAGCAGAGCTGGACATGCGATACAATTTTGAAAAATATTTTTGAAGAACAGAAAAGAAAGAGAATGAGAAAAGAATATGAAAACTAACATTGATCACACAGTACATGAAGCGATAATTAATTCCACACCTGGGTGACCGTTTCTGTGGTTCATTTAGAGTATCCCAGTTTGCAGAATGAAAGTCATGACACCCTTTCAATGCAGGTGCACAATTTCCTCTGGTACAGGGGGTACAGTGGGGGACAAGGAGAGGAGTGAGGGAGAGGTATGTTGGTAAATTCGGGGGGCGCACATCCAAGCCACTCTCCCAGGGGAGGAGGTGGAACCAGTTTGTTGGCGAGGTCATCACTAGTAGGTCAAACAGCACATCAAGAAGACATGCTTCTGTGAGCCACGATGGAAACCTTGTTACCAGAAAACAGTCTGTCCTCCTTGATGTCGTACTAACAGTTACAACACGATTCAATAGGCCATTTACCTGCCTGAGGAGTCAGTGGTGGAAGGGCGCAGATTAATAATGAAGAGGTATGCAGCCTGGCAGAAAGAGATATGGCCTCCTCCCACTTCTTCCTGCTGTGAGAATTGCTGTAGGGAGAGAGCCTGAATGCCAGACATGTCACTTTTCTTTTTAGGGCTCGCCTGGGACAGCACATGTACTGCCGTTTGAGAGACATGTTTGCTTACAAGGAGGCTTAGTGCCAGGGCCAGACTGGCCATAGCGGGCACCGGGCAATCCCCCGGTGCGCTGCATGGGTGGGGGCCGGTTTTGGGCCTCTGGGGGGCGTTTTTGTTACAAAATCGGCCGAAAACCGGCCCTGGCAAAGAGCTCGACCGCACCCCCAACCCCCAGGTGGGGGGGAGAGGGGGCTGGCTGAGCACTTTGTCAGGGCCGGTTTTAGTTCCCAGTCCGGCCCTGCTTAGAGCCCACCCTTTATTTACTTTGGTTGACTTCATCGTCACTCTCACTTCCTTGCTTCTCTTTGGTCAGCAAGTGTGGGCTTTACTTCCTCTTCATGTGTTTGTCTCTCTCCTGGAGCTTAGTCCACGTTTGATTCCTTGTTTCGGTGTGGTTAATTCCAATGCTCAGGCTTTCTGAGGTACTATTTTTTTTCTTTTTGTTGATAGGGCACGTCGTTGTTTCTTGCCCCCTTTTGTTTTGTTGCTTTCTCATTCTTCCTGACCCTTTCCCCATAGTAGTTTGCCCTGTCCTCACACCCTGTCCTCCTTGTTGCGTGGCCCATACCCCGCATCCCTCCCGTTGTTGTTTGCCCTCTATCAGAAATAAAGAGTGCTATGATGCACAGATTGGTATGAAATCATATGTGGCTTCTGTGGCATTGACGTGCTCTTTGCAAAGCAGTCTCCACGCAATGCCGCCCAGCCTTCCTTCACCCACATGCATGCAGGCCATGTATATATGCATAACTTTGGACAGAAATCCATAGTACCATACGTGATGTGGTAATCAGCTGCATTTCATGGTATTGCATGATGTAATCAGATATCCCTAAGCTAGACCCCTGTTTCAAGTCTTGCACACAGGCATGAAACACAATCGTTTTGGATTTCCTCAGACCAACAGTTAGACCGACTATTGAGTGGGCAACCACATTGGTATGTTTGAGTGATATGGACGGGGGTAATGGAATCATCTACTGTCTCAATTATATCTAGGTAACATATGGTAATAGCTAGTCATGTCATATGCAGTATGTGATGAAGTATAATATGCAAAAGCAACCCTATTGCTTTCCCCACTGCTAAATGGAGCTTATTGAGCAACCAGCTTTACATGGTGCAGGGGTCCAATCAATGAATCTCTGAAATACCAGCACAGACTTTCATGCAGACAAATGAAAAGGTTGATCTGTGATAAAAGTATTCATACAGCGAAGATCTGGCGTTAGCAGGCACTTTCCCAATTATTTATTGTTTGTAGGATTAAAGTGAGGAAGATATTCTTATCCATACCCAGGGTCCACTGGGAAGGGTCCTGTTTTTTTAAAATTGCAAGGAGAACGCCGTCGCATTCCCACACTGCACACGATCTCCGTGGGGTTCCTAGTTACTCACCTTGGGTGGTTCCTTGAGTCCCAGGATGCTTGTTTCCGGTCCTGGGAGGACTTGGCTTGGCAGTTCAGTCTGGACTGTTCCCATGAGGCAAAGGGTCAAGACTGATTTGCATATGGCTTGTTCTAAACTGGGGTGGCATGGTGAGCAAAAGAACGATGGATTTAACCCAGATCTCTTGACTGGGGGTGAATGTATGATTTATTCAGCAATCCGTCCATCATTTGTTTGCGTAGCACTTACATTGTGTCATCATCAGCTGTTGAGCAAAATTGTGTTGAGGTGGTGGTTGATATGCATCCGTTAAAGCAGCAGCTTGAATAAAGGGAAAAATCACAATTATGACTGCGTGACTGAGCACAACTATTATTGGCGCAACACATTTTACTGTTGATAAAAATATGAGGTGCACATGACATATTGGTTACACAAGGGCAACTTAGAAATCTGACAGACATGTTTCAGGTGATAAATGGTACCAAAGATGCCTATGAATGTACATTTTAGTAGCTGTGCAAGGGTCATAAACTTACCTGAATGATGGATGGCAGAAGGCCGAATGTCTGCTAGAAGGTTGTCCCTGGCTTTGGGCCGTTAATGGGTCATAGTGTGCTTATGAGGGAACGTTGGGTCATTGTAGCTTTGGAGAGACGCACATAAGGAGACTGGTGCGGGAGCATGTCAGTGTTCTGCAGTCATTGAACATCCATATATTTTTGTTCTAGGTGACAGCTGCTATGGCAATAGGGTCAGTTTGAGACACATATTCATGTGATGAGAGACAGTAGTAGTTATTGTTCCAAAAGGTCTACCACCTTAAGGTTGGCTGCAGTCGGGACATGGGTGAGTAAATGAGTAAATCTTATTACGCTTGATTAATTAAAACCGTGCATATAGTACATGAACAATAAAATCAAAATTACAATAAATGAAGAGTTTACATGGCTAAAATAACTTTGTTGTGTTATCCATAAAAATATATATATATTTTTTAAATTACATTCCTAATTGAATCATATGTGCTGAATTCACTGATGCAATTAATGCTCAGTCTATAAAAAATTCAGTTTGATAAGGGTTATCACTTTGAACTGATGGGATGCTCCTTCACAGCGTGAGACGACTGCCTGGTGTCCCTGCTTGTAGTTTCACAACGCCAATTTGGGAAGCCATAAGGTAGCATTACTGGGCAAGGTCTTGAGGAGCCAGGGCCGTTAAGCGGATCTAGTCCATGACAACTGAAGATAGATTTTTCAGCCTTTTCCAATTAATTTGAAGAATTTTGCAAGACGGCAATTTAACTGTGCTAAAGTTGGATTAAAGCACAGCATCACTGCCTGTCTACAAGGGTAAACAGTCATAATATCGATTCCAAAATATAGAATGGACATAATATCGAAGTAAAAATACAGAATGGACAAAATATAGAATGGACACAATATAGTGGTTAAAAATATCGAATTTAAGGTAAGTAATATCGATTTTCAAAATATAGAAGTCAAAATATCGAAGTATACAATATAGAAATTAAATATATCGATTTTTTAATAATATCAATTTTTTAAAAGTGTTTTGTATGTGTGAAAAGTGTATATTAATTTTTGGAATGTATGTTTAATGTATTTTAAGTAATGAATTTTATGTTATTTAATTTTTGCGTAATTTAATTCTGTAGCGGGTTGTGGGTTTATAGGGGAATAGGGTGGGAAGTAATTTAATTATATTAAATTAAATATTAATTTTTAGCAATTATTAATAATTTTTAATTAAATTTTGCTTTCTAGTTCTGTAGCGGGTTGTGGGTTTATAGGGGAATAGGGTGGAAAGTAATTTAATTGTAATTAATTAAATATTTTTATTTATTTATTGGTATTCATTTGAATTTATTGTTTTTTCTTAATTGGTAATTAATTTGTATTAATTGCCAATTAATTTGTATTACTTGATTAATTGTTAATTATGTTAATTTTCAAAATTTATTTTCTGTACCGGGTTGTGGGTTTATAGGGGAATAGGGTGGGAAGTAATTTAATTGTAATTAAGTAAATAATTTTTTTCATTTATTGGTATTGATTTTAAATTTATTGTTAATTAATTTTTAATTGGTAAGTAATTTCTATTGGCAATTACATTTTATTAATTGGTAATTATTTTGTATTAATTAAATATTTGATAATTATGATAATTGTATTAATGTATTTTCTGTAGTGGGATGTGGGTTTATAGGGGAATAGGGTGGGAAGTAATGTAATTGTAATTAATTACATATTAAAAATACTTTTTGTGTATTGATAATTAATTTACTGTTATTAGTTGTTAAATAATTATGAATAGGTTATTAATTTTTAATAACTAATATGTAGTTGTATTTCTAATTAATTATTACATAATATTAAATTGGTATTAATTTCAATTAATGTTTTATTGGTATTGATATTTAATTTATTTTTAATAATATATTAAATCATTACTTTCCCTACTGTTAAACTCACTGGAGTGGGAATAGTAATTTTCACCCTCCCGCTATCCAACGCTTTCCCTACTGTTGCACTCTCTGGAGTGGGAATAGTATTTTTTACCCCTACGCTATCCAACGCTTTCCCTACTGTTGCACTCTCTGGAGTGGGAATAGTAATTTTTACCCCTACGCTATCCAAAGCTTTCCCTACTGTTGCACTATCTGGAGTGGGAATAGTAATTTTCACACTCCCGCTATCCAACGCTTTCCCTACTGTTGCACTCTCTGGAGTGGGAATAGTATTTTTTACCCCTACGCTATCCAACGCTTTCCCTACTGTTGCACTCTCTGGAGTGGGAATAGTAATTTTTACCCCTACGCTATCCAATGCTTTCCCTACTGTTTTACTCTCTGGAGTGGAAATAGTAATTTGTACCCTTCCAATATCCAACGCTTTCCCTACTGTTGCACTCTCTGGGGTGGGAATAGTAATTTTTACCCCTACGCTATCCAACACTTTCCCTACTGTTGCACGCTCTGGAGTTGGAATAGTAATTTTTACCCTCCCGCTATCCAACGCTTTCCCTACTGTTGCACTCTCTGGAGTGGGAATAGTAATTTTTACCCTTATGCTATCCAACGCTTTCCCTACTGTTGCACTCACTGGAGTGGGAATAGTATTTTTTACCCCTACGCTATCCAACACTTTCCCTACTGTTGCACTCTCTGGAGTGGGAATAGCAATTTTTACCCCTACGCTATCCAACGCTTTCCCTACTGTTGCACTCTCTGGAGTGGGAATAGTATTTTTCACCCCTACACTATCCAACGCTTTTCCTACTGTTGCACTCACTGGAGTCAGAATAGTATTTTTTACCCTCCCGCTATCCAACGCTTTTCCTACTGTTGCACTCTCTGGAGTGGGAATAGTAATTTTTACCCTTACGTTATCCAACGCTTTCCCTACTGTTGCACTCACTGGAGTGGGAATAGTATTTTTTACCCCTACGCTATCCAACGCTTTCCCTACTGTTGCACTCTCTGGAGTGGGACTAGTAATTTTTACACCTACGCTATCCTAAGCTTTCCCTACTGTTGCACTCTCTGGAGTGGGAATAGTATTTTTTACCCCTACGCTATCCAACGCTTTCCCTACTGTTGCACTCACTGGAGTGGGAATAGTATGTTTTACCCCTACGCTATCCAACGCTTTCCCTACTGTTGCACTCACTGGAGTGGTAATATTAAATGTTACCCTCCTGCTATCCTACGGTAAAATATTGTACATTTTTTATTAATAACTTAAATTAATTATATCTTAATTTTAAGGTTATTTGAGTATTTTTAGGTATGTTTTAGTTAATTATATTTATTATTTCATTAATTTTAAATTACTTTTAAGACATTTAAAAAAAATCGATATTTTGACTGACTATATTTTTTACAGACTATTTTGGATTCGATATTTTTGTACTTACCTGTTTGTAGATAGGAATTCGATATTTTGTCATTCTATATTTTGGTGACTATATTTTGGTAAGTCTATATTTTGTCATTCTATATTATGTCAGTGATCCATCACAAGACCTAACGCCATGCAGATTAAAGAATGGTTTCAACAAGGAGATCCGTATGTCCTTTAAGTTCTTGCAGATACATATGATGTGAATAAGACTCTCCGTGCCAGTGCACAAACGGCAAAGCTGGTCACCTCCTTTTCTTTCCCAAGGCGGTAGGAATGGATTAATCAGGCCGATTCCCAACTGAAGTCTTAAGAACTTTTCCTTGGTGGCAATCTTTGTATATGCCGTAAGGTAGGGTTGGGGTTTAAGGACATCGTAAATATTGAGCACTGCCCAGCCATGAGCACGTTTGGACAATGCATTTTTGTCCTCTATTGATGATATTAATCTTGTTGTCTTTGTTACTAGTTTCTTAAACTCCAAGTGACCAATTGAGATGTTCCAGGCGTCTGTCAAGCCTAGGGTTTTAATGGATTCTTGGAGGTACATGTAGGCTGGCAATTTTACGGTGCGGTGAAGCTCTACCCAGTGATGGTTATTTAAGGACCCTATTTCAACAGCTCTAATTTTATGCCAGCTTTTTATGAAGGCTCCTTTTCTTTCTATTGCCTGTTTTTGAAGGCCAAATTCCAGCCTACTTTGAGCTGGTGAAGCGTAATTGGAAAGGTTATGTTATCAAGAGTTGCAGCGTCTCTACCGGTCAAAGATTCACTTCCGTAGGTGATTGTAGGTTTCAGTTTGGCTCGAAAGACTTTTAAGAAAGGGTCGAGAGTTAGATCCGGGAGCATCTTCTTCAGGGGTTTCAGCGCTAGATAGATCGTGGCTCCCATCCTTCGCAAGGATTCCAGTTGCGGCTTAAATGAGTTGTTGTGATCTAACAACACGCCCAGATACTAGTAGCTTGTTACTTGGTCTAGACGTTTGCCGGCCAGATACCAACTAGGATTTGCCTTCTTATGATGGTTTACTGCCATGGTTTTGGTTTTTGGGAAATTTATTTTTAGGCAATTCTGTTGCGACAATTTTTGAGTCGCATCTAGGAGGCGCTGAAGTCCGATGGGGGTCCGGCTGATCAAGACTAGATCATCGGCATATAACAAATTTGTCAATGTTATGCCGCCTAATTTCGGAGCATGTGTAGAGAAACTGTTGAGCTTGCCCGGTAGATCCTCCAGGAAAAGACTGAATAACAGGGGGGCCAAAACGCATCCTTGCTTTAGGCCCTTTGTTGTAGTTATTCTGGTTGAAAGGTGGGTCCCAGCGCTTAACTTAATTCTTATCCACGTATTAGTGACATGGGTGAGTTGAGTGAGTGACAGAAGACATACATATATGTAGCAACCATGTTGCAAAAGGGTATATGTTGTTCACTAAGGTCCCGTGCCCTGCACATTCATCAATATGTGAAACTGATATCCTAATTATTTTTATTTTGCTCTGCCACCATGCTAATCTAGCGTGCACAGAGCCCTTGCCCTGTCCTTGATCATGAGAAGTCCAGAACCTGTTCTGTGACCTGGAGGGGTGCACAAACTGCGCCCCTAGAACACTTTATGTGACTCGGGAAATTTACATAAAGCGGTGGTGGCAGTGTAGCAAGTTATTTTTTATGAATCATGAATGTGACAAGACATTTCTCTTTGTGTCAGCGAGAGTGCAGTCTACTAACCCCTCTTGTTTAAAGTTCTAAATAGACCCTTGTGCTGACATTCTGTATGCTTATCAAGTGTGTGTATGTACAGTTTTGAGTACTGGGACCAATGGGATCCATTTTAGGTGGCCCCTGAAGTAACATGGCACAAGGTGGAGGGTGGATACAGCTTCCAAAGACAGGAGCCGTGCATTGACTGCATTCCTGTGGCTGGCGAGTTGAGACCCAGACACTGAAGTGAAGGAAGATCGACACAGGGCTAATCTTGGAAATTCAATAAGGTCCTTGTTAGCAGAGAACAGCTAATTAATTTTTCCTGACTACTGTATTTTGATGGATGGTAGAGGTGAGTGGTGGGATATCAGTTTCTATACAAGCTGATGATGTTTCTAGGCACGGCCTGCCATTTCATTCTCCTTACTGCTTCAGGAAGACTGGTGGCAGCCAGGTGCAGAGATCTCACACTTCATTGTGCCAATGTTTTGGATACTCCTGCTTGGAGCCTGAATCATTGCTACCTGCTGTGAAAACCATCACTTTGCCCAAAGGCTGTGTCTGAGAAGGAGCTAGGAAAATGATATTTGAAAGAGAATCAATCAGAACCGGTTCTGAAACCTTAGACAGCAGATCAACACCTCCCGTCTGGAAAAGGACTATAAAAGTTGTGATCTAACCCACCCAACTTTGTTCCAGGTCCACGTTTTTGTTGTTGTTATCAAATTAAGCAATGTATAGTTGTATATCCACATACCCCCACTACTTCCATCAGCTGTCCCCTGTCCATGTCTGCTTCCATTCTTCTGCTACTATGCCACATAATCTTTGTTCCACTACAAACCTCATGTAACTCATTGGCTGTTATCGAGACTTTCAAATTTCTGCGTATTTGCACATTAACCAAACTCTTGTATTCTTTCTTTCCCTCCACTTTGAAGCAAATAAATAGGGTATCCTGTTTTCCAACCTATGTATCCAATGCCTAATAGACATGTCAGGGTGCTCTACGCTGTACTCATCGCTCTACGCTCCTTATTCATGGGGATACTTAAGGTAAACAGCATATTTTATGGCCACACCAGAGGCTAGCAATATGCATAACTTGATTTTAATGTCACTCCTCAGCAGCTTACTCAAAGTAGATCATAACAATAGAAATGTACAATTTGACTTACCTTTCTACATTTTCTTTGTTCGAGTCTGAATTGTGAATTTATATGACAGTAACAGATGAGTGTAAGGTTGTAGCACATCAAAGCAGAGAGAATATGTTCTTATAAATCACTGTACATGTCCCTTTGGACATATTCAGTGATTTATAGGAATATATTAAGGAATAAGGCAAGTTTTATTTTCTGATAAATGTATTTTTAGCATTGATGAAGAAGAGCAAATGTATTACTGAGTGATTTACCTTACATTTACCTTTCTTCAAGAAGTAAAGTAACTAATTAATAGTGATTTGTTACCTATAATTTAAAGTAATGAACTTTAGAGTATCTGGAGGTGTGAGAGATGAAGAACTAACAAGGGAAGAATTCAAAAGGACATGCACAAAAACTGCTGTCGTCCAAGGTCAGTGTAAAGATTGTAATTGGTTCTCCCCAAAAACAGGCGCAAAGCAGGTTGAAATAATTTTTTCACGTAGGGAAAGAAATAACTAAAGATCCTTGGATATTAGGTGTAATACTAGCCTACTCAATAGAGTCTGAGAAGGTTTCATTACAGAGGAGGGGATCAAAAGGAGGGATTTGTTTTTTTATGGAGGAACAAAGTCCTTTGGTGGATTTAGAGGTGTTGCAAATACTGCAGACAGATGCAATGGTTCAGTTAACTGAAGAAGAAAATGTAGTTATTGAGTACACTTTTTTTAATGGACCAGAAGAACAGACCCCTAATAAATTTAAGAGTTTTAATGAATGTGCTATTATACAGACATTTCAAGATGGAGGAGATCCATCTCTAGAGGTATTGGTTGCTAAAGTTAGATCTAAACAATGCTTCTTTCAATGTCCCAATTGCGGAAGAAATTCAGTTACTTGTCTAATTCAGGAGGGCTGGTCATCTTTATCAGTTTGTAAAACTAGTATTAGGTTTGACATCGGCTTTTCACAAAGATGCTGTGTCCAGTGGCAGTTTATGTAACAGAAAGGGGAGTGGGAATAGTTGTATATTTAGATGACATTCTGCTCATGTCACAGAATGTATTGAATTTGGAGAGTTTTGGAAGGAAATTGTTGGAAGATCTGTGGTTCAATTTGAAGAGGTGAGCAATTATTTCAGGCAGAACGATTGAGTTTTTCAGTTTTCAGACAGGCACAGTAGAGGTTGTTTTAAGATTACCTTGCATGAAAGGTAGGTTGATAAAATCAGAAATAAGATGTCTGTTGAAGCATGCCAGTTTGAAGGCACTGGCACAGGACATAGGGCTGCTGTCAGCAAAACCTTTATATCACAGGGCACTCCAGAGTTTGGAAGCAAAAGGACTTAATAAGGGACTATGGTAAGGAGACATGGTCTAACTGACATAAGAGGCATAGTAGAATTTGACATGATGCTTGAAAGATTTGAATGCATAGAATGGTAGAGCAATTTTTGAAACAATGCCAAATGTTGTGTGTCAGATGCAAGCAGCTAGCATGTGGAACCGGGGTGGACTGTCAAAAAAGTGGCAATTGGTCAAGGGAGGAAAGGAATGACATATAAATTGGTTGGAGCTAAAGTTAGGTATTTTTTGCTTTAAACAGTTTTCAGGGTGCAGTAAGGAACTATTCAGTCCTTCTCTGTATGGACAAAGTATTGGCTGTGCGGTATATAAAACCAGTTAGGAGGTTGCAGGTCAATGCATTTGGTGGAATCTGCAAAAGAGTTACTGCACATTGTCTGGAAGACAAGATAGTTCTAAAACAAGAGTATGTTTTAGGATGGGAAAATGAGGTGGCGTATTTGACTCTACATACTAAGGAATTGCAGCAGCTGGATGTTGAATATGGATTATTTCAGAATGATTCATGAGCATTGGGGTCCAACGACTACTTTTCTTCAAGGTTGACAACAAAATGACAAGGCTGTTACATTTGGAGGCATGATCCACAGACTTCATAAATAGCTGCACATTAACAAGGCTGGAAAAGACAGAGGTGTTATAATACCTTCCTCCATTTATGATTCACATGATCCTTTTTGAAGTCAAAAGTGTCAGGTAGTTTTGGTGACTCTTTTTGGAGTTTCTTAGCCATGGTTTTCAGGTGAATTGGAATTGTCTGTAGAGGAGCCTTACAAAAGACTACCAACCAAGTGGCTTCTGGTAAGGCAAGATAGAGAGAAATACTGACTGTCTAGAGTGCAGTCCAGAATCTTCTTGTTTAGAGACTACCAGGAAAGCTAGCTTTTTAAAAACCTCGGCAAGAGGCTTAAAGTATCTTCAATGTGTCATAGGCGCCAGGGTCCAAAGTATCAAGGTGTCTGGATGCCTGGGTACATTGGTGCAAAGACGAGGTGTGGATCCCTTTGAAGCTTCTGCAATGAAAATGCAGAACTCCTGTAAAGTTTATATGCTCAGGGACTAAGGGTCTGATTTACAGTTTAGGGAACAGGGTACTCTGTCGCAAAAATGTCAGACTACCCTGTCTGCAATACTTTTTGTCCATCTGCCTTATTTAGATATGGGCGGACCGGACTGTAAGCTTTTGTCTACGGAACGTCTGTTGGCTCTGTCATCAGAAAGTTTCCTCGGATAGCCCAAAAGCATTGGGGCTGTCAGAGGAAGTGTATTACACTGCACCCCTATTTAGGGTGGAAGGTGTAATGTCCTTTTATTTTAGGACCACAAAAAACAAATAATGACCCTTACACCCTGGGAGAGATCTCCTTGGGTCAGTAGGTGATTTGTTTTTTTGTTTTTCAGAAACAAAGTCCAGCTTAGGGAGTTTGTCACTGTAAAACAAGAAAAGTTAAAAAGCTTTGTGAATGGACATCAAAAGGGATGGCAGCCATCAAAAATGTTGTACCTTGAAGGAAATGCCATGACAGAGGTACCTTTCAACATACAGAGTTGGCCGCTGGTCATCTTTAGGTAGTCCGTAAGGGTGCTGGATGTAAAGCCCTCCGCAACCCTGAAGGGCAGAGTCTCCGCTGCAAAGCCTAAACCAGGTCCTAAACTACAGAACAAATAATTGCTATAGATCTGCTGTGCCAGCAATACATTACTTTACAGATAGAGAAATCTACTTGTTAACAATGTTTTAGTATGATTCTTTGTAGGATGTCGGACATTGTTTAGGTTACTGGTGATGGAGCGAGATTTTAAAATAAATTTGTTTTTGACTCGCAAAGTTAAACTTCTATAACAAAATAATTATATTAATGTGAATGGAGTGAATATTACTAAACCATCCTAGATTAAATAGCAAATCATGACACGTGGGTACTAATGTATGTGCTCATATATGTGCTTTATGTTGCAAATGCTTGTTTGTGAAAAATAATAAACTAATTTTGTCTATTGTTTTGTCAGAATTAAATGCGGCTGATTTATTAATGACATGTGCTTATTTATGTGTGCTCATGTTTTGTCCTTTTGTCTTTATGTTGCACAATTCTGTTTGTTGCTTTATTTGCTTCTGCTAGGTAACATATATTAATGGGTTAATAATTAGCAAAGGTGGGTGGGTAACAGAACGAATTCTATTTCTTTTAATTAATTGATGTTTTGTGTTTGTTTATACATTAGTTTTACGAATGGGCCTAAAGAAAATGGCTCGCAGTGCTGCAGTTTTCAAGACTTGACCAGAGTGAAGCCTTCACTCATGCGCAGACGAAATAATATTTTGCTGAGCTGACGTTTTGTGCAGAAATAATTATGGTCGAGTCGGATGTGTTCTTGGAGTCATAGCCAAGGACAGGATGCTGAATTGCCTGCCAAGATTAGCAAGTAAAAAGTTTCTCCCCGGGAAAGTATCTTTTTGAGGAAGCAAAAAGGATGGTGAAACTAAGAACAATAAGGGATATGATGAGGCCCCGGACTTGGTCAGGAGATCGTGACCTAATAGTGGACTGACATGGCTCAGCCAATTGAAAGTTTGGATTTTCAGAAAAACGTGCGATAAAGATACTTTAGTTAGTTAGAAAAGGTATAAAAACTGTCCCCATGGGAGGGAGGGGGCTCTTGCTGCTCATCTTCTCCTGATTCCTGTTAGGCGTGACGTGCTGAAAGACTCTTTGGAGCACGTAAGGATTAATAGGGTTGAATGACTTTACTTCTATTTTTTAGGCGAAATGAGTTTTTTAGACAGGGAAAATAGGGCTTAGGTGATGGTAAACTGTTTATTCTTCATTTAAAATGTTATTTGATTTTGCTTGAAACTGTCAGAATAATTTGCTATTCTTCTAATAAAATGCATTTTCCTTGAATAAATAGTTAATAAATACGTTTTTTTGAAAAAACAAGCTGGACTTGTTATTTCATAGTCATTACCATCAGCAGATCCATTTGCCTAAGTGACTTAATTAAATGTAAAACTTTACAAAAACCATGGTGAAATCATTATACTGCAGTTGTATATAAATTGTGTATATATTTTATAAATAGGTTTATTAATTAGGTCACATGATTCAGTTGCTCAAAATATGTCACATTAGTTTATGGGCCTTGTGAGTTTTTTATGATTAATGGTGAGTATTGTGGAGTTGGATAACGTTGCTATGACATATTTTCTATAGGGGGCGCTGGATCAATTTTCTGGTAGCAGAGTTACGGTTGCTATGGTAACTGACATGCTACATAGTAGTTACATAGAATCGATGTTTAACATAAGTTACATTTTTTCATTTGTTACATGTAGTCGAAAGGTTTTTTTCAGCAGTGTGAAAATTCCTAGTTGTGCCGGCATATGAGTGGTGTGACAAGTGAAGTTACACAGTGCATTTGTTCTGTTTCAAAATAGTGGTATTGTCATATATCACTAGTGTTGTGGACGTACAGCATGAAAAATTAGGGATTTTAGGTGTGTTAGGTAGAATGTATAGTGAGGATTGTCTATGAAATTGTAGCTTTTGAGTATAGGGACTTAGAGCCTGTTTTAAAACTTACAGCGAAAAGAGTAGTAGAATTTTATCCGAGCTTGTGTGAAGGGTAAGGAAGCGTCGTCTATTCTTAGTGGCAAATGCGGATTTCTATGGTTGGTTAAAGTCCTACCAAGATTTATGTATGTATGGTTAGGGAAACCTTCCGTTTGAAAGTGCGTAAATGATTATGTAATTGTGTTCGAGTCAAATTTTGAATTGTCACTTTATGTGCATTCAGAGGGAAACGAGTTCGTTATTACTTGTTAGAAGGGTAAAGTAAAAGTTTACTTTATCAACGATTGTATATTCTGTGAAAATAGCGTCGTCTATTATACGCAAAAGAATACTTGAATGACTGTATAAACTATCGCCTTATTTAGCGAAACAGACAAACGGTTTGTTTATTTGTTGTTATTAATTGGAATTTATTGAAAAGGTGTTTGTAAAATGGCGCTGTGAAAATATTTTGTGAAGGAGGGGTGAGCTTTAGGAGTGAGAGACAAGAAGCTGCAGCGGCTGTGTACGTTACAGGGTCCGCGCTGTGATTGGCTAGCATACGTCACAGCTAACGCGCTAATTAGCTCACTTGACTCCGACGAGCTGTTAGCTGATTGGTTTATCCTGAAAAGAGCAATTTTATTGGTTGAGCAAGGTAGTGATGTAGCTTAACCTGATTGGCTTGTTGGTGTGTTTCGCGCACGGATTGGTTGATTTTGCGGAATAACCAGGAAACACTTACGATCATTTTAAATTAAGCGGATTTGATTAAAAGCATGAGTTATTACTACGGAAAATAAGAAAAGAAGCTTACATGGCTTCAGAAATTGAAAAATATATTTTCACCTGATAAGAAAATTGAAACGCGAGGTGGAAAATTACTTCATAAGTATAAAACACCTGCAGGCTATATGGAAGGTGAATATGGTTATCATACTTGCCTTTGGTTTGATAATTGGATGGATTATACCAAGAATGATGGTGTTTTAGCTTGGCCAGAAGATGGTTCATTTAATATGAGAATTTTGAAAAATTTGAGAGAAAAAATTATGGCTCTTGTACCAAAGCCTAGACCAACACAATTTGAGGCTCTAGTTGAATGGGAGGATGAGATGTTTCAACTTCAACGGGAAAGTTGTGGTATAATAAGAAGTCCAAAATCAAATTTTAAAAGAGAGACTCATGAGGATAGAATGCGTCGATGGAGACAGGCAGACATGTGTGATGGTTTATACCCAATAAGAGTAATGGTTACTGAAATACCAGGTCAAAAGAATATGCAAAAGAAAAATAATATTGAAGAAAGTTAATTAGAAGATTCAGTTTTAGAGGAAATTTATCTCACAAAAAAAACCAGACTCCTTTCAAACCAGCTTGTTCATGGTCTACCCCGATGGTTTCTACAGAGACCACACCAAGTGCACCGCCACTCAATGAGGAATCATATGGATTTTATCCAAATAATAAAGAAACTCCGGAAAGAGTAGATACGAGACCTAATTCTAGTACATATGGTGAAAGTAGAAATCTGAAAGCCTAAGATTAGAAAAAAGTACAGAAATACCAGGTCCTTCAGATTACTTCCGATCAAAAGAAGAATTAGTAAAAAAGTTAACTAAAAGTATGGAAGCTGTAACAGTTCCAATAACGATTGGTCCAGTTAACCCAGTCTTTGGTCAAAAAGAAATGAGACATTCAGCTTTAACTATTCCATTAAATGCAGAAATTCAGAAAGTAGCTGGAAAATTTTATTCAGATTTGTCAGAAATTCACAGAGATAGATCAATGAGGATGCCAGATTTAACTTTTAATGAAAGTCCAACATGTAAAACTCCAGCTGGTGCAGAATCTGATACTGAAACCCCAGAGAAAAGTGTTAATAATTCAAATGTAGCTTCCCCAAAACTTGACATTGCCAGACTAAAAGCGGATTTAGAAGAATTAATCATTGGCACTATTGGTCCTGACAGTTTAAAACATTATCAAGATGATGAATTGCTATTCATTTGTAAAAGTGTACAATGGAAAACAAAAAATAAATATGCACAGTTAGAAGAATTGGCTACAAAATTAGAAATTGACATGAGCAAACAAAATAATTTGGGAAAACATTACAGATTAGAATTTTCTGAAAAAGACATTGAGAATTTTAATGCAAATGGAGAGTGAAATGGACAAAGAAGAAAGAGGAAGAAAGGAGAGAAAGAGGTATGGTGGCTAATCAGTACCCAATGAGAGAAATAGCAGGTGGTGGTTATGTGCATGTTCCCTGGTCTAGACAGGACATCTTGTTATTCACAAATGATTTTCCTCGGTTGAGAGAAAAGCCAGTGGAATGGTATCGACAGGTAGACAGATTCATAAAAGTCTCAAAAGTTCTGTGGATTGATCTGGATGGATTTTTTGACATTGTTGTCCCGTCAGATATTTGGACAGAATGTAAAATTTCTGTAAGTTGGCCAAAGTTGGAACCTACTCGAGATGCAGCAACAGGTGCTCCATCATCAGAAGTCATGGGATTGTATGATAAAGTAATTTACTGGTTGAAAAATAAGATTCCTCCAAAAGAAGTTGATTGGGTTAAAATTGACAGAACAAATCAAGAACCAAAAGAGTCTGTACATTCATTTTATGAAAGATTACTGTTGGTTTTCAAACAGTACAGTGGCTATGAAAAATTAAGTGAAAAGGATATGAGCCACTTTATATACAGATTTGTTTATGGTCTGAGACCTGAAATTGGTGAGATGATTAGAAATGGATTTGTAGGCTGGCAATCTCTTTCGGTAGATGATATACTGAGAAAGGCAAAATATTGTAGTGTTGAGATAGAAGCGAAACAAAAGAAACTTAAGGAAAAGGCAATGTGGGCACAGGTGAAAGTAGCTGAACAGCAAATTGCAAATATGGAAAACAAAAATGTCAATGTTAATCAGAATCAGGGTCAAGGAAAATGTAAGGGTAATTTTAATAAACCGAAATTTAATGTTAATATTGAAGAGCTAAAACAAAAGTTACCTTGTTTTAATTGTGGCGAAATTGGACACTGGATGCGCAAGTGTAAAAATCCGCCCAGAAATTTTAAAAATGCATCATTAAATCCACAGATGCAGAATGATGTAAATCTGCAGCAACAGCTACAGCGACAGTTAAATGAGCTAAATCTACAGCAACAGCTACAGCGACAGTTAGTGAATCAGCAGAGTCAGATTCCACAGCCTCCATTACCAAATTGTGTGAATGGTCAGAGGTATAATTCGAATACAGGATTCAGCGGAGGTGATCAGGTAATTAGACCACAGAGAGTGAATGTACCAAATGTTTCTCGATAATTTTTGATGACAGAAAATGATGGAAGTGATTCAGAGGATTATTTATGACAGTGCCTGAGAGAGGGGGAAGAGTGTGTGCTTGGAGCCACTCTTGAGGTCGACCAGTCTGGTCCATTTGTAAATGGCAAAGTGAATGATGTAGAAATCACTTTTCTTGTGGATAATGGTGCTACCCGTTCTACTGTTAGATCAGTGGAAATAGAAAACCTGCCTCTCTCTGGTGAATCAATCCAAGTAGTTGGTGTAGCTAATCAACAAATTAAAACAGATTTGACAGAGCCTGTGAAAATTGAAATTGGCAAATTTAAAGATAAACACAGATTTGTAGTTTGTAACAGTGGTCCTGTAAACTTGCTAGGGAGAGATATTCTCTGCAAGATAAACTGCAAAATATACTGTTCACCGGAGGGTATTGAGCTTCAGACTCTAGAAGAAGATGGGTTTTATAAATTGACAATGTTAATGGTTGAAGCAGAGGAAAGTAAATTATTTCCTGCATTTGATAAAGACAATTTACCTGAAGAATTGAAAAAAACAGTCAAAGCTGAAATTTGGGATTTGTCAGGAAATGAGATGGGTTTGATGAAAAATGTAGACCCAGCAAAAATCACAGTGAAACAGGGAATAGATTTTCCAAACATTCCAGAGTACAAAATGAAAGCAGAAACAATTGAGGGTGTTATTCCTGTAATTGATAAATTCATAAAACAAGGTGTTTTCAAAGAAATTGAAAGCAGTCCTTGTAATTCACTGATTATGGGGATTAAAAAGCCAAACGGAATTTACAGGATAGTTCAAGACCTAAGAAAAGTTAATCAAATAGTTGTTCCTTGTTGTCTTGTTGTTCCAAACCCAGCAGTGATTCTTTATCAAATTCCGCATGATGCAGAATGGTATATAGTCATTGACCTTTGCAATGCGTTCTTTACTGTCAATTTATCTTTATTCGACTTAATAAAAAGTCATACAAAGAAATTTAAAAAACATAACATACAGGGAATTTTTAGGAACATTTCATAGATATTGAGATGTGACAATAAAAATTAATTACATTTCATGCATATTATAATAAATCCATAAAAACAAATACAGGCGTACAAAAAGTTAAAAGGAATAACAAAGGAGCTAGTGAGTATGTTTTTTTATCCTAGCTGCAGCTACCAGGAAATTCGCTATACAGAAAGTAATGCGCGGGTTAATCATTGATTGTAGAAAGAGCAAGGCCGGTCTCACCTGCGTGAAGCCTGCCTCCTTCAGAACTGGAACCAAATATTTTTTCCTTGGTTCTGAATAAAACCCGCAAAACATAACAAAATGCATAGTATCTTGGTCTGAAAAATGATCACAGCTGCAGGGAGGAGCTAGTTCCGGTTTTTCCTATGTTTTAAAAGAGCCTAAATGAAAATGTAACAAATTAAACCTAAATTTGGTTAAAAGAAACCTATGGAATGGGATTGTGACAAAACCAAGGTAGGGAGCTAAGGAAAATGAGTTAACAAGTAAATAATGGCCCCTAACTGCTGGTTTCACTAACTCCCTTTCCTCTCGGGATGCACGCGCCCTCCCCAAAAAGTTATTTTTAACGAATTCAATGTCTTGGGCCTTAATGTCTTGGGGAGTGATAAAGAGCTCTGGGCGCCCCAATTCCGAGAATGCCTTCTGCAAATAGGCCAACCAAGGTATCTTTTTAAAATGGTCTAAAGACAAACATCAGACATGATCTTATGATTCAACGGGAGATCCTCGTTTAGCCACGTCTTTAACCAAAAAATCAAGGGGGCCATATTCAACCCATCAGATAGAAAGTCTAAGCCTACCTCCATATGTATAGAGTAGGTTGGAGTTGACTGTGGCACAGAGAGGAGTGACCGAATAAATCTGTTCTCCGCTCTCTGGATTGGGTCCACGTTGACATAACCCCAAAGTGGGGAACCATATGAGGCAATGGCAACTGATTTGCTCTTGTAGATTTTTAGCAACGCTTCCATTGGCCTGGCCCCCAACCTGCCCGCAAAACCCAAGAGGGCAGATGATGATCTAATAACCGCCAACCTCTTCGCCCTCACCTGGGGGCCCCACATTCCTCTCTGATCAAAAAGGACCCCCAAGTAGGGGAACGTTGGGACTCTAGAAACCATATCTCCTCTGCACGTAAAGGTTTTTGATCTCCTCTTACTGCTTGCTCGACCCACAACCATGGTATGTGACTTGGTAACGTTTATTTTTAAGTCGAGCTGATCCATGAATGTACCAAAACGCGTTTAGTAGACGTTGAAGGCCGACACCCGTGCGAGCAATTAGCACGGCGTCGTCCGCGTACAGGAGCGCTGGAATCTTAACTGCTCCTGCACGCGGAACATCTACTTCCTCCTCCTCCAGATGTGCGCCCAAACCGTTGATGTAAATGGTAAAGAGTAAGGGGGCCAGGATGCAGCCCTGCCTAACCCCCTTAAGGGATTTGAAAAGGGCCGTGCACCTACCCTCATTTGTGACCCGTACGGCCGCAAAGAGTTCCTGATGTAGGGAAGCCATGAATCGTACCAATGCCTCGTCAATCCCCATACTCAGCAGGGTCGTCCATAGCTTAGCCCTATTCACCAAGTCGAAGGCCGAGGAGAGGTCCATAAATGCTAGAAATAAGGACCCCTCCTTGGCCACCGTATATTTTGCTATGAGCAGGTGCAAATTAGAGCATTGTTCAATTGTGCCTTTCCTTTCTCTAAACCCATACTGGATCTCTGACAACCCTCCACAGCTCTCCACATTATCCCTCAACCTGGACAGAAGGACTCTGCCTAAAATCTTCACTGAGGAGTCCAAGAGCGATATGGGCCTATAGCACCCTGGATCATCCCGCTGACCCTTTTTAAAAATAGGGACAATAGTTGAAATGTTCCAGGAAGGTGGTGTAGGGTTGTTATTAACAGCAGAAAAAACGTTAGTCAACACCTCTGCCCACAACTTTGGGGAGTGTAAGAAAAAGTCTGCTGGCACCCCATCGGGGCCCGGGGCCTTATGCTTGGATGTGGCCAGAATGGCTTTCTCCACTTCTATACTAAGAAAGTGTATTGGGGTAGCGTCCAGGGATGCCAACGAGGCGGCTTGGGTTACCAGGTCATTATCCCCATACACATTTTTAAAATGAGACAACCACTTGTCATCTGTTATGACACAGTCCGTGGCCTCATTACTTTGATCAGAAAAGAATGGTTGTTTGATTGTCTCCCAAAATTTCCGGCTGTCCTTCAGGACAGCCGTAGATAGGAGATTTTCCCACGCTTCCCGTTTGATACTGTCCTTTCTAGTTTTAATGGCTGACTTGTAAATTTTCCTTAGTCTAGCGATATCGCCCTTTGCCCTTGGCACTTTTTTCAGGGCTGCCATCAGTGATCTATGTGCGTTGGAGCATGCAGTATCGAACCAGCGCTTCTTGGTCAGTACTCCTTTCACTGGCTTAGCCGTGAGGTCCAGTGCCACCTGTCCACAAATTAACTCAAAGGCCCCTATAGTCTCCCGACCCGGGGTACGCGGATTCTGACACATCTCTACCTGTTCCTTAATTTTTGGATAGATCTCTGCATAAAAGTTATCTGGGACCACCTTGGCCCACTTAACCCTCCTACCCTGATCGGTGGTGTGCAAAGTGTGATCCGGTCTCGCTTTCCCCGGGTTAGGCCCCATATAATCTCCCCAAGCCACCTCAAGTACAACGGGGTTGTGATCACTGTGGTGAGATGGCACGGTACTATAGGAGATCACCTGGTTTAAAATACCTTGCGTTATGAAGATATAATCAATTATAGTTCCTGGGCTAGTGCCAGTGAAAGTAGCCATTCTTGATCCACCCTCTAATTCAAACAAACCAAAATTAGCTAAAAAATCTTCAAGCTCCTCTCCTTCTACAGTATGTTTAAAGTGAGGTCCCTCGTAACCTTCGCCCCATTCCTTATTTTTTAAACTGCATGCTAACGTGCAGGGATGAATATTAAAATCACCTAATAAAATGTACTCTGTGTTAGACTGTATGTTCTGACTGCCTGACCCTAGTATAATATCTAGGGTGGCAATATTACTACCATTATTGTCCCTATTCCCTGAGTTATAAAAATTAATGTATAGAGACCTCCCAGTGGGGCTGATCTCTCTCTCTACGATGAGGATATTATGTGAGTCTATATTGATCTGTTTTAAGGTGCCCTTCAGATCTAGGGAAAATAACATTAGCAGGCCTCCCTTGGCTCTGCCAGAGCGGCTAGGAATAGCTGCCTTGGCAAAACTAGTGAAGCCATCCCACCAGAAGTTAGTAGTAGTATCCCAGGTTTCCTGGAGGGCGATAATATTATGACGTACAACAAAACTTGACCACTCCTTATCATTACGTTTGGAATTGAGACCCGCTACATTGCAACTTAAAATCTTGCAAGTTTCTACAGTATTCTTTGCCACATGTGCATTCAAGGGTACCCCCTCCACTACTCTTAGATGCGGGCTTCCATCAGCCGGTGGCTTATCCACTATCTCTGCTACCTATGTATGGTCATGAAAGATACTAATATTCTTATTAAGAACGCCACCAACGACCTCGTCAAGAGTTTGGTCAGGGACTATTTTCCTTTCAGTAACGGCTTGAATTTTACAGCCTTCCAACCTTATATCCTCATTCCTTTTTATATCATTACTGAGCCCTCTGTCCCTATCATTAGAGTTACTTGTTATACATATGTCCCTTATTCCATTTGGTGTCATGTTTAGGCAGCCCGTACGTCAATCGCAATCATTTAAGTTTGCCAGAACCCCAAACCTATTTGC
This sequence comes from Lissotriton helveticus, assembly GCF_964261635.1. Taxonomy (NCBI): domain Eukaryota; kingdom Metazoa; phylum Chordata; class Amphibia; order Caudata; family Salamandridae; genus Lissotriton; species Lissotriton helveticus. The sequence continues at coordinate 956,568,969 of NC_136059.1, read as the reverse complement.
TGAACCAAACCCCCAATTGTAAACTGGTGCCCCTGATCCCCAACCATTTGTTACTGCGTTCCACCCAGGTAGTGGTGTTCTGGGGCGCATTGGGAAATGCTCGTCAGCCAACCAGGCTCCAAACCCATTCCCATGGTTCCCACGGTCATTAACCTGATCCCCCGGGCCCCACCTATTTGTTGTATTCCAGTGTAATCTATGGGACCTAGCAAATAGCACATTCTGGTGGTCACCTGGCCCTGTGCCAACTCTATTCACTGGGCCTATACCATAGTCATCATACAGGGGTCTAAAACCCCCACCCCTTCTGTGATTTCTTGTGGTCCACCCTGATCTTAAGTCATTTGGCTGAATCACATTTTGCTGTTCACTATAAAAGAATTTAAGGGTGAGAGGGATTATAGAGCCACTTCTTCGTTGGGGTGGCAAAATATTTGACAGGACATTTGGGAGCACATCTGCGTTTAAAAAATTTAACACTACGCAGTCCCCTTTAAACTTTTTTTGCCTATTCCCTATCCATGTCATCCTCCTCGCCATTACAATTTCCCCTGCCAACTGATCTTTCCCGTGATATGTCATCTTCATATTGTTTGTCAACCAATGTAACGCCTTACTTGTTAGGGATGGAATAGATTCTGCCTGACCGGGGGTTAAGGTAGGTACGTTAGCTAGAACCAAAACCAAAGGTGAAGCTTCCATTATAAATTGTGAGGGATCATCTCCTAGTGGTGGCGGAGTTGGGACAGTAGGTGGAAGTATGGGAGCCTCACTCACTACTTCTTGGGTGAGTGCAGCTGTAGATACCTGCCCAAACGTGATGGTCTCTACCAGCCCTTCCTCCACTACCATTGCACCCCCATTGTTTCCTATCATGGTGTCTGGTGATTTAGAAACAAAGCTTACAACATTTTCTAGTTCTTCTGCCACCTTGCGCTGCTCCCCTCCCATCCTTTTCACTTCAGCAGTAAGCTTGTCAATTTTCCCGATCAGTGGTTTAATGATGGTCTTTATCTTTTGGTCTATCATGTCCGCAATCCTATTAAATAGGTCGTCGTCTATGATTTGTCTAAGGTTATCTTCCTCATGTTCCAGATTTTTTCCCTTAGACTTTGGTGGGGAGGCAGTCCTTTTCCTCACTGTACGTAGCCCCCCCCCCGTTTCGGCTGAATTTTCCTGCAGGTTCTCATCGCCCTAGTCACTGGCGCTGGGGGTGAGAGTTCCTCCGCTATAAGTTCCGGTTGAGGCTCGTGGTCAGACTCAACATTAGCCTCCGCGTCAGCTAACAATTCAACACTTAGATCTTGAATTCCATTGACAGTAAGGTTGGTATTTGGAGTATTCATACTAAGATCTTGCGAGGGTATGTCCGACATTTGTGCGCTAGTTGAGGGGCTGACTGTCAGAAGGACGGGGGATTGACTCAAGCCCAAAGATTGCCTCCTTTCGCTGTTTATTTTATTTACCACTTGGACCATATAATTGTCCATAGTGTTAAGCGACTCTGGGGCTACATTAGCCTTTTTCTTTGACATCTTCACAGGTAAATTTGAGCGCTAAAAAACAACACAGACTAGAAGCAACCTAATAGGAACACACTGCTTACTTCAAACAGCTTGCGTTAGATGTAACACGGGCAGAGTGGCTGGCCCAGTCCAGTCACGGCCAGTCTCGGACTGTCTAAGACTGTCCCGCCCTTGTCCCGGGCTTCTCCCGGGCGCTTCCCGCGCGCTCCCGCGCAGCGGGACTTAGCCGTTTAATTTATATGGTCCAAGGAGGGAGAGGGAGAGGGAGGAGCCTGCAGGGAGAGCTGCCCAGGTGGCTTCAATGGGGGCGGGCGGGCGCTCCTGGGACAGGTAGTCCTGCGCCTCCGCCTGTAGGTTTGGTGAGCGATATTCCCCTCCGGATACAAGATGTTTTAAGGTAGCTTTCCACACGATGCGGGACCCGCGTAGCGGGTACCGCGAGTTGCTGACACAAACGAGAGGGAGAGAGGTCAGTTCCGCTGCCACAAACAAGCTGCTGCCAGGAAAATAATTCACGAGGTTCTTTACTGTTCCATTGCATCCAGACAGTCAGCAAATGTTTGCGTTTCGGTTCCAAGACCGCATATTAGCATGGTGTTGTATCCCTCAAGGGTATACAGAGAGTCCATCTATCTTTAATCAGTTGTTAAAAAGATCTTTGGAGAATCTAAATTTACCTGGAAAATCGACATTAGTTCAGTACATTGATGATCTTCTCGTAAAAGCAAAAACCCGACATAACTGTGTTACAGATACAATTACTCTTTTGAATCACCTGGCAGATGAGGGACATAAAGTGTCTCCTGCAAAATTACAGTTTTGTAAACAAGAAGTAAAATACCTTGGGCACAGAATTGCAAAGGGAATCAGACAAGTGACAATTGAAAGAATAAAAATGATTCAGGGAATGCAACCTCCAAAAACACAAAGACAGGTCAGAATGTTTCTAGGGATGGTTGGCTATTGTCGTCAATGGATTAGTGGTTTTTCAGTAATTGCAAAACCGCTGCAGAGACTATCAAAAGCTGACATAATAGACCCAATTGTTTTGACAGAAATTGAGATGGAAGCTTTTGAGAAGTTAAAAAGAAGTTTGTGTGAAGCACCTGCTTTAGGCATGCCCGATTATGAAAACGATTTTGAGTTGTATTGCAGTGAAAGAGAAGGATGTGCATTGTCTGTTGTAATTCAGAGACATGGAAAACTGAGAAAGCCAATAGCATATTTCTCAACAGTACTTGATCCTGTTGCAAAAGCATTACCAGGCTGCTTAAAAGTGGTGGCTGCAACAAGTGTGAGTCCAGAACAAAGTGAGGGAATTATAATGGGATTTCCTGTAAAAGTCTATGTACCCCAATCTGTTGAAATTCTCCTTACTAGAAGTAAAACACAGCATTTAACAAGTAACAGACTTACAAAATATGAGAAAGTTATTCTGGGATCAGATAACGTTTCGATAGCAAGGTGTGTGAATTTAAATCCTTCCACATTATTGCCTGATGGTACTGTGACAGAAATCAGGAATGAAAATGACATTGATCATGAGTGCTTGGATGTTTTGGAATATTGCACCAAGCCTAGGCAGGACATTAAAGATGTTCCTTTGCCTGTGTCAGATTTTGTTTACTTTGTTGATGGTTCTTGCCTGAGAACAGAGGAGGGTTTTCTGAGAGCAGTATATTCTGTATGCACAGTTGCTACTGTAATTGAAGCATCATGTCTTGACGGAATTTCTTTTAGCTCAAGTAGCAGAATTGATTGCTTTGGTTCGTGCATGTGAAAGAGCAAAAGATTTAAAAAATAACTATAGTGACTGACAGTCAATACGGATATGGAGTTGTACATGATTATGGACAGCTCTGGTCTCAAAAAGGTTACTTAACCTCTGCAGGTACTCCTATCAGAAATGCAAGTCTGATCAAGAGATTGATCGATGGCATTCAACTACCAGAAAAAATTGCTGTTGTAAAATGTTCAGCTCATAAAAAAGGTGAAGATTTTATTACAAAAGGAAATGCTTATGCAGACGAGATAGCGAGGTACTGTGCGAAAAACAATTATTCAATTAATCGGCAAAAGAATGATGAACATGTCTTGAGCTCACTTATGCTAACATCTGTAGTTGAAACATGGCAGGGAGTGAAAGATTTACAAGATGAGGCAAATGATGAAGAAAAGGATACATGGTTAAAAGAAGGTTGCAGACAGCGAGAGGAAGATGGGATTTGGGTATACAAAGATGACAGACCAGTTTGACCAAATAGCATGATAGCTGACATGGCTAGGATGTATCATGGACAGGGACATATAGGAAGAGATTCTATGATCAGACTTTTCAGACAGACTTGGTATAACCCAAAGTTCAGAATTATTGCAGAGTCCCTTTGTCAAAGGTGCTTAATTTGTCAACAAATGAATCCCAACAGAAAAACAGTTGTGAGCATGGGAACCATAGGACGGGAGGGTGGTCCTTTCACTAGGTTACACATGGATTTCATTGAAATGCCTCCACACAACAAGTTACACTATGTCCTTGTGATAGTCTGTTTGTTTTCAAGGTGGGTTGAAGCGTTTCCTACACGCCACAATGATTCTGTTACTGTTGCAAAATTACTGTTAAGGGAAATGATACCCAGGTACGGATTTCCGGTGACTTTGGAAAGTGATTGTGGAACACATTTTGAAAACAGATTGTTAAAATTGGTTTGTGAAGCTTTAAATATAGAACAGAAGCTACATTGTGCATACAGACCAGAAGCATCAGGTGTTGTTGAGCAAGTGAATGGAACTATTAAAAATAGGATTGGTAAAATGTGTTTATCTACAGGTATGAAGTGGACTGACGCACTTCCACTGGTTTTGATGTCTTTAAGAAGTACTCCTGATAAAAAGACAGGTTTAAGCCCTCATGACATTCTCATGGGCAGAGTCATGAGACAGGCATTTATACCAGTAGGAAAATTGATGACTATTAATGATAGCGTCATTTTGGAATACTGCAGAAACCTGTCTGACGTGGTGACTTCTGTGTTCCATCAGGTGGGAACTGAAGTGATAACAAGAGACAAAGAGCAAGCACATGATCTGTTACCAGGTGACTGGGTAAGGACAAAAGTTCATCGAAGAAGAAACTGTCTAGTACCTAGGTGGCAGAAAGCAAGGCAAGTCATTCTTGTCACAACAAATGCAGTAAAGTGCAAAGGTTTGAAGAGGTGGATCCACGCAAGCCATACTATTCGTGTACCTCCACCTGAAAATTCTGATGAAAGTGACAGTGATACTACAGCAGATTCAGATTCTGAAGAAGAACCTGAGAAAAATCCAGATCCTGAAGTTCGACAGAAAAGTCGACATCTGGAAAGTTCAAATGTAAATCGCGCATTAGATGATAAAGATTCGGAAATGGTGATACTAGACTCTGAAAATGATGAAGATGTGTTAGAAAAAGAAGCAGAAAAAGAGTCTGATCAAATTGTGATTCAAGACCAGGAGAGTATTGAAAAGCAGAAGAGAAGTTCTGAAAGCAGGAACGGAAATTCTGAAACTGGGAAGTTGAAGGTAATTGAAGAAGAAGAAGAAGACGAATTACCAAGTACCAGCTATAAAGATAAAGTTCCTAACGGAGTGAAACTGCTGAATAAAGAAGTACCTGAGTCTAGAATTCAAATTTCTGACAGTGAAACTGAAGAGAGTGATGAAGATTCTCAGATAAGAAAATTCAGAAAAAGAGCTTGGAGAACAGAGTGTAATGTGACTGAGCCAAAGAAGAAATTGCCAAGAAAAGGTGATAATTGGCCAATTGAAAATGAAGGCCTAAAATATAGATTGGTGAAAAGATCTAAATTAAATGAAGTGTCAAGTCAGAAAGATGTCACTGGAGAGAAAAGTGAAGTAGGGAAGAAAATAGAAGTCATTAGTGGTAGAGCAAAGAGAATTGTGAAGGCAAATCAAAAATATAAGTCTCCTGAGTGGACTTACATCATCATTCCACCTGTGGTGGAAGTGAACAGTAGTAGTCAGGAAGAGATAGATGACAATAGTGATAAGGATTGAAATGTTTCTGTAAAATTTAGGGTTTTTATTTTGGCATAAGGCTGAAGAAATTGTGTTAGGTGACACAAGGTCGAAGAAATTGTGTTAGCTGGAAAAACACATTGATGTAAGACGCAAGGTCGAAGAAAAGGGTGGGGGATTTCTTTAAAAAAAAATTTAAAATAGGGGGGTGTTAGAAATTAGAAATTTTGAGATTTTAAAATTTAGATTTTTGTTTTATAAGGCTTTTTGTTATCAGAGTGAAAAATGCCTTATACTTTTACTAATACTAACTCAAGATGTTCTATTTTGAGAAGATGCTGTAAAATGTCCTTGATTTGTGTGGTTTTAATAATTCTGATATGGTTAGTTTTAGCTGTTATTTTTCCTTTTGGAATAGATAAGGAGTTATACAAGGCTAATATGACAAGCAAAGCTTCTGTTAGACAAAATAAACATAGTGCAACAAGCAAAATTAACAGAGTTATTGAGCACAAACCAGAGATTCATCAAGATAGATCTGTTGGTGATTTTTCTAGCAATACTTTTTCAAGACTCCTGGCTGAGTATTTAAAGGTCATGGAAGTCAAAGACTGTTATATTTGTGTGAAATTGCCTGCTTCTGTTTCGGAGGGAGTAACTTATAACATGCTTCCTCTTACTTATGGCATAACCTGTAGTGTGATAGCTAGTTTATTTTATCAAACTGGTCGTTTAGAATATTACTATTCTAATTATGATGAGATTTTTGCAAATCTAAAAATTGAGAAAAGCTTAAATAAGCACAAATAAGCTAAACAGATGAGGGAATTTTTCATTGTGACAAATGAACTCACTTATGAGTATGCTTTAAAAAAACAATTTGACTTGTAAATTGAGATCTGAGGAAAACTCTTTCCTGAATCTAGTTGAGGAGAGAAGAGCAATTTATAAAAGAAACGAAATGCTCAAGCAGACCAAATCGAAAACCTGGCAGTTAGAGGACGAAAAACTTAATGGTAAATCTTTTGAAAATGTTGCTATTCACATTGACAAACCAATTAGTGGAAAATGTTGTATTAGGAGAGATAATACTTTATTTGATAATTATTTTGTAGCTGCAAGTCATTGTGAAGACACTTATCAAATCATGGGGGGTTGGGGATTCAAAGGTGGCAAAGATCCAATTTACCCTGGAATTTATTTTGTATGTGGAGACAAAGTTTACTACAACCTCCCAGACCACTGGTATGGGACTTGTTTTGTTGGATTAGTTTTTCCAAAAAAATTCCATGTTGACAGAAATGCAGAAGGTTCATTTGAAATCAGTAATCATCTAAATAGATTTAAAAGAGAAAGTTTCTCAGAAATTGTGGGAGACATTTTTGAAGCAGTAATACCTTTAGTGGGTATAACCCTGAATGCAGGTAGAATTAGAAAATTGTCCACAATTGTTGACAGATTGTCATCTGACACAGCTAGTGGCTTTCAATTAGTGGATACTGAGGTCATTTCTATACGATCTATGGTAGTGCAGAATCGTCTTGCTTTAGATATTCTCCTAGCAAAAGAGGGAGGAGTTTGTGGCATTTTACATGTCCAACAATGCTGTACCTATATTCCTGATAAGAGTCAGAGTATTGAAATGTATATCAAAAATATTACTGAGTTGCAATCAGAAATTGTACCCTTAGAAGAGGATGATTTTTCAGAACGTCTGAGCAAGAGATTTGAAGCAATCAAAACCTGGTTTCAAGAGATTGGTGGTTCAATTCTTGGCAAAATACTGACACCTTTATTAGTTATAGTCTTTGTGATACTGTTGTTAAAGATTAGTTGCATGTTACACAAGAGAAAGAAATACCTGAGGGAAAAGAAGAGAATATACAAGATCAGAAAGGAACAGGAGAAAGAGATAGAATTGGAAGAGTTTCGTAGAACCCAATATGAGAGTTGCAGACAAACAGCTGAGACAAGACTTTAGAAATACTAACACAGTGAAAATCAAAACATGTTCTTCTTTGGGATATAAAACATTTTGCTAAATTTTTGGGTGTAGTTTGGTGTTTTTGAAATCACCAGATGAGGAAGTTGATGGAGCGAGATTTTAAAATAAATTTGTTTTTGACTCGCAAAGTTAAACTTCTATAACAAAATAATTATATTAATGTGAATGGAGTGAATATTACTAAACCAACCTAGATTAAATTGCAAATCATGACACCTGGGTACTGATGTATGTGCTCATATATGTGCTTTATGTTGCAAATGCTAGTTTGTGAAAAATAATAAACTAATTTTGTTTATTGTTTTGTCAGAATTAAATGCGGCTGATTTATTAATAACATGTGCTTATTTGCGTGTGCTCATGTTTTGTCCTTTTGTCTTTACGTTGCACAATTCTGTTTGTTGCTTTATTTGCTTCTGCTAGGTAACATTTATTAATGGGTTAATAATTAGCAAAGGTGGGTGGGTAACAGAACGAATTCTATTTCTTTTAATTAATTGATGTTTTGTGTTTGTTTATACATTAGTTTTACGAATGGGCCTAAAGAAAATGGCTGGCAGTGCTGCAGTTTTCAAGACTTGACCAGAGTGAAGCCTTCACTCATGCGCAGACGAAATAATATTTTGCTGAGCTGACAACGTTTTGTGCAGAAATAATTATGGTCGAGTCGGATGTGTTCTTGGAGTCATAGCCAAGGACAGGATGCTGAATTGCCTGCCAAGATTAGAAAGTAAAAAGTTTCTCCCCGGGAAAGTATCTTTTTGAGGAAGCAAAAAGGATGGTGAAACTAAGAACAATAAGGTCTATGATGAGGCCCCGGACTTTGTCAGGAGATCGTGACCTAATAGTGGACTGACATGGCTCAGCCAATTGAAAGTTTGGATTTTCAGAAAAACGTGCGATAAAGATACTTTAGTTAGTTAGAAAAGGTATAAAAACTGTCCCCATGGGAGGGAGGGGGCTCTTGCTGCTCATCTTCTCCTGATTCCTGTTAGGCGTGATGTGCTGAAAGACTCTTTGGAGCACGTAAGGATTAATAGGGTTGAATGACTATACTTCTATTTCTTTAGGCGAAATGAGTTTTTTAGACAGGGAAAATAGGGCTTAGGTGATGGTAAACTGTTTATTCTTCATTTAAAATGTTATTTGATTTTGCTTGAAACTGTCAGATTAATTTGCTATTCTTCTAACAAAATGCATTTTCCTTGAATAAATAGTTAATAAATAAGTTTTTTTGAAAAAACAAGCTGGACTTGTTATTTCATAGTCATTACCATCAGCAGATCCATTTGCCTAAGTGACTTAATTAAATGTAAAACTTTACAAAAACCTTGGTGAAATCATTCTACTGCAGTTGTATATAAAATGTGTATATATTTCATAAATAGGTTTATTAATTAGGTCACATGATTCAGTTGCTCAAAATATGTCACATTAGTTTATGGGCCTTGTGAGTGTTTTATGATTAATGGTGAGTATTGTGGAGTTGGATAACGTTGCTATGACATTTTTTCTATAGGGGTGTTGGATCACTGGTAAAATGGCGGGTATATTGTATATGGCTAGAAGAGGATTAAAAGAAACCCTAAAGGCGGCAGATTGGTCAAACGCAGTAACGTTGATAGAGTTTTATGTAGGAATGATGGAACATATTGGAAGTGTTGCCTTGAGGGTCTTTAATTATGCCTAATGCTGACTTCTGGTCTTCAGTTCTCCTCATATGTGTCAGGAGAATGACGATTCTCCAGTTATTATGCAGAGAGAATCTTGATTTCATTAAAGACAAATGGAGGATAACATTGAGCATATACTTTTATTTGCTGCCCAAACATGCAGCCCTTTAAAGAACATTAATACATCATAAACATGTAGAATGGTTGTGAACAATTATAACTATCCAGTGCACAGGGCTGTCTTCCTCTTTAAACTGCGAACAAACAAGGGTAAAAGGAATCCATCTCTGGTATTAAGGAAATGCAGAAGTTTTGAAAAACATCTTGTTGCACATCTCAATCCTAGGTGGAATTATCTAAAATAAGAGAAAAGGATTATAAAGGGAAAAAGCACTGGATGATAAACATATTATAAACTTACATGTTTAGCAGGTTTTATGTGGCAAGTTAAGCTGCTTACTGTTTCGTTAACCTTTGGAATGTTTTGTTCCTAGAACCTTTACTGTGTCATGCTTCGTTCTATGCTGGGCCCGGCAGTAGCTGCTTGTCTCCTGTTCATGCAGCTGCTTCTGCCATGGGCTCCCTACTATTTATCTTTATTTGCTATATTCAAATAAAGCTCGCTTGGATTTGAAGTGGTGTCTACGAGAGTACCTGTTTTACCCACCTCCACATTTTAAAAACTCAAAGAAACCTTAGTATCCCTTCTCTCCTCATAGGGTGAGGAGGGTGGGATAATGTTAGCCTCCGTTTGTCTTTAATGAAATCAATAATCTCTCTGCATAATAATTGGAGAATCGTCATTTCATTACAAGACCGGAGGCTACCATTATGAATGTTCAAAGCTGCTGAGAGCTACATTGCTAACATGCTCTATTGGTCTTAAGTAACATTTTTCAAAGGTGTTTTTAGTTAGACCAATCAGCTATTCTAAGAATCTCGAAAGAGATCCTCCTAACCAGAAACTAGTACTAGACATTGCCCCTCTAAATGAGAGGGCCCCAAATATTGACAGGTCTATGCCAGCTTCACTCATTATGATTGGTATCCATGTAGCTAAAGTTGCTGAAGAGGCTGGTTTATAGAGTTTAACATAAGATAAAAGCAGTTGATCAACTCCATTCTTCCTAAATTGTGCAATTTTGTCATCATAAACTTTCATGCATCTTACCACACACAATTTTTCACAGTCATTGAAAAGAGGATAGAAAACAGAGTCAGACATAGTATTTGTTCTCTCCCAAATGTTGAAATGTACGCCTTCATTAGAATAAAATCTGTTAGATAACTCAAGAACCTTTATATCTGAAACTCGTTTGAAAGAAGTTAGGCAAAGTAAAGTTGCCAATTTCATGGAAATCTGTTTGAGAGATAAGAAGGTATTATCTTGCCAAATACAAAAACTTTGAAAATTAGACTAACATCCCACAACGAATCATAACGTGCTTTGGGGGTCTTTTAAGTCTAATCCCTCTCTAACTCATTTGATAAGAGAGTTGCTACCTATTGCAAGATTATTCACTAAAGCATGCTGTTGTAAAGTTACTTATTTGTTTATGTAGCCTTTATCTGACACTAGCTGATGTTCATATATTCTAGTGACATCTGTGTATTCTAGAATGGGAAAGCTGCTTTGGCTCAAAGTTAGAATGTGGAGGAGATTACATAGATGAGCCAGGGGCGGTTGGGTGGCTGAGCTGTTTATCCTACCTACTCAAGATTAAACAACCTAAGAAGATTTCCTGACTCCCTTGTTTTCATCCATCAAAGATTTCACCTTTTAACACTGGCGACGACTGGGAAACAACAGCTCAACTCCAATTAATTAAATCATCGGTCCTTTTATTTTTTGTATACCTCAAGATTGCTTTTAAGTTAGAATTTCTTCACACAACTCATTGCTGCAAGCGAAGAATTTCTTCAATCAGCTAAATGCTCTTCAGACCGACATATATGGCGAACTCGACTTAGTTTGTTTCTGCTATCATTCAGAACAAAACTTTCAAGTAAGACGTTTATTTTTTACTTAGCGCGTGCAACATAACACATGGACAGGGTGCTACCTTAATGTGAAGAGACATTTAAACTAAGGCACATCAAGCGTTAAGCGTTAAATATAATTAAACGTAATAAGTCACCGCGGACCGTAAGGTTACGTTATTTATATTTGAAACTTCACTTACTGCCTTGTCCCTCTACACACGGTTACCTAGCAACACTGATGCGCACAGCAACACTGTTTCTGCCGCTCATGTGCGTTGTCACTCCGATGTCTTCATTGTTTTTGTTTGCTTACAGCGCTGACACGCACAGCTTCTGTTGAACACAGCGTGTCTAATGTACAATATTTCCGTTATACCCACAACGTAATTTGCATCTGCTCAGTACTACGTTGAAAAAATGCTGACGTGCACAGCTCCTCTTGTAAATCGGGCGTTGATATACAATTATTATTTTTTTTTTACACGCTAAACTCATTCATCAAGAGTTGTGTATTTTATGGTTATACTCTCTTCAACTTAAGTTGTTTTTTCTTACATTATAAAATAGAATTTTACAAGACTTGGATATGTATGGTAACGTTTTCATAAACTACAGTAAATACCGATACATTTTGGACAGTTGCTGCCATCCATCTTCTCTCATAATATGAACATATATATATTTTTTTCTTAGCAGATTAATGTGTCCTATTACTGTTACTCACAGCTATCTACTTTGAATTCATTTTTTTTTGTTTTGTTTCATAATTATTTTTTGGGGTGAAATTACAGTCATGCAAAACGTCACAGCGGCTCCGTTTTTTTTTTGCAGTCCCCAGGAGATCCTCCCATCAAATGGTCTAAATGGAAAAAGGTCTTCGAACGATATGCCCGTGTTTGTGGTACCTCTCTCTGTGTTGAGAGGAAAACAGCTTTGCTTATGCACTGTCTTGGATCAGAGAGTCAAGATGTTTTTGATCATCTTCCAGATGTTACGGACAGTGCTGCAACAAATCTGAATGAATTTGAGTTGTGCATTTATAAACTGGACGCACATTATTTGCCTAAGGTCAGTACAATTTTAGAACGTTACAATTTTGGTAGACGTATGCAAAAAGAAGGGGAAAGTATTGAGAATTACGTTACTGACCTAAGACATTTGGCTTCAACTTGTAAATTTAATACACTTATAGATGAAAGCATAAGAGACCAATTTATGTTGGGTTGTGTGTCTGAGAAGTTGCGTGATGAATTATGGCTCAAGGATGAGCCTTCTCTTGATGAAGTTTTAGTGGTAGCCAAAAGAATTGAGCATTCTCTTGACTGTGTCAAAGAGATTAAGAAAGATCTCAATAAAGATGTTTCAGTGGTCAACACAAATGTAACTTTCAAGTCAAAGGACTCTCAGATGAAAACTCAAGTTAAAGACAAACAAACAAATAAGTCTTGCATTCAATTCAGTAAAGAAAATAAATGTTTTAGATGTAACAATGCTGGCCACTGGAATAATGATAAATCATGTCCTGCCTTGAATGCTGTATGCAGTTATTGTAAAAAAAAAAAAAAAGGGGGACATTTTGTTATTGCCTGTAGGATCAAATCTTCTAAACAAAGAGTGAATTAAATTTATCATGACAATTCGACTGATCAACATGATTTTGAATGTGGTGAGATGGTTGTTCAGGTTGGTGGTGATGGACCGTTAGACTACATTCTTGTGGAAGGTCAGAAAACCAAAGTATTATTTGACTCTGGTCTAAAAATTACCATTGTTTCAAATACGTTTTGTAGTGATAATTTAAGTTCCAAAAGTGGTCTTTTAAAAGCTGACATCCGTCCCACTGCTTATGGGGGAGACCCTATTAAATTAAGAAGGTATTTTGTGGGTCTAATAGAATATAAGGTTCGCTTTATTTCTGGGAAAGTTTATGTCTCCAAGAAGGGTGACAATATTATCAGTTGGTGGCATCAGAAAGATCTGGGTGTTATATTAGATCCTAATAGCACTCCTCCCATAATTCTTAAAGAGAGAGGAATTATTAAATCTGTTGATAATCTTTCTTCTTTACAAGCTCAACTGATGGAGGAATATCCACAAGTGTTTGGTGATAAACTTGGGTGTTTAAAGGGCTATTGTCATAAAATAAAATTGTCTCCAGGATCTAGTAAAGTGCATATTGTTCTTTTCACTGTCAAAGATGAGATGTTGAAGGAGTTGGAGAAGCTTAAATCTCAGGGCATCATTGAAGAAGTTTAAGGAACATCCTGGTTGGCTCCAGTAGTGGCTGCAAGGAAGGCTGATGGGTCTTTGAGATTATGTGTAGATCTCAGGCAGCTCAACAAATATGTGCTTGTAGACAAATATCCACTCCCAAACATCTCAGAACTTTTGAGCATGGTACGTAGTGCCAAAATGTTCAGTACAATTGATTTGATGTCTGCGTACCATCAGATTTTACATGATCAGAGCTCCAGGGATTTAACAGCTTTTGTTACACCTTTTGGGACTTTTAGATTTATAAGACTCCCTTTTGGTCTGGTCTCCGCAGCCTCTGTCTTCCAGCGAGTCATGAAGAAGGTATTACTCAATGTACCAGGAGTCTGTGTTTACCAGGATGATATTTTGGTCCATGGGTGTGATGAATTGGAGCATGGGAAGAGAGTCCGACAAGTATTAGACAGACTTTCTGATCACAATCTTACCATTAACCGTGAGAAGTGCAACTTTGGTCTTGATAAAATTGATTATTTGGGTCATACTATAATGGCGGATGGTGTGGTTCGCAAGGCCGAATTGGTCCACACCATCAGAGATCTAACTCCCCCCTCATCTAAGGAAGAACTCATGCGCTTTCTGGGGATGGCAGAATATTATAATAAATGTATTAAAAATTTACTTTAAAAAGGGGCAAACTTTGTGTGGGACGAGTTGTGTGAAAAAGAGTTTATTGAAATAAAACTTAAATTACAAAATGCACCTAATCTTCGAAATTTTGATCCCACAAAATGTTCGATCATCTCTACTGATGCCAGCCTTAAAGGTCTTGGTGCTGTCTTGTATCTAGGTGGTAGAAGCTTGAAAGGTGCTGAATCTAGGTACTCAGTAATTGAGAGGAAGCCCTTGCGGCCTATTGGGCCATTAAAAGTGTTTTACATGTTTCTTTGGGGTACTTCCTTTGTGGTAAGACCAAATCTCAAGCCTTTGTGTGAGGTGTTGACGAGTAAAGGTATTGATTCAATTTCTCCAAGAATCTCTAAGTGGATTGTGGGGTTACAGGGCTTTAATTTTTCTGTCACACATGTTACTGGTTCTGATAACTTTGTTGCAGACACACTTTCAAGACTAGTTCTGGTTGCTCAATCAGACAACCATATTGTGTTGAATCTTATTCGTGATGGTTGGCATCATAAGGAACAGGGAGGACTATCTGTAAAAAATGTTTGGTCCGTGAGAGATCAGCTATCCTGTCGTGAAGAAAAGCTATGGAGAGGTCACAGGCTAGTTCCAACTTTGTCTTTAAGGAAGGAATTATTGGACTTGGCTCATGAGGCGCACTCAGGAATCTCTAAGACTAAGGAAAGAATGTGTTCCACATATTGGTGGCCTGGCCCGGATATTCAGATTGAGCGTTTGGTTAGAGATTGTGTTCAGTGTTCTGTAAGGGAAAAAAACCTGAAGATCAGGACTCAGCCTATGGAAAAGAGGTCTTGCCTCAGTGGTCCCTGGAAGGACATAGCTCTTGATATTTTGGGACCTGTACATGGTGATGGGTCTGACACCTTTGTTATTGTGGTGATGGATTTGTACTCCAGGTGGCCAGAAATATATTTTGTAAGAAATGTGAATACTAATACTGTGATTAATTTTCTAAAGAAACTGATCTCTAGGGAAGGCATACCTGAAAATATACTGATGGACTATGGTGTTCAACTTGTCTCAAGGGATATGGAAGACTTTCTTAGTAATTGTGGTATAGTTCACAAGAAGTGCGCTTTATATCACCCTGAATCTAATTGTACTGTTGAGAGGTTTAATAGAGTTTTAAAAGAAACTGTCTCACTAGCAAAGCAGAATTGCCTTGATTGGAAAGAAGAGGTTTCAAAAAGAGTTAGTGTGTTTTGTTTTGCGCCTCATACTACGACTTGAAAATGTCCTTTTCTTTTGTTTTGTGGGAGACAACCTGATACTTTCCTAGAACCACCATGGGTTAACAAATTTCTTTCTGTCAGGGGTAGAGTTCTGGATTTAACTTCTTGGAAGGAGAAGGGAGATAGTAAGTGTTTGAAAAGCAAAGAGAATTATGATGTGAGACATGCTGTTAAATCTACTAAGGTTTCAGTCGGTGATTTAGTCAAGATCAGAAGACCTGGTTTCTGTGTTTCTGGTGCTAAATTTTTTAAACATTTGAAAAGTCATTAAAGTGTTTGACAACACTGTGAGAACTTCTGACCATAGAGTGTGGAATTTAGGCCTGGTTGCTGTGTGTGATAAGAAGGATCATTTGACTGATCCTCCCAAAAATATTTGTGACAAAGATGTTCCTGTGCTTTTAAAGAGATCCAATAGAATTTCTCATACTCCTTCATACTTGAATGACTATGTTGTATAACGCTATTATGATATTTATATTGTATGTTTTTTTTCTTTTCTTTATTGTTGTTTTTGTGTGATTTTTAATGTGTAAAGGGGGGAGATGTGTATAAAGTTACTTATTTGTTTATGTAGCCTTTATCTGACACTAGCTGTTGTTCATATATTCTAGTGACATCTGTATATTCTAGAATGGGAAAGCTGCTTTGGCTCAAAGTTAGAATGTGGAGGAGATTACATAGATGAGCCAGAGGCGGTTGGGTGGCTGAGCTGCTTATCCTACCTACTCAAGATTAAACAACCTAAGAAGATTTCCTGACTCCCTTGTCTTCATTCATCAAGGATTTCACCTTTTAACACATGCCAAGATGAAATGGCGGATCTGTAACAGTTAATGGTCCTATAAGAGAGACCAGAGTTAAAAAGAGTTGCTAAATGGTTTGCTATCTGTTTAACAGGTACCTCCACAGGATCCAAACTCCTCTCTAGACACCAACTGCATCATTTCTTTCCACACACCCTTATATATTTTCCTGGTTCCTGGAGCCCAGGATTCATCCAATAAGTTCTTAGCTTCTGATGAAAGGTCTGAATATCTATTGGGTCCCCTGAAATCCTCCAAACAAGAATGTTCATTTTCCCCATTAAAGCCAAAGGGAGTTCCTCTCCCTATGGGTCCTGAAGCAGGCCCAAGGATGCTGGATCTAGACGAGGGATATCTATAGCCAGTTCCATCACTCCGAGGAACCACACCTGGGATTTCCAGAAGGGAGGCACAAGAATGATAGTGCTCGACCCTACTCTAGTATAAAAGTTGTAATCAATAAGAGTAAGGAAAACAACAGAGTGGTATAATTATCTTGTTGTGAGCAGCTAACAAAAGGGGAAAACAGCCCTGTGCACTGGATAGTTATTCTTGTTCACAAACAATATATATGTTTATGATGTATTAATGTACTTTAAAGGGCTACATGTTTGGGCAGCAAATAAAAGTATATGCATAATGATGGCCTACTGTCTTGTAATGAAATCTAGATTTTTCTAGAGACACAGAAGCTAGCATTATCCCTTCACACCTATGAGATTCTCAACAAGCATTTGCAATGCAATAGGTCTCGCATTTACTCGAGTTTGAGCTATTGGCATTGTAAATGACAATGCCTTTTATTTATATTTTGGTTTATAAAACATAAATAAAAGACATTGTCATTTACAATGCCAATAGCTTAAACTCGCGTAAATGCGAGACCTATTGCATTGCCTGGGCTCGACAAATGTACTCGACCACTCGCAAATGCGAATATATTTCTTCAAGGGCGAGCCAGTTTTCAGGCCTACTTGACCAGCCTGGCGAGTGATATCTGCCGCTTCAGTGCCAGCTGCTAATTTGTGGGTTGAATGCAATTGAGATTAGGTCGAGTTGAAAAGTGTACTTACTCGACCTGCAGGTCAAGTAAGATTTTTCAGATTTGTCGAGCCCTGATTGCAAATGCTTGTTTGAAAAATGGAGGCCATGCTTTTTGCAGACAGCTCATAAAGGCCAATGTGGGAAGGCACGCGCATTCTCGTGAGTGAAGACGAGAGTGCGCGCGTGCTACTACCCACTTTTTGTGTGACCGCAAAACTTGGTGAAAGCTTTTCTTTAAAAACGCACAAATTCGTCAACTTTTCCAATTAAAATTGTGCTTAGTTGTCGTGATATGTAAACGGAAGGCATAGTAGAAAGGGAAATCATATCCTCTTCGCTTTGCATAGTATTGGCGCTGTCATCGCTGAGAGCGCCGAGGGTGGCCTTTGATTCGGAAGAAGTGCTGCCAGGCGGACTCATTTACGAAGACTATTGACTGTTTATCACAACACTGTTTTGTAAATAGCTGAGAGTATGTGTGGTGCTTAAAGTGATCTTAACCATTACTATCTACGGTAAATCAGAGGCAGGCCACAAGTGCGAGATCTTGTGTTTAATGATGTATGAAAAAGCTGCCTGGTAAAGTGCACCATTAAGAGAAGCTAACAAGGGAAAGTGAAAGAGCATCCGCGCGTTGTAGGCACGGCGTGAGCGTGCACATCGGCGTGACCTGCAGCTCGTGACCGTAGCAGCGCCTGACTAAGTGCTGTGGGGTTGGTGCGGCCCAGGAAGGGGGCCGTCAAAGAGCTTAAAGCAAAAAACACACAACAAAAAAACAGGAAGCGTACAACTCAGCGAAGCAGGCACTGCTGAAGTTCAGCAGGTGAGAGCGGGCCGAGTCGGAGAGCGTGGGCTACTGACCCTGCATCAGAAGGGCACTTAGGTGAGAGCGCGGCCGGAGGGTGGGCAAGCGGCAGGTGGCATCTGGTGTGTGTGTGTGTGTGTCTCTGTTGTTGAGGGAGACGAGTATGGGTGCACTGGCTGGGGGCGGCTGGTGCGTGCATGTGTGTGTGTGTTTCTTGCCGCACTTACTGCATGCAGCTGCCTTGCCTAGACGGAAGGCAGACAGGAGATGTGCACAGTGCGTGGCTGTACATGCGTGTGCACCTGCTCCAATCGCCCTGTTTGTGCCCATCTCCTGTCCCACTTCCGAGGCAAGTCACTGACAATAAGCCTCGCTGGCGACAGCACTTCGCACTGCGTACGCCAGGTTCGACCTAAAAATGGCAAGATTTTACTTTAGTTTGGTTTATTTCAGGTGGCCAGTTAAAAAGAAACTGTTTATGTTGTATTGTGACAGTGTGACAAGTCCCATTTTGACCTCTTCTATTTTAAGTACACGCTTACTTGCAGGTTCTTTTATCTCTTTTAGTAGAAGTGTGAAGTTCTAGGCACATGCAGGAGTGGTAGAATCTTGTTTGCCTCCTATCTAGTTTGACATATTTTATTGTTTTAGTAGTGGATGCTGCCATAACATCATGGAAGCTTACTGTGGAAACTGACATGTTTTTATTGTTGTTGTTATCACAGAATACTATCTACATGTAAATTAAGATGACACATTTATCAACATTTGTTTAGTCTTGCTGATGCTTTAGTCCCTCCAAGTAACAATTTCTTTTTAAATAAATACGACAAACAAAATCGGCGATCAGATACGATGAAACCCAGGTATCTGACCATTACTTAGAAAGACTTTGTACTAGGACTATCGTGCAAGAGGTCAAGCCAGTTTGCAGCAACAACCAGCTTCAGTTGAAGGCGGCTCCAGGAGCGATGCAGGAAAGTGGCCTTCAGCCTTTCACTGTTTATCATTTCTAGGCAAAAGCTGTGATATAGAATAACTTAAGAGCTATTTTTTAGCAAGAGAAGGTGTGCTGAGCGATCCATCTTAAGAAACTTGGGGTCAGATGTACGACCATTTCATTTTGCAAGCCACAAATTGCTGTGTTTTGCCACTCATAAAATGGAATGTACAACAGTGTCTCAGACACAGTTTGCGATTCCTAATGGGGTTGCAAATTACCTGCCTCATCAATATCCATAAAGCAGTTTGCAATTTGCAACACATTGGGAATGACCAGCACACACAGGTATGGTGGCCTGCTGAAATGTCTGTGACTGCTTTTTAAATAAAGCAGTTTTTTTAATGCAGCCTGTTTTCCTCAAAAGAAAACGGGATGCATTGAAAAAAGAAAAAAGAAACGTTTCTGTTTCCTTTTTAGGTCTCAGCCTGCGATGGCTGCGCTTGCGCAGTCTCGCTGGCGAGATTTAATGAGATAGAGAGAACATCACTAGAGAGGTTAAGCCCCTACCCTCTTCTCCATTGGCTGGCCTCCTAAACGGTGGCCAGCCATTGGAGAAGAGGTCCTAGTGACGTTCTTCTTTCTCTTTAAGCCCCGTCCTTTTCAGATTGGGATCCTTGACTTACTGCTGAAGTAAAAGGTTTCTTCAATTCAATTCAATTCAATAAAACTTTATTCGGATACAAAAATTATATCCATAAAAGTACACAAATGTCAATAAAATGTCAAAAAAATTCTTAAAAAGAAGAATTTTAAAATGTTATAAAAATGCATAGTATACATCGAAAAAGAAAATTTTTATACACTAATACATACATAATAATAAGAAAATAGGTGATACAATATTATTAAAAGCCTAGTGCAAAAAACGTTTTCTGACCAATAGCCGGAAGAATGAATACAGGACAGTCAGAAGCAATTTGCTACCACCATAATATACAGATATTGTAGGGGCACACTTATGAAACAACAACCGTAAGATAGACCGCCGAACAGTTGTTAGTCTTTTTAGGATATCAGTCGTAATATTTACGATGTTTAGTGCATGCTTTTAAGAAACAGACTATGGGGTTAACGCTGTACTCGGTGTCTAAACATTGTAAGGCGAGAAGTGCTGGGCGGTAGCGGTCGAGGCCCATGTGCTTTACCAAGGGGATAATCCACTGCCTACGTGGATAATCATAGAGGCTACAGAAAAAAACTAAGTGCAAAAGTGACTGTTCAGACTGCCCATCACAAGAGCAGGGAGTAAGGTTTGAAGACCAGTCATTTATCTTAGGAAATGTTAATAGCCGATGGTAGATGTTAAACCGAAACCGTGTCAGTAAATATTTTTCATAATCATTAATGCTAAAGAATAAGTAAGGCTGGATCCCAAGTGAAGCTTGCACTGTCAGGAGATGAAGATTTGAGGGCCTGGAAATCTCCTTAGTTAATCGGAGCTCACGCAGGTGTGATAAGCACAGAGTTTTCAGATGTTTCCGGGGTACTTCGACTATGGTCTCGGGGGTCTTAAAAAAAGACTCTAAATTTGCATCCATCAAAAAATTGTGAACATAAGCCAACCAGGGAATGTTTTTCCAGTTTTCTAAAGCTAGACAGTCAGTGATTGTTGGACAGGCCGCATGGTCGGGCTGCCCCCTCCCCGCAATGGGACCTGGACCCTGGCTCCCCCTGCATCCCCCAGCCAGAGTCCCCGACGACCACCCGAAGTACACTGCAATTCCTCACCCACAAGACACCAGCTCCGAACCCAGCTGGCCCGGGTCACCATCCACACCACGGCCTCGGCCCAGCCGCCATCTTGGACCACTACAGCACGAGGCCGCGTGGCCTCAACTCGACCCTCACCCCGGGCCCGGCCGGGCCCGACATCGAGGCACCAACCTCCCCCCGGGAGGCAGAGTGACCACTTGGCGAGTCAATGGGAGAAAGGAATCGTCAACGGCTCTCCTCCGCCAGGTGTCGATCACCCCCGGCCGCCTGGGCGCTGGCTCCACCCCCATGCTGGGTGTCTGGACTCCCTCATCCCGGACCTCCCGGCCCCCCAGGCGCGAGGGTCCGGACATCAAAGGGGACCAGACCTATAACTGGGGCAGGACCAGACCAGGAAGACAGTTGTATCCTGGAGTCGAGAGACCCGAGAAGAACTCATCCGTGACTTGGCCTGCTGGCGCTGCCGCGGCCCTCTGCCTCGTGAAACCATCGTCTTGGCCTGCTGGCGCTGCCGCGGCCCTCTGCCTCGTGAAACCATCGTCTTGGCCTGCTGGCGCTGCCGCGGCCCTCTGCCTCGTGAAACCATCGTCTTGGCCTGCTGGCGCTGCCGCGGCCCTCTGCCTCGTGAAACCATCGTCTTGGCCTGCTGGCGCTGCCGCGGCCCCTGCATCGTGAAACCATCGTCTTGGCCTGCTGGCGCTGCCGCGGCCCTCTGCCTCGTGAAACCATCGTCTTGGCCTGCTGGCGCTGCCGCGGCCCCTGCCTCGTGAAACCATCGTCTTGGCCTGCTGGCGCTGCCGCGGCCCCTGCCTCGTGAAACCATCGTCTTGGCCTGCTGGCGCTGCCGCGGCCCGCTGCTTTAAGAGACTATCACCTTGGCCTGCTGGCGCTGCCGCGACCCGATCCCCAGACACTCCAGCTCGAGGATTGTGAGCTCGCCTGTTACCACTACCTGTACCGATCCGGTACCAAGACTGTCCCGCTACCCCCTTTCCCAACAGAGACTAGAAGTGAGAGGACCCCCGGGTCCAAGTTATCCTGTATCGCTGATATCCTTGCCTTAAGAACCTTATATAAAGCCTTGAACTCGACTTGGTGTGGTGCCTGTTTGTGGGGAGGGAGGGTACTTGTCTGTACGATCGCTGGAGACGGTCCCCCTCGGGGATCTCTCCCTCGGTATCCGGCCGACCCTCAGGGTCCCCGTCTAACATTGGTGGCCAGCGACGGGATCCGAACCTACGCATAATCGTACAGAAAGTCACTCACCCCACCACACACAACAACCATGTCAATAGAGAGCGGAACAACGGAGAAATTTCAGATGGAAAAATTGGAAGACTACAACCACCGGGAACTGAAGCAATATTGCATAGAACTTGGACTTCCAACCACAGGTCTTAGCACAAAGGAAGACTTCAAACGAGCCCTAGAAGCTTGGGCGGAAACGGGTACGGCCGTACCCCGAACACAAACAACCGAGACGAGCCCCGCACCAACTAAAGAAAGAGCGGATCTCTCCCTGGAAGAGATCCGAGAAAGAGAAAAAACCAGACTCCACGAATTAGAACTCGCCCGACTTCGCTTGGATGGGGAACTCAAGCTGGCAGAACAAAAAATAACCCTGGAACACTTACGGCTCAGGTAAGAGCGGGAAGACAAGCAAAGACAGAGGGAGCTAGAGGAAAAGAGACTAGAGTACGAACATGAGCGCAATCTCAAAGCACTGGAGGTCCAGAAACAGAATAAAGACCTCGGGCTCCCCGAACGACCGACCCCGTCTGCCTCGACCGAACCCAAGGTTCACATCCCCAAAGATGTCATCCGGGAATACCACAAGAACGATGATATACAGCAGTGGTTTAAAGCCTATGAGGTGGCAATGACCTCCCACCGGATTCCCCGAAGCGATTGGGGGGCCGGTTTATGGGGGAGGTTTGTCAACGAAGGGCGGGACGCCCTGCTACAACTCCCGGACCAGCTGATGACCTCCTACGACCACATGAAGGCCGCCCTCCTCACTCGATACGGGCTCACACCGGAGATGTACCGCCAACGGTTCCGCGACTGCAAACGGATTCCGGGTACAACTTGGGTGGAGTACGTGAACTTTTTTAGCCGAGCCTTCGAGGGGTGGATCAAGGGCAACAAAGTAACCACCTACGAACAACTCTTTGACCTTATCGTATGGGAGCACCTGTCGAACAACTGCTTCGTGGAGCTCCGGCAACACCTCCTGGACAGTAAGCTAACCGACCCTCGACAACTAGCCGTCGAAGCCGACCGGTGGGAAAGCACCCGAGTGCGCAGGAACGCACCCAGCGAATTATCCAGACCGTATCGCCCCCGAGGGGGAGGAGGAAGTCAGGGTCGGGGGAGAGACCCCGGCCCCTCGTCACCCCCCAGAAACCCCTCGACCCCGGTTGGCCGAGGAAGCCCTGCCGTCCGGGCCGGTTTCCGGGCCAACATTACATGCCACAGGTGCCAGCGACCCGGCCACTACGCCAGTGATCCCAATTGCCCAAAGAACCCGAACACTACCCCCCGCCACGTTGCAGCGGCGGCCCTAGGGGAAGAACTAATCCCGGAAGACCAGGAAGAGTATGAGACCGATCCCTCTGAATGGGCACCCGCCGCCATGGCACTGGTCTGCTTAGGGGAGAGAGACATGATTCCGCGGGCCCCCCTTCCCGCCAACACCCAGAAGTACGGTCAATGGGTCAACATTAATGGCCACCGGGCGGAAGCCCTCCGCGACACCGGGGCCAGTGTAACGGCGGTCCGACGCCACCTCGTCACTCCAGACCAAATCTTGCCGAACATTCTTTGCCCTGTCCGATCAGCCGACAATTCCGAAAGCCTATGCCACATGGCCTGCGTCCCCTTCGAGTGGGGGGGAGTAACAGGGATGTTAAAAGTAACTGTCCGCGATGATGCCCCCGTGGACTGCCTCCTAGGAAACGACCTTGAAAGCTCTCCCTGGGCAGCTGTCGAACGGAGGGAGCACCTGGGGATGCTTGGCCTCCCCGAATGGGTCTGCGTCACGACCCGGTCCATGACCGCCCGCGCGGTCCCCAGCCCAGAAGAGCCCGAGTGGCCAGAACCTCCTCCCGCGCTCATCCCCGAGGAGGCCGCCCCAGAAGCCAGTCCATTGACCCAAACCGACGAAGGATCCGACCAGCTTCGGGACGTCCCTGACCTGGCACAATGGCGGCAGGAGGGAGGCCCCACGCAGGAACAATTCCGGGCCGAACAGAAAACCTGTCCCTCTCTCGAAGGACTCCGGCAGCAAGCCCTGGCCCAGAGCGCCGGGGATACCTCGGGGGCCCACTGGATCTACTGGGACCAAGACCTGCTCTACAGCGAGCAGAAAGTTGCAGAACTAGGGGCCAGTCGGGTGCTGGTGGTGCCCCTTCGCTTCCGAGACTTCCTCCTGAACTTAGCCCACGATGTCCCCCTTGCCGGACACCTGGGGCAGGATAAAACCTACGACCGCCTGGTGACCCATTTTTTCTGGCCCCACATGCGGAAGGATGTCACCAACCACTGCAAGGCCTGCCCCACCTGCCAGGCCAGCGGAAAAAGTGGCCGAAAAATCAAAGCACCATTACAACCCTTTCCTGTCGTCACCACCCCGTTTGAACGAGTAGGAATAGACATTGTGGGGCCCCTCGACCCTCGAACAGCCCAAGGACACCGGTTCATCCTGGTCCTGGTAGACCACGCCACCCGCTATCCCGAAGCCATCCCCCTTCGGACTGTGACGGCCCCCGTGGTGGGCCGGGCCCTGATGGGGATCTTCTCCCGGGTGGGGTTCCCCCGGGAGGTCGTCAGTGACAGGGGCACGAACTTTATCTCCAGATATATGAAGTCCCTCTGGCAGCAATGCGGGGTCACCTACAAATTCACGACCCCCTATCACCCGCAAGGAAACGGACTGGTCGAGAGATTCAACCGCACCCTCAAGGGGATGATTATGGGTCTAGAAGAACCCCTTCGACGCCAGTGGGACGTACTGCTTCCATCCCTCCTGTTTGCCTATCGGGAGGTCCCGCAGAAGTCCCTCGGCTTCAGCCCCTTTGAACTACTGTACGGGCACCCCGTCCGGGGCCCCCTCAGCCTAGTCAAGGAAGGTTGGGAACAGCCTCCCCAGAAAACTCCCCCGGACATCTACCGATATCTCCTGGCTCTCCGCAACCAGACCCGGCGGTTCCGAGACACCGCCAAAGCCAACCTCGAGGCCAGTCAGGAGGACATGAAGAGGTGGTACGATCAGCACACGTCCTCCATTGAGTTCGAACCTGGACAACAGGTCTGGGTGATGTCCCCGGTTGAGCCCTGTGCCCTCCAAGACAGATGGTCCGGGCCCTTCAAGGTAATCGAACGCAAGGGGCCCGTCACCTATTTAATCGACATGGAGACTGCCCGGAACCCCCTACGGGTCCTCCATGCCAACAGGCTCAAACCCCATTTTGTGCGATCCGAACTCAGCCTCCTGATGGCTACCGATACTGGGACAGAAGAAGACTCCGAACCCCTTCCAGACTTACTGAGGGCCCTCGAGCAGGATGGCTCGGTGGAAGGGGTCCAGCTCTCCGAGGCCCTGTCCCCGGAGCAACGCCAAGACTGCCAAACGCTCCTGAGGCAGTTCGCCTCCCTGTTCTCCCTCACCCCCAGAGTCACCCCCTGGTGCCTCCACGATGTGGACACCGGGGACAGCCCTCCTATTCGACACCGGGCATACCGCGTACCAGACCGGGTACGAGCCTGCATCCAGACCGAGGTGTCCAAGATGCTGACCCTAGGAGTGATCGAACCCTCAGACAGTCCCTGGGCGAGCCCAGTCGTCCTGGTTCCCAAGGCAGCTGCCCCGGGCGTTGCCCCTGAGCTCCGGTTCTGCGTGGACTATCGAGGGCTGAATGCAGTTACCCGGACCGACGCTCATCCCATCCCCCGGGCAGACGAGCTAATTGACCGGATGGGGGCCGCCCGCTACCTGAGCATCTTCGACCTAACAGCGGGCTACTGGCAGATCGGCCTCACCCCTAGGGCCCAAGAACGATCCGCCTTCTCTACCCCAGACGGGCACTACCACTTTAAAGTCATGCCCTTCGGCATGAAAAACGCCCCGGCAACGTTCCAACGGCTGGTAAACCAGGTACTGGCGGGCCTGGAAGACTTCAGCGCCGCCTACCTGGACGACATTGCTGTGTACAGCCACCAGTGGACCGACCACCTCCGCCACCTGCGGGAGGTTCTACACGCCCTCCAGCAAGCAGGGCTCACCATCAAGGCCAGCAAGTGCCAAGTTGGCCAAGGGTCCGTGACCTACCTGGGACACCAAGTGGGAAGCGGGCTGGTGGCCCCTCTCCAACTCAAGATTGCTGCCATCCAGGCCTGGCAACCCCCGACGAGCCAAACGGAGGTCCGGGCCTTCCTGGGGCTCACCGGATACTACCGGCGGTTCGTGAAGGACTATGGCAGCATCGTGGGGCCCCTCACAGAGCTCACCTCCAAAAAGAGCCCCAAAACCGTCAACTGGACCCCGGACTGCCAATCAGCCTTCGAGAAGCTAAAGACCGCCATGTGCACGGCCCCCGTGCTCCAGGCTCCCGACTACAGCCGGGAATTCCTTGTGCAAACGGACGCCTCCGATCATGGTGTGGGGGCCGTCCTCTCCCAACTCAACGCCGAAGGGGTCGACCATCCGGTGGTCTTCATCAGCAGACGCCTCTTGCCCCGAGAACAGCGCTGGAGCACCATTGAGAGGGAGGCCTTCGCCGTAGTCTGGGCACTCAAGAAGCTCCGGCCATACCTCTTCGGCCGGGCCCGACATCGAGGCACCAACCTCCCCCCGGGAGGCAGAGTGACCACTTGGCGAGTCAATGGGAGAAAGGAATCGTCAACGGCTCTCCTCCGCCAGGTGTCGATCACCCCCGGCCGCCTGGGCGCTGGCCCCCCCCAATGCTGGGTGTCTGGACTCCCTCATCCCGGACCTCCCGGCCCCCCAGGCGCGAGGGTCCGGACATCAAAGGGGACCAGACCTATAACTGGGGCAGGACCAGACCAGGAAGACAGTTGTATCCTGGAGTCGAGAGACCCGAGAAGAACTCATCCGTGACTTGGCCTGCTGGCGCTGCCGCGGCCCTCTGCCTCGTGAAACCATCGTCTTGGCCTGCTGGCGCTGCCGCGGCCCTCTGCCTCGTGAAACCATCGTCTTGGCCTGCTGGCGCTGCCGCGGCCCTCTGCCTCGTGAAACCATCGTCTTGGCCTGCTGGCGCTGCCGCGGCCCTCTGCCTCGTGAAACCATCGTCTTGGCCTGCTGGCGCTGCCGCGGCCCCTGCCTCGTGAAACCATCGTCTTGGCCTGCTGGCGCTGCCGCGGCCCCTGCCTCGTGAAACCATCGTCTTGGCCTGCTGGCGCTGCCGCGGCCCCTGCCTCGTGAAACCATCGTCTTGGCCTGCTGGCGCTGCCGCGGCCCGCTGCTTTAAGAGACTATCACCTTGGCCTGCTGGCGCTGCCGCGGCCCGATCCCCAGACACTCCAGCTCGAGGATTGTGAGCTCGCCTGTTACCACTACCTGTACCGATCCGGTACCAAGACTGTCCCGCTACCCCCTTTCCCAACAGAGACTAGAAGTGAGAGGACCCCCGGGTCCAAGTTATCCTGTATCGCTGATATCCTTGCCTTAAGAACCTTATATAAAGCCTTGAACTCGACTTGGTGTGGTGCCTGTTTGTGGGGAGGGAGGGTACTTGTCTGTACGATCGCTGGAGACGGTCCCCCTCGGGGATCTCTCCCTCGGTATCCGGCCGACCCTCAGGGTCCCCGTCTAACAGTGATTAACAAGCGGGTCAATTTGCATTCACTTGTTTGCCAGATACGGTGCCATAGCAGTATTGGTTGGACGGCAATGATGTCAGATATGTGCTCCAAACCTAACTCCAAATGACAGCCATATACCGGGGAGCTTTTAGGAACTGCCAGGAGGTATCGTATGAACCCATTTTCTATTTTTTGGATGACATCAGTGGTGACAAAATCCCAAACTCCCGCCCCGTAAGTAGCCACTGAACAACATTTTGCACTGTAAATCTGGAGCAACTCCCGCGTGGGGCACTGACCCAGTTTTTGTGCAAACGTTACCAGAGCTGTAGTGGCTCTTATGAACGCCATTTTTCTAGCTTGAATGGCTGGACGCCAGCTGGGTTTATCGTCTATCAGGATTCCTAGGTAGGGGTAGGAGTTTGCACGTTCCAACTTGGTGTTATCAATATAAATACCTCCTGGTTGCTTTAAACGTTTCCCTAAGTGCATAACATAGGTTTTCTTGATGTTGACTTTTAGGTCTATACTCGCCATACAATTGCAATATCTATTAAGAAGAGTTTGCAATTGGCGGGGCGTTCTGGCCATGATGACCGCATCGTCTGCGTAAAGCAACGCGAGAATTGGACGGCGATCTATCATGGGCAGGTCCTGGCTCCCTTCTAACACAGACGCCTCCAAACCATTTGTGTAGAGATTAAATAGGAAGGGAGCCAGTACAAAGCCCTGCCTGACTCCCTTAACCACAGCGAATGATGTTGTAAGTTCCCCCCCTAGACCGTATCTTACTTTGGCTGAAGCACCTGGTCCAATTGGCCCCATAAAGAAGATAAGGAACCTTTTACTCCAGCAGGAAGTCGGGCGCCCAGTCTGAAAGGGATGGGGTTAAAAGAGAAATTTCTTTGTGTGGTGTTTACGTAAAGGACAGGCGTGAAAATAGACGGGATCCGCTGCCTACCATATATGTCTACTAGACTGCAGTCAAAACATGTACCATTGACACAGCCAATAGACCTGTCTTATTCCCAGTATGCTGCTACTTCTTGTAACCCATATCTGGATGCAATTATAGAAACGGCAAAACACAATTAGGGCGGCACACTATGCTACACCCCTATTTTGCACGTACTTTAAACCACACCGTGTATTATCTATTCCCCGGAGCTGGCGTTATCTTTGTAACCACTTTTTTGCTGCTGTCCTGACCCGATCACTTTAAGAACAGAAGGTGGTCTATGGTGCTCTTACGGCAGGACGAAGCTACATGGTATCGCACATTGGTGGTTGTCTTGTCCTTGGGAAGGCAGGTGAGCGTATAAACGCCCATCGAAGGCGGAGAGAAACCAGGACCGGCCGGCTGTGAGGAAGGGAGGAAGCCTCCTGCAGGACACAACACTGCCCTCACCCTCTCTACCTGCTATGGCGCTCCATGATGTTGGGGACCATTGCCTCTAAGCCCCCCTCGAGCAATTTACTCCAGCCCTTGAAATAACTGCTACCTGTAACAGCCATGCCTCATACTTTATCTTTGCTTTCTTCGTTCCCACTGCCGATACGAGGAGTTGGCTCATTAACCCCGTCAAAGGAAGTAGTCGTTAAATAACTATTCCCCCCGAGCCTCGTCGCTACCACATTTTCTTGGAAACATTCGTAACCATGTTTTACTGACCGTTGTGTCCTTATTTAACCTCTGGAAACCGGAGAGGGCGCCCAGATCCCTGTTGCCAATCCTCCCTGCTCTCTGGTGCCCGTCCCAGCCACACCCCACAGTGGACCTGCCGCCACCCCTGCGCAACTACTCATGTAGCCCCGCTCTTTACCTCCTGCCCCCCTCTTTTCTATTATCTATTACTCTTCTTATTTTCTCCATAATCTTTCCTCTGTGACTTTTTTGAGAAAGAAAGAAGGAAAAAAAATCTTTGCACTAGTTTGTTGATGTCTGAATACAACCAGGATGTTCAATTCTGTGTATATGATTTTGTACGTTAGTCGGACATTATTCCTGTGTTTATGTGCTATATATACCCCCCCGTTCCTACTTCTATCTAAAGGGTATCCAATTCGAGTTGTGTGATAGATTAGATTACTCCTTTGTCATTTGTCTCTGTGCCATCCTGTTTCTTAGCTTTATTGCACATTTGCTTAAGACTGTACTTTTACTTCCTTTTTTCCTGAAGTCTAGTTGTGTGTACATGAATATTGTATATATAATTGTATATATATTTATGTAGTATGTATTTTATATCTGTTGTGTCTGTTCGTATACTCAGTGTGGTTTTATCAATGCTCATTTCAGCCCTGACGAAGTTCCATAGTAACGAAACGCATTGGCTGAGGCTTTTTAAACATTGAAAAGATAAAGGATTCAATTGTTGGAGATGTTGGAAGTTTTTTGAAGTTCGCTCTGTGGTGCTCCGTCCATTTCTTCCAAACTTCTGGTATCTGTTGAACAGTGGAGCATACGTGTGGCAAGCTTCGGACGTGTTTTTGCACACAACAAGGACTAATATATTAACTGCGAAACTGAGGTGCCTAACCAGGGTCAGCCACATTGTTTGCTTCTAAGAATCCCATTGGATAATTGTAGCTGGGGGCTGGCTCAAGATGGAGTTGAAGCAAGGAAGCTGCGAGAGCGCATTTGGAACTTGGGAGTGAGGGCTCTTGAGCAAGAATACATGAAAGTAAGTTTGGACTTTCCACCAGCTTTGTAGCCAGAGTAGCATATCCGGCAGCCCTGCATTGCTGCTATCCTCAACGTGTTCGATGCGGCTGTGGCCCAACACAACTTTTGTGCGCCATGGCGTCACCTGTAGAATCTGTGCGCTGCACCCCAGCATGGTAATTGCTGAGCGTGCATGCGTGAGTCCAGTAGGCACCACAGCCATACTTACCGGCATTGGCAGCATTATGGCTAGGGACAATGCCTGTGCTTTAGCAGGCAGGCTCAGTGTAGGTAAGAAAGTAAAACACATGTCATCTTCCTCTTCTTTAGGAAATACAACAGAAAAACGCAGAGTTCAAAATAGCAGGGACATGTACAAGTTAACAACAGGGGTCACAGGCAGCAGCAGTGTTATAGTTGAGAGAGCAGGAGTAAAGAGGAGAAAGAAACAACAGGAGAGGAGAGAGATAAGACGGAGCTAAGTAGAAGAAAAGGAGAGCAAATCGGATACAAAGAGAAAGCAGCCATGATGTGAAGAATAGAGCATTAAGAAGAGAGAAGATAGAATGAAAGGATGTAGAGGACAGGACAGAGGAAAAAAAAGCAGACAAATGATAAAACAGAGACACAGCTAATCACTGCTAGAAGAGTGATCGTAAAGAGCCAAGATCGAGGGGAGAGAGAACAGAGCATGGATAAAAGTGAAGAGGAAAAAGGGCAGGGGTAGAATGAATAGAGTCAAATCAGAAATGCAGGGAATACGGTTACACACCAGGTGTGACAACGATGATAGAAAACAATTAGAGAGGTGAGAAGTAGTCTCTTAAGAACAAAGACGTAGGGGACAGACAACATATCAAGGTTAGAAGACAGAGACTGAGGCAGTGAGGGTGTTGAAAGTGGGGCTCACCGGAGGAAGAAGTGAGCTGTGGCCTCCTTGGCAAAATTTTCAGCACCGGCACTTCTTTGTTTTTACAAATTAAGCACTGTAGCCATGTCATGTGTTACTACATTGATTTTCTCATGCTGTGTGGATACCATCAATATTTTAAGCACTAGACTTAGGTTTTAGAAATAAACATTCTAAAGAACATTCCCTGTTTCTTAGTGCTATTTAGAGTGTGTTATTAATTTATGAAAGAGGGTTGAAGTTCCACTGTGTTCCTAAACTCATCTAGTGAGACTGATCAGGACCAGGAAACATTTCCTACACAGTTTCCCTAAGTGGGCTATGTACAGGCCTCAGTCCATTGTATTGGTGAACTGAACTAAGTCCTTGCACCAGGGGGCTGGAAATCTGACCCCTATGGTTGGGGAGGTGGGGGCGATTGTGACCGTTAAGGAGAAGAAGTATGCAGGATTAAGAATGAAAAGGAAGGAAGAAGGCTGCAGTCATAGAAGAATTCAAAAAGGTAGACCGAAAAATGGAGGAAATGGTATGTTTTCTCTAAGTGTTCTAATGCTAAAGTATAATGTACTTTGAATAAGATGCTGTGGATATGCATTTAAGAGGTTATGCATAACACCAAGTCCTGTGTCTTTAATAAAATTTAGATTCCCCTGAGACTCATTTGTAGAAACATCATTCTCTACATGTAAAAAAATTCTGTGTGAAATCCGCATGTCAGAATCTCGAGTTTTACGGGACCAACACAGCCTCTCATCTTCTGGGGCTGATAAAAATGAATATAATTGATCTGGATGAAGTACGTACATATCCTTCAGAAGTGCAAATCACAGTAACTGTAGCAAAAAGTTATACATAAACAAATAAGTTATTAAAGTTAGCGATTTTGGATAAAACAAGTGTGTTTATAAAAGATGCATGCCAGTTCTGCCTATTTAATCAGCTATCAAATGATAAAAAAATATAATGATAGCCGCCTGTGCTCTGGACATGTACACTGACTGGCAGCTGCAGCACAGGTGTCTTTTAAAACCAGTGCCAGTCCAGTCCTGCCTGGCTAACACAGCCTCTAAAATGCTTATAAATAGAAGCGCCATCGTTGTTATAACCTGTCGTGTAGGGGCAACTGCCCAAGGTCAGCCTTTGCTTAAATGGGACTCTGGGGTCAGCAGCTCGGCATGTGGCCTACAAAAGACCTTAGTGTGAGAGTGTGCTCTACCACCTGTCTGTTACAGTCCACTTAGCCAAGAGCAGGTGTGTTTTCCAAGCAGTGAATCTCTAAAATTGTACCTTCCTTAGTGTGGTAAATATACATCAGGGATAAGCGTAGTGCTGCATGTTTACTTTTCCGGATGCCTACAAGTGTTGCTGTGAAGGGATGTATTATATGCAGCAGTACTGTTAATTCCCCAAAGTCAGAGAGAGATCTACAGTAAGAGTAGTTATAATGCTGTGAGGAATTTCTTTACAAAATTCCCAAGTTAAATGAATATCGCTTGTTTTACTTGTTAAACATATGCCTGTTTGGTTGTGAACCATCATATTAGCTGTATCAGAATAGCAAATAAATAATTATCAGACACAACAATTTTTACAGATTTAACAAAACCGCGAAAACCATTAACAACCCCTATTAATGGCAGGTTACCAATCAAGCAAAAAACCTGTGCAAATGTCTGGAGTTGACTGGTGGTAGACACTCCACTTCAATCTATAGTTCTGATTTGATTGTGTAAGGGTACAAAAAACGCAAGAGAGTTCCACCTTCAGTGCCACACAAAGCACACCAATGATCTGCAGAGGGTATTTCCTTCCAAGCGCCTGTGGTCCCAAATAAATCTAAATGGACAACATGGCCACAGTGTACCCTTTTTCCTCAACACAGGAGGCCTTAGCACCTCATATCCATCGAGTAGAATTTGTAAGATGATTTAAGACTTATTTATACAATGCAGGCTGGTACTTTGTTTGTCCAGAGCAGAAGTGAGATGAGCTCCACTGCCTGGCACACTACAGTCCGCCATATTTAGAGTTCTTTGCTAGGCAGGTGGAGATTTTTATGCCTTCAGAACCTCTCAAGACAATGAAATTTGTAGTGTAGGCACCATGTTCAGGCATTCCCTGGTTGTCATTAACAGGAAAAAAGACGGTGGAAAGTCTGCCTTCAATAGGGCTAGTGGTCTGACAGCCATTGATCGATGGCCCATTATCGGTCAGGCCATCAGTCAAAGATTTCCGCGGGCAAAGCCAACTGAGGCTCTGCCGATGGAAACATAGTGGTCAACCCAACTCTTAACAGATAGGGCAAACTGCAAGTTTAGCTAACAAGGTACTCCACCACATTTCTCTAAATTAGGTCCTTAAGATCAGATTTGCTGACATACTGGTCGCAAATAGCGGTCACAAATAGTACAACAACTTTTTTGCAACCAGTATTTAATATTATTATTCATGTTAAATTGGTTATTATTTTTTAAATGTAAAACCACACAAGAGGCAACTAAAATAGAGAACAAAATAAGAGGGGGGATTATGAACCTTCAAATGTATATCCTCCTTCTATGGAACGCATGTTGTTACAGTTCCCCTCTGAATCATAAATCATCCTGAATCAGGTCAACCACTACTATACTCCTCTCTTATACATCTTTAACAATACTACCCACCTGTTAAAGTATACAAGCCAGATGCCAAGTTTTTTTGATAGCCTTTATGTTCATTTAGTTTTCTTTATATACCACTTTTCTTGATGTAAAAGTCATAACACGTTCACATGTTGCAAAGTGGTGCTTACAGTCCACATACATATAAGCCAAGCTGCATGTAGAAATGTAGCCATGATGACCATAACCACTTCACTTGTGTCAGAATTCAATATCCTTAAGGCTACCTCAATTGTTCTTACACCCGTAATGCGACATATAGGAATAATCCACTTTTTACAGGAGTTGTTGTATGCAGAGCAAAAGAATACAAACTGAGTAAAGGTATCGAGCTTATGTTACATACTGGGCATAATTTGCTAGAACCGGTATTGGTCCCCCATCTCCCAGTAAACTCTGTTATGGGGAGGGT
This sequence comes from Lissotriton helveticus, assembly GCF_964261635.1. Taxonomy (NCBI): domain Eukaryota; kingdom Metazoa; phylum Chordata; class Amphibia; order Caudata; family Salamandridae; genus Lissotriton; species Lissotriton helveticus. The sequence goes on along the minus strand of NC_136059.1, from coordinate 956,534,780 downwards.
ACCATATATAAACTTCAAGACAAGTTGCATAGGAAAAGAGCCGTGTATCACATCTAGGCATGTCTCATAATTAGGGATGATCTTATGATCTAGAAAGTTAGACTACCTGAGGAACAGTTTTTAATCATTTCACACCATAGGTAGTCTTTGCACTGCTCTTTTATGAGTCTTTTTGGTATCTTAAAGGCTTCTTCTGGTTTGTCTCACAGGGAACCCAGGGCAAGAGTTTTAAGCATCCTTTTTAGGTATAACAGCCATGATATCCTCATATGGCATGGTGTGTTCAAAAGATCCATAAGGCCCCAGTTCAGGGGTTGTCCAGACTATACCAGAACAATAAGGGCCTCAATTGTATCATAAAGGAAATGAGATACAGACCTAGGTCCATCAATAGGGGGCGTATTGGGGTACTCTGCAGAAGATTGAGTAACTGCTTAGCAAAACGATTCCTGACCACAGTTAATTGCCTTATTTTTGAATGACCTCACAGTTCCATTCCACAGAGGACTACACTATTTGCCCTAATTGTATAAAATTCTAAGGCTGGGGATCGATTTTTTGATTTTAGTCTTTTGGCAAGTTTGAGAATTGCCCCAGACTGTTGTTGGAGTTTAAGAGCCTACTTGCTCACCTCGGGCTTCCGGCTTAATGTGTGGGACACAGTGATCCCCAGGCAAACAAACTCAAAAACTCGCTCAAGGGGGAGTTTTTACCAATACATTTGTTTGGGAAGTCCTATGGGAGTTTAATATCACATATTTCGTTTTACTTATATTGATCTCTAGACCCCGATCCGTACAGAACTGAAGAAAGCGATTCAAAATTGCTTGCAGGCCGCTTGGGGTTTTGGAAATTACCAGCATGTCTTCTGCAAATAATAGTACCAGAATTTTTATAGAACCAATTTTTGGGTCGTCATTTTTGGAGAAATTTGAAAAGTCAGCCAGATCATTTACAAATAGTGCAAAGAGAGTTGGAGCTAGTATGCACCCAGGGCCTGCTTCCCTTTCTATACTAAATGCAACAGTTAATTCCCCTTGCCATATCTAACTTGTGCCGTATTATTATCATGAATCCTAATAAGGATATCCAAAATATTAGCTGGGACTCCCATGTTTTCTAAGACTTGCCAAAGTTTCCTTCATGGGACCACATCGAAAGCAGATTTTAAGTCTACGAAAATGACATAAAGACATCCTTTACCCAGGACTATGTTTTTCCAGCATTTTGTTAAAAAATCTCGCAGTTTGGTCAAGGGTGCTTATTTTTAACCTTTGTACCAGTAGGTCAGTTTGTAAAGTAAGAAATGACAAGGACTCACAGACTAAACAGCCCGATTAATATCCATTAGCGAGGTTATAATTTGCGACCCTCTGTGAGTGGTTTCAATGGGATGATGGCTGCAAGTGACAGCAGACCACCATCTCCATCATTGCATTTCAAAAGGGAAAACTTTGGGGCCGATTATGATGGCGGACGGACCTGAGTCCGTCCGCCACCATAGAGTAGGAGGGACCGTCCGCAGGGGCAGCGGCGGTCCCTCCGTGCAAATTAGGATGTGACCACCCTACAAGAATCCGTATGCCTTTGCACGGCGGACATGCCGCTGTGTAAAGGCATTGAAAGTCAGACATCCTAATATGGCTGGCGGTGTCTGAGAGACACCGCCAGCCATGTTAAAGCTTTTCCGCCGCGGTCGGAAGGCGACCGCGGCGGAAAAGCTGCGGACTGAAAAACGATCCCCCAGCCATCCTAATCTGGCAGGGGGTCTTTTTCAGTCCGCAGCGGTTTTCCCGCATCCTCCGGGCCGGCGGTGGCTTCCGCCGGCCCGGAGGATGCGGGAAAACCGCCATCGTAATCTGCCCCTTTGTTTTTAAGCAGCCTGAATTCTTTACTTCCCATTACTTTCATGAGAGTTGGCAGTAGTCCACTGAACAACTGCTTACTCCCCCTGGGCTTGCGACTGTTAAACACTTCGGCCCACATGCATCAAAGCTAAAACCGGTCGCAAACAGTCAGATTCTCAGAATCTGCCCCTTTGCGACCGGTGTTTTTGCATTTGGGATGCATCATCCCAAATGCAAAAATTGCAATTTAAGTAATCTCTAAATTCCGATTACTTAAATTGCGATTGCATTTAAGGAATCTCAAATTGAGATTCCTTAAATACAATGCATTAAAGTAAAAAAAATAGCAATTTCGCTAAAAAGGGGAGCAAATTACCATGAAGTTGAACTTCATGGTAATTTGCTAAAACTTTGAAAAATGCACTAAAGTGCATTTTTCAAAGTTCCATTTTACACACACACATGCCCTGGGGGCATGTGTGTGCAAGATGTACTGATATGCAGATTTCAGGGGTGCAACAGGGTGTCCTTTTGACACCCTGGCACCCTTGAAATTGCATTCTCAATTTGCGATTCTCTAATTGAGAATCGCAAATTGAAAATGTCTTCCCATTCATTCCTATGGGCCTCTAGGCCCATTGGATTGAATGGCGAGGTATTCCATAATTGCGACTCGCAATTTGCGAGTCGCAATTAAGGAAGGTTTAGAAATTGCAATTTTTTAAGCGATTTCTACATGCATAGCCTTTTGCTATTCCTTATTAGCGAATCCTTATTTTTCGCTAATAAGGAATCGCAAAAGGCATTGTTGATGCATGTGCCAGTTAGTATATGTGCCTGAGTTTTTTATGAGCCAAGATGTGCCCTGGTTGAGAACAGGGATGGGAAAGAACTAGACAGGTCAACCAGCCGGAAGAGAAGAGGTGACATAACCATATTTCCCTACTCCCCTAACTAAGGGGAGACATGCTCCTCCATATCCAGAAAAACAGTGTGTCAGGGGAGACATGAATTGCAAAAAATAACCAACAAACAATTAGTCTGAGGGCACACACTCAACTCAACCAAATTCTCATTCTCTGTTCCAAACGTATGCTATCTCTGCTTAATTCCTTATAAAATGTGCCAGGCTGGGCCAAGGCGTTCTTTACAATGGGGTAAATTAGGGGCTTAACAACATAGGGGCCCTCCATAGAGAGAACCTGCACTTCAGCTGACATCATATCAGAACATTAATGCTCACACTAATTTAAAAAAAGAAGGTCTAACTGTGACCTTGAGATTTCATTCTCAGGAGCAGAGAATCCTTGCAGCAGCCAATCTGGCTCATTTGTTTGGCAAAGGGGGTAGGGAGTTGGGAGCTAACTCTCCTTGCAGAAAATGAGTTTCCCTTTGTACTGCCTGTGGCAGCGCTTGACTGGGCAGTCAATTTTGTTGTCATTTTCACAGTGGCTTTGGATCATTAGGCATCAACACAGGTCATCGAAAGTCAGAACCTGCTGCAAGTTAAATGTTCCAAAGGTGCACACAAGGAGCGGTAAGCAATGATGCTTCTAAACTCAATTGTGAGGCACAACTGAATTGGAACTCCAAGTAAGTCAACACGAAAGCCTCTGTCAAGACAAGATCCAGGAGCGCTGTTCATAGGGCCCGGATCCCCCCCCACACGTCCCCGCCCCTGCCCGGAATCCCCAAACCCACATGAAAATCCAGCCAGAGATTTGCATGGGTTAAAAAGGCCATGTTTAATACACATTACCACATAAACATGACAAAGAAGTTAAAATTGCATAATTAGAAAACACACAGTTTTAATAATTGACATTCAAAGATAGTAGAAAACCCCCCCAGCCCTAAGGGGGGGTTAGAGGTACTGCGCCAGGTGCAACCCACCAGCGCCCTGGAGTGATGGGCCCTCCCCTCTGATCCTTGTCCGCCATTCCGGGGCCCACACCCCAACCACCAGGCTGCCCAGGAACCCAGGAGGCTCGAAACCTGTCGCCCTAGCCTCCCCAGCCGGTGGTCACCTTTTCCCAGTGGAGAACTTACCGTCTCCCCCCTCAGTGCTGGCCTAGGGAGTACGCAGGGCGGACTCCCATCCATTCTGTGAGTAAATGTCAATGTTTGCAGGTCTCGCAACTCGCCCCCTCACCCTACTGATCACAGGGACGGGCGGGTGGGAGTTAAATAAACTAGGGATAAGTGCGGAGGCACAGGTCGCGGGCGAGTGCAGCCGGTCCGGCGAGGAAGAGGGGGACAAAGAGACAGGGGTCACTGACCCGAGCCCCTAAATAGGCGCCGGTCTCCTCCCCCCTCGCACCTCACCGGAAATGCGTCACTGACTGACCCGGAAGTAAATCGGTGGGCGGAGGCCACGCGGCGATCCGCCCACCCCCCAGATTACAGGAGGAAAAGGAGGGGGGGCGTGAACCGGGGGGGGCGGGCCCTAGAAGCGCGCTCTTTTACCGTCGCGCTTGGCATAGGGCCCGGATCCCCCCAGCACGTCCCCGCCCCCGCCCGGAATCCCCAAACCCACATGAATATCCAACCAGAGATTTGCATGGGTTAAAAAGGCCATGTTTAATACACATTACCACATCAACATGACAAAGAAGTTAAAATTGCATAATTAGAAAACACACAGTTTTAATAATTGACATTCAAAGATGGTAGAAAACCCCCCCAGCCCTAAGGGGGGGGGGGGGTAGAGGTACTGCGCCAGGTGCAACCCACCTGCGCCCTGGAGTGATGGGCCCTCCCCTCTGATCCTTGTCCGCCATTCCGGGGCCCACACCCCAACCACCAGGCTGCCCAGGAACCCAGGTGGCTCGAAACCTGTCGCCCTAGCCTCCTCAGCCGGTGGTCACCTTTTCCCAGTGGAGAACTTACCGTCTCCCCCCCTCAGTGCTGGCCTAGGGAGTACGCAGGGCGGACTCCCATCCATTCTGTGAGTAAATGTCAATGTTCGCAGGTCTCTTTACCGCCACAAGGGTGACCAAGGGCCTTAGGTCTGTCACCCTCCCCACCTGCGTTCACTACAAATGACCAAAGTCCTTTTATCCAAGCATCTGTGCCCAAGTCCGACAAATGCACTCCATCTTGGTGGTACATTGCTTCACCAGAAATCATCCTGTGTGGAATCAGACACAAGCGGCCCTTCTCTGAGCACAACTTGGCCAACTCCCCGTTGAGCCGCCGAACTGACACGTTCAGGGATCTCGCCCGCACTCCGGGGCCCCAGGTCCTACGCGGGATCATGCAAGACCAAGCTATTTTTGCCAAAGGAAAGACTCGCCCCAACCATGCGAACTCCGTCAGCAGTGCTTCCTTGACCGCTAGCCGACCTCTATCCACCATATCGTTCCCTCCCAAGTGAAGGATGATCAAGTCGGGAGTCCTCTGCCCTTCCTGGTCTCTTATCTCTTCCACGAGCCGCCGTAGGTGCCGAATACGCAGGCCCCCAACGCCTCGCCACAGGAATTCCGTTCCGCGCAACCCCACCTCCACTCGCCGCTGCCGCAACCGCACTGCGCCGCGCCGCACGAACGAGCGCCCCAATACCCACACCACCTTTGCGGGCATCTTACTGCATAAGATAGAAATAGAAAAGTCAACACAAGTTTTGGCAGGTTAACAACATGCAGTCACAACAGTTCGGGTCTGATGTATCTCCTGAAGCAATTGGACGACCAGCGTCCTACCCTTTTCACCGTGCTGGAAGGCAAGCCTGCCCCCGCCGCCAAAGTGGCCGCCCCCAATCCCATCTGTGCTAACGCCAGGCCCAAGACTGCCTTAAATTGGTATTGGGAAAGACAATGGCCTTGCTCGTGTACATACAGGGCAGGCCCGCCCATGGCAGGGCGCAAGGCCAAATATTACTGCAACTGGGTAACTGGGTAACTGGACATGTGATCACCCCGGGGACCGCACTCAACTGAATGGTAGATCCCCTCCCACCCTGATCCATTTTGGACTTCCTTAGGACCACTACCAAGCCTCTCGGCGATACTGATGTGTCCCTGAACTGCAGGCCCCTCCCGTGATCTGTCCTAGAAGAACCCACCAGTTCGCTTACTCTGAAGGCCCCATAAAAGGCCAATGTAAAGGCTGAGCCAAATAAGGCGCACTCAAACGGGGAACAACACACCTTGGGAAGGACTCCTATGATGCCGGCTAATGTAGCAATATCCAGCGGCTTCCGGCAATCTCGCCTGGGCCCCTCTAGTCTGGCCCACCCTGTGAGGGCCTTTTGTACCACAAAAAATGAGCTTGGGTCCCTCTCCCCCGCTAGCCTGGCAAAGAAACCTATAGCTGACACGTGCGCCCTTGCATATGACACCGCCCTGCCCTGGTCCCTTAAAACTTGAAGGAAGCCATATATCGCTTCCTGGGAAAACAGTGCTGGGATACCGGCCCCTTGCACAAACAACCTGTAGGAATTGAAATGCTGCTGGTATGATCTCCTGGTACTGTCACTCAGAGAGGCACCTACCAGCCCCGCTAACGCGGGGCTCCAATCGTCCAGAGTGATGAAGGGAACCCTGTCATCCGCTCTTCCGCCTGCGGGTGGAATCTCCGAAAGTCCTGTAACTTGGAACGAGACAGAGCATCAGCAGCGTGATTGTCAACCCCCGGTATGTGTGCCGCCCTAAATGTTAAATTTAGTTTTAGACATTCCAACACCAATTGTTTTAACAACCTCAAAACATGCTTGCACGAGGCCCCCTGCCTGTTGATGGCCTCTACCACTGCCATGTTGTCAGACCAGAAGATCACTGACTTGTTCCTGAATCGCTCAGCCCATACGGCTACTGCTACAACAATTGGATAAAGTTCCAGGATGGCTATGTTCTTAGTGAAACCCACCTCATGCCACTCTGGTGGCCACTGCGCCCCACACCAGGACGGCCCCAAAATGGCCCCAAAGCCACAACTGCCTGCAGAGTCAGTAAACAGGCCCAGATCAGGGCTAGACACCATAGGGGCCGGCCACACCACCTTACCATTGACGTCTTTCAGAACATTGCGCCAAACCACCAAATCCTCCTTGACCTCGGCCCTTAGGCGTACTCGGTGGTGCTTGTGCTGCAACCCCCCCATTGCCCTGGCAATTGACCTGGAGAACGGGCGCCCCATGGGAATTATCCTCAGGGCGAAATTTAGCTGACCCACCAGAACCTGTAACTGATGTAACATCACCTTAGGACCCACCAGAGCATCGTCAATGGCCTGCGAAAAGGCCTGTACCTTGTCCAGGGGCAACCTACACTCCCCTGTCACTGTGTCAATCTCAAAGCCCAGGAAGGTCATACATGTCTCTGGGCCCACTGTCTTCCCTGGCGCCAAGGGGACCCTGAATTCTTGAAACAAAGCTACTAGCTGTTCTAGGGCTCTAACACAGTTTTCTGAGGCGGCCGGCCCCATGACCATGAAGTCGTCTAAGTAATGCACCACCTCCTCATAGCCAGTCCTGAAGGTAAAAACCCACTGCAGCATGGAGCTGAAGGTCTCAAAGTATTTGCACGAAACCGCACACCCCATTGGCATACACCTGTCATAGTAGAATTGGTTGTTCAACTGAAACCCCAATAGATGATAATCATCAGGGTGTACTGGCATTAGGCGAAAGGCGGATTCGATATCTGTCTTGGCCATGATAGCCCCAGGCCCTAAGGCCCTCACCTTTTGCAAGGCAGCATCAAAGGAGGAGTAAGTCACTGTGCACAAGGCTGGGTCGATGGCGTCATTGACCGACGCCCCGCGGGGAGCTGACAGGTTATGTATCATCCTGAACTGCCCCAGCTCCTTTTTGGGCACCACCCCTAGTGGGGAACAAACAAATACCGCCAAAGGGGGGGAAGGGAAGGGGCCCGCAACCCGCCCCAAGGCGCGCTCCTTCTCAACTTTCTGGGTCACTACTAAGGGGTGCCTGCACGCTGACAACAGATTGTTACAAAGGCTGACTGGAGCTACATCGTGGGCCGGGATGCGAAAGCCTTCGGAGAAACCGAAGTAGAGAATTTTGGCTGCTGACCTAACAGAATACTGATTGAGCCAAAGGATCGGTCTCCCAATGTCCACCGGGGTGGGCAGCTTAAGGCTGTGGAGGTTTGACGTCCCTGCCTCCTGTCCCCCCCCGCTCTTTTGATTTCTTAATGCATTTAAACTCTGGGTGTGAGGGGTGGCCACAGAACGAACAGGCATGTCTAAACTTGCACTGCCCCATGGGCCAGGTGCACATCTTTTTGTTGAAGGCCCAACATGTACCTTTCTTTTCCCCTGGGCCCCCCTGAGATGTCCGAAAGGGCTGTTTGGTATGCTGTTCCCTATTGTTAACACTCTCTAACCACGCGTTAACCTCAACCTGGTCCCACCCTATGTTCGGGTTGGCCGCCTTCGCCAACCTGAAGTCTCTGTCGTAGTCCAACCACGCTGTCCCACCCAGGGACGCATGGGCCTTCAGAATCTTATTCGTGTAGAACACCAATGAAATTGCCAACTCTGGCTTCTTCTCCAACATCACAGTATTAAACACATGAAAACCCTCCAACCAATTGGCAAATGACTCCTCCACTCTAGGTTTTCTGTCCCTGAAGGACCCCTCCTTCCCCTCTCTCTCTTTGTATTCCACTTCCCGCCTCTTTGGCCTAATCAGCGCGAATATGTCCACATAGTCCCCTTGCCAAATTTTTTCTTTCATTTCACTGGACACATGGGTGGCTAGCATCCCTGGTTGAGATAACACATTACTCTGCCCCCCCCCCAGCCAGCACCAGCCCCTCAGCGGCCTTGCCTGGTTCGTCCCCTGTCTTACCTCCCAAGGGTGTTGATGAACCTGCCGCCATAGGGAAAACAAGCCCAGGTGCAATGGGTGTCTTGCCCCGGGCCTCGACCAAGAGGGCTAATTGTTTTTGTATATTGCTTAGTGCAACCTGCTCTGCCGATCTCGGGGGCACCCAGGGAGCCACTGCTGTATTATTAGACCCGGGGCTGGCCGGGGGCGCTGCCAATTGGCTCACAAGGGTGGCCATCGTCGCTAGGATTCCTGCTGTGTGGTCTTGTGTCACCCCTACCGGCAGACTTATCTGTTGCTGATGTGCTGGGGAGGGGGTTACCAATGTTTTAAGTGGCTCAACCGGCGTCTCCGCTGGTGCCAATACCTTTAGGGCTTCCCTAATCTCTGCCAGGGCTGTCCCTACCGGGTCAGCCGGCGCGCTCGCGCTTTTATCCCTCGGTTCTTTGCTTGGAGTGGGTGCAGGGGAGGGCGCTAATCCTTGTGGGGATGGGATGGCGGGACCTACTGGACTCTCGCCCCCGCATGCTGGCACCTTCGCGGCCTGAGCCCTGCCTTTCCTGTGCTTGCCCCCCCCTTTCCCCTTGCCTTGAACTCTGGGTTTCTTAACTAAAGGAGGGAAAGCTGCCCTGGGTGGTAAACCTTCTCTGCGTGGGCGCTCCCCTATGCTCACAGGTGCTGGGTCCTCAGGAGCCTCTAGCTCCTCTTCGCTACTCTCATCGCCATTGCCGTTGCCCAGCTTGGCTAACACCATTTTCAGCAGTTGTGCGATTTCTGGATCTGTATCCTTTCGCTTATGGCTACCCTTCCTTCCAGGCATCCTGTGACTAGGTATGATCGAGTTCCCAGCGATCGCTTATTGCGTGCCTCCCGACTGCCCGATCTCTACTGTGTGTTAAGTACGTGCTATGGTTACTCGCACGCCGCTTCCAGGCTGACTCGCTAATCTTAGGCTGGCCCCTGGGACCCCTTCGCATCAACAAAGACCGCCCGCACTAATTTCCCGCCCACCTGGTGCGCGATACTCGCGCCCCTCCCGTAGTCCTCCCGCCGGCTTCCCGCACACGTGGAAGGGGAGCAGTGACACCAGAGGCCCCCGCGCTCGCAACCGCAGGGAATTCGGGGCTCAGAGCCAAAGTGCTGTGTTTCGCCGCTGCACCCGCTCCCCACAGCTACGCCCGGGGCCCCCCTCGCCGCACACACCCCCTTACCTGATGTGCCGAGTCACCGCCGAAAGGATGCCGCAGTGTTCCTTCGCCTCCACGCTTCCCCGTCACAGCCGCCTCGAGACCGCTCACCGCCTGACCTCCACACAGCACGAGGGAAACTTAAATTAAATAAACTAGGGAAAAGTGAGGAGGCACAGGTCGCAGGCGAGTGCAGCCGGTCCGGCGAGGAAGAGGGGGACAAAGAGACCGGGGTCACTGACCCGAGCCCCTAAATAGGCCCCGGTCTCCTCCCCACTCGCACCTCACCGGAAATGCGTCACTGACTGACCCGGAAGTAAATGGGTGGGCGGAGGCCACGCGGCGATCCGCCCACCCCCCCAGATTACAGGAGGAAAAGGAGGGGGGAGGCCGGGCCCTAGAAGCGCGCTATTTTACTGTCGCGCTTGGCAAAAGCAGCTACGCCTAGCAAGAACTGCTATCACTGCGCGCTGCCGACAGCCCCAGTGGACTTTGCAAACTCAGTAAGATCGGTCTTCAGACATTTTACAAATACTTCGCCATGTCTGTCATTTTTTCTGGTTTAGTAGCTGGTTGTTGGTCTATGTTATCAATCCCTGTTCATTAACAGACGGCTGCCCCAAGTTTTCAATAAACTTTGTTTGAAAATACTACTACAGCTCCGTTACACTTCAGCCCATGAGCGATATGAGAGCTGTGCTGTGAGGCAAAGTAAACAGTCCAGGGAACAGTCTGGAGACATTGCAGCCTTTGGTGTGGAACAGTAGTGGGAAGATCACGCCTAATATTGTGTGCAGTGCAGCTAACCTAAAGGCGAAGCGTGTCTCCCAATTACCAGAACCAACCACAGAGTCTATACCTGGAGTTTCAGCGATGCAGGAACTGCCTTGCTGTAATTTCCTATTCCAATGCCCACACACAGAAAGCTTTAGAACACTGAACTCCAGTATTTTGGAAGTTGCACGGTGCACATCAAGTACACATAGTAAACATATCCATCCATGCCCTACCTGAATGTTAGAGGTGTATCACTGTAAAACAAATGTTCTGTGTGTTGTTCCTCACACCATTCTGTCATGGGTAGACCTCTCCCAGTCTTCATAGCTCTCCTAAACAAGACCTCTGCCAAGGTCATAGGGGGAAGTCGAGGGCCCTGTGGTGTGTGGCCAGCAGAGGGTTTGTGACTTGGGGTATCTTCCCAGACCTCCCTCACAAAACATAACAAGGGATTGGTTTATCAAGATCCTGAGCAGTACCCAGCCTGTATTAAACTTCTGGGAGACCCCTAGGACACAGACCAGTGCTCACCCAAGAAAACGGGAGATCACTTCCCATTATCCCAGACTCATTCTACTGGACCTATGTGGTGAGAAGGCATACCTTCCCACTCAACAGGTCCACTCCTAGATTTCATGGCACAGCATCACCAACTGCATCAATGGCTACTATCTTCTTCTGGGATGGGTGGTAGGCCAAGTAACTTCAGTTAAACATCATCCAGTGGCTTAGAATGAGCCTTGCACCCACCTGCCTTATTCTCGGGCTATACCTCGGTCCTGCCCAATCCTGGGAGTAGCGCTCTCAGGCTGGTACCTACCCATGGTGCATCCCAGAGGGATGCAGAACAGCAGCAGTATGCATCAATGCATGTTTTAAGCTTTTGTACCTTTTCAACCCCCATTTTCTAACCATTTTGTACTAAATGCTTTATCCGCTCTTTTACGATTTTTTACGAAATCAAATAAAAGTATTATTGACTGACTGGCGTCAATGCACTGAAGCCCTTACCAGCTGACAGATACACTTTAACTGAACATTCTGGCCCAGGCAGGCCACAGACGTAGTTCTTTTCTGAGCAAGTCATCCATTGAGCCAATCACACTTATACCCTTGGTACACTGTCAGACATGACCTGCCTGTGCAGTCCATCAATCAACCTACTGTTGCGAGGAAAAACCTGCAATTATTCCTGTCTTCACCTAGTAGTCTGCACCCAGCCTTCATCGTAAAGGAAGCAACAGTGGCATTCATGCAGTGCACAATTATACATTCATTCATGTAACTGGTCACAGCATTCAGCTGTTTACTCACCCTTTAGAGGGGTACCCCTACATCCTCCCATCTCTGAATCTGCTCACTCCTTTGAACATCATGGACATCAGTCACCATACCATCTTTGATACACACCTACACAGATGTATATTCTCCAAACTAGCATAGACTGTCTACCCACCAACAGCTAGAAGACACTGACCGCACTAATCCTCCAACTGTGACAATCACTCCTGTGGCCAACTCCCAGAACTCACCCACAAATTCACACTGTAGGAAGAGCCTCAAACAGTACAAGGGCCTGCGACTGGTTTCAATGTTTGTGTGTTGCCAGTTCCTATGATGCTGTATAGAAATTAGATCAAGCAGTTTGTGTGGCCACTTCTCCCACCGTGATGATTTTGGTGAGATGACGCCTACTGATTAGTTGTGAGTTCAGTGAATGCATGTGTCCTAAAGCGAGACATTATAAATAAAACCCGAAAGTGCTAGCCTCTTGTATATTGCTACTTCTCTGCGAATTGAACATATTTTTGGCAAACTTCGAGTTATAAAAATACAATACGAACATAACTAACGTAATGTAACAACATACCTTTTCACAGGAAAGTGCGTTGTTTTGCAACATCCCCTTATAGCAGTGATGCTGAACAATTGTAAAACAAACTTTTATTAATCCAAATTGTATAACTTCATTCGGGTGCATATTTATATGCCGTTTTTTTCCCTATGGTATGAATCATTTGTCGTTCCTGCATGTTCCTCCGCAATGGGGATTCACCTATGCCCTGTTCCTCTCACCCACCATACACTTCCCCATACAAACTGATTTAGATCAAATGTGGGCACTGTGGGTGTACTTTCTTGTAAGGGTGAGCGTGCTAGCGATGTGGGTATTGTAGGAGAACTTTGTAGTGAGGGTGCCGGCACAACACATCCAACCTATCAGGCAGGCACTGACTCTCTATGTTTGGTGTCTGATTTCTTTTTAATTCTGGGGGTTCGTCATAATAAAAGAAGCAACCCCGCCATTGCCTCAATTGTGTACATTGAGAAAACAAACTAGAATCTCGTAAACATCAAAAATGTAGTCATAAGATTAGACGCTTTACAGAGGATAAAAGCCCTGTAATAGACTATGTGAGCTTGTCTGTTGGTTTTGTTATTGATCCAAGGACCATGGATTACACTCCCGGCACATTAATGTAAGCACGTAGTTTGATTCGGGGCAAGTTACATCACCACATCATGATTGGGTTCCTTCTCTTCCAAAACTGGGACGTTATGAATGACCTCCTTTTTCAAAGATAAGATCTCTAACCGTGATCTTGTTTGCACAAGTCGGCAAATAGGTGCTTTCTGCATTAGATAGGATATATTTACATTTTAAATAAGTATTGTTCATTGGGACTGTGGGAAACATTGCATAGAAGCTGTGGAGACTGCCACTAGCTGAGTGCAAGTGGTGTTGAGGTTTGGGGCTACACTACTTTAGTCGGTAGGTACAGTGGGGGCTGTGGCAAGATATGCGAGAAAGTCTGCCTAAAGCCAGCGTGGCCTGGGGTGGGAATGCAAGGCTGGTCTCCCTTCTCGGCCTGCCCTCCTCCTGTTCCAAGGATCTCTGCTGTGCCAGTCGGTGGAGAGGGTTTTTTTTCATCAGATCAGATAGCAGATAATAACTCAAGCGCGCGGCCAAAACAAACTCCCGAAAAGATCCTATGAAATCATTTCTCTTTCTCAAGCCGTAAAAAATGTGCCCCGGAGCCGTCCTGAATGGAGGGGCTTAAACGGGGAGCAGAAGTCGCTGAGTTATGATGGGCTGTTTTTAATGAAACCCGCTCCTGCTGGGAGGCGCCCCGCAGCCCCTCCATATTTCAGCATGGGAACGGGGGCCTGATGCTCTCCTGCCGGTGCCAGGAGTTAATTGAAAACATTTCAGGATAAATGCAGGTTGGGGGCCGGCCTTTCAGGCCTCCATTCTTCGGCACAATAATGGGGCAGTTATACAATTATTAATAGGCATGGATGTGTCCTCCTAAGGGGGCAGTGCAGGCTCTCCAGCAAGGCCCTCGCATTCCTTTTCAACACCACGACACAATGAGAACCAGAGGAGAAAAAAAGCACGTTTAGCCCTCGAGTGTAACATTGTCTCCTGCCTGCTAGAATCAAGTAAGACCCAGTTTATTAAATGGGGATTCGACATGAAAGGGCGGGACATGTGGCGCTCAGATTAAGAAAGCGCCGAGGGCCTGGCAGTAAGCGCTATACAAAAGGCAGTCTCACAACTATAACAATATGTACTGCATGCGTACATGTTTGTGTCGATTCCACAAAATGGGAAAATCGTATAGAAAACAAATTAGATTTTTTTTTTTTAGATATTCTCCCTGAAATGCGAATTTAAATTGCAAAAGGGGATAGTGGTTCATGGTTTTGGCTGGACCTGCGCCTCTGATCATTCCTAGTATGCCACTTCTTCGGGACATCCGTGTTTATTTACTGAGCAGGCCAAATATGATGTGGTCTTTTGTACAATATATATTTGAAGCCAAGAAGAAGAGCAAGAGTGCATACACAGGAATGTGCGTTTGTTTGACGTCCTTACGTTTGCAAGGTGCCATGACGTTTAAGACGGCGCGTGCGCAGCGCCCATTGGATGACGCAGACTGCAATCACACAAGTAGACTCCTTGTAGTTACTTCATGATGTCCTTCCTGCTGTTGTTTCATTGAATTCATACGGTCCCATTAACCTTAGCTTCAAGCAGAAATAAAGGGGAGAAGAAAGGGAGGTTAAAGAGGGAAAGTCTGGTTAAAACAAGTGGGAGAAAAGAGATACAGAGGGAGATAAACGAGAGATAAGAAAGGAGGGACGGTGTGAAAAATATGGGGCGAGCTGAAAGGAAGATCTGAAGACCATAGAGAACAAAAAAGATGAGTGCGGAAGGAAGGAGGGAAAGTACAGCAAGAGGAGAATGGAAAGCATAAATGAAGATAGGGAAGAAGGAAAGATGGAAAGTGAGGGGGTCGAGAAGGGACAGTGGAGGGAAAGCACGCGCCAGCTGAGGGGTGGAGAAGGGGGAGAACAGGAAATAGAGAAACGAATACTAATATAGAGGAAGGGCGAGCATGAAGCTTGCAAGAAACATGGGAGTGGAAATGAAGAATGGGAGAGAAGAAAAGGGAAGAGTGGCTTAAGATTGTAATTGTATTTAGATAGAGCTTACTACTCTTGACGAGGCGATGTGTGAGTGGGAAAAGGAAAGGAGAGTCAGAGAGGAAAGCGAAGAGTGGGACGAGGTGGGCAAGAAGAAAGCATGAAACATGGGAGGATGGGAGAGACGGGGAGAATGAAGAGAGGTGGGCGAGGGAGAACTACGAAAGAGATTAAAACGAGGAGTGACGAGAAAGTTGCAAAAGGAAAAGTGCGATACGTAGAAATGGCGAAGAGGGAGTGGGAGAGACACACAAAGAAAAGAGAAGAAACATTGTGATATGTGTGAAGGGATGTAGAGGGGCCAGAGAGAGATCCGAGGAAGGAAAATTATGGAGGGAGAGAAAGGGAGACTGACAGAGACTAAGATACAGAAAAGACGGAGAAAGCTGAGAATAGTGGAGAACAGGAAGGATGGACGGGGAAAAAAAGATTGAAGAGTGAAACAAGAGTGAGAGGTAACGTGATATAAAATGTATTTAAGAACGATGCAATACATTAGCGAGAAAGTGTATTTAAGAACGCTGTAATACATTTGAGAGAACATTTAATTTGAAACGCTGCAATACAATTGAAAGTGTATTTAGGAACGCTGCAATACGTTTGAAATAAAGTTTATTTAAGAACGCTGCAAGACATTTGAGAGAAAGTTTATTTAAAAACGCTTAAGAACGCGGATTCATATTTGAGAGAACGTTTACGCAAAACTCTGCAAAAACTTTGACACCTACACCTCTTATATTGACATTGGACTTCATTTGATTGTGAGGGACTAGATAGGGTAGTACGTGCTCGCAGACATAGGGAAAGTAATTGTTAATTTGTTATCTTAAAACTTTTAACTTCGCTGTCAGAACACGAACATTTCAAAAGGCTGCACAGCGTCTCCAAGTAGCAGTGTGCATCAGTTCGTGTGGGCCACGTCGGAGCGGTCTGCCTGCCTCTCCCGCTGCTCTGGCCCAGGGGCCCGCACAGTGCGCAGGGAGGCTCCGGGCTCACCCCACAGCCCTCCGCTGAAAGCCCTCGCCAGAGCAGGCCCTTTCCCACATCCTTCCCCGCAGCTCGGCTCTCAGAGGTGTCAGCGGCTCACAGAATGAAGTGGCTCCGCATTGTTGTGCTGAACTATTATGTGCTTAACATTTCCATCACAAAGGGGCCACTCGACTTCTCCCCGATTAATGCAGCTCGAGGGCTCTCGGCCCGCGTTTAATAAAACATTGTTGAAATCATTTACGCCGAGCCCCTGGTTACTGGCGACCAACGGCCCCTGCGTGGCGTACAGTCCACTATTCTGGAGTACATCATTCCGCCATTTGCAAAGAGTGAAGAGCCGCGAGGCCCGGGCGGTGCCTGTGGCCCAGGGGAGGCGAAGTTCCTTCCGGTGCCCCTGCCCTGGGCCAGCTTTAAGCCCTGCTGGTGCCGGTGCCAGTGCCACGGGCAGGCTTTAAGCTCTCGTGGCGCTCGTGTCCCTGGGGTAGAGTTAGAACCGACTGGTGCATGTGGACCTGTGGCAGCGACAGTCCCAGGTGGGGCCTGTGACCCCAGGTCAGTGTTGGTCCTCGCAATGCCTGTACATGCTTGTCAACCTGCTGGCTCGTGAATGAGGGTGACGTCAGGTGAAAGACAGATCATTTAGGAGGGGGTGCAGGTTGGCCAAACTACACGGGGGCATGTTGCATGATAAAATGTTAAATATCACTGAAAAGAGGGTGACAAACTTCAAATGAGAGTGAGCTAGTTGATGGCTATGCCTTTACCTTGCAGGCCAGCGAGGAACCCTTGAGGTTAATGTGTTTCCAAGGTGAGTGTTAGCCCTCGTGGCACCTGTACCCCCAGGACAGTTTCAAGCTCGGGGGCGCCTGTTCACCATGGTAGTGTTAGGCTCGACTGGCGCACGTGGACCTGTGGCAGGAACAGCCCCATGTTGTCTGCGGTTGTGCCCATGGAGCATCAACAGGCCCTAGTGATGTCATCTCTCCAGAGATAGTTCATGTGTTCCTGGTGGCTGCTAAAGCTTCTGTGGTACATTTGCCCTAGGTCGAAACAGACCTTACCGTGTGCGTGCATAAGGCTTTGGTGGTGCCATTGCTTCAATGACCGGGTAGTGCTTCTTCGCTAAGATCTAGCTATGCCAGGTCTGTGGCTGAGCCGTGACGTTGTGCTAGGCCCCAGTGAGGGTGATGAAGACAGGTGAGGTTGACTAACAGAGAGCTTAGTAAAGCAACAACACAGCTCAGACTTCCTAGGGCCTCGACCAAATAGTTTGGGAGAGTGAGAGGAGCCAATCACAACAGTCCTTTCTGGGCCTCTTCACTCACTTCATCTACTTAATAGGTTTTTGTGTTTTGAATTGGACCCAAAACGTTTATTGCACATTCACAATACTGACCACTGTACAGTGCAGTTAGTAGTACCAAAACTACACTTTATGCCCTAGGCTTTGCACATGTGCATTCAGATATCTAAATAATGCCTGTCTTTGAGGAGTTTATACAAGCTTCAAAGGGAATTTGGCAGTGTTATCTTCCTTCTTGCATTAGTTTATATTTTTTAAATTATAGTTGATGTGATGTATGGAAATGTAATTCTTAGTACCATAATTGCACATATTTTGACATTATCAATTGAATGTCATTTGTAGCGCTATGGAAAAAAGAACCTCAGATACATTGTGTAGTGTGGCACACTTGTACACTGAGACATGAAATAAATGATTTGCCTCTAACGTAACCAAGCTTTAGGTTTTGCAAATAGGCAAAGACAAGGAAGAAACTTATTTTATTCTGTTTACCCAACAGACAAGAACACCAATTAATGGTGCTTCCCTTTGCAAATATAAAAGAACGACCATGTTCAACACAAAATCAGCTGGATATGTTCTATATTGTCAAAGGAACGGGCATAGTACAAAAGTAATGAGATTTATAGATTGCTGCAGTATAATCTTTATATGTCACGTCAGCAAAATCTGTTGATTACCACTGAAGCAAACAAAAAGTGAAGTGGGTTTGTTCTATGTTGTGCGTCAGTTCGCCTGGTACAAAACAGGCCCCTGCATCATCTGGTTGCTGTGTTAAGTAGTTCATAAGCGGCAGGGGCGTAGCCTAGATGTCAAGCACTGGAAATAGGCGCTCTTACCTCGGTCGGTAATAAAAAATACACAATCGATTGACGTGCACTGGACCTCTCAAACCGTGGACCCTGATTTCACTGCACCTGCTGCACTAATGATGGCTGCTTCTCTGCTTATGGGTCTGCAAGGTGTTTACTCTACCGGCCTACGCGTCCTCTAGCCACACGTCCTCCCTCCTTTTTACTCGCTCATTCCTACCACACCCCCCTCACTCGTCCCTTCTTCTGTCTCTCTTTGATCCTTATCTCACTCCTTTCTCTTCCTCGCATCCCTTTTGGCCCCATTCCCTTCCCCTTATTTTGCCCCTTGGCTCGTCCTGATCGTCCTTCTCTCAGGTTACATCCCCATCTCCTGTTCTCTTTTTTCGTATATCCATTTCCTTTGTTGTATCAGCCTCTCCTTTCATCCCTTTCCTTGTTTTTCTCGATTCAGCCCCGATTCTCTGTTCCTCCCAAACTTTATTAAGAGTAAACACAGAGCAAGGCCCAATGCAGGATTCTTTTTAAACAAATGTGAGTGGATGACCTAACTGCAAACAGAACAGGACAGTCTAAGCCCTTTCTACCTCTGGGCCCTGGTGCCACTGCACCGGCTGCACCATCGATAGCTATGCCCCTGTAAGGAGGGAGGCGCATAATCATGCTTGGCTTTACTGTACCCTATTCCTTTCTACACCTCACTTGTACATTTTAAGGCCCTCCTTAGACTAAGTGGACCCTCAAATTTAGGAAAGACCTTAGATCCAGAATTCTTTCCTCAATGCTTTCAGGAAAGCTGTTGTAGTCTAGTTTCTATCACAGCAACACTTTCAAACTGATACTTTGCAGTACGATTGGCAGTACTACCCATCAAAATAAAAATTATACTTAGAATGTGTTTTATAGGCATTCCCCTGCTCTTCAATATGGACATCAGAATGTGAAGTAAGCACTGCTCCTGAAATAGATGGTTTAAACGGAGAGTACTGACTGAGTCCCAAATCTACACACTCCAGCAGATAGGCAGGCACTGGGCCACTGGTAATGAACTTTAGTCAGGGCCACTGGAATTATGTGACAGTTGAGGCTCAAATTGTGCAGGTCAGTTGACTAAATTATGTGGCGAGAAGAGCTAAATTATGCAGCATGATGTGGCACTTTCTGAAGCAATATTTCTTGGCGATTTGGTAACTTTTACAAATGTTAGGACTGTCTGGACAAATATTTCACCTAAAATATATTAGCTTTACTTCTAAATACAGCAATCAACAGGTGCCCCGCCTTTTTTCCTGTGTGACAAAAGACCTGCCGTCATATAGCAACAGGTATGGTGTTTTTTTTTTAATAACGTTTGATCATTTTGAGTTCGAAACTACCTATTTGTTAAAATTTGCAAATCATGCAGATAACGATGAATTATGTGGCAAGAGTATCAAATCTGTAATTATGCAGAAAAAGTTGCAGCTGCAGAATCGCATAATTCCAGTGACTCTGGCTTTAGTGTTGCATTGTTGTCCAGTACCATTTGACATATAAAAGCTCTGCAAAAGGCAAACTTGCAAAGAAAAAAAATCGGAAAGAAGCACTCTGTAGTCACTGTGCATATAAAATCTCTGAAAAAGGTAAACTTATAGAAAAATTTTCTATAACCTTCATTTACATGGAATAAAAAGGATCTGTCCGAGCAATGAAATCTATCTCACAATGGGAAAGGAAACTTCCCCCGAGAAGATATTCTTCGTTGTCATCCCAAAAGGAGACAATCGAGAACCCAATCAGCAAAGATGACAGTCCTAGAGCACATAACTCAAGACGATGTCATTCTTACCTATGCATTTTCCTATTATTTAAAAGGGATGGCCAAATTTCCACGAATTGTCTGTTACCATGTTGTACAAGAAATGTAGTCTGGAGCAGTCTTTCCAACTATGTAATAAGTTTATGGGATCAGGGAAAGACACAACCCGCAATCTGCAGAGAAGGGAGGCCTACGTTAGAACATATTGCACGATGCTAATTTTTAAAATGTGTAAAAGTAAGTATTAGCCATTGCGCTCAATCAAGTTATGGATTTCCCACTTTTGGTGAAGCATAAGGAAACCAGTTTTACGCGTACAAATACAAACACATAGAAGATGACACGTTTATTAAGGTCTCCTAATTCAATGTTGCAGGTTTGGTGATATTTTAAACAACATGGTCTTCGGTTTGGTGTTGTAGTGCTGTGTCACCAGCCTACTCGGTGGCATTACATGGCCATAATACACTCATATCCGTTGTTTCCACTTTGGTTTCTGCTGACGCAGTTAAGTCCCCAAAAACACCCGCAGACCCTCAATAATAAGAGGACAATTCCGAGAGAAGCTGGCAAACGCAGGGCCGGACTGATGGAAGTGATGTGTGCCTCTTGTTATGACGCCTGGTTTCACATTATTTTTAGTATGGCCTGGCACATTGCTGTGTATTGTTTCAAGTCAACAGAGGGCCCAGGTTGGTCCTTTGTGAGGGGGCACAAAAGGCGCGCTGCGCACATGGGTGCCCAGTCAAGCCTGAACCTGGCTCCATTTACTGTATGGTCACTGTCAGTTCAATGAACTGCCCCCTTGTTCTCGCCCATTGTCCCCACTCCCTTAAACATTTGTCACCCAAGTGCCTGCAAAGACAAGTAAACTGTCACCGGGGATTCAACTGAGAGTGAAAAAGGGGGAGGGGAGGAACAGACCACATTAGATTATTGTACATTAAGTTAAACAGAGACCCCTACTCCATTCATCAGGGAGAGGCAAAGTCTGGCCAAAGTGGGGGAAAGGAACCAGACAGGAGAGCAAAAGACGGGACTTCTTCCCCTACCCCCACCCCCACCCCTTCGTTATTGTTAGAGGTTTTGTTACTGGTGTAAAACAGATTTTTTTTTCTTGCTTGCCTCTGACTGATGACAAACGCACTGCCACCTCCTAGTCTGTGGTATTTCTCACAGGGGCAGAGGTGGTTTGCATATATGCCCCAGTCTGAAGGACTTCAGCCGACATCGCCAGCACCTTCGCTTTTTAATGAGACCGTAAATATTGCGGAGGGTCCCTGCGATCAGAGTACACTTTCTACACGCGGGAGGGGGAGGGGCAGTCGAATGACTCGTGTCCCCTCCTCCCCGGCAGTGCCCAGTGTTGATTTATTCCAGGCAGATGCTTTTGACAGGGGCCTGTAAAAATCAAGCCCTCAGTTTATTGTGGTAGTTAATTATCAGTCCAGCTGCCAGCGCGGACCCCTTTCTCGTGCAAATGTCTTTGGTGCCTCCTGGCTAAGAGAGAGGAATGTTCAGCTCGGCTCGGCACTGCCTCTGGCTGAAACAAAAAATCGCAAACGGGGTCTCGAGTGTTTATGCGGTGTACAAATGCAAACAGGGCCCTTTTTTCATCGGTGCAGTGGCCATCTATATTGTATACATAGGTTGCTTCTTTACTAAGGAAATTTAACATAGGGGGCTTGTTACAGTTAATGCACGATAACACTTTTTTGCATCGGAACAAAAAGAACCAAGAGGGGTTTTCATTAAGTTTCCTGCTTACCTCAAATGTAAAATAAAGAAAACAACGCAAGCCTATGTTCACATGTGCTTCCCTCCTTCAGTCCAGGGGTACACGTTTCAAGTAATATGGTGCACTCGAGTTTCACACAAGGACAGAGATCATTTGTTTAAAGTTAGTTTGGTGGAAAAAATGTCTCCTTTTACTATTATGAAAGCAGCAACAATGATGCAAAATCCAGTTGCTCCCATTTTGCATCTATGCAAAACTACGTAGAGCACAGGGGTCTTACAACTATTTAATGAATCAACACAACATATTGCTGATGGTGTAAAATGCAACAGTTTCGACAGCCGATAGATTTTTTTTTCGCTTCAGAAGAGTGCACGTGGTCAAAGCCGTCACAGGCCACGTTGCTGTTGCCTGGAGAAACACGAGTTTGCAATAGCATAAGCATACATTTACTTTATCACGGTGCATTTTCTCAGTGCGATAAAAAATAAAAAGTTGAAAGTTTATGTCCAACAACCTCAAAGGAACATCCCCTACACTTCATATGTTCTCACAAAATGCAAACTCATTCTTTCTGCAAGAAATCTTTTCACCGCTCTGCCTTTGGTCCTTTTCTCTGAAAGACAAGGCCTCGGGCTTTGTTTTCACAATGCGTTTACTCAGCCATTGAGGTGACTTAATAAAGCACTTAAGTAGGCGCACACCATAGTCATGCAGATGGCTTGGTTTTGTAAGAGTCTTGTTTTCAAGGTGCAAGAGCGGGCCTTGTGTTTGTGATGAGCGAGTTAAAGAGGGGGTGGGGGGGCACTCAAAGAGAAAAGGCTGACAGGGCAATCAAAAAGGTGTGATCTTCAGAATAAAATAAGGGCTTCATTTAAAACAGGGGTGGTTAAGCTCTAAGAACTAGGGGAGGGTCTGTGCAGCCTTTTATTTGGCATACTGTCAAAGCCTGCCGATAAAGTTTATTTGGCATGGCACTTGAACTTTTTTCCAGCCTTCTTTTGACTGACTTTCCAATCACAACCTTTTGAAAAAGGGAGAAAAAAAAACTTTAAATAAACACCAGAAATGGAAGATAAATAAACTTTTTTCTAAGTGCCTAGCTTGGCGCGGTCTGAACCGAAATCCCTCGAGGACCCGAGCTCTCTCTTGCTCCCCCTTCTTCCCCTCTTTTGTGTTAATGCTTCAAAGATTTTCCAATGGCCGAGTTTATTCCCACTGCAAACACTTCTATTTACAAGGTCAAGTGTATCAGCACTCGACGCAGCTTAAAGTGTAATTATTTATCTAAGGGCGTTTGAGTGTAGATCAGCAGCCCTGGCAGAACACCAGACATCAGCCCACAAGCACAACATCCCTTGACAACAATATCACAAGCCCGTGCTGTTTACTCGGGGGCTTTCTTGCAGCGCCTCCTCTGCAAACACGTTACAGACGCGACTGTTTTTATATACATTATTTGTTGTTGCATTCTGAAACCCAGCTAATCTTTGCGCACAACACCGCCAGAAAAGTACATATACAGAGTAACTGCCATACACATTCGTAAATATCTATTAAAACACACAACGCGAATTCAGATCAACGGGTTTTCCGTTCGTCCACCTCTCGAGTTACAATAAAAAGACAGGGTAGCATCAGTCACAAGGCACTTTGTAAACATTCGATAATGTTTGCACGGGGGAAAACTGAGCAAAAACACGTATTGCAAGGACTGCTTTGCTTGTTTGTAAAAAGTGGAGCAACAGGCATTGCAGGTGGTTGATATTTTAAGATTTTGCTAAAGTAAAATTGTGCAGTTTGACTTTGCTCTATAGTTGCTGTATACATTACTAGACAGGGACCAGTCCAACAGCAATTACTCCGCGTTTCTTGTGTAAGCAGCAAAGTATAGAAGAATAGCACAGCACAACAGTTTGCTCTCGTGTAAAACAAAATTGGGAACATTTAGTTTGGAGCAAAATCTGTTTGCTCAAGCTTGTATTAGGCACACAACAACATTGATTTGCTCTACAATGCTGAAAACAATTTCTCACTGAATCTACGGTATACAAAACAAAGTAACCAAGGCAGTTGTGTTTAAAATATCTTATTTTACTATTGTGCACTTCAAAGCAAAAGCCATTATATTTTTCCAAAGATAAAAAGGGCCATCTGTATACCTTCTATAAAAATACAATGCGCTGAAACAAATCTGAAATGCATTTACATAAAAATCTCTCAAAAATACGAAACTTTGAGCTTCTATAAAATACACTGTACATTTGGAGTTTTAGAGCATACTTCACTTGTTCGTGTCCCTTACAAATCATATATGTACCTTTTACAGAAGAATTTAAACTAATTATTTTCCTGAAAATAAGATGTAGATTTAAACTCTATTTTAAATAAATTATTCCCAAGAGAATACAATTTATAGCATTTTATATACAAAAGCGTTCTCACTGATAAAACCCCCCAGTTTTAAATATTTACTTATATATACTTATATAAAAGATGTACCAGAGCCAAAACACCTGGAAAGAGCAAATACCATTAAAAAAGTCCCAGGATGTTATGCTACAAGTTTATAGAATTGAAAGTGTCTTTCAAATATGGCAGTGCAGAGCTCTTCTCAAACAAACGTTGCAAAGGAATAATGTAAAAGTTTTTTTTCGGGACAATTCCAAAATTGTTGTCCTCGTGGGTAGTGGCAATATACACTGTACAGAAATGATCCAGGAGTGTAAGTGAACAATTAAAGACATGGACGATTATAGGCAGCAACTTAGGGTTTGTAACTTGTCTTCTGCTGGCAGGAAAGCAGCTATTACATCATTTTAAATAAGGGCAAACATGTACACAGCTTCACTGGTCATTCCCCTGGAAAGTTCCTATTGCATAGTACTCATAATTAAGTTCATTTTTGCACTAGTCATTGAATGTCTCCAGGCACATTTTAAGAAACCCGTGAAGGAAGACAAAATTTCAAGATGCCCAGGGCCAGGTAAATTGTACACCATAACCTGCTTCTTCCTTTTCCAGTCAGCTACTGTTAACCTTGTGTTTAGAAAGCACATCATTAAACTACAAGTAACAGACCAAAAAGAAAGAAACAGGTCGGGCAAACTTGTCACCACACATAGGACACAGTTGAAAACTCTTGAAGGAGTAGGTTCTAGGAAGTCACAATGGGCGCAGTAGAGGTTAGTGGCATCCCGGATGCTGTCAAGAGCTGCAGCCAAGGCTACAGAAAACGACAATCCCACACGTTACCTTCACTCGGCAGACTCTGCTCTCACTTTTAGTACAAAGATAGCCAGTGTCCTGCTGTGACACTCCACAACGTTGGGCAGTTTAACGCTTGTTCAATTGTGAAAGTTCAAGTTAGGCCACAGTTGTACTTCCGTGTCAGAGGTCGTGCGCAGCGCCGCAAGTGTCAGCGGTACGCAACTGAGAGGCTGAAGCGTCAAGCGTCGTCCGCGCGTGCTATAGCAACGAGCACAAGATGGACGCCGCCAAGGTCCATGCCGCCAGAACCAGCAGCGGCGAAGGGGCGGCCAGCAAGGGGCTGCCCGAGGAGCCGGTGTCTTGCACGACCCTGGGCTCCTCCCGGGGCGGCAGGTCCTCGTCGTCGTTACCGTAGTAGTCGTCGTCGTCCGAGGAGCCCCCGCTGCTGCCGCCACCTTGCTGGTAGGCTCCGGTGTCCTGCCCGAAGCAGAGGCGGGCCATGTTCTCCTTGACCGCCTCGCAGATGGGACGCTCCAGGCCGTCGCAGACGCACTCGCTGAGCAGCATTGCCTTGGGCAGCGTCAGCATGTCCTGGATGACTTCGAGGCACTCGTGAGCGCAGCGCACTCCGTTGAAGAGCTTGCCGCAGTGAGCAAGGTAGCGGCCCAGGGCGGCCCCGCAGCGGGCGTCGCGCTCGCAGCGCCGCCGAGCCTCGGTGCAGCCCAGCACGCTGGCCCCCGAGGCGCCCGTGCGCGGGAGGCAGGGCTCGATGGCCAGCTTGGTGGCGCGGCAGCTCTCGTCCCTGGCACAGTCGCAGTCCTCCAGCGCCGGCCCGTGCCGGGTCTGGTTGAGCTGGATGAGGGCGGAGATGCAGTGGCTGGGGCAGCGGCGGCCGCGGGGAGGCGAGGCCCCGGAGAGGTCTGCGTGCTGCAGCAGGACGGGCTCGCACGCCTCGCTGTACAGGCTGTAGGCGTACTTGCAGTCCGGCTCCCCCTGGCACTGCAGCAGCGCCTGCCAGCAGATGAGCCGGCGCCCGGCGGCGGCCCCCAGCAGCACGGCTGTCAGCAGCAACACCCGCACGCCGGCCATGGGGAGGGCGGACAGCGCCGCCCCCGAGTAAAGCTGGCCGAGGTCCGGTCGCAGAGTGTCCGCATGAGGCTCGGCCCTTCACAGGTCTGCAGGGGCTCCCCGGCACAGAAGCGGGCACTGCAGGGAAGAGTCCAGCAGCTTCACAGGCTCTTCGCGCGGCTCACATAGAGGCAGCCAGTCCAAAAAATTGCTCCTTTTTTCTGTTTTGTTCACTTCTGCGGGGATGCCGTGTTTGGTGATCCGCCACAAAGTCCTGGTCAGGAATGAGGCTGCGCTCCAGTCCAGCAGCCCTACTACTTGTACTCGTACCCAGCTTCAAGTTAAGTGGGCAGGAGGAGTACACACTCAGGATCTCCTCAGCTTTCTCCTGTTCGTGTCAACAAGTCCTGTAGGCACAGCCGGCCATCCTTCTGCCGCGGTTTGTTTTCCTGCCCGGCCTTAAATACCGAAAGCGGGATGCTATCTTAATGCCTCCTCATTATGCATGCGAGAAAAAGCAAAACAAACACAACACGAATTAGAAGCGCTGCAGCCGCGTTCCCCGGTCTCCTCGCTCGCCCTCGCCTCGCTCTTTTACTCCAGTTGTGGCTCCCCGGGTCAGCCCCCTTTCCTGGACTCCTCCCTCCACCATTGGTGCAGCCTGTTTTGTCGTGGTCTAAACTTTTTTTTTCACTGTGGGATTCTTTAAAAGGGGAAGGGGGAGGGAAGGATGCGTGCGCTCTGGCTGCATGAGAAAGTCCCTGGAAGATTGACATCTCCACCCCTCCCCCCCTCCTAGCAGGGCCACTCTCTTCAGACGCCTTCTGCACTTTAAAGCAGCCCAGATTCCGATATAGATTTAGCACAGCATAAGATATGTACCACTCGTCGCCCCTTGTGATATAGAAACTACATTTTCGGCTCTAATTTTTTTTCACGACGAATATGCTCATGAATTAGAAATAGAGGAGACACAAGTCACACCAGCGTGCGTGGCAAAAGCCTCCGAAAATCAAGGCACTCAACTCGGTTCGGTACCAATGCGTGTAAGGAAATGGCAACTTGCCCCTTGGCTACCACCGAGGGGACGACGAACGGTTTGTCTCGTTAACCTCCCCTTTGATTCGCATGGCAGTGGTATGCGGGTGTTAATCTTTGGAACGTTCCTTGATCTTGAACTGTCCCCTGGATGCTTTGAACCAGATCGGTTTTAGCATGAAACTGGCCATTTTCTGCCTGAAGATGAGGTGCATGCAGACTTTCCCAGTTGGGTCACTCGACATGTGTCAGGTGCGCTTGTTTTGAACAGTTCCCTGAAGCACTCCATGAGGAGATGGTATTAAGTGTATGTTGTATAGTTGTCCGTCATTTGTACAGCACCCGGCCTCTCAAAAGAAGGAAATATTGTCATGTTCATGCCTAGAACCACGCACGTTTTTTTCTAAATAGTTGTCATTTTTGAAAACGCAATCCGCTCCAACTGTGTCCAGGCTTGAGTGCTACTGACACATCCTCAAATAACCCCATTTCCAACTTCTTGACAGGGAAATCTGTCCTTTTGCCACAGTGCTCCTTGTAGTGACACCGCCCTGGCAGTCAGAAAAAAAACTTCACCTGATGTGATTTTCAGGTATGCTAGTGTTTCCTCTAGCCTGTTTTTAAGGTTTTTGTCTTCTACCTCCCGGTTGCGCCTGAAAAGTAACGCCACTACGGAACCCTCTTGCTAATGGTCATCTAGGATGTTAGGATCTCTTTACAAATGCAGACTGTGACGCCCGTTGCAAAAGCGATCTCTAGACATGGAAACAAACCATCTTAAGGTCAGCAAGTTAAAAAAGTGGCCATAATACCTATTTTAGACGTGTACTATCCCGGTAAGGACAACGTTTTGCATTGCATTTTTTTTGTGCATGTCAATAAGTAACGCTGGACAAGGGGCTCTTAAATTGCACAGGAGAAGCTTGAAGCGGATGGCAAAAATAGTATTTCGACGAGTTTACATCCAGTCCAAGGACTGTTAGTGTTTTTGTTTTGATTTTTTTTGTATTAAGGTACATCCCAAATAGCTGAATACCACAGTCTAGCGAATGTCCAGGTTGTGTTGCATTTGATTGGACAGTGTAGTTGAGAATAGATTGTGACAGTTCGGGAACTCTCGGTTTAAGTTCTCAGCAACTTTCCCTTTTCACCACTAGAGGCAGCACTGTCTTTCCAGCAGAAGAGCCATCGGTGCGTATTCCAGACACAAACCTGCGCTGCACGACTGCTCACCACCACCAGCGAGCACTGAATTGAGCCAAAAGCCTGAAGCAGAAATGTTCCGGCACCTACAGGATGCGGGTGGCATGTCATTTTGTGGACAAAATGTATATGCTTATATCTGTAAAAGAGGGAATGGCACCTGCGCGGTACCACGTGGTCTCTCAGCACCCGCAGAGTCCACTCTTGCTTTCTTTTTATAACCTAAAGGGGGAAATCAAAACTGTTCACACCGAAATGTGCAGGGAATTTAAGTCATTAGATCTAGATAAGTGAGATTTTTGTCAAATCTGCAGGGTGCTGCCAAGCTGAAACTGCCTTACTGCCTCAGTTGTGTGTGATCTTTGGCAATCGGGAATGCTGCCTTCGAGCTTGCCTGATCTATTATATACTTTTCATTACGTAGATGCAAAAACTGCAGGCAGCCATTACAATGTTGTTTTAGCCAGTATTTCACTTCGAGCATTGTTTTGGTTATTTGTTGATTATTTGCAGTTCCTAAAAGCATATGTTAACAGCAGTATATAATATATATCGATACAGAGGCACTTAGCCATTGTTTGATATCTTACTCTGGTAAAAAAAAAAGTAAGATTGTAGTCCAAGGTCATTCACTAACCTAGTTGTCAGTCAGTCAGAATACTTTATTTCGATAAGTCAATATAAAAAGACAATGGTACAATACAACACTTACATTAAATGCATAATAAAAGGAAAAATATATTAAACCAATTAAGATGTTCTCAGCGATTTCATGAATTAAAAATCACAATAAATAGAATAAAAACAACAACCAATATGTGTGCCCTAGCAGTCAGTTTTACCGTGCAAACACCATTCTAATTTACATCCATGAACATTTATGTATAATTAATCAATCATCTTCCTGCTCTTGGTTGTGACCGCACTCACTAAAAAGCGATCTGGGGTGTCTTTAGTAATTGCAGGTACAAGAGAGCGGGCTTGACTTGCAGGAACCCCGCCTCTCTAAGTATTGGGACCAAGAATTTCATTCTTGATTCCGTAAAGTGACCACAGAACATCACAAAAGGCAATGTGTTCTGAATGGAAAAATTGTCACAAGAACACTGCGATGCATTTTCAGGAGTGCTCCATTTTGGAAAATGACCGAGATTCAAGTGGATCAGGTTAAAACGGAAGCGAGTTAAAAGAAACCTATGGTAAGGATGGTTCACCATATTGAGATACATTTCTGGACCTGGTGAACTAGCGACAATGAGATTAGCCCTTACAGTAGGTTTTCTGAGCTCTATTTCCTCCCTTTCCAGAGACAACAACTGTGCCATGGCTCCCTTAATTTGTGTAATGTCCCTGGGAGTTATTATCTCTGGGGAGGAAAAGAGCTCCGGTCTCCCTAGTTTAAAAAAGCTATTTTTAATATATGTCAACCACTGAATCTTACTGGAATTTTCTAATAGGAGACAATCTTTCATGATAATATGGTTCAGGGAGATTTCCTGGTTCAACCAGGTCTTCATCCAGCATATTACGGGAGCCATTTTTATCATGTCAAAGATGAACCCTACCCCCAGTTCGGAATGAATAGTGTATGAGGGAGCGGACTGTGGGACTGAGAGAACTGATCTCAAAAATTTGTTTTCGGTCACCTGTAGGCAATCCAAAACACTATAGCCCCATATTGAGCTACCATAGGTCGCTGCTGCAATACATTTTGTTTTATATATCTTCATCAGTGCAGCTATAGGTCTTGCCCCCAGTTTTTTTGAGAATCCCTGGAGTGCAGAAGTAGTTCTAGCAAGGGAGATATTTCTGTTTTTAAGTTGCGGTCCCCAATTCCCCCTCTCATCAAAAGTAATCCCAAGATAGGGGAATGTGGGCACTCTGCAAAGTTCTTCTTCGCAACAGTAAAAAGTTTTAGATTGTTTCTTCTTACTGCACCTCCCTATAATCATGATTTGAGACTTCTTAGCATTTATTTTAAGATCCAGGGATCCCATAAAATTTCCCAAAACATCTAGCAGCCGTTGGAGTCCAACCCCCGTCAGTGAGAGAAGGACAGCATTGTCCCCGTAAAGGAGGACTGGAATACCAAGTTCCCCTATACGCGGTATATCAAGAGTTGCCTCCTTTAATGCAGGTTCTAGGGCATTAATGTATACCGTAAAAAGAAGAGGAGCCAAGATACATCCTTGCCTGACCCCCCCGTTCTGAGTTAAAATGGCTAGAACATCGCCCCTCAGTGGTAACCCGGACAGATGCCAATAGTCCCGAGTGTAAATCCGCCAAGAGGTTAACTAAGGCCCGGTCTAATCCCATGTCAAGTAAGATTTGCCATAGCTTTGACCGATTTACAAGGTCAAATGCCGATGAGAGGTCCATGAACCCCAGATACATTGACCCCTCTTTTGCCTTGGTATATTTATCTAAAAGCAATTGCAGGTTAAGACACTGGTCTAAAGTACTTCTTTTTGATCTAAGCCCATATTGCAGGTTCGACAGAACCCCTCTATCGTCGAGCCAGTCCGTTAATTTATACAGAATAACACGTCCTAAAATTTTTACTGAGGAATCTATTAGGGAGATAGGTCTGTAACAGGAGGGGTCCTGCCTGTCTCTTTTCTTGAAAACTGGAATTATGATAGATTTTTTCCAAGACTCCGGTATGTTGTTTTGATTCAGGGCGTTAACCCCTTCGACGCTCATGACGAGCCCAGCTCGTCATGGAGTTTCCATTGGTTTCAATGGAAATTACATGAAGGAGAAAAAATAGACTTAGCATCCAAGTGGTTAAAAACGCTACACAGGATTTTAGACCAAAATTTTGGTGCACATTTAAAAACATCTGAAGGAACCCCGTCGGGACCTGGAGCCTTATTTTTTAAAGTCTGTTCAATCGCTCTTTCTACCTCTGTCTCTTCAAAGGTCACATGTAAACTCTCAGAGCTAGAAAATATATTAATCTGCTGTTTTTCCAAATCTGGGGTTGAATAGATTTTCCCAAAATGTGAAATCCAGCCCTCATCCGGGATGTTGGTCTCTAGAATAGAGTTATCCTCAGCCGAGAATAGTGGTTGATTAACGATTTTCCAGAACTGCCCACTATTTTTTAACGTCTCAGGGGCAAGTAATTCCAACCAGGCCTCTTCTTTCAGCTCATTTTTTCGGTCCGAGATAGCTTTCTTATATGCAGCTCTCAGACTAGCTATTTGAACTCTATCTTTAGGGGTGGCCTTCAGAGCCTTAAGTAAACATGCGTGTGCCCCAGAGCATCTTTTGTTAAACCATCTTTTCCCATGATGTCTCGTCTGACTGGGGCCAGCAAGTAGGCTTTGGTTAATTTGTCTACAAATGTTATCAAAGGCAATGACCACATGAATATTTTGAGCCTGCTTCTCTAGGCATATGGCCACATCGTCTTCAACCTTGCCCAATAATTCTTGCAGAAAGGTTTCAGGAACTATATTAGACCATTTTAACCTGCGTCCTTGGTCTTTAGCAATCACATTTAGGCCGCTCTTATGTGTCACATTTTTAAAGATTAATAAATCTGCGGATATTATGTCTACTGACACCGGGTTATGATCACTGAAGACTGAGACCTCAGTCTTCTACAGTAAAACCTTACACAGTACAAAGGAAGACATACAAATATAATCGATAATAGTACCATCGACTGTCCCTTTAAAAGTAGGGGTCCTAGAGCCACCTTCCCCGCAACCAGACTCATAGAGATTCTATCTTGCCAGAAAGTTTTCGAGGGCCTCACCCCGTTTTGAGTGTTCGAGATGAATAGGCGAAGAATAGGGGGGGCCCTCCTCTTCTATATTGGCACATGGTTGGTTGCAGGGATGAATGTTAAAGTCCCCTAAAAGGATTATTTCATAAGTATTCACATTGCTTCTGTAGACTGACAAAAATTTCTCCAGAATATCTAAGTTTAAATTAGTTAACTCATTTGCAAGTGAATTATAGAAATTGATAGATAAAATCTTAGGAGTTTCAGAAGAAGATAATTCAACCATTAAACAATTTTGGCATCCTGAGTTACACAACGTTAGTGTGCCCTTTAGGTCAAGTTTAAACAAGCTCACTAAACCACCCTTAGCTCTGTTTGACGCACTGCAGGTTGCTGGGATGCAAAAGTGACTGTACCCATCCAAAGAGAAGCTATCCGTCAGATCCCAGGTCTCTTGAAACGCTATAATGTCATAAGTTTTTAAAAAGTTGATCCAAGTATCATTCCCTGCTTTGGCCTTAATTCCAGCAATATTCCATGTCATAATCCTGCAAGAAGAATGTGAGGGCTGTACATTGTTCCTCGGAATATTTGGCAGTCAATCATTTTCCTCCCGAGATGATAGAGGGGAATATCGATTGGCCAGTGGGAGTGGATGATCAAAATGACAATTTGGCCTGGGCAACCTGTAATGAAATGGGTCCAGTCTATTCGCAGGATGATTTCCAGTTTGCGGAGGTATATCGCAGCCATGCCTAAGTAAAGATGGAACTGGCTTGGGCAGAACAGTGTGTAGATGTGGTGTATTGCCATGGTGGTTATAGAAAAAAATCAAGAGGGCGAGCACATACAGTATTGTCAACAATTGGCTGCGGATGCCTAAAATTAACAATAATACAATCCCTCCTGGTGTTTTTCCTCGAGTTTCCTATCCAGGTAGCTCTACGAGTAGATATTATATCATCTGAAAAGGACAGTTACTAACCTAGTTTAAAAATAAATAAAGCAAGCACAAACTGGTGGCAGGGATGAGCAGAAAAGGAAATGACCTGGTAGTGGCGCAAAGCTGCTGACCTGTCTGGAAAGTAGTTACAAAAAAACAAAGCTGGTTGGGAGGAAACATGGAGCAATGAATTAGCAGTCTGGTGGTGAGCGTACAGTCCCGTTGGGGAGGAGGAGGAGACGAAAGCCATGGCCTTACAGGAGATGCTAAGCTGCAACTGAAAACAAGCATTGAAAATGCAATAGGTCTCGCCTTTGATTAAGTTAAAGCCATTTGCTTTGCTAATGGTATTGTACAGCAAAGCAATTAGCTTTAACCCCTTCGCTGCTAGGCCTTTTCCCCTCCTGTGCTAAGCCTTTATTTGGCTATTTGGGGTAGTGCGTGCTTAGGCCCCTGTAACTTTTTGACCACATAAGGTATCCACGCCAATTTTGCGTCCTTTTCTTCCAACATCATGGGGATTCTAAAGGTACCCAGGGTTTGTGGATTCTCTTGGAGGGGTCCCAGAATTAAGCAAAATACAGTAAAATGTTTGTTTTTTTTCAGAAAAATGGGAAAAACGGGCTGCAAATGAAAGCCTCTGGGTTTTTCCCTGCAAAAGTTATCAAAAAAGGGTTTGTGGGGCTGAAATAACAATTTCCCCAGCTTTTAGGGAATGACAGTCTTTTGTCAGAGAACCAACATTTTTTACAGTTTTGGCATTTTTCTGGGACATAGCCTATTTTTGTTATTTTTAGTGCTTTCAACGTCCTTCCAGTTAATGGTAAAAATGAGTATGAAAGCAATAATGGATCCTGGAAAGCTTTACATTTTAGAAAAGTAGACAAAATTCTAAATTCAGAAAGGGGTAATTTGTGTAGATCCATCAAGGTTTCTTTATAGAAACTAACAGTTAAATATTGGAAAAATTGAAAATTAGTTGAAAAAAACAGCCTTTTGTGTCAACGTTTTCACCTGTAACTGCTTATAATTATGACAGCTCTTTGAAAGCAATATACGTTGCATCCGCTGGACCTTTCTGGTTGTGGGGATATATAGGACTTGTAGGTTCATCAAGAACCCGACGAACCCAGAGCCAAAAACTGAGCAGCAACTTGCAATGGTATTTTATTATGTACCAGGTTTAAAGCAATTATTCTGAGAAAATGTATACATGGAAAAATCTGTATGAAAGACACCTATTTATTTCTGAAATGGGTACAAATTATAGAGTTAAGAAACAGTACATATTTGCACATTTTCAAAATTGGGAATACTCATACTAGCATAAAAGTTATTGGTCATTTTTCAAAATGACTTATTTATTACACAATGTCTTTCATTTGGAAGGAAGAAATGCATGAAAACGCAATAGGTAATAACAGTTGCTTTACAAATCTGAATTACCCTAAGTCTCCCGATAAAAATGGTACCTCACTTGTGTGGGTAGGCATAGTGTCCACGACCGGAAAGGGCTCAAACCTCAACGTGAACACACCACATTTTCACAATGAAAATGTACCCTTTTTTTGCGAAGTGTGTAGCGGTCGTTTTTGAACCCTAGCACCCATACATTTTTGAAACATAGACACCCAGGGGAATCCAGGATAGGGTGATTTGACTGCCTGCCACCATGTTCTGTTACCCAAAATCCCTTGCAAACCTAAAAAAATTGACAAAGAAAACACATTTTCCCCACATTTCTGTGGTAGAAAGTTCTGGAATCTGCTTGAATCCACAAATTTCCACCCACCTCGCGTTCCCCAAAGTCTTATGAGAAAAACTGTACCTTACTTGTGTGGGTCGGCCTAGTGCCTGCGACAGGAAAGGGCGCAAAACGCAACGTGGTCACACAATCTCGCCATGAAAAAGGACCCTTTTTTGGCAGAGTGCCTAGCTGTAGTTTTTGTACCCTAGCTCTGCCGGCACCTAGGGAAACCTAGCAAACCTATAAATTTTTGAAAAGTAGACAGCCTGGGGAATCCAGGATGGGGTGACTTGACTGCCTCCCACCAGGTTCTGTTACCCAGAATCCCTTGCAAACCTAAACAATTGACAAAAAAACCAACTTTTCCCCACATTTCTGTGGTGGAAAGATCTGGAATCTGCGTTTATCCACAAATGTCCACCGACCCCGCGTTCCCTAAAGTCTTATGAGAAAAATGGTACCTCACTTGTGCGGGTCGGCCTAGTGCCTGCGACAGGAAACGGCGCAAAATGCAACGTGGTCGCACCTCAATTTCGCAGTGAAAAATGACCCTTTTTTAGCAAAGAGCCTAGCTGTAGTTTTTTAACCCTAGCTCTGCCGGCACCTAGGGAAACCTAGCAAACCTATACATTTTTGAAAACTAGACACCCAGGTAGCTCTGCCGGCACCTAGGGAAACCTAGCAAACCTATACATTTTTGAAAACTAGACACCCAGGGGAATCGAGGATGGGGTGACTTGACTGCCTCCCACCAGGTTCTGTTACCCAGAAACCCTTGCAAACCTAAGAAATTGTAAAAAAAAAAACATTTTCTCCACATTTATGTGGTGGAAAGTTCTGGCATCTGCGTGTACCCACAAATTTTCTTCCACCCCGCGTTCCCCAAAGTCTTCAGAGAAAAATGGTAACTCACTTGTGTGGGTCGGCCTAGTGCCTGTGACAGGAAACGGTGCAAAACGCAACTTGGTGATTTCTCAATTTCACAGTGAAAAATGACCCTTTTCTGGCAAAGTGCCTAGCTGTACTTTGTGAACCCTAGCTCTGCCGGCACCTAGGGAAACCTACCAAACCCACACATTTCTGGAAGTAGACACCCGGGGGCTTCCAAGGAGGTATGGCTTGCGTGGATCCCCCAACGTTCCATTACCCAGAATCCCTTGCAAACCTCAATTTTAGCTGAATAAAAGTTTTTTTCACACATTTTTGTGGGGGAAAGTGTGGCATCACCGGGCTCACACAAATTTCCTACCACCCAGCGTTCCCCCAGGTCTCCCGATAAAAATGGTGCCTCACTTGTGTGGAAGGCCCAAGTACCCACGACAGGCAAGGGCTCAAAACATTTTTTGATAGGCAATGTCGATGTTGCCTCAAAATGTTTTGGGCCCTTGCCTCTCCTCATGAGGCACAGTGGAGCTGTGCTCATGACAAGCTGGGCTCCTCATAACGAGCTCAGCTCGTCATGAGCACAGCGGCGTGGCGCTTGCCCCCCCCCACCCCACACCCGAGGTTCCGTGAATTCTGAACCCGTTCCATAAAGGTCATGGTTTTGTTACGAATTTGATATTAGCGAACCGTAACTAGTTAGTGCGGCAAGTATAAGTGTTTTCATCATGTTAGACCGATGAATTCACTACGTATTTAGGGATTTCTTTCTGAACCCTTGGGTTCCATTTTGTGTATGGCAGCCATTTTGTGGTTGCCCTCACATAGGCCGATGACTGGCTGAACTAGTCTTTTTAAGGACATGTACACCTTAGCTCCAGTTCGTGCTGACTTCTGTTTGACCTGAGTGAACTGACCCTGTTGCCTGAAGCTGACCTTGTTAAACCAGTTCCTGCCCTTTAGCGGATCAAGATTAAGGATCAGAGCACAGGACATCATAAAACTTTACTGCACACAAATATGCCTTATCCTACTCTCACCTGTTTCTGCTCCTTTCTTTATGGTCTATTTATGATTGGGTTGTGCCCTTTTTTTATTATGGGTTCGTTCGACCTGTCTAAAGAAGAATGTTGGGTTTGACCGATGATTGATCATGGGCTGGGCAACTGAAAAGTGGGTTTTACTGTCATGCGATACCTCTGGTGTGGATACATGTGATTGGACAGTTTGTAAATGTAAGGTATTTGTCTGGAATGTGATTTTTGGCATAAAAAGGGATGACTTGCTATGTAAAATTGAGCAGTCTCCTGAGAACTCCTACCGTGATGATTTCTAGGACTTCTGTTACTGGCTGCAGCCCAAAAATTTGATCTTTGACGCCACCACGAAGAGTCCCGTGTCTCTGTATTCTAAGACAGGTGAACCCGAAGACTTTGGGCGTGCCCCTGGCGCCACTGGGTTCTAAAACCCGGTTCTTCAGTTGGCGCTTCCAACGTGGGGCAACTTCAGGGGTACCGGTCCAAGCCAGAAGATCGTGAGGAGCTTCGTGAGGAAATTCTGGAGGACGGCCACCACTTCATCGACCCCGGCATGTCGAATGTGGACTGAAGGTCTTTTCTCCGAGGCTTCCCGCTTTCCTGATGGCTACTAAGGACTGCTGCCCTGACTGTCGCCCTGTCTTGGACCCATTTGGGATGCTTTGTAAGGCGAGACGATAGACGGGTCTTCTGGTGGCGTGACTGATACCTCAGTTACGTATAAGTGGGTCGCTCCCAGTCCTTAGTTTTTGGTTCTTTGGTTCTTAGTTTGTTTGGTCCTTAGTTTTGATTTGAAAATTGCAATTTCCAAAGCCAAGGGACTCGTATGTTTGCGAGACTATCGTTGAAGATAATCCCTTGAAGTTTGAAGCTCTATTAGTGAGCAAAGATGCCTAATCGTAGCAAATTTGGTACTTGGTTTGGTTGTGGTTGCAACAGGGATTCCCGATTGGAGGATTCATGTCCGATACCTCCAGTTGGAACTCCGACTTATGAGCTCTATTCTAAACACGGCGTGGGCCCCATTACGTTTAATGAAGTATGGGTCCAATACACTAGGAAAGACGGTGTTTTAAAATGGCCACATCATGGTAGCTATGACACAGAGATTCTAGATAATTTAGAAGTTAAACTATTTAAGAAGAAAGCCCGGCCGGCAATGTTTGACTCCTTTCGCCTTTGGCGTAAAGAAGCCAGACAACGAGAAATTAAACAAGCTAAAAGAGATAAAAGAGAAAAGGATGTATCAATAATGCAAGCTGCTAGGCAGTTTAAAGAAAACGAAGAAGATAAAGCAATTGAGGTGTCAGATAGGCTACATAATATGGCTATTGATAAATGTTATCCAGCTTTGCCATCTCGTCTTGAGAATGCAACGAAGGACCCTGAGAAGGATCCTTTGATGTCACATTTGTTGAGATTACCACCTCCTTATGCACAGAGTGCTACGGCACCTCCGCAACCTCCAGTTGCACCACGTCTTGTTGCTGTTCAGCCACCAGGTACTCCACAGATGGCTTTACCTCCTCCTGCGTAACCCGCTCTAGGGTCGCAAGCTTCACTACCTGCTTTGCCTCTAACTCCTTCGCCTTCCGCTTCTGCATCTGAGACTCCTACTGTTCTTATTCCTACACCTTCTTTGCCTCAAAATACTTATTCTCCTGTTCTTATGTCTGCTTCTTCTCCATCTGTACGAAAACGAATGACAGAGACTGTTTCTAGTTTATTGTCTCCATTGTTTGGGTCATTGAATATGACCCCTGTTTCGGAACATAGGCAGAGTCGTAGTCAGCTTCCTGGTTCCGAGGAACGGGCTGTGTTGGATTTGTTAGCTCGTAAATGGATTATGAATGCCTCAAGGTATAGTTTGCCAGCGGTTATGGATGTTTTCTTTCAGTGGGAACTGCCCAAGCAAAGGTATGTTTTTAATGTAATGTGTATGTTTCTGCGTCAGGAATGGGACGATAATGATTTGGGTTTGATCCCGCAGGAACTACTTGATGTTCAGTCGGATTTTGCTAAAGGGATGATAGTGGAATCTGATATTACAGATGCCTTAGAGACGATACTGGCTTTTAGATCTAGCCTTCCGCCTCAGACATTGTACGAACCTGATTCCTCTGTTAGAAGAAAAGCGAGACAGTATCCCATGAGAGAAGTTCCTCCTGTATGGAAGGAAGCAGTTCAGGCCAATGTGAATCAGGGTATTGTTGCCACTCCGGCTCATTTTCAGCGAGTATGGGTACATGTCCCTTGGAAGAGAGCAGAGGTCTTGGCTCTTAAGCAGACCTTACCTGATCCTCGTAAGAATCCTGCTGGTTACTACAAAGAGTTGTCTCAGACAGTAGATGCGTGTATAATGAATTTAGCCGACGTTGACATGTTGATGGGTAATGTAGTTCCGCAACCTTTGTGGGCGAAGATTCGTCATGAGAATCATGCAGCAGAGTTAGGTGATACCTGGGCGAATATTGTTGCTGCAGATGGTAGACAAGTAGGAGGTGTTAAACCTGAACCCTTAGTTGCAGAATTACCTGGTAGAATTATTACTTTGATGAAGACGATGATGCCTGCTTTACGAGTGAATTGGGATAAGTTAGCAGCATGCAAGCAGAAGAAAGATGAGTGTGTCTGACTTCTTCACTAGGTTTGAAGAGACGTTTATTGATCACAGTGGTCAGGATATGAGTACGGAAGGTGGTCAAAGATTATTTGTGGACAAATTTGTCTTTAATTTGCTCCCTGAACTTTCTAATAAGTTGAAAGATTCTGAAAGTTCTTGGGCTGTTTCATCATCGGCCCAGATATTGGCGACTGCACAGTACTATGAGAATAGGGATAAGGACGAGAAAGAAAAAGCAGAGAAAAAGACAAAAGACTTAAAGACAAAGGTTCTTTTACAGCAGGCGTATCCGCCTCGCTCGAATCAGCAAGAGTCACAGCAACGCCCACAGTTTCAGCAACCTCCACAGTTTCAGAGATCGCAACAGAACGCTGGGTATTTTCCTCCAAGACCCCCCTTGGGTTTGAATCAGTGTGCGTACTGTAGGGAGGAAGGTCGTTATAAAAATGAGTGCCCTGTTTTACGACAACGCGCGAGTGGTATGCCGGCCCGAGAGACCGTGGTGGTTTTCAGCAAGTGTCTAGGGGTAGAGGACGTGGTGCGTTTCCTTAGAACGAACGTTCCTTTCCCCCGCAGAATTCTATGAATTGTTTTCATTAACAGAAAATTGCATCTGGTCAGTCGACTCAGTACTATGCTGATGACTATTATGTTGAGAGTGAGAATGCTGACTATAATGATTGCTAGGACAGCCATAGACAAAGAGAGGGAGTAGTGTCGGTTCCAGTAGATCAGAGTGGGCCTTACGTTGCAGTAGCCACATTGGGTGTGGTAGAGCCTTTTCTTTTGGATACTGGTGCAGCGAAGAGTTCTATCATGCACTCTAAACTCCCTGGCGCACCTTTGTCTGGCTTAACTAATGTTTCAGTAGGATTCTCTGGCGCCCCAGTTCGTAACCCAGTTTCTAGTCCCTTGTCTCTTTCTATAGGGCCTTGTGAGTTGGAAGCACCTCTCATTTTAACGACAGGTTGTGGTGAGAATTTGTTGGGTTTGGATTTGTTGAAAAGGTTGCATGCAACATTACATTGTTCTCCTTCTGGAGTACAGCTTACATTGGGTAAGAAAGTGATCTCTCCGATGTATTTGTCTAAAGATCGGCTTCCACCGGAATTGCGTTCTCTCCCTGATACTCTTTGGGCTACTGGTCCTAATGATATAGGATTTCTAGCGATGGTGAAAGAGCGCTTTTAGCGATCATCTATGATTTGATTGAGAAAGATGTGATTGAAGAAACGAGAGTTAATGTGTGTAACAGTCCCGTTTTGCCTGTCCTGAAGCGCACTGACTCTACTCAGCCACCTGTTTATAGGTTTGTGATCGATCTTAGAGAGGTTAACAAGATTGTCGTGCCACAGTTTCCAGTTGTTCCGGACATTACTGCTTTGTTGACTTTGATTCCTGCTTCAGCTGCCTGGTTTTCGGTTATAGATCTGAAGAATGCTTTCTTCAGCATTCCAATTGCCGAGGAAAGTAGAGATATTTTTGGCTTCTCTTTAGGAGGCCGAAGCTTCCGGTTTAAGAGAGCTCCCCAAGGCTATTGCGAAAGTCCTTCTATTTATAGCCAGGCTTTGAAGACTCAGCTTGATACTCTTGTGTTGCCTGCTGGTGCTGCTCTAATTCAGTATGTGGATGATCTGTTAGTGGCCGCTGATGATGAGAAAACTTGTAAAGAAGCTACGTTTTCTTTGTTGCGACATTTGTCGGACTTGCATCATAAAGTGTCACCTTCTAAGTTGCAGTATTGTTGCCAAGAAGTGACCTACTTAGGTCATCTCTTGTCAAAGGAGGGAAGAAGGTTGACCCCAGAACGAATTCAAGCGATTGCTCGAATGACTGTGCCAAGTACACAGAGAGAAGTGCGTGCTTTTCTGGGTATCACGTCGTATTGTAGACAGTGGATTCCAAATTTCTCTCTATTGGCGAAACCTCTATTGGCATTGACTTGTAAGGATACACCGAATCCTCTTCCTTCGTCTGACGATTGTCAGAAAAGTTTTTTCTGAGTTGCGTGATGCATTGTGTTCTGCTCCTGTGTGGGGTACTCCTGACTACAGTAAGCCTTTTACACTGTACGTCCACGAGAGAGAGGGTTGTGCATTGTCAGTTTTGACTCAACAATTTGGTGATAAGCAGCGTCCATGTGCGTATTTCTCGTCAACTTTAGATCCGGTAGCTAGAGCGTTGCTGAGTTGCTTGAGAGCTACAGTGGCAGCGGCTGTTTCTATCCGACAGTCTGCTGGACTGGTGATGGATAATATGTTGATTGTGATGGTTCCACATGCAGTGGATACCTTGTTAAATCGTACCAAGACTCAGCACCTTACTAGTGCGAGGTTGTCGGGTTATGAGTTGACACTTTTGGCTAGTCATGTGTATATCAAGCGATGCAATGTATTGAATCCAGCAACATTGTTGCCGACGTCTGTGGATACAGATGGTCAGGAACAGCATGATTGTTTTTTGAGGACGGAAGAGGAGACGAAGGGTAGGATTGACTTGAAAGATTCTCCTCTTCCGGATCCTGATGGTACGTTATGGGTTGATGGTTCATGCTACAAGCTTCCGAATGGTGATACGACTGCAGCATATGCCGTCACGACATTAAGCACAGTTGTTGAGACTGCACGAGTGAGCTATAATTCAGCACAAGCAGCGGAATTGATTGCATTAACGAGAGCGTGTGTTTTGTCTAAAGGAAAGAGAGTGAATGTGTATACCGATAGCCAGTACGCGTTTGGTGTTGCTCATAGTTTTGGACGCTTGTGGAAAGAAAGGGGATTCTTGACATCCCATGGGACTAAGATTCAGCATGGACAGTTGGTGAATGAGCTTCTCGAATCACTTACTTTACCGAAGCAAGTTGTGATTGTGAAGTGTAGTGCTCATCGGAAGGTTACGGATGATGTTGGCCGTGGTAATGCGTTTGCGGATGAAGTTGCGAAAGACACAGCAAGAAATCTGATGAGCCGAATGTATGTTGCAGGCCCTGCGAGATGGATTGGTGATGTTAGAATGTGCGAAGATACGATTGAGAGTGTGAAATCAATACAGGCTGAAGCTACTGAAAGTGAGAAGAATGTTTGGAGAGAAACTACGGGTAGATTGGATTCGACAGGCTGTTGGGTTGAATTGTCAGAACACCAAAGATGGATGTTGCCAGATGCGTATGTGCTTGCGGAGGTTACGATGACACACGGTTTGTCTCACATTAGTGTGAAAGGGATTTGTAAGTTGTTGGCTCCAGTATGGCAGAATGCTGGAATTCCCAAATGTGCGGAGAATGTGGTCAAGAATTGCATGGTGTGTTTGATGTATAATCCTGGCAAGGGAACTCCAACTCCAGCTGGTC
The DNA here is from genome assembly GCF_964261635.1 of Lissotriton helveticus. Classification (NCBI taxonomy): domain Eukaryota; kingdom Metazoa; phylum Chordata; class Amphibia; order Caudata; family Salamandridae; genus Lissotriton; species Lissotriton helveticus. Next base: position 956,492,205 of record NC_136059.1, on the reverse strand, counting down.
ATTTTGCACCTCCGACGTATCCGTTCGAGGTTTTGCAATTGGATTTCATCCACATGGAAAGGTGCAATAGTTTAAAGTACGTCCTTGTAGTTGTTTGTGCCTTTTCTAGATGGGTAGAAGCATACCCCCTAAAAGATAATACTGCCTCGTCCACTGCCAAAGTCCTGGTCAAAGAATATTTCCCTAGATTTGGATTGCCAAGGATGGTATGGAGTGATAATGGAAGTGAATTCGTGGGGAAGGTGATGAAAAGAGTGTGTGAAGGGTTGGGAATTTGTCAGAAGTTTCACGCTGCGAATCATCCCCAATCGGCTGGTTTAGTGGAATGGTATAATGGCACCCTAAAGCTGAAACTGGCCAAGATTCAAGCGAGCACTGGTCTCCAATGGCCCGATGCTTTACCGTTGGCACTTTTGTCAACTAGAACTACAGTACATTCCCGAATAGGCCTTAGTTCCTATGAGAGTTTTTGGCCGTCCAGCAAATGTGTGGGGAGTGCCGAGGCCAACGAAGTTCAGTGACATCGATTATCCTATGCTAGTGGATTACTTGTATGACTTAACGACTAAATTACGTGTCTTGCATCAACAGGTTCATGATAAATTGCCGCCAGCTTCTGTGGATCCAGGTCACACCCTCAATCCTGGTGACTGGATTTTGGTGAAGAACTTCCAGCGAACCAAGAATGATCAGCCCCGCTGGACCGGCCCACACCAAGTCTTGTTGTCTATGAGGACCTCAGTGAAAGTTTTCGGGAAAAAGAACTGGATCCACGGCGTACATTGTAAGAGAGCACCGTTGCCTCTGCCGTACGACCAGTGGGTCCGTGAAGGTATTGCAGATTCCGAGACTGAAAGGGTGCCGAAGTTTGCACCGTTTAGCGATGCTGAGTTGGTATGGAGAGGTTCCGAGAAAGAAGATGACTATGTTCTGCAAGAAGCTGTGCCTTTGTCTCTAAGATTGGACACTACTGAACCTGAACTATTATTCCAAAGTCAAACGAAGCCTGGAAAAGACCGTTATAATCTACGACCTAGGGAAAATGAACTAATAAAGTGAATAATTCCTTTTTGATTTTTGGAACTGAACTCTCTCAGCCAAGAAACTTTTTTGGTATATTTTTGTGAATCACCATCCGGGTTCAGCTGTAGGGTCACGGTGTAAAGACTAGGGAGTGCAGCCGAAGATGCAAGGTCGACGGTTCTGGTTGGTCTAAGCGAGTTCCCTGGGCTGACAGAAGCATTCTTTAGCAGAAGAAAACCAACCGCCATGAACAGCACGGTTAGAGGATGGAGTTTTTTGAGATCGAGAGAGCTGTTGTAGAAATGAACGTTAAGACGAGACTGTGTAGACTAATGAGTAGCAAATGTTTTTTGATAACATGTCTTTTAATGTTACTTAGCATAACGATGTTCTTAGTGGGATATCTTGTTTTTTCTTTCCAAGTGACTTTTGCACCCACCATACAACCTATGTCTTTTCCTACTACTACTTCTTCGCATTCTTTTCATCCTTTGCCTGAACATGAATCTATCAGAAGATTGGAATTCGTTAATAATTCCTTTGTGCAGCTTCTGCATCAGCATCAGTTAGTAGTGAACACCACTAATTGCTGGGTGTGTGGTCTTATGCCTCCTACCACGGATAAGGGTATTCCTTACCTGGTTCTGCCATTCAGCTATAATGGATCTGTATGGGCATATAGGACGATGTTTATTTATGCCCATGAAGTTTACCCCCTGCGTTCTATGAAAGATAATCCAAGTAATAGTGCTCTAGGGAAGGGAATAGTAGATATGATTAGAGGAATCGATTCCTATGAGACTATCCCTAAAGATGAGACACTAGCTTATATTGGTTGGAACGTGACTGGATATGGTGTTAGTCTGAGTGAAAAGCAGCGAAGGGAAAAATCATCCCCGATTTGGATCGTGCCCCATCGTGGTCATTTTTGTCTGCAAGGAAATGGCAAGAATCCGAGAGCTCAGTTAGGGAAGAGTATTTGTACTGAGACGTATGTTTTTGCGTCCCAGACTTCCCCACCGTTTTTAGCAGCTAAGGGTACGTATTTTGTGTGCAATGATAGAGCATATACATGGTTGCCCCCTGATTTTTCGGGAACATGTTATGTTTCGTATCTGTTGCCCCCTACGTATACTGCAGCGCCAGATTACCACAGAACTAGAGTAGTTAGAGGTGTCTTCAGTAAGGAAGATACTTCAGGACAAGAATTGGGAGATTTTCTTAAGGGTTTCCTGCCGTTTTGGGGACCTATGGTTAATAGTAGGAACATACGGCAATTGACGAGAGTCCACCATAGTTGAGACTGCCGGTGCCCTTAGTAATTTGACTGCTGAGCTCCAATCGGATCGTCTTATGACGTTGCAGAATCGAGTTGCGTTAGACGTCATACTTGCAGACAGAGGAGGGGTATGTAAATTGATTCAATCGAGCTGCTGCATTTTCATTCCAGACAATGCTCCTACAGTGTACCAGGCCATTTCCAAGCTACATAAGATCTCCGAGTCTGTACACATGGACGAAGGAGATTGGTCATTGATTGGATGGTTCTGGGGATTGTTATCCACTTGGGGATGGAAGATTCTGATGATCATTGGGATGGCTTTAGCGATTCTTTTCTGTTCTGTCTTTGTGTGCAGTGCGCTCCTGCTATATGTGGCCTCTGTGCTACTACGTGTGCAAGGAGGCCTGCCCCAAGAGAGGTACTAAGTAATAGGATTATGCTCCAGCAACATCTTGATGATCTGATGAATATAGACCTGGACTCAGATTGACGTGAGTTTAGGTTATTGCCTAAGTAAGGGCAAAAGGAGGGCTGAGGTTCCGTGAATTCTGAACCCATTCCATAAAGTTCATGGTTTCGTTACGAATTTGATATTAGCGAACCGTAACTAGTTAGGGCGGTAAGTATGCGTGTTTTCATCATGTTAAACCGATGGATTCACTACGTATTTAGGGATTTCGTTCTGAACCCTTGGGTTCCATTTTGTGTATGGCAGCCATTTTGTGGTTGCCCTCACATAGGCCGATGACTGTGGCTGAACTAGTCTTTTTAAGGACATGTACACCTTAGCTCCAGTTCGTGCTGACTTCTGTTTGACCTGAGTGAACTGACCCTGTTGCCTGAAGCTGACCTTGTTAAACCAGTTCCTGCCCTTTAGCTGATCAAGATTAAGGATCAGAGCCCAGGACATCATAAAATTTTACTGCTCACAAATATGCCTTATCCTACTCTCACCTGTTTCTGCTCCTTTCTTTATGGTCTATTTATGATTGGGTTGTGCCCTTTTTTTATTATGGGTTCGTTCGACCTGTCTAAAGAAGAATGTTGGGTTTGACTGATGATTGATCATGGGCTGGGCAACTGAAAAGTGGGTTTTACTGTCATGCGATACCTCTGGTGTGGATACATGTGATTGGACAGTTTGTAAATGTTAGGTATTTGTCTGGAATGTGATTTTTGGCATAAAAAGGAATGACTTGCTATGTAAAATTGAGCAGTCTCCTGAGAACTCATACCGTGATGATTTACAGGACTTCTGTTACTGGCTGCAGCCAATAAATTTGATCTTTGACGCCACCACGAAGAGTCCCGTGTCTCTGTATTCTAAGACAGGTAAACCTGAAGACTTTGGGCGTGCCCCTGGCGCCGCTGGGTTCTAAAACCCGGTTCTTCACACCCCTCCCTCTTGCACCGCAGGGGAATTACCCTGCGGCTAAGGGGTTAACATTTTTTTTATTTTATTGCTGCTAGAATGTCGGTTTCCCCACTTGTGGAGACGGTCATTCGTTAACCCCTTCTAATCTTCTTGTTAGTAATACCTGGATCCTACTGACTAGTAAACTAACCACTCAGAAAATTAGGAAAGGCCCTAGCTCACTAAGACAGACGCCCGCTCTCCGAGAGAACTGTACGTTCATGGGAAAAGAACTAGCTTTCCGATCTGGACCCTTCTTGCACGCTCTACCTCACCCGACAGGACCTTGGGTGGTCAGAGATGATCCTAGCGCATTGAAACTGAATCTCCTGTAGCACAATGTGTCCTCGGGAAAGGTTCCTGTTTCCTCTGGGAACAAACATATCTCACTGAGCCTGTTGCAGTTTCTTCTAATAAACTAACTTCATGTTGCAACCCACAGCTGCTCAGAGAATGTTCTTGGGCATGCAGGCACGACTCTCAGGCCTACAACATTCTATTGCAACCAACTGTTGCTCAGGCCTACAACGAAGAGTCTCCAGGCCTTGTCTGATGTTCAGAGGCACAAGTAATGTTTTCATGGGAATTGGGTCATATGTCAAGGATGCACAGAATGTTGTTAGGCATGCCGGAGACATAGCTAAAGACACGCATCGAATCCATAGGCATGTTAGGATTCACAGTGAACATGTTATATACTTAGGAACATCGTTCGTGTTCTCAGGAGGATAGGGAATATACAATCTAATCAATGTGAGTGGAAGGGTGCTCATGTAAAGCTCTGCAATAACTTTGGGCCGAGTTTGCGCTATATATTAAAAAAAAAACGCCAAAAACATGATAGGTGCCTGTATTCCTCATATCATCACCTTTGTCCATAATGTCAATACAAGACCACCTGTTTCCCTGCAGATATTACATGTGTTTCCCACTAATGGCTTGCCCCCCAACCCTCATGGTTAGTAAAAAAAAAAAACGCACTATATAACACGGTAAATACTGGCCGGGTCATAGCGCCTTTTTCCTTTCCCTTTTAACAATTTTGCACAGCGACCTCACTGCTATGCAGCGTCTTAAAGTAAAAAACACTAAGACATGGTCAACGCTTGCCGTTTCATATTTTATTTTATTCATTGACTTTTAGGCACGTTGCGCAGTATGTTATAATTATAGATCTATATCCCAGATGCTTTGTGTAATAGTCGTCTTTAAGGCCCTAACTCGGGAGAGGGGCTTTGACATGCGCTATAGTGCTAGCAAGCGGGCCATCTGTAATAGCACCACCCTAGTCTTTCAAGTGTCTGAGCTTCTGTGTGCAGTTTTTGAGGTAATACTAAGTGAGTGTATCTGGTACCTCCTGGATAAGATGTCCGTAGTAAAGTAGTACACGGTTGAAATGTGTGCCCTCTGTCTTGTGTGAATCGAAAGTTTATATTTCTGTTCCTGTGTAAAAGTGAACAGTCACATCCTGTATATGCGGACCTTTGAAAAAAACGCAGCTTTCTTACTAAGACTAATTATACAGAGAGAAATGATTTGGAACTAAAGTAAAGTGCTCTAGTCTCGTGTGACGACAAACACTACTCACATTCTCTGACAGCTGGTGTTAGCGGCCTTGTGAACCTGTTTGAAGGCACAAAAGAACTAGCCAAACCCTTGGTGTCCTTCAGCGCCTGCGCACCTCTCACTTCGTGTACTAACAAACCACTTGTAAATTTGGCATGTCACTCATGATTACTGCCCAGTTTCCTAACTTCAGGAATGTAGAAGTAGCAGATGTGTTGTAAATAACCACCGGCTGTGCTGAAAAAGATGCTCCTGAGCGAGTGCCGCCCTTTCTCCAGGCATTACTAGTCTCACGTTGTTGCCTTGTGCGCTAACCTCCTCTTCACCTCGCCACAACCCGCGGCCGGAATCGTGTTTACTCTGTGGGGCTGACATGGTTTCAGTGGCTGCTGAAAGTGAAATTTGGTTCGAGCCGCATCAGACATAACCGGCGAAACCGGTTCTGGTTCTTTTTTGTCACGCTACAGCACACCAGGGCATATTTATTCCTCTTCATGCTTGCAGGATGCGCACAAAGGCCCAGAAGGGGTGGGGGAGTGGGAAGGGCTGGAGCTACGCTGCTTGCAAGCTGATACAACCGGGCTTCTGTATTGATCAGTACGACTAGTGTCATGGTACAGACAACCTACCGAAACAAAGATGACGTGGGCCAGTCGCCATGGGCCATCCCAAAAGGCGAAAGGGCGGTAACAAAGAAGCCCGATATCCAATCACGCGCCATCGTTTACCATAACAGATGATGCAAGCCAATCAGAAAGAGCGGATGGATTCAAGTCCGTTTCTAATTCTTGTTTACTATAGCTCTCACAGGCGAGGAGCGCATGCGGGCTCCAATGCCAGGCGAGACCTAAAAATGTCTGTCAGCAGTGGAAGGATGCAAGGTATCCAGTCAAAAGGATGGTAAAGAAGAAATGCGCTAGTAGCGTGACAACTACAAGACGAGGGAAGAGAGTCACCAAATGAGTGCTATTGGTATGAGATAGTCAATAAAGCAATCCAATCATTAGCAAGGGTTAACCCAAAGGCAACTCCATCATTTTAGTGGAGTCAATAGGTTCTTGCCAGAGCTATCTATTTATTTATTTAGAAAGTTTTATAAAGCTCGAACGTGACCCTTGCGTGAATCAGAGCGCTGTACATATGGCGAAAGCGTGCATAAACTTCATACAATAGAAGTCAGTAAAGTGAAATCACATGGAATGCGGAGTCAAGATTAGGGCCACATTAGAGCCATTTCTCCTAAGGCATAAAACCTTTCCTGTAACACTTAGCAAAACAAGTAAAAGTGCACTCGACTTCGAAGACATGAATAGAACTTTATACATATTTCTATATTCAAGACCCGAAAAGTCTTTTGCTATAAACTGCAGGACCTTTTTCAAAGGCTGTCACAATGTAGGGAGTGTAAGACCAGTCAGTTTAGAGAGGTGTGTGGTAGGTTTCCTGTGTGTCTCCATTTCGTTCCTAAGTGAACTTGGGCACATATGTGATGTAAAATCATGGAATGCACCCCCTAAGTTTGTTCCACCAGTGATTGGTTGTCAAAGCAGTGTTGATCTGAAGCATGAGAAAGATACATCTAGCTACTGATGGGAACTCCATCGGTAACTTGTGCTTGAAGTAAAGCCTTTAAAGCAAACTGCATGTTTACATGTCTTTCCCATGCCACCAGAGTTCCTTGCATTAATTGCACCACAATGTCACGAGAGACCGTGTGTGTGCAGCAGATCAGCATGCATTGTTGTGTTGCTCGGATATGAGTTTACCTTAAATGAATGAAAAGACAAGAGCTGTTTGGCAAAACAGGAACAAGTTGATTCAATTAAATGCTGTGGAGAGCCTTGACAGAGTGCGTCTGCTCAAAGTCTCTTGGTGTACTAAGTTTTAGCCTCTGTTATATACAATTCATGAGTTACAATAAAGCAATTTTCTACTTTCCAAAACAGCAGATAAGTGCATAAGTGCGGGCATCTGATAAGAACACAGATGGCTCTCTACCTTGGGGAGAGGTAGTGTGGGCCAGTGTGTATGTGTTCAGATGTCCGACATGAGGAGCTCATGATCACTACCTGATGTGTCCTGATTGGTTGAGTGTTTCTGCCTACCTGGGCTATCTAGCTTTTTAATATTTTGGGGCACGCAAGCCCATGGCCAAATGTGTTTTAATAGGGCCAATTTCTTCAGACCTGTTTGTGGTGCGACAATATATCTGTGGGATCGATTACTGTTTTCCCTGTGCACGTTTGTCTTTAGGTTAAGAGAGACCCCATCTGTGACCTGGTGTTCGATTGACGGTCGTAGAACTTGTCTACCCATGTATTTATGACTCGGTGGGGAGGTCACCTTGGGTGAATACGACAGCAATGGTATGAGTTCCTTGGAACTCCTGAAAATAATATGGCAGTCACTGGTATAATTTTTATCAACATCCGTAACATTGTGCATACAGTTGTCATAGCATACATTGATATTGTTCTTACTGGTATTGACACGGTTAAGTTTGATTAAGTCATACCATACATAGGTATTTTTTACTAGAAACAGTATCATCATTTGAGCATGGACATTGACGTGGCATTGCATTTATTGGTATTGTCGTTGTTTGGCCTGCACACATCACAGTAATCCTTGCCATTGTATTCACCCATTCCAATAGTTGTCATGTCCTGTTTACCTACATTTCTTTAGCACTTTCCATTATTGAATTCTTACTTATCAATGATGGAATGATAGGAACAGGATTTATTAAACCATCATTTGTTCCTTGACAAACCAAGCGTTTAATTGTGTACAAATGCTTGCAATAAATATTAGTTACTGACAACAGCATCAGGTTTTCAAGTCAACGGGTTGACAGCTAGTGTAAGGGTTAAAGGTGAGAGAAATATGGGTCTAAATCACATAAAGTGAGCACTGGAAATGCTAATGTAAGAATGGTTTCTTCCACAATTTTTGGCTTATTGCTGGATTAAATACTTGAAAAGCTAGAAAAGTGCTGGCAGGTTTCGCTGCAAGCAGTGGCGTCGTCATTGCTGAAACGCTGTTGTCTGCAGTCGGTGGCGCCGGCGTCGGTAGGCCAAGGCTGCAGTGTGGGATGAGGGCGGTGCGTCGTGTAACTTTACGAGCGGTGCCCTCGAACCACGGTGCAAGCAGCGGCGTAGATTTTGCCGTTGAGCGTCGGGGATACCAAGGCGGTGTGGCGAGGTGGTGCGGAGTGCGGTGCACACAGGTCGCGGCTCGGTAGTGGTGTCAGCAGGCGTCGTCGATGAGACCAGGGTCGCGGTGTGGCATTACGGCGGTGCCCTCTGCAGTGTCTTCAGAACACAAAGTCGGCAGCGGTGTCATAGACGTCGTCGAGTTGCTTTTTCTTCTGTTGCTGCACAAAACACACAGTCCCCAGTGTTGTGGGCAGAAGAGCTTGAAGTCCTTGCTGTTCCGGAGACTTCTTGAACAGGGGGCAAGCTCTATCTCAAGCCCCTAGAGTAACTCACAAAAGGTTGTGAAAGTCCAGTCCAGTCCTTTCACTGCCCAAGACAGAAGCAGCCACTGTAGATCAACAAAGCAAAGCATACAGCAAAGTCGTAGTTCCTTCTCACAGCTTCTTTAGCTCTTCTTCTTGGCAGTCTTCTTGGTCCAAAAGAGTTCTAAAGTTCAGGCGTCTGGGCCCCAATATTTATATATCCCCAAATCCTTTGATCTCTTATGTAGAGAGTGTCTGTGCCCAGCCAGAACCAGTTCTGCCTACTCTGATGTGACTTCCTGGCAGGAGGTGGAGACGGCATGGTCAGAAGCAGACCAGGCCCTTGAGGTGCAAGAAAATCTCCTCCCCCTTCCCCAATTGCAGCCCAGGCCTATTTATCCCTTTTGTGACCCACCTAGATTATCTGGAGCCACTCCTGCTCCCAAGCCTCTGTCATCCAAAACCCAGACAGGCAATCCACATTCCAGCAGAGGCACACGGGATGACTGAGCAAGAAAAGACATACTTTCTAAAAGTGGTATTTTCAAACACAGAATGTAAAAATTACCTTCACTAAAAGATGCATCTTTAGATTCTGAGTTCAGGCATACTAAACTATATTTTCCTACCTAATTCCCTGGGCCAGTTCAGTCAGTCAGTCAAAAAAACTTTAATCGGTTAATTAAAACCATAAAAGCAGTGCATAATACATAAAATAAAATTAAACAGATCACTTAACAAGTGTAAAAAATTGATTGCTACTCCTTTTAAGAACACAATGTTAAAAACATTCTTGCCAAAGATTATACAGAAAGTCAGATTTGATGATTAGGTGGTGCGGCAGCTCTTAGTTTATTCAGTCTGGCGGCTGCTACTAAAAAACAGGCTACACCATATGCCACCGGCACCGAATTCAGCATCTGGAGGTATAATAATGATGGGCGTACCTGGACGAAATTCAAAGGTTTCAAGATAGGAACAAGAAATTTTTTCCTCGGCACCAGGTAGTGCTCACAGAACATGACCAGGTGCAGAGTGTCCTGTGTTGAAAAACAGTCACATGTACAAGGGGGAAGATTATCAGGGGTACCCCATACTGTATACGAGCCCAGGATAAGATGGATCGAGTTAAATCTAAACCTTGTGAGCAAAAAGCGATGGTAAGGCTTTGTAACATATTTTAAATAAGGTTCCATAGCTGTAGTTGTGGAAAGTTGAAAAAGTAATCTCACCGTGGGTTTACTGAGTTGAACCGTTTCTCTTTCGCATTCCAACAAGGTCCGAAAATGCTGCTTTACCCACTTTACATCCTCTTTTTTAAGATTTTGCGGTAGAGAGTACATTTCCGGGCGCCCTAGCCTCGCACATGCCGCTCTAACATATGCCAGCCATGGTATAGTGCGGGCTTTGTCCAGAGATATACAATCTTTAAGGATGCAGTGATTCAGACTGATTTCCTCATTTGTCCAGGTTTTGATCCAGCAAAGCACTGGCGACATTTTTAGAAGATCAGAGACATATCCCATGCCTAATTCATTATGTATTGAGTGTATCGGAGAAGATTTCGGAAGTGTCAGAAGGGCCCGTATAAAATTGTTTTCAGCGATTTGTATGCCTGGAGTTGGGACGTAACCCCAAATGTCTGCCCCATAAGCTGCGATTGCCACACATTTGGCTCTATAAATCCTGGTCATTGCTTCCATAGGTTTCGAGCCCAATCTTTTGGAGAAGCTCAAAAGTGCTGTGGTGGATCTAATAACTCCATTTTCCTTGAGTTTCATTTGTGGCTTCCAAGTTCCTCTCTCGTCAAAAGTGACGCCCAGATAGCAAAAGGAAGGCACCCTCGAAATTGATGAGTTGTTAGTGCTGAAGGATCTAATCTTCATATTTTTCTTTCGAGAGCCTACGACCATAACATGGGATTTGGCAGTATTAATTTTGAGGTCGAGGGCTTCCATGAAGAGGCCGAAATGGTCCAAAAGTCTTTGCAAACCCATGCCAGTCCCTGCTATAAGAACAGCGTCATCCGCGTATAGGAGGACCGGGATAGGTAGCCCCCCCATACGCGGGATGTCCGGGGTGGCTGGGTTCAAAGATTTACCCAAAGCATTGATGTACAGTGTGAAGAGGAGAGGGGCCAGGATGCACCCTTGTCTGACCCCTCTCCCTGATCTAAACTTTGCTGTACACCTTCCATCCCTCGTTGCCCTAACGGACGCAAACAAATTTAAGTGAAGGTCGTGCAAGAAGCTAACCAAGGTAGTATCCAAACCCAAATTACGTAAGATAAACCATAGTTTTGAACGATTGACCAAATCAAAAGCGGAAGATAAATCCATAAACCCCAAATAAAGAAGCCCCCCCTTCACCACAGTATATTTACTAATAATAAGGTGAAGATTCAAGCATTGGTCGATTGTCCCTCTATGTGCCCTAAAGCCGTACTGCAAGTCTGAAAGGATCCCACTCTCCTCCAGCCAATCCCCCAGTCTGTGCAAGATGACTCTGCCTAAGATCTTAACGGCAGAGTCCAACAGGGAGATAGGTCTGTAACAGGCTGGGTCCGCCCTATTCCCTTTCTTAAATATAGGCACAATTATGGAGGTGGACCAAGAAAGTGGGAAACCAGCTGTGGGAATCGCATTAAAGACGTTGGTTAAAATCTTTGACCAAAATTGTGGGTACTGTATATAGAGATCTGCGGGCACCCCGTCGGGCCTTGGGGCCTTGTGTTTGCTGGTATCTCTGATCGCCCTTTCAACTTCCATGGTGTTAAAGTCCATGACCAAGTTGGAGTGGTCATGGGTATTAGCAAGTGAGGCAAGGACTGTAGAATCATAGATTTTGCCAAAATGGTCTAGCCATCTGTTGTCCTCTATGACACAGACTAAATCCGATGTCTCGCTATCAGAAAAAAAGGGCTGATTTACAATGGCCCAAAACTTTTTACTGTCTCTCAGGACGTCCACAGATAAAAGGCTATTCCAGGCTTCCTCCTTGATTTGGGTTTTACGCATGTGGATTACGGTTTTATATTCCTTCCTTAGCTTGGCCACTAATGATCTGTCTCTGGGTTTTTGTTTAATGGCTTTCAGCAGGGCACTATGTATCCTTGAGCATTCCTTATTGAACCATTTATGAGTCTTTGTTTTCCCTAGCCCAACTGACCTTCTTTCCAAGTTCTTGCTGATTCTTGTACAAATCTCCTCATATGCAGCCAAAACCTTGGGGCCCTCGGCAGTTGGGTCCAAGCACACTGCCATATTGGCCTCGGACTCTTGGGCTAGTAAATGAAAGAATTCATCTGGGACGATCATCTCCCATTTTAGACGCCTACCCTGGTCTTTAGACTTCAGATCCTTTGAGGCTGTCCCGCATAGTGGACTGCTGGTACGGAAACAGTTTAGATCCAAGGTCAGGAGGACAGGATGATGATCACTTGAGATAAGATCGACCACACTATACTCACGTGCCTTTGCCAGGGCCCCATTTGAAACAAAAATATAATCTATAACAGTGTTGGCATCTCTCCCAACAAAGGTTGGGGCTCTAGGCTCGCTAATGGCTTGGGGAAATTCGTAGAGGTTTAGGTTAGCTAAAAGTGACTCCAGGTACTCGCCTTCGGTTGTATGCTCAAAATGAGGAATGGCTTCAGATGGTATACCCCCATATCTATCGTTAAAACACCCTCCCTCACAGGGATGAATGTTAAAATCCCCCAGAATAACCAGTTCTGGGAGAGTAGTGCAATCAAGCCTATAGTCTGACAAAAAATTTAACAAGAAAATCAGATGTTCGTTTACAGTGGCGGACTCCTTTGAATTATAAAAATTAATCAACAAGAAAGTCTTTGAGTTAGGGAGGGTCCACTCCACCGCAAGCGTATTAGTTAATGCGGTATCTAATTTTTTTAAAACCCCTGCTAGATCCAAAGAACACAATGTGAGCAAACCACCCTTAGCTCTCCCTCTTACACCTGGTACTGCCGGAATGGAGAAGCTACAGAAACCATCCAAAGAGAAACTGGATGAGGTATCCCACGTTTCTTGTAAGCCTAGGATGTGATGTTGTTTAATACATTTTTGCCATGTTGGATCTAAAGCCTTTGCATGCAATCCTGCCACATTCCAGGTAAGGACTTTACAGAGTGCTAAATCTGTGTCAGGGGCAATCGAATCACCTACGCCCCGAATCTCACTCAACATCGGGCTAATTCCGGGTGTGGGAGATGAATTAACTATGACCAGGTCCGCTATGGCGACATCCTTGCGAGGACGGGTTGGACTAGCACATGCGCTCCGTTCCTCTGGCGAGCCCTGAGTATGTCAGTCCACCCAATCTGTAGTTGACAGACAGTCAAAACGATTTGCTATAGGGAAATGCAAGAGATTCGATGGGTCATTTAGCGGCTGCTGGTAGTAAAAAGGCTGGGTGAGATGGGAACCATGAAAGGGGCCACCTTGACGTGGTCTACCTCCTCTAGTCCCCACCAAATTCCATCCTCCATCCCAGCCCACCTCCCTGACAGGGGGTTGTATGTCCCAGGGGGGGTTAAACCTCTGTCTAGGAATGCGATCGTGTGACCCTTTAAGCCAGCTCCAACGATTGTCCGATTGATTATGGGGAAGATAGAAATACGAAAGAGGTCTGGCGGTCACCGTACTCGCCTGGTATCTTGGGGCCCTGCTGTTACAGATAAACTCTACCACCTCCGAGTTCTCGAAAGTAACCACCACGCAATCCCCTTGCAAGTTTTTTCTGTTGTCTCCTACCCAGGGGGCCCTCTCTATCATTAAAATGTTAGAGGGTATGTTTGGTGGAAGGGGATAATTATTCGCTAGCCAGTGGCAGACTTTGTTTTTGAGAGCCTGATATGATTCTCCTTCTGGCGAACGAATTTCAGTGACTCCAGTCAGGATAACCACATAGGGCGCAGCATCCGGGGGGGAGATGAATATTTCTACGCGCCCTATCCTTAGCCTTATCCTGTGTATCAAGTTTGTGGGCCTGAGGTAGACCATCACTGGGTGTAGACTGGGGGGTTATATTGTTTTTAGAAGCGATCAGTGTGGTGACTGTTTCCTTAGTTTGCTCTACAACAGGGGGTTTGGGTTTTGAGCCTTCTTGGTTTCGGTTGTTGCTGGGTGTCTTCGCCCTCGATTCCTTTGTCTCCGGCATTTTATTGGGTACCACTACGGTCTTTGCGGGTTTAGGTAGATTGATGGCCTGGGTGGGTTTATTATTTAAAGTGAAGCTAGAGGCACTTATGTCCTTATGTATATTTTTTAGGACCGTTTCCAAGCAGCGTAATCTTACCTCTATAGGTTCCAATAAAGCTTTAAGCATATTAAGGATTACTGTATTATTTGTGCTTGAGCCTGACTCCTCCTGTGGTGATATTATTATTGAATTACCTGTAGGTCCACTAAGTTGCAGAATTTCTTCCAAACTTTGATCAATTATGGTATCGTCTGGGAGGCTCAGCAGTGCACCTGGGTTATTGGGAAGTGAGCCCTCTATGGGGATAGGTAAACCGACTGAGGGTTTTTCAGTGTTAAGAAGGCTAGGTGAAGTAATGGCCTTCTTCCCTATCGCAACAGTTGAGATATTAGTTTTGCGATTTTGTTTAGGGATTGCCCCTTCTATCCGGGCCCTTTCTTTTATATTGGCTGTAGAGATACTAATATTTGTCTCACTACATTGTGTTCCACTCTCAATCAGAATGTTGAGGTTAGGTGAAGCCTCCAGGTCCTGGATAATATTTGAAACATCCAAATCCCCGCCAGCTCCGGGATGATGTACTAAGACCTGTACTTCTGGTCGGGAATCAGTTTTTGGGGTCTGAGCCTGAGCAATAAGGCCAAGGGAAGAACGCCTGGCCATGGCCAGGTCTTGAGAGACTCTCCTGTCCATAAGTATTATCCCCTCGTCAATAAGTGCATGTGTACGAGTGATGAAGTCGTCCAGAGTCCCTGTAAGCTTTTTAGCTCCTGCAGCAGCCATGCTTCTCGTTTCACGGCAGGACATGACCCGTGTATTCAAGATGAATAAGAGACAAATTGGATGCTATAAATGCACGACCTAGATTTCTGGCCCAGGCCAGTCTCCTCGGTCCTCTGAGGGCCACAGAGGGCCCGCCCTTTGCCCGGGCTTAGCCCCGGGCGCTCCCGCGCGCTCCCGCGCAGCGTGGAACACTGCTTCTTATGAGCGTGGATCAGGATTAAGCTGGGCGGGGCGGTCAGGGAGAGCGGGCCAGGTGACTCGGCCGGAGGATTGCCTGGACTCCTGGGAAAGAGAGTCCCGGTTCCTATGCTCGCAGCCCTGTCTCGCGCTCACTCGCCCAGCAAATGCCTGCAGCTCCTGTGGCTCCGGTGTCAGCAGCGGCGAAGCGGGACCCGCGAAGCGGGTTCCGCAAGGTGTGGCGTGGTCCCTCCTCTGAAAACGGCAAGGGCAAAGTAAGTTCAGCGTCCCCACAGGCAATGGGAGGCAGGTCTCTTAAAGTGAATGAGCTGGGCGGGGCGGTCAGGGAGAGCGGGCCAGGTGACTCGGCCGGAGGATTGCCGGGACTCCTGGGAAAGAGAGTCCCGGTTCCTATGGTCGCAGCCCTGTCTCGCGCTCACTCGCCCAGCAAATGCCTGCAGCTCCTGTGGCTCCGGTGTCAGCAGCGGCGAAGCGGGACCCGCGAAGCGGGTTCCGCAAGGTGTGGCGTGGTCCCTCCTCTGAAAACGGCAAGGGCAAAGTAAGTTCAGCGTCCCCACAGGCAATGGGAGGTAGGGTCTCTTAAAGTGAATGAGCTGGGCGGGGCGGTCAGGGAGAGCGGGCCAGGTGACTCAGCCGGAGGATTGCCGGGACTCCTGGGAAAGAGAGTCCCGGTTCCTATGCTCGCAGCCCTGTCTCGCGCTCACTCGCCCAGCAAATGCCTGCAGCTCCTGTGGCTCCGGTGTCAGCAGCGGCGAAGCGGGACCCGCGAAGCGGGTTCCGCAAGGTGTGGCGTGGTCCCTCCTCTGAAAACGGCAAGGGCAAAGTAAGTTCAGCGTCCCCACAGGCAATGGGAGGCAGGGTCTCTTAAAGTGAATGAGCTGGGCGGGGCGGTCAGGGAGAGCGGGCCAGGTGACTCGGCCGGAGGATTGCCGGGACTCCTGGGAAAGAGAGTCCCGGTTCCTATGCTCGCAGCCCTGTCTCGCGCTCACTCGCCCAGCAAATGCCTGCAGCTCCTGTGGCTCCGGTGTCAGCAGCGGCGAAGCGGGACCCGCGAAGCGGGTTCCGCAAGGTGTGGCGTGGTCCCTCCTCTGAAAACGGCAAGGGCAAAGTAAGTTCAGCGTCCCCCCTGGGCCAGTTATGTTTGTAAGATGTTATAAACAAACTCCCCATTCTGTCCTATGGGGAACAGGTAGCCTTGCAATAGCGAAAAACAAAATTGTCCGTAATTCGCTATCAGGACATGCCACACACACCAGGGCATGTCCTACCTTTCACATACACTGCATCCGGCCCACAGGGGTACCTTGGGCCTACCTTAGGGGTGGCTGATATGTAAGAAAAGGGAAGGTGAGTTACTGGCAAGTGTGTGCACTGACCAAGTCGACATAGCAGTTACAAACTGCGCGCAGACTCCGCAATGGCGGTTCTGAGTTACCTTTTCAAGAGCTACTCATGTGGGTGGCACAATCAGTGCTGCAAGCCCACTAGTTGCATTTGATTCACAGGCCCTGGCACACGCAGTGCACTTTACTCGGGACTAACAAGTAAATCAAATATCCAATCAAGGAAACACCAATCCATAACACAATTTACCACAGGAGCACTTGCGCTTTCCACTGATCAGCAGTGAAAAAAGTGCGCAGAAACACTACACCGGCAAAAACAGAGTCAAAACCAGGAGGTCAGAAAGCAAAAGCTCAGGGGAAACACGCCAAAAATTCCAAGTCTAACCCATGTCTCCTCCAGCTGAAAGTAGGGAGAACTACCCACCCTCCTGTGAGTTCTCTTCCCTAAGGCGGAAGAACTTGGACAGGCCATCTGCATTGGCGTGTTCTGTGCCAGGACGGTGTTCCACCGTAAAGTCCATTCCTGTAGGGAGATGGACCACTTCAGCAGTTTTGGATTCTCACCCCTCATTTGCATCAACCATCTGAAGGGCCTGTGGACTGTCTGAACCCGGAAGTGAGTCCCAAACAGGTAGGGTGTCAGCTTCTTCAGTGCCCAGACCACAGCAAAAGCTTCATTTTCTATGGCACTCCACCTCTGTTCCCTGGGGAGTAGTCTCCGGCTAAGGAAGACTACATGCTGGTCTAGGCCCTCTTCGTCCAGTTGTGAGAGCACTCCATGCTCTGATGCATCAGTCTGCACAACAAATTCCTTGGAGAAGTTGGGTGCCTTGAGCACGGGTGCCGTGCACATGGTGGGCGGCCTTCAGGGAATCAAAAGCCTTCTGGCAGGACTCAGTCCAGATCACCTTCTTGGGCTGCTTCCTGGAAGTCAGCTCTGTTAAGGGGGCAACAATGGTGCCATACCCCTTAACAAACCGCCTGTAGTACCCAGTGAGTCCTAAGAAGGCCCTCATCTCTGTCTGGGTCTGGGCTCACAAGCCAGAATGGTGTCAATCTTGGGTTATAGGGGCGCCACCTGGCTGCTTCCTACCTGAGTCCCAAGTACACCACCGAACCCTGCCCGATCTGGCACTTACTGGCCTTGATCGGGAGGCCTGCCCTCTGCAGCGCCTTCAACACTTCACTGAGGTGCTGCAACTCGTAATGTCCTTCTGGGGTTGTAAATGCTGACCTCTCCTTGGCCCCTTCGGTTAGGGCAAACTGCCAGTACCCAGACGTTAAATCAAAAGTGCTGAGGAACTTGGCAGCTCCCAACCGATAAATGAGCTCATCAGCTCCGGGGATGGGGTGTTCGTCAGTCCTGGTGACGGGATTGAGCCCACGGTAGTCCACACAGTCGCAGTTCTGGAGTGGCACCAGGTGCAGCAGCCTTTGGGACCAAGACCACTGGGCTGGCCCAAGGACTGTTGGAAAGTTCGATCACCCCTAACGCCAACCTCTTAGAGACCTCCTCTATAATGCTGGCCTTGACCCGGTCATTCAACCTGTAAATCTTGGGCTTCACAGGAGGGCTGTCACCAGTGTCCATGTCGTGGGTTCACCAGTGAGTAACACCTGGTGTCAGGGAGAACAGTGGGGCAAACTGTCCCAACAACTGGTGACAGTCGCTTTGCTGCTCTGGAGTCAGTGTAGGGTAGAGGATCACACCTTCCACTGACCCATCACGCTCCTTGGTAGAAAGGAGGTCAGGGAGAGGTTCACTCTCCTCTTCCACCCCATCATCTGTCGCCAAGAGGATGCTCACTTCGGACCTCTCGAAGTGGGCCCTGAGGCGGTTCACATGGAGGACCTTCAAAGGGTTCCTTGGAGCCCGCAAATCCACTTGGTAGGTGACATCACTTTTGTTCTCTACCACCTCAAATGGCCCAGTCCACTTGTCCTGCAAGGCACAAGGTTCTACTGAGGCCATGACCCACACCTTTTGCCCAGGTTGAAATTCGACCTGAGTGGTATTCTGGTCATACCACTTCCTCATTTCTTCCTGGCTTGCTTCTAGGTTCGCCTGAGCGAGTTTCCTGAAGCGGGCAGTTTCATTTCTGAAGGCCAGCATGTAACTGAATATATCATGGGGAGTTTTCCTGAGAGCTGCTTCCCAGCCTTCCTTCACCAAACTCAGAGGTCCTCTCACAGGGTGACCATACAGAAGCTCAAAGGGACTGATCTCAAGAGACTTCTGTGGTACCTCCCTGTATGCAAAGAGAAGGCACGGCAAGAGGACATCCCACTTACGCCTCATGGGTTCTGTTAGACCCTTAACCATGCCCTTCAAGATCTGGTTGAATCTCTCCACCAGACCGTTACTTTGTGGGTGGTTAACTTGTGGGTTAGACCACACTCCTTCCACAGGGATGTCATATACTTGGATATGAAATTGGTCCCTCTGTCAGAAACCACCTCTCTGGGGAACCCCACTCAGGAAAAGATCCCCATTAACGGCCGGCCCACCACTGGCACCATTGTTGTCCTGAGAGGGATTGCCTCTGGGTACCGGGTGGCATGGTCCACCAAGACCTGGATGTTCCTGTTGCCCATGGATGTCTTGGGATCCAGTGGCCCCACAATGTCCATCCCTACCCTTTCAACCACTGGAAAAGGTTGGAGAGGAGCTTTGACCTTCCTCCTACTTTTACCACTTGCCTGGCAGGTTTGGCAAGACCTGCAATGTCCATCTGACTTCCTTTGCATTTGGGGCCAGAAGAAGTGGGTGACAAGCCTGTCAAAGGTCTTGTCCTGCCAAAGACACGTCATGAGCTAGACCCAGTAGGAAGGTCCTGAAGCGCTGGGGCACCACCAGCATGCGGGCTGACCCAGGCTCAGCGACCTTAGGCTCAGTGTACAGGAGTTAATTCTCCCAGTAGATCCAATGTGAGCCAGACTGATCACCAGCTGCCTGGTCTGCAGCCTGCCGCTGCAGTTCCTCCAGAGAAAGGCACTCTTTCAGCTCCTTGCAGAATTCCTCCCTGGTGGGACCCCCATCTTGCTGCCAATGGGTCAGCTCAGAGATGTCCCCCAGTTCGGCTACCTGCTCCCCTGTAGGCGCAGGGGCGTCCCACTCAAGGTCCGTGGGAACGTCCGGGCACGTTTCCTGTGCCCCTTGCCCTTGGCAGGGACTTAGGCCACTGTTTTAGGCTCCAAGTCCTCTTGATCATCCTTTCTGGCCACCATTGACCGAGTGTACACCCATGCCCACTCTGGCAACCCAAGCAACTCCAAGTGAGACCTGAACTCAACATCCTTCCATAAGAACTGCTCCAGGTCATTACCTAGCAGACCATCTACGGGCATGGAAGGGCTAACAACCACCCTCAAAGGAAATGATACCCTCCCACTCGAAGGGAACCCGCCCCACCAGGCACTGGCACTCTGAATTGTCCACCGCAATTACTTGGTGGAATGTCCCTGGGACTACCTGCTTCTCAGAGACCAAGTGACACCGGACTGAAGTCACACTGGCTCCAGCATCTCTGAGAGCCTTTACCCTTTTCCCATTGATGGTCACCCAGGTGCTGTATTTCTTTGTGTTAGGGGGCCCCTGGTTTCCTGGGACCATCTCACTGTCCCCTAGTGAGACAAGAGTAATTTCTGCTGGTCCCCACCCTCCTGTGGGTACTCCTCTTTCTCAAGCGCTACACTAGCCAACACCTTGGACTGCCCACTGGTGGGTGGCACTTGGTGTCCCCCTTCATATTGTCGAAAGGTAGGGCCGAATTCGACCAAGAACCCTTCAGTATTTGCCCGGCGTTAGCCGCCTCTCATACCATTCGAGATTACCAAACAAAGAGGCAGGCGCTGGAGACAGAAGGCAGGAAACAGGAGTTTATTCCGACGGAGCAGAACACGTCAAATCAGACAACAGGGTATCTTCTCGAGGTGCTCTAAACGCATCCTTGAGGCCTAGCCTCTTATACACAGGTTTATTGCTTTATTACATAAAACACATTCTTGTTAATACTTTGATGTACGGAAAGGCATCCTCGGAATCTCCGCTCCAAACCCGTTCCCACACATATTTACAGTAAAAGTCCCACCCTGATCTCAGTAGGTGATGACTATCGCGCAGCTGGATATCCTGCCGGCTCCCGGAATGTGCGCGGCTGATCGGATCTCATGGGGTGGGGGCCTTTATCATTCATAGATTCTTTGAAGAAGGACAGCTTCCTACTGTAAGGGGCAATAAACTGTATCCGCGGGGCTAGGTGATGGCCTGGGATCGGGCGGGACAATCGGGCACAGAGGAAGGGGGTTCATCAAAGGATGCGTGATCATTAAAGGGACGGAGGGAGGTGTTAGTCGGGTACGGAATGTGGCTCCGAGGCAGGGCCGCGCTGAAGGGGTGGTTTATGGCCCAAGCATGTGAGAACGTGGGCTGTCAGCGCGCGGGGGATGCTGGCGGGGTCAGAGAGAGAGAGAGAGAAACGCGCGGGCTATCGGCAGTGGGCAGAGAGGCCATGGTGTTCAAAATGGCTGCTACTTACGCGCACATTTGAGCTAAAAAGGGGACAAGATGGCGCCGATAATGTTTACGTCGCAATCTAAATTTTAACAGTCCTCCCTTTTCAACATATCTAGCCAGCTTGTCAATTTATGTCTATCCCCATCATATTACGGATTTCTACATCATACAAAGCTTTCATGCGTTCAGCTTCAAAGTTCGGAGTCTTAGGGCACACACAGTTAGCAAATAGTGAACACAGAGGCGGCAAGCATTGAATACCTAGTCAGAGTCCGCATATTACAACGATTGGTATCAGTGCAATCATGAGCAACCTCCATCCCCAGTCTTTTACAGTATTCCAGAACCAACTCCCGAGCGACCATCCTTCTTGTTCCTGATGAACTTCTGAGGAGAGTCTGTGGAGGTGTTCGATGGCTTTGTAAACGGAGGGTGAATTGTCTGGTATGTAGGTACAACAGCTAGACCCGATGATACGACATGCTCCTCCACGGTCCGCCAGAACCACATCCAGAACAAGACGGTTTTGAAGAGCCACCAGACGGACCGCCTGAAGCTCGGCTGTATTGTTTGTGAGGATACCAGCTGTAATGTTCATCGTTGTCTCGACTGCCTGGGATAAATGTCGAATGGCACGACTGTTCGCCATCGGACCCCAAAGTGGAACGAGTCCTTTCATTGCATCCAAGAATTGTGCTCCAGTGGAGTCGGCCTGCTCGATGTCCTTTACTCGTCTCGGTCGGTGATGGTTTGCCGGAGCCACATAGGTTGGAGGAAGGATGAAGGCTATGTAGCAGGTACCTCCCCAGCCCTTTGGGAGCCAGGTGTAGGCTTTTGTACCACAGACGAAGTACATGTTTGGAGAGGTGACAAAAGAGGGTGGGTTGGTTGAGTACAAAGTTCTGGTGATTCGGCAAGTGCTGTGGCCCACCATTTGTGTCCCACGGCCTGTGATGCATACGAGGCCCGAGACATTGAAGACAGATAGGGCCACAGTCAGGGTGGCAGCTGTTCGTTTCCGGAGGTAGGAGAAGGTGGGTCTGGCTGGATTGTTGAATATTTGCATCTCCACCCTTTCTTTGGCGGAGATGTCCATGTGAACAGAGGCATTGGAGGATAGAGGGCAAAAAGGAGCAGCAACTCTCCCGGTTTTGTTCAGCCAGACTCCATGATAAAAGTGTGACATAGTTTCGCTGGAAGTGGCGTTGTCTCTGTAGCTCTCTTGCAAGAGGATCAGCCAGGCAAGGCAGGAGCCGTGAACAGAGAATGGTGAAGGGATGAAGGGAATGGAATGTCCGGTGGCATGTGGTATCAACCCACAGATCCAGCAATTCGTGGCATTTGCAGCAAGGTTGTGTTGGTGCAGCAACTGTACGAAGGAGTTGTTCCAGAACTCCTTACGCCTTTCTTGGATTTGAGGTGAAAGAGAGACCAGGTAGTGTTCTTTCATGGTGGTAGGCTGCGCAATCGTTAGAAATGTCTTATGAGCCAGTGCGTTCTCTTCCACGATCCAGAAGGTAGTCATGAGGAGGAGGCAAAAGAGAAGAGTGATAAGAAGAGCAATAGTCTTTGAGCTGTGCAAACTGTCAGTTTTCGGGTTCCTGTAGCGGGTCTTCGGATGTCCGGTTGCTTCCATCATCTTCGTATCGGGCGCTTCCATCAACTTCAAGGTGCTCGGTAGTGGGCAGAACCACAGACTTCGTTTGGTTTCTCTCCTGGCAGCCTTTGTTGTGTTAGGCCGCCGCTCTGAGAATGATAACTTAGTCAGTGGTCTACTTAGCCGAAGCTCCCTCCTTTCGTCGCAGGTTATACCCTTCTCTGGATGGCACAGTGGGATCAGGGAATTTCGCCAGTTCGAGTGTCTCTGTCTCAGGGTAGCAGCTCAGGGATGGTCGGTCTTTGTTCAGGAGCTCTTCTTGGGTGGTCACGTCTTCGGTCGACGTCAGGGTCGGAGAGATTTTCTTGCAATGATGTGCATGCAGCCAATTTCGCTTCCCCTCCACTCGAAGAGCTGTTCGGGTGGTGATCAAGACTTGCCAGGGGCCCGTCCAGCGAGGTTCCAGACTCTTCTCCCGCTGGAAGTTCTGAATCAGGATGAAATCTCCAGGCCGGATGGCATGTCCGGGGCCCCTGGAAGCATCGGGGATGGCCTGCAGCACCTGATGATGAATAACAGACAGTGTTTTAGTTAGGTTATACAGGTAGTCAGACATTAGGACGTCCGGGACGTCGTGAATAGATGTTGGTTTGGGTGCGGACCAGATACTCATGGGCCGGCCGAAAACGACCTCGTAAGGGGTCAAGTGGTGTTTGGTGGGGGTGGAACGCATTGACAGCAATGCTAGTCTGGCCATTTTAGTCCTGTGGTAGCCACTATTTTCGCCAGTTTTAGTTTCAATGTGGCATTGTGCCGCTCGACCAGTCCAGCAGATTGGGGGTGGAAAACTGCGGGGAATTTCTGTCGTACCCCCAGTCCTTTCAGGATGAGCTGGATAACCTCGGCTACAAAATGGGGGCCATTGTCACTCCATAAAATACGGCAAAGGCCGTAGCGAGGGAAGAACTCTTTCAGTAGTACTTTTGCAGTGGCAATAGCAGTGTTGTCATTCGTTGGGTAGGCTTCCACCCATTTGCTAAAAGCGCACACAACAACAAGTACATACTTCAGTCCTTGACATCTCTCTAACTGGATATAGTCCATCTGTAGGACTTCAAATGGATGGTTGGGGACCCCAAACCCTCCCCGGGGTACGACAGTTCCTTTCCCAGGGTTGTGTTGCAGGCAGACTAGACATTGTTGGACTAATCGTTTGGCCGAGTCTGTAATTCTATCGTTATGCCAAACTCGGGAGACAAGTTCGGCCATAGGGGCAGATCCTATGTGTGCAGGGGAATGGGCCATCGTCAGTATGGGGATCAGGTACGAGTTGGGTAGCAACCATTTGTTCGTGTCTTTTGTCCACCAGCAGCCTTCATCATCCTTTAATCCCACCTGTGCCCATTCAGTCAATTCTTGTGGTGAGCTGGCCATTTGGATGTCCCTAATAGTTTCCCTAGCGTCCGTCCATTTTTCTGCTTGTGACCTAGTCACGTATATGCGAGTCGTCGTCCTGTTCTCAGCTGTGGTTCGGGCAGTGATGTCGGCCAGTGCATTTCCCTGTCCAATGATGTCTGTCACCTTTTTGTGTGCTTGGCATTTGATTACGGCAAGTTGTTTGGGGAGGAGAACCGCTTCAGTCAGAGGGGAGACTAGATCTCCGTGCAGGATGGGTGTACCATGAGATGTCAGAAATCCCCTCTCCTTCCATAAGAGCCCAAAATGATGAACCACCCCGAAGGCATACTGGCTGTCCGTGTAAATGTTTGCTGTCGTCCCCTGTGCTAGGATACATGCTGGTGTGAGGGCAATCAGTTCTGCCGCCTGGGCGGATCGTTGCGTGATGCGGGCGGTTTCAACTACAGTTCGGGCTGTGGTAACTGCATAGGCAGCTGAGGTGGTGCCGTCGGGGAGTTTAATGCAAGAGCCGTCTACCCATAGCTCTCCGTCAGGGTTTGGAAAGGCAGTGTCTTGGAGGTCAACTCTACTCCTAGTCTCTTCGTCCGTGAGGGTCACACAGTCATGTATTGGGGGCACATCAGGATCGTTTTCAGGCAGAGGCAGCAAGGTGGCTGGGTTCAGCGTGGTGCATCTTTTCAGCGTGATGTGAGGTGCGAGCAGTGTCAGTTCGTACCCAGTCAGTCGCGCGCTGGTCAGGTGTTGTGTCTTTGTCTGGTTTAAGAGGGTGTCAACAGCATGAGGCACTAGTACCGTGAGGGAATTCGAGAGTACGATTCCCTCACTTTGTCGGATAGAGACAGCAGCAGCGGCTACTGCTCGAAGGCAGGCAGGCAAAGCTCTTGCTACAGGGTCAAGAGTTGCAGAGAAATAGGCACATGGTCGTTGTTTGGGGCCAATGGACTGAGTCAGGACAGACAAAGCACATCCCTCCCTTTTGTGAGTGTAGAGAGAGAAGGGCTTTGTATAATCAGGGGTTTCTAGGACGGGCGCTGAACAAAGGGCGTCTCGCAGTTCCTTGAAGGAGGATTGCCATTCAGGGGTCCACGGGAGCGGAAAGGGGACATCTTTAGCCAGTAGGGAAAGTAGTGATTTCACAATGAGGCTGAAATTTGGCAACCATTGTCGGCAGAAGGAGGTGAGGCCCACCAAAGAGCGGACTTGCTTCGGGGTTTTAGGGATAGGGGTCTCTAGAATAGCCTGTATTCGATCGGGTGTGAGCTTTCCCCCGTCTTTGGACAAGAGGTGGCCTAGGTAAGTGACTTGAGGTTGGCAGAATTGCAACTTCTTCTTGGAGACCTTGTGGCCATTTTCCGCGAGGAAGTGCAGGAGTTGGATGGTGGCTGTGACTGCAAGTGGAGTGGTGTCGGCCGCCAAAAGGATATCATCGACGTACTGTATCAACACCACTCCATCCGGCAAGTGGACTGCGTCCAGCTGTCTCTTGAGGGCCTGGCTGTAGATGCTGGGACTTTCAGTGTAGCCCTGGGGTGCTCTGCAAAATCTGTATGAGCGGGATTTTAAAGTGAAGCCGAAAAGGTAGCGGCTGTCCGCGTGAATGGGGATGGAGAAGAATGCGTTCTTGAGGTCGATTACCGTGAAGGTGGTGGCAGTGGAAGGAATCAGGGTCAGAATGGTGGTGATGTCTGAGACTACAGGGTACTGGGGTACAACCACTTTGTTGACTTCTCATAGGTCGATGATGAAGCGGTACGCTTTTTCATCTCCCTCACCCTGCTTCTTCACAATGGGTAGGATAGGGCTGTTGCAAACATTGCTAACTACTTCTTCTACCACTCCTGCATCTACCAGGGACTGGATGATTTTTACCAACGCCTTCTCGCCTTCGGGCGATATCCGATACTGCGGGAGTTTGGGGAGTACTGCGTCCTGTAGAACAGTTATGTGTACAGGGTCTATCATCATGCGTCCTACGTCCGAGTCAGTCTTTGCCCGTAGGTACAGAGGTAGGGTGTCGAGCAAGGACAAGTCAGTGTCAGTGATAGAAAACATGCGTTGTGTGCGGCAAGATCTGAGCAGTGTTGGGTTGTCGTACAGAATGACTCGAACTCCGTCTTGTGAACACCTAATAGTAGCTCGAAAATGTTTCAATAAGTAATGTCCCATAATGGCGTTGGGGGTGTTGGAGGAGAGCAAAAACGTCGTGTCAGTGGTGTTATTGTCCAAGTTAAAAGAGATCGGTGTGGACAAGGGATTAGTGGAGGGCGTTCCATCAAAACCTATTGATGTCACATGTGAGCCAGACAAGGGTGCCCTGGGAATCAATCGTTTAGACAACGCACTACGTGTTGCACCAGTATCTACCAGAAATGGAGACTTCGTACCTAGGACCTTAGCGGTGACATAAGGGCCTTGCTGGTCAACATAGAGCTCGACTGGATCCCTTCCTTGCCCTTGGCAGTCCTATGCAAAGTCGTGGGCATTGTCGCAGTCAGACTGTTGGCACTGATTCTGTCGGGGACGGTCAAATGTGTTCGGTCTACCAGGCCTGTCATTGTTGGTGTCGTTTGGGTGCCCCCGTCCCTGTCCTCTATTTCTCGGCCCGCCCGCTACTTCTCTTGTGTCTTTATTTCTGAGTGCTTCTAGCAGAACTGGACATTGAGATTTCCAATGGCCAAATCCTTTGCAAAACGCACACTGGTTCTCATCGAGGTCTGTTCGTGGAGCGCCGGGTGCGGGTGTGCGATCTCTAGGGGGTGGATTTCTAGGAGCATTCGACTGGTAGTTCCCTCTATACTGTTCCCTTCCTATAGTCACCCCTTGCAACTGAGCAATCATTACCCTCTCTTTCAAGTCATTTTTCTTTTTCTCAGTCGCTTGATCATTCTCGTTCTTTTGTCGCTCATAGTATTGAGCCATCTGAAGGATAGCTGCGGGCTTGGAGGCCGCCCAACTACTCTCGCTAGTCTGTAGTTTCTGCGAGACTTCTGGTGTCAGGCCTTTCACATAGTTCTGGACAAACAAGTGATGTCCGGTTGCAGTGGTCATGTCCTGGCCGCTGTAATCGGAGAACACCGTTTCAAACCGGGAGAAGTATTCTGATACGTCTTCCTGGGGTTTCTGGCGACAGGCCATTACTACTGACCAGTCCACCTTCCTTTCTGGGACTAAGGTTTTTAATTTCTGCACGATTTTATCTGGTAGGTCTAGAATGGCTTTCATAGGTTTCTGTCCCGGCTCTCTCTGTTTGTCTACATCACCAAGTTGTACCCAGGTATGTCCGAACAGCTCAAGGTGGTCGACTTTCCGGATTTGCTTCCACACATCAGCTGGCAGACATAACCCGAAAAACAAATCGATATCCGCTAGGGTCATAATCGTTGAACCCAGAGCGGTGGCTAATTCTGTATAGAAGGCTGTGGGGTTCTTTCGCAGATCAGGCAGGACTTTCGGAAAGTCAGGATGTCTTGCCGATCCCATGGTTGGTAAACCCAGTTGTAAACTACCCTCCCTCTCGCATCTTGGTGATTAATATCGTCGTGTGTTCTCAGTCCTCGTGGGGGAAACCAATAGGGAGCGGCCTCCTTTATGGGCATCATAGTGTCAATTTTTTCTACTCTGGCTTCAGTCACTGCAGGAGTCGTGGTGTTGGTTTCTGGTTTCAGTTCCGTGAGGTGGCGGAAAACTTCAAGCGTACGCGTGAAGAGGTTCGTCACATCACACTCGTCCCCATCTCCGATATCAATTTTCCTATACAGAGTCGTTAGGTTTTCAGGGCCTTTTCCTTGGTAGCGGTCTTCGTAGGCATTAAGGGTATGGTAACAAAGGCGTACGACAAAGTGTCGCCTGTGGCTATTGGCATATGTATGGTACATATCCGTTATATAATCCTCACTTTCCTTTCGCACCACCAGTGTCTTTACGTTCTTATCGATCCCAGCTCGTTCGTCCTTGCTTAATCTATTCGATCTCGCGGGGTCTTTCCTCCCCGCTTCGGGATCACCTGAAGTTGCTGCTTGTGCTACGCTGAGTGCAAGGGATTCGGTCGGCGCAGAGGCCATGAGGACCGAGGCTCCGGCACTACTCTCGCCTGTCGTTGGGGGTTGCGGGTGCTGTGCTAAGGGTTGGGAAGGGGCGTATGGAGGGGGCATGTAGATGATCGGGGGACCTAGTAGTAAATCGTCGTTCGTTCGCTGTTTCGAAGGTAGCTCAGGGTAAAGTGTAGAGGGTGTCCTGACGGAACACTGGCCTGATGATTCGGAATCTTGTTTTAGCTTGGTTTCCTCTCTTTCTTTTATTTCTTCCTTTAATTTGTTAGCGGCCAGGTGAGCTGCCTTGCGTAATTCCTTTTCTAACCTGACCTCATTTCTTTTCTTTCGCTGTTCTGTTTCTTTGCGCCACATGCCGAAGCTATCGAGCATAGTGGGTGTTGTCTTATTGTTATAAAGGGCTGTTTCCAGCGCGTTTATTTTGTCGTTATCGAAGGACCCTATCAGTGGCCACTGACTTCCCCGATCCTTTCTCGTGTATTTATGCCACAGCTTACTATAAGCCACGGTGACTAGTTCATATTTAGTAAACATGTCCTTATTAGGGGTGCCCTCCAGTGGAGCCGGATGGTTCACCTCTAATAAGCGGTCCGGGCTGAACCAACTACCAACAAACGGGGTGAAGACAGGCATGACGGGTTACAAAGGGGACAAAAGTCTGCACTACCTATCCTTCACTATCCGCAAAGACTAAACAGAGTATTGCGACCCTGTGCTTATTTGTGAATAGAGAATAACCCAAAGAGAACCAATTCCGAACGATCAATGTTCGGATAAACAATCAATCAAATGAGGGATAAAAATAGGCACGACGGATTACAACGGGGGCAAAAGCCTGCGTTACCTATCCTTCACTATTCACAAGGACTAAACAGAGTATTGCGACTCTGTGCTTTTTTGTAAATAGAGAATGATCCAAAGAGAACCGATTCCAAAACAGTAAATGCTTGGATAACAATCAATCAAATGGAGAGGGAAGCAGGCACGACGGATTACAATGGGGGCAAAAGCCTGCGTTACCTACCCTTCACTATCTGACTAAACAGAGTATTGCGACTCTGTGCTTGTTTGCAGATAGAGAATCTCTCAGAAACAATCAAATGAGTAATACTAGTATTTTCAAACAATCAAACAATCAATTTGCAATTCGTCGTGTTACACGACCTTACCCGGACCGCATGGACAGTTTCTCGTCTTCCGCTTCCAGCGCCTGATCGTCCTCCGTTCTCCGTAATTGCTGTGGCACTCCTGATGGTTCCCAGTCAGGACCGTAGATCACTCGAGAGAGGTCTGCTCGGAACCGGTGAAGTTCGGATGATCGGCTGCCAGACGAGGGTCTATCGGGCAGGAGCTCTTCCCGATCGTTGCAGTCGTTCACTCTGTCGTTGGGACCTCTCCCACTGGATCCACGCGTCGCTGATGGGCCCCACGTTTGGGACGCCAATTGTCGAAAGGTAGGGCCGAATTCGACCAAGAACCCTTCAGTATTTGCCCGGCGTTAGCCGCCTCTCATACCATTCGAGATTACCAAACAAAGAGGCAGGCGCTGGAGACAGAAGGCAGGAAACAGGAGTTTATTCCGACGGAGCAGAACACGTCAAATCAGACAACAGGGTATCTTCTCGAGGTGCTCTAAACGCATCCTTGAGGCCTGGCCTCTTATACACAGGTTTATTGCTTTATTACATAAAACACATTCTTGTTAATACTTTGATGTACGGAAAGGCATCCTCGGAATCTCCGCTCCAAACCCGTTCCCACACATATTTACAGTAAAAGTCCCACCCTGATCTCAGTAGGTGATGACTATCGCGCAGCTGGATATCCCGCCTGCTCCCGGAATGTGCGCGGCTGATCGGATCTCATGGGGTGGGGGCCTTTATCATTCATAGATTCTTTGAAGAAGGACAGCTTCCTACTGTAAGGGGCAATAAACTGTATCCGCGGGGCTAGGTGATGGCCTGGGATCGGGCGGGACAATCGGGCACAGAGGAAGGGGGTTCATCAAAGGATGCGTGATCATTAAAGGGACGGAGGGAGGTGTTAGTCGGGTACGGAGTGTGGCTCCGAGGCAGGGCCGCGCTGAAGGGGTGGTTTATGGCCCAAGCATGTGAGAACGTGGGCTGTCAGCGCGCGGGGGATGCTGGCGGGGTCAGAGAGAGAGAGAGAGAAACGCGCGGGCTATCGGCAGTAGGCAGAGAGGCCATGGTGTTCAAAATGGCTGCTACTTACGCGCACATTTGAGCTAAAAAGGGGACAAGATGGCACCGATAATGTTTACGTCGCAATCTAAATTTTAACAATATGACCCACCTGGTCACATGCAAAACACTTGCGAGGGCTGGTCTCAGCAGGCTTTCCTGACGAGACCCCTTGTTTCTTATCTCCTGGGGGATGGGAACATTTACCCTGGGTGTTAGTCTGGGGCCCCTAGCTCCTCCTTCCTTGTGAGGCCCCTGACTTGGACTTTTAGGTTTTTGCAAATTGATTTCAATTCCCTAACATTGTAGAATTCCAACCTATCCTCCTCAAAGGCAATTTCCAGGGATGCAACAGATGATGCTTTTGATTTAGGCATGATGAAGACGCAAGTTCGAGGGGGGCATGGCTTGGCTGGAGCTGATGGCGAACGCGTGAGCAACAAGCTCCACGTCAGCCTCGCCGTTATCCTGCCTAAAACAATGCCCTGGTCCCGGCAGCGCCCTGCTGACGATACTATAGAGGCGAGGGATCCAGAGAGCAACTCGACGGACCCGAAGCCTGAGCTGATCCCCGCTGGCAGAGTGTACCGGAGGCAATATCCTGAGGGGCAGAGACAGTCCAAAATGGCGACGGTCAAGGCGTTGCTGCACAGTTAAGCAGCACCCTGTGTGAGACTGGGATTGCCCTGGGAAGCGGAATTGCAACGTCGCCGAGGCAGGCGGTCCCCTGCTGAGCTTATCGGTGTGAGTTACTTTACGTTGAGGAGACCAGCAGGCGACCGCTCTGTCGAGCTGGGAGTGAGCGGCCCACCTTGCGCTACAGAACCGGGAATCAGGAGACCCCTGCAACACGGCCGCTGGAGATCTGGGACTGCACTGCGGTGGAGCCCAGCTGGGAAGGTGGTGAGTTGGAGACCACCTGGGGGCACGAGGGCAGCCCGGGGAGAGAGCCCAGCAGAGGTGGAGTGGGCAGTTGAGCAGGAGTGCGCAGTGGCTGAGGACGCCGCCCGTGCCTGGGTGTGAGCGAGAGACTGTTGGACCCTTCCGGGGGCACACTGAGGCACTTTAATCGGGTACTGGGAGGAGGCGTCTGGCCCTACGGGGTGCGACAGAAGCACTGAGACCCGAAGAACGTATGGAGGAGGCATCGCTGCAGTGACCCCGGTAGAGAGCGAGAGCCGGCTGGGTCGAGTTTCGCCCACTGGATTGGGGCCTGTGGTGGGGGTCCAATACTTGCGATTGAGGAGCAGACATGTGAGATGGGGATGGAGATATGAGCGGCACCCCCCGGGAAAGACTCCTGAAGAGAGCCTATTGAGGACTGATCACTAGCCTGGTAGTGAACTTATCGGGCAGAAGGCGGATCGCGCCTGATTTCTCCATGTCGTGTGGGACGAACGGCCTGCCTGGAGTTGGTCCGGTGTAGAGTTCGCTGGCGGAGATTAGCCCCAGCGAGCGGAGGTGGGCCCAGACTCCCCGGGGGACGGGGGTTCCTACGTGTGGGCGGAGAGGGAGACGAATACTCCCGCGTCATTGGACTCGTGGTGAAGAGAACAGAAATGGCCATCTTTAGCGGACGTTCCAAGTGGGTGGCTGGGAGTGTGGTCCTGCTGAATCAAGGGTGTGTGGTGCTTCATCCTACTGCTGGCACGAAGAGGACGGGAGCTGAAACACTCCAGGGATGTAGTCGGGGCCAGCCATCAGTGAGAGCGAGGGGGAGTGGAGCAGCTCTCTGCCGCCATAGACAAACCCAGCGTCGCTTGGCCGGTGCCACCCAAGAACAGGATGATGATCTTGCATCCCTCACACTTTCGCCACACGATGACCAGATGCAACTACAGATCCAGCAGATACTTGAGGCAATTGCGGACACAAAAGCGACTCTCCACCAAGATATCGGCATGGTAGCAGTGGGTCTTGGATTACTACGAGATGAACATAAAAAGCTATCGGAGAAGGTCAAGAAGAACGAAACCGCCATAGCAGAAAAAGCACCGGCACAAACTAAAGTGACCCAGCATCTGAAGGCCTTGACCGAGAGAGTAAGTGTGCTTGAAGCGCAGAGGCAAGGATGCAGAAGGGCGAAAACCACCGGAACAATGTGCGGGTGGTGGGTCTAACAGAGGGGGCAGAAGAGAACGACATTGTGACTTTCCTGGAAAACTGGTTGAGAACTGTTGTGGCCTGGAGGGCCTCACAGACTTTTAGACCCTCGAGAGGGCACACAGAGCCCCGGCTAAGCTGTTGGACCCTGGACGACCACCGAGGCCTGTGGTGGCTAACCTTCTCCATTTTAGGGACAGGGATTTGCTCCTACAGAAAGCGAGAATGGGTGGGCCCTTCGGAGTGGATAACGCAAAGGTCACGCTGTTCCCAGACTACACGCTGGAGGTGCAAAGAAAACGGGCCTCCTATTTGGAAGTTAAAAAGATGCTAAGATACAAGTGCCTCCAGTACTCTCTGATGTGTCCAGCGAGACTGCGTATGATCCTGGATGGTTCTACGCATTATATTGACTCCCCTAACGAAGCATGGGACTGGCTAGAGTCCTACAGAAATGAAGCGCCAAGCGGTGGGAACCGAGGGGGCTCACAGCAGGGAAACGGGAACAGGCCGAGGGGCTCACGCAGGTGGCCCCGTAATAGAACCAAGAGGAAGCCCACAGTTTCTCAAACGGCGCAGGAAAGGGCGGAGGCACTGCAGGCAGGTTGTGTCGACAGAAGAAGCTGGCAGTACAGGGGACTCGGTGGGCAATGACTCGGACACTTTGCTGGGTAGCGAGGATCGCATGCCAGAGGTGATGCCACAGACAGTGGATGGTATAATCTGATGGGAGGGTTACGGTTAGGACGAAAAGGGGGGTTTAGTTTGTTTATTGATCATGAGGTAATGCTAATATTGGGCCGGGATGACTTCTCTGCGAGGGGGCTGATGCGCATGGAGAAGGGGGATCCAAGCCAGCCGCATTCCCCAGCTCCTCTGTAGCTGACAGGGGAATTTGTGTGTTTTGTGGTTTGGATGGGTACTAGTTCCAGAGCAGCTGTCCTGGGGAGGGGGAGTTGAGGATGTTATTTAGTTTTGGGGATTATCGGGGCCAAGCATGTCGCAAGAGCTGCTTTCAGAGTTGAATACTTCACATGGATGGGATGGGGTCCACCAATAACCTGAAGTGTTTATCATGGAATGTGCGGGGCATGCACTCTGTGGTGTCGACAAAAGTAAACATGCCTATTTGATACGGAGGGGAGTACAATTGCATTCTTACAGGAAACACACTTACAGGCACAGAAAGGAGTAGCATTGCAGCGACGATGGCGTGGTCAATTGTTCTATACCACCTATTCCGCTTTCGTTTGAGGGGTGCTGATTTGGGTGCGGGCGGGGGTACCCTTCCAGTGGATGGAAAAGCTCATAGACCCGTAAGGTCGGTATGTAGTGGTGCATGGGAAACTAGAGGGACATGTCTTTGCTCTAGGGAGCATTTATGATCTCAATATGGAGCAGCCGACCTTTCTCTCGCAGTTGTCTGGGAAACAGGCTCAGTGTTACTTGGAGGGGATTTTAACTGTATCTCAGACGTGATATTGGATCGCTCGCACCCCCGCTTCCAAATGCCCCCACACGTAGGATTGTAGAGGCTAGGCGTAACTGGCAACTGGAGGGCTCAACGCCCAGCGTGATTACTCGTTCTTTTCTGCATTGCATGACCTTCATGTGCAACTAGACGCATTAGTATGTACTCCGGACGTACATGCAGGAGTGCAAGGGAGCGAGTACCTTGCTAGGACGCTTTCAGACCATAACCCTGTCTTGATCTGGATGCAATGGTCACGGAGCCGGCCTGGATACCGACATGGCGCCTGCCCCCGGAGGAGCTAGAAGACCAGGTATTCCATGAAGCAGTGGGCGCATCTATCACGCAATATTTTGGGGACAACGAAGGGACCGCCTCCACGCCTTTGGTAGAATGGGATGCCTTTAAGGAGGTGATCTGGGACTGTAGCATTGCTGAGACGGTGGGAGTAGGTCGAGTGCTCTTGGCGAAAGTAGCAGAGGCGGAACAGCGACTGCGGGATGTAGAGAAAGATCACCCTGGGAGGCCTGACAACATCCAGACCTGCTGCATGCAAGGAAGGCAGTGGAAGGACAGGTGGAGCATTTGCGCTGCTTTGATTATAAGGATTATCTTACCCGTACCCACGTAGAGGGGAACAAGTCGGGATCTCTCCTGGCCTTGTTAGCTAACCTGTCGCGTATTGAGATGCCGATATTGGAGATCCGAGATGACCTGGGGGACGCCTGTTTTACTCAGGAGGGTATTAACGAGCTGTTCTACGACTTTTACAGGGAGTTATACAGGAGCAAGACGGCCAGTACAGGAGATGACCTATATGACTTCACGCGCAAGCTTCAGTTTCCACGTCTAGATAACGAACAGGTGGAGGTGTTGGGCGGGGATATTGAGTTGCGGGAGGTGCAGGCTGCTATTAAACATATGGCATGGAATAAGACACCGGGGACGGATGGCCTCCCGATCTAAACTTACTCTTTACAGCTGGCTCCGCACTTGGTGGAATTATATAACGAGGCGAGATGCCTGGGTCGCCTCCCGGTCTCCACGAGAGAGGCGGTTATCATCCCTCTTCTTAAGACTGGTAGATCAGCGTGGGACAGGGCAGCATATGGCCTGCTCCCCATGCTTAACACGGACTATAAGATATTAAGTACCATTTTGGAAAAGAACCAGTATGTGGCACGTAATGGTCTGCGATATGGTGGTAGCGTACACCAAACCACTGTAAGTCAAGTGCTTTCGCAAGTCTTATCCTCACCGCTGACAACCAATGTTAGAAATAGGATTTTTGGTAGGTAGGTCATGTGCCAAAGCCAGGCAGAAACCCCCACTCTAGTCAGGATAAGGGAGTTACACTCCTAAAATAACCCCTGCTCAGCCGCTTGGTAGCTTGGCACGAGCAGTCAGGCTGATCTTAGAGGCAGTGTGTGAAGCATTTGCACATAACCAAAAGTAGTACAGTGTAAGCACTACAAAAGGACACCACACCAGTTTAGAAAAATATCCAATATTTTGATATACTTAAAACAAGACCAAAACCGATAAAAATCCACAATACAGTGCTTAAAAATCTTCAGTTATCAAAACATGCTTGAAAAACTGTCCATTGATGTCGATAGCTCCTTCCGGGGCTATCACGGCATCGTGAGCAAACAAATCCAAACAGTTCTGGCTGACCGCAGCGTCGCTACGATGTCGGGAAGACCCGCAAACAGTACCTTTTAGAAATGCAGGGCGTCGGTGAGCTCTCGTTCAGCTTCCGAAAGCACGGCGTCCGCAGGTGTCGTGTCCGGAGGTCGGTGCAGGAGTCGTCGGGCCTCAAAGTCACACGCGTTGCAGATCGAATTCCTCTCGGTTGAAGTCAGGAGCACTGGCGTCGGCAGGCTTTGGGTGTTGTGGTGTGAAATGCAGCGGTGTGGTGCCCTCAGGTCGCGGTGCGATCAGCAACTCTGCGGCGGATGGCGTCGGCGGTGAGACCAGGGTCATGGTGCGAAGGGAATGCGGTGCTCGTCACCGTGCTGGCAGGTTGCGGTGCAAGTAGCAGCATCATCGTTGCTGAAGCATTATTGTCTACAGTTAGTGGCGCCGGCGTCGGTAGACCAATGCGGCGGTCCGGTATGAAGGCGGTGCGTCGTGTCGTGTCACTTTATGAGCGGTGCCCTCGAACCACGGTGCAAGCAGTGGTGTGGAGAGGCGTCGGGGATACCAAGGTGTCGTAGCGAGGCGGTGCGCAGTGCGGTGCCCGCGGGTCGCGGTGCAAGCAGCAGCACGGTTGCGGCGCCAGCAGGCGGCGTTGCATCGGTGCCCTCTGCAGTGCCTTCAGGACACGAAGCCGGCAACGGCATCATAGATGTTGTCGAGTTGCTTTTTCTTCTGTTGCAGCACAAAACACACAGTCCCCAGTACTGAGGGCAGAAGAGCTTGAAGTCTTTGCTGTTCTTGAGACTTCTTGAACAGGAGGCAAGTTCTACCTCAAGCCCTTGGAGAAACTCACAAAAGTGAAAAACCGCCTGTTGCCTTACAAAATACTTGTCCCCTCTGGCCAGTAACCCCAGTGTATATATTTTTCAAAAGTTTGATGAAATGAAACCTGGGTTACTTTCTTGATTTTGACTTTCCTTTTTTGATTTTGACTGGTAACTTCAAACTATTTGTATTCATTGTTTGTGTATTCTCAGTGTTTGTAAAATACCAAATCTGTTGGTTTTGATTTTGTGTTAGTTTGTATGTTCAACAAAACACAGTGTTGTCCAGATCTGTTGTTTGTGAATTGAAAACATGACTTCATTTGGAATTTGTTTAAAGAATTGACATTTTAAATTATGTAGACCAAGACAGTTGAGAGTTTGGTCCTAGTCTCTTTAAATAAAAAAAACAGCATTATCTAGATTTCTTGTATTTACTAGCCCATTCTAGCGGAGTGCAATGGGCCTCACCCCTTTTATTGCAGTCACTTTCTAAAAATGACATATTCACTTAATTAAAAAAAAAACTTTACTAATTTTTGTTTTATTCTGAGCTCAGGGAGTCCAGATCCAAATCAATAACTTTTCCCAATTGAAACTTACACTTGTAAGATATTATAAGGCAGGTCCAATGATAACCCATGTGAGAGAGAGCCCTTACAATAGTAAAACAACAAAATTGGCAGTATTTGACTATCAGGACATATAAAACACAGCCGAACATGTCCTACCTTTCGCACACTGCATCCTTCCCATTGGGCTACTTAGGGCCTACCTTAGGGGTGTCTTACATGTAATTAAAGGGCAGATTTGGGCCTAGCAAGTAGTTGCACTTGCCAGGTTGACAAGGCAGTTTAAAACAGCACTGACAGACACTGCAGTGGCAGCCTGAGGCATGTTGACAGGGCTACTCATGTGGGTGGCACAACCAGTGCTGCAGGCCCACTAGTAGCATTTGAAGTACAGGACCTGGGCACACACAGTTATGTTATGTTATTTTAATTTATTCTGCACTCGAATCAGCCCCCGAAGGGTTATCGGCGCGAGACCAGGACAGA
Source organism: Lissotriton helveticus (assembly GCF_964261635.1). NCBI lineage: Eukaryota > Metazoa > Chordata > Amphibia > Caudata > Salamandridae > Lissotriton > Lissotriton helveticus. Next base: position 956,455,034 of record NC_136059.1, on the reverse strand, counting down.
AAGACAGGTTAGAATTGACCTAAAATAGGTGGGTCTTATGCGCCTTCCTAAAAAGGAAATCGTTTTCATAGAGACGAAGTTGCGTGGGCAGATTATTCCAAAGATGGGGGGGCAAGAAAAAGAAAGATCTGCAGTGTGCCCTGGCCTTCCTAAACCTGGGGACTTTAAGCAGGGCTTTATCGCGGGATCTAAGAAGTCTCAATTGAGTGTAGGGCAAAAGCATAGCGCCTAGAAATGAAGGCCCTAGGGACTTACAAGTAAATCAAATATGCTAATCCTGGATAACCAATCATAATCACAATTTACACAGGGAGCAAATGCACTTTAGCACTGATTGGCAGTAGTAAAGTGCCCAGAGTACCTAAACTAGCGAAAACAAAGTCCAACATAACATCAAAAATACAGGAGGTAGAGGCAAAAATACAATAAAGCATGCCAAGGATGCCAGGTCTAACAGTTGTCCTCTCCAGCTGAAAGTAGGGAGAACTAACCAACCTCCTTGAAGTTCTCATCATTAAGGCAGAATACTCTGGACAGGCCATCGTATTGGCGTGTTCTCTACCATGGGGGTATTCCACCTTAATGTCCATCCCTTGTAGGTAAGTGAACCATCTCAACAGTTTGGGGTTTTTACCCCTCATCTGCATTACCCATCTGAGTGGCCTATGGTCTTTCCGAACCCTGAAGTGAGTCCCAACAAGTAGAGTCTTAACTTCTTCAGTGCCAAGAGCACAGCAAAAGCTTCTCTCTCTATTGCGCTCCACCTCTGTTCCCAGGGAAGTAACCACTTGCTAACAAAGGCTAGAGGTTGGTCTAGTTCCTTTTCCTTTAGCTGTGGTAGAACTGCCCCCACACCATGCTCTGAAGCGTCTGTCTGCATGACGAGTTCCTTTGAGAAGTCAGTTGCCTTAAGCACAGGTGCTGTGCACATGGCACCCTTAAGGAAATCAAAAGCGGTCTGACAAGCCTCAGTCCAGATCACCTTCCTGGGCTGCTACGTAGAAGTCAGCTCAGTCAAGGGAGCAACAATGGTTGACAAATCTGTAGTGACCGATGAGACCTAAAAAGGCTCTCACCTCGGTCTGGGTCTTGGGGGGCTCCCAAGACAGAATGGTGTCAATCATGGGTGTAGGGGTTCCACCTGGCTGCTTCCTACTTGGTGTCCCAAGTACACCACATACCCCTGCCCTATTAGTCAGTCACTGGTCTTGATAGCGAGGCCTGCCTTTTGCAGAGCCTTCAATACTTCCCAGAGGTGATGGAAGTGATCCTCTCAACTGGAACTGACCATCTCAATGTCATCCAAGTAGGTAGTGCTGAAATCCTCCAGTCCAGCCAAAGCCTTGTTGACCGACCTCTGAAAAGTGGCAGGGGCAGTCTTCAACCCAAAGGGCATCACACGGAATGAGAATTCCCCCACTGGTGTTGAAAATGCAGACCTCTCTTTGGGACCATCAGTCAAGGCAATCTTTCAATACCCAGATGTTTAGTCAAACATACTGAGGAACTTGGCAGCTCCCACCTGATCTATAAGCTCTACAGACCAGGGGCTGGGGTGCACATCAGTCTTAGTCCAGAGTGGCATGTTGGTCATACCAGCGTTTCATATCTTCCTGGCTTGCTTCCTGGTCCTCCTGTGTGAGTTTTGTGAAGCAGGCAGTCTGGTTTCTGAAGGCCAGCATGCAACTAAATGTATTCTGGGAGGAGTGGGGGCGGTCTTCCTTAGAGGCTTCTTCCCAGCCCTCTTTCACCACACTCAGAGGTGCCTATGCAGAAGCTGAAAGGGGTTAAAACTAAGTCCATTCTGCGGTACATCCCTTTAGGCAAAGAGAAGGTATGGCAAGAGAATGTCCCACTTAGGCCGCATGGAGTCGGTTAGACCCATAATCATGCCCTTAAGCATTCACTTGAATCTCTCAACCAACCTATTAGCTCCGGGGTGTTACGTAGTGGTGAACTTGTAGGTTACACAACACTCCTCGCACAGCGACTTCATATATGTACGTATGAGGTTGGCACCCTGGTCAGATACCACCTCCTTGGGGAAACCCATGTGGGAAATAAACCTCATCAATGCACAGCCCACCACAGGTGCTGCCATTGTTCTCAGCAGTATAGCCTTGGGTTACCGGGTGTCATGGTCCACCAAGAACAGGATAAACCTGTTTCCCATGGCTGTCTTGGGGTCCAGTGGCCCCACAATTTTGATGCCCACCTGCTCAAAAGAGGTGCTCACGTCAGGGAAAGGCTGGGGTGAATCCTTATATCTCCCTCCACTTCTGCCACTTACCTGGCAAGATTTCCAAGACCTGCAATGGGTATCAAGAGTGCCTGCTCATCTGTGGCCACCAGAAGTGGGTGACAAGCCATTCAACGGTCTTGTCCTGCCCCAAATGTCCTGCCAAAAGGCACATCATGAGCCAGACCCAGTAGGAAGGCTCTAAAGCGTTGGGGGTACCACCAGCATACTGGCTGACCCAGGCTTGGGTCATCTTAGCTGGCTCCCACCCTCCTCCTAGAACCCGCTCCTCCCCAAGTGCTACACTGGCCAACCCCATGTGACTGCACACCAGTGGTTGCCAGTGTACATTTGGGGTCCCCTCTCATGTGACCATCTTGACCACATGCATAACACTTGCAGGGACGCTTCTCTGTAGGCTTCCCTCTAGAGATTCAAGGTTTTTTTCTTACCTGGGGCAGGAATGTTTACCTTGGGAACAGGATTTTTTCCCCTGGGAACTAGATTGGGGCCTTTTAGAGAGCATCCTCTGTTACCCTTGTCCTTCCCCCCACTCTTCTGCTGGGGACCCTGCCCTCCCTTGGCAGATTCTCCCACATACCCCTTGTAGACCGTGGTACTCACCCAGCGGTCTGCTTCCCGAGCAAGCTTTCTGTGGTCATTAAGCTTCCTGCCAATCAAGTGCTGGTGCAGATCTGGAAAACTACTATTAGACAAGTGCTCCTATTCAATCAAGTCATAAATCCTTCTATAATCAATTACTTTGCTGCCCTTCACCCAACCTTCCAATGCTCTGCAGAAGGAAGCAACATATACCACCCAAGTCTGTGACTCAAGCTTTTTAAAAGCCCTTGACTTCCATATCTACCTCTCTGGGGTCAACCCCTACCTCCTTACCAGGACCTCTTTCATGAGATGGTACTTTCATTCTCCAATCTGAGCTCCTTGAGCTCTAACTCATGCACTCTGAACCTTTGTTTTCCATCTCCTCTGGAGAAAAACCTCTTTAAGAGACACTACTGCCTGCCATGCAGTGCACCTCCCCACCAGTCAAGTCGGTAGCCAACAGTACATCCTGCTGCAGATTTGGCTCCCTAACCTCCACCATAGGATCATCTGAATGCCCACTGGCACTGCTTGCTGCTACCCAGGCCCTCCGACCTTTTGTAGCTCTTCTTTCCTAGTTAGACCTCCAATGAAGATTTTAAAATTCTTGCAGATGGGTTTCAATTGCCGAACATTGTAGGTATCCAACCTATCCTCCTCAAAAACCACCTCCAGTGATGCCACTGAAGATCCTGCAGACCCAGGCATGATAATGTGGAAAAATCAACAAGGTTGAAGACCAACCTAAACAAGCATTGAAAATGCAATAGGTCTCGCAATAGAAAAGTTTGACCTTTTGGTGTTGCAAATGTAATTTTTTTTTGTTTATATTTTTTCAAATTATAAAAGTATTAATTTTGTTTTTTGTAAAGTGAATAAATCTACCAAATGTTACATTTATAGCATTAGTAAAGTTACATGTTTAGTTTTGTCCTTTTTTACATGTAAAAACTTTTACCATTAAAAATTAAAAACAACAGTAGGTCACTATCCTTTATTTATAACATTTTACACAAAATTGTGAGTTTGCACATCAATACATGTAAAAAAGGACCAAACTAAACATGTAACTTTACTAATGCTATAAATGTAACATTTGGTAGATTTAGAACTATTCACTTTACAAAAAACAAAATTAATACTTTTATAATTTGAAAAAATATAAACAAAAAAAAATTACATTTGCAACACCAAAAGGTCAAACTTTTCTATTGCGAGACCTATTGCATTTTCAATGCTTGTTTTTATTGAAAACACACTGTGCGAGGTCTACGTGATGATGCATTTGTTCAGTGATGAATTTCATGAGGATTCCTACCGGTTTGTGATCCAAAATGGAGTCCTAGAGGAGTGTGTTTGGGTCTGCGTAAGAGTGCAGTAGGGTAAACGGTTGTTGCCCTGCCTCTTGCGTCGTGTTATGAGGAGGCCTATCGTGGTCCTAGATGCGGTTTTTATGCTGTGAGGACGTCATGCGGTCCCACTAATGTATTGTGCATACAATCTGTGAGGGATGAGGGCACGAGGAGTACATTGGCCATGGAGGCAAAGGCGCTTTACCAACTAAGTAGGCCCGACTAACAATGTTTTTTGGAAATCTGGAACTTTAAATAAATAAAGATGTCAATACAAATGACAAGCATCCTTAAAGCTCATATTTTGAGGAGCAAAATGGGGCAGCAGCAGGGGAAACACACACACACGGTGCTCAAGAGAACAACCTAGCAGCTCAGGTCGCTGGTTTCCACAGAAGACACTTTAGACGACAAAACGTTCCTAGTCTCACAACAAGCAAAAAATAAATAAAACGAGACACGGCCTGCTGGCCGTGAAAGTGAAAGTACAGCCGGCCGGCCGTGAATAATTAGGGGAGGAGCAGCCAGGAGAGAGCAGGAGCGGAGGCGCCAAGCTGGGGAACAGATGTCTGGCGATTTGATGATGTGCACGCGCATTTTAGCTCAATGCGCTTGCGCATTGACCTAAAAGCGCACGGGCACAGCATCAAATCGCCAGTCTAGTTAAGCCCCTATAGTCTCGCTCCGCTCAATGCGCATGCGCATTGACAGGCGAGACCTAAAAACCAGTATGTGGTTGCATAATGGTCTGCACTCTAGTAGTAGTGTACACCAATCACTATGTCAAAGTACAACACGAGACCTAATCCTCACTGCTGACCACTAATGTTAGAAATGGGGGGTCTCTAGTTTGTAGTGGTTCGCACCCTGTCCAATTAGAGACCCTTGCTTCTAGTCAGAGTAAGGGGATTACACACCCAAGATAATCCCAGGTCACCCTCTTGGTATCTTGGCACGAGCAGCCACATTAATCTCAGCGGCAATATGTAAAGCATTTGTACCAAGCCACACAGTAACACAGTGAAAACACTACAAAATGGACACCACACCAGTTTAGGAAAATAGCGAATATTTATCTAATCAAAACAAGACTAAAATAATAAAAATCCAACATGCATAAATTAAGATAAAAATTATGTAAGAATCAGCTTAAAGTACAGTTCCTCGAAGTTGATAGCTCCGTCCCGGGCTATTGCAGCATTGTGAACAACAAATCCAACAGTTCAGGCCAAGTGCGAGGTCTTGGGCCAGCTACGGTACCAAGAAGACCTGCAAACAGTACCTTGGAAATGCAGGGCATTGTGGACCTTGCGATGGGATCCGAAGATGCTGCGTTGATGTCAGCTCCGGAGGTCGGTGCAGACGTCATTGGGCCCATGAAGTCCACGCGTTGCCGATCGAACTCCATGAGATCAAAGACAGGAGCGCTGACATCTGCAGTTCTGGGGCTGTGATATTGCTAGCAGTGTGTCATGAACTTCCTGAGTCAGTGACCATGGATGCGGTGTTAACAGTGGAGTCGTTTTTGGCGATAGGTGGTTTCATCAGTGAGACCAATGTGGTAGAGCGGTTGAAGTCTGTGCAACGAGACAGTAACCATGGTGCAGGCAGCAGCGTCGATGTCAGCGAGAAGCACCGTCGACGGTGAGGCCAAGGCTGCGGTATCAGTGAGGTCAGTGCTGCACTTACCCAACATGCGGTGACCACAGCATTGCTGCAGGCAGCGTCGTTGGGGATGCTTTTCATTCAAGTTACAGCCCGCAAACACCTCCACTGGCTCAGAACTGGAATCGGCTCCACATTACAGAATCAAAAATCCCTGCAGTGGAGTCCAGGTGCTGTAGGTGTAGTCTGTGATGACCCTGAGACTCAGCAGGAGGAAAGCACACACAAGCCTTTGGAGAAAGTTCACAAGCAGGATATACAGCAAAGTTCAGTCTTTTTGCTTTCCAAATCAGAAGCAGCAACTGTAGGCCAACCCGGCAAAGCAACACACAGCAAAGGGGCAGTACTCCTCCTTACAGCTCTTCAGCCCTTCTCCTTGGCAGATTCTCCTCTTGATCCAGAATTGTTCTAACAGTCTGGGGTTTTAGGTCCAATACTTATACCCCTTTTGGTCTTTGAAGTAGGCATTCTTTAAAGGATTGTCTTTGCAGTGCACACGTTCTTGTCCTGCCTGGTCCTATCTCCAGACACACTCCATGGGTGTGGAGACAGCATTTTGAGAGGCCAGGCACAGCCCTATTCAGGTGTATGTGATAACTCCTCCCACCACTCAAGCTTAGGAAGGCTCATCAACCTAGTGATGGGTAATCAGGGTATGCAGGGCACACCTCCACTCCCCTTGTGTGACTGTCTAGAATGAATGAATGAACAGAACAGGCCCTTATCAGTCTAAACCCCATGTTGATTCTACAGGCAGGAAGATGCACAGTATGGCAAAGCAAGAAAATCCCCTGTTTCTAAAAGTGCCATTTTCAAACACATAATTTAAAAGACACTTCTACTAAAAGACGTGTTTTTAAATTCTGAGCTCAGGGAGTCCAAATCCCAAATCTCTCTTTTCCCAATTGAAAGTTACACTTGTAAGATGTTACAAGTCAGCTCCAATGATAACCCATGAGGGAGATAGTCATTATAGTAGTGAAAAACGAGACTGGCAGTATTTCAGCATCAGGACATATGAAACACACCAGTACATGTCCTACCTTTCACATAAATGGCACCCTGCCCATCGGGCTACCCAGGGCCTATTTTATGGGTGCCTTACATGTAATAAAAGGTAAATGTGCTCTTGTTATATGGGTTATGTATATCATCATGGGAGTAAGGGCCACATTAATCGTGTTCTATAAACAGTGCCTCCTGTCCATATTGCATAGCTTACACAAGACACACAGTGTTATAAACGTTCAGGGAGGTGAAAAGTTAAATCTTCAATTACTCATACACAAAAAAAAATCAAGGGAAGAGGACAACATAAAACACACCATGTGCCTGCATCGCATGGTTAATATAAATTATGTGCATATATTGTGACCGCCAAGTGTCTGCACAGCAAAGTCTGCAACGTGGCTTAACCCCTATGCGTGTGTGCACATGTCTTTACAAGCATGTATCCCCATAAATTATTGTTTAGATGACAAAAGTTAATGCAAATTGTATGCATTTAAGGAAACCACCAAACGCCTGCGTCTGTGCAACGTGGCACAGCCCATTGTTTGCATACCCATATCTTTACAAGTACACCACCCCACCAAATAAAATGTAAACGACAAAAGAAGTGAAAAAATATTTTTGGGGGTGACTTGCACATACCTGTGTTCAGGAAAGTGTCTGCCCTCAAATTGTTTGTCCTTGGTTTTTATACCCATCCGCCTCTTCCTCCTTCTAGGGAGATTACACCCCTATGGGTAGTAATACACGTCTGCCCGCCAATTTGAGGGAAGTATAGTTATGTGATTACAAATTAAAGCAAACAAAACAAGAATCTCTCATTTTAAGTGTTTGACCCACGCCCGCCATCTTAATAATGTGCAGCTGATGCTGCAAAATGGCCAATAAACATCAATATTTGAAGCAGCCATGAAGCAGAAAGCGCAGGAGACACCTCGTCTTCAAAAATGTAATTAATGCATAAGTATTCAAACGCCAGCATGAAAAACTATGGCTTGTATTTATTCCATTAAAGTAGACAAAATATACAACACACACAGGCATTCTTGTGTGTGTGGCCTTTATATACTTTTACAGAAATCCAACCCATAGAGGTAACCAAGAAAGACATAATCCAAACATGGGCAAATATATAGAAAATTGATTCGCCACATATGTGCTAACTAAAAGTAACACTGTGCCAAATATACGTATTTGTAGTGTAGGTATAAATGAACAGAAAACAGATCAAACTAAACTTGTGAGAGACCGTAGCTAAATTTAACGTGAGAGAGCATGGGGGCCTCAGAGTGGTTTGAATAGACAGCTGTTGGAGGTGTCAGAGAGGTCTATAGAGAGCCTCTAGTCAGGGCTGGAATAGATTTGTGAAGGAGGGGGAAAACACTCTGTGAAGGAGGGGGATCACTGAACTGTGCAGCAACTTGTTCAGTGATAGAAATGGATGGCTAGGTACATTTGAGATAGTGCGGGGGAGATTTTAAATTGATTATAATATCTATGTGGTAGATACATATGGATATATACTTTTTCTCCAACACACACGTCCATAAACCGCCATCTTGGGAGAATGCGAAATGCGTCTTATAAATATTAACAATCAATATAAGTAAATACCCCAAAACAAACTGTAATTCCTTAGTCGTCAGCATAAAGATACAAAGCTTGTGTTGCACAAAACATTACCACCACTAAGACAATGGTTATCAGCTAGCATTTGAGATAGGGCAATAAGTACATCCATGCAAAGTTGCCCAAGCACTGTAAACTAGCCGACAGAAGCACAGTTCACATCAAAAACACCATGAGTAGTTTTTCACTTTTATTTTATATTGGCCAAACACAGTGTAATGGCAACCCCAAAAATTATAAATGTCTGACAGGAGGTAATCAAAGTTCTAACTTATGCTATATTCAGCAACACATTCCAAAAATCTGTATCCAAATAGAAAAATGTTTGACCAAGGAGACATAATCACCATGGCAAGTCATTTGCAGACTGCTTGATGCAAAACAAACAGTGCCGCCACTCATAGTACGAGCCCGGTTGAGGTCAATCTATACGCTAGCTTCCGAAAAGCTCATGAAAAATTGCCTCTCAATAATCATAATGATCAATAAGATAGGAGGCCATACATGTCCTTCAGAAGATCTGCAAATGAATACTTAAACACCAAGTTCCTTGAAGACTGTAGAACACTAGTACAGAGTGATGTAATACACAGAAAATCTAGTGGCATTAAAACCAGTAGGCCTCATGATAGATTGGGTTAGCAAAAGAGGATAGCTAACTTTAAAGAAGACCCGAGGCAGGAATAATTAAAGTGCTTCCATAAACTTTGTTCTTCAAAACCCCTCACTTTAAGCCTTGATATAGTCTAGTTAATGTTCTGTTCAAACAAGGTGTCCTCACTGCAGTTTCTTCTAATTCTGATCATTTTTCCATTTGATATCGCTCGCTTAGTTCAAGGTGGAAGTACACTTTCATGGTGTAATATGCTATTGACCGCTGTATCTTTTCTAATCATGGTACTATGAAGCTTTTTGCCAGATACATACAGTTCAATGTTTAAAAACTGTATTTGTGCCTGGGACATATTCAGGGTAAACTTCACATTGTATGGATTCGGTTAAGATTATCAAAATAGGACTTAATCTCTCCCTCTGTTCCAGTCCATTTAATGATGATGCTGTCAGTGTACCTTCTCCAGTAGTGGATCTCATTCATCCCCTCTTCGGTCTCTGAAGCCCAAGCATGGATATTCTCAAACCATCCCATGAGCAGTTTGGCATACGATGGGGCAAATATTGATCCCATTGCCATCCCATGGAACTGTTGGAACCAATCTTTGTTCTATAGGATATGGTATATGGCAGAAGCCTCTAAAAAGTCAGTGCTGCTTTGCATTTGGGCTTACTTGACACTTCAGTTGGTGTATGGCTGCTACTTTCCTTTCCTTGCATTCTGGTACTCTGCGCTGCCATATTGGGAGGTGCCTGGCTCCTGTTTTTATCCTGTGCTGAACACCTAGCTTTTGATACGTTTATGCTTTCTTTGTTTAATCACTTTTACTTTGGTTAGTTTTCATTTACCAGTACATCCTGCCGACAGGGGAGCCTGTCGGACAGGATAGGGGTTGCGAAACCCCAGTTTTGACTTTTAATTTGCCCGCCTTGTTTTTATCTGCCACTTGAGGCTCTTCCTCGTAGTTGGCCAAGCCCCCTACATACAGTGCCATGCCAAAGGCAAGCCCGTCTGCCCCCAGGCAGTGCCCAGCGCCAGGAACCTCATTGCTACACTGCCACAGACCTGTTGGTACTGGCTTCCTCTAGTAAAATCATTCACTGTTCGACACTCCAATTAGAGGAGATGGATAGGGGTTTCAAGTGTACAAATTGCAACTTTGTGCCTCCACTGCCCGGCATTAACACTGGGTCTTTCTCTGACAGACAGCCTTATGCTTTCTTTTAGTCCTGGATGTTCTGTAGACGTGGGAGGCAAAACAAACTTAACTGCGTGCTATTTAATTCCAGGTCCTTAGTTAAACATACCCTGAACTTTGCCCAGCGCTTGGATGAATACAAACCTGATTTAGCCTTTTTCACAGGGACCTGGGTGGACCAGGCTTCAGCCCCTGATCTTAATATAGTAGTACCAAATGGTCTATCTGTAGGATGGATAGAGACAGGAAACGTGGGGCGGCCTAGCCATTCTGCATCAGAAAGCAGTTGAAGCCAAGTTTACCACAGCCCACTCCTGGGAGGGAAAGCAAACATGTTTAACTTAAAATTTGCTAACCAAACTACTTTTAATGTGATATTAATTTATCGTCCCCCAGGCCCCAGACAGCCCTTTCCTTCTAACTTACATCTTATGCTTGAATCCTGTATGGAATCACAGAACCTCACAGTTCTCTGTGATTTTTAAAATTTTCTTGAAGGCGGACTACAACCTGGACACATCAAAGCTGCTAGACAGCTGGAGGAGCTTTGGTCTGGCTCAACAAGTTGACAAGCCCACCCACAAGGCAGGCCATACCGTAGATGGGATTTTCACTAATGTCCTCGACTAGAATTTGAGAAATCCTTACCCCTGATGTGGTCTGACCAATGCAGTGTTCTTTAAACTAACGAGTATTTGGCAGAGAGCCGTTCAAAGCACTGATCAGAACCTTTCGTCCTTGGTGCATGGTCACTAAAGGAGAATTAGAAGCTAACCTAAGCAACAACAGTCCTTGCTGATTCCTGACATAAAGGTAGCCTCTAACAATTTCTCAAGTTGGATAGATCCCGCTCTTATCCAGCTGGCACCCGAAAAACAGATTCTTGCCTACTGGAAAAAACATCCGCCCCATGGTATACCCTGAATTAAAGCGTCTTCACCAGAAATGTCGGGCTGCGGAACGCCTCTGGAGAAGGGATTATGATCCTGTAGCTACAGTTAGCTACTCAAACATCTGCAAAGAGTATTATATGCTGATAAACACGACGAAAAGTAATTTTTTCCACTAAAATCGCATCCTTAAAAAATTCATCATCTGAACTATTTAAAACCATCACAGCTCTCACCAATTTTAAATCCGTACCCCTCTACAGTATGGATCAAAACAGTTGTGACAATATGGGCGACTTTTTTCAAAATAAGATACAAGGCATTTACGATGAAACCGTACCAATATCCTTGACCAATAACTCGTGTGGCCCTGATCCCGCCTCTAACATGACAACCTCAGCGGCCCTTAAACTGTTTCAGAGATTGCCAGCGACAAAGCAGGCCTAGGCATCTGCTCTGCTTTCGATGGAGAACCTTATACTAGCACAAAGTCGGGATCACCAGTAGACCCTTTCCCACCATACATTTGACACCTTTTGCCTAACATAATAGCCACCTATCTCACTAAGCTTCTGAATCAAGTCTTAGAGACTGGAACCTTCCCATCAGCCTGGAAATTAGCATTGGTTTTTACCAATAATAAAAAAATGCAATCTCAACCCTGGCGATACAAAAACCTATCGGCCGATCTCCCGATTGACTTGCCCCACCAAAGTCCTGGAGAAGGCGATACACAAGTTCTCTGGATATAAAGGATTTATTAAATCAGGACCAACATCATTTTAGGTCCCAGCATTCCACTGAGTCCGCCTTAGTGGAGGCATCTGAAGAAATCCGCAAAACTGTGGACAAGTGGGGAAGATCGGCCCAAATCCTTCTTGATCTCTCAGCCGCGTTTGATACCATTAATCGCAAGGAACTTATCAAGTGGCTTGAGAGAATCAGGATTGATGGTGCCACCCTAGCCCTCCTCAGTTCCTTTTTAACCAACATATTTCAAAGAGTGGAATGGAATGGCTTCAATTTGAAGCTTTTTTTCCTGCCGTGTGGTGTTCCACAGGGGTCATCCTTTTCCCCAACATTGTTCAATATCCATATCACCCCCATGCTAGAGCTCATCCAGTCTTGCGGTCTATCGGTGGTATCCTATGCCGGCGACACTCAAATCATTTGTCACCATTCCTGAAGAGGTCGATCTGATGGGTTCTTCCCAAAATTCCTGTCTAATCCAAGTGTCGCTCTGGATGTGAGCAAACTTCCTAAAACTGAACGTTGACAAAATGGAAGTGTTTCTTTTTAGCGGGAACCTTAATTTTGGAACTCTACTTGGTGGGCAGCAGAACTCGTCCTCTACCTACACCGGTCCCAAAGGTAAAATATCTTGCCGTGATCTTTGACGACTAGCTCAGTTTCAGAGAGCAGATTAATCACACCACTTCCACCTGCTATTTTATCATCTGATTATTAGAAAAAGTATCTCCATTCATCCCTCTTGAGCTACATAATTCGGTTGGGTTTGCACTCATTCTTACTAGGATCGACCACTGTAATGCCCTTTACTTGGACACTACGAAATGTGCACAGAATAAATTACAATCTTTGCAGACTGGCGCCACAAGGCTTCTCCGGAAGGTTCCCAAATACTGATCAGTTACCAAAGATGTATCGGCCCTTCATTGGTTACCCGTAGCAGACAGGATTACATTTACAGCCCTATGTCTCATTCATAACACCCTGAATGGAAAGGGATCACATTACAATTAGACCAACTTTCATTGGTACTGTCCACAACAAGCTCTTTGGTCCACCTCTGCCTACTTATTAAAAATTCCTAAGATAAAGAAAAACAGATGGGGAGGCAAGAGCTTACGCTACCTCGGCTGCAACCTTTTGAACTCCCTGCCACTGGCCTTAAGATCTCAGAATATTCTTCCATGCTTTAGGAAACAGCTCAAACCCTGTTTTCTTCATCCTTCTCCACATAAAGACCAGTGGCCCTTTGGAAGTTTCCCAGTATCAGCGCTAAGAAACCATGGTAATTGTATGCACATTAAAAGTTTTACTTACTTTACTAGAACAAAAATATTGGTAAGTAAGAAATCCACCATTCCCAACAACATGCAATTATGCTCCATGTAGTTTGTCCAGCAAGTTGACAAGAAGTAGTTCACAGTTAGACAACCAAAATCCCTTTTGATACAAGTATAAAGGGACTGCACGTCCAAAGTGACCAGCCACACAGATTGCTCTCAAACCAGGTCCTCAAATTTGTTCCTACAAACGAGGGAAGGTTGATAACCAAAGGTTTGAGAAGAGTCTACAAAGTGAGACAAATGTTCCATTAAGGATCCGATTCCAGAGACGATATGATGGCACAGGGGAAATTGAGCATTTTTGTGAACCTTTGGCAGTAGGTAGACACAGGAATCTCAGATTCTCGATTTTCTAAAAGCAATACTCAGAATCTGACAGAAGGCCCACTTCTTTGAAATGTGCCAACTTGCTGTTAAATATTACATTGACCAATGTATTTGGATTCTGTTGTAATTTGTTATAACAGACAACATCATTTAGTTGCCTATAAAGTCCCTGTTCATAGTCCACATGGTTCATCACAACTACATTCCCCCTTGTCTGAATCATGAATAATGAGTGAGTTGTCATCTCTTAGACTAGATAAGGCGGCTATCTCTTGCTTCGTTAGATTATTATTGGAATGTACATATGGTCATCTGGTGAGTTATGTCCTTATTGCATGTAGATCCTCAGAGACACTTTTTGTGAATACATCAATGCTACTGAGATGTGCACCCTGTGGAGTGAATGTGATAGCGGTTTAAGTCCACTGTCACATGTTAGATCTTGTACAATTTCAAGGTCATTTTGCCAGTTCATCTAAGGCAGTATCACTGTTGGAGTCTATAGACAGGAGCTTAGAGATGTCTTTCAATTGTGAGACAGTTAAATCAGATAATTCAGTTACACACACAGGTGTTGGTCGTTTAAAATCAGGCAAAGGGAAATGGCATTTGTTGGACCCGGCCTCGTGGCGTGGTCCTACCCCTCCCGCATGGCGGGCCCCGGACGACATCGGCCCTCCATCCAGCCCGGGTCGGCCTCGGGCACACCTCTGCACGCCCTCCAAACCACCAGATCCGCCACCCGGCGGCCCACAACCACTGACACGGCACACTCGGGCCGCCCCAGCATTACCGGTCCGGTGCCCACCCCGGACCCTCATTCCAGGCCCGACGCCATCTTGGGCCCATCACGTCACAGACACGTGGTCCCGGACCAGCCGCGGCCACGGCCCCAGCGAGCCCGCCATCGAGGCACCAAGAACCCTCCGGGTGGTAGAGTGGCCACTCAACCAGAGACAAGGAGAGGGGAGTTTCGATGGCTCTCCAACCGTCCCCGGATGCCTGGTTTCGATCGGCCTCCGGCCTCCCTGAGCGCTGGCCCCACCCCCTGCTGGGTGTCTGGACACCATCATCCCGGCCCCTCTGACCCCCAGACGAGAGGGTCCGGACATCAAAGGACTCCACACCTATATCTGGGCCAGCCCCGGAGTAGGACGGCAGTTGTATCCCGGAGTCGAGAAGCCCTGCTGACGCTGTCGCGGCTGACCCTGAGACGAACTCCCCTTGCTGCTCTACCTGGAACCTGCTGGCGCTGCCGCGGTCCATCTTCGCTGTAACCACCTTGGAGCCTGCTGGCGCTGCCGCAGTCCATCTTCGCTGTAACCACCTTGGAGCCTGCTGGCGCTGCCGCGGTCCATCTTCGCTGTAACCACCTTGGAGCCTGCTGGCGCTGCCGCGGTCCATCTTTGCTGTAACCATCTTGGAGCCTGCTGGCGCTGCCGCGGTCCACACTCGCTGAACCATCTCGGAACCTGCTGGCGCTGCCGCGGTCCACACTCGCTGAACAATCTCGGAACCTGCTGGCGCTGCCGCGGTCCACACTCGCTGAACCATCTTGGAGCCTGCTGGCGCTGCCGCGGCCCAACCTTCCGGAACCCCCCAGCTCGAGGATTGAGAGCTGTGCATAGAGTCTCCTTGCAACCGACCATCTATAAGACTGTCCCGCTACCTTGCCCCTTGCCACGAGACTTTCCAGATCTCGGGATCTGCTGTATATATTGAAACGATACTTATTGCCCGATAAAGATTGAAAACTCTATCTACGTGTGGTGTGTATTTGTAGTGGTGTGGTTACTCTGCTGTACGATTCTAGGAGAGGGCCCTCCCGTCGGAGGCCTCTCGACATCGCTCAGTCCCTTCTCTGAAGGAGGGGTAGACCTAGGGGTGGTCAGTCAGACACCTTCTGCCTCCCCCGGGTTCACCTTTCTAACAGCATTTAAATGTACATTCTGCACAAATTTGAACAAATCAATGGTTACGTCAGGAAATACACCACTGTATATTGGACAGCAGCCCAGAAACATATTCAAAAGAGACAATTCATGTTCAGTTTGGGCGTGATTGGACAAACTGATCGCTAGATTGTTGGCATTAACAGAAGGTAAAGTTACATGTTGATTATACATTCTCAGTTATTTGTTCATTTTCTTTTACTGGTTCCTTGTATGTACTCCTTTTTTTGTTTTCTCCTCCTCCACCTCCTTGTTTTGCGGTAAACCTTTGTTGTTTGTTCCATATCCGATATCTCAGGACTTCCCCAAAATAGTAGAGGAGCAAGTAGGTTGTACGATCTTACTGCTCATACCACTCGCTCAATAGAAGACAAATCAGAATTACTGGCCACACTTAAAAGGCTTCCAAGATCTGACATTTTTCGTATGGTTGCTTTTGGAACTGAAACGTTATTAAACTTGTTAGCAAAAGCGAATATTCTCTCATTACTGTAATCTCAATCGTCCCTAGCAATTTTGCTTAACTTTCTGTCTCTAACTGTCTTCTGATGTTGTATATGTTCTTTTAAAATAACATAATTTGTATCTGTTGCTTCCTTCAGGTTTCTTCCCTTAATTTCTTCATCTAAAAATATGATTTCTGCTCTATGCTTTGATGACTTTCTTTCAGTGTTTTGAATTACAATCTTCATAATAGTGAATGAAGAATTGTGAAGACTGACTTTCATTCCTGTAAGTGGTCCGGGTCAAGATCATCCAAATTGGGGAATGTTAAATCATGTGTTACTTTTTTTCCATCCAAATACTTCTTTAGACAGACCCATACCACCATTGTGATAGCTAATTTATTTTCAGTCTCGCTAGATTAATGAATTTGGCCCTAATACCCTTCTTACTAGTACCACCCACCAATGTTATTCTATAGTTACCAGTTTCTACACCAAAGAGCTCTTTTGCCAACTCTTCTCTATCGTCATCAAAACACACCATTGGAATGCCGATTACAGGCAGGTGTTCTGGTAATGTCTTAAGAAATATGTAAAAGAACAGAAGGTAGCTTAGGACCATTATATTGCACCACCTGTGAGTCCCACAAAATATATTTACTTGCTGCCCACCTCTATAGGTTAGCTACCAAATAACCCAACATAAGGGTAATTTTTGTATATTAGAGAGGCAGTATACAAAGTAAAGTGTTGACCTGACATCTTTGGTGTGTTTCTTCCCTGTCTTTTTTGCTTCTGCCCTCCTGTTTTTGACTGTGTGCTGCATTTATTTTTTGCTGGTTTTAGAACTCTGGGCACTTTACCACTGCTGGCCAGTGCTAAAGTGCAAGTGCTCCCTGCCCTGTATAAATCATATCTGTAATTGGTTATCCATAATTGGTATATTTGGTTTACTGGTAAGTCCCTAGTAAACTGCACTATGTGTGCAGAGGGCCTGTAAACCAAATGCTACTACTGGGCCTGCTGCACTGATTGTGCCACCCACATGAATAGCCCTGCAACCATGTATCAGGCCTGCCAGTGTATGTGATTGCAGTTTTAAGCTGCCATGTCGACCTGTCAAGTGCACCCACTTGCCAGCCCCAAACCTTCCCTTTTACTACATGTAAGGCACCCCCAAGGTAGGCCCAAGGTAGCCGGAGGGCAGGGTGCAATATATGTAAAAGGTATGACATGTACTGGTGTGTTTGACATGTCTTGATAGTGAAATACTTCTCATTTTGTTTTTCACTTTTGCAAGGACTATCTCTCCCATAGGGTATCATTGGAGCTGACTTGTAACCTCTTACAAGTGGATCTTCCAGTTAGGAAGAGATTTAAATTTGGAGTTTGGGGTCCCTAAACTCATAATTTAAAAATACATATTTTAGTATAGTTGTTTTTTAAATTGCGTGCTTGAAAATGCCACTTTTAGAAAGTACCTAACTCCTTTAGTATTTCCAGCTTTAATCTCTTTATAGCATCTGACAACGTATGTCCCTGATACGAATAAATTCAAGCAAATTATACCAAAGAACTGGCATTTGTTAGAAAACTTGGAATGTCCTCTTCCGAAGCCTTTGTTTGCTATGAAGAAAAATCAGTGGTACAAAAGGGGGTGGTGATGGACGGAGTATCTGAACCAATCAAACACTCACACCCGGTCAACAGATCGGGGTTTAATCCATCACCGTTCTTTGGCCCACTCTGCCACCCCAGTTCAGACATGGCCATATGCAAATCAGTCTGACCCTGTGCCTCATGGGAACAGTCCTGCTCGAACTGCCAAGCCATGCCTTCCCTGAACCGGAAACAAGCTTCCGAGGACCGGTTTCTGGCATTCCAGCCGTCTTCAGCCCGGCTTGCTTGAATCCAGTAGCAAAGTGAGCAAGGGACTCACGTCTGAGCATACCCTGCCAACTTATGGCGAACAAAGTGGTACAAAAGGGAGTGGTGATGGACGAAGCATCTGAACTAATCAAACACTCACACCCAGTCAACAGATCTGGGTTTAATCATTCACCGTTCTTTAGCCCACTCTGCCACCCCAGTTCAGACATGGCCATATGCAAATCAGTCTGACCCTGTGCCTCATGGGAACAGTCCTGCCTAAACTGCCTAGACCAGAAACCGGTCCTCGGAAGCTTGTTCCGGTCCAGGGAAGGCATGGCTTGGCACCACCCTTTTTTGTACCACTTTGTTCGCCATAAGTTGGCAGGGTATGCTCAGACGTGAGTCCCTTGCTCACTTTGCCACTGGATTCAAGCAAGCCGGGTTGAAGAAGGCTGAAATGCCAGAAACCGGTCCTCGGAAGCTTGTTCCGGTCCAGGGAAGGCATGGCTTGGCAGTTCGGGCTGGACTCCCATGAGGGACAGGGTCAGACTGATTTGCATATGGCCATGTCTGAACTGGGGTGGCAGAGTGGGCTAAAGAACGGTGATGGATTAAACCCAGATCTGTTGACTGGGTGTGAGTGTTTGATTGGTTCAGATGCTCCGTGCATCACCACCCTTTTTTGTACCACTATTAAGAAAAATCAGAGCATTGGCCAGCAACTTGTAAGGGCAGATATTTTCCCCACACAATCTAAAGGTAATCTTCGATCGCAATGGCAACTCATATCTGTCACAGGTCACCATAAATGTGGAAATTGTTCCGTATGCGAGTTTACAATAGAAGGATCGGAATTTGTACATAATTCTATCAGATGGCGTCATTCAGAATTCTCAAACTGTAAGACCAAAAACGTGGTTTATGCTGTTCCTTGTCTGAAGTTATACGTAGGCAAGACAAATCAGCAGATTAACCAACGCATTACACAACATCGATCAAGAATAAAAAAGAAAGTATTGACAGCACCAATGGTTGAACACTTTATTGAAAAATCCCATAGTGAAAAGGACTTAAAGTGAACAGTGTTGTTTGCGCTGAATACAACAAAACGATTAATAGATATTGACACAGCCTTAATTCAGAAGGAGGCTTACCTTATTTTAAAATACAATAGTGCAGTCATAGGCCTAAACATAATGACAGAATTGTCTAGAACATAACATTCCACCCTGTAAACCACAAGTCCCATAATGCACCTGTTGTGGAGACATAGTATTCTCCCCCAGCGAGTATTGCCATTGGTTGATAGGGTTTAACTACATTTCCCATGAGGCCAAGCGCAGTTTGACGCGCATATGTTCTGACGAGAAATGCCCCCACTCTAGCTACTTGCCGGTCAAATGATGGCGGAATGATTCATTCAAGTTTGTTAGAAGTAAGTCTTGTAAATTCAAGCATCACCCGTTCATGTTGTAGACAGCGGTCTGTTTTAATTCAATTTGGTAACTGACATAACTCTTTTAGGATTTCGGGACGCGTTCGAATTGAGACCCGCGAGGTGCGCGACACTTCCGTGCTTGTAAAGGTACACGTTCATTATGTTTTCTAAAGTCATAATTGACAGTTGAGACGCAACGCGAGCTGCCATAAGTATTCACTGGCTCTCTGCGTTTGGTATTATTACAGCGAAATATGAAACGACTTACAACTTTCATTCAATCACCAGACCGCGTTGTCCTGAATTAAAAGCAAACATAGACGCGCAACTTTGTTTCCATGATGAAAGCATACTAGCAATTGCAACCAAGTCTCATCAGATAACAGTTTGTCCAGTAAGTGCTCCGAACCTGTTGGAATGCAGGAGAGATGTTTTTTTAAGTCACGTAGATTAGTCACACGTTTTCCTTAGACCCGTTTTTTGCATCATTTATTTTGCAGATTTTCGAGAAATACTCAAGAATAAGAAGCCCTGATGATAGGCACAGTACTTGGCGCCTATGCTTGGGAACGTGTGGCATTCAGCTAAAACACGGAGGAACTGTCAAAATTATACTTTTTGCGGTTGAGGTAATTGTACTGAAAAATGAACTCCCCTCCTATATGCAGAAAGTTGTTCCCTGTGTTGGGCATTGTTTTGATTTTTGACCTAATAGAAAGTCAGAAGCCTTACTGTGTGTTTAATGAACATGGTGTAAAAAAAACAATGTTTTCTTTATGAATTGTTGTATTGTTCAATGTTTTGTCTAAGAATGTAATTTTATGAATTGTTTCATGTATTATTTGTTTATGATTATTGAAATTTATGTGGATCCTCTTTTTCTACTTTTCAAAATTTCGCCCAAAAAATATGAGAAATCTTAAACAAAACGGTTTAATAAATAACCTAAATCAAACATTAAAAGTTTTTATTTGATAGATGCTTTAAGAAGATATTAAAGCTGAAAATATCAAAGGAGTCCCCTTTGTCTTTGATAAGTATTACGGGCCTACCTGACTCTTGTCCAACGGGCCAAACCCCTTAAGCGGTTTCACTTTTAGAAAGTAGGCATTTTCTTGCTTTACCAATCTGTGCCTCTGTGTGCCCGTGGAATCCATGTCTGAGGGAGGGTGACAGTTGGGCTGTTTTTGCATTCACTCTAGACAGTCACACAAACGGAGCTGAGATGTGCCCTGCATAACCTGATGGTCCATCACCAAGTAGATGGGTCTTCCTGAGCTAGAGTGGTGGGAGGAGGTGTCACTGACACCTGAATAGGGCTGTGCCTGCCTACATACAAAGCTGTCTCCACCCCATGTAGTGTGTTTGGAGCCAGGTCAGGGAAAGGCAGGGTCTTGTGCAATACAAAGAGTTTCCTTTGAAGTTTGCCTACATCAAAGGCAGAAACTGGTATAAGTTCTGGAGTTGTGACTCATAACTTGAGAATACTTCTGGACTAAGAGGGCAGACCAAGAAGAAGAGATGGAGAAGCTTTCAGGAGGAACTGCCACTTTGCTGTGTTGGCCTGCTGCTTGCTTGCTGTTTGGGCAGTAAAAAGACTGGACTTTGCTTTCTACATCCTGCTTGCCAAGGTTCCCTCAAGGGCTTGTGTGTGCTTGCCTCCTATTAAGAAATCTCAGGGCCATCAAAGCCTTGAACCGTAGCCCCTGAACTCCTCTGCTGGGAGTTCTGACCTGCCAAGTTGTGCCAATTCCAATTCTGGGCCCATTAGTGGTGGTTTTCCTGCAAAGAACCAAGAAAATCCATCGACTGTCAGCGTCTGTTTTTCCAAAGCAGCACTGCTGTGCGGATGAAAAACCATGTTTCGCCGGTTTGCAGCCGAAGAATCGATGCTGTGCCTGCCGTGCGACTAAAAGATCGAGCCCGAGTCCCGAGCACCATGTCATTGATGTCTGTGGTGTATGCTCCAAGTCTGACATAGGCCCCGCTGTGCGGCTGAAGAAATCAACTCAGCACGTCTGAATCTTTGACGCATTGTCCCTGTGCGCCACATTCTTCATTGACTTGCCCCACAGTAAGGAATCGAAGCAGCGTGTCCTTACGCATCACCTACCCTGACAGTAAGGAACCGACGCATCACCTCCCTGCACTGCAGTAAGGGACCAATGCATCACCTCCCCTGTCAGTAAGAAACCGACGCATCACCTCCCCTGGGCGTAAGGAACCAACATATCACTTTGCTTTTCTGGTGCCTCACCTCCCCTGTACCTGTTTTCGTCTTCGTGCTAAAAGTGACGCATCCATAGTTTCCAATGAACTGAACTATTTGTAACTTTTAAAAGTGATTCCTTTACTTGTGTATGTTTGATTTTTGTTGTTTTGGTCTTGTTTTATTCAGATAAATATTGGTTATTTTTCTAAACTGGTGTGGTGTCCTTTTGTAGTGTTAACACTGTGTTACTGTGTGCTTGTGCAAATGCTTTACACATTCCTTCTGAGATAAGCCTGACTGCTCATGCCAAGCTACCAAGGGGGCGAGCAGGGGTTATTTTAGCTATTTAATCCCTTTACCCTGGATAGAATAAGGGTCCCTGCTTTGACAGGCTGCAAACCACTGCCAACTAGAGACCTCCATTTCTAACATTGTCAGTCAGCGGTGAGTATAGGACTTGTGTTTGTACTTTACATACAGTGATTGGTGTACACTACTACCAGAGCACAGACCACTACGCAACCACATATTATTTTTGATTTTTCTCTCCTTTTATAACTCCTAAGCTTTTAGTCTATAAATCCTGTCTCAGTCTTCTGAGCCAGCAGTTGGAACTGCAGTCAGTGTTTAAGCGAGAGAGGTTGAGATCCTACACTGTGCCTCAGCTCAAAACATTCAGAAAGAAGCTCAAATTCCCTACCCTGGGCCTCAATAAGAAGGAGGCGCTCCAAAAGGCGCTGAGGGCTTAGGTGGAGAAGGGAAAGGCTGGTGATCACACAAAGGAGAGAGATGATGCTGTGGATGAAGAGGTGGAGAGCCAGCGCGAAGATTTTGAGAACCAGGATCCGCTGGTAGGAAGACACCTGCCAGGGCAAGCAGCAGTGTCTATCCCAGAGGTCTGCCCCCAGGGGAGCTGGAGGACAGGCAGGAGCTCAGGAGGTATCAATTTGAGCTGGAGAGGCTTAGAGTGGAGCATGAATGGGAGGTCCAGAAGCTAAAATTGGCAGTAGAGGAGAGAAAAAGGATTCTAGCTCACGAGGTGAGCTTAAAGGAGTTGGGCTTGAAAACCAAGTCCACCACAGATGATGGCAGCGCTTCATCCATGCAAGGATGGAGAGAGTGGTGCATTGGCCAAAGCATGTAGGGAAAGAGTATACCAACAGAGATGGCATCCAGAGATGGATTCAGGGCTATGAGGCAGCTCTTAACATGAATTGGTTCCCTGAGAGAAACTGGGGGGCAGGAATATGGAATCACTTCACCGTAGAGGGGAGGGATACATCACTGGCCCTAGGGGACGCCCATGCACTCACTTACCCAGAGATGAAGGCAGCCCTCCTTACCCAGTATGGTCTTGCCTCTGAGAAGTACAGGGATCAGTTTAGACAAAGTAAGAAGCTTGATTCCCAGACATGGCTTGAGTGTGTGGATTCTTTTTTCAGAGCACTGGATGGTTGAGTGAAGGGCAGTGAGGTAACAGATTACCAGGCGCTGTATACTTTGATTGTTTGGGAGCACTTGTCTGTGTTTTCCAGAGCTGCACCAGCACTTGATGGACAGCAAGCTGATTGAGCCCAGGAAGGTTGCTCAGGAGACAGACCACTGGATGAGTACCAGGGACCACAGGAAGGTGTATGCAGGAGATTCCGTCAAAGGTGGGCAGGGTCCCCAGCAGCAGAAGGCAGGAGACAAGTGTAAACAGAAGCAGTTCTCAAAAGGTCCCCAATCTAGTTCCCAGGGTAAGGATTCCCGCCCCTCAGGAGATAAGAAGCCATGGTTTTCTGCACGCAAACCTGCATAGGCAAACATACTCCCAGTGCATGTATACAGCCACACACACTATGCAGTACTGTACTCTTCATGTACTGTACCACTCTTAGGTACACAACATCAGCACATGTATTACCATGCACGCACTGCACAACACTGTATCCTTCATGTTCTTTACCATTCATAGCACAGATACATCCAGCACATGCATTCCCAATGCACACACTGCGCATTACTGTATTATCACTATATTGTGCTTTCCCAGGTACACACACACACACCCAGTACAGGTACCCACTTCTGCACAGCACTACACACCAAACCGATGTAGGCAAAGCAGCGGAAGGTTAAAAACTGAGCGAGCCTTTAGGCCTCACTCCATTTATACAGGTTAAAAAGGTCCTGTTCACTCCTGCTGATTACTACGTGGTATGCTGCCACCACCATGCTTGTGCTGCTTAACTCCTGGTGAACAAAGAAAACACAAGGAGATGATGGACGGAGCACTGAAACTTTTCAGACACTCACCCCCAGTCAGAGATCTGGGTTGAATCCATCATCGTTCTTTAGCTCACTTCGCCACCTCAGTAATGACCCAGCTATATGCAAATCAGTCTTGACCCTGTGCCTCATGGGAACAGTCCAGCCTGAACTGCCGAGCCAGGTCTTCCCTGAACTGGAAACAAGCATCCTGGGACCGGTTTCTGGGCAACACCCTTCATCAGCCAGGCTAGCTTGAATCCAGTGGCAAAGTGAGCAAGTGACCAACGTCTGGGCATACCCTGCCAACATAGGGCGATCAAAGCAAACACAAGGAGATGATGGACTGAGTGCTGAAACTTTTCAGACACTCACCCTAGTCACAAATCTGGGTTGAATCCATCATCGTTCTTTAGATCACTTCACCACCTCAGTTCAGACCCAGCTATATGCAAATCAGTCTTGACCCTGTGCCTCATGGGATCAGTCCAGCCCAAACTGCCAAGCCAGATCTTCCCTGAACCAGAAAGAAGCATCCTGGGACCGGCATACGGCAGCATATGGTTAACTCTGAGATTGGTAGTATCTTGATTTGGATCATGCACCTGTAATCAGTGACCTAGACATTTTTACTAGTGGATCTAAGATACCCCCTTGAAGTTCTATAATTCTTTACTTTCATATTCATTTTTCTTTGCCCCCCTATAATGTGTTCATGGATGAATACTTCCACATTAATGGGATGCATTTCATTCTGTTTGGGATGCATTTAAAGCAGCCTTAAGGGGGGTCATTATCAGCTATACCCATCCCAAAAAAAGTCTGCACAACAAATATTGTCTTCTATTCCCACAAATATATAATCCCCTGAACATAAATATTATACTCACAAAAACTAGTAAGGAACACCTCGAATTCTTGATCTCAGCTAAAATGGAGTTTATTAAATACACAACTGAAGAAGCATGTGGTACACTTCTCAAAGTGAATGCTAGATATTATGGTGGTAATAATAGAACTGGATCTCTTCTTGCTCGATACTTGCAACACAGAAGAGAAAAAACTACTATTAAATCTATTACGGATATTAATGATGCTAAACACTTCAGAGACACAGATATTGTGTCATGTTTTGCTTCTTATTATAATATAAGGACCAGGGCTGGACTGGGACCAGCAACCAGCCCTGGCAGATTACTCCTCAACCCGCCCTGGGAGCAGGAGGAGGCGGTGCTAGTGAAAAGCACCGCTCTGCCTTTGTTATTGGGGGCCGATATTGCACCACTGCTGCAAAACTGGCACCCAGTGACAAAACCGCCCCCCCTCCAGCCCACCGGGGAAACGCCCGGTGCCCGCTAAGGCCAGTCCAGCCCTGATAAGGACCTAAAAACTCCTGACACATTCCATCAGTAGAATCTCTTAACATTTATTTTTCCAATCTCCAACCCAAGATTTTGTTGCAGATCGATCGCTCATCTTTAGATCAACCTCTTCAACTTCCAAAACTCTTTACAGTTTTACAGGCCATCCCCAAGGGTAAGGCGCCAGGCCCAAATGGCTTTACAGTTGAATTTTATCTTTAGTTTGCTTAATTTCTTTTCCCCAAACTCTTTTTATTACTTAATCATTTCATAATGTTTATTTCTGCTTCCAGTTCTTTTACAGAGGCTATCATATGTCACATCCCCAAAAAGTATCGGAATCTGACTGAATGTAAAAACTACAGACCCATTTCTTTAAATAATGTAGATTGTAAACTTTATGCCAAAGTTCTATGTCTACGGCTACTCCCTTAGATATCTGATCTAATAGATGTACGTCAATCTGGATTTATTCCTAACAGGAATATAGCAGACAACTGTTCTACTTTTTTATACATCATTAGCAAAAGTTCACAGCTTAAGGATCACTTTGCGACTTTATCATTAAACGCGGAAAAGGCCTTCGATAGGGTTAACTGGTCTTTCCTTTCGAAGACCATGGAATG
The DNA here is from genome assembly GCF_964261635.1 of Lissotriton helveticus. Taxonomy (NCBI): domain Eukaryota; kingdom Metazoa; phylum Chordata; class Amphibia; order Caudata; family Salamandridae; genus Lissotriton; species Lissotriton helveticus. The sequence continues at coordinate 956,429,254 of NC_136059.1, read as the reverse complement.
GAGTAGACTTGGTCCTAACCTTTGGCATCTCATTTCCATACTTTAGTCTGCACCACGTTCCTCTGTTGTAACAAATGGTATTCAACCTCCTTTCTTTCCTCTTATTAGGTGGTACTAGTCAGGGTTGCTCTCCTCTAATATTCGTTCTAGCTCTAGAACCTTTTCTTCACCAATTAAAAACGTCTGAGTAATGTACGGGTTTTAAAATTAACAACACACATCAAATTTATAGCTTACGCTGATGATATTCTGTTATTTATGTCACACCCAGATCGATTTCTTCCTGCTTTTTTTCATGCGCTTCATTTATACTCTGCTGTTTCAGGTTAAAAGCTTGATATAGATAAAACTGAAGTTTTACCACTTAATGCTCACTGTACTTGGTCAGCCTTCACAAATGCGGGCCTATCTTGGAATTCTTCTTCTAAGATTAGGTATTTAGGAGTCCGGAATTGTAATACGCGCAAGGACACATTGAAGACTAATACAGATGTGTTATCTGCAAAACTTTTAGATCTCACCCAGAATTGGTCTCTGTTATATCTTTCTTGGTGGGGTCGCTTGGACACCTTCAAGATTATGCTTCTCCCTATTATTAACTATTTTCTTATGATGCTTCCTACTAAGATACCCAAAATATTTTTTTGTTTAATAAATAAGATTATCTCCAAATTCTTATGGCATGGTAAACTGCCTCAAATTTCTCTCTCCAAATTTAAATTCTTTAAATCCTTAGGTGGAGTCAATTTCCCTGATTTCTTAAGCTATCACAAGGCTTTTGGTATTAAGCAAATACAACCCTTCATATCTACACCGTCTGACGTTCCTCACAGGGTTTGGTTCTCCTTGGAAAAAGCATTTATCTCTTCCTTTTCTCACTAACACATTATTTATATGTCCAATCCCCCACATTTTTGGTTACCTAGCACAGTCTCTCATTTAACTAATATACTGAAACTATTTTGTATCTTACACCTCACCCCAGTTAATCAATTCCTTAACATTCCTATTTGGCATAACAGCTCACTTAAGAAACAAGCCAGGACCCTATGGTCGAAGACTTGGATGAACAAAGGAATACTTCTTATTTCACAATCATATCATTCTTTCTCCCTTATCCCGTTCTCTACTCTCTCATCAACCTACACTCTCCCTTCTCGCATGCTACCTCAGTATCAAGTACTTTCTACTTTAGTGCAAGATGCCTTTAATGAGAGTATCTCTCCTATCACCACAAATCCCACTTCCTCTCCACATCTGATTATATCTTCCAGTCACCCTAGAGCAGCTTGTATATGTAAACTTCTGAGAACATCCGATCCAACTAGGGTCAGAACATCTATTGAGATGCAGTGGGAATAGGACCTTGGTGTTGTATGGGCAATTTTTTCTATGGGATAGAATATGGAATAAGATACATTCCACTGCATGTAAAGCTAGCCTTACACAGACCTTATTTTTCTTTTATAACAGACTTTTTTACACCCGCGCTAATCTTTTAAAACTTAAACTCATACAACATGACATTTGTTGGCATTCTAAAATTTAGCAGGGTACTGATTTTCATATGTTTTTTCCTGTCCAACTTTGTCAACTTTTTGGCCCTCAATATGGTTTCTCATTGCAGCTATAACTCAGATTTCCGTACCTATGTCATTTGATTTATTTTTTTGGGTAGCTTGCACGAAATATGGAGGTCACAGAAACTGCTTGGGAAATTGGTTGATCTCTTGCTTTCTATAGCAATTTCTGTTATTACCTCTAATTCGAAATCTTCAGACAACATTACTCTTCTAAGGTGGTGGAACTCAGTATGTTATCATCATAGACTTGATAGTTATAAACCTGATTCAATATGAAAATCTTGTTTAAGCACTATCTGCTTTGGATGCCACTTAGTAATTATCTGTCTCACACAGATAAGAAAATTGACTTTTCTCCTACCTCCTGAATATCAACTGTACCATCTGTTTTACTCATTATGGTATTTATTTATACATCTACCTATTTTCTTTTTCTTACATATGCTGTAACTATGACTTTTTCTTCCTTTTTTTTCTCAGGCTACCACTTGTTTGTCTACTTTTATTCCCCTTTTGCTTTTTTCTCTTCCTTTCTTTATATTTCTCTCTCTTCTTCTTTCCCTCTTATTCAAAATTAGTGCCTCAGTATTGCATTGATATATTTGCTTAGCTCATTTATATTTCTGATATGCATTTGCAAGTATAATGTTGGTTATCTTGAAAAAAGGTAAACCCGCCACAATTCCTGGGTCATATAGACCTATTGCTTTAATGAATGCTGACGTGAAGCTCTACTCGAAAATTTTGGCCACAAGGTTGTCCACCGTCATAGGAAAATTAGTCACCCCAGTTCAACATGGATTCATCCCGGGGAAAGGGACTACAGTACATGTTAGGACAGTGTTCACCTGTTTTGATGCCATGGAGGTTTCTGGCGGCCCTGTCGCGGCTTTATTTTTAGACGCCGAGAAGGCTTTCGACAGGGTCGCTTGGGAATACCTGTGGGAGCTAATGAGAACTTTTGGGTTTGGCGACAATTTTATCAAAGCAATCCAAGTTCTTTATAGGGATCCAACGGCTAGAATTAAAATCAATCGGGAGTTAACAGCGGCGGTGCAGATTAGAAGAGGAACAAGGCAGGGCTGTCCTAGTACTCCTCTTTTATTTGCACTGTATATGGATCCGTATCTACGCAATCTTGATCTCAATCCCAGTATTCCCCCCATATGTATAAATGAGACGGCAGTCAAAGTTCTGGCATACGCAGACGATGTCGCGATAATTACTCCTGATCCTGTAATGGCAATAGGCGTGATAGAACAAGAGGCCCTAAATTTTGGCAATATTTCTGGCTATAAGCTTAATAGTGCCAAAACACAGATTATTAAAAATATAGCAGCTCAATGCAATGATCCACGGGTGACTTCGTCAGCGGTATACCTTGGGGTTGAAATTTCTTCTAATTTAGGGACAGTAGTTGAACGTAACATCTCGCCCTTATTGAGGAAAGTTAGCTCGGACTTATTGAGGATAAATAATCTTAGGCTTACGTTAGTGGGACGCGCTAACATTATCAAAATGCTCATACTTCCCAAATTTCTTTACTTTTTTCGTACAATCCCTCTTGTGTTTGAGTCAATTTGGTTTAATAAGCTGGAGTCGACTCTTAACAAATTTATTTGGTCGTATGGGAAGACAAGACGGGCATACAAGTTTATGGCTTTGCCAAGGGATAGGGGAGGTTGGGGGGGTTCCTGATTTTAGGTTCTATTATTGGGCATCGGTATTGCAATATATTCAAGGCTTAATTGGTGCAAATGAAGGGGATTTGGAAGTCAAAGCTGTTTCAACTATGATTTATTCAATTGTTTTGGGTGTAGATACAGTAAATGCTTTTTTAAAATGTACGGATTCATCATACTACAAACGTACGCGTTTCAAGACAGTTGCCGCAGCTTATAATGTATGGTCTGCTGTTGCAAAAAATTGTGGTTTAGGGAGATTTAATAGGTATACCAGATTGTATAGGAATAAGTCCCTACCCCCTTTAATTTTTTCTGATGCCATTATGGCAGATTGGGACAGAAAAGGCATTAGGAAAATAGGAGATATGCTAGACCTAGACAGAAATATACTTTTATTTTCAGATCTGCTGGCTAAATTTAATTTAGCAAGATATAGTTTTTTTAAGTATCTGCAGATCAGGAGTTTTTTTTCGAAGAAAAAAGGAGGGGCAGGCGGATTTAAGACAAGTAACATTATGGAGGCAATAGAGCAAAGTGGGGTGTGCTCCATTCGATATTTCTACGCCCAGCTGGCTGAATCGAAGAAGGACGACACTGACAGATTTGGTAATAAATGGGCTGGAAAATTAGGGATATCGTGTGAGGCTTTCCAGAAGTCCTTGGAGATGGGTTGCTCAGCCTTTTATTCTGCCCCTTTACAATCGCAACATTTCAAAACGCTGTTTCAACTTTACCATACGCCAGATCGCATAGCACAGTGGGGTGCAACTACAGGGATTTCCTGCTGGCGCTGTAATGCTGTGGCTGCAGATAGTATCCATATTTTTGCGCTCTGTCCCAAACTAAGGCCTTTATTAAAGGGTATTGAGGATTTTATGGCCCATACACTTGCTTTAAACGTGACTCTAACACCAACAGTAATTATGCTAGGAGTTAGGGGCTGCGAAGGCGTCCATAGCGAATTTATATTTGTAGCGATGGCGGTTCTCAGGCTGTTGATTGCTAGAGTCTGGCTGGACCCCCTTCCCCCGGGACTACAGCAGTGGATTGCCTTATTATTGGGGACGTTTAACCTTGAAAAGGGTTATTTGGGAAAAAAGGTAAAAGGATAAAAAGGTGGGGAAGGAAAATTTGGGAACCGGTACATCGATGGAAGGAAAGGTCAAATGCAAATGTAGTCTGATGTATTATTAATTGGATCATTGGTCTTCTTTTTTCTCTATTTCTTTTTTTCCCTTTTTGTGCCGAATGTTATGTTTAGTACTAAATTGTTTTTCTTGATAGTAACCTTGGCTTATTATTGGTATTAAGTTTATTTGTATTCTGTGTTATGTGTGTGCCAGTAAAATCCTTTGTTTTACAACAATAAAAATATTTAAAAAAATAAATAAATAAATAAATAATGTTGATTATCTGTTTGATGTTACAATTTCTTGTCTCTTTTTTCCGCAGTGTTAACTTTCATATTTTTGTTTTTGGCACAATAAGTAAAAAAAAAAAAGAATAATAAGACTTTTGCTAAAGTCTTTGCACAGAGGCTGCAACCCCTGATTCAAATACTGCTATTGCCAGCAAAATATGGCTTTATACCCAGAGAATGACAGCATTTAATCTCTATACGCTGATGGCTGTACTGCATGGATTAGACACTGACATCTTAGCTGTAGCTATTTTGATGGAAAATACGAAAGTGTTTGGCACACTAGAGTGGACAAATATGCAAGACGTCTTGAGGTGTATGGGGTTAGGAAATAGTTTCTTGGGCTGATCACCCTACCTTACACAAACCCATCTGCTCATGTGAGGGGAAATGGAGTCCAATCCACTGCGTTCCCTAATGGCAGGTGCACGCGTCATCTGTGTCAACTAGTGACCCTTATATTTACTTTGTCCATTGAACCTCTGGCCTGCCGGCTGCGTGATTACCACTCACATAGAAGGATTTACATCAGATCAGAATCCATGCTAATTTTGCTGTATACATATGACATCATATCGTATATCCAGGACCCAGCAACAAACGTAACCGCTATAATTAGGGACATAGGGGCTCATTCTGATGGCAGGAGGTGTCAATCCTCCCGCCATCACAATGAGATTTACCCACAGCCAAATTAAGATTGCGGTGGGTATCGGGCAGATGCAAAGTCTAACCGCTGCTTTCCCGCCTGTGGCAAATGCACCGATTGCCTGGCGGGCGGAAAAGGGCCACTAATATTGTGACGTTGCCTAGCAGGCACCGTCATGGAAATGCTGGTGGGGATTGGGTTTGGGGGCCCGTTGCGGGCCCCCTTTGTGTGAGGGGAGGGTGTAGGTGCACTTTGGTGGGTACCCATGGTACCCCCTACATTTCCATGCACAAGGTGGCAGGCACCGCATGGTGCCTGCCATGTTGTGCATGGAATGCACATCATGGCATTTGCGACAACATTGCGAACGGTGTTGCAGCCAGCAGCACCGTCTGCAATGTTGAAAGGCCAGGATGCGCCCGCCATACTGGCGGGCGCATCCTAATTGGGCTGGTGGGACCGCCGCACTTCTGGCGGGCGGTCCCAGCACCACTATGATGGAGGGCGGAATGATGTCCGCCCGCCATCATAATGAGCCCCTTAATTTGCTTTGTTGGGTACTCGGGGTTACAAATTAAGTGGGATAAGTCTGAGATGTTTCCGTTGACTAGTGAAGCAGTACCAAGGGATGGCGAGTTGTGTGGAGTCCTGAGGGAGTGAAATATCTTGAAGTTTTTGTTACCAGAGACATAGTGGAGTTGATGAGGAGAAACATTGGGATGACACTAGAAGACTAAATGTCACGGTTTGAACTCTGAATAAAGCTTTTGTTTTCTGTACCGAGTCACGTACCGTTAATCAAAATGGTAGTCCTGTCGAAAATTGAATTTGTTCATTATTAACCCATATACATTCTAGTTATGCCAACAACTCCTGCAGCTGTACACATGAGTAGTTTGTGGCAGTACGCAATCTTGCATTAAATATTAGTGACTGAACATTTGTTAAGACAGAAAGAACTTTTATCTAGGCCAAACTCGCTCCTGATTGTACTAAGCAACAAGCATTTACAATGCAATGGTTTTGCCTTTGTTAAAGTTAGAGCTATTGGCATTGCTCTTGACATTATATTTATTTATGTTTTTTTAACATAAATAAATGGCATTGCCATTTACAATGCCACTAGCTTTATCTCTCGCAAATGACACACACAAACACACACAGAGCCCCCCCACACACACACCCATACAGAGCCCCCCCACACACACCCACACAGCCCCCCACACACACAGCCACACAAAGCTTCCCACACACACAGCCACACAAAGCTTCCCACACACACAGCTACACAGAGCCCTCCACACACACCCACACAGCACAAGCAGGCAACAGGGGCACACGGAGGCACAAGCAGTGGGTGCATCGGTGGAGCTGAGTGGTGGGTGCATCGGTGGAGCTGTGTCGGTGGAGCTGTGTGGTGGGTGCATCGGTGGAGCTGTGTGGTGGGTGCATCGGTGGAGCTGTGTGGTGGGTGCATCGGTGGAACTGTGTCGGTGGAGCTGTGTGGTGGGTGCATCGGTGGAGCTGGGTGGTGGGTGCATCGGTGGAGCTGTGTCGGTGGAGCTGTGTGGTGGCTGCATCGGTGGAGCTGTGTGGTGGGTGCATCGGTGGAGCTGGGTGGTGGGAGCATCGGTGGAGCTGTGTCGGTGGAGCTGTGTGGTGGCTGCATCGGTGGAGCTGTGTGGTGGTTGCATCGGTGAAGCTGTGTGGTGGTTGCATCGGTGGAGCTGTGTCGGTGGAGCTGTGTGGTGGCTGCATCGGTGGAGCTGGGTGGTGGGTGCATCGGTGGAGCTGTGTGGTGGGTGCATCGGTGGAGCTCTGTGGTGGGTGCATCTGTAGGGCTGTGTGGTGGGTGCCTCGGTGGAGCTGTGTGGTGGGTGCCTCAGTGGAGCTGTGTGGTGGGTGCATCGGTGGTGCTGTGTCGGTGGAGCTGTGTGGTGGGTGCATCAGTGGAGCTGTGTGGTGGGTGCATCTGTGGAGCTGTGTGGTGGGGGCATTGTAGAGCTGTGTGGTGGGGGCATGGTAGAGCTGTGTGGTGGGTGCCTCGGTGGAGCTGTGTGGTGGGTGCCTCGGTGGAGCTGTGTGGTGGGTGCCTCGGTGGAGCTGTGTCGGTGGAGCTGTGTGGTGGGTGCATCGGTGGAGCTGGGTGGTGGGTGCATCGGTGGAGCTGTGTCGGTGGAGCTGTGTGGTGGCTGCATCGGTGGAGCTGTGTGGTGGCTGCATCGGTGGAGCTGTGTGGTGGCTGCATCGGTGGAGCTGTGCGGTGGGTGCATCGGTGGAGCTGTGCGGTGGGTGCATCGGTGGAGCTGTGTGATGGCTGTGGAGTGAAAACTGGAATGTTGCTTCTCTTGTGAACTGGCTTTAATTTCCATCTTTGTTCTACGTGTTACAACTTGAGGCATATTTAAATCAGTTGTGCTAATGTCCGATCCCGGAAACTGCATTGTGCACACTTCTAATTTCAGGGCCTCAAGTAGCAGTCACTGTGTTTTATTTGGGAACAACTCGTCTCTGGTGGTTGTTCTCTAGGAAGATAATGCAGAGGTGCGAATGGAGATGTCTGGAGTGAATGGGACGAAGGGCTGTTTTTTTTTTCTTCTTCAATTTGCATCACGGGACCTGTGTATTAATGTCAACCTTTTTGTTGCCTCGCGAATGAGGTTGATTTCATCACATACATTCAATGAGGACTAAACCTCTTTAGGAAGGTGTTGCAGGTTTGCAAAAATGGTGTTTGACACAGGACTCTATTTTCACCCCAATATATCAGCAGTTATGCTAATTTTTAGTTAATCAACCCCAATGTTAAACAAAATAAGCACCAATTTGCCAGAAGACTCAGCCTGACACTTGACTTCTGTCTTTGAGGTACAGCAAATGTGGGAAGATGGATACAGAATCTAAAAGAACCTTTATTTATTGATTGCACTTATGCGATCCACCAAAATTCGGCTCACAACCGACCAATGGGTCGCCACCCACAGATTGCCAAACACTGGTCTAATCCTCAATCCTGCTGCAATGCCAATAAAATTATACAAGACATACTTTGCTCCAAGTCTGCCCGTATCTTAGAGATGACTCTAATGCTATCATGTTGTGCCACGTTATGTAGCGCACTCAACGAGGCCAGGCTTTATAGCCAGCAGTGGTCTGTCTTCTGAGACTTGTAGGTTTATTATTTTTTTTTTTAGGTCTCGCTTATCAACACCTTCAGCTGACTGGTGTAAAAAACCTGCTGTGAATTATATAACAGTCGGCTTAGCCACTCACTCATGATCGGATGGCTTTATCGTCCATCTCCCTTTCGTGCTTCTGATTCCCAAGGCTTTCCTCACTAGTCATATGTTTGTCCTGCAAATAAGCATTTCAGAGTCACAGGGTTTAGATTGGATGGAAGGTATCCTTCCACTGCCGACATCAGACTGAAGTGCATATCAGGAACTATTGTGCTTCCCTACTGCCCCTAGTTCCCCAGCCCTTCGCTTTAATAAACCTTTTCAGTCCTCCCAATCCCTTTATTTATTAGAACCCCCTTTACCTGTGGCCAATTGCACCAGCACCCTCGAGCTTTGAGTGCTACCTCCTGCACCATCAGTAGCAGACATATTAAAATGGCACAGATGGTCGCTTTGGATCAGCCAATCTGTGGTGGACATTTTTGAGTTTCTTAAAGCATAAGAAAATTAATTCAAAGATAACCATCAAGGATGCGCTCGCCATCGCGGATCCATCTGGGAGAGAGAAAAAACCATTGGCAAAGTCCAACAGATTTCACAAGCAAGACCTACGGGCTTTGTCAATGCCTGTTGACAGAAATATAGGCTTTGAAGTCAAGACATGTTAAATGATGTTGATTTATAAACCAGTTCTGAGTGTAACATACTTGACTTGGGACCACTTAGCAGAGTTGTAACTAACTGCTCCCCTACCCAACATATGTCAGAGGCAAGTTATACATCGGTAGTCTTAAATGTAATAAATACAAAGTTTGATAATGGCAATATCATACTGGAAAATGTGGACTAAATAACAATACGGATTACTAAATTAAAACACCAAAGCTTTTATTGGCAGTTTATTTCCTTGAAGTTTGTCCACATCTGATTTACTTCCTTACAAGCACTTTAAATGAACTCACCTACAAACGGTCTGGAGAAGGTCTTTAACAATAGTGCTCTCAAGGATGCAGCGTTTCTATAGGTTCAAAGGGACACAGTTACTGACAACTGAGTGAAGTAAAGACGACGGCAAGCGTTTCAACATTGACTTCATTCTGGTTGCCAATGACAAGGAAAATTTTCAAGGCCTGCCTCTGCATAATGTGATCAGGTCCTGACAACGTTTTCCATACAACTCACCATTCATAGAACGGACACACAGAGACATAAGACCAGAGGATGAGTGTAACCCGCAAAACACTTGTAAAGTGTTGTCGTGGAAATGAATGAAAGTAATTGGGCGACCAAAATAAAATAAAATACAAAGTATGTCATTGATAATGTTCTTTTGATGCGGGTTCTACCGGAATAGAAATTCTTAAGGATTTGTTGAGAGCAAGAGCACGAGGAATCTTCACAGACGGAATGTCCATTCTAAACATGCAAAGGGTGCTTCCATTAACTCCAGCACATGCTTTGCAAAACTTTAAAGCAGAAGCTCCAACTCGCAAGCATAGAGTTTCACTTTTACCTCTGCCCCTCCTTGCTCAATGACAATCAACGCTCTCTAAAGTCAGCCTGCTTAAACCGAAGTACGGGCGCCGGGGTCAGGTCTGCGGGAGGACATGACGAGCGACGAGTGAAGGTAGGAGACAGGGGGAGAGAGGTTGGGGCAGGAAGGCAGGGGAAGAGAGGAGGAAAAAAAAAAAAAAAACAAATCGACTCACCTGCACCTTGCGACGGCGGCACTTCTCCGGTCTCCCTCTTCGGCATGGGAGACCGGCAACGTCGACAATCTCTCTGGCACTTCTCCGGTCTCCCTCTTCGGCATGGGAGACCGGCAACGTCCTCCGCATCTCCCGGGGTTCCCTCCAGGCCACGGGAGCCCCGCGGGCGCCGCCATACTTCTTGCCGTCTTCCTTCTTCCCCTGGGCTGCGGGGGGCGGGCACTTCCGGCCGGCCGCGCTAGGATTGGCCGGCCGGCCAGTCACGGGGCGGGAAACGGGGGAGGAGAGACGCAGAAGTGCCGGCAATGCCGGACCAGACTCGGGGGCGTTCCCGGCGTCGCGTGACGTCGGCAAAAGCCAAAGAATGTCAGGAACGCCCCCGTGTCTGGTCCGGCATTGACGGACAGGCCCCTCATCCAATGGCTAGGCTCCATTTACGGAGCCAGCCAATGAATGACGAGGGCCGACCCAAAGCACACTACAGTTCTCATCAGGTTTTCGCCTGCGCGAAAAAGATGCGCAGAGCGCATCTTTTTGGCGAGGCAAAACCTAAAAAGGGAACCATTCGACGTGGCAGATCTGATATACCGTACTCAATTCTGTTGAGTATAAATAACAACCCCTTACTCTTACCACTTGTAGAGCAGGCTTTGTGGGTCTTCTCAAAAGGATGGGTATTGTGGTACTAGGGACCTGTTTCCAGGGGGTACCTTTCTTAGTCTGCTGGAGGTCAGGGATAAAAGAGGTGGCACTGCACCAACAGCGTTATTGTACCACCGCGTGTGGCAGGAGGTGCTCTTGGTGTTTCCAGACTTTAGACTTCAAGCACGACAGGAGTCATCAATTTGCATACGGTATCTTTATTTGTTTGTGGTACAGCATGTGGTCCCACGTCCTGTCTCGTCCCCCAGTCCTGTCGGTCTGCCCCTTGTCCGTCCCCATACCGGATCTGGTGTCCGGTTTCTTGCCCCCTCCCACCAGTCATTGTCCAGGGTCCTAGTGCCCTGTGTCCCGGTCACGACAGGGGTATTGAATAAAATGATATTGAGAGGTGAAGTGGGTAAGACTATATTCTTCATGCATGAAGAGATAACTCAGGCGTAACACTGGATTATGCGGCCAAACAGGCATGGGAAATCGAGTTAAGTTAACCCATATCTGACAAATGTTAGAAATATTGGTGTGAGCAGATCAAAGATATGCTATTTAAAAATAGACACAATTTGAAACATTTTAAGATGTTACATCATTTACACCACACACCAGAGTGCATTGCAGGATCACTCCAGAAAGTATGGTTTAATACAAAACATGTAACTCTATAAATGCGGCCTTTTACATACTGCCTGAGGGCATCTGAAGAGCGGGACATAGACTATTCTTTATTGCTTCATTATTGGCTAAAAGGCGGGTGGTAATGCATTGGATGGCCTCCAAGGCTCCCAAGGCGGGAGCCGGGCTGAAAGATATGACGTACTGCAGTGCGAGGATGGAAGACTGTTGTGAAATAGTACACCCAAAAGCATGGCCAAGAGACTTGTGGGGACCTTATAGAATATGTATGCGAAACAGAAAAACAGAGTTATCTAATGAGGATGGGTAATGATGCAGACAACAGGGGACTGCGTGAGGGGTTCAATGCGGATTGGAAATGTGACACAACGAATTACTACTATATGGAAAACGATTAAATGTACTTGTGCCAAGTGTTTAAATATGTTGTGTCGCCTGTGTTTTTTTTAATGTATGTCTAAAATTACAAATAATTTTTTTTAAATCTGTCTACCTCAGCTATGTCTACCCCGATCTCTTAAATCCCCCCTCTTAAACCTTTCACTAGCTCTTTCTCATGATATCACCTCTTTCTACCATACTATGTGCCTATCTGTCCACATCCTCCTACTTCCTCAACTATGACTACTACACTTATGTCCCTGCACGGTAACGTTATTTCCCTCACACTTCCACATATCTCTCGTCCATCAACTTCATCTATTTCAACCACAGTTGTCTCTCTATACCTCATTTCTCCACCTGACTTTACCTGATCTCTGACTAACTCCCACTCATCCTTCACACTAACTGATCACTCTCTACCTCATTTCTGCCTTTACCTCAATTCCTCCCACTACCTGATCTCTTTCTATCCCACCATAACCTCTTGCAACTTAACCTTGCAATCTACCTCGCCATTTATGTGCTACCTTGCCTCTCTCTGTTTTTGCTCCTGTTCCCAATACTTTACCCCAAACTACCATACTCCTTTTTCTCTACCTTTCTTTCACTACCTTTAACTCTTTTCTCTGAGTACCTCCTCTCTACCTCTCATCAATCTCTGTGCATCTTTCTCTGTGCTAACACACCATTCCTACCTCACTTCTCTCTCTTTTCACCTTCGTGTCCTCCTCTCTCTCCTCACCACAGAACTTTCCCTCTTTACCAACATAGTCTCTCTCTGTGCCTCACCCCTGTTGCTCTACTTCTCTCTCTGTACACCTGCACTTTTCCTGTTCTTCAAAATGCTCCCTTCCTTTCACTCTGTCTCACTAATCTGCCTGAACTGTCTATCTATAACTCTTCTAATTTCGCCTCTCTCTCTGCCTCACTGCCCACTCTACCTTCTATCTCTCTACACTTTTGTTGCTACCTCACTTATATACAGGTATAACTATAACTCTCCCTGTATCACCTCACGTTCTAACCCAACTCTTGCTTCCTCACCCCTCGGTGCACCCCAACACTCTGTCTATATTTCCTCTTCGTATCTCTAGCACTCCCCACCTCACTCTAAAACAGATTGCTATCTCTCGATCTCTTTTCCTCTATCTACCACATACTAAATATCAGTGCATCATCTCTACAGTACCCTTCCTACAATGGAAGGAAAAGGCTGGTTAGACACCGAATTCCACGTAAAATATTGCTCCAAACATATCTAGACCCAAGAGTAAATCAATTGTCAGTGTTTCTTCAAGCTTTCTTATGGTACTACTTGATTGGCAGATGGATACCAGGCAGCTTGAGCTTTTCACTGTTTTTACGGGCTCATTTGACTAAAAATGTAACACATAATTCAGTGTTCTTTGGTATCACAAGAACCTCAATTAGCTGAAAATGGGTGTTAAGTTCAAAGCTGATCTAAACAGGGGGTGGCAAAATAAGTATTGCCCCAGGCTACAAAAATGCGTAAGAGGGTACTGAATATCCTATCCAGACAGCTTTTAGTGTCGATCACAAGACTAAATTCTCATCAAGAACATATGCAGATGCAGATGCAAGGATGAGCTGAGGAGAGCTATGGTAGATAAACTTCACAAGTAACAACACTGTATTACCAGAGCAGTCGGAATTAAGGGGCCACTCATATTTAGGCCCTTGGTGGTATTTCTTTTAGGCATATCAGGGCACTTCAACATGAGATATTGACAAGCATAGATTGAACTGGGGGGCGGAGAAGGCTGCAGAACGTAGGGCCAGTGGGCCTACCTCAATAAACCAAGATCACATGTTTTAACTGTGTACAACCTCTATGCCCTAAATTATGCTCTAGGTTGCTTTTCCACTCTAAAACAAAAGTTTCACTTGGAACTAGTGAATCCCAGTTAAGCCACATTGTTATTCTTCAATCGGGAAGCTATTTATATTTTTGGAGCCTTTGAGTACGGTGTTTATTGTTGATGAGAACTTTTAGAAAGAGGGGACACTAGATTCTTACACACCGGTTTTTTGGTGCAGTAACTCTCTTTTTCTAAGTGGCCTCGATGGCTAGAATTTAAACCGGACATGTTGCTCTAAATCCATGGAAGGAAGAAATTGTTATACAGGGTTTTAATTAGCGCCCAGCGCCCTCCATTATTTGCAATCGCAAGTGAAAGCAAATAAAGCCTCCGAAGCATGTGGAAAATGTGGTCCTACAGTGCAGAGGTAATGAGAATATACATTGAAGCCGAGCATTTTGGACTCTTTACATCTCCTGCATGAGCAATTCATGGGATTGTTTCAGCTCCCAGCTACAGCCGCTCCGCTATGCTGTTTGTAACCTATAAATGCACAGGAAATTGTGTTTATAGCTTGAGGGCTCGGAAAGGGCTTCACCTCCTTTGCATTCATTAAGGTTGTATATACCATGTGTCCCAAGTTTTTTCCTATTCCTGTGCTTGGCCTTGTTCTAATGAAAGTGCAAAGAAATGTGTTAAGTCATATTGTTTCAATATTTAAATTGTACACGTTTTTATATAGCTTCCCGGACCGATTGAAAATAATATCCTTAGGTGGTTCAACGCATAAGCTTCGGGAGACTTAAGAGCCTTGTTCACAAAAAGTGCAGACATTGTTGCATAAAGACGAAGGGCCTCATTACAGTGCCGGTCGGTAATTTTAGGATGGAGGGTGTGGGCGGGACACACACAGGCACACACACCCTGAAAGCCCTGCATTCAAATGTGCACACACACACATAAACATATCCATTCACAACACTCATTACCAAATATTCATACATAAACACATGCACGCACCAAACAATAAAAAAAACACACACACTTACCTGAAACTCTGCCTGGGACTTCTGCCTTCACTTATTGGCTGACCTAAGATCAGCCAATGAGGGAAGGAAGCAGTCCCAATGTCATCACAGAGTGGGATGGGATCAGTTTAAACTGCTGACCCACCCACTCTGTGATGAAGTGTCACTGATTGACACTCGACTGTAGTGACCACTGACGTAGGGCACTAGGACCCTGTGGGTCACAGGGCAGTGACCAGGGCACTGGACATGACTTCCTGTGGACGGGCAGGAAGTGGTCAGTAGATAGGAGGACGAGGACGAGGACAGACGTGCCGAGACACGCAGAAAATACCTGTTGAATAAAGAAGCGTTGCAACCTCCATGTGGTGTCCTGTGTGGTTCCTGACGATCGTGCATTCAACTACACGACATCTAGCGACGAAGGTAAAGAACGTCTACACCACGCGATTGCGGAAGCACAAGATCGAGAAAGCGCCACGGAGACGCAAGGAGCTACACGGGAGCCCACCCCGATCTGCGTCCTACAAGAATTGCCAAAGAGCGGTAAGAAGCGCCCAGGAGCAGCGCCGGTGCCAGACAGAAGCGCGAAGTGATCGCGCTCGGAAATTAATCGCGTAGTCTCGCGAGAACAAGGAAATCTCGGCGGCCATTTTGTAACCAGGCAGGAAAGCCAATAGGAACGCGACGGCAACGCGGCGGCCATCTTAAAGTCAGGAAAAAGCGAGATTTTGATCGCGAAATCTCGCGGGAGCACGGGCGGCCATCTAAACACGGACAAAGAAAGAAAAATAAAGAGGAAACAAAGGGCAGCCATTAGAAGGGCAGGCAAATCGAAAAGAAGCCCAAAAAGAACAGATAATAAAGGGAAATAGTGCCACAGCAAGAAACAGCTGGAAATAAAAGACAAAACAAGGATAAAGTAACAACAGCACAGTAATAAATAAGTACAAAGGCAACCAAAGCAAAGAAAGAAAAGATAATAAGGAAAAATAGTGCCACAGCAAGAAACAGCTAGAAATAAAAGACAAAACAAGAATAAAGTAACAACAGAACAGAAATAAATAAGCACAAAGGCAACACAAGAAAAGAAAGAAAATGCCGGAGACAAAGCAAAGTGCACAATATCGCACACCAATGCCTTTCAGTGTATCAGAACCACAAGTGGGAATACGTTGGGAAAAGTGGATTGTGAAGTTTGAGCGATACATGGAGGCGACCGATGTAATAGAAGGAAAGAAACTGGGACTATTCCTAAATCTAGTGGGGGATGAGGTGGATGACCTCCTCATAACACTGCCAAAGAGTGAAACAAATACATACGAAAAACTGATAAAATGTCTAACGACCAAGTTTGACCCTCAAAGAAACATTGATATTGAAAGATATAGCTTCAACATGGCATTTCAACAGCCGGAAGAGTCAATGGACGATTTTGCAACAAGGCTGAGAAAGCTAGTGGCCCATTGCGAATTCGAAAAATATGACAAGGAAAAGGCCCTTCGCCTAAGACTAATAGAAGGCTGTCGCGACACAGAATTTCGCACAAGGCTACTAAAAGAACCTATCACTCTAGAAAAGATTCTAGATCTGGCAAGAGCGGAAGCAAGGGCAATGGTACAAGCAAAACAGATGGACCGAAGAGGAGAACAAATACACAGAATGACGGACAAGGCAAGACGGGGAACTGGAAGAGAGGGTCAAAGGAACAAGCGACGAAAAGACAAGGTTCCCAATGCTACAGATGCGGTCTGGAATTTCCACACCGAGGACCATCCCCAGCATTCGGTCAAACATGCAGGAAATGCAACAGAAGCAACCATTTTGCCACCATGTGCCAAGGAACACAATTCAAAAATGAACGAGGAAGACCAGGGAGACCAAGAACAACAACAAACAGACACGTGCGGCACATGGAAGCGACTACCAGGAGCTCGTCGTTGGAGTCGGGAGAAGAAGAAGAAGAAGAAGAAGAAGAAACAACAGGGAAGGTAGAACGCCTATACCTCATGTCCACGGACGAAGGGTATAAAGAAGAGCACATCAGACTAGTGGATAGGAAGTCAATAAAGAAGACGGATTGGGTGACCATCGATGTAGGACCTCACCAAACAGAATTTGTGCTGGACAGTGGGGCCACGTGCAACATCATGTGTGCTACGGAATATGACAAAATGAAGAGGAAACCACCGCTACAACCATCAAATGTAAGAGTATTCACCTGGGGTGCACAGAATCCAGTAACGAACATGGGAAAATTCACGGACACCATGACGCACAAGGGCAAGACCGTCACAGAAGAAATACACGTGCTACGAGGCGACATTCCCGCACCATGTCTCTTAAGCAATGTAACAGCGAAAATCATGGGCCTACTAAAGATGATGTATCACATGTCGGACAAAGAAAACATATTACAAGAATACCCAAAGTTAACGAAAGGACTTGGAAAGCTGAAAGGACGACAAATAACTTTGCACATAAATGAATCAGTCAGGCCAGTCGCCCAGCATCACCGAAGGGTACCCATCCATCTACAACCTCAGGTGGAGGAAGAAATAAAGGCACTACTAGAACAGGACATCATTGAGCCAGCGGAAGGGCCAACGCCATGGGTGTCCCCAATAGTGGCCGTACCAAAAAAGGACACCGCACAAATAAGAATATGTGTGGACATGAGAATTCCTAACACAGCTATTGAACGAGAACGACATCCAGGGCCGCATCTAGACGACATGATAAGCTGCCTGACGGGAATGAGAAAATTCTCCAAGCTAGACCTCTGCAAGGGATACCACCAACTGGAGCTGGACCAGCAATCCAGATACATAACGACCTTCTCAACGCACCTAGGATTATTTCGCTACAAAAGATTAAGGTTTGGAATATCGTCAGCAGCGGAAATATTTCAGGAAACGATCAGGCAGATCATTAGACCCATCAAAAACAGTTTGAACTACAGTGATGATATCCTGGTTTTGGGAAAATCAGATGAAGAGCACGATAAGGCCTTGAGGGAAGTGTGTTCACAGCTTATAGAGGTGGGCCTAACACTAAATGAGAAGAAATGTGAACTGGGAAGAGAAGAACTAGTGTTCTTCGGGCACATCTTTTCGAAGAGAGGGATGAGACCAGATCGCAGCAAAATAGACACCCTTGAAAAAACAAAAGAACCAAAAGATGTCGCTGATGTGCGCTCATTCCTCGGCCTTGCCAGCTACTGCGCGCGATACATAAAGGACTTCGCGACAGTGAGCACGCCACTGAGAGAATTAACGAAGCAGGGCCAAACATTCGAATGGACCACAGAGTGCCAAAAGGCGTTTGAAGAGATAAGAGCGTCAGTAACGGCTGTAGACCACCTAGCCTATTTTGACCCGAGTTTATGCACTGAATTGACAGTAGACGCCAGCCCGGTAGGTCTTGGCGCAATACTAGCACAACACAAGCCTGGAAAGGACTCACCTCGACAGATAGTAGCATACGGAAGCAAGAGTCTGTCGGACATTGAGAGAGCATACTCTCAACCAGAAAAGGAGAGTCTGGCAGTAGTATGGGCATGTGAGCACTATCACATGTTCGTATATGGAAAACCATTCACGATAGTAACAGATCACCAAGCACTAGTGACCATATACGGAAACCCAAACGCCAAAATACCACCAAGAATAGAAAGATGGGGGATCAGGCTGATGGACTACAACTTCAAGATTGTCCACAAACCCGGAAAAGACCAGAACCCAGCGGACTACATGTCACGACACCCTCTTCCCCATCAAAAAGGTGGCACCACAATGGCAGAAGAATATCTAAACTTCATCGTGAGACAGAACACTCCGGCCTCAATAACAAGTGAAGAACTAGAGCGAGAAACAAAAGGAGACCCGACAATGAAGGCAATCGGAGCGGTGGTGCGGCAGCAGAGATGGAGACACATTAACAGTAACACCCTTACAGAAGAAGGAGTCAACAAAGAAGAACTACTGGCATTCAAAAAGATAAGCGAAGAGCTGTCTGAAACAGAAAACGGAGTCCTGATTAGGGGCTCAAGAATTGTAATACCATGTCAACTGAGAAAGAGAACAGTTGAGCTAGCTCACGAATCGCATCGAGGCATCGTAGCGACAAAGAAGATGTTAAGAGAAAAAGTGTGGTTCCCAGGATTGGACAACATGGTGGAGGAAGAGGTATCACACTGTCATACCTGTCAAGTAACAGGACCGCCTGCCAAGCCCACACCATTGAAAATGTCGGAACTGCCACCAATAGTATGGACGGAGTTGGCAGCAGACTTTTATGGGCCCTTGGAGACTGGAAAATACCTGGTAGTGATCATTGACGAATTTTCAAGGTTTCCAATAGTGAGAGAAGTATCGTCGACATCAGCAAGTGCCACCTTACCAGTGCTAGACGACGTATTTGCCGCCTGGGGCTCACCACAAACACTGAAAACAGACAAGGGCCCTCCATTCTCTGGAGAGGAATTTAGTAGATTCATGGAATACCTGGGGATCAAGCATCGGAAAATAACTCCTTTGTGGCCACAGGCCAACGGAATGGCAGAACGATTCATGGGGACTATCAAGAAAGCCATCCAGCGAGCAAAATTGACACAGATATCAATTGGACAAGCACTTTGTCAAGTGCTAAGAGACTATAGGAATACCCCTCACAGCTCCACTGGTAGATGCCCAGCGGAGCTGGTGCTAGGAAGATCAAGCAAAACAAGGCTACCACAAATAGACACAACGGCAAGCACGAACAGAGGCGACATCGCAGAAAGAGACCACCAAGCAAAAAGGAAAATGAAAGAATATGCTGACAAAAGGAGAAATGCATCTGAACACCAGCTAAATGAAGGAGATCTAGTGGTAGTGAGACAGAAACAGCAAAGGAAGTCAGACAGCCCATTTTCAAAAGATCCGTTGGTTGTGACTGACGTAAAAGGGTCAATGGTAACTGCAGCTTCGGACCATCAAAGAATAACAAGAAACAGTTCCCACTTCAAGGAGCTCAAAGTGAAAGGAGGAAGAGGAAGAACGAGTGACAACATCAACAAAGGTGGAAGAAAGAGAGCAAGGAACAAGCAGAGAGACAACATCCCTGAAAGTGGAAAACGGAGGACAAGAACTGAGCAGAGAACAAAGACCAAGAAGAGAGTGCAAGAAGACAAGAAGACTATTAGAAGAAATGTAGAGACTCTCTCTCTCTCTCTCTCTCTCTCTCTCTCTCTCTCTCTCTCTCTCTCTCTCTCTCTCTCTCTCTCCATCTATCTATCTATCTTTTCTTCCCTTTTTCACTCTGGGGATAATGTACCAAGAATTTGAACATATGACAAAGACGTTTGTTTGTGACAAGGGGGAGATGTAGTGACCACTGACGTAGGGCACTAGGACCCTGTGGGTCACAGGGCAGTGACCAGGGCACTGGACATGACTTCCTGTGATGAAGTGGTCAGTAGATAGGAGGACGAGGACGAGGACAGACGTGCAGAGACACGCAGAACATACCTGTTGAATAAAGAAGCGTTGCAACCTCCATGTGGTGTCCTGTGTGGTTCCTGACGATCGTGCATTCAACTACACGACATCGACCCTTGGTGCTTCAGGGCTTAAAACTGAAGCGCCCAGGTGCGAGGCAATCAGTGACGCTACCCCTCATCACTGAAGGGGACAACCTCAAGAACTTTGTTGAGCTGAGGAGGTCACGCCCATAGGAACTGTGACTACTCCACCCAGCAAAGTTCAGCTCAGGCAGCCAGGAGCCTGTGTTTTTTGCACATGTCTGGCTCCTGGCTGTCTGACCTGAAAAGGAACAGTGTCTGCCAGCCTTTTTTCAGCCTGACAGACACTGTTCGTGAGGGGCAAAAGGTGGGGTGCATGGCCCCTCAGCCCCAATGGACCAGACGCATCTACCTGATTATGAGTTTTGCAGTGTGGGAGCGGGTCAGCACGCCACCGTCCTGCTCCCTCACCGTCAAACCTCATGGCTGCCAGATTACGAGTTTTTGCGTGGTCTGGCGGGCAGTCATTTAAAAAGGCACCACAATTGGAGCGCCAAAGGCCGTTCCTGCACGGCATGAACTGTGCAGTCCATGCCGTGCAGGAAAGGGGGTGCTTCAAGACAGGGGGCACACCAAGTGTCCCCCTGCATGATCTTCTGGCCATGAGGGAACAGGGCCCCTTTACACTGCCACAGATTTCATGGTGGGCTCACTGCCATGACATCTTTGGCGGTGAGGAAACTCGTAATATGCTTAGTGATGCAGCAGGGCCCCCACCAACATATTGTGGCCCTCAGACCACTGCACCCGCGCCAGGGCTTGCGGTTCCCTCTCGGTTGCAGCGGTGTGACCGTCGTAGTTGTAATATGGTGGTCAGACCACTGGTGCGGCGGTCCCTAACTTCCACCGCAAGTTTGGTGGTCCTAATTAGGCCCTAAACCTTACATTGGCAGATGTTACAAAAGTTCACATATATAGGTCTTGCCAAGAGCCAATTTTCCATATCTATTGTTGTGCAGGGCATTGTGTAAAATATCAATAATTACCTGCTTGTAAATGGTGGACCTCAGTCTAAAAAAAGCAACCCTGATGGTCGGTGTGCCTACTGCGGACATATGTAAGTGACCCACAGTTACAGAAAACAGGGCCGTTTTTGCACCACTTTTTGCATGCAGTGACCTGGGGATATATCTTGTGTGAATGATTTTTGTAGAACCTAAAACCGGGGCTTTACACACTTTAGCTGCTTGGGAAATCCCTGGAGTGCACACTTCCCACATGAGGGTAGCGAGTGCATATCATTTTCACCCAAACACAGATTTAAATTCACAGGATCTTGACCTGGATTTTCACATTTTGATGAACAAAATGTATTATTATTTTTGTTATTTATACATTTAATGGGTCTTCTACTGAATGTGGTTATCGTCATGCTAAATATATTGGAGGCAGAGCAGTAAAGAATTTGATGACTAACAATTGTCATTTAGAATGTCTAGAAAAGACAAACTTGCAGTATGGAGCGATATATACAAAACTTTTGGGATGTATTCTTAACCACATTGAGTCTTTAGAAATATAATGTCAGATTATGTGTCTCAAATCAGAAAGGTACCCCTCACGCCCATTCTCCACCTATCCCATTGTGTTTCCTTTTCGAGGAGCAGGGCTTCCAGGGTATGCCAGACACAGCACCCGCACCCGCCACTGCACCCTTCCCTGACCTCACAGGGCCAGAAACTCACAGATTTTCAAACACAAACTACTGTGTAACAAAAATAAAATGAACCTTACAACACTAACTGACAGCAGGTGTCTGCTTCTCTGTGTTTCTATCTGTCCTGGTTACCTCTAAATGTGGTTTGTATGACTATGAGATTGTCTTGCATATTATGGTTTATGCTAGTGAGATTATGTTCCACCCTGTGCTTTATGCCCCTAATGTTAGTGATACCTAGGAGGTTAGGGGCATACAATGCATTTGGCACCCAATGTGATGCTGTGCATAATGTGGTTTTTGTTACAGGCGGATGCTAGGTATAGTGATTACCAGTAGTTACTAGTTGTACGTTTATGATCTGTTTTACTTTTACTAAGTTCACTTTGTGATGGTTATGCCAGTGGTCCAGTTGGCCCTGTCATGTGTAAACAATTCCCTTGTAAATATGATCTAGTGCCAGGTGGCACCATGTATAATATGTCAATACCTTGGTAAAGGGCCCATCAAATACTAGCGGAATCATTGAGACTCCCAAGCAGTAAAGCCTTCTCAACGACTGGAATCTGTGCCCCCATCTTCTCCTGCTCTGAAGTAACAACCTGTTCCTAATCGCCTCACTTCCCGGACTGCTCATTAGTTCAGATATTTTCACCCGATGCCTGGATTTTGTGCCCCCTTTCTGTCCTTATACTTCTCCTCACCACCGCTTTCCTAGTAACACCCCCACCACCCTCCTCCTCCTCATTTTCCCAACATGGCCACCACTCGAGTTAAGCCTGGAATTAATTACTATAAAATCATTTATCCTCCTAACCTGACTAAAGCTGCAGCAAAATGATTCAAACATAACACCTTGGAATGTTTCCATGATTCCCTTTTTGTTGATCAATTTTACAATGGTCGTTATGGGAGGCTCAAAAAACGATTTCATTTTTTTCACTCACGACATCCCCTCTTGGTCCACCAGCTTATATAATTCCCTTAACGTCACCTCCTCCTCCTCTATCCCTCATGGGAAACAGCTAAAAATGTCCCCCTCTGCGTGTTTCAACGGCTCCCTCACTATCTCACTCTATAACAACGGTGCTGTCATGATCCAAGCCAAAGACACATGTTTCTCTCGCTTTTACCACCTCTTCCCTTCCCTTCTCCCCTCCCCTGCGACATGGTTGTCTCTTGACTCTTCATCTAGCCCCAACGATTACTCCCTTTCTCGGCCCCTGACCCCCCTACACTCCAATAGGCTGCACCCTCGGGTGTCACAGGTCGACCCTCTACCCTACCCCTCCCCTGTGCCCTCCTCTCCCATTCTTCCCCCTCACAGTATGTCTCCCTCTTCATCACTTCAGCCGGACCTCTAGCTAATCCGCTCCTCGGTCAATCTGCACCATCCAACCTCATCTCCTCCCCCCTTTCCCTACCTGTCACCCCCTTTTAGTCCACTTCTCCTCCAACCTTCCCCCCTAGTTAACTTTCCTTACGTCCCCCTTATTCCCTCCTCTTCTCCTCTTCCCCTTCCTCCCCTCGCTATGTACCCCGATTTCTCCACAAACCCATTGCATCTCTCTCCTTCCCCAATACTGTGCTACCCCCTTTCCCCCTTGGTAACCCTTTCCCTTTCCCTCCCTCTGGCCTAGCAGAACCACTTCCTTTCTTCAACTTCCCTATCTCCCAACCCCCCTCACTCCGCCAGATTCCCGTTCCCTCACAGCCTCACAGCTTCCTCACCTAGCATACAGGACCTCTCCAACCACCTCCTCCTTCATTCCTATGTCTCCACACACTCCTCCCCTCTCCCTCCGCCCCACTGCCTCGCTCCTCACTTACTTCCCCCTAATGATGTCCTTAATTCCTATCCTTCTTGCAAAGCCAACAAAGACAACTCTCCTTTCACCTCTGATGCACCAACGCCTGCTCTCAACCACCACCTCTGAACCCTATACCCCAACTCCCCTCCCGTCCCCCGACTTCCCCCTGCCTTCCACCGCCAATTGCACCCTCTCCTGTTTCCATCAAGCCACCCAACATGCCGTGCTCTGCCGTACTCTCTCTGGAAAATAAGCTAGTCTCTCTCATCACCTCCATCTCCCAACTTGAAGCTACCATTTAACGTCTAAGCTCCAAGATTTCCACTTTTACGTACACCTCAAATGCTTTGGAAAACACTCACCTTCCCACGAGATGCACCTCACCCCCACACACCATAATAGCCAGGCATAACCTGTTGTCTGCAAACATCGCTAACCCACACAAGCCCTCGAACGCCACCCTTCTTCCACTTTCATCCCCAAGTAGCCCTACTATCTACACTATTCCGACCATCTCCTCTGTCAGAACCACTCATCCTCCCAAACCAGGGGTCTTCAAACTGTGGGGCACGACCCCCACGGGGGCCGTGGAGCGATGCAAAGGGGGTCGCGCCTTCACAGTCATACTTCTGCCCAGGTCCAAGGGCTTCAGCCCCCCTCCTCCCTCATGTGTCTCTCAGCCCGGCTGCTGCTGCAGTGTAACTCGAGCTGTGGGCTCGGATGGGCAGTGTCTGGAGTCATCTCCAGCCGCCCGAGTTTTTCACAGGTCTTTAAAGACCTTTTGCATATTTACATGCCTTTGTAAACTGCTTACAGAGGCTTAGTTATTTTCCTGGGTCCAGTACCCCCTGGACCCCCACTCTGGCTGTTCCTTACATTTGTATTTTACAATTACTGCTGTAGAGTGAGAATGCATTTAATGAAAAGGAATATAAAGTAGGGTTGCCAAAAGAACAAGCATTTGCAATGCAATAGGTCTCGCATTAGAAAAGACAATTTTTTTATTTATGTGTTGGTTTTGAAAATAGCAAAATTGATTGCTTTATCATTTACAATGCCAATAGTTTTAACTTTCGCAAATGTGACACTTATATCATTTGTAATGCAATATGTGTTTTATTTACGTGACTTAGATGTATTGATATTACAAATAACATTGGCTTTTATTTTTTTAAATAAGTAATACTTAAATAAAAGCTATTGTAATTTATAATGGCAATAGCTTAAACTTTTGTAAATAACTTTTGTGAAGCTTATGTTCAGTGTATTTTATTGTGATGAAAATCCAAGAACAGAAGTGAAATATTAACATCTTTTTGAGACATTTGTAATGAAGCTTGAAACATTGTGAGAACATATTTGAACCAGTTGTTGTTGAATGGTTGCACAGATTGATGCTGTGGTGGCGCTGAGTCATGTGGTGGCGACGAGTGATGCTGTGGCATTCAGTGATGATGTGGTAGCGCATATTGATGTACTGGTGCCCCTGAGTGATGCTGTGGTGGTGCTGAGTGATGCCGTGGTGATGTGATAGATAGATAGAGTGAGTGCGATAGATAGATAGAGGGAGAGCGATAGATAGATAGATAGATAGGTAGATATATAGAGTGAGGGTGATAGATAGAGTGATGGCGATACATAGATAGATAGATAGATAGATAGATAGATTGATAGATAGATAGATAGATAGATAGATAGATAGATAGATAGATAGAGTGAGGGCGATAGATAGATAGAGTGAGGGCAATAGATAGATAACTAGATAGATAGATAGATAGATAGATAGATAGATAGATAGAGTGAGGGTGACAGATAGATAGAGTGAGGGCAACAGATAGATAGCGTGAGGGCGATAGATAGATAGATAGAGTGAGGGCGATAGATAGAGTGAGGGGCGATAGAGAGAGAGATGATGATAGATAGATAGATAGATAGATAGATAGATAGATAGATAGATAGATAGATTGAGGGCGATAGATAGAGTGAGGGCGATAGATAGAGTGAGGGCGATAGATAGATAGATTGAGGGTGAAATATAGATAGAGTGAGGGCGATAGATAGATAGATAGATAGATAGATAGATAGATAGATAGATAGATAGATAGATAGATAGATAGATAGATAGAGTGAGGGCGATAGATAGAGTGAGGGCAACAGATAGATAGAGTGAGGGTGACAGATAGATAGAGTGAGGGCGACAGATAGATAGAGTGAGGGCGACAGATAGATTGAGGGCAACAGATAGATAGTGAGGGTGATAGGTAGAGTGAGGGCGATAGATAGAGTGAGGGCAACAGATAGATAGTGAGGGCGATAGATAGAGTGAGGGCGATAGATAGATAGATTGAGGGTGAAATATAGATAGAGTGAGGGCGATAGATAGATAGATAGATAGATAGATAGATAGATAGATAGATAGATAGATAGATAGATAGATAGATAGATAGATAGATAGATAGATAGATAGAGTGAGGGCGATAGATAGAGTGAGGGCAACAGATAGATAGAGTGAGGGTGACAGATAGATAGAGTGAGGGCGACAGATAGATTGAGGGCGACAGATAGATAGAGTGAGGGCGACAGATAGATAGTGAGGGTGATAGGTAGAGTGAGGGCGATAGATAGAGTGAGGGCAACAGATAGATAGTGAGGGCGATAGATAGAGTGAGGTGGCCTCGTGGTGGCCGTGGTGGTGGACGTGGTGGTATTGGATGTGGTGGTGGTGGATGTGGTGGTGATGGTGGTGGACGCGGCCTGCATCAAATCAGTGAGACAGACAACTCATGCCTTCTTGAATTAGGGAACAATAAGCAGAGTGGCACAGGCCGAAATGAGCATACGGGTCCGACCTGTATGCTTGGTGAGGAGAGATGAGATGATGAGAGAGGACAGCAAGGGAGTGAGAGAATTCGATTGAAGAGGTCAGGGATGAGGAGAAATGTGAATTGCCGAACAGAAGTGTGGACACACAAGAAGTGAGTGTGAGCCAAAGGTGAGGGCTTCTGTTAGAAGAAAGAGGAGTTATGAAAGTTGAATGGGGGGACTGGAGAGGTGTAAGATACAAATAGACAAAAATTTGAATGGAGAGACGAGGTAAATGAGAAGTGCTGAGGGGCATGGGAGGTGACGGGACCAGAGAGGCCATGAGATAAATGCGAGAGACTGTTAGAGATGAGGGCAGTGAAAAGACAAAATGGCAAGAGGCCATTAAAGGTGAAGTGAGAGGTTGTATGGGGAGAGTTCAGAAGTTGTAAAAAGGGGTGAAAGAAAATGGCCTCCAAAGTGAGAGAGGGATCTAGGGTTAGGAGAGGAGAGAGGGATGGAAGGGAGGGGGTGAGAGGAAAGCTGCATGGGTAAACTGCTTAACGCTGCACAAAACCGCCTGTTTTTTTAGGGACCCCTGCTTCTCCTGGCCAGGCTCAGGTGAGCTTCTAATGTGGCAGCACCTATTCCTGCGGAGTGGAAGGCCCTTCTCAAAGGTTGACTAGAAATCTTTCTGATGTTAATTGCTGTATTTTGGTTATAAACGGGTACTGATGGGGTGAAATCTTTCCTCAGTGTTACCGTATTTAAAAAATGTCAAAATAATGAAGTAATGCTATCCCAAAATACGAGGCATCACATACCATCACTTACATTTTCTTCCCACACAATTTAGTCAAGTCTGTCGCGTAATTTGTTCCTCACCTGCCTGATAATTCTAGTAGCCCTGCCTACAGGTTTAGACATTTTTGTCAGGAGGGGGTCCTTACGCCTCAAAATGTTGACAGGGGGGTCTCGGCATCCAAAAGTTTTAAGACCTCTGTACTAAACCGTCCAGAGCACCATCATATAAGTACAACATCCCTATCACCCCTCATAGCCCAAGTGCCCCTGTCACCAAAACAGTTTTGACAGAGCTGCGCTGTCTGCTCCACAACTGCAGATCTGCAATAAAACACAAACTTGAAATCTCCTACACCATCATACTTCACCATATTGACATGCTCTTCCTCACAGACACCTGGTTCAACGATACCTCTCACTCTATGTTTGATCTCCTAGTACCCACAGGCCATTCTATATTTAGAAATGACAGAATTGACAAAGTTGGGGGAGGTGTTGCAGTCATCTTTAGAAACTCCCTTCAATTTAAGGCTTTTCCTAACAGCTCCTTCCGCACTTTTGAATGCCTATCCCTTGAACTTCAATTGCACCACCCCTCACCCCTCAGATTCCATGCCATTTACCACCCGCCTTGTAGCGGCCCCTCGTTTATGGAGGAACTCACTGACTTCATTAGTGACCAATTCTCGCAAAGTGACAATCAGATCTTCATGGGTGACTTCAATCTCCACTGGGGATCGTCTCAAGACTCTTCTGCGAATTTGCTGGCCTTCTTCCTCTATGCAAACGATCTTATCCAACACTGCACAGAAACAACACACTCTAAGGGCTTAATCCTGGACCTTATTATTTCGAAAACAGCCATGCTTACTATCGCTACCCATATTCCTGTAGACTGGTCTGACCACCTCCTCATCCCCTTCTCTCTTCACCTATCACACTCTATAACTCTCGGCCAACCTAAGAGGGCTTCAACAGAGAATGGGCATGGAGGGCACTGTGCTTAAATGGTTTGCTTCCTTCCTCTCTTATAAATCCCAAATGATCAAAATAGAGAACAGTCTTTCATCTCCTTTGGTGGCAGGTCAAGGTGTTCCTCAAGGCTCTATACTTGCACCCACATTGTTCAATCTCTATTTTGGACCATTGGGAAATCTCCAAAGCAAGTGCGGGATCCACTATCCTCTCTGTGCGGACGACACTCAAATCTACCTCAAGGTTGCCTCCACTCATGATCTCTCCATCCTAAGCTCTACTCTCGACTCCATTCAAAACTGGATGTTAACTCATCAACTGATTCTGAATCCCTCTAAAACTGAATTCCTCCTCCTCTCCTCCTCACTTTCTCCTTCCCCGGTGCAATCATGGATGGTCAGATGAATCTACTTAACAATAAACCCATCATTGTCGACAGAGCAAAATCCCTTGGTGTCATACTCAACACAAAACTCAATCTACTGTCCCACATAAACTCCATTGCAAAGTCTGCTCGATACCAACTACACCTTCTTTGGGGGATTCGTCGCTTCTTCCCGGAGCACGACCTTAAAACCCTGGTCCAATCGCTGGTTCTCTCCAGACTGGACTACTGCAACTCTCTTCTTACTGGCCTCCCCAAATCCCACCTGTCCCCCCTTAAATCTGTTCTCCATTCAGAAGCTCGTTTCATATATGGGGCCAAAAGAAGCAACCAAATCACACCCATTTTATCCACCCTCTGTTGGCTTCCCATCGAGGCAAGAGCTATCTACAAGACTGCCTGTATCATCCACAAAGCCTTGCACTTTTCCTCTCCTCGCTACCTGGCGAATAAACTGAAACTATCTGGAGGCTCTAGACCATCAGGTAATGCGGAAAATCTATTGCTTGAACCTCCCACTTTCAAGAAGGAAAGGTCGATGGCCCAATCCTTTTCAGGCAACGCGGTGAGAATCTGGAACTCACTTCCGCCTCAGCTCCGGACCACCACCTCTTCCCAGGCCTTCAAAACTGACCTCAAAGCTCTCCTCCTTCAAAGACACTTCCAAATGTAATTCACGCCCTCTCTATTATCTGACGGAAGTCCTTCCATTATAGGAAATTCTGTTCTACATGACTATAGAAGTGCCTTCCCAATGTGTTCTTGTGGTTTGAGAGTCTGCCATTTATTGCAGTATTATACTTCTACTTGTATTGTGTACTCCTGTTTAACATGCATACTTCACTTTCCCTCTTGTAATGTATCGTTTGATACCTCTTGTATTTTGTTTGCTTTTGATACATGCACAATTGCCACCATTTCCTCATGTAACGTAACGTTTGTTCTTGTGTTTTAAGTATCTGCCATTTAGTGCAGTATAATACCTCTATTTGTACTTTGTACGCTTTTGTAACATACACACATGTCACTTTTTTCCTCTTGTAACGTATCGTTTGCTACCTCTTGTATTTTGTTTGCTCGATACATGCACAATTGTCACTATTGCCTTATGTAACGTAACATTTGCTTTTGTAACATGCTCACTTGTAATTTTTACTCATGTTTCACTACTGTTTCTATTGTGAAGCTATCTGCAAATTAGCCACCCACACTGCATTGTTTGTTGCTAGTACCCTTCCATCCTGCATTGTTTGTTGCTTGCCCCATCCCGTGTTGAGGTTGCTTGCCCCCATCCTGGTCTATGTTGTTATTGCTTGACCCCCCTTCTACCCTTCTAACGTCTCAGCGTTGTTGTTGCTCCATCTTGTCGTTGTGTGACCCCTTCTACCCTCCCAAACCCCATTGTTGCTTGACCCCCTTCCACCTTTTTGTCACTCTTTGTGGTTGTGTGACACCCTCTCACCCTCTGTCCCGCACTGTGTTGTTTCTTGACTTGCTTCCACATCTTGAAACTCATTGTTGATGCTCGATCATCTCCCTCTCACCAATCTTTCTTTGCTGCTGGCGTCCCTCACAACCTCCTGTCCTGTGTTGCTCCTTTGTGACACCCTTCCATCCCTCGTTGTTGCTTGACCCCCTTCCACCTTCCCGTCCGGTATTGCCTTCCATCTCACCAGAAAACAAGCATTTACAATGCAATGGTTTCGCCTTTGGACAACTTTGAGTTATTGGCATTGTATATGGCCAAAATTTGTATTTCTGTTTTGAAAACAGATAAGTAAATGGCATTGTTATTTACATTGCCATTTTTTTTTTTGCAGTCGCTTTGCACTCTCTATGCACTCTGCATAGAGAGTGCATAGGAAGTGCAGAGTGCATACAGAATGCAGTCTTCATTCCCTATGCACTCTGCATTTCCTATGCATTTTGCACTCCCTATGCACTCTGTACTCCTTATGCAGCACTCTGTATGCACTCTGTACTCTCTATGTACTCTGCACTTTTCACTTTCTATGCACTATTTATGCACTGTGCACTTCCTATGCACTCTGCACTCCCTATGCACTCTCTATGCACTCTGCACTTTTTATGCACTCTGCATTCCCTATGCAGCACTTTGTACTCTTTATGCTGTTTGCACTCTGTATGCACTGTCTATGCACTCTTTATGCACTCTCTATGCAATTTGCACTCTGTATACACTCTGCACTTCCTATGTACTCTCTCTGTACTCACTATGCACTTTGCATTGTTTATGCACTTTTTATGCACTCTTCATTACCTATGCACTCTGTATGTACTCTGCACTCCCTATGCATTCATTATGCACTCTGCACTTTTTATGCACTCTGCATTTCTTATGCAGCACTTTGTACTCTCTATGCTCTTTGCACTCTGTATGCATTGTCTATGCACTCCTTATGCACTCTCTGCTTTCTGTTTGCACTCTCTATGCAATTTGCACTCTGTATACACTCTGCACTTCCTATGTACTCTCTCTGTACTCCCTATGCACTTTGCATTGTTAATGCATTTTTTATGCACTGT
Source organism: Lissotriton helveticus (assembly GCF_964261635.1). Classification (NCBI taxonomy): domain Eukaryota; kingdom Metazoa; phylum Chordata; class Amphibia; order Caudata; family Salamandridae; genus Lissotriton; species Lissotriton helveticus. The sequence continues at coordinate 956,397,960 of NC_136059.1, read as the reverse complement.
GCATTACCTATGCACTCTGTATGTACTGCACTCTGTATGTACTTTGCACAAGGAGTGCATAGAGTGCAGAATATATACACTGTGTATGTACTCTACACTTCCTATGCACTTTGTATTCTGTATGCACTCTGCACTCCCTATGCACTCTGTATACATTTCCTATGCACTTTGGAGTCTGTATGCACTCTCTATGCATTATGCACTCTTTATGGACTTTGCATTTGTTATGTACTATGCACTGCCTATGCACTTTGCACTCCATATGCACTTTCTATGCACTCCTTACTCTGCACTCCATTTGTTAAAGTTTGAGCTTTTGATAAATTGTTTTTTGTATTTTGTTTTTACAATACAAGTTGTTTGATAAAGCATGTTTGCATTTTGTTTAGAGATGTACACTGCACTCTCTGCACTCTGCATGCATTCTGCATTACCTATGCACTCTGCACTTTCTATGCACTCTGCACTCTCTATGCATTTCTTATGCACTCTGCACTCCCTATGCACTCTCTCTGCATTCTCTATGCAATTTGCATTCTCTATACACTGCACTTCCTATGTACTCTCTCTGTACTCCCTATGCACTTTGTACTGTCTATGCACTCTCTATGCATTGTCTATACATTCTGCACTCCCTATGCACTCTCTCTGCACTTTGCACTGTCTATGCACTCTGCACTTTTTATGCACTGAGCATACAGAGTGCAAAGTGCATTGGAAATGTATACACTCTCTATGCATTATGCACTGCTTATGCACTCTTTCTGGACTCTGCATTTCCTATGTACTCTGCACTGCTTATGTACTTTGCACTCTCTATGTACTCTGCACTCCCTATGCTCTATGCACTTTTTACTCTGCACTCCATTTGTTAAAGTTTGAGCTTTTGATAAATGGTGTTTAGTATTTTCTTTGAATTATGTGTAAAACGTTTGTGTTTTACTTTACACAGAAATCTGGAGTGCATTTATAATGCAATTATTTGTAGATGCACTTTGTCTTACAATACAAGTTATTTGATAAAGCATGTTAGCATTTTCTTTAGAGATTTAATATATATGATAGTACAGTAATATATATTTATGTACTTTATAATAATGAAAGGACACGAAAAAAAGTTTAAAGTTTTTTATTAAAGTATATATATTGACTTTTTATTACTTTTTATTAACGCAAAGTTTTGTGCAGTATTTGATTAGGAAAGTATTTGGATGATGTATCCATTCTGGAAAATCACATCAACTGTTTTTGGTAGGTGTTCTATTAAAGCTTCTTCCAAGTCATCAATGTCGGCTGGTATATTGAAGTAGTCCATTATAACTGTATTGTTTATGTCAACGGATTGACAGTTTTCAGCATTTTCTATTTGTATTTCAATAGTACATTGTTCTTGATTTGTTTTTTGTATTGCATATATTGTTAATGTAATTTCTTCTTGTGGTGGTTGTATTTTCTGTGGAGAAAAGCGAAATGCGTTAGTTGCTGTATTTCTTTTTGTATTTATTTTGTTTGTTGCCTTAAAGATAAATTTTTTTTTTTATATTTCGGTGCAAATTAAGTTAATACATGGTGAAGGTAATTGAAGATAGCATTTATGTGAGTATATATAACTTACTTATAATGATATAGTGTTTATAAAAGGGCTATAGAGTGTGCTCATAGCTGATAGTGAGTGCAGAGTGCAGAAAGAGTGCAGAGTGCAGACAGAGTGCAGAAAGAGTGCAGAGTGCAGAAAGAGTGCATAGGGAGTGCAGAGTGCATAGGGAGTGCAGAGTGCATAGAGAGTGCATAGGGAGTGCAGAGTGCATAGGGAGTGCAGAGTGCATAGGGAGTGCAGAGTGCATAGGGAGTGCAGAGTGCATAGGGAGTGCAGAGTGCACAAAGAGTGCAGAGTGCACAAAGAGTGCAGAGTACACAAAGAGTGCATAAAGAGTGCAGAGTGCATAAAGAGTGCATAGTAAGTGCACAGTGCATAGGGAGTGCATAGGAAGTGAAAAGTGCAGAGTACATAGAGAGTGCAGAGAGGGAGGGCGGAAAGGAGAAGGAGTGCTAGAGGAGGAGAGATAGAGAGGTGGAAAGGGAGAGAGTGGGAGAGAGGGGAAAGGGAGGGAGTGAGAAGGAAGGATGTGGGGCAAAAAAGAGAGGGTAGAAGGGAGAGAGGGGGCAGGTATTAGTGTTGCCAGAAAGAGGAAAAAAATGTGTGAAAAAGTTGACAGTGCCTCAGGAAAGCAACACCATTGGAGTTTGCAAATTGGTTCTCATCACATAAGGAACACCATTAGAGTTTGCAGATTTCTTGTCACCTGCACTCACGTTCTCATCATAAGCACTGGTCAACTTATAGCCTCTACACATGCCCTTTTAAACATGCACTATTTGCACTTGATCTCTCTGTACTTGCCCTGTCCGGAAAACATCCTCTCTGCACACGCCCTCTTTACTTATGCCTTCTCTTCACTTGCCCTCTCTACACATGGACCTGTGCAGAGAGATCATATGGAGAGAGGCATGTGCAGAGAGGCCGTGTGTAGAGAGGCTGTGTGCAGTGATAGCGCATGTCGAGAGGGCATATGCAAAGAGGAGAGGACAGGATACAGAGGTAGTGTAGGAATGAGAAAGTGCAATAATTAGTGGGAGGGCAGAAAAGAGTGAGACAGCAAGAGAGGGCAGAAATAAAACGGAAGGCATGAAAGAGGGCAGGAGTAAGAAAGAAGAAACGTTAAAAGGTAGCGAGTGCAGGATAGAGAGGGAGGGTATGAAGGAGTGTGAGGGCATGAGGGAAGGTAGGAGGGTGTGAGAAAGGCAGAAAGGAGAGGGCAGCATGTAAGAGGGAGTGCGGGAAGGAGAAGGAGGACTAGAGGAGGAGAGAGAGATGGAGGACAGGGCATATGCAAAGAGGAGAGGACAGGATACAGAGGTAGTGTAGGAATGAGAAAGTGCAAGAACTAGTGGGAGGGCAGAAAAGAGTGGGAGAGGAAGAGAGGGCAGATATAAAAGAGAAGGCATGAAAGAGGGCAGGAGTAAGAAAGAAGAAAGGTAAATAGGATGCGAGTGCAGGATAGAGAGGGAGGGCAGGAGAGAAGGAATAAACGTAGGAGAAAGGGAGGGCATGAAGGAGTGTGAGGGCATGAGGGAAGGTAGGAAAGTGTGAGAAAGGCAGAAAGGAGAGGGCGGCAAGTAAGAGAGGGAGGGCGGAAAGGAGAAGGAGTGCTAGAGGAGGAGAGAGAGAGATAGAGACGTGGAAAGGGAGAGAGTGGGAGAGAGGGGAAAGGGAGGGAGTGAGAAGGAAGGATGTAGGGCAAAAAAGAGAGGGTAGAAGGGAGAGAGGGGGCAGGTATTAGTGTTGCCAGAAAGAGGAACAAAATGTGTGAAAAAGTTGACAGTGCCTCAGGAAAGCAACACCATTGGAGTTTGCAAATTGGTTCTCCTCACATAAGGAACACCATTGGAGTTAGCAGATTTGTCCTCACCTGCACTCACTTTCTCATCATAAGCACTGGTCAACTTATAGCCTCTACACATGCCCTCTTAAACATGCACTATTTGCACTTGATCTCTCTGTACTTGCCCTCTCTGGAAAACACCCTCTCTGCACATGCCCTCTTTACTCATGCCTTCTCTTCACTTGCCCTTTCTACACATGGACCTGTGCAGAGAGATCATATGGAGAGAGGCATGTGCAGAGAGGCCATGTGTAGAGAGGCTGTGTGCAGTGATGGCACATGTCGAGAGGGCATATGCAAAAAGGAGAGGACAGGATACAGAGGTAGTGTAGGAATGAGAAAGTGCAAGAATTAGTGGGAGGGCAGAAAAGAGTGGGAGAGCAAAAGAGGGGGCAGAAATAAAAGGGAGGGCATGAAAAAGGGCAGGAGTAAGAAAGAAGAAATGTTAAAAGGAAGCGAGTGCAAGATAGAGAGTGAGGGTATGAAGGAGTGTGAGGGCATGAGGGAAGGTAGGAGGGTGTGAGAAAGGCAGAAAGGAGAGGGCGGCATGTAAGAGGGAGTGCGGGAAGGAGAAGGAGGACTAGAGGAGGAGAGAGAGATGGAGGACAAGAAGGTGAAAGAGCAGGAGAGAGAGATGGAAAGGGAGGGCAGTAGAAACTAAGAAGGCAGAAGAGAGGGATAACAGAAGAGAGAAGGGCAGAGGTAATAGAATGAGAGAAGGCAGAAGAGATAGGGAGGCTATGAAAGAAGAATAGAGCAGGAAGGAGGGCAGAAGCGAGAGAGTGTGAAAAGAAAAGATAAGGAGTGCAGGATAGAGAGTGAGGAGAAAATGGGAATGTAGATGGAGAGTGAAAGGCAGGAGTGTGAGATGAAGAGACATTGAAACCAAGGAGAGAGAAATAAGAGATTGAGGAAGAGGTCAAAATGAAGTGAGTGCAAGATAGCAAGAGTGTGAGAGATGTAGAGGAAGGGCAAAAGGAAGAGAGATTGAAACAGTAAGGAGAGAGAACAAGAGAGATGGAGGATAAGAAGGTGAAAGAGCATAAGAGAGGTGGAAAGGGAGGGCGTAAGAAGAGATATAGATGGCAGAAGAGAGAGCAAGAGGGAGGGCAGAGGAAATGGATAAGAAGAACAAAAAAGAAGGAGAGCAGTAAAGAGGGCAGGAGCAAGAGAGTGAAAAAATAGGTAAGCAGTGCAGGGTAGAGAGTGATGAGAATATGGGGGGTAGATGGAGAGTGAAGGCAAGAGTGTGAGAGATACAGAGGGAGCATAATCTAAGGAGGGGGATGGAGACTGAAGGCAAGAAGGAGAAGTAGAAAGGCTAAAGGAGAGAGGAGAGCTTGAGAGAGAGTGAAGATGTGAGAGACAGAGGGATGAGGTAGAAAGAGTGTAGGATGGAAGTGAGGAGAAAAAATGGAGGTAGATGTAGAGTGAAGCCAGGAGTGAGAGAGATATAGAGGGAGGTCAAAAGGAAGAGAGATTGAAAGGGAGGGGATATGAAGAAAGGAGTGCAGGAGGGAGGGCAAGAGCGTGAAAAGAAAAGATAAAGAGTAAAGCATAGAAAGTGAGGAGAAAAAGGGGAGGTAGATGTAGAGTGAAGCCAGGAGTGTGAGAGATACAGAAGGAGGTGAAAAGCAAGATATTGAAAGGGAGGGCAAAAAGCAAATTGATTGAAACAGAAAGGAGAGAACGAGAGATGTAGGAAAAAAACAGAAGAGAGAGCTGGAAAGGGAGGGAAGAGGGAGTAAGAGAGGGATGGCAGAAGAGATAAAGGAGGGCAGAAGGAATAGAGTCAAAGAAAGCAGACGGGATAGGGACGACAGGAAAAAAGGAGAGCAGGCAGGAGCAAGAGTGTGAAAAGGAAAGATAAGAGTGCAGGATAGAGAGTGAAGAGAAAATGTCGAGGTAGATGGAGTGAAGGCAAGAGTGTGAGAGATGTAGTGAACAAAGTGTTTGTTACATGTTTTCCTTACCTTTAGGCTTGTCATCTCTCCTTCTAAATGCGACCTTACTAGTGCAGATCTCACTCACAAACAATACAGTTAGCATCACGAGTGAAAGTTTGTGCAACTATGCAGTAAAGAATGCCTAGGTCAGACAGCAAGTAATACAAAGAAGAATGCGTAAAGTAAACAAACATTTGTTATTATAAACGTACCGTGTTCACTGAACGAAGTTTTAAGATGTGTAGGTGATGGTGCAGCTGTATGAAATGGTTTAAGGTTTTTTGCTCCTGTGTAAATAAATGATAGTATTAGAAAAAGATAACAAGCGCAAGCAAAAGAAGCAATACATTTTTTACGAATACTGCGCTCAGCAACATCATATTAAAACAATGGCCTGTAAAGAAAAGACGAGCAAAGAGAAGTTAAACGAGAAGTCGAGATAAATGCATAAAACTCTGTGCACATAAGTAGCGCATAGAGTTTACTTGTGAGGAGCGTCCAAGTTTGTATTATATCACATGCAACTAATAGTTACTATAAGATCGTAAGAGTGTGCGGGAGCCACATTCCTGTGCTACTGTTAGATTGTACAAGATATCACTGTGCTAATTCCCTGCTTCACGTTAATTAGTATGTGTGTGTGTGTGTGTAAAGAGATCGAAAAGTGCACATGCATATAAATCGTGAAGGTAAAACACGCTAAGTGCAAAACAAATGTCAGTAACTACATTTTGCGCGCAATGTATCTAAGTTTGTAGTGACGTGCGTGGAATGTTGAAGACTCTCTAAAGCTTACATGCAATAAATTGTTACTATATAACTACACGTAAGTCGCGCTAGCATAACAAATTAATTTTGAGTCAAGTCTGCGCTCAGAAAAAAACATATAACAAAGTAAAACAAATGCGACATAAATGCATACAAGTTTGTGCACGTTAGTAGCGCTGCTAAATATAAAATACTTCTAAGTGAAGTATACGATAAGAAACAACATATTAACCCAATCATCTGTAAATTAAACCTAAGCAAAGCGAAGGAAAAGCACAAGTGGACATAAATGCCTAGAACTTCGTGCACGTAAGTAGCACTGCTAAAAATAATTCAGTGAAGTCTGCGCTACAAAACAATATATTAACACAATGGTCTGTAAAAGCAAAATGTGCAAATAGACGGTAAAACAAAAGCGGACATAAATGCCTAGAACTTTGTGCACGGAAGTAGCATTGCTAAAACGAAATAATTCTTAGTGAAGTCTACGCTAAGAAACAACATATCAAATAATTCTTAGGGAAGTCTACGCTAAGAAACATATTAACTCAATAATATTGAAATTAAACATAGTCAAAGAGAAGGATAAAACAAAAGCCGAAAATAATCCAAACACGCTATTGCAAGAGGCGTTTTTTTTAAAGGTAGACTAAATTACTTACTGTTTTCCCCGAAAAGCTTTAGTCCGCTGGCTCGAAGTATACCTGCTGGGCTCGCTCCAAGAAATGATTACGACGGTTGCCTTACTCCTTTAAATACTGTAAAAAGAAAAACTAACAGTTACTTAATTAAATAACAAAAGCGGTCAACTCTTTGTACTAAAGAACAGCGTGTAGGTGTGATGTTGCTGAGGATGTTGCTGTCTCGCCGTATGTAAATTGCAGATAGGAGACTGTCTGTAATAATGAAAGGACTGTGGATGTTGTGGCTTGTTAGAAACGTTTGCAGCGATGTGCGACATCAGCCTATCTTGAATAACAAAGCATGGTGTCCGACAAGTTGGAGCCATGTCACTTATGGTCTGCAAAAAAAGGGGAAAAAAAGAACGTGCTGCTGAGTGGAATTGTAGAAATTTCCAACAGAAACACGAGTTTACAGAATGTAACATTTTTGAAACACAGAAAGTACACAACATGCGCAATCTGTATAAAGTAAACATAAAAGTACACTAAAGTATGAAATCTACCAAAATGGTTTACCCGACATTACACAGCATCCATAGTTACCATGAGACACGATCCTGAAAACAGTAGCTCACATGATACAGGCAAACCTAGAAATAGATAAAGATACAAATGCAATTACTGGCACCATGGCTAAAGCATCCAACCCAAAAACAAAATGGCTTACCTGCGCCGGGCCTTGCACCTCTGCCAAAGCGCCTAACACGGGCAAACATACAAATGAAACAGACAAAAGATTACAAGCGAAAAAGAAGAAACCTACAAAGGAAAACGAAAAAATACATTAGGAGCTAAAACGGCAACATAGGTAAACGTTCAAAGAAAATACACATTTATTAACGAAAAGCTCTTTACCTTATTGCGTCGTGGAATAGCTTACCGGAAAAGCTGCCCCCCCAGAACGTTCCATCAAAAGCACTTTCGTTAAAAATGCAATTTAAATTACCGATCCAAAGAAACGTCACCCCCCCCCACAAAAATAACATAACAGTACATCCGACAATTAAACTTAAAAAGTGAAAGCACATTTGTCAACAAAATCCTCCTTACCTGATTGCTAACGGGACTCACGAGCCAAGCACATAACGGCTCATACGACACTTCCGAACCTAGAAAGGAAACAGAAAATATACATTATGAGCTAAAACGGCAACATAGGTAAACGTTAAAAAAAAATACACATAACGGCTCACACGACACTTCCGAACCTAGAAAGGAAACAGAAAATATACATTAGGAGCTAAAACGGCAACATAGGTAAACGTTAAAAAAAAATACACATTTATAAACGAAAAGCTCCTTACCTGATTGCGTTGTGGAATAGCTTACCGGAAAAGCTGCCCCACCCAGAACGTTCCATCAAAAGCACTTTCGTCAAAAAAGCTATTTCAGTTACCGATCATAAGAAACGTCATCCCTCCCCACAAAAAGTAACATAACAGCACAGCCGACAATTTAAGGTGAAAGCACATTTGGGCAACATAAGTAAACGTTCAAAGGAAATACACATTTATTTACCAAAAGCTCCTTACCTGATTGCGTCGTGGAATAGCTTACCGGAAAAGCTGCGCCACCCAGAACGTTCCATCAAAAGCACTTTCGTCAAAAAAGCAATTTAAGTTACCGATCATAAGAAACGTCACCCCCCCCCCACAAAAACAACATAACAGTACATCCGACAATTAAACTTAGAAAGTAAAAGCACATTTGTCAACAAAATCCTCCTTACCTGATTGCTAACGGGACTTACGAGCCAAGCACATAACGGCTCATACGACACTTCCGAACCTAGAAAAGAAACAGAAAATATACATTATGAGCTAAAACGGCAACATAGGTAAACGTTAAAAAAAAAATACACATAACGGCTCACACGACACTTCCAAACCTAGAAAGGAAACAGAAAATATACATTAGGAGCTAAAACGGCAACATAGGTAAACGTTAAAAAAAAATACACATTTATAAACGAAAAGCTCCTTACCTGATTGCGTCGTGGAATAGCTTACCGGAAAAGCTGCCCCACCCAGAACGTTCCATCAAAAGCACTTTCGTCAAAAAAGCTATTTAAGTTACCGATCATAAGAAACGTCACCCCTCCCCACAAAAAGTAACATAACAGCACAGCGACAATTAAAGGTGAAAGCACATTTGGGCAACATAAGTAAACGTTCAAAGGAAATACACATTTATTTACGAAAAGCTCCTTACCTGATTGCGTCGTGGAATAGCTTACCGGAAAAGCTGCGCCACCCAGAACGTTCCATCAAAAGCACTTTCGTCAAAAAAGCAATTTAAGTTACAGATCCAAAGAAAAGTCACCCCCCCCACAAAAATAACATAACAGTACATCCGACAATTAAACTTAGAAAGTGAAAGCACATTTGTCAACAAAATCCTCCTTACCTGATTGCTAACGGGACTCACGAGCCAAGCACATAACGGCTCATACGACACTTCCGAACCTAGAAAGGAAACAGAAAATATACATTAGGAGCTAAAACGGGAACATAGGTAAACGTTCAAAAAAAATCCACATAACGGCTCACACGACACTTCCGAACCTAGAAAGGAAACAGAAAATATACATTAGGAGCTAAAACGGGAACATAGGTAAACGTTCAAAGAAAATACACATTTATTTACGAAAAGCTCCTTACCTGATTGCGTCGTGGAATAGCTTACCGGAAAAGCTGCCCCACCCAGAACGTTCCATCAAAAGCACTTTCGTCAAAAAAGCAATTTAAATTACCGATCCAAAGAAACGTCACACCCCCCCCCACAAAAGTAACATAACAGTACAGCCGACAATTAAACTTAAAAAGTGAAAGCACATTTGTCAACAAAATCCTCCTTACCTGATTGCTAACGGGACTCACGAGCCAAGCACATAACGGCTCATACGACACTTCCGAACCTAGAAAGGAAACAGAAAATATACATTAGGAGCTAAAACGGCAACATAGGTAAACGTTCAAAAAAAATACACATAACGGCTCACACGACACTTCCGAACCTAGAAAGGAAACAGAAAATATACATTAGGAGCTAAAACGGCAACATAGGTAAACGTTCAAAGAAAATTCACATTTATAAACGAAAAGCTCTTTACCTGATTGCGTTGTGGAATAGCTTACCGGAAAAGCTGCCCCACCCAGAACGTTCCATCAAAAGCACTTTCGTCAAAAAAGCTATTTAAGTTACCGATCATAAGAAACGTCACCCCTCCCCACAAAAAGTAACATAACAGCACAGCCGACAATTAAAGGTGAAAGCACATTTGGGCAACATAAGTAAACGTTCAAAGGAAATACACATTTATTTACGAAAAGCTCCTTACCTGATTGCGTCGGGGAATAGCTTACCGGAAAAGCTGCGCCACCCAGAACGTTCCATCAAAAGCACTTTCGTCAAAAAAGCAATTCAAGTTACAGATCCAAAGAAAAGTCACCCCCCCCCACAAAAATAACATAACAGTACATCCGACAATTAAACTTAGAAAGTGAAAGCACATTTGTCAACAAAATCCTCCTTACCTGATTGCTAACGGGACTCACGAGCCAAGCACATAACGGCTCACACGACACTTCCGAACCTAGAAAGGAAACAGAAAATATACATTAGGAGCTAAAACGGGAACATAGGTAAACGTTCAAAGAAAATACACATTTATTAACGAAAAGCTCTTTACCTGATTGCGTCGTGGAATAGCTTACCGGAAAAGCTGCCCACCCAGAACGTTCCATCAAAAGCACTTTCGTCAAAAAAGCAATTTAAGTTACAGATCCAAAGAAAAGTCACCCCCCCCACAAAAATAACATAACAGTACATCCGACAATTAAACTTAGAAAGTGAAAGCACATTTGTCAACAAAATCCTCCTTACCTGATTGCTAACGGGACTCACGAGCCAAGCACATAACGGCTCACACGACACTTCCGAACCTAGAAAGGAAACAGAAAATATACATTAGGAGCTAAAACGGGAACATAGGTAAACGTTCAAAGAAAATACACATTTATTAACGAAAAGCTCTTTACCTGATTGCGTCGTGGAATAGCTTACCGGAAAAGCTGCCCACCCAGAACGTTTCATCAAAAGCACTTTCGTCAAAAAAGCAATTTAAGTTACAGATCCAAAGAAAAGTCACCCCCCCCACAAAAATAACATAACAGTACATCCGACAATTAAACTTAGAAAGTGAAAGCACATTTGTCAACAAAATCCTCCTTACCTGATTGCTAACGGGACTCACGAGCCAAGCACATAACGGCTCACACGACACTTCCGAACCTAGAAAGGAAACAGAAAATATACATTAGGAGCTAAAACGGGAACATAGGTAAACGTTAAAAAAAAATACACATAACGGCTCACACGACACTTCCGAACCTAGAAAGGAAACAGAAAATATACATTAGGAGCTAAAACGGGAACATAGGTAAACGTTCAAAGAAAATACACATTTATTAACGAAAAGCTCTTTACCTGATTGCGTCGTGGAATAGCTTACCGGAAAAGCTGCCCCACCCAGAACGTTCCATCAAAAGCACTTTCGTCAAAAAAGCTATTTAAGTTACCGATCATAAGAAAAGTCACCCCCCCCACAAAAATAACATAACAGTACATCCGACAATTAAACTTAGAAAGTGAAAGCACATTTGTCAACAAAATCCTCCTTACCTGATTGCTAATGGGACTCACGAGCCAAGCACATAACGGCTCATACGACACTTCCGAACCTAGAAAGGAAACAGAAAATATACATTAGGAGCTAAAACGGCAACATAGGTAAACGTTAAAAAAAAATACACATTTATAAACGAAAAGCTCTTTACCTGATTGCGTCGTGGAATAGCTTACCGGAAAAGCTGCCCAACCCAGAACTTTCCATCAAAAGCACTTTCGTCAAAAAAGCAATTTAAGTTACCGATCCAAAGAAATGTCACCCCCCCCCCCCACAAAAATAACATAACAGTACATCCGACAATTAAACTTAGAAAGTGAAAGCACATTTGTCAACAAAATCCTCCTTACCTGATTGCTAACGGGACTCACGAGCCAAGCACATAACGGCTCATACGACACTTCCGAACCAAGAAAAGAAACAGAAAATATACATTAGGAGCTAAAACGGCAACATAGGTAAACGTTCAAAAAGAATACACATTTATTAACGAAAAGCTCCTTACCTGATTGGAACTCGATTCTTGCAGCCAACTCCCAAAAAAAAACTTACCAACAGAAGAAAACAGGCGGACTCCACAAAAAAAAATAACACACGCCCTCCGCAAAGATGACGAGCACAGAGGGGTGGAGAGGGAAAAAATCACGGGAACGCCCCCGAATCTGGTCCGAGATTGACGGACAGAGCCCTCTGCCAATGGCTAGCCTCCATTTATGGAGCTAGCCAATGGGAGAGGGGGGACGTTCCCGAGTTACTTATTGAAAGCAAAGGATTTCACCTGCGCCGAAAAGCTGCGCAGAGCGCAGCCTTCGGCAGGCGAAACCCAAAAACGGATGCAGCCAGCACTGCCATCATATCACTTTTTTTCCTAACTTTCAGCCATGTTGCACAACAGCTGTGCTGCTGTACAACGTGGCTAACAGACATTGACAAAGACAATAGCTCTCACAGGCGAGACCTAGTGACTTTGCCATGGCTTGTTTTATTTACTGAACCACAACATGTGCGTCTACTATCTTGAATTGGTAAATTTAAAAAAAAGGCATGTGCTGCATCATGACATTCACATGTACATGCGTCATGATACTTGCACATGCTTAGTTCATCACCCTTGGGCCAAAAGCCAAAATGCTGTGTCATGAAATATCCGTGTACACGCCTGGCAATGTATATGTGCGCACAGGGCATGCTTTAGCTTGGTTGCACCCAGTGTGACAACTTTTGTGGGTGCCCCATCACCTCCTATATGGATTCTCACACTACTACCCTCCAATGGTGACCCTCACCGCTCCATGGCACATCTCCTACCTGTATTTAATTTATTTTACAGCGCTACTAATACGAATGTAGGCAGTCAGAGCACTTTATATCACACACGCACATTACACAGCGACAATTAATTATACATATGTTTATGTACAGGAAACGTCACAGAAGACAATGACAACTACAAGGTGTAGGAGTCATGTCATCCATACTGGTAAGCATTATGTTTTAAGAGTGCTTGGTCTGGAGCAGTGCAACTCAGGATTTAAAAGGTAAGCACACTGCTTGGGGTTGTTTTCCTAATAAGAATGTAATTCTCTCCCAACAAACCTTGTTAACAACCTTGGGATAACGAATGACTGGGGAAAACCTAAGGGTCCAATTTATGCCTTGCAGTTTGCATGCAGCTTTTTGATGCTGGCTTTAGTAGAAGGACTGTAATCTATGAACTGAAAGTAATAAAATGATTTCTGTGACAAAAGCAGTAACCCACTGAGCTATCCACATAAAATACAATTCTGTGATCTACACTTACATGTGCTTTGCAGCAGGCACACTAACCAGAGGAGTTAGCCTAACTGCTAGGGCGGTCAACCTCGAATCTGGGGAACTGGTTTCGAGTTTTGGCAACGACGCTGAACATGCTGTGATTGGGGGCAAATCACTTAATCACCCCATGTCAAAAAAAAAAAAATACATGAATGTTTCCTCATGTAATGCAACTGGTGCTATGTAAAGCGCTCTAATACCCGATTTCAGTTCGAGCTATATAAAACTCTATTAAAAAAACCTCTGCTCCACTGTGTGTGTTAAACCTGACACTACATGAAATTCCATTTCCTCCAACAAGTATATTAATCACCAAAGTTATCTTGCCATTTTTATTATTGCCTGAACGTTGCTGGGTGCACAAGGAATTTAACTTTGCAACAGAAGCTTTTAAGCCCAAACGATGTTTTAAAATACAGCACCCTCCTCGTCCGAGCTCGCCACCCAATGCTGTGGCACCAGTCGTACTGCCCTAAAGTAGGCACTGCCTGCTCATACATCACCATGCAGGAGCATGATGACACATACCTACGCATGTATGATGATGCCTGCTTGCACTTACATCATTTTTTGCACGGTATTAATTAATTAGTTTACGAGTTTTTATAGAGCATGTGGCTAACCAAAATGGGCTTCCCAGCGCTGGCAGGTCAGGCAAGATAATGGGCTGTTTAGACAAATAAAGGGTTTTAAGTTGCTTTCTAAAACGTAAAATGTTGTTTGTCCTAAGGCTCATCGGTAGGGAGTTCCAGAGTTTTAGAACAAGCTAGGCAAATGAGCTACCACCGCCTATGGCTCTCTTGATTCTGGGGACGGCAAGGATGCTTGACTTGAATTCTGCATTGGCACTGTAGGGATTAATGAGGTGACAAAGCATACGCAGACCAGCCATATGTTTTGGACGATGTGCAATGCAGAGTGCTTTAAATTGTATTCTTTTACTCATTGGCATCCAGTGAATTGTGGTGGAAGGAAGACGAGCTGACTGAGTTTTGGGTATATCCAGCAGTATTCGGGCTACAGCATTCTGGATGACTTTTTCTTGGTGACAGATAGTGGGCTGCCTAAAAGAAGGGAGTTGCTGTAGTCTAGGCAAGATAGCATAAGACCTTGGACCTCTGTCCTGTGTTCTTCCATCAGGAGCCATTTAAGGGTCTTCCTCGGAGCTCTGATAAGGCCGAAGCATGTAGCCACAACTTTCTTTGCCTGGGAGGTTATGGTAACTGTTTGTCCAATGTGACACCCAGACTTTTCAAGAGAAAACTCCTAATCTGGTGGGCGGTCTCAGTACAGCCTTGGTGGTGTTGCAGTGGGACGCTGGTGTGGCGTCCCACTGCCACACTGCCAAAGTCGTAATCTTAGTACATTGCCAACTGGTAATTGAATTGTTTCTTTAACTTAGGTATCATTGAGAGAAATCTTCCTTTGTCGTGAAGTGCATGATAAGAGGCTAGCCTAAACTATGTCACCTGGTATTATCCACCAATAGACACATTTGTCTGAGCTAAGTAACACGGAATGGATATTGTATAGCATTTTCAGATTGTGGTACATTTTTTTTGCGCACTTTAGAGCAGTTGATATACGCCAGACCTAAGACGATAAAAAGCTCGATGTATCAAGATGACTTGACTTTAGGACGCGTCATGGTTTACTTGTGCACATTGTGCATTCAGTGATAAGTGTGGCACTTTTCGGGTCATAAGGTCAGCAAAATAAGAACATGACCCTATTCGTGACCTGCGGGTTCATTCCCAGGTTGCATACAAAGTAATGGACTCTGCAGTAAAAAACTAGGCTCGTATATATTGGCACTTATCGTCTCAAGCCATCGAAAAAGTACAGTCATAAATACTTTTTTACACATTAAAACCCAGCACGTAGTACAGAACACATCTATTAATAATACAAAATAGCCCATGCGGCTTAGTTCACAGACGTTACCTCAACAAAAACAAACATTTACATCATCACCGCTTACAAGGGTATTTTACTTCAAAGACTACCCCCTGCACTCAGTTATAAATTGCAAGAATAATAATTAGTCAATCATTCCTGCAACATTGGTCTTTCCCCTCTGCAGCTGTTTTTTTTTTGCTCCTTAGACACTCGCAAAATGTTAATCCGCTGTCTCTCTTTGTCATTTTAATTGGAATACTAGCTGGTACCAACTTAATTTCCCAGCTACTTATATTTCAGGTCGAACTGTCCTGTGTTTCGCAACAGTCTTAGAAGTTTGATCTCAAATCATATTACCTTCATGTCAGGAACACCTCTATAAATTCAGTGTTCCTGCACTGATCTAAATTTGACTTGCAGGCCTCTTCTATATCGCCTGCCCGATGTTTGATGGTAAAGGAGTACGGATTTGCAATAGATTTATCAACCTCCAGGAAAATGCACCACACTAGTTTCGTACGTGTTGCATCATGGAAGCCTCGCAAAGTTTTTCTACAAAACACAGTCCAATCCTATTTTCCCTGGAGAACATAGGTAATACATACTTTTAAGAAAGATGGTCCTACCTCAACCACACTTGATGCTAGATATAAAATAATGAAACAAGGGGCATATTACCAACAAACTGAGAAAAATATCGCTAAGCGCACTTAGTGCTATTTCAATTTTCGCTGAAATGTATCGCTTGGATAGCGTGTTATTAACGCGTTTCTCCAAGGTGATATAAATTCCAACAATAGCAGCGAAATGCAGGAATAATGCTGGGAATCCACTGATATTCCTGCAGCAATAGGGAAAACCTTGTAAATATCCCCTGGTGGCCATAGCACGACAATCCTCCCCCCATAATAAAGATAGCTAAGTCTGAAAATTATCAGACGTTAGCTTACGGCGATAACCGCCGTTAGCGCAGATTTCATTATCGCTATGTGTGTCAGGGCAATGCTTGTAAATATCGCGATGTGAAGTCAGCGATATTTTACATGTTGTTATGGGTGGAAAAGCCCACTGTGCATCTCATTAGAGATGCAAAGCGAGACGTCGGTCAAAAGGCTGCAAACATCCGCTAATGCATGTTAGCACTGCCTTGTAAATAGGGCGAAAACTTTATCTCCGCTTTTTTGGCTTTCAAAACCAAAAAAGCGGAGATAAGGCCCTTGATAATATGCCTCCAAATAAATAATAGAAGGGGAATCACTGGGAAAAACAGAAGAACGACATGCCAGTACTGATTCTCTAAAGAGAGGAGTTATTGGATGTTTTATTGAGGTACAACAATCCAGGTTCGTCTGACATTCACTATGTTCAGAGACACTGGAAATATGCAGCAGGGGACACCAAATTATGCAGCAGAGTTGACTAAATATGACAAGAATAGATTATGAAACATTTTTTTAAAGTATTACTTTATTCTTTTGGAATTTTCGCAACATGGTAATACTGTTTGGGCAAAGATTTCACCCTATTAATAACAGTTGAACAACCAAATACAGAATTAAGCAACTGAAAGATTATTTACCTTTGAGAAAGGCCTTTCACAGCACACAAACATATCGACATGTTTTTAGTAACCTGAGCTAGAAACAATTTTTTGTTAAAATCTGCAGATTATGCAGCAGATTATGGATTATGTGGCAAATGCAGATAATCCATCAGTATGTGGGGGAAAAAAACGCAGCGGCAGAATCACATACTTCCAGTGGCCCTGATTATGTTACATTGGGCAAAATGGGGCATATTACAGACCACTGACTCCTTGTATGTGTGGAAAGGCCGCTTTATTGAAACAGGTGTGTATCACATAAGCATCCTCGGCCTAAGGCCTTACAGAACTAAAACCTCACTATGCATTCAATCACCTACATTCCTTCTCCTCCTCATCTAATCCCACCCTCCGCATACATACCCTTCAAGCTTTGACGTCCTACCCTATTGTACTTCTCTGATTATCTCACTTTAAACTTCCTCATCTATTTGGCAGTGAACTAATTAACCTGTGCTCAACTTGTTATTCCTAAAACGTAACATTTTAACTCCATGACTTCTAGTGTGGGCTTGTCAAGACTCTCTCTTTCTGTCTGCTTAGTCTAAGTTAACCAAAAAAACCTTAAGTGAAGACCTGCAAACTTCTGGGCTAACCGCCACCAGAAAAAGGCACCAGCCTGACTTTTCTGCCCCCCCAGCACAAACAAATGAGTCCTATCTCTTTAAGATCCTGACCAAAAACGTCCTTAACTTGAACTCATATAACGTCATCCAATACCCCAAAAGAGGCACACCATCATCCCTGAAAAACTCAACTTCTTTGTAACGCAAGTTCACGTGCTGTATGCGGTCCAAATCTTCGTCCCTTTTCCTCCTGGCTTTATGTATGGCTGATTGATTGGCCACACCTCTCTAATACCGCCTGAGAATAAACACTGTCCATGCTATAAAACACCCTGACCATTGCACTCTTATCTCCCTCAAATCCTATTTCATGGATCGTAATAGCACCAAACCTTTCTCCACCATCATGTCTCCTAAGTGAAACATAAAAATATTCAGGCAAGTATTTCTAGGTATAATACTGTTGAGCCTGGGTCACAACTCCCTCGACCTCATATCACCTTTACCAAACCACTCAACTGCTAAGGAGCTGTTTTGAAAACGCAAATTCCTACCCCATGCGCTCTTCCCTGCAGCCCGATCTGTCCACTGTATGAAGGAAAGTCCAACAATCTACACCAACAAGCCAGCAGCCAATGAACCTGGAAAAGAAAATAGTGTAAACTCTTCATTCCGCTAACAATCACACCTTTTCTGTTCCTAGCATACCTCTGGAAACAATCTGATGACCACCTGCCTAGCCCGATTATCTGCTCCCTAGACCCCCCTCTCTTACCTGCCTCCATCGCTGCCTGAATTCGAGAAGAATGAGTGCCAAATTTACTAGCCACTAACCCCAGCTTCATGACTGCCTTCCTCAATAATGCCAACAATTAAAAAGAAGTGACCAGATCCCCTTGTTAGCGTTTGTAAAACAACCTCATCCTTTCTCCTCGCCTGAGTCCTGAGCTTCATGCCTTATGCCACCGGACAAACCCTTTCCTCTTGAAAATGCAAAAGTACTGTTGTTCCCTTCGACAGATGGTCATTCTTTGACCTAAGCAAGCGGATGTCAAGACCATTCTGCCTAAAGCTAACATCTTCCCATTTCAAGCCTTCCTCACCCCAACCGCCTAAAAGCTTTGATACCCTAAAAGCCCCAAAAAACATCCACTTCATTAAAGTGGACAAGAGAACAATCTAAACCTGGGAAAACATACCTCTGGCAAACTATGAATCACCCTGCAAAAAACTGCCAAGAAAGAGGCCTCCTCTTATGACTCCCCTCACCTTGCCCTCTGGCCCAATTCTCTACCCTTTTCTTGCCCAGTTCACCCGCTGATGGTGCTTAACCCAACAAAATATTTTCCCATGAATGCAATGCCTGCCAAAAGCCCTGCAAATGTTACTCCAGTCTGGATAGACATTTCTCTGTCAGCTGTAAAATGAACTGCACCACATCCTCTTCTCGTGTCTACGAGCTCCCGCAAGTTTACCAACAAATGCTGGCAGTCCACAGAACCGGAGTCCATGACATTGAAAAAGTCATCGAGCTAGTGTTTCATCTTTTCGTGACCCATTGTTTGCATGGGAGGCCACTGTAGGAAAGGTCTGAAGCACTCAAAGAGCACACATGAAATCGAACATCCCATAGGGAGTGTTTTGTCCACATACCATGCCCCTTCAAAGTGGTCCCGCAGCAATCGAAAATTATATGGGTGCATGGAGAGTAACCAAAATTCAGATTTTACGTCACATTTTGCCATATAGGCTCCCGGTCCTGCCTGCTCCACCATGGCCACAGCCACACCCATGGAGGAATAAGACACCAGCACTAGCCCCTGGCATAAGTTGGACTTGGGTCTTTTTTCTGCCTGCCTGTTTAGTCACAGGCCTCAGTTACCTCCAGATGTGGAGCTGGCAAACTCACGTTTTCACAAGTGGCTGACGCTAGGCTTGGACAGCTGCGTCTCGGCTAAACTGGGGGGAAGAGTCGTGGGCCATCCAACCCTTGGTTCAATGATTCGTTAACCATAGCCAAAAAGGGCTGGCTTGAACGTGCCTGGAGACGCTCGTATGAAGCAGTACCATAAGCTTATTCGGAGAGCACGGGTGAAGTACATGGCCAATAAAATCCTGGCTAGTACTAACCGCGCTAAGACGATCTTCTACCTGCTTAAGGGTATGAAGAGCGTGGGCGCAACTGGGGTTTCCCTTATCTCCTCGAACCACCAGTGTAATGAACTAGCGAGGTACTTTGTGAATAAAGTAGAGAAGATATACCGTGGTCTGCCTATGGTGGCCCTGCCTACTGAGGTGGAGGTACCGGGGGTTATCGGCCCTGTGGTGGGAAATAGTCTGTCATCTTTTCCTCCCCTGTCACCCATGAAATTTGAGTCTCTTTGTCTGAAAATCAAATTGGGCTCGCCAGCCGACCCTTTGACACCTCCCCATTTTCGCCAGTTTCACTCCCTTATCTCTCCCTTGAATATCGACCTGGTTAACCTGTCTCTGTTGTCAGCATCCGTACCTGGGGCGTGGAAACACGCTAAAGTTATTCCACTGCTAAAAAACCTTCCTTGGATCCTGCTGAGTCAGGCAATTATCGTCCTATTTCCCAGCTGCCTTTTTTGGCAAAGCTGGTGGAATTGCGCGTAAATTCCATTCTGTCCAAGTTTATCGAGCAGAATGCCATCCTGGACCCGTCACAGCACGGTTTTCGAGCACGTCATAGCACCGAGTCCGCTTTGCTAGTAGTGACGGAAGCTATCTTGGATGTTGGTGAATCTGCGGCCTTGGTCCTTTTGGACTTAAGTGCCGCGTTTGATACCGTCTCTCACGCGATACTTTTAAAACACCTCCAGGAAATTGGTATCAGGGATGCGGCCTTGGACTGGATTCGGCCTTTCTTGGAGGGGAGGTCTTTCCAAGTCTCAGTGCCACCTTTTCATTCACAGGAGTTTGCTCTGCATCAGCGGGTGCCGCAGGGCTCAGTGCTGAGCCCTTTATTGTTCAACATCTATGTTAGACCCCTGGCTGCGGTAGCAAAAGGTAGGGGGTTGTAATTGGTGTCGTATGCCGACGACACCCAATTGGTGATCGCCTTCTCCAAGAAATGTGGTACCAACTTGACAAGTTTAAAGAGGACCTTTTAGCGGTCTCTGACTGGATGGCGGCAAAGTGCTTACAGTTGAACGCTAGTAAGTCCGAGATCTTATTGTTTGGGAAGGATCGGGAGCTATGGTCTAGCAGTGTTGGCCGGATCGTCTTAAACCCGCTTCCCTGCCCAAGGAGGCTGTGAAGAACCTGGGTGTGTGGTTCGATAACGGCCTGACTTTCAACACTCAATCGAACGCTGTGGCAGGGGTCTGTTCGGGCCTTTGCGAGGCTTGAAACCGTTGCTGGGTTTTTTCCCTCCCAAGGTGCGACAAACCATTGTCTAGGCATCAATTTGTCCAGACTGGACTAGGGTAATTCCCTCTTCTTGGGCGCTAATAAGGCCAGCATTAAGCGCTTGCAGAGGGTACAGAATGCAGCGGCTCATATTCTGGTGGCACTTCCGAAATCTTGCTCAGTTGCTTATGTGCTCCCTAAACTTCATTGGTTGCCTGTTGAAAAGCGCATTCAGTTTAAGGCTCTTTGCGTGTCGCACAAGATCTTGACTCTTCAGGCACCTTTGGGGTTGTCCAACTTGTTAGAGTTTTATGTGCCACGGCGCCCTCTGAGATCCGCTGATCAAGCGTTGGTCTGTATTCCTCGATTCTTAAAAGCCAGAGCTGGTGGTCGTTCGTTTCGCAGTTTGGCGGCGAAACTCTGGAACTCGCTCCCTGCTCCCATTAGAGCAATTCAGAATCACTTGGCTTTTTGAAAAGCCATAAAGACTTGGCTTTTCCCTGTTCTCTCTGTTTAACACCGCAGTTTCACTCCTGGCCTCATGTCTTTGGTCTTTGGTGGCGCTGGGACGCCCCGTCGCTGGGGCAGCCATGCGCAATACAAATCCGACTAATAATAGATCTTCCCCAAGGAAGTCATTGATCGATTGGCCTTCTGGCTATGGCAGTTGTTGAATGAGCCTAAAATGCACTGCCTCCTTCTTAGGCATTAGACGTATCGGTGAAACAATCAATTTGTCCAGTCGTCCCCTGTTAAAAGGCACTGCCATCCTACCTTCCTGCACCTCTTTGTGTAACTTGTCCCACACAACTTGTGGATGTGTCTTAACTGACCTCAAATTCTTTGCCCAATGCCTTACTCTCGAACCTCTGACCCAAACCCAAAACCTCATGTAAAACCTTCCTGCAAAATCCATGCATCTTCCTTGTTAGGGTAGGGTCTCAACCATAATGTGAGCCTGTCTAACTTAACCGGCATAAGAGCTTTTTCCCTGAGGTCCCTGTGCTCCCCCGATAATCTCCTATGTTAGCTACTCCCACTCCCCCTGAACTCTGTTCCCATTGTGATTTGTGACCTCCTTGATGGGTCCCTGATGTTCCCCGGGTGTTCCCATAGCAGTTGACAAGGGTGTGTCTCCCTGAGCACTTGGAGCATTTGTGCTTGAACCTACAAAACTCCCTCATGCACATCCCCTTGTTGAAATCCCAAAAGCACCTGGTGTGCCGCCCTGGCTCTTATTGGAATTCACCACCCCTCCCCATATGGAACGGGCCTGAAAGGGTCAATATACTATGGGCAACCCACTTGCTGTGTATATGGTCTTTCCAAATTTGGCTGAGCCCATTGTTTGCTGCCATAAGTCTGTG
This sequence comes from Lissotriton helveticus, assembly GCF_964261635.1. Taxonomy (NCBI): domain Eukaryota; kingdom Metazoa; phylum Chordata; class Amphibia; order Caudata; family Salamandridae; genus Lissotriton; species Lissotriton helveticus. Next base: position 956,375,811 of record NC_136059.1, on the reverse strand, counting down.
TCCAACTCCCCCCACCTTGCTTCAGGATCCATTCCTATGCCACACACGCCCTAAACTCCTCATCATATTGGGCCCAAGCTTTACCTCCGAAGGAAATCTGTGCCTTACATATAACATCCATATACTTAAATAAAGCTACACTCCTCTCTGGGTATTTCTCACAGTAAACGCTGGCATATGTAAGGAATGCCACCTTCCAATTCTCAATGGTCATGTGTACCCTTGGGCACTTTGCTTGCTCATATTCCTCCTCTTTTGAACCTTCTTTTGCCCTGAGTTCTCAATGCAGGAGTTTAAACATCTCTACATACTCAACTTCCCAAATTCTTTCTTTAGTAGACAATATCAAATGGGCCCCAGTGGCTTAGTAACCCAATGTATGGAAGTTCCTTATCTTAAGCTCTTTACTCTCTTTCCCTTCTGCATCATCGTCCTTCCTCTTATCCCCTTGTTTGTCTTCCTCTTTAGCTCCTCTAGCCGTATCTCTAGCCTTTGCTACTCTTGTGTTGTCCCTTTATCCTTCTGTCCTTCTTTGTCAACACCTATTTATTTTTTTCTGAGCCTCTACCTTCGTGTCCTCCACACCTAGTCTAGTGTCCCTAACAAATCTACCCTTCTGCAGTCATGACTCCTGTTCCCACTCGTACCCCGCATCTACCCCCGTTGACACCATAATTGGACCTGGCACCTTAGACACATTTGTACTCTTACCTGACGGGAAGGTCGATGCCTGCATGAAGAATGCAGGCTTGCCAGTGTGCTTCATGTCATACCTCTTGTGTATACGCTGAACGCCCTTGCTTCCTGAGCAGAACCTGAAAAACAGCACTAGATGTGGGATTAGAGAAACTCCCCTCTCACGCAGTGCCTCTATTCCCCTTTAGTGGCACTGAGAGGTCCTGGCCCTCTGTTTCCACAATTTCTCCTTCTTTGAGACTGTTGTTTCCATAATCCAGAACCTCGCCATGCTGTGTGAGCCCTGCAGGATCAATTCCCAACACTGCCGCACCTCGTGGCACTTGTTGCCTTACCACAGGGCTACCTGGCACCATCTCCTGAGGTGCCATACCATATCCTCTCAGGTTTTCCACCAATGTAGGCCATCTTGACCCGTGTTGGTCCCATGTGGTAGATACTCCACTCCTTTCATGCGATCGCCATGGTGAGGCCCCCCAGGACATTTTTGTGCCACCTACCGCTGGGTCCCACAACCCAGTCCAGCTGACCATTCTGGGCTACCCCTTCTCTTCTCCCTGGGGAATGCGAGTCGCACTGTGCTACCCCAGGTCTTGTACCTGTTGAAATCTAGACACATGCAACAAAGAAGGTAGGCCTGGTGTGCAGAGCCCTGAAGCACCTGCTGGCAGATCCCGGTTCCCGCTGTCCCCCCAAATCCCCTCAACAGGTTTGGGATTCCAAGGGTAACGTCTGCGAAAAAGACACAACTGACGAGGGGCATGTACATGGCCAGCAGGTTCCCAGGTACGGTCTTCAGGACCATAACCTTTCCAATGGCTCAAGTATTGTAATCTACAACTCACCCTTCTGGAGTCTACAATGCCCCGTTACTAACCAGTAATATTCATTACTCCGAGTCCTGGTCTTCCCGTCCCAGTGAGCACCTAGTCTGCTCCACAGAAACCTGCTACCTAGCAGAGGTTTTCGCACTTCCCCCAACATGGCGCCACCATCAGGTGACAATAAAGGGGGAAGTGCGTCATAGAACATCCTGAGAATACCAAAGAAAACCCAGAAAGGAAAACAATCACGAAAGGCAAAAACGAGGGAGGGAGAGAAGGGCTCAGGAATGGGACGGGAAGGCCAGGACTCAGAGTAATGAATATTACCGGTGAGTAACCGGGGATTACCTCCTCGTCCTGTCTTCCCGTCCCATTCCTTAACAGTGAGCCCATACCCAAGCACACGGTGATTGTAAGAAAACAGACCAGAAAATGCGGTAAACAGGTACATTTAATCAACACAAAGCAGTACAAATCATAAACCATGTACAGCAGACAAAACGTGAGTGCCAAAGGCAGCTAAGGCCACCATCCCCAACTGAAGGCGAAATGGGAAACAAATGTATGGGGAGAAGCCCACGTGGCGGCATTACAAATGTCCCGCAAGGAGGCCCCCTTGAACATGGCCCAGGAAGAGGAGACACCCCTGGTTGACCGACCCTGAACTGAAGAAGGAAGAGGACAGTGGGGGGACTCATAGGCTGAAACAACAGCACCCTTGACCCAACGAGTCAAGGGGGACAAGGAAGGACGAAGACCCCTCCCAGAGAGGCCGTAGGTGACAAATAAGGAATCAAACTTCCGGAAACCACAGGTCTGCCCAAATTGATGCGTAGAGCCCTCAGCACATCCAAAGAATGGAGGACCAACTCCTCTGGGGAGGCAGGGTCCGGAAAAAAAACAGGGAGAACAATATCCTCCTGACAGTGGAAAGAGGACAAAACCGTGGGCAGAAAAAAATTGACTGGGACGGAGAATGACTTTGTCAGCGTTGAAACGCAAAAAAGGGGGCGAAGCCATCAAAGCACCAGGCTCACCAACTCCTCTGGGGAGGCAGGGTCCGGAAAAAAAACAGGGAGAACAATATCCTCCTGACAGTGGAAAGAGGACAAAACCGTGGGCAGAAAAAATTGACTGGGACGGAGAATGACTTTGTCAGCGTTGAAACGCAAAAAAGGGGGCGAAGCCATCAAAGCACCAGGATCATCAACCCTCTGCCCAGAAGTAATGGCCACCAGGAAAAGAACCTTACCAGAAAGGAACTTAAGGTCCACCGAAAGGGGGCCTCGTCAAAGCCTGGAGAACCAGGGGAAGATGCCAGGCCGGCACAGGAGAGTGAGAGACAGGCAGCGGAATCAAAAAACTCCGCAAAAGGTGAGCCACCAAAGGGGAGACAGAAGACACAGAGGAACCCTGAAATGCAAGAATGGCAGCCCACTGCCCACGGAGCGAAGAGAAAGTGAGCTCCAGGACGAACCCATCCCGCAAGAAACCCAGCACCCTCACAGCCGCACAGGAGTAAGAAGAGAGACCCTTCCCAAGACACCAGGATGAGAAGTTCTTCCAATGACGGACATAGGACTTCAAGGTGGAAGGGAACTGAGACAACTGGATGCACTGGGCAACCTCATTCGAGCAACCCTGACCCAACAAACTCAACCTTTCAAGTGCCCAACCCCCAGCCAGAGGCAGCGCAGGGAGGCAACCCTGAGAAGAGGAGCCCACAGAGGAGAGGGACACAGGGGAAACCGCCAATGAGGGCACACAGACAAGGTCAGAATCAGGGGAAACCAAGGCTGGCGGTACTAATCCGGTACAACCAGAAGAACCGCCGTCCGTTCCAACAGCATCTTCCAGAGGACCGGGGGAATCAGAGCAAATGGAGGGAAGGCAAACAGGTGCCCCAGTGACCCCGGAAAGGAGAATGCATGGATCGCCCAGGCCAACCGGGAGCGAACGAGGCTGCAAAACTGAGGAAGAAGGGCCGAATCCTCCGAGGCAAAAAGATCCAGCCATGGAAGGTGGAACCGGAGGAAAAACAGATCGAACAGAGCAGGGGACAGACACATAGTCACAGAGGAAGGGAACACTCTGCTCAGAGTCCTCAGGCCCATTCTCCTTCCCCGGAAGATAAACAGCCGTCAGAGACAAGAGATTCCGCTGGGCCCAAAGACCGATCACCCTGGAAAGGAGAAACCGAGACTGGCACATGCTCCCTTGACGATTGACATAAGCCCGAACAACCTGGTTGTCCGTCTGAACTGAGACAGCACGGCCCAGAAGGAGAGGAGCAAACCACTGAAGAGCCAACCAAACTGCCCGCAACTCTTTCCAGTTCAAGGACTGGAAAGACTCGATCACCGATCCTGAGCCTTGGAAGCACCCATGACAGCACCCCAACTCATGGCACTGGCATCCATGGAAAACACAACCACATTATGAGGAGGAAGAAGGTCGAACCTCTGGGAAAGAGACTGAGGGGACAACCACCACTGGAGAGCAACCTGAATCCCCGGAGTGACGGGAATCAGGGCACCATAGTCCAGAGAGGCAGGATCCCAGTATGGCAGGACATGATGCAGGAGGGAATACAAATGCTGCCAGGCCCAAGGGAGGAGATGCAGAGTAGAAGCCATCTCCCCCTGACTCCGCAACCAGAGATGGGCAGACACTTGGGACTGGGACAGAACCCAAGAAAGGTGACAGAACAAAGTCAACTGGCGCTACTGGGAGAGGAACACCATCCCCAGATCCATGTGGAACAGAGCCCACAGGAACTTCAGATTCTGGGAGGGTAGCAGGGAGGACTTCCGGTGATTGATGAGGACCCATAGGACCCCATAAGATGACACACTTGCTCCACATCCGACAGAGCCTGAGAAAAAGAAGGAGAAACAATCAACCAATCATCGAGATAGGGAAAAACCTGTAGACCTCTGGAATGGAGAATACCCACCAGAGGGGCCAAGAGCTACGTGAAAACCCTTGGCACCGATGAAAGGCCGAAAGGAAGCACCCGGAACTGGAAGTGCCGGGAACCAACAGCAAACTGGAGATACTGCTGATCCGCAGGATGGATCGGGACGTGCAGATAAGCATCCATCAGGTCCAGGGACGCAAGGAAGCTCACAGGAAGCACCAGATGCGGGATGGACAACAAAGTCACCATCTTGAACGTACGTCGGAGGATGAAGAGATTGACCCTTTTGAGATCCAAGAGAAGGCGCAGATCTGGTGTATCCATCTTGGAGACCAGGAAGAGGATCGAATAACAACCCTTGCCCCTTTCCAGAGGAGTAACCTCCATGATAGCTGCCTTCTCCAACAGAAGGCGCACACCCTCCAGAAAAGCCTCCCACCGCAGAGCATGATGGGGCAGGGGGGTCACCTGGAAGACCGGGGGGTGGGGAGAGGAGAACTCGATCCGATAACCCCTGGACACAGTCTGCACTGCCCAGGCATCCAGAACCGCCAACCACTGGTGCAGAAAAAAACGAAGGCGACCCCCAACCGGAAAAGGCAGACAGTCATTGTGCAGAGGAAGGAGCGGGGGCAGCACCACTGGCAGGAGCACTGGACTTGGACCCTCCAGGGGCCCCCGGACCACGACCCCTGCCACGAAAGGGCTGAGAAGCACTCCGAGCATAAGGCCCAAAGGCACGGCTGTAGCCAAACCCATGCCCACGAGAAGAAGGGTGGACAGGAGCCACAAGCTTGCGGTTCTCCACCGACTGTTTGATCATGTCCTCCAGCTGAGGCCCGAATACCTTGGACCCCACAAAAGGCAACGTAAGCAGGACTGCCTTTTGAGAAGACTCAGCTTTCCAGGAAGCATCCAGATATGACGCCGTGCAGTAATCGAAGCACCAGAAGCAGCGGCAGCTGCACTCAACTTGTCAAAAGAAATGTCCGACAAATGGCGCGCCTGCAACTCCATGAGGGCCAAGAGAGAGGAGGCATCCTCCGTGTTAGACCTGGCACCATTGGCGTGGGTCTCCCTTCCATTTTTTCTGCTGCCTCATGTATTTTTGCTGGTGTTAGATGCTTTGGGCACTGTGCCACTGCTATCCAGTGCCACAGTGCAAGTGCTCTCTATTGTAAATTGATGTACTAATCAGTGGTTCCATGTTTGATTATTTGGTTTACTTGTCAGACCCTAGTTTAGTGCACTGAGTGTGCCCAGGGCGTGTAAATCCACATGCTGCTGGTGGACTTGCAGCACTGGTTGTGCCACCCACAGAAGCAGCCTTGTAAAATGTGTCTACGGTCTGCCATTGCAGAGCCTGCGTGCAGTCTGGTACTGTCATGCTGACTGGGCAAGTGCATCCACTTCCCAGTCCCTAAACCTTTCGTTTTCTTCATATCTGTCACCCCTATGGTAGGCCCAAGGGCAGGGTGCATAGTAAGTATAAGGTAGGTCAAGCCCTGATGTATGTGGAATGTCCTAATAGTGAATTACAGCCATTTTAGTTTTTCACTATTGCAAGGCTACCTGTTCTCCATAGGCCAGAATGGGCTGTTATAGTTATTACATGTTATAATCCTAACTGTCTCAGAGAACGCGGTAGAAATTCGAGTTTAGTATGCCTGAACTCAGAATAATAAAATACATCTTTTAGTAAAGTTTATTTTAATATTCTGTGTTTGCAAATACCACTTTTAGAAAGTAGGTATTTGCTTGTCTAACCATTCAAACCTGCCTCTGCTAGGTTGTGTATTCCTATGTCTGGTTTTGTGAGTGACAGGGCTGGGGAATTCCAGGAGACAGGCTGAGTCACCCAGTGGTGAATAGAGAGCTCTGCATCTAGATGGGAGGGAGGAGTTGCACCTGAACATTGAATAGGGCTGTGCCTGCCTTCCACAATGCTGGCTCCACCCCCTGGGGAGCGACTGATGTCTCTGCCCTGCACACTGAAAGCAGAGAAGGAGTCCTGTAAACAAAGTGCTCCAGGACTGTACTTGCCTTCCACAATGCTGTATCTACCTCCTGTGGGGCATCAGATGTGCCTGCCCTGCACTGTGAAAGGAAAGGGGAAGTGTGGTAAACAGAGTGCTTCAGAACTGGTTTGGACTGGGCAAAGGCCCCTCTCCCCTCAGAGAACAAAGGATTTTGGAGTATAAATATTGGGACCCTGATCCAATGAAATTAGATCACTTTTGGACTACAAGAAGAAACCTTTACTGAGGAGAGAAACCTAAAGAAACTGAGGAGAGACTATTCCCAAGCTGAGATGCTGCTTGGGGGATTGGCCTGCAGTGGTTGCCTTACTGCCAAAGGAGGAGAAAGGAACTTTGTGTACTTTGCTTTCAACTTGTGAAGGATCTCCAAGGGCTTGGAAAAGAGCTGCCTCCTGCTGAGGTCTCAGGGACAAGAGACTTCAACCCCCAGCTCCCCAGAGTTCTTTTGGTAGTGCCTGCTACTGTTTTGGGCCTTCTGAGGTACTGCGTGTCGGAAGGAGTTGGAAACGCGACTCAACGAGAAGTGTGTCACCTTCACTGGGCCTGCCGTCGCAACTCCGAAGGAGGGTGTTGCTGCTGGAACTGTCGCACTGCACCGCATCGGAGAGAAGCATACCGCAACAAAGAGGAAGCGTGTCACTGCTGCTGCCGTTGCAACTCCGAAGGAGGGTGTCGCCGCTGGAGCTGTCGCACTGCACCGCATCGAGAGAAGAGTCTCGCAACGAGGTCGGTGCGTGTCGCCGTCGCTGTGGCTGCTGTCGCAACTCCGAAGGAGGGTGTCGCCGCTGGAACTGTTGCACTGCACCGCATCGAAGAAGAGCACCTCGCATCCCCGAGAAGCGCGCCGCAGTCGGAGCTGCTGCCGTCGCATCTTGGTTGTTGGCGCTGTAGTTGTCGCATCGTGCGGAAGCTTCACGCATCGTTTATGAAAAGTGTCACCGTTGGAGCCACTGCCGTCGCATCGCAGAAAGAGGGTGTCGCCGCTGCAGTCCATGCATCGAACCGAGAACTTCTCGCATCCCCGAGAAGTGTACCGTATCTGGAAGATAATCACGTCTTTATTTCTTTGTATCTGAACTTTGCCACATTCCCCATCGCTGCGACATTGCTTGTCGTGGAAGTGCAACGCAACCTAAGGTACATTGACTCAGAGTGTTGCATCTAGGAACTGAATTGAACTAAGCCTAAATCTATCATCTTAAAGTAATCATAGTGTGTATTTTTGTTGTTTATGGTCTTGTGGTAACTCTCTATAAAGTCTACTTATTTTTTATATAAAACCTGTGTGGTGTCCAATTGTAGTGTTGTGGCTGGGTTACTGTATATGGTCGCAACTGCTTAACTTACAACGCCTCTGAAGTAAAGCCCTTCTGCTCGTGCCAAGCTACCAAGGGGGTGAGCAGGGGTTATTTTGGTAGTGTAATCCCCTTATCCTGACTAGAGGAGAGGGTCCCTATTTGTCACAAGTACCTACCTGTGGCAACTAGAGACCCCCAAATCTAACACTCCCCATCCTGCAAAAGAAGAGCCAGGGCCTGGAAATCCTTCAGCAGGGACTGGACCATGTAAAAGGAATAGGCCGTCGCTCTGACAGAAAAGTTGGAAGCAGCTTAGAAACGCTTCACCGCCCCTTCCACAGCGTCAGAAGGAAGGGCGTCATCAGACAGAACCAAACCCTGCGAGGAAAGACCAGCCATCAAATCGTCAACTTTGATGGACTGGGTAAATTCAGCAGCAAACCCCTGCAAAGGATAACGCTTAAACAAAAAGTGAGGGAAGGCGGACTTATCCACCTCCTTCCACTCATGATCCAGCACCTTGCGCACAGCACCATGCAAGGGGATGGACTCAGGAGTCGGTTGGTGATACTGTGTAAAAAAGTAATCCTCCCGGACATCAGACACAGGAGGAGCGAACCCCAAACTATCCTGCACATGGTCGAACAAGTCGGAGAGCTCCGCACCCTGAACAAAGTGCCCACGTGCACATTCCTCCTCTTCAGGGCCCAAATCGTCAGTAGGAGCATCTGGTGGATCGACATACGCATAAGGCACTTTGGCAGGAGGGCCAGCAGCCTCCCGAGCCCGGAAGGCAGCAGCAACCGGCTCATTAATAAAGAGGTGCAGGGCATCCATAGGAGGAGCGGAAGAAGAGGCACCCTGGACCATGCCAGCAACCAACACAAACAACGTGGAACACAGAGAACCAAATCAGGCACCCACAGAGGACGGAAACCAAGAAAAAATGACCTGCCTATAAATGCATGAAGTCCCGAGATCCCGATCTCACGTGAGACCAGGAAAACGGGGAGGGCGCTAAAAAAGCAGCCGGCCGCCTCACAAAATCCCCAGGGAAGCCGTGTGCATGCCACAGGAAACACCACCGAAGAATCCCCGCCTGCTAAAGCAGGGCACATCGGGTCCGGCACGGAGGGAAACGGCCGCTAAAGCAGGCCGATCAATCACAGGCGAGAGCAGCTGAAACCAAACACAAGCGGCCGCTAGACCGGACCGCAACAGAACAGAAAGCATATAAATACATGTGAAGGTGTAGCAAAAAAGTGCAGAGATCGATGCCACACAACACTATTACAGTAATGGTACAACACATGCAATGAAAGAAAAAAAGGCGGCCTCTAAAGCAGGCCGCCCGACAACAAAATATTAGAGAATAAACTTACCTCAACAGCTCCTACTAGGAAACGAGTAGACTGCTAAGGCAGAAAAAAAAGAACAGGATGTTCTATGACGCACTTTCCCCTTTATCGTCACCTGATGGTGGCGCCATGTTGGGGGAAGTACGAAAAGCTCTGCTAGGTAGTAGGTTGCTGTGGAGCAGACTAGCTGCTGACTGTTAAGGACTGGGGCGGGAAGACAGGACAAGGAGGTAATGGCTTTCACTTCATATTCATTCTCATCATCCCCTATCACAGGGGCAGGTTGAACTGGCAACTGCATCTCCCCTACCACAGGCTTCAATAAGGACACATGACAAGACCAGATGTACCTTCAAGGTTGAAGGGAGCTCTAATTTCTCCGCCACAAGTTTGATAACCTTGCAGGGGCCAATAAAGCGTGGTAGGAATTCACGCGCCCCCTTCATAGGGATGTTATGAGTGGACAACCAAACCATGTCCCTAATTACATATTCAAGACAAGAGCAATGATGGATATCCGCATTTCCCTCTTACACTGCCTTGGCTTTCTCTAGATTAATAAAAGCTGTCTTCTGTTTATCATGTATGTAGTTAACAAATTCCAGAGCAGTAGGAGTAGGGGTAGAAACAGAAGGAGGTGAAAGCAAGAAGTGAGGATGGAATCCATAATTGCAATAGAAAGGTGGGAAATCAATAGAGGAGTGTATGCCATTGTTAAAGGCGAATAAGCAGCCCAAAAAAGTGTCCCAATCTAATGAGGAATGCAGTAACTGCCACCTTAAATATTGCTCCAAGCATTGGTTAACTCTCTCAGTCTAACCGTCGGTTTGCAGATGATGGCCAAATGAAAAACGAATGTCTATTTGCAATAGAGTGCTTAGCCCCTTCCAAAATGTAGAAATAAACTGGGGTTCCCGATCTGACACCATTACCGAAAGGAGCCCATGTAACTTTACTATGTTTTGTATAAATGCCAAGGCCTGCTCTTTAGATGTAGGGAGTGTTTCCATTGGGAATAAGTGGCACATTTTAGTCAGCATGTCCACTACCACTAGTGTGACTATAAACCCTTGTGTGGTTTTTGGCAGTTCCACTATAAAATCCATGGAAATGGAATGTCATGGACCGGGCTAGTGGGCATGGGAGTTAATAAGCCAGCAGGAGCCTGTAGGGAACGTTTGCTGTGTGCGCATACATGGCACTTCTGAATGTATTGATTAGTGTCTGTTGCCATATTGGGCCACCAAAACGGTTGCTTCAGTAACTCTAGTGTATTTTTGTATCCTGGATGTCCTGTGAGCAGATAAGCATGGCCCCATTTTAAAGCTTGTTGTTTGACGACCAGTGTGCGAATAACCAAGCTCCCCTGAATGTAAAGAAGGTTCTGTACTCCAGCACCCGCATGTTTATTTCCAATTCCTCTATGTCCTTGGAATTCTGAGCCTGTAATACATCCTTTAGATCGTTTTTTAAAGAACAAATGTCCCCTAGAATTAATTCCCTGGCAATGATAGGGGGATGGTTGAAGGATGTTTCCCCAATCTCATATCTTAGACAAGACAAGGCATCAGCTTTTCCATGTATTTTCCCTGCTTGAAATTGTATTACAAAGTCAAAGTCACTGAAGTATTGGGTCCAAAGAAGTTGTTTAATGCACAATGCTTTGGCTGATTTTAAAAACTGCAAATACCTATGATCTGTAAGATCTGTGATGGTGGGAAGTGCTCCCAATAAATACTGACACCACTCTTCAAAAGCTCTTTTTATTGCAAGAAGTTCTTTATCTTCCACAGAATAGTTTTGTTCAGTAGCCGCTGCCGATTGCGGGGCCGCACTCCCGACCACTAGGAAATCCATGCGCCTGACCTCCGTCAACAGCTGGAGTGCTTCTTGAACCCTCTCGTCCTGCATTGAGACACGCCGGATACATAGGGAGGCAAATTGGGGCAGACGCTCGCCTGACAAGATGTTGGGCTACTCTAACCACTCTATCCTCAAAGGCTACAATCAAATAACATGCCTGCTCTACAAGCGCTGCCATCATGTGTACCTGTTCCCGAAGCTGCAGTATGTTATTATTTTCTGTGCAGACTAGACGAGTGTGGTCACTATAGCAATTGTCTTCACATAAAGTGTGAGATTTGTCAATACATTCCTATTTTTGATCTTGTCCAGAAGTCTCATACACTGTAATAAGAGATGTATTGTTTACTTTTCAGTGGCTTAAAACCCACCCATATCCTACCATTAGTTGTTTTCGTTGTCACTCTCATTTGCAACCTTTTGATATCTTAGGTCCCATAGGCGTCTGTCTCTTCCTTTCCTGTATTAGCTCCTCCCTGGAGCATGAACCAAGTACATATGTTCTTGCTTGTCTGTTGGTATTGCTCCAAATAACTTGTAAGTGTTTTGGTATTATTCTTGGACATGCAATGTGCTTTTCTACTTTTAACACAGGTATACAGCCTATTTATTTTGCTTTCACCGTGTCTGCCCTCTCTATGGGCCCATTAGTTACGTACTCCCCCAACTGAACTACACTACACCACTCTACTTCACTCAACACCACTCTACTCTATGTGACGCCACTCTACTCTATGACATTCCACTCCACTCCACGCCACTACATTCTACTCCACGTCACTCTAACGTGTGCCACTACACTCCACTTTACGCTACTGTATGCCACTCCACTCCACACCACTCTACGCTACTCCAGTCTTCTCTGTGCCACTCTACTCTATGCCATGCTGCTAGCTGTTAGCCATGCTGAAGAGTAGCCAGCTGCAGTACAGCATAGTTAAAAGACATTGGCAAAGCCAATAACTCTCACATAGGCGAGAACTGTTGGCCTTGCCAATGCATATTTATATTTCTTTGCATTTGTTCAGACAATGGCTTTTAATTGCCTCTCTTTGATTGTCTTTTGTCTCACACTGGGTTGCACCACCTTTTTGTTTAGGTCTCCCATAAACATTGCATATGCTACCTCTTCGAGACATTGAGTTTACAACCCACCCATTGATTGCCATTGGTTGGCTCCATTGTCACTCTCATTTGTCTGCTTCTATTTGGTCAGCACGTGTCGGTTTGGCTTCCTTTTCACCGGGTTAACCCTCCCATGGAGCATGGTCCAAGTATGTGTGTCCTTCTACTGCTTCTTTTGTAGCAGCTACTTTTTTCATCGTCTTCAGATAGTCCTTGCGAGTGCACATTTTTCTTTTTCACCTGGTTGCGTACTTAGTTTTATCTTTCTTTTTGACATTGCCCCGATATTTACACTTCCGATTTTCTTCCTTTCTTTTTTAATGTATGTTTTATTGAATTATGTGTGTGTGTACTATTCTTTTTTTGACTTTTAATTATATTTATGCTTTTCATTGCGTTTTTCGCTTCCATGTTACATTTCCAACACGTCTTCTAAATCAGGGTTACAGCACAAATGACTTTACTGTGCCAATAACAGGCCTTCAAACTTTTGGATTTTGCTTTGTGAAAGGCTAAGGGCCTCATTTATGAAAACTGTTGCATCGCTGCGACAAAACAGCAATGCAACAGTTATCACTGCCACCTCCTTGCGGCATGATGGATGCTCCATGTACAATGTACTGCGCTCCATGTCACAAGGAATGACAGGTACGTCAGGAATCCTGATGTATCTATTGGCGCAAAAGTCAGAGTTGTCACAAGCATGACGCAACTCTAGCAATGCATGAGGCAGGCCTATACATATAGCACTATCTCACCCTTACGCCTGCTATGACACAGTGGCGTCCTAGAAGTGGTGCAGTAAAATCTGACAGAGCTCACTGCGCCACTCCTATGAGGCTTTGTTACATGGAAACGCCCACCCTGCATACATTATACCTGAAGCAGGTATAATGTGGCACAGGGCTTTAGAAGGTGACGCATCTGCCTAGATGCGTCACCTTGTAAATACGGAGCAACGTGGTGCATTATTTATGCCGCCAGTAAATCAAGAAAATGAGAAACCAGCGGCATAACACTGTCGCAAGGGGCTCACGAATAAGCCGCTAAGTATTTATTGTCTCAATCACACATCCCCCTAAATTTGTACACGCTGTGACAACAATTGCCCTCATTTTTGTGTTCATTAGCGTTATTTTTACTTACTATTAGTCCCCTATATATACACATTGTAGATCCTAACATTTAAATTTTATGCGAGAGGTCAAATTGATGTTTTAATCACAGTCAGATTAAGTGATTTGCCAGAATCACAGGATCTTGAGGTAGCGCCAGGACTCGAACATAGTTCACCAGCTCCAAAGTCAGCAGATCTGTTTGTAACGATACACATAACAAAAGCTATTCTTCTCCAAAAAATATACTGAGAAGACACACTTTGCCTGCAGCTGCGCGCGTTCTTTGTATTAGGATCATTGCCCCTTTACTTCACAATGACGATTTACTTAGTTTAGTTTTTCACAATACTTTTCTTTAAGTGTGTCTACGAACTTTTGGTGTCGCTTGGGAAAAGCTAAGCATTTATTGTCTCAGTTAAATTATCCACCGAAAAAACACTTACTCATTTAAATTATCCACCGAAAAAACACTTACGATCAAAAGTTGTGACAAAGGGGGCGGCCTCGTGGTCATTGACACTTCTGTCTATAAGGATAAAATAAAGTCTCTTCTCAATGATACGCATTTCTATTCCCTCCTTAATACAGATCCGAACCCTTCAGTGCAGTCTAGGATTCAAAATTTAACTAAATTTGCGCTGGATGAAGGTTCTATAAGTGTAAAAGAATACGATTATCTTAACCAACCCCATCTTCACCTTGGCATCATTTCCTAAGGGTCTGAACAATGAAATACCTTGGGAAAATGCCATAAAATTTAATATCAAATAATTCCCCTCTTGGGTTTAGTATCCTTTTTCGTTTCAGTTGCCCCTATCCTGTATTCGTGATATTCTTATACCTATGTGGTGGTGCCACATATTGTTTAATTTTGTGGGGATCACTTCTATTAATGTTATTAATATTCTTTGCAGTATAGGGACTCCTTTCATCAAAGGGTTATTTGTATTTCACTTTACTTTTCGTATAGCACATCTATTTTCATTTTGTTTTATCCTTTTGATTTATCCTTTTGCGCATGGCTGGTCTCCTGCCCGCACCTTAACGTACCATAGGCGAGGTGTTCATCTTCTGCACGTACTCCGGTTGTCATGCTAGATGTTTCCATCACGCCAATTGCTATGACAATATCAGCGCGTGTTTTTCCGTCACACGCATGCGTGCTCCTGCTCACGCACGTTCCCTCCAGCGTTTCCTCTCTCTTCCCTTGCACTCTAGTTGTTTTTAGTCCCACCACGCCTATTACCGCGACGTCTTCAGCGCCCGACCCTTCCCGGCACGCTCATGTATTTCCACCTTTACACGCTATATACAGTGTTCCGTTCCCTTCCAATCCACATTCGAGGTTGGGAATCCACAGATGCGTATTCTCTACGCCAGGCTGCCCGTGAGTATTACTTCTTGTGTTGGCTGTCTGTTTTAGGTCTCCGCATGTTTTAACGTCTGCTGCTGTCCTTATTCGTTACGCTGTGTTCACCTTTTCAATATACGTAATACATTACAGGCATTCCATAGACGTGTTTTTTCTATGCGAGGTTGTTTGTAGAGGTCTTTCACTGTTTGGGTTGCCCTGAGGTTGCACACTTTCAGACAACCGAACCGTGCTGGCGTCCATATAATTTCCGATATCCCCATTGTTTTTCGGAGTCCTTATCACCCTGTTGGGCCTCTCGTTTTGGCTCATCAAAAGTCGGCGCCTGTGGCGATCTGTCGCTGATTGAAATTCAGGGATCATTCCCATCCTGTTTTCATCATTTACCTATTTAAGGTAATCATGCTAGGACCTTTGTTGAGGAGTTTGGGCAAGCAGAGTCCCTCTCTTTTTTTATGCCAATTTTATTTATGAATGACATGCTGTTTTGTAGGTTTATTCTCATTGGCTACCTGTATCTACAAGGACGAGCCCCTTATCTCAAAATTGAGACTCTTTTTCGCTACAACATAAGGTTTATCTTCGGGTGATTTTTTTAACTACATATCATCAGGTAGTCATTTTTCATTTATTTCTACTTAGGCTGACTTTACTTTTTTAACTCTTTTTATTTTTTATTAAGTAAATTGAAATACAACCACAGATGAAAAACACCCACCATTACAGTGCCCCGTACAATATCACTTACAGTACTCATCATTGACACTATTAAACTAACACAGCCATAATGCCAACATCCCATTAAAGGGCCGGCTGCGATATTCTTTATATACATGACGCACATAGCAGCAGGGGACATAGGGAAGAGTTTGTAATATACTTGTGGTGAGAGTGTATTGTGGCATGTTACCCACCTAATCCGCTTAGAGACTAGCTTAGTCGGTCGATACCCACCCTCTCTGACATCCAGCCCTTCATATCAGTTCCAGCAAACGCATCAACCAATTCCAGTCGGCTCATTGACACCTGAAGCATCCAAAACATCCCCGTTCCCTGCCTCGTCCACACATTCACCCCTTCCGCCAGTCGAATAAGCAGTATACAGGCCCCAAAAATGTTTTGGTCTGCTCCTGGGTGGCAGCAGCTCGCTATAGAGCTCCGATTGCGTGGAGCAGTAGAGCATATCCCTGGACCACTGCTGTAAAGTAGGGGTAGGGCCCCTCAACCAACACATTGCTACTATCCTCCTGGCCATAAGCAATCCCATGTCCACCAATCTACAGATTGCTTTAGGAAGCGCTTTAGTGTAACCTAGGAGAGCAACCAGCGGGTCCGCTGTAAGTTCCGTTCCAACAACCCTACCGAGCTCAGCGAACACTGCCTTCCAAAAGGAGTATACACCCGGGCACTGCCATGCCAAATGCATAAAGTCCGCAACCTCCACATGACATCTCTCACATTCAGCATTTTCTCACAACCCATATCTATACAGTCTCTCTGGGGTATAATATACCCTATTAAGGTACTTAAATTGGACCAACATGTGCCTGCCATGCAAAGATATCTTTCTGGTATTCATGCAGCAATAGGACCATTTAGCATCATCCAACTGGACGTTCAGATCTCTCTGCCATGCTAGTCTGGCCGCTGTGTATTTATGCGCCCTGTGTGCCATTGCCCTCTTATAGAGAGCAGCAATCATCTTGCGAGGGGAAGTAGTCTTGATAACATATGTTAACTCGCATACCTCAGGAGGCTCAACCATATCATCACCCAAAAGCGTTCGCAATGCCCCTCTCACTCTGTGAAATTGGAATCTGTTTAAAGTTGTGGAGCTCTCTGGCAGCCCACCAAGTTGTTCTGTGGTGCGAACCTTACCTTCACAAAAAAGATCCACCGCCACTTCGATATTAAGAGCGTGTAGAGCCCTAGTCACGCCTCTGTCAGTGCAAGGACCCAACGATCTTAACCATTCTATGGGCATAACCGGTGAATATAGTAGCGCACCCGCCTTTTGTAGCAACAACCAGTGCCAAGCATGTCTGGTGGAATTTAAGGAGTCCATGACGTCAGTCCTACGATCAGGTTGTTCCACAACAACAGCAGGCAGAGGTATCGACTCTGCGAATAGTCATTCCATCCAGAGGTATGGTACATTCGCTTCACCATGAATCCAAGAGTAAAGGTGTGCGGCCTGTGCTACACGATAGTACAACTCCAAGTCAGGTGCACCAAGCCCACCCAAATGGCACGGGAGCGTGAGCACCCCCCACTGCTCCCTGGTTTGCTTACCAGCCCAGGCCAATTTTAACAGGAGCTGTCTTAATCTATGGAAGAAAGTTCGCGGTAGGACGAGGGGGATATTCGTGAAAAGAAAAAGAAATCTAGGCAGGACCACCATTTTCATAATCGATATGCGCCCCATCAGAGACAGGGGAAGACGGCACCATAACTCCACATCATCCTCAAGTTTCGAGGTAGCCGCGTCATAGTTTTCAAGAAATACAATATCCGCATCCGTATGCAGTCGTATGCCCAAATAACGTACTGAATCCTCAGTCCACACCAAAGGGTATTCCATTTCACATTCGGTGGTGGCAGGGGTAAGCGGGAATACTAAAGATTTCTCCCAATTGACCTTAAGGCCTGACAACGCCCCAAATCTCACCACCTCCCTGATAACTGCCGATAGGTTTTCCTCAGGCTTACGGACATAAAGAAGCATGTCATCCGTATAAGTGGACACTATTATTCTATATGTAGGAAACCCTATACCTTCATTCCCATAATATTCCCTCAGGGCGCAGGCCAAAGGCTCTGCCACCAAGGCATAAAGGAGCGGGGATAGGGGGCAGCCCTGCCTGGTGCCTCTAGATATACTAAGGTGGGCGGTGACTAGATCTCTGATTCGAACTCGGGCCGTAGGCCTGTAATACAACGTGCCGATTAGTTGTAAAAAAATCCCGCCAAGCCCCATTCTCGTCAGCACCTGCCTCAAAAACAGGCATTCAACCGAATCAAATGCTTTTTCCATATCTAAAAATACAGCCACTGCTTTATTTTCCTGGCGAACATGCTGCATCACACCAAACACAGTCCGGATATTATAAGTTAAGTTTCGGGAAGGGATGAATCCCGCCTGTTCAGGAGCAACAAGTATGTGCGACGCCAATGCCAATCTAGTAGCCAAAATTTTAGCAAACAGTTTCGTGTCCACATTAAGAATCGACAACGGGCGAAACAAACTGCACTCATCTCGAGCTTTACCTGGCTTGGGAATGGCGACCAACATGGCCTCTCTCATTTTAGGTGGCATCATTCCCGACTCATATATATCTGCAAACAAAGCAGCAAGATGTGGAAGTAACTGGTATGAGAATGCCTTATAGAAGGCAACCGTTAGCCCATCTGTCCCAGGCGCGCTACTAGCTTTCATGCCACCCAAGGGCTCAACAATTTCATCCTTTTCTATCGGATGACTCAGGAGTTCCCTGTGGGCATCCGGGAGGAAGGGTAGTTGTATAAACTCCATATATTCCCTAATCTGGTCCCCCGATCCCTCTGATCTAGATCTGTATAGTGCAGCGTAATACTGCCTGAAACTATCGGCCACATCCGCTTCAGCTATCAGAAGTTCACCGCTCTCAGACTTGATCTCCGAAATCTGAGTCATACCCTGTCTAGCCTTCATCAATCCAGCCAAGACAGATCCCGGCCTCTCAACCTCACCATAAGAGCGCGCCGAGGCATACTTTCCCATATGCTGCACCTCGCGATCCGCCGCTTCCTGATATTCCTCAAGTAGCACCTTGATCTCACCATCTACTGCCTCAGCATCCACCTGTACCCGCTGCTGCTCCAAGCCTTTCAGTCTACCCTCCAAGTCAGTCAGAGTTTTCTTAATCGCCTTAAGCACACCCGAGTGTTTCAACATTGCAACCCCCCTGATATACACTTTAACAGCTTCCCAGATAGTTTGAAAATTATCAACAGAGCCAATGTTTGTAGTGAAGAAGATGTCTATTGCTACAACCATCTCCTTGCGAAACAACAGATCGAGAAGGGAAAAGGGTGGGAACCTCCGAGTGAATGGCGGGATTCTCTTCCCGGGCAAATCCAGAACCAACCGCAGTGGCGAATGATCCAAGAGCATGCGCGGTAACACCGTGCACTGCTTGATCAGGCTACACAGAGAATTAGAAGCTAACCAATAGTCAATCCGTGTGTGAAGATTATGGAACGCAGAGTAATGTGTGTAACCCCCTCTCACGCCACTTCTCATCCGCCACACGTCACACAAATCCAAGCATACCATGACTTCTTCAAGCTTTCTTGCCACAGCAGCTGGACCCCTGGGGGGCCCGCAGATCTATCCAGGTCAGGATCCCTGACCAAGTTGAAATCACCCCCTCCCAGAGAATCTTAGCGTAATCATATTTTGAAGTAAGCCTGGCCAGCTCCCCGAAAAACTCAGGGCAGTCAAAGTTAGGCCCATATACATTAACTATAAGGATGTCGAAGCCCCGGCCTCGCCAGCTGGATATAACGTAGCGGCCTCCAACATCCTCTTTTATCAGCATAAGCGTGAAAGGAGTTCTGGGGTTAACTGAAGTCAGGACCCCCCTGGCATGTGTGGTGAACCCTGCAGCATTAGTATTACCCTCCAAAGCTCTAATTCTGAGCATAGGGCTCGCTTTGGGAAGATGCGTCTCCTGTAAGAGAGCAAGGTCTATCTCATGCCTATTGAGGTAACTTATGACTTTACGGACCTTACGATGGTCATTAAGTCCCCTGACGTTCCAGGAAAGAACTCGCAACCCGCCCAAACTTTCCCTGGGATCTGATGATTCACGTGCCATATAGTACGTGCGCAGGCCAAAGTGTGTAGCAAAACTGTATGCGGGCCAAGAGTGCATGTATCATCTGCTAAAATAAAAACAAACTACAAAACCCCCCCTGAGATACATCAATCCTCCCACCTACCCCCCACCCACAGCAGACCTCCCCCAACATGGTTGCATGCAGTATCATTCTCCACCCCCATCCCCCAAGCCCCCCCATTCCCCACCCATTAACTTTGCAATGCCACAAAAAGAACAACTACAGTGCGAGGCACACGAGGGCGGAGGGAGCTCCTCACTAAGAAACTTTAAATAAGTGATAACTACAATCTAGCCTCAGACCCAACTCCGGCCATCACATGAGAATATTTGCAGTTGAGGACATAAAACTGCTGTTCCCCAAGGACAAGGGTCAGGTTTTCCTGGCCTGTCTCAGTTGGTAAGTCACAGCTAGCACTGCAAGAGCCGCCACCAATAAGTCTAGCTCCGAGCTTTCTCATGTATCCTAATTGTATACGTTTGTCCAACCATTGGCTTAGCAACATCACACAGAGTAGCGGCAACCCTATCAAGCCAACTTTGCCCACCATTGTTTACCGCCATATACTGAGACCCCACAGTGGCATATACAGGTAAATGTCCAGTCGCACATAACATCCCACATTACAACTACCTGTCCATGCAATGTTCAGAAAACTGTTACCATGTAGTTCAGTCTTGTTCATCCAGCACTGAGTCCGCCATTACGTCCTGTTGCACTCTCATCGGGCTAGTTCTTTGGTCTTTGGACCATTTCTTGATAGCTTGCTGTAAAGTTTTAGGATCCGTAAATATGTGCAACTTCCCCTGTCGATTGACACGAATCTTTGCATGGTACAACATGGCGTAGTCTGCTCCTAGCTCGCGAAGTTGCTTCTTGAGGGGCACAAAATGTCTGCGGGCTTCCTGAACTCTAGCAGTAAAATCGAGGAATAGGGATAGTTCCGAGCCTTCATATTTCAGGACCTTCTTTTCCCAGGCAATTCTCAAGGCAGCGTCCCGATCGCGGTAGTTGAGCACTTTCGCAATAATGGGGCGCGGGGGAGCGCCCGGTGGCTGGCGGGGCCCCAAGGCCCTGTACGCCCTCTCCACAACAAACATAGCAAAGAAGACACCCTCCCCCAGCAGTGTGACAAGTAACTTTTCCATAAATTGTTCCATATTGCCAGTAGCTGTCATTTCCGGAAGACCCACAAGCCTCAGGTTGCAGCGTCGGGAACGTGCTTCCAAATCTTCCATTTTGTCTTGCAGGATGCGGATAACCATTCCCAGTTGCTTATGATCCGCATCTAGCATAGTGTGGGACTCCTCCACTTCCGTGAGGCGCCTCTCGTTCATATCGAGTCGCTCAGCATGTTTATCTAAGCGCTCCACCATTCTGTCCATCCTAGACGACATGGCATCCATTTTAGTTCCCAACGCCGAGATGCCATTCTGCAAAGAATGTTCCATAGACTTCAGCATAGTACGAATGTCATGCGTCTTCCTGTACCGGGGCGGTCTCCCCCGCACTCCTGCCAGGACCGGGGTCCTGTGACTTAGATCTTCGTTGTTCAAAAGACAACTTGGATTGGTTCTTGTCTCCATTACCCATGGCTGGCGCAATCGAGAGATTCAGGGGATCCGAGTCGCAAGACCAGCAGAGCTGAGGTTAGTGTCCAGCCAGAAAGTTCTTTGAAAGAGGAATGGACCGTTAGTAGCCCCAGCCGCCCCAGCTATACTGCCTCCGCCGGTCTGCGAAACCCCAGCCTCGCTCCGTCACACTACAGGACCGTCGCCGCACTGAGTCGCGGGGTCCACCTCTTAATGCGCCCGTGACAGAAACGGAATAAGGCTGTGCCAACAAGTCTTTATCACCTCTCAGGTGATCACATCACCAGGCACTGCTCCGTCCCCCACCGCCACCACTTAAGAACTCCGATTTTCAAAGGGGCCAGCCAACTAAGAAACCTACGATGCCTCACTGTCGAGAGGTAGGTCCACCGCCAGCCAAACGGGTGCAGGCAAGGAGCGCGCAAATTACAGCAGACCGGAGGGGCACCTTTGTCCACAAGCGCTCCCAGCACTTCCTTCCCTGCACTCAACAATTGCTTTCGAGGGTGTCCTCTAAAATATCCAGGGCACATCTAAGAACCGGGAAGGCCATGCAAGATGTACTCAGCAATCTCTCCTCAAAGCGTGGGGCTGCACTGTGGGCAAAAACAGGATCAGGACAGCGCTCCCCTCCTTGAGCTCCTACGTCTTCCCCACAGCTCCTGGGTCACTCACGATACCTCTTCTCAGGGTGCAGGCCACCACCTAGGCTTTACGCTGCGTCCCCGCTCTCCTGCCGCCTCGGCCACGACATCCTCCCGCCCCCGGCAGAACAGGGGCAGAGAAATCCAGCGCCGATTCTCTGCCGCCCCAAATATACCGGGACAGCGCCTCCTCAGACGCCGCACGTCACGCTGCCCGGCCCCTCGAACAACTGTGGGCTGGGGACTCGCGGCCCAGACGCGAAGGAGCCTACCGCCTCCTCCCGCTGCAATGAAGCACTTTACCGCGGGTCCAGCACTCCCCTGGGTCTCCGAGATATCTCTGGTAGTCCCGCTGCTATTTTCTATCGGTCTAGCACCTCAGCTGCAGGATAATTAATCGGATATATGCGTGAATCCGGCGGAGCTCCGGGTCCAAGCGGCCATTGCGCCCCCAAGCAAGCTCCGCCCCCCCACTTTTTTACTTCTAGTTTAGACAATAGTCCGTGACCTTACAACCCTCTTTACTTTTATCCAGAACGGAAATTGGGATCCGGTCTTCCTCCAGTTGATGTTGCCACATATCATTGGCTTCCCAACTTTGTGGATTACATTTGGTAATTATATAGTCTGTTTGCCGACACAGTTCAGCTTCCAGTCTTAGTCACCTTTTTCTTCCTCTAAGATGTGCATTCAAATATAAATATTTATTTTTATCCTTCCCTTTTTCTGTATAGTTTCCTGTTGCCTTTGAGATACGTCTCCCTTGCGCAACCCAGCGTCGTCATTTTTAATCGATTTTAGGTAAGATAAATTATTTGTTTAAGGTACCTCCTAGCATGTCCATTTTTAGTAAAGCGCACAAATTGTTTTTTTTTTTCTGTCACAATCTTAATATGCACAATTCTGGTTGGTTTAGTTATTGTTTTATACTATCTCCGGCTATTTTCACCTGGGTGTGGTCAAAAGCTTCTTCATTTTCATCACATTACATTTTTTCTTCCTTAGCACCAGCCAGCCTTCAGTAATCTGCATTATGTACCATAATTTGTCTTGTAACAGTCTCAGTGTACTACAGTATGTGTTATGTCATGTTTAGCTATTTTCTTTATTATATTTTCGCATTAGAATCTTCAAGTGATTCTCCAGAAGAAGGCGTGTCATACGCTGAAACACGCGTAGAGATCAACATCTAACCCACTTTGTTGTTTCAATTTTCTGTATTGCATTTTACCATTGAATGTACATCTGATCTTTATATATTGTTTTTATCATTTTATGCCCCATATCATTTGTCACGTATTGTGATTATTTAAATGTTTGACAACAAGATTGTTTTTTTGTGTATATTTTTTAACAATAATAAATGAATAAAATGTTTCTATATATTTTGTCGTTATTAGTTCAGTACACTGTAGTTTCTGTTATTATCTTTTGTGTTGTTGTACCTGCCATCCTGCAGGGTTCTAGTTGCCTAGGAATTTGTTATATTTGAAATAAGGTGAGTGAAGTAACCACTGCCAGCCTAACTTAGGACCAAGTGTGTGTCCTACCTGAAGTCTTTAAGAAATAGTGTCTGTGGATGTAATTAAAACCTAGGGAGTAACAAAACATGTAACAGGGGGTGTCCTCAGGGGAGGTTACAAGATGGTTCTAAGGATGGACTACTAAGCCTATTGACCAATGAAAAGCCACCATTTACAAAGGACAGGGACAGGAGCCAATTAAAAAGATGGGCAAAAAGTAGGCGGAGCTTTATGCCCATATCCGGACTACAGCCTGTCTTGAAGAGACAGCACAAGCGCTGCCTAGGTGAGACCTAAAAACTACATCTTACTGCGGCAATCCCTTTACTTTCTTTACCTCATGGGTGTCCAACATTGTGCCACAAGAGCGATCCTCAAAGGCATAATTATCACCTAAAACATTTGCCTATTGTGCTCATTCCACTTCAATTACAAACAAAAATATTTTGATTCTTTCAGTTGTTCTTTTGACTACTTTTTCTACTCTCAACCAGCAACTACTTCCCTTTGCAGCCAAAGGCAAACCATTAATTGCTCTTTTACACACACACACTTTCCAGTTCTTGCAATGACAGCAACTGGCTTCATGTTCCTGTCCTTTACATTGCATTTTTTTGATTAGTAGCCTTTATGTACACAGCATTTCTCTTCATTTTCATACACCAAGCTTTATTTTTCAGAACAAAATATGAATTTGCATAGTATATTTATTCAGTGTATTTTTTTAATTGTTTTGGACCCTTTATTCTCCTTTTTATACATAGTCTTGATATTTCCATTCTGGAATTGTCTTTTTTTGACGAATCCATTGGGGGCATAACATCCCTGAGTGCCATCTATTCTTTTATGGGTAACTCTGAATGAACCACTGGTTTTCTGTTTCGGTATGTATTACCCAGGTTCCCAGGTTTTGTATATGTGCCTCAGAAAGAACAACTATCTTTGAAACTCACTATCGCTATTGGGTTAACACAGTGGTTCTTAACCTTTTGACTTCTGAAGACCTCCATGCAGTCATTACTGGAATCCAGGAGCACACACTGAATCATTAGTGGAATCCAGGGACCTCTACTGAGTTAATATTGGAATCAGGGGACCCAGGAATAAGCAATGTTGATGATTTAAACCGCCAAACAATGCAAAAAATTACAGTAGCAAGCATTTATCCAACAAATACACACAATATTAAATATGTTATTTAATTAACAAACAAGTGTAAAAAAAATGTTTTAATTGTAGTGGGAAGGTTGGATCTTTTCTGAATTTAATTGAGGGCACCCATTATCGACCTTGTATTCAGTTTGATGTACTTGAACTGAGGATACCAACTGTGGGCCTCATTACGATGTCGGGCACTCTGTTGCGGTTTGGAACAGCCCATTCTTAGGTCGGCAGTTCCGAACGCAGGATTGGGATGCAACCGCATATAGGACAGTTGCAAACATCCATTTTTCAATGGAAGCTTGTGCGACAGGCAGAAATGGCCAGCAGAACAAGCTTCCATTGAAAAATGTATGTTTGTAAACTTGCGGTGCCTGCCACATGGTGCAGGGATGTTTAGCAGGCACCAGAGGTGCCCCCCATTTGTATTTGTATTTGTATTTGTATTTGTGGTGGTATTTATAGAGCGCAACGTTCGCTCCGAAGGGAGCATCTTGGCGCTGAGTTTCCTGGTCGAAGGTCATTTCCAGTGGAGGGGTGAAGAAATTAAATGGCGGCTTTGATGAATTCCTCCTTGAGGGCGAAAATCCAAGTTTTGAGCATTTTTTTGAAGAGTTTTTCATGGGTTATAAATCTCAGGTTTTTGGGCAGGAGGTTCCAGGCCTTGGAAGCCAAGTGGTGTAAGGTTTTGCCACCTTTTGTTTTCAGATTGAATTTGGCAGGGAGGATGAGGTTGTCGTGGGAAGAGCGTAGAGATCTAGACGGATTGTAATGGGGGAAACATTTGGTGAGATATCGTGGGCCAGAGCGATTGAAAGCCCGGAAGGCGATCAGCAGCATTTTGAAAAAGATTCTTTTAGGAAGGGGAAGCCAGTGCAGGGATTTTAAAGCGGTGGAGATGGACGATTTTCTGGGCAATTTTAAGACGAGTCGGGCTGCGGTATGGAGGATACTTTGGAGTTTGTTGAGTGTAGACTTTTTAGCTCCTGCGAGGAGACCGTTACAGTAATCCAGGCGGGGGATTATTAGGGCTACCGTGACCGTTTTTCTGGCGTCGAGAGGCAGAAAGTCAAAGAATTTCTTCAGGGATTTGATGACACCAAAACAACGGCCCGCTACTGTCCTGACATGGAGGTCAAAGGAGAGATCACTGTCAAATAGGATACCTAGGTTTTTTGCAGTGGTTACGGTCTTGGGAGGGGCAACGGAGTTGTCTGGCCACCAGAGGGCCGGGCAGAATGTGGTGTTTTTTCCCATGGGAAGGATCTCCATTTTACTGGAGTTACATTTAAGGTGATTAACATCCATCCATTGGAAGACAGCTGTTAAGCAGTTTTTAAGATTTAGCTCTGCATTCGTGGAGTTCTTCTCTAAAGGTACAATAAGTTGGGTGTCATCGGCATATGATGTTACAGGTATGCCGAATGACTCGATAAGGGATATGAGAGGGATGAGGTATACATTGAAAAGGAGGGGGCTCAAAATTGAGCCCTGGGGGACCCCCGAGGAGACTTTCTTTTCGTGGGAGTGGAAAGGGCCGAGAGCGATGGTTTGGGATCTGTCGGTTAAGTAAGATTTTATCCAGTCCAAGGCCACATCAGAAATCCCTATGTCAGCTAGTCTGTTGAGCAGGATGGTATGGGAGATGGTGTCGAACGCCGCGGTAAGATCTAAGAGTATGAGGACGACGTTCATTTTCTGATCTTGAAGCATTTTAATCGAGTCGGTGAGTTCGATCAAGGCCGTTTCGGTGGAGTGGTTGGGGCGAAAGCCAGATTGTTGTGGGTGTAGTATATCGTGAGTCTCAAGATATTGTTTAAGTTCCCTGTAGACCATATGCTCTGTAATTTTACCCAGGGCCGGAAGAAGTGAGATTGGCCGGAGGTTGGTTAGATCTGTGGGGGGTTTGTTAGCTTTCTTCGTCAGGGGTTTAACTATACCTTGTTTCCATAAGCGAGGGACGCAGCCCGTACTTAAGGAGGAGTTGACTATTTCATTGATTATTGGGTTTACCACATCAATGAGTTGGTGCAGGATTTTTGGGGGGCAGGGGTCAGAGGGCGACCCAGATTTGCAGGCCAAGATAACTTCTCTGGTTAGGTCAAGGGAGACCGGTGAGATTTTTTTTAGGGTAAACTCGGGTGGTACCATCGGAGGATGACCCAGTGAGAATTGGCTGGCTTGGGTGGGCAAAAAATCCTTTTGAATAGCTTCAATTTTTTCTTCAAAGTAATCAGCTATTTGGTTGCATAGCTCTTGTGATGGGGTATTTCAATTTGGAGGGCTTTGGGTTTGGTAAATGATTTTACAATGGAAAAAAGTGTTTTTTGCTTTTGATTGGAGTCGTTGATGACTTTGATATAGAAGGACTTTTTGGCCCAGACCCTATAGCGTAGGGTTAGGGGACACAGGGGCTCTGCTAGGGGCCCTCACAGTCTCTTTCCAACAGCCTTTACATGTCAGAAAGGCCAACATGGAGAGGCTGTCAGAAACCGACATCGTAATTCTGACAGTGGAGTCGAGGCTGGCTTCACGCTCATTCAAGGAATTACAATTCCGCTCCTCTTCTGACGGGCTCTGTTAGCCCGTCAAAAGAGAGGTGGAATCCCATGCGTGTTTCCCTCCGACCGCTGTCATCATAATAGGGCGGTCGGATCGAAACCCTCGATTTCGTGCAGGAAGCCTCGACAGACTGTCGGATGGCTCTCTGCCCTACATCCAAATTGGACCCTTAATTGTTAACCTCCAATTTCAAACTCCTTCATATTTATGTTTTAAAATGTTCAAATTTACATTGTGCTTCTTAATTCATATGCAATTTATTATTTGATGATATTTTATTTTCTAAGCAGTTGCGGACATCTGAGTAGGAGTTGTGGATCCCTTCGGGTCCCGGACTACAGGCTAATAATCACTGGGTTTACACATTCCCCATGCAGGGTTCACAGAAGTTAAGACATCCTACACTTTCAATGTTATCACCACACGCACTTTTTAATAACATATTTAGCTTTGAAGCTGAATATGTAAAACTATGTTGAAGAGTTTAATTAATTTATTGAAGCATACCAAGTTGACTTTTTGGAAGATTTTTTTGTGAGGTATTACTTGGCGTCCAGTTACACCCTACACCTATAAAAAGTATCAGCAGAATGTGAACATTACAAGATAAAGAACAAACTTTCAGTTTTACCTAACAATCATAATATTCAGATAGAGACATCTTATAGACAATAGTTGTTAAAAGAACTATAGGAAAGAATTGATACTGAGACCATATATTAAGAAGAGGCAAACCAATTATGAAAGAAATGACAAGAAGAGTAATTTATTAAATAGAGAATTTGCAAGTGGAGTCACTCCTCCCACGTGCAGTCCCGCTCAGCATATTACGAGGTCCTGGACTGCCAGCCATTTCATAGCGGAGCCCCATCATGAAAAGACTGGTGGTACAGGCGAATGATAATGTGGCCAAAATAATCGGTGGAAATTTACCCCTTGGGAAAAAAATGCAGACATACAATAACCAGAATGCATCTCAGGAACCTATAGTAAGTAATACTCAAAATGGAAAGGGATGTATAGCCTGGAATTATCCATGCAATATACATAGTGACTCTAGTGATACTCAAATTGCGCTATCTGAAGTTGAGCCTAACACCTTATTAAACGGAAGAAACAACCGCTCAGGTTTAAGGATACGGAGAACAGTTTGTCAAGAAAAAATCAACTCACTGAATGATCCTACAAATTCCATCCAAAGGGAAGATTACCGACCTGGTATTGGAAATCAACCAGAAGACACTGCAACTGGTGCAGAAACAACAAGCAAAAAGAGGTATATTGGAGATTATCACAGTAACCATGAGGAATTAACAGTTACAAGGACTGGAGAAGATAAACAAATTATCTGTAAAACTATGCAAAAAAAAGCGAAAACAAGATGGTATCAACGAATTCAAAGAAATTGGTACAAATAATATTTACACCAGTATACAACTCAAGAGGTTCTAGTGATATTCTGAATAGAGGGAATATCTTACAACTATTCAAATCGATTCCTGAGCTAGAAAAAATAACATCAAAAGACATTGAGTCGGTGGGATTTGCACATAATATGGACAGCTCTCAGCCACACACAGTCCTAACGGTCAACACCCCTCGTCTAGCGGAGCATATTATAAAACAGCAAGAAATTTTCGATGGTTGGGGGATCAAAATTGCTCATCCACCTTCCAAACCTTACCCGAGTCCGTTTAAAAAGGATCTCCCAAAAAATGCCTGTAAGGAAGTAACAGGCATCCCAGTATATTCAATATTAAAAAACCCACAGGGTAGATCACACCAGATTAATAAGGAGAGCCCGGAAGAAATAAAACTGGTAGAACCTCGGCAAATAAATGAGAGTTGGATACGGAATGCTCTGCATGATCTCTGACCGGGTAATAACCATAATAAACTGAAGGAACGGAGAGATCCTCAGCAGCCGGTAACCATATGTTCATGGAACATCAATGGACTGGGAAAAAAAATCCAAAACGCCGGAATAGAATCCCTGTCAAATATCTATCAAATCATATGTTTACAAGAGACATGGAACACGGAAGCTTTCTTCTTACAAGGTTATAAAGGGTTCTATGTACCAGCCATCAAATATACCAAGTTTGGAAGCCCATGTGGGGGCCTGGCAATATTTATTGGGATGGACCTCAAAATCAACCATGAACAGCTGGATACCAATAACGCAAATATACAAGCTGTTAAGATAACAATGGGGGCATGACGAGCTAAAAAACAGGATTAACTTACTAATACTTAATATTTATATTCCACCAAATCAGACATCACGCAAGAACACAAGTTTTGAACTAGTAACATTCCTGCTGGAACAACTAATGATTGATCCAACTGTCAGTATTCTAGCCACAGGGGATTTTAATATTAACTTGCTGATTAACATGACACGGAATGATTTGGTTCACTCTCAAAACTATGAATGGTCCATCCCGGAACAATCATTGGATCAAAGTCCAATTCCCAAGGGAAATTCAATTGGGAAAAACCTACTGATGGACTTGGAGGCAATAGGACTACGTGCTCTAAACGGAAGGTTCCAAACGGATCAACCACCTGGCTGGTCATTTCACAACCACGAATCCAAATCAAGAATTGACTTTACATTAATGTCATTAGACATGTTTGATAAAATTGGTTCCTATCGACTCAATAAGCGAATCGACAGTGATCATAGCCAGCAAATAGTGGAATTGTGTTTTGATTTCTCCAGACATCAAAGTTATTTAACCACACGAGGACAGATTACGTCAATTAATCATAAGAAACTCATCTGGAAACCGGATAAAAAA
Source organism: Lissotriton helveticus (assembly GCF_964261635.1). Classification (NCBI taxonomy): domain Eukaryota; kingdom Metazoa; phylum Chordata; class Amphibia; order Caudata; family Salamandridae; genus Lissotriton; species Lissotriton helveticus. Next base: position 956,346,031 of record NC_136059.1, on the reverse strand, counting down.
TATGTTGTGGAAAAAAGGGCCCAAAAATTGGCAGTTGAATGTTTTGAGAAGCAAGCAACGCAGGCAGCAATACTATGTTGGGAACAATTCACTGAAAAGGCAGTAGAGTTGGATAATGAAAACACGACTAGTAAGAAATCGAAATTCAGGGGAAAAAAAATAAAAAATGATAACAAAATCAATCTTCCCTACACTATTAAAAAAGTGAGGCGGACCCGTAACAAGTTGAGGAAACAACTTACCAAGATGCCGGATAATGAAGACGTTAGGATACAACTCCGAAATACGAATAGTAATTTGAGGAAATTAATATGGTCTGAAAAAAACAAAACCCAACAAGAGCTATGGACAAAAATCTTCCATGCTAGTAACCAACCAAATTCCAGAGAATTTTGGAAAATTAATAACGAAATAAACAGACCAAACAAGCATGTAATAGCCTCGCCAATAACAGAAGAGGACTGGGTAAGGTTCCTTAAAAAAGCCCTTTTCGTCGAAATAGAATTATGTACCAACGGTGGGGGCTACAAAGAGCCCACTGAAAGACCAATTGAAACGGATCCGGTGATAAATTTCACAATCACTGAGGTAGCAAACATAATAAAGAGACAAAGGATGGAGCTCCGGGTCCCAACGGTATCCCTTTTGCCCTCTATAAAGAGGACCCCTATTATGGGCTACCTATCTGACAAAGGTTTTCAATGAAATTATCCACACAGGGAAAATACCACAATCCTGGAGAGGATCACTTATATCGCCCGTGTTCAAAAAGGGTAATTGGCAATTACCGGAGAATTACCGTCTGATCACCCTGCAAGATACGGACGCCAAGCTATTCGCAGATCTCTTATTATCAATTCTGACAGATTGGGTCAAGGAAAAGTCAATACTACCCCCTAACCAAACCGGCTTCATTAAGGGCTTAGGCACCACAACCAACTTGTTAATTTTATCAGTTCTAATGGATAAGACACTTTTTTCTAAACAGTCACTTTACTTTTGTTTTGTCGATTTCAGATCGGCCTTCGATTTAGTAAATAGGTCCCTCCTATGGAAAAAACTCGAGGGCTACGGAATCCCAGGCTCACTACTGACTCTTATTAAGTTATTATACTCTGATAGTTGGGTCAAGGTGAGGATAGGCGACGGCCGAGCTTTGACCAATAAAATACTGGTGACTCGTGGCCTTAAGCAGGGATGCGTGCTTGCACCTTTACTTTTCAATTTATTTGTGGCCGATCTTACCAACTCATTAAACGAGGTAAACTCACATCGACCTAGGGTAGCCGGAAAACAAATGTCTAACTTGCTATATGCAGATGATGTGGTGTTGCTGAGCCACACAAAAGTGGGACTGCAAAGACTGATCGATTGTACACTTAAATATGCAAAGGATAACCAAATGACAATAAATGAGACAAAAACAAAAATAATGGTTGTGACAGGAAAAAAAAGACAAAAGATGAAATGGTTGTTGGGACAAACACAACTAGAGCAAGTGGAGAGTTATCGATATCTCGGTGTCCTTTTTAATGAGACCGGAAGCTTTGTACCACAAAGGGAAGATATTGCAGGGAAGGCAAATAGCTTGATTGCGGCATTTAGAACCCTACAAAAGAATCTATCTGCACTGTCACACGGGCCACTGTTAAAAATCATAGCTGCCAAACTACTACCATCCTTAACATACGGTGCTGAAGTGCTAAATGGGAAGGATGCTGTGCTCATCAACAATGCTGTAGCAAAAACCTATAAAATATTATTTACCCTACCATGTAACGCCTCACAAGCGCAAATAAGGATGGAATTCGGTATGAACAATCAGCTATATGCCCGGCAAGGCCAAATATTAAAAGTTTGGAATAGAGTAAAAAATGATCAGGTGAATCAATTGTCTAAAGCTTTGTGGAGAGAGGTTAAAGACAACCAGAAACTGCAAGCGTGGAAATACCTAAACAACGCAAAAGAAGAATTTGGAATATCAGCAATCTGGGAAAACACAATAACGCAGGAAAGCTTTAAAAAAACAATCAATAAGCTGGTTACTCACCTATCGCTGCTAAAAGACAAAGCTTTATTAGTAAAACGTAAGCACTCATGGCCAATCATAAACGGCTACAAAAAAAAACAAGTCCAATCTTACCTCCATACGGCATGGTCAGTCCAAAGTAAGCGAACATTTATAGGAGCACGCTTTGGTCTATGGCCAGGTTTGTGTCATCTTCCACCCTGGAAATCAAACGAGGGCCATACGTTATGCAAACTTTGCAAGGGGGGAAAGAAGACATTGTGCACTTGGTATGTCTGTGCCCTGCCATAGCCTCAGAAAGGAGACTAATCCTCAGGAGGTTGTTTAATGCACGAGATATAAGAACCTGTAGACAAGCAATAATGGTGTGCCTAAGCCCGAATGACCTACCAATGAATGTTGCTTTTGTAAAAATTTTAAATGTGATTGCCAAAGGTCTTAAGGAAAATTGTATCTAGTTTTATTATTTTTATTTTTTTTTAATGACATTTACTATTTGCACGATGTATAAATGTGTATTGATGCTGATACTTTCTCTAAGGTCACATTTTTGTAAGATTTTAATTAATCAAACAAATAAACAAACTTGACTGGTGGTGCAGGAACAAAGGGGGCCCTACAAGGCCCCCATGGCCACCCCCCCAATGGGGATACATTCAGGGGGGCACAACATTGTCCCCCCCTGTCTGTACCCCCACAAAGTTCCAGCATGGCATGGATGTCCACATCCATGCCGTACTGGAACTTTTTTGTTATTCCCATTGCAGTGTCTGTTTTCCAGGCACCGCCATGGGATTAGCAAAGTCACGCCGACCGTATTACGAGTTGCACATTTGCATCTCGGAATACGGTCAGCGGTGCTTGTGCAGCTTTGGCTCAGCGGAGGAGGCATTGCGCTGTCGCCACTGGGCCAAAGTCGTAATCAGGCCTTAATTCTCTCACACACAATAGCAGAAATGAAGGACTATCTGGCGCTCATCTCACTATGAAAACTTTCTCCAACACGGTTGGAACAGCAGATGCTCCACTACCCCTAGCAGAAATAACATCTGCAACTAAGGGTCTGTCAAATAATAAGGCTCCAGGAAGTGATGGAATTCTTGATGAGTGCTATTGCAGAATATTGAGGTGCAGGTTACCAGATATGCACCAGGCACCCAAGGAAAGTAGTTTCTTACCTCCTATTACTAGCAAAGGCATTGTGGTTGCACTATCTAGCTATGTAGCAGTCCCTTAAATGTAGCTTCCTATCGCTGTTTTTTTTTACTGAATGTGGATTGTAAAACTTTGGGTAAGGCAATCTTGAACTCAGTAACTAAGATCCTGCACAGCTCAGTGCATCTGGACTGGTCAGGATTCGTTCAGAGAATGAACATGTTATGAAACTTAAGACACTTGTTCCATTTGATAGACTGCCACACAAGAGACTCCTAAGTACACGAGGTGGCTTGATATGGAGAAGGTGTTTGGATTGCTAAAATTGGATTTTCTACTTGCAGTTCCAAATATTTTGGGATTCAGGAGTGAAATCATGGTCTTGACTGGACCATTGATCAGAGCTCAGGATGCGTGTGAGGACTGGCCAGCTAATATCTGAATCATGGCGTGTGACCAGGCGAACCAGGCAAGGGTGCGCATGATAATCTGAGGGAAGGGACAACTACAGGTATTTCAGTCGTCACTGACTTCTTACACCCTATATTATTGTATGCTGAAGATGTCCTACTCTACCTCTGAAACACTGCCACTGACCTTGAAACCATCATGGTACTATGCGAATCTTTAGAGATGTATTTGGTCGGGGGTAAACATCGTTGCATCTGAGATGTGGAAAAAAAACTTTTAGATATATGGGTATTCAGATATAGCAACGGGCAAGTGCTCAGTATGAAAGTGATTGCGAAGTATACTATGTTGTCTATGTGGAAAGTAAAAACTTAAATGTCGGTACGTACAGCTGATGTTAGTCTGTAATGGAATAATGTAAATTCTGCACATTTTGCAGTGATCCAAACGAAGGCTCAGGTGTGATTTAAACCATGCTTCGGCTGGAGCCTCTGCCTGCCTACAGACCACAGAACACATATATTTTATACCAAGGATAAGAAGCACACCTTCTCAAACTTTGATGTTTATTTTGTATCTTATGATAACGTGGGCACCTTCCCAAACTTTAAAGTCCATTTTCTTTCATTGAAAGAGAGTCGGCAGATACAGAGCCTACTACATCATTCTGTGTTTTTTATTCTTTAAGAATATATCGAATTGTAACATTTTGGTGTATGAAAGTGTATTATTGTTTGCTCGCTGGTGTCTTTTTGCCTCTGGATGATAACGAGTAGTGCCAACTATCTGCACGCGCCATTTAGCAATGAACGTTGATGACGATTTTCCCAGTTATTTCCCCCGCAGTCTACGCACTTGCCCCGGGTTTATGTTTTTTCGTCGTTTGCTGTCAGTAATTTGCATTATGCTTGTGCTCATACGTGGTTTTCGGCGCGCTGGTTCATTGAACAAACCCAAAAGTCGGTATTTAGGTCAGCTCAATTGGCGTATTCTGTGCCAAAGACATCACTGTTCACTTGCTACAGTAACCACCATGACCAGCAGCAGCATGGTGACTGAGGCTTTTCACGTTAAAGGCCTTCTGTGAGGGCCCCGGTGGGAAAGGACGAGCTTTGACACTCTCCCGCGGTCTCAAGCATCCAGTACTCGAGAAGAACTGCCGCGGGTCCTTCGTGGCTGGAAATAATCGTGTTAGAGTATTCTCTGCATAAATAGTTCTCTGAGGAAATGCGTGAACCACGCTGGAGTTAGACGTCTGTTATGAATTGACATTTATGTTGTCCGTTCGTCCTATTTGCTGTAGGTTTGGATTAAATGACGCTTTAATACAATGTGAGAATTATAAACATACATGGGGCATGCAGGCAACCGAATGGAGTGACGTTTTCATTTGGTGCTGATTGGTTAATTGCATTCATTTCTGTGACTGGTGCGACTACACTGTACTCTGCTTGTGCATAGTCAGCATGCGTTGTGCGATTCTGCGGGAAAATGTAACCTGCAATGTTTCACTTATTGCCGCAGGGTATTTTTGAGCAACAAAATGTAATGCATTCTGCCTTGAATGTTTTTCTTCAAATGGCTATTGATTTATAAATTGTTTTTCTTGAAAAAAAAACACAAGCAGTAGATTTGGCTTTATTCAAGTCTAAACACTTTATGATGCTGTAATAGGGGACACGATAACGCACAGACGAAAAGAGGAACACCCGCATACAGCTATACTCTGATGTAAACAGACACTGGTGTATAGACTAACAGACCCACTGGAACAGGAGTATGTGTGTGAATGCACACATACACACACATGCACAATGCCCATTTCTACAGTGCAGATCTTGACACTGTATAGTGGCACTGCACATACATTTTGTACTTAAACACTGGCCACCCAGATACAGATTCCCCAGGCTCTACATCATGGGACTCTAAGGAGTCGCTCAGGAGTTACTGGTAGCTCAACAACACCATTGAAGTAGCTCTGCATAGTGAAGCTCTCTCCAGTACATCATTCGAATGGTTTATGCATATTAAAGAAGACAGCACTGCTTTCTCATCTCAAGACCACTAGCCTGGCAGACAGCCAAACCAAAGGCAGGGCCTCATGCTAACACACAAACACACCGTGTTGGTCTACTAGGCCTGCAACAAGACCATCTGTATCCACTCTCAATCTAGCAAAGTCACAAGGCAATTAGATATGTTATAGGCCCTGCTCTTTTTGTCACGCTATGTGTGTGAACATTGAACCAAGAAAAAAGAGTTGCTAGAGAAGCCAGAGCAAGAGCAAAAGCAAAGTCACATAAGCGTGGGACAGCAGGAGACAGCGCGAAAGTGTGTGAGTTGGGTGCATTATCAGCCCAGGAGCTTAGGAGAGCAGTGGCTAGATCCAGAGCTGAGATCCACTACCCAGCCACACTATGCATGCATCTACCTGTGTGTGCATTTATGTGCACATTTTTTTGACAGCCTGTATGCATGTATTTGTGGCATTGTGTGTCTCCCTGATGAATATGGTTGCTCCCTAGAAGCTATGCTTCGTGTCAAGGTCCACCAAACGTTCATGCAGCTCCCCATCATACGTGGTTCTTTGCTGGCTCAATTGTGTCTGTTCTTGGCATGGTAGTGGCCCTGGCATAATAGTTTCATCCTTTACATAATTTGGTTTAGTTATGCATCTGGCAGGCATCATTGACTTATTGTGAGCACACTGCCCTAGTTTTGGCCACTATTTGCATAATCATGGCCATGAAAGACGTAATGTGAACATCCTGGCTGTTATGACATCCAGCCTTAGCACAATATTGTCTCTGGTGTAATGGTGAGCATTATTGGAATACTAGAGGCATCATTGGCACTAGGGTAAGCACCCATGGCATGTGATTGTAAAGCCTGTAAAATTGAAGCAGATTGTGTCCGTGTGAAGCATTTGTACTTGATGAAAATTACAAACTAATTTTTGGGGACCGTATCTACTTAAAATGAAAACAAGTATTTTGAAGGCAAAAATTAGGGGCTTGATTGCGAGTTTGGTGGTCTTACCGCCATACTGCTGCGGTGGCTGTCCCAAGAAGACAGTATATATTGGAGTGGTCCCAGTGTATTAGTAACATTCACATAGAAGGAGAGATGACAAAATCAAAATGACATCAAGGGTATTAAATAAACAAAAACAATAATATTCAACCAATGTTATTTAATCGCAATGGAGATATGCATCTTATGCAAAGATCAAATCTTAAGAAAACCCAACTAGGTAACACAATTCACATGAAAGGTGCCCAGAAAGGGGGGAAGGGAGTGCGAGAAAGTATGGTGGTGTAAGAGAAAGTTCGCGGTGATGACAAAATATCACAGGCAATTCTGGCATATATTGTTCATATGCCGGATGGTCAAAGTACACAAAATATATTAATAATCGCCATATAGCACCAATGTTCCCTCTAATTTTTTTCCTCTGTGTGCGGCAGTGCAAGCTCCCTGTGCACTGCAACCAAAGCTATGTGCGCCAACCAACTGGACATGCAAGCGAGTGCTGTGCTCAGCAGTATAAATCTATGGCAATTAGCACTCCAAACTTCTGTTTACAACGAGAGCGGAAACAGGTACATTACACTCACATATAGCTCTATATAATAACGTCTTGAGACAGTTTTGCCACGTACATACATACCTTTGAGACATGAATCGTTTACTCCTGTAGCACCTACCCCCTAGGTTTCGAAAAAGGACTGAACATAGAAGGTTGAAATATGTTTCTGAACAGCAAGGTTGATGCACGCAGTTAGACGGAGGCAGTTATTATTGAGTTTGAACCCAGATCCATGCTGGTCATATCAGTGAAATATACTGACATTTTTCCTAATGTAAATTACCGACACCAAGGCACATTGAGCAGCGCCCGCATGTTGTCTGCTTTATTGTTATGAACAAAAATATGCAGACTGTGAATGGGTTCTCTTATTTACAATTTAAGTTGGCCCAAAACAAAGCCCTCATTCAAAGTACAAGCAGCCCTACTTTTATTAAAAAATCAGCCTGGCTGGGGGTCACGGGAGCCTAATACATATACACCAAGCAATGGAGGGGAAACAAAGGTACATAACTTATCACTTTACAAGTCAGTTACTTAAGAGAAACACTTGAGGCAGGCTTTTGACTTTGTTTACCCCTTGTATAGGAACTGTATGCAGGTACTGTAAGAAGGTAGGCATATGTTAAGAGTGCATAGCTGGGAGAAACAAAAAGTCAGGATTTAAAATGTAACATTGCATGGACTATGTCTGTATTTATAAGACTTTACTACTATGCAATGGAACCTTTTTTAGCAACATTATAAGACAAATTGATAAAGAAAACCATAAGGTTCCAAACCCATGCCTTTCACTTTGCAAGCAGCTTGTTTATGCTGGTTCATAGCTTACTGTGCTATATTATATGGGTTGCCATTTCTGAACTGCAAGTAATAAAGGATATGTGTCAAAAGCAAAAACCCACTTACCTATCTACAATTAAATTTGAGATTTGCATGTCACATAGTGTGCTTCACAGGAGATGCATTAGCCCTCTATGCGGCATAATGCATCAAAACTTTAACTAGACAAAACACAGATCTCTCCAGCAACTGCATTAGCCACTAGAGCTCTCCTACCTTTACTATTGCTCCCTGAGATTTTCTGAGCACCCAAATATCTCTGCAGAAGGTTTCTTAACACATTAAGATATTTAAAATGTCAGCCTTTGTAATCAGTTTAGCCAGAACAGATTTACTGTCACATTTGTACTTTTAGCCAATTTATTTGCTGCAGGGTTTGAAAAAAGTAAAGGTTTAAGATGACAGCCACACTGATTTTTATGACTCCGTTTCTCGAGACTGCACCCCCTTTCTGTTGTCACGTCTTGACCACCAATTTATACATTGGCACTTCTATGAGGTCTTTGTAGTGGGTTCATGGTGAATTGGCAAACAAAGTGCATGCTGTTCTAAGATCAGCACCCACAGGATAAAAGCCTACAGCCATCCATTCCCCTACCTCTCCAAGTTCTAACAGCACTATAATTAAATGGTATGACTTGGAAAGTGTTGCACTCTGTATGAGCTCAGCCTTGAAAATATTTGGAATGCACAACATTCAACAAACATCACGTTAGAAGATAACAAGGTTGTATATGATAAAGTGGACCAGGTAAGAGGAACCCTTCAAATGGCATGTGATACAAGATGATCCTTTCACTAATTCGAGGAACTGGTTATGGTCTACCCTATTTTTGAAAGATCCAGATGAAGGCTTGCTCCTCGTTGCTGAAACTGATGCATCCTTGTAGTACATCCAGTGGTGCTATTTTCTCAAACCTTAACTACTCTAGAGAATAAGTTCATAATTTAGGACAGTTAACAACTGATTATCAAGGATGACTTTTCCCATTAATGACATTACCTTGAGGGGGCACTGCATACTGTGACTGTGTGGAAACATTTTTATAACATGGCCTTTTTGAAGTTGGAGATGTGTCCTAACTCCTGGGGTGCTCAGTAATCTGTTTTTTGTAATATGGCATCTGCTTTGGCTCAGGCAGCAGAGGTCTGCATGGATCTGGGTTGGTAAGGATGTATAATTATAAAAAAGAAAAATTCACTTACCTCTTCGCCACTTTTTCTCACTTTGTCTCTCCTCCACCGAACAGGAAGCAGCTAGGCTCCCCCTTAGCCAACTCTACAATACAGTGTTGTGATTGACTCCCCTAAATCTATTACAATGCTGCAATGCAGCGTTATAATTGGTCTGAGAGTCGTGTTCGGCACTCAGACAGGGACTGGGGTCCGGGGCATGGGGAACATGCTAAAGTGCGCACGTTTCAAGTTTGGTATCAGAACACACTCCTCGGGGCTTGTAGTTGTTCTTCTGTATATTTTTTGTTAATTGCCAGTTTAGTGTTTACAAATGGTGCCGTACTAACAGCTCTTGGAGCTGAACTACATTTAAAGGGGATGTTTAGGGCCGGGAATACTACCTCCCCGACTTAACTTCATGCAGGCTCTGAAGAGGTTGTCAATGGGTAAAGACCCATGCCCGGGTGCACGTTCTCTAACACGCCTCTTTCTTCTGGGATCGCTGTTGGGTTTATTGTGGGTTTATTACTTTAGGCACAGGAGCCTTTCCACGACCTTGTGTACAATGGTACATTTACTATAAACTAGTGTAGCACTCATTATTTGTACCATAATTGTAGTGCAATAGGAAACGTGAACATGTATAGATGTAGCTGACTGCTTTTGCCATGGGGACAAAGAAACTGAAGCAGAGACCGACCAATGGCAAGGAAGCTACCTACTATCCGTCTTTGTACAAATAGTTTCTTGGAGCTCTCCTTGTCTTTAGAATTCGGCTCATATGTGGAAGCCTTTTGCAATCTGGAGGGGCACTGGTTAGTAGAAATGGTGTTGGGAGATATTGGATTATGCAGCAAGTGAGGTCAGGCTTTGACCAGAACAGGTGGAGCTACGCGCCTCATTGCCTTGGACCATATCCCCCAATGAGTGACTAGCCCTGTGGGGCCAGATATATCGGGTACTTGAGGTGGCTTTATGGAACTTGTACACAGTATATTGCTCTTGTTAGAAATTTGAGCAGAAGTCAACCAGATGATGAAACCAAGCAAGCAGCTGAGAAAAAGGCTGAAATTGCAAATATATGAACTTTTCTGCCACCCCTGTCACTCCTCTACAGCCCAATGTGGCGATAGCAGTGCTTTAAATGATTCGGTACTGAGTACGTGCACTTCTTTATTGTGAGAGGCAGAGTACCTGCACTTCTCTGCTGAGTTGCAATACTTTTAGTTGGACCAGCACTTCTCAGAAGTAAGTAAGTGCTCCGGTAAATGGGTGCCTGCACTTCAATTTTAAAAAGAAACAGAAACATTTTTCTATTTCAAGCACTGTGTGACAGGAGTCACTTTCTTTAAAAGGGAAGCGCACATGCTGTGCACCTAACCACAAACCTACCCTGGGTTTCACTCTATAGCATGGAAAGACCTCTGCGCAGGCGCATAATCATCTTACAAGCAGATACAGCCTGCTGCAGGGGTGTACGCTCTCCTGAGCCATGCAGGGGAACTTTCTCTGTCTCATCAGGACAATACATATGGGTACCTTTCACTACAGTATTCAGAACTCGGATGCCTGTAGGTAAGGTTCCACGAGTAAATAATATAGGACCAAGGGCCAGATGTAGGTCGGTCGGTAACGGCCGAAAATCGGTATTTTCGGCCGTTACCGACCGGTAAATAAGATTTGGTATGTAGGGCCCAGAATTTTACAGATTCGGTAAATTTACCGATCGGCAAATTTACCGAATCTGTAAAATACCGATTCGGTATTCATACCTATTCGGTATTTTTGCTATGTAGGTGGGACTCTTCTGAGTCCCACAACCCTTACCGATTCGGTATTTTACCATCAAATATATTTGATGGTAAAATACCGATTCAGGTGTGCATGCACATGTGTGCATGCACACCTGTGCCATATGACAGGCAGACCTGCCCTTAGGGCAGGTATGCCTGCCACATGGCCCCCGAATCTTTTTTGGGGGTGCTAGAGGGTGTCAAAGTGACACCCCCTGCACCCTTGTCAAAATCTGTATTTACCGATTCGGTAAATACCGACCGGTAATGCCCCATTCATTCCTATGGGCTTCAAAGCCCATAGGAATGAATGGGGCATTACCGGTCGGTATTTACCGAATCGGTAAATACAGATATTTACCGATTCGGTAAAAGGAACATCTGGATGTTCCTACATCTCCACCCCTTAGATTTACCGATTTTTAATTACCGAATCGGTATGATTCGGTAATTAAAAATCGGTAAATCTATTTTACCTACATCGGGCCCCAAATATTCCAGATTTGGCCCTTTTGCTCCACAGAAACAGATTCATTCTGTGTTTGCTACAGTGAATGTTGGCATTTTGTTTACCTATTTGTTCGGACTATGGATGTCTGCAGTTTCCTGCTAACCCAGTCTGCTGCTACACTCTCCCTTAACTGGCACAATAGGGATTTTTCTTTAAAGCAGGCTTTTCCAAGTAGTAGCCTTTGAGCTGTTCGAGGCTCTACACCCACCTGTGAGTAGCCAGTCTGTGTCCTACCGTGCCCAGTCTCAGGCACCCTGGCCCAGCAGTTATAACATGGCACGAATTATATTAAACAATGACACATTTTTTTGTAGGCTCGGGAAGATGTCATTTGCCCAGATTCCCAGGATGTCAAGACCACGCCTACACTAGAACTTGGTTCTCCACTCAGAAGTCTGCAGCCCAATGATCCCCTGAGGTCACATTCTCTCCCCATGGCCGAAATTTCACAAGCCCCTGTGAAATCTCAGGGGAAGGTGGGAGGTGTAAAGGGCCCGCTTGATCATTCATCACCTGCTCCAGCTCTAGTAATATTGTAAGATCGTTTCCTTTTAATCGTATCCTCCCCTCTTTCCTCTTGCTCTTTGTAATTGTAAACTGATGCACTGTGCTCGGTTATTTAACAATAATAAACAAAGAGCATGCAGGGCGGAGGCGCCAGCTCGTGCTTGGAGGAGCGGTGTATGGGGTTTATTTCTTGGGTGGCGTGCCTCAAGGCGCAGAGACAAAGAGTTGCCCCAGTCTTTTTAGTTCAGGTACTACGCAAGAGCACCCCTTGAATAATTAAATATCTGTCAGGAAAAAATACAACTAATTGCCCAGGACATTAACAGTAGACGAAAAGGGATAAATGCGGAGAGCAGGCTTGTTTGATGATTATTTTCTTTTTTTTTTAACCACGCAACAGCTTTAAAATGTACTGTGAGACGGTAACAAGAGGTGCACGTGGTTCAGGGGTGCACTGCCGGTGTGTTTGGGGTCACCTGCTGCTAATACGTGTTTCCAGCACTGCCTGAAGTCGAGGGAAAGGCTCATGGGGGCATCAAAGCCAAGCTGCCTGCTTTTCTACTCCGGCCTCCAGCGCAGCATTCCCACCAATGTGAGCCAAGCTAAATCAACTTTAAAAGACCAGCAGACACCAGATGAGACGCCGGAGCCTCCATTCTCAGACGCACACTGACCGTGCCTTGCATCAGCATCCTTCAATCAAGTCTGCCTAAAGGCGGGCGCACCCATACCCCGATCCTTATCAGGCCGATTCCTTATGCGTGACGATTCGACGCTGCCAAGAGGGCAGGAGGGGCGGGTATTTACAAGCATTCACACGATCATTAGTGGCTACTTGATTGAGGGACCCCCACCTATAGCCCGGGCTGCAGCAGCCTCTGGTCAGGGAGGGTGCATCATATCTTTTGTGCCCGTAACAGCTGCTTTTCCGTCTGTCTTTTTAAACATGCTGCCACGGCTCCTAGCACTTTACAAAGAAAGTGAAAGTTTTATTACCGTTTTGCATCATGTGGGTATGTGGTTTCAGGAACGGGCTCTGTGACCTGCGCGCTTTGGAAGTGTGTGTGCGCGCGGGTGGAAAGCCCCGTGGGCGCACGCACACCCGCGCACGTTAGAGGGAACTATGTATAGCACATTACTTCACAGTATATTCATTACTGTTGAGTGGGTATTGGTAAGAGTTCTAGTGTTGACGTTTTGACCCCTTTTTCTGTAGGTTTCTTGAACCTTACTTGCGGGGTCTTCCTCAGGACAAGTGAGACGTGAAAAGGACTAGGGGCACCTAAGGAGAGAGGGATTGTGTGTCATTACCTTGCTTAGAACAGGACAAATAAAAACAGAGGGGCATATTATCAAGGACCGGTGTTAAAATTATCTCAGTTTTATCGGCAGGAAACTGCTGATAAAACGGCGATAATGGGCTTGATAATACGCCCTTGTTAATTCCCATAGAAGCCCATGTTAACATCAGAACATGGGCTTCTATGGGAATTAACAAAGGTAAATTATCAAGCCCATTATCGCCGTTTTATCGGCAGGAAACTGCCGATAAAACTGTGATAATTTTAACACCGGTCCTTGATAATATGCCCCAGAGTCCCTAAGAGAAGGGCAGCATTAATTATAATTACCATAAATGCTGGGGCGGGGGGATTGTCTCTCACAAATCAATCGTGGAGGAGGGGGCTCAGTGACTCTCCATCATACATTCATAGGTAGGAGTGAGGCGGCACCTGTGTAGTAAAGGTGTCGGTTATCCAAAGTAATAGGCATGGAGTGAGTTAGCCGTATAAATTCACAAGACCACTATGCACTTACTGAGTGTGCCAATGTGGTGTAAATAGGTCCAGTCTGTCAAAAGATTTCATCACTGGCGGGCTAGGAAGTCCCGAAAAATGTAAGGCAAGGCTGGCAATCCTGAATCAATAAAGGGCGGCATGTGGGATGAATCGTGGGATGAGAGGAGAAACCAGCTAGAGAGTATGTCGAGAGTGACATGCTGGCAATGCATTGTAAATGATCCAATGTTTGGAGGTCCATTATAAATCTGGCGGGCGGACCTTCCACCATGGGGTTGGAGTAATTTAATTCATACCCCTGGCAGAATGGCTGGCCTTTTGTCAAATTATAAATGAGGCCCTAAGTCTATTAATATAATTATCAAGAACGTCAAGCTAAAATCTTTACAACATTTGCTATAAGCCATTTACTTTGAGATCATCATCATAAACACTGTATTTGACTTAGGAGGTCATACAAGTACACAGCGCAATATGAGATTTCATATACAATACAAATAATACATCAATTAAATCAGAACCCCCCTTCCCAACTGCCAGTTGATCTTAAGGTTTTGTAGAATAGTAAAATTTGAATGTGCATTGTCTGGAGGTATTATCACAGGGACATGGGGGTAGGTTATCCAGCCGTTCACCTTGGACTGGGAATGAGACTAAGAAGTGGATGGCACCTAGACAGAGCCTAGTTAGCTGGAATCTGTATTGGGGATTAAACATAAAAAGTAAGTAAAATTGTATCTCTTGGTTAGGAAGAACATCTTCATAGTTGCTCAGGGGAATTCGCTGAGGGAGTTGTCGCCGATGGTTAGACTGTGCCCTTTTAAGATACGCTGTCTTTATTTGAGCTCTGGCTTAGGGAGACATATGAGCTGGGTCATCATAAACCCCTTGAGATCCAGGTCACTGAAAGTATGCTTTACATATCCCAGCCAAGGAATATTTTCAGTGCTACCCAGGGTCAGGCAGTCCCGAAGAATGTGTTTTGAAAAATATAGTTCCGGAGTCAGCTGTAATTTAGCCCACAGTAGCAGGGGGGCCAAGCCCAAATAGTCCACTATATAATTCAGCTCCACCCCAATGTGACAGAAGGAGGTTGGCGATGCCTGAGGGATCATCAAAAGCCTCCTGAAGAAACTATTCTCTACAACTTGGAGTTTAGAACAGTTACAATAGCCCCACACTCCGAACCCGTAGGTGACAATTGAGAGGCACTTGGCTTTGTAGAGGATTAGCATTTCCCTTACAGGTCTTTGGCCTAGTTTAGCTGCGAAGCAGAAAAGGCTTTGATCACCCTATTTGTTTGTCGTACCCTTAAGATCAACAGAGGGTCCAACTTTAGCTGTGTGTTAAAAAGGATCCCCAAATAACAAAAGCTTGGTACGTTTCCGTGAATATAAAACGTTTTGGACTTGGTTTTTTGGATCCTCATTTGAAGCAGTTTATTGGAGGCAGCAGGCCCCGCAAAACGCATTGTGGATACAAAGAGAGATGCCGGAGATATCTGGCACGATGTGCCTTGGACTAGTCTAACCTACAGATTAAGAAGAAAAATGTTGGATACAGGTCATCCGTTGTGAACAAGCTGTCGTGCTGTCATAGAAGTCAGGGTGGAACTTCATAGAAGGCCACACACAGGTTCTCTTTAGTCCTGAAGAAGACCCCTCTCAGACAAATACACTTTCGCAATAGTCCCTGGAGTCGAAACGTCGACGCTAATTATCAAGTGCAAATGATCACCCAGAATAATTGGGAATAACTAGATTCGTTTCGAAACTGGGATGATACATAGTCAAAATACTTCACACTTTGTCTAAATGTGTTTTTTGGATTTATATTGATGTGTCATTTGTATATTGTGTTGTGATATATATATTTATTGTTTTGTGTTCACTTCACGTCATTTAATTTGTATGTAATTCTATAGTGTTTATCTGTGTGCATATACTTATTCCTTTTGAATACACGATTTATATACATTTTCTACAAATCTCAAAGTAATACAGGATTCCTTTTATTTATTTTATGGGTTTGGATGTAATTAAGAGACAAAAATGTTTTCATTTAATGGCAGTCCTATCAAGAGAGAGGGACACTATTGAATATAAATGTTATGCTCTTTTGAAGCTATTAAGTGGCAGAACCACTTTTCCCTTAAAGCACAAGTCCCCAGGTTCTGCACGTTACCGGAATACCCCATTGTCTAATATATTGACTTGCTTGAATGATGGCATTGTCTGCATAGAGGAGCATTGGGAGAATAAATTGGTGACCCTTGGATAGTTTAATTTCTTTTGCAATGAGTAGGCTTCCAAACCATTTATATAAATGAGGAACAAGAAAGGGGCCAAGATGCATCCCTGGTAGAGGCCTTTAGTTGAGGCTAGTGAGTGTGTACATTAAGCGTCAGGCCCATATCATATTTGGACCGGAGTGTTCCAGTGTAATCTGCGGAGGAGAGTGACCAGGTGTTCTTCCACCCCCATGCCGCTCAACATGTCCCACAGTTTTCTGCGGTTTACAGTATTGAAAGCACTCGACAAGTCCTTGAAGGTTAGATGTAATGAGCCCTTCATGGACTTGCTGTACTTACCAACAATTAACAAGACGTTAAGGCACTGCTCAGCCGTTTCCATTTCCTGTCTGAAGCTATAGTGTGGCCTCGATAGTATGTTGTTGGCAGTAGTCCACCCTTTCAGTCGGCCCAAGACCTTGGCCATGGAATCAATTAGGGAAATCACCCTGTACCAAACCGGGTCATTTCTGTCACCATTTTTGAAAATCAGGACCACGGTGGCCTCTTTCTTGAATGGGGGGAATGGGCCAACAATAGCATCTCTAAAATTGTTACTGAGCATTGGAGCCCAGAGGACCGGATTGCATTTAAAAAAGTTCACTGTAACTCCATCTGGTCTGGGGGCTTTCTTACATGTGCCTTGCTTAATCACTGCCTCCACCTGAGATAGATTGACTAAACAAAATGGCCTGTTCCCTGACTTTCACCATGTCAGTGACCATCTCTTGGTGGGCTATTGCCTTGTAAAAGGGATTAAAAATAGAGATGAAGTGTGTGACCCATGCAGTCTCTGGAATCAGATAGTCAGTTAGTGATAGGTATCCCTCTGAGAACAATAGGCGAATAATGACGTCCCAGAACCTTTTCATATATTTCAGGCAGCCTGCCGCCAGCATGTTGGACCAGGCTTCATTTCTGTTATGCTATGTTATTGGAGCTTTTAAAGCGCACATATACCCAAAGGTGTCCTGGTGCTGAGCACTGTCTCACTGACTACAAAGAATAAATGTCTTATACTGAGAATTGCCATGACTTCAGCCCCTTACTAAAAGGCAGGAGCACAGTGGCATGCCTAAGATGCGCCGGCAGGCTGTTCCAGGCTTTCACGGCCCAACAGGAAAAGCTGCTGCCGCTCCAGTTAGCTTTTTTCACTCGCGGGACAACTACAAGCTTTCCTTCGAGGAGCGCAACGCTTTACCAGGGACATACCATTTAAAGCATCTGCTCAGAAATTCAGGGCCACTACCCATCAAAACAACTTGAAAACAATACACAAAGCTCTTTTTGTTACTGGGAGCCAGTGCAATTGCCGAAGTCCATCTCTGGCAGAGAGAAACCTTGGTATGCCTGTTAGCAGCCTAGCCGCCGCATTGTGCACGAGCTGGAGTCTGTATAGATGTTTTTTCCCATATTCAGGTACAGACTGTTGCAATAATCCACCTGTGACAAAATGAGTGCTGAGACTGCTGTCCTAAAGCAATCTTCTGGAAGGAAAACTTTTATTTTCCTCAGGATTCTAAGGAGGAAAAAGCAAGTCGAGACAACTCTGCTGACTTGATCTCCATAGCCAAGTTTGTGATCCTTAATCACTCTCAGGTTCTTAGCTTTAACCGTGGGGGCTGGAAGCTTGCCCATTTATTCCGGCCACAGGTCAGGTGTCCAGAGATTGGGATTGTTCCCAAATATAATGACTTTGGTTTCGCCTGCATTAAGTTTCAGGCAGTTAGAGGCCATCCAGCCAGAGACGATTTTCAGGCAGTCATGACATCTCAAGGCCATTTCCGCTTCTTTCCCTCGTTGTATGGATAACACAATTTGTGCGTCATCCGTGTAAGATGTTAGTCGAAGACCAAAAGAACTTATCAGTGCTGCCAGTGGATTAACATTTATATAAAATAGCGTGGGACTGAGGGAAGACCCCTGAGGCAACCCGCACGGGAGGGCGAAAGGCTTAGATCTATCCCGCCCCAAATCTACTGTTTGTATTCTGTCAGTCAAAAAAGATTTCAGGAGGCTCCAGGCCCTACCCTGCACCCCGCCAGCAATAATCGGTCCATCAAAACATCGTGATGGACCGTATCGAAGGCTGCTGACAGGTCCAGAAGAATCAGGACCACCACGCCTCCCTGATCAACCGCGACTCTAACCTCCTCAGTGGATTTGATAAGAGCTAGCTCCATGCTGTGTCCTGTCCGAAAGCCGGACTGAGTGGGATCAGGCGCGTTGGTATTCTGCAAAAATGTCTGAGCTCATCCTTTCTGGCTCTGATTGCGGATTTATAGATTTTCCGTGCAGCAATAATCACTTCCCTATTTTTCTGGGAGGCATTGTGTGCTTTTTTTTTAACTGTTTATGGGCATTTGTGCAGGCTCTATCAAACTACCAGGAAATGGGGAGGGGGTAGTGGTAGGATGCTTAACTGTTAGCTCAATCGATATGACTGAACATAGATTCTCGAAGTACTTGACTAGGGCGGCAGGGTTACCCTCTAGTGTCAGGCACCTATTTATGAGCTCAAAACTTTCCCTCACAATTTTTGCCTCAAAGACTTTTGGATCAACCCATTCCCATTTTATTCTGAGGCCTTTATTGGGGTTATACATGATGGGGGCGGCAGGTGGCTTAAGCTCCACTGGCCCTGGTTCTGGGTTTAAATGGGTTACTAAGGAGTTGTGGTCACTGGTACAGTTTGGAATAACCTTGAAATGAGTAACTAGCCAATTGTAATTGTTAGTTATTACCATGAAATCAATGCTGCTATACTTATTCCCTTTCATAAAAAGTTGGATATTGGGTAGGGGTAACTTTCATGCAATCAAACAAAAAAACGAAATAATTTGAGATTACGGTGTTATTCCTAAAATGTGCCACTGCCTGTCCTACCTTGGTGTCTCCACCACAGACCCTTGAATTACTAAAGTCGCAGATCAGACCATTAAAATCCCCTACCCACAAAATACATGGTGGGTGACTGGAAATTTTTGCATTTGCGATCGCCTCATTTAACAATTCTGTGACTTGTGCTTTTCACTGATCGAAGATATTGTGGTAGAAGTTCACGATCAGGATGTCCACAGTGCCCAGACCAGAAAGGCGTAGCAGTTGGTACCAAGGGGAAGAGGCCAAAGGCTTAACATTTACTTTGTTACACTTGACGGAAATCAGGACAGCCAAGCCAACCAACGCTCTACCCGAGGCAGCAGGGACTGCAGGATTAAAGTATGAGCGGTACCCATATATATTAAAATCCTTCACGGCCCAGGTCTCCTGGAGACAGATCAACTCAAAGTCAGTGATAGGGCCTAGCTAATCCTCATTCTCAGTACAGTAAAAAATTGAGCATGCATCAGGAGGCAAAGGGGGTGAGCACACACATAAACCTGGGGTCTGGAGATGTTAGGGCCTCCCCATGCCCCAGGAACTTCAATAGGCTCTGATGCTGTGGGATTTGGTGGGGAACCTGGATGTGCATGTACCAATGAAGCTCAATTGTTCTCTTCCATGGTATTTAAGACAGAAAAACGATTAAGTGGTAACAAGGGAGGCTGCGTGCAAGCCGCAAGGTTAGCATAAACCTTATAGTTTATGGATATCCCTCCATGCGAGGCCCTTAACGAACTGTAAAAATATCCCTGGGATAGCGCTCTAACTCAACAGGGGGAGTCAGCCAGGTGTCTAAGTGCGGTTAATAGATTCCTCACCACCCTTGGGGATCTGAAGTTTACAACTACACACTCCCTATCTGGGAATGTTGGGCGATGTCCGATTCCCGCCACTCTTCTCACTGGTAGGATCTCATGTGAGAGGCCAGCCAAACACTCCAGCGTTAAAACTGACCCAGTGCAGGATTTTATTTTTCAAGTTCTCCTCTGATTCTTTCTTTCCCATATGCAATATGGCGATGCGATCAAGAATGATGACATAAGGAGTTTATGTGGGAGGGAGTTGTACATGTACCCGATGTGCACAATGTAAGCAATTGTGGATCGGTCTTTCAGGAAAATATCCTACAGTTCCAGGTGGAACTTCATTTGGCATGGCCCCTGTACAGTAATTCCTGGGAACTTCAGGAACAGATTGAGCGGCAAACATTAAAGCAGGTGGGCACAGTGCCTGTCTATATCCATGGAGAAGTTAGGTAGATAAGGCCCCTGAAGCAGCACTTGTAGGGGGGGCAAGGCAGATGGATTGATTTTCGTAGGAATCTTTCCCCTCTGGTTGCAGGGAGGTTGACCATAAGATGCTGCGATTTTCTCAAACCCCTGCTCAATTTTTACAAGTAAGCCTTCTTTTAGAATTTGTACCAATGATTCCAGTCTGAGGAATACATCATAATTATGGGTTTTATCAGTGCAATGACACCAGTCTGAGGAATAATTCATCATTTTGGGCTTTTATCAGTGCACTTAATTGTTCCACTAGTGGGGGTTGAAAACTTCCTCCTCGAGGCCCCTTGTTAGGTGGGGGGTTTACCGAACACGCCCATTTTCAGGGACTGATGATGAAGTTTCCTTTTTGATGGTATCTGCTTATTACGCCAACCTTTTTTGATGGAGGTGAGTCTGATTGTGAAGGGTGATGGATGGTGACAGTTGATGAGTCTGCGACGGAGTCCACATCCTCACAAACCCCATCAAAGGTGCCACAGATCAGTGAATCTCTGCCTTTCTCAAGGGCATCGCGGCTTGTACTCAGGTGTGTGCTCTCGCTGGGTGCTGTACCCACTTTTGTACCAGAGCCCAAAGCATCACAATTCAGGGTTGGCACGCTGTTACAGTCTAACTGAGTCAGTGGCCATGGGGCAGTGGGTCCTTACCAGTGATCAAGGACAAAAAGTGTTGCCATACTGCATCAATTTTTTCCTCCACATGCCCTATTTCAGTGTTTCAGACCCCCTTTATGAAGATAAGTAATTAGTGATGGAGGGGGTATTTGATGTTACTGGTGGAGTTAATTTCGAGCCCCCAGCTCCTTGCGTTTTCCATTTGACCACAGTCACTGCTGATGCTAATGTTACTGGAATGTGAGCAAACAAGAATCAATAAAGGGCAACCTCTGGTAGGGTGGCTCTTTGGAAGTGGTTCTTACCGACTTCACGGGGCTTGATGCAAGGGCGTGGGCGAGCCCAGCCTCTATTGGCCCAGTCTTCCTCTGGGAGTCCTGGGACACTTTTCAAGCATCAGCAGAGGGGCCTCTCCTGTTAGCAGGGTAGGTGGCTGGGGGACCAAGTTCCACCACAGCCGGGCCTTCCAGGTGCAGAGGGTTGAGAAGCATCAGCCAATATAGGTGTTGGTCCATGAACCTGCCCGTGTTAATGTTTCCATTCTCCTTTTCTCTTGTCCTTTAGGTTCGTTTGTGGCACAAGTAACTCACCGGCACCCTGTCCCTCGTTTAGTTCACCTGAGCGCATTTTAAAATGTAAACATTTTAGTTGTGCCCCCTTTATAGTGCTATCATGCAGACCCCGTCTCTCGGCGTATATAAACACCAAAGGAAAAAAAATCACACACAGAACAACGGTCAAGGAATACTTTTTAGCGGCTGTGCGGATGTTTTAAGAATAGCATAAGGACATCCAGGCTCGTGGTGTTATGAGAAAAGAAAGCGATCGGGAGAGTACTCCTGAGTCAGGGAGTTCCCTTATCTCCCAACACACCGTGCTGACTGCATGCCTCTCCCTTCCTCTTGCAGAACCAGCAGCGGTTATGCACCTGGCCAGCATCCTGCCAGCGGCCCTCTTTAGGAGTGCAGCCGCACACCTTCTTGCACGCCGTCCTTCTCCCGGTCTGTGGTGCCTGGAGCCTACAGCTATGGCAGGCGATTCACCCCCCCACAACCCCCTCCCTCGTGGAGATCAAAACAAAATGGAAACTCGATACTTCAAACAATTAAAGATCTTTTTTCTTTCATAAGTACAATAGAACATCTTTCTTTTTTTATTAAAGTATTAATAATAAAAACAAAATGGACTTTCTCGGGTCTTTTGTTCAGTTCATACATTTTGTAATCTTAAACTATTTTCTTCATCAAGATTCTTTTGTAAAGTGCAAACTATATTTCACCACTACCAGAATTTCTCAGAAGTTTAAGGTGCCTCTTCTTGATCATTTTTGAACATGAACTGGCAACAGTTTATTTGACTGTATATATCTGCATCTGATTCTTCCACATGAGCCCCCTCGCGGCCATCGCACGCCAACACAACCTCAACATCATCTCCTACGCCGACGACACCCAGCTGATCCTCTCCCTCACCAACGACCCCGCCACAGCCAGAACCAACCTACACGAAGGGATGAAAGACGTAGCCGAATGGATGAAGAACAGCCGCCTGAAACTGAACTCAGACAAGACGGAAGTCCTCATCCTGGGATCATCACCCTCTGCCTGGGACGACTCCTGGCGGCCCCCAGCCCTGGGCAGCGCACCCGAACCAACGGACCACGCATGCAACCTGGGATTCATCCTGGACTCTTCCCTCTCGATGACCAGACAAGTCAACGCCGTCTCATCATCGTGTTTCAACATCCTACGCATGCTCCGAAAGATCTTCCGTTGGATCCCCACCGAAACCAGGAAGACGGTCACCCAGGCACTCGTCACCAGCCGACTGGACTACGGAAACACCCTCTGCACCGGAACCACAGCCAAACTGCAGAAAAGACTCCAACGCATAAAGAACGCCTCCGCACGACTCATCCTGGACATCCCCCGACACAGCCACATCTCCGGACACCTGAGAGACCTGCACTGGCTCCCCGTCAGCAAGAGAATCACGTTCTGACTCCTCACCCACTCACACAAGGGCCTCCAAGACCTGGGCCCAAGATACCTCAACGACCGCCTGACCTTCTACACCCCCACCCGTCAGCTACGATCAACCAGCCACGCCCTCGCAGCCGTTCCTCGCTTTCGCAGAGCCACCATGGGAGGAAGATCGTTCTCCTACCTGGCAGCCAAAACGTGGAACTCCCTCCCCATCCACCTCCGGCTTACCCAAGACCACCTCTCCTTCAGGAAGCAACTCAAGACCTGGCTGTTCGAGCAGCTGCGGACCCCCCCCCCCAAGCGCCTTGAGACCCTCTGGGTGAGTAGTGCGCCTTACAAATTTCTTGATTGATTGATTGAAGATATGCTTATTCTGGTAATGCATACTTTCTGTTTGAAATTCTCTTTTTTACATCTCTTTTAGCAACTGGCGACTCATTCTCACTGCCTCTGAGATGGTTTCAATTACTCCAGGTTCTTCTTTGATTACCTTTAACCTTTCGTTCTGCCAATGCATTCTTTTGCAAGCTCTCTTCACTGTCTTTTGTGTTTCAGCTCTTGCGTCTTCACTTGTGACTACTGCTGAATCTTCTCCACTTACTGACGAACTAGTGCTTCGATCAGCATCGGCAACTCAACTCACTGTGAACTGGCTTTTTCGTCTGGGGGATGTTGAGACTCGAATATTCAACTAGAGTCTTTAACTAGATCAGTGGTTTTCAAACTTTGATATGGCAAGACCCCCTGAGCAGAATGTTTGGGTGTCAGACCCCCTTTTAACCTTCAAAAGGGCAGACAAAAACAAGGGTAAGAAGGCTTGCTAAATTGTCAGCACATTGGGAATTGCACTGGGATAAAGCCAATCCATGTCCTCTCATCAAAGCCCCATCCAGACCTCCTCTGAAAACCACTATCTTGACCCATCGTTACAACGTCCTATCCTGAAAGGTCTGCAGAATCACACCCAGGCAAAACAAATTTTAAACCCCTCTTCAAATGCCCATCCAAAACACCTCTGCAAAGTGCAATCATGGTATCTTCCATAATGTCGGAACCAGCAGCTATCTTCAGACTCCCATCCAGCAGAGGTGGGGCCTCCGTTATGGCGGATTAGCGGCGCCCCACTCATCAGTCAGTAAGGCCATGGCAGGCAGACAGGTGGTGGGCACTTAGAAGTGCCCATGTATGTTTGGCCGGCGATGTTTACTTCAGGTTTCACCTTCTATAACTTATACGGATTTAAAAACAATACATTTCCCCATCAGCTAGAAACAATAGTCACCAACCATGAAGCAGGATGGTATGCAATATATTAAAACAATTCAAAATACAACCATAATGTTTAGATCCCTGTTAGAAATGGGGGTCTCTAGTTGGCAGAGGGTGATGCATCAGTTCCTTACTGCCACACAGGGGAGATGAAGCGTCAGTTCATTACTGAAGGGGAGGTGATGCGTCGGTTTCTTACTGCACAGGGAGGTGATGCGCCAGTTTCTTACAGCAGGCCCCAACGTTGATGTCGACTTGGTGCCCCGGTGCCTCGGGGATGCGTCAGTTCTGGATGCTGGGGCAACGGCAATGCATCGATTTCTCCAGCCGTGTGATGCGTTGGTTCTTGCAGCCGCACAGAAGGGCGTGTGTCGGAATCGGTGCAGTGATCTTGGACTTCAGAGATCGGTGCACTTGATGCGGCATGCAGTGATTTCTCGAGTTGCGGGCAGGGGCTTCGTCGGTTTAATCGGCAATGCGATGAAGATGCGTGGAAATTCTTCACACACTGCAGCAATGTGTCAGAAATGGGTGCGGATGCGTAGGTTTCTAGCTCCTAACAGCAGGAACAACCTCCAGAGGCCTAGAACAGCAGCAGGCACCTCTTGGCAGGTCAGAACTCACAGTAAGGGAGTTTAGGGAAGCTGGGGGGGGGGAGTCTTGTATTCCTGAGACTTCAGAACAGGAGGCAAGCTCAACTTCAAGCCCTTGGAGATCTTTCTCAAGTCGGAGACACGGCACACTGCAAAGTCCTTGTCCTTTCCTTGGCAGAAACAGCCGCCACTGCAGGCCAACTCCAGACAGCAAACAGCAAAGGGGCAGTACTCCTCCTGAGTTTCTCCAGCTCTTCTCCTTGGCAAAGGTTCCTCTTGATTCCCAGAAGTGATCTAAAAGTCTGGGGTCTGGGCCCCTATTTTTATAATACAAAATCCTTTGTTCTCTGTGGCAGAGAAGCTCTTTGCCCAGCCAAAACCAGTTCTGTCCTCTCTAGTGTAGCTTCGTGGCAGGAGGTGGAGACAGCATTTTGGAAGGCAGACCAGGCCCATTCAGGTGAAAGTAAATCTTCTCCCACCTACTCTAAATGCAGCCCAGGTCTATTAAGCCAGCCCTGACTCATCCAGACCCTCTGCAGCCACTGATCATCCCCAGCCTCTGTCACTCCAAAGCCAGACATGCAATACACAAACCTAGCAGAGGCACATTGGATGGTTAGGCAAGAAAATACCTATGTTCTAAAAGAGGTATTTTCAAACCCAGAATGCAAAAACCACCCTCATTAAAAGATACATTATAACATTCTGAGTTCAGGCATATCAAACTTTATTTTCACATCTTGTTCCCAGGGATAGTTATGCTTATAAGATGCTATAAGCAAACTCCCCATTCTGTCCTATCGGACAGATAGTCTTACAATAGTGAAAAACGAATTTGGCAGTATTTCACTATCAGTACATACCACACACATCAGTGCATGTTCTACCTTTCATATACACTACACCCTGCCCACAGGGGTACGGTGGGCCTACCTTAGGGGTGACTCGCATGTAAGAAAAGAGAAGTTTAAGTTGACATGGCAGTACCAAACTGCTCAGACACTGAAGTGGTAGGTCCGAGTTACATTTACAGGCTGCTTATGTGTGTGGCACAATCAGTGCTACAACCCCACTAGCAACATTTGATTGACAGGCCCTGGGCACACACAGTGCACTGTACTAGGGACTGACTAGTAAATCAAATATGCGAACCATGGAATCACTAATCAATAACAACAATTTACAGGGAGCATTTGCACTTTGCCACTGAACAGCAGTGGCAAAGTGCCCAAAGCATCTAGACCAGCAAAAACGAAGTCCAACGCACAGTAAAATAACAGGAGGCAAAGGCAAAAATACAGGGGAAACTCACGTCAATGATACCCAGTCTAACAGGGCCTAAATTGTCTGTGCTTGGCATACTCTAGGTGTATGTCTCAATAGTAGGAGTACTGGAATAAAATAGCAAATGCTTTGTGCTTTTGCTGCCAAGTAGCCAAAATAGTGTGCAGGTTGTTGAAAAATTAATTGCAAAGTGCTTTCTCGGCACAATGCTCAGCCTCCCTGCCCACGCACACACTCCCTGAGTTTCCAAGGCTGTGCCTGCAACTAGAGCTCCTCTTTACTTTGAGACTGGAACATTTTGAGTACATGCCCAAATTTAAACAAAGGCCAAAAATGCACAATGATGGAGTGCATTGTGGGTAGCTTGCATACCACTGGGGGCATGTGGACTGGTGCCCCCTTCAAATAACTTCAAACCCCCCAAGGGGAGCGCTCCCCACAGTTTGAAGACCACTGCACTAGATGGACCAAAGACTACCTCTTTTTGATGCCACTCAAGAGTTTGCAACAGCTCTTCACTCTGATCCTCAAATTGAAACTGGACACTGGGCAAGGGGGGAGGATCTACACCAGAATTTTCACCTTGATTTTCATCAGCAACTTTGGAACTGGTGAAGTTTCAAAACATTCTTTTCACCCTCTGGATCGATGCTGCACAAATGAGCTTGCTTCTGTAAATCAGTGGGTGTGGTCACCACTTCTTACTTTTCTCATGCGAGTGGCGTGGATCCACTTTGGGACATAAGCACACTTCACAGCAGTGTTAGTCACATGCACGACTTAGAAAGGGCCTTTCCAGTGTCTTCGAGACAGCTCTTCTTCATGAAAACCTAATCTCCTAGACTCAAGGAATGGCACTGAGTTTCTGTTGATAGTGCTATTGCCAAATTCACTTGAAGAGAAACAGATTTTACAATATCAACCAGCCCATTACAGTAATTTAATACAATGTCTCGAGTTATTGAAACAAGTCTGGGTGATGGAATGAAGGCTAATCTCATAGTTCTGCTCGTTAATGCTTCATGAGGCGATAGACCTGTCTTTTTGGGGAACTGCTAATGTTCATCAGGACCAGAGGAAGAGCATCTGACCATTTCAGACTAGCTAATCCACACACTTTAGCCAACTTGGTTTTTATTTATTTATTTATTTATATCATTATATAGCACACTACTACCCAAGGGCGTCCATGGGCTTGCAGAATGGGCACAAAAAAGCACACTAAAAACAATTGATTTCCTATACTTGGACACATTTACAGAGTAAAGAGCCATGTTTTAAGACCCTTCCTAAAGGACAATAGATCAGAAGCATTCTTTAAATAAAATGGAAGCTTATTCCACCATCTTGTAGTCATACTGATGAAGCTTTTACCAACCCATCTTTGGAGATGGAAAGTAGGCTCTGTCACCAGCTTCATTGAAGCCAACCGAAGTGTGTGTGCTGGGATTTGCCATTTAAAGCGCTTTATCAGGTAACTGGGGCCTGAATTTTGTAGTGCCTTAAAGGCAATACATAAGGCTTTAAATCTGATGCGCTTTTCCATTGGTAACCAATGTTAAGCCGATGAGTATTTGGCTAGTCCAAAAAGCAGCCTTGCAGCGGAGTTCTGAAGTACCTGCAGCTTAGCCACTACCAATTTATTTACTCCAACCAGTAGCCCGTTACAGTAATCGAGTTTCAATAACACCTACGCTGACACCACCATTTTCTGCAGATTTGTCGGTATGAATGGGAGCACTTTCCTAAGGATTTTCAAAGTATAATAGATGGAAGTAGTAAGCAATTTTACATGCTGGGAGAAGGATAATGTGAAATCCATAATAGCTCCAAGGTTTTTGGCCTTGGTGACTGGGATGGGTACAGTCCCTAATTCGGATGGCCACCATTCTGATGACCAAAATGTTGTGTCTTTGCCAAAAAGTAGAATCTCTGTTTTATTTGAGTTCAACTTAAGGCAATTTTCAGCCATCCATTCGCTGTCACATCTCATGCATTCCTTGAATTCTGAGCTGTACCATAATTTTTCCTCGAGATAATAATCTGCGTGTTGTCTGCGTATGATACCAGTTCAAAACCATGAGTTTTGATCGTACGAGCCAAGGGAGCAACATAAATGTTGAAAAGGGTGGGGCTTAAGGACAAGCGCTGGGGCACCCCACAAGGGAGCCTAAAACATTTCGATTTAATGTTCCCAATCATCTTCTCTCCAATACTAGATGATTTACAATGATAAATACAATGGAATCTTTGGTCAGTCTGGAGAGCTGTACAAATTAATTTCAAAATGTCATTTTTAAAATGAGAACCACAATCTGCCTCAATAGGGGTCGGTAGGCCAAAATGAAGTATCAATTCTCTTAACAAATGTTTGCTAACTGTCATGCTAGCTGATCTCTGGATGGGATTGGCCTCAACCACTTTCGAGAATAAACAAACAATCACAAGAATATATTTAAAGCCACTGTTAACTGACATCTCTAAGAAGCCTGCTTAACGTGTCATATATTTGGCCTCTGATTTGACAATATGGTTCAGAAAACTACAGTCTTCTATCCCTGATTATTTCTCTGATAGTCAGACACCTCTGACATAAGTCTTCTGCAGCGTTTCTGAATTGATGTTGGACCAAAACTTATTAAAAGTTCTGGTCATAGCATCCCTTCCTACATGTGACTGCCCGTACAATTGCCTGGCAAGGCAATACTACACAGAGTTGGGTAGGATATACTTATACTCAGGAGTGAGCCGCACATGTTGGTAATTCTTTTAAAAACTCAATGTTTCCTATCTTCTTTTCTCATCCTCTGGCATTTCCTCCTGGATATCCCTCAAGTCACTCAAATAAGTCTGTATTGGATTTAACAAGAAACTATTTACATTTTCAGCAGAACTTTCATTTAATTTATTTTGTTCTTTCTCCTGAATTGTAATTTGTTTATTTGATCTCACAGTTTCATCCTCAATTGTAGCGTGTCTTGGTACTTGTCTGTATATTTATTTCCAAGCCTTATGGTCAGTACACTTGACCACTGCAATTTCTTTTGGCAGTTGTAGTGCTTCCAATAAATCAAAAGTATAGGGACCATTCCTGAATGGGAGTTCCAGAGGATGTTAAAAAAGGACTTTGTGACCAGTCCACAACATCCCAAATTCATGAAACAAGACTGCCTGTCTGTATAGATTTGCAGTACAAAAGGGGGTGGTGATGGACGGAGCATCTGAATCAATCAAACACTCACACCCAGTCAAAATTGTCTGTATAGATTGTCACATTCAAATCTTTTGAAAGGCAACAAGGCTGTTTTAATATAATCAACTCTGCCAGTTGTTCCGGTGACCGCTAGGTGGCGATCTCGTGCGCGGCACCAGAGCTGCATCGTAGCTGAAGCTGAAGCTGCGCCGGAGGCGTGTGGTGTATAGCGGGCCCCTAGGACTGGGGGAGCCCTGCCCGCCTGCCGACCCACCCACCGACCACAGCCGGAGCCGCCGGAGCAGAGCAGAGCGTCTGAGGGGGCCAGAGAGACGGTGAACGGAGCGGAGCCGAGTCTCGGCGGTGCGGAGCTGAGGCTCGGTGGAGCGGAGTGATCCCCCTCAGCCTCCCTATCTCACCTTACCTCACCTCACCTCGTCTCCCCCCAGAAGAGCGGCAGCGTAGAGTGGCATGAGAGCTGCTAGACTCGCAGGAGGTGAGAGCTGGAGCAGGAGGTGAGAGCTGCCACAGTGGGAGCCACAGCGGGTGCCGCAGCAATGGCCTGGCAGAGGCCGGAGGCTAGAAGGCTAGAAGGCCGTCGCACTCCTGCCCCCATTGTATCCACCTCAGCCCACCTCAGCCCCCACCTCATTCTACCCTGCGGACCGTCTCACGGGGCATCGAGGGGGGCAGCAGGCTGCAGCTAAGCGCCCAACCCGACTGCTCAAGGCACAAAGAAGGCGCAAAAGAAGTGAAGGAGTGAATGAGTACGGCGCAGGAGAGACCAGCCTCGGCTGCCAAGCAGTAACAGTAGCGGTCACCCCTACCTCTACGC
Organism: Lissotriton helveticus; assembly: GCF_964261635.1. Classification (NCBI taxonomy): domain Eukaryota; kingdom Metazoa; phylum Chordata; class Amphibia; order Caudata; family Salamandridae; genus Lissotriton; species Lissotriton helveticus. The sequence goes on along the minus strand of NC_136059.1, from coordinate 956,315,980 downwards.
CCACACGCCGCCTCATCTGTTCTTCCATCGTGGCAAGGCAAGGCAAGGCCATACCGCAGCGAAGGCAAAGCCCCAGAGAAACGCTGTTGACCAGCGGCAAGGCTAACACTAGAAGAATACTTGGTCATGGGGGCCAAAAGGAAGGGCCGCCAGGCGACATCCCGGGAAAAAAGCCCCACGACTCATTCACCGACCAGTAAGACAACGCGGAAGACAAGGAGTAAATCACTAACTGTCAGCCCAAATGAAAGGCCACAAGAGGCAGAACAAAGAGGGACGATTACAAACTTTTTCAAGAAAAGGGATCCCCCAAATAGCAACCACGGCTGCAGCAAGACTACTACCTCTTGCACCCAAAACCCGGTTCAAGACTACAGCACACTCACTCACAGTGGGCGATTGTCAAACTTTAACTGCACTCCTAAAATTGCGACGCCCCTCTGCGAGGAACCCAGGGCCGCCCATGAACAGGCCAGTGCACAGGCCGGTATAGGCCAAGGTCAACCACACCCAAGGTTAACAGCAGGACAACTTTGGGCCAGTTCTCCCCCCCCAGTCCACAGATGCGACACAGGACATTACGACCGACAAGTTCATAGCCACAGTCTCGACCGAAAGTGGCCCTACCACAACTACAAAAGTGCAAATCCACCGGTTAAAAGCCTCTGGCCCATCTTCTCAGAATCCGGGTTCAAGCATCTCTCAGCACGATCATGAACACGAGTTTAAGAATCTTAATTTAACGTTCCTCCAACCGGATTCCCCTGTTCCAGTGCTGCCAGCTGCCAGGCAGCTCACAGGCTCCTTTCTTTATAACCTTGAACAAAAGATCGAAAGAACCCTCAATCTTACCCCTATTCCACCGTGGCCCCAAGAATCTCCTTGGGCCGATAAAACGAAAGCTGAGAATCTAGCTCGCAATAGCAGTACAGACACGAGTACAGACAACCCATCTCAGCCGGAGACAAACAGTGTCACCAACAAAGCTCTCCTGTTGCAATCCACTAAGATGGAACTACAGATAGACCTCCTACAGGCAATAGCGGGGCGATTAGCAGATATAAGCTTTAAGGTGGAGGCCCTGGCTAACAGGATCTCCCAGCACGAGCTCTCCAACTGGGGGGCCTGCTCTTGCCGCTGCTCAGACCTCATCGAGAAGTGGGCTTCTCTGCCTGGGGTACTAGCTGAAATAATGGAAATAGCAAAAGGGAGAATTGCGGCACCAATGTCGAACGACAAAGAAAAGTGGGCAAAGCACAACAGGCACACCCGAAGGCGACACAGACTCCATGGGCCCCAACGGGGAAGAATGACACAGCTGGCAACGGCAAAAGTGTAGAGCAGACGACCATAAAGTCAGTCAGCAGCTCACCAGAATCCATAACCGCCCAAAGCCCAAACCTCAGGGACAGTGAAGACACCGGAACGGCTAGGCCGGAAGATTCAGCAGGTATAACAGACACGCAGAATCCCCCACTGTCAAGGAGAGCAAAAAAGAAGCTAAAGAAGCAACAGAAAAAATTAAAGCTAAAAGTGAGACAAACACAGCTATTGAAGCTCACGTACCCACCTTCGAAGGAGGGGACAAAAGCAACTCAGCTGTATCCAATATTTACAGATAAAAACCGGGGCAAAAGGACTCTCCAGGTCTCCCCACCAAAGGGAGAGCAACACAAACAAACCACACCATCAAGTCCCCCCAGCTCAAAGGATGAAAAGGCACCAGCAATGTAAACTACCCCCACGGTAAATCAGCCAATGGTCGGAACAAGCCTACCAGCGCCAACATGGCCCTTGCAGCCAACTCCGTCAATATCCATGCCACAAGGAGCGATTCTGCATCAACCTCAAACAAGCCCCCAGCTCTCAACTAGGATCAACGAGGACCAAAACAAGAGGCCACAAGGAGGCCCGCCCTCAACCCTCCAAGGTAGTCACAGGTCAGCACCCACCCCAGGTGAACCAGCCACAAAAAAGGGAGGTGGGGCCCAAAATTTGAATGCACTCGCAGCCGTCTATGAGGTGGTTCTTGCTCCAAGATTTTCCAGCACAGGACGCCATGACATCCTGAACCGGAGCAACCTCCTACGTCTTTTCAAACATCTGGACACCCTGGACAAGACACAATCAGGGGATATAGAATGGGTGAAATTCGTGAGTTTGAAAGGGGACACACATGGTGACTCCACCATGGTGGGTTTGAAGATTAAAGAAATACAGCAAGCCATCAAGCAAAACTCCGCCCTTATTGCGGAGTGGGGCATCAAAGTTCAGATATTATCGCCCCCAAAATATCCACTCGATCTGGTCCCAGACAGCGGGAGAAAGGCCACCCGATCTGTCCTAAAAGGGACAACCAGTGTGGGTCCCCCAAACAGAAGCCAGACGGGCCATAGGGCACCCACAGGAATCAGAATCCTATGCGAAAATGACCACCGAGTCATACACAACATCTCTCCCACTCCTGAGCAAAAGAGACTCGGAAGCAGGAGAACACAGTACTCCTAGCCGCAACAAAAGTCTTCCCCCCTGCGGGGACGTCAGGCTCGGTACCACTGCGAAGTCTCATCTAACAGTAATCTCCTGGAATATAGCAGGGATTAGCAAAATCCGCAACAACGAAAACCTGAAGCAGTTCCTGGAATGTGGAGACCTAATTTGTCTCCAAGAAACCTGGGCCTTGACCCACACCCCTCTGGCCGGGTATTACGAATTCCAAGTACCAGAAACGAAAAGAAACATCTTCGGTCGTCCAGCAGGCGGACTATCAATTTTCATAAAACATGAGTGTGCCCTCGAAGCTACTTCCATCAACGCGAACATGCTCGGTCTACAAGCGCTACAGATAAGAGGTCCGAGTCTCACCAAACATCCAATCCATCTGCTAGTACTAAACTGCTACATTAACCCCGCACAGACTCTAATGAAAGACCATCTGAAGGCACTGGCATTAAAACTGGAGGACTTGCTGAATAAATATAAAGAACACCAAGTCATCTTAGCAGGGGACTTCAACCTAAAAAATCTAAACAATTTGGAAACCCCTCCCTGAGGATCGGGAAGGGAGGCTCCCCTGCGCGACCTTTTTCTCAGCTACAAACTGACATCAACTCATGCACAGAAAATATCTCGCTCAAGTGCCTGGCAGCCTCAGCCCACTTTTCGGAACGTGTCCAGAATCGACTACATCTTGATAAGTGGAGTACTGGCGGATAGAATGACTGATTTTGAAGTTGTAAACCGGCAGGATAGCGACCACAGGCCATAAAGAGCATCATTCCAGCTGGTCATACCGGCCGCTACCCTCTACCAACCCATTGGGGAGTCAAGTGGGGAGGAGACACACACCGTCCTGCGGAGAATCAAGTGGACAGACAAGACAGAGGGGAAACTTCAATCATGGCTGGGTCAGACACAGCAAGGGAGTCTGCTTGCATTTGATCCCCCCACAATAGGATGGGTGCAAATCATTGCGGATTTACAAAACAAACTCGGAAATCCCAAACCACAAAACTCAATGATAAAAGCTCCCCTCAAGAACCGGAAGACATGCCCGTAGGAAATACGGGAACTTAAACGCCACCTACGCAAGGCTCGCGCAACCAAGAAAAGAGGGGGCTGTCAAACAGTAGGGCCTTCAACATCTGAACTGAGGGCCTCCCTAAGGAAGAAGCTATGGGAACTTAAAAAAACAGACATGGAAATCAAATGGCTAAACGTTTTCTTCCTTCTCAAACAAAAGAACCTGGCACGACTCTGGAGATTCATCAATCAGCTGAGCAACCGAGGGCCAACGAGAGAAAACGGGGTAGCTGAAAAAGATTGGATCCAACACGTGAAACAGCTTTACGAAACAGCCCCCAGTCATGAACCTTCGACAACAGATAAGGCGGAGCTAACTGAGGATGTCCAACAGTCCCACCTCCAGCCAGAAGCAGCCATCTCAAGCCCAGGCAACAACACAAGGGGTAGTAGCTCCCCAGCCGACATTGATGTTACCACACCAACCTGGACAAACACCAGACAGGTCATCAATACCATCAAGCGTCTGAGGAATGACGGTGCGCCGGGGCCCGATGGGATTCCAGCGCCGGTCTTTAAACAGGCATCAGAGTTCTGGGCATCACTCTTAACTCTGCTTTTTAACCACACCTACCTGACCGCTACAGTCCCCGACTTTTGGAGGGGCTCTATACTGTTTCCCATCTTTAAAAAAGGTGACCGCTCAGAGCCATCGAACTACAGGCTCATCGCCCTGCTCGACTTGGAGGCCAAGGCATATGCACACCTACTACTCAGTGACCTAGAAAAATGGGCTGAAGAGGAAAATATAATACCAACGTATCAGACTGGATTTAGGGCCAAGGCATCTACAATGGACAATGTCCTGGCGCTAGCACATCTTTCAGCCAAGGCAACCTTGAAGAACCATCCCCCACTATTCTGCTGCTTTGTGGACTACAGCACAGCATTTGACAAAGTGGACAGAAAACGCCTATGGTGGAAATTAGAAAAATGGGGGATACCACCGAAACTTCTGAAGGCTATTAGATCACTATATGAGGCCACCTGGGTGCGGATTGAAACAAGCACTCGCACTGTCACTCGCAAAATAGCCACAGTAAACGGGCTGAAGCAAGGGTGCGTGCTGGCCCTCATCCTATTTAACCTTTACACCGCGGATTTGGGTGAGGCCCTAAAAGGTGCCAGTCTAGTAGCCCCCAGACTAGGAAGAGTGAGGCTACCAGTTTTACAGTACGCTGATGACACAGCCATAATGGATCACACGAGGATAGGCCTACAAAGAGCTCTAACGGCCCTAAATAGCTTCAACATCGCCAATAGCCTGACAGTCAACCAAGGGAAAACTAAGGTCATCATTTTCGGATCCTACTACCAGAAACGGCAAGCACAGTGGCAGCTGGGAAGTGCTCAAATACACTCTGTGGCCTCCTACAACTACCTGGGGGTCTGGTTCTCGGAACGGGCCAAAGCAAATGTCCACCTTAATCAGCTGACTTCGAAAGCCAACAAGGTAACACATTTGCTAAGACAACTAAGCCAGAACCTGATCAGCCCTTCCGCTAGCCCAATTCTGATAGCCTTAAGAGCAAAGCTTCTTCCTGCAATATCCTATGGACATCTGGCATACCCTGGGAAGCTGGACGCACTTCTCAACTCTGCCCAAGTTAAGGCTTACAAGTCGGTGTTTCATATACCTAGGTCTGCAAGAAGAACCAGGCTGAGACTGGAGCTTGGCCTAGCAAGGCCTGATGTGATCGGCCAGGGGGACCTCATCAAGTTGTACCTAAGGATATTAAAGGCCCCGGCTAACTCCCTAAAACACCACTTGAGATACATCTTTGAAGACCCAGCATCGACATGGCACACTAGGCTGGGAATTGCAACTAAAGCTCTTAAGATAGTGGAAGAAAATCTTGTGCGGCAGGACATCCCGCTGAACGTTTGGAAGAGAGCCATTAACAAACAAGTGAACGAAATCTCCTTTGAACTTGATTATAAATCCCTTCGCCGTAGCCCCAATTTGGAACCCCTAAACCACTCATACACTGTGGGCAAAGCACAATCATATCTAAACGAGGCCATCACAACACAGGCGCAAAGCAAAATTCTATCCATGAGGCTGATCACGCTCGGGATAGCAGATTTCAACCCCGCTTGGGCCCAAAGAGGGGAATCCATATCCTGCAGGCTATGTACATACAAAAGGGAATCCTGGCTGCACCTTCTCTGTTGCTGTCCTCATTTCAAGAATGAACGCCGGCGACTGCTGCGCCCGATCTGCCTCAATCGGAGCTTAACAACATGCTCGGAAGCATCAGCCCTGTGTTTGTCAACCACCAACACTATGTCCTTGCGAGATCAGCGAAATTCGTTCACCAAATTAGTTTAGCACTAAAAACCCATAATGAGAGTATTTCATCACTCAGGAGGCTCACCTCAAAAGCAACTGATCAGAGTTGAAGTGCACTCGTCACGTAGCTTCATTGACAGTGCCACTTGCACACCCCCATATGGAAGACAGTAAGGACTTGTCCCAACGCATACAATGGCTGGGAAAGGCCAATCAATGGGACTAAGACTGTGGGAGCTGTATCCTTCTTTCTCATTCTGTTTTTTTTTATTTTATACCATTTTTCTAATTAGCACAGGTGTACACCTTTTTTTAAACAAGCAAAGAAGTTTTTTAGAATTACTGTTCTCTGTACTTTCTCTTTTTACTGTAAAGATTTTAATTAATTGTACACTTAATAAAAAAACCTTGAAACCTTGAAACCTTCAAACTCTGCCACTTTACCTAAATATCAGTAGGCCGGTATAATGCTTGAAGAATTTCAGAAATGAAACATAGTGCATAGACAGCCTTCAGTGCTCCATAGTCATCTTCCAAACACAAACCATCTACAAAGGGAATTCAGATCAGCCATTTCAAGAGGAATGTCTGATATCTGGTCTTAATTTGATACATAATTCTGTGACATTCATGCTGTCATGCCCAGGTTCATCATCATCATCACACCTGCCTTTGCCTTCATTGCTATCTGATACAGGAAGCAACACTGCAGTATTCAGAAAACTAAATCTCCTGCTAGAGATGTTCTCAGCAGCAGTATGACTTGCTCTATCTAGTAAGACGACTGTTTGTCAGGTGCTCAGTCCAAGTACGGGTCAACAAAATCTTAAATGAATGTGGAACAAATACAATCAATATGTGCTCCTTAAGAATTCCTTCACTCTGCTCAATTGCATTGTAAACGGCAACCACTTTCAGACAGCCAGGAGGAGCTGCAGCTACTGGATCCATAACAGCCGACAAATAAGTTTTAGTCTTAATGACCCCCCTAATGTTTTTGAGTTAAAACTTACAGTGCACATCCACCTCTCTCATTTGATTTGAAATTTATAGATTTGATTTAAAATTAATAGAGTGCAGAAATGCCCTTGGGCGTCTTGGTGCTACACATCTGCAAAGTTACTGAACTGAGGCCAGAGGGGGAATATAAAACTACAAAGGAAGAGAAAACAACCAGTATTGCAGATATTTACATGACAGAAGGGATACAACTATTTATTATGATCAGGCATTCCAAGGGCAGGAGCATTGCATAATTTCTCCATCAAACCATAAAAAGGCCTCTAAATATTTGCTATCCTATGGTACTGGGATTCTGATATCGCTGTGAGGTTACCTTTCTAAAGTCTTTGTAAGCAATGTAATGTTTAGAATCTACTGACGATGGTAGCCAACAATTTCCAGAAACATCCTCAACTCCCTCTGGGTGGTTGGATGGCCCATCTTCAGAATTGCAAAAACACGTTATTTTGAAACTTTCTTTGCTCCTTTCTCAATGTGATGACTATGATACATTACTTCTTTTTTACAGTACTGCAACTTTATAGGAAAAACCGGGTGACCATTGTCAGCTAAATGGTTCAATAGTGCAATAGTATCAAATTTACAATCTTCTTTTGTCCTAGATGCCATCAGTAGGTCAGTTATGTATTCTAAAGTTGAGTTATAGAAGAAATGTAAACTTTTCAAATCTTTCTTTAGGGTCGAACTAAAAATTTCTGGGCTTTTAGTATACACCTGTGGAATACAACATCAAATGAGAACTTTATTTTGTAACTGAACTGTGAAAAGAAATTGACAATCCTCATCCAGATGAATTGAGAAGAATGCTTGGCATGTGTTGATGGTTTTACAACATTCTGCATTTGTTGGAAACAGGAACAAAATTACTGCAGGATTCAGTACCACTGGAAAAGATGCAATCATAATTTCATTTATTGTTTGAAGGTCCAACACTATTCTCCATTTGCCACTCAGTTTTTTAATGTCCATCACTGGAGAATTGCAAGGGCTACCAAGCCTTTACTGTAAAATTCTTTTTTGAGTCCTTTTTTCACTTGCATGCTTTATTTCTTCTCCTGCATCTTCCGAAAGTGTGTATTGCCTAATTCTAGTGAAAAAAACTGCACTTAGTTTCACATTAATCCTAACATGCATTGCCCTTTTTATCAATCCTATCTCTTTTCCTTTAAAATCCTATACCTCTTCTTTGGCGACATGTCTTAAGTGGGCCATATTTTGGTAAAACTGGGAACAACAGAACTTTTGAATCTTTACATTTAAACACTGTGTTTTCATATTGGGTTTCAATTTCAACACCATCCAGTGTACAATAAATCACACAGGTCATTTTGCAAAGCAAGTCTCTGCACAACAAAGTAACAGGACTTGAATCACACTATATGAACTGATGATTAATCTTCATTGATCCTATTTTAACAGGGACATCTGCTGTAACCTGGTTCAGAATACGTTTATAACTAATGCCTACAACTTGGACTTCTCTTTCGGAGAGAGGTAGGTTTGAAGCCTTCGCAGAATGATCTTTATAGAGGGTACCTCCGGTGTCTATGAAAAATTACACAGGGTGGCCATAAACCTTACCTTCTGTTTAAGGATCATTTTGGGTCTACCTCCAAGACTTTACCAAATAAGCAGCCCTCCTCCCCTCTCAGGCACTGTCATTGGGAATTCATTTTCTTCTTCTATCTTTCTCTGCACTTCTTCTAATCACTTCAGTCCTTTGCCTTTTCAACTAGATACTTAATGTGAGATCATAAAGCCACCAAACCCAATTATTTTATTTCCTAATTGGTCAAATTCATTATATAATTTCTCTGCACATTCCTCATTATATTGATGTCAACTTTGCATTCATCAGCTAGTTTCTCAAGCGTATCATATGCCTCGTTTGCACACATCACTGCTTATCTGATCAAATATCTCTTTGTATCCACATTTTATGACATCAGTCTGTTCATATCTATTGTGCCCTGCAAAATGTCTCCAAATTCACTTCTTAAAGCCCAAACTTAACCTCTCACTCTCTCGGAGGCTCAGCAGAAACAGTAGCATACATGTGGTCTGAAGCTGGTGAAACAACAGTAGAACTTCTGATAGTACTTGTCAATGTATTCTCAGGTGGGGTCCTCAATGATGCACTACTGCAAAGGATGACACTCCCTGTGATTGTACATTCGTACTCTCTCCTGCTGCACCTATATCAGGTACAGTGAGTCCCTGCATCTGTTTCTGGATCCTATTGGTAAATACAGACGTCTGTCATTCAGAAGATAATTTAAAAAGTTATCTTATTCATCCAAACCCTGGTCTGGATTCTGCTTCTCTCTGTCCCTTACCATTTTTCTTTTTGTCTGCTGTATCTTTGAAAATTGAAGGAAAACGCTCACTCCTTCTACCATATCTCCTTCTAAAATACCCTCCTCCGCCATCCCTCCTTATTGACCCACTTGCCTACCAACCATTGTCTAAATGAACCCTTCACCTGCTTCTTCATTTTCTTTCTCTCATTCTCTGTAGCCATTCAATCCCATTCATTCAGTGTGTCAAACTGTGCAGGTCTAGGTATCGGCTTCCTCTTGCCCACTGTCTGTCTCAAGAAATCTACCTTCCTAATATTAAAGATAATCTCTAAAGAAAACTGCAAGTCCTTGTCATCAGAGGTATATTAATGCCAGTCACAAATCCAGGTACACATAGAGCCCACCAATCCTTAACATCTCATACACAGGCAAACCCTCTGCAGGTATTTTCTGTCCCTCCATAGCAAGTACACTAGGGGCCTATTTTGGCCTTTTCAACACAGCCCTATTAGTCTCACACAAAGAGTAATCCAAAAATGTCACAAAACAAGCTAGTGAACAACAACAAATCTCAGCACAACTATGCCAAAGGTCGACCAATCAGTGTGGCTTTGAGAACAAGTTAGAATAAAATGAAGCTCACAAACAACAAAGAACAGAAACAAGACCAGTACCTTCGTGGCACTTGGCAAAATCAATTTGCACTAAAGCAGACTCCTGCCCAGAGGTGATTCACCTTTGGCTAGTGTATTTACTCCGGTGCACTAAAGAGCAAATAATATTGACCTAATTAGACACACATACCCTGGAAAAGAAACTCATTAGAAGGAAATCCCTATATATTTGTATCCAGTGCCTTGCAAAACACACTTCCTTTCTGTAGACATGTTCATGAACAATAATTCAAGATTTTGGAATTCATCAAATCCGATTAATAAATTAACCATTAATAGAGCACAACTTCTTCTGCGAATAATACATCAAAATCACAGTGATCAATTGAACCTAAAATCAACATCACATAACCAAAAACCTCACATGCAGAATAGCAATCCATCCCGCAACACAGAATGCAACACTTCAATAAAACATCAGAACACTCTCAATAACAACAATCATTTTACCCTATTCATAGTTACAATCCTTTTTGCTGAGAAACAGTAGTAGTGCTGTTGAGAGCTCGGCAAAATCCAGTAGGAAAATCCTCATTGGAAAATCCGTTAGGACTAAGAATGGGGCATAAAGAGAGTACCTAAACAGAAAAGAGATGCTCTTAACTCGCAACCATCCTCTGCTACCAAAATCTGTGGCACTTGGGAACCCCTACATTTAAACACTATACCTTAACAACCTGACTACAGTGTTAATCCTCAATATCATAAGGCAATGTGTACCAAGGTAAGGCACCTCCTAACCCTAGGCCTCGGTGAACCTTTAATTACTACAGTGTAATTGGTATATTTTTGGCATTTCCGCATAACAAAATTGATGCAATTACACCACATTGCATAATTTCAAGGATACATTTTAATGCAAGATGCACTGTTTGGGTACTTTTTGAATGAGAATAGCATTTCAGGTAGTATTTTTATTGGAATTGACAATTTGGGTAATTTTTGATCGCAAAACTACAAATCCAAGCTGGAACAGCAGTGTTTTGAGCGTAAGCACAAATACTTTTAACATTGCTGGTCTAGAAACATTTCAGGTACTTATTTTACCGAGAGTACTATTTAGGTAATTATTTTAGTGCAAAACAACAAATCTGAACATGAGTGGCAATATTTTCAACACAAGTAACTGGAAGTCACAGTTTTTAGTTGCAGTTTTGCCCAAACAGACCAGTTGAGTGTGAGATGCATTTTGCTTAATTATGGATCAATTTGCTGTAATTTTGCATGAATACATGACCGCAAATTATGCAAGTATCACACACCCCTCTTGTAAGCTTGCAATGCAACCTGTTAAAATATCCCTTTTTGACACGTAAAAACCTCCCTTTTATATATTTGTATGTCACCCCTATGTAGGTCTTGCAGCCCACAATGTGGGGGGGATGATATTTCAAAGCGGGTTATGTAGAAAACTAGTGTTACTATGTCCCTATAGGGACACCGCCCTAAAAGCTGTTTTCACTGTGGCAGGCTTAGCTGTCCAAAGTTGAAAAACAGAGTACAGATTTAAATACTAATACTGCTAAGTCAGGAAATGTGACAAGCTAGACAAATAATTAACACCTCTTTTTAATAGTTATTAACATCCAATTCAGTGGTAAAGTCAGATTTTAAAACAGATATTAGGGAAAAGTGGCTTTTAGAAAGTTACCAATTACCTGCCTGAGCCGTCATGAGGCTAATTAGCATAGCCCTCTGCCACCTCTCAGCCAGAATAGATTAGTAATATGTGTGAAATGCTTCCAAGGAATAAACAATAGGCTGACCTGAATGGACAAAGGCGACACCTCTGAGTCCAACAAAATATTCATGCGGGCTGTGGGCATCCTTTTAACAGCACAGTGTAAGATCTTGCCTTGACAAGTCTGTTGGGCCACATGTGTACTTGAAAAGGGAGAGAACAGGATGCCTAGACAATTCTTGTGAATACCCTGTCTGGCTGCTGAAGAACCCTATGTTTGTTCTAACAGACTTGTGTATCTTGGTTTGGTGTGGGTATTGTGCCGTGTTCAAACTGGATTTTAGTGTTAGATGTCGAAGGACATTAGAATTACCATGCTACTCTCCCTACTCACACCCCTAGCCTCAGAGCCAAAGTTTAGTCTGGCCAAATACTTTCACACAAGGCATTTTGGGCCTGCTTGTAGTATGCCAATCAGGGTCTACTGAAAAAGCGGGTAGGGTTGGCCCTGGATACTTTTACTCCATTGGTTAGAAAGGTGTCAGGAGACACATCCACCCACTAGCTTGTGCCAGGCATAAATGTGGCACCCCAGGCACCATCTTCAGAAAACTCTCTGGACCTATTGAAGATGTGAAGAGGATTGGACCTGCTGTCTGAGTCCTGAGAGATCCCCTGAAGGACTGGACCTGTTCCTTCTTGTACCAAGACAAAAAAAGAGAGCTCTACGTGTCAGTTGTCTGCATGGAGACAACAAGCTGCAAGATGCCTTTTCCTTGTAGCATCCATCTGACAAGTGGCAAATGGACGTCCACTGTACCCTGCTGTTGGCCTCTGCCTGATTCTGTGTGAGTTTCTAAGCACCTTCTCTGAGACCCTAGGGTCTTTGATGTGTACCCCTGTGTTGGTTGGGACTTAAAAGACTAAGGGAATGATATATCATCTGGCTGATGGCCCCATGGGAAGGGAAGCATTTAGCATTTTTCTCTTCCTCCTTACTGTCAGGGTTTTCCTCTTGTGACAGGCACTGAAAACTGACCTATAATTCCGCCCATCTAAATTTGGTGGGTGGAGTAGTCTCTTCCGTGATTAAACCAAAGGTCCACCCGCATTGAAATTTGGCGGACAGACCATTATGTTGGTGGTAAGCATACTCTGTCCATGTTGGGATGGTATATGCTTACTACCAGAAAACAAAACAAGCGAGAGAGGAATTGAAATAAGCTCATTTCTCTTCCCTATGTAAACATAACAATCAAATGAAAACAAGCTTGCCACCAGTCAAATATAGCACCAGGGTGCTTTTCATTCCTGTCTCAAGAGAGAAAAACTGATAGTTTTTTAAAAAGAACCCTCACCCACTAACCTGGTTAGTTGCATGCTTCGTCATTGTGTTCCCACCCAAGATGCCTAGGGCATAGTGGGTGTGCTGCAACACCTGAATTACAGCGGCACCTTTTTTGTGAATTTGTGCGCTGTGAGTGGGTTAAAACTACCTCCTGGTGATCCGTCCCTTATTATAATGGTCTCCTACGACCCAGGATGTGAGAGACCATTATAGTCTAAAAACGAGAAAAAAAAGAATCTCACATCCACGGTGACCAATTTTACCCTCTACCCAAGATATCCACAATTAAAACATCCTTAAGGGACGGATCACCTTAAAGCAGTTTTCACTCACTCACATTGATTGTAGATTGATAACAAATTCACTCACAACTCTTCTTTTTCTCTTGAGATAGAAATGAAAGGTATTCTTGACACCATATATTAGTGGTAGCAAGCTTGTTTTCATTTAATTGTTTTATGCTTACCACCAACATATAAATCAGACCCTATGTGAGAGGGTAAAATCTTTGAACAGGAAGCACCTGGTTAGTGTCTCTGACCCGTGCTCCATTGTGGTCAGCCTCTAATCTTGCCTACATACTGTCTACTGCGTCCTTTGACTATCATTGGCGCTTTGTGGATTTTGATGCTTTTTTCACCATAAGTGTTTAAAAATGCATACCTCTGGTTCATCTTGTTGGATTTATGTAATTTTGTTTATTACATTGTACTCTTTTTTCAAATTTGATTTGGGTTTTTTAATGCTTGGTGTTTTACATTTATTACTGTGTTGGTACTGCATATATACCTTACACATTGCTCTAAGGTAAGCCTATCTACTATATGCCATAGCTACTAGGGGGTGAGCTTATGTTAATTTAGTGAGTTTGAGGGTTAACCCTAACTAGCATTGTGATTATTTATTGAAGTGGGCAGTCACCTACCACAAATAATAATCTCGTTTCTTAAATGCCCAGTGAGGCTGCCATTGACTCTGCTCACCCTCACAGTGCTCACACTTATATTTACTACTGACACTAGACCATGATATTTTCCACTGACACCGCTCATTCACACTGCACACTCTGACACTCCACACCCTAGCACTGTCCACCACCACTACCCCCATTGCCACTAAATATTTTGATATTCCCCATTGTGATACTCTACAGGATAAAACTGTACCCTCTGAAACTGATGACTCTGACACTACACACCCTGCTAATGTACATCCTTAAACAGTTTTCAGTGACACTACAGACACTCCAGATACATCAAACCGTGACTCCTCACCCCCTCCACTGTACACCCTGACCCTGCCCACTCATACTAAAGATTCCCACAGCACCCACTCACTCTGCAAACATAGAGACTCCCCGTCCTGTTATCCTGCTACCTGCCATTACAAACACAGTTGCTAATAATTATGGCACTGCACACTATAATAGGGTTTCAAATAAACATAAAAGAGGAATGGTGAGAGGACAGGACCTTGAAGAATTCTATATTTGACAGCAATGTTGGGTTATTCAAACAGGTTTAGTGTCATAAACTGTGATCTTGAAAATGACAGAATTAAACCAATTCAGGATTGTACTTTCAAACCCCATTTCTAAAGATAGGATGTACATAAGTGACTAATGGTCAAAGGTGTTGAAAGTGTTAAAAGATCCAGCAGTACCAACAGGCATGCACTCCCTTCATCCAGGGGTTTTAACATCTGAATTGTGGCTGTCTCATACTGTGCGTGGAATCGATTCCAGATTTGAAGTTACTGAGGAGACAGTTATTGGAGATGTGGGCGATGATGAGTTGTGAGGCAGCTACTTTCTCAATACTTTTTCATAGCAATAGGAACTTTGGAAAGCGGTGTGAGGTTCTGTAGGTTTCTGGGGACAAAATATCCTGCACTTTCTCACTGGTTTTGAGAGAAGAGGGAAATATGCCTTCTTTGAGGGAGATGTTAAATGTTCAAGAACAGGGGTGCTATATCTTGAAATCAACATTTTAGTTGAGCCAATGGTTTGGGGTCCTTTGAGTATGAAGAAGGGGTTAGGAAAGAAATTATTTATGTGATTTCCTACAGGTCAAGGTTTTGGAAAGAACATAATTTAGTTGTTCTCATGCAGGAATGTAAAGAGTTGATAGATAATTTGAGTTTTCCTTCAGCTCTTTGTATTTAGGGAGGTATTTCTGACAGAGGAAGCTTGCTATGTAATGGACAGTCATTTTTTCAGCTTGTCATTTTATTTTGTAGAGTTGGGTTTACTTAATGCTTTATTGTTTTGTTTGTTAAGGGTGTTCTTGGTGGTTGGTGGCTTGAGAAATCTTGCTTTTGAAGGTGTTAATTTTGGTGGACAGGAGACGAGCTTTGTGAGATCTTCTTTTTTCTTTCAGGGGTAGTAGCGGTATGTGACTTTTTCCAGCTCTTTTCTAGACTCCTGATACTGATTTCGCTAAATTACCAGGTGGTAACGTTTTTTCTCTTCTTCATCTTTGCATTGGTGGTGCACGTTTGTGGATAGTATTTTTTTATGAATCTAACAAGAAGTTAGCAATTAGGTTGGTGAAATTTGGGATTTTGTCAGAGCTAGTGATGTTCCTGATTCTTCTGAGTTGGGATGTTCCTTAGTGTCTTACCCAGACTTTCTGGGGATGCATTTGTTCCTTTATTTGGATTGCTACTTGTGAATTGATGAAGAGTAATGAGTAGGTGATTCAACAAGTCTAGTTCTAGTGGGTCACTTCGTAATGTGGAGCTGGGTAGCAAGATTAGTAGACCAAGGGTGTTTTCATTCTTGTGGGTAGGTGTAGCAATTAATTTAGTTAGGTCAAGACGAATGTGTGTTTCCCTTAATATTAAATTAACGGAGGGTTTTGATGATGTTCGATGGAATGATTTATTTGTTGTTCCATTGTGTATGTTGTGCCTTGTGTGTCTCGCTCAAATTATAATATACTTCTCTAGAACAATTGTGAATGCAGAGGAACTATGCTCTAGGAAAAGGCAGGGCAGACCTGTAAAATAGAAGGCAGAGAGGTTCCCATATATGTTGATTGCTAACCCAACGGTTGTATGTCAATAGAACGCCGTGTTTACACCTCACTACCATTACAACCCTGGTTTTACAACTGGACTTAGGAATAGTAAGATTTACTATTCCAACACCAGCCTACGTACAGTAGGGAAGGTGTTGGTATAGTAAATCTACTATTCCTTAGCCTAGAGCGCCCTCCAGCGCAAGTCGTGGTAACGACTCGCGTTGTAAAACCATCGTTATAATGGTAGTGCGGTGTAAACACTGCGTCGTAATGGATGTTCCCCTACACGAACTGGTTGCCATTTACTTAATAAAAGAAAAGTTCTGGGTGGGTGTAACATGAATATTGTCAGACTATTGCTCAGGGAAATGAGGGATAAAGAAAGGTGAAATGAACAAAGAGAACTGGCCCAAAGATGATGTTTATCATTGTTAAAGATAACAAAACTTCATCAATGTAATTGCCATTATGATTAGCTTTATATACCTCATAGCTGCCAAATGAATGGCAGCAAAGTACTGTTCCATTTGTCCAAGAGACAGATTAATTTATCCTATTAAGAAGGCCATTTGGGAGTAAAATATTTATTGACAAACTGAAGCTCTTGGAGTGTCTGTTACATGTGCATTGTTCAAAATAATAACTAATTCTTAGAATTAATATTCACTGATAGGATTGGTGACTGCAAATGCTGCAACATCTGCATCACTTTTTATTGGTGGGTGAGACAGAAGGCAGTGGATATTAGTAACGTTTAAGACTTGTCTATAGAGCGGAGAATAGCTATAGCTCTGAAACAAACATGTACTAAACCAATGGTCTCTGGGATGTTCCTTAGATCAAGTGCATTTCATTGACCAGGCAGGGTGCAGCTGACATCCACACAAGAAGGCAAAGATTTCACAAGGACAAAACTGAATTTGATAGTGATCACTTGAGAAGAATGACCTAATACAGATCTAGTACACATAACCAGGTTAAAGTTGATAAGAAAGATTGAGAAGGGCCTCTAACGTTAAGTCAAATCAAAGAAAGCAATGATATACTGGGACCTTTTGTGTGAATAATTGTTTAAATAAGGTTAATTTAATTCTTTTCTTTATGTACGATAGTTGCCTATACATATATTTACTTAAATGATGGAATTTTTCGGCAGAGCGAATCACTATATCTATTTCACACAATCTCCGACAAATTCTGTCCTTATTCCAAGTCCAGTCTTGTAGCGGAATTAGAAATGTATATGCACATATATTTATTGGAACAAAAAATTCAATCTGCCCCCCTCCTATGTAACCTAGTCTGTTCAACCTCGTTGTGCTTTTATATTCCTTGACAGTCTAAAAATCAAATTTGTATCCATGTATCCATCCCATGTCTTTCTGATCTTTCTGTAATCTGATCTCCTCAATTATAGCCAGATTAACTCAGATTAACCAAATCTTCCCATTTGTCCAAATACATTCCAGTTTTAGAAAAATTTCTTCTGCTGTACCAAAATTGGCACACAGTAGATTCTCTTGTAGGGATTTGGGAAATGACTATTAAAAAGTGAATATGAATTCTTGTCAGTGGGTTGTGAATAAACATTTGGAGCAACTGTCCCATCCTTTGATTCTATTATTATATTTAGAAATGCCTCTCTATGTCTGTCCTTAGTTAAAGTGAATCCATAACGGAAATTCTGAGTATTTATGCAGGACTGATTGATATCCTGGTATTGAAGTTTTCTGTTTCAAGTTCATTTCCATCCCAGATGACCAGGTGCTCGTCAATATGCTTTTTCCACATTTTGATATTTTGATATTCTGCTGTTATGAGTTCCTGTTAGTAAACATGATTTCCGTCTCAGAAGCTCGATATACAAATTTACAAGGCTAGGAATAATTGAATTGCCCATTTTAGTCCCACCTATTCGCAAATAAAATACATCTTCAATCTGAAGACATCTTTCGTTAAAGCCAATTCAGTGGAAGCCAAGACAAAACTTTCTGAAGTAAAGGGCATCCTTTAACTGGACACCAAATTCCATTTAATGGCATATAGAGTTTAATGTTGTGTTCAGTAATGTTTAGTTTTGTGCAGTTTGTTGGTACAAAATGGTTCATGACACAACATCTCTGGTCTACCGAGAGGACATATTTCTTTGGGGGCCTGAAGGTCTTGGTGAGGAAGGAAATGTGTAGTCCTTTGGAAGGTGAACGTTGTGGAAGGTCTATCACGAGACAGGCAAGTCAAAAGAAGAAGGATATTACTTGAAGGCTGGATCAGGTAGTCAGCTGATGAAGTATGAAAGTCAAGTCTATTTTGTTGAGGGGCAGAGAGTGTGACAATGTCTATGTATTTGCTTGCTAAATGGCTTGTAGGTACTATGCAAAGCAGTGGAGGCCAAAGATGTACAATTTGAGAGTTGTTTTGCGTAATTATTAACGCAAGCTTTGCACAAACAAAATACATCTCGGAGGGTTACTTTGATTTATTTCCCAAAAGATCCCTTGGGTAGTGATGATAGCCTTCATTTGCTACCATTGGCTTTTGATGATAAGGGAGAGAGTCAAAGATGTTTCAAAACCAACTCACTTACTGAATGGCTAATAAATGACCAATTATGTCTTCTGCCTCTTGTGGGTAATGGAAAAGCATTATTTTCTCTACTGCAAGTGCAAAATGGTCAACACCCTCTTTGAGATTCCTTAAATGCAATGCATGAAAGTAAAAAAAATAGCGAATTCGCTAATAGGGGGAGCAAATTACCATGAAGTTGGACTTCATGGTAATTTGCTAAAACTTTGAAAAAATCACTTTTTTACATTTTTCAAAGCTTCATGTTGTGCACACACATGCCCTTAGGGGATGTGTGTGTGCAACATATGTGCATAGATCAATTTCAGGGGTGCAACAGGGTGTCATTTTGACACCCTTGCACCCTTGAAATTGCATGAGCAATTTGCGAGTACCTACTGGAACACGCTAAATTGCTCATGCAATCTCCAATACATTCCTATGGGCCTGTAGGCCCATAGGAATGAATGGGACAGCATTCCTTAATTGCGACTAGCAATTTGCGAGTAGCAATTAAAGAATGTTTAGGAATCGCTATTTTAATAGCGATTCCTACATGCATAGGCTTTTGCTATTCCTAAATAGCGATTCCTTAAAAATCGCTATTTAGGAATAGCAAAAGGCTACGTTGATGCATCTGCCAGATGATGTGTGGCAAGCCAGGTAGCTGTCTTCATCGCTAAAGCCTAGTGAAGAAGTTGGGAAAAAGTTTCAGTTATTGCTCAGTTAAGATGGTACTGCTTTCTTTGCTACAGAAACTGTTCAACTACTGCCCTGCTCCAGGGAGCAGGCAGTTTGGCCAGGGAACCAGTAGAGAACCAATAGAACCTGTTGAGGAGAAAGACTAGTAGATCTGTGGAGGTTGAAAGTTAAAGGTGAAGTCTGCCAACGAACAGGGAGAAGCTGAGAATGAGTAGAATGCTGTGAGGCAAATACGCAGGAGATAATCCAATACTTATGAATTAGTTTGATGATTAGGTTACAGCTAGAGGATAAGGTGATGGATACCAAGGATGTCAATTTTAATTTCTATCTTTTTATTTCAAAAACTTTTTATTTGATTTTCATCACATACATATAGGTTGCAGTTGGAAAAGATAAATGATACAATATCATCATGTGAAGCATTCTCAGACATTAGTACATACAATGAGTTTCACGATATTAGTGTTCCCAGTGTTAGAGGATGTTGTGCTACCAATAAGTGCTGCAGCTCTGGGTGCTTTGTGTGAGGTCTATCATGTTTATGCTGTGAACCCTTCACTGTGTGCTTGTCATGAGCTGATTTGTGGTGGTGCACTATTAGTGCAAAACTGTATGGGGGTTAACATTCAACAAACATGGGTTGTCGGGTATGAACTGGGGGTATGCTGTGCATGTAATATACACAGAAATGGCAAAGATGGTGGAGCTGGGTGTAGATTTGTAGCATTAGAGTGCTGGGAGCTGTGGGGGGTCAGTTATTGTCTATGCATTTGGTGTCCGTGTATTAGTAGGGGTTGGATGTGGCGATGCTCTGGTTGAGCGTTGCTCATGGTTCTGGTGGGGGGGCGGCATAGTATGTGGTTGTGGAGTAGGGTGTCTGTCCGTTTTCGAGGTATAAGTGGTGAAGTGGTACTAGTTTTGATTTGTTTGAAGTCGTGGATTTGCATTGCCTACTGCATGGAGATGGGTCGTTTGCATATTCCCCTTGCCTCTTGATATCGGAGGGTGTCTTCTTCAGAGGCCCCCCCCCTTATTGGCTGCTCCTATCTAGTCCGCTAGTGGGGGGCCTGTTGTTGCCTGCCAATGCATATCGATCCCGTGTATCACCAGGAGGAGAGTTAGGGACCGGGATATACTTAGAGTGCAGGCATCCCACGTGCTTATATTTGTGAGTCCTGTTGGTTCGCATATCGTGTTATGGATGGTGCCCCAATATGATTGCAGCGTTGGATAACTCCAGAACATGTGACGGAATGTCACATTGGAGGTATGACATCTGGGGCATGCAAATTGTGTGTTCGGATAGTAGTGTTGGAGGCAGTCAGGTGTGAGGTAGGCACGATGCAGCATGTAGAATTGTATATTTTTAAAGAGGGTGTTACAGGAGAATTTGTTGGGGAACTCCAGCTTGTTCCCATTCCTTATCAGGTAGTGCTCTCTGGAACTCTTGCTCCCGTTGGGAATTTTATTTTCTATCTTGCCTCATTTTTAAAACAACCTTTTTAAAAATAAATGCTGTGTCTAAGGATTCTTCTCACATATTACCCAACTCCACAAAGGGTTGAAAAAGAAACAATTATTTCAAGTGAATAGTGTTAGAAAGGGAAGGAAATGGGATTTTTGTGGAACCACATATTGTAAAGCCATCTGTTTGTTGCATCAGAAGAATTTAGCATGTGCTGAGTACATATAAGACAGAGGGTTAGTGCGGGAACCCCTCAGGACGTTCATCCAATTCCATCTGCACGGGGAATGTTATGTTGAATATTGTGTTGGTCTCTATTAATTTTCACCAAATGTACTTTACTTTTTGTCTAAACATTCCTATGAAACATTAAGAAATCCTATTACCAACTGGTGGCTTTTACTGATGAAATAAAGAACCCATCTGTATACAGGCAATTTCTATTTGTTATGTATGGTTGTCATGGCGCAGCATGTAGCGCTCCACAGTTAGTTCTGTGGATGTATCACAGATTTGCCCAACCTAAGTTTTACTTCACTGATGAAGATTTGCTCCACTAGGGTAAAGTGCCAAGCCATTGTTAAGAATATAAAAATGTATTAAAACTCTTGGCTCACGTATTTTATTCTGACATTCTTCTCTAATTGAAATGGCAGACTCTGCCCATCCCTTTCCATCCAGCATTCACTGTCTTTTCTTGTAGGTTCTCCAAACTTCTTCCCCACCCTACACATTGTACCCATAAGGCAAAGATCTCACCCCTTCTATCTCCATTTTTCTTGCTCTGTTCTTCTCTGTACAGTGAGCATGTCCTTTGTATGGAGTGGCCAGTTACACTCTGAATCCGCAGACCACAAATGTCTCTTTTTCTAGCAGAGTTCTAAGCATAAGTTTAGAACAGTAGCATCCATGCCGAGTTAGAAAGGGACAAAGCCTTTTGTAATTTTTATGGCAAAGTCTTCAAGCACAGGATTTGCACAGTGCCTTATACGCCAACCTGAAAAATGACAAAAGCCTTTTACCATCCCAGGCACATTATTAAAGCTTTGCATTGGTAAAATACCATCCATGCCAACCTGAAATGAATAAAAGCAACCCAAGACACACGTGTTTTGTTCTACTCAGAGTTTATCAGAGAGATACAGCATTGTCAAGACACAGGAGAGCACCTAATATAAAACAAGAAAAGACCTTTTCAGGCTTAGAGTGCCAAATAAATTAACCCCTTCTGCGCTGATGACGAGCTCAGCTCGTCATGAGGTTTACCTGCCGTGCGCTCATGACGAGCTGAGCTCGTCATGAACCGCGGGGTTTTAAAAACTTCAGCGCGCAGCGGGAAAACCCGCCGCGCGCATGTGGTTAAGCAAAAGAGAATCAAGGAAGTCTGGGTAGCTCCCAGGTTTAGGCGGAAGCAGCTTCTTTGTATGGAGCACTCTACAACACCCTCAGTACTCTAAATCTGCTCACCACAAATGTCTGTTTTTCTAGCAGAGTTTTTTAAAAACTCTTTTTATTGCCATTTCAATAAAGAATGCATACAGAACACTGTTATACACTGACAGTCCTATGAATCTCCTTGATATTATGACATCATATTTCCAGTCGTTCTACACTCCCATCTCCTGCACATAACTGACAGTGCTAACAGAGGTGGCGCATTAATTTGGTTCCGCTTCTACAATTTCTAGCAGAGCTTTAAGCATAGAATTAGCACAGTACCATCCACACAGAGCTAGAAAGAGACAAAGCATTTTGCAATTAATGCAGCAAAGTCTTTAAGCATAGGATTAGCACAGTCTCATTGACACCCAGCGGAAAAATTAGGAAAGCCTTTTACCACTCCAGGCACAGTATTACAGCTTTGGATTGGTGAAATAGCATCCATGTCAACCTGGAATGAATGAAAGCAGCCCTTGACACATGTGTTTCTCTCTAGTTAGTGCTCATCAGAGAAGTACTGCTTTGTCCAGACACAGGGGACCAACCAGTATAACTCAAGACAGTACTAAGGGTGGGTGGCGAACTCCGCTCTGCCAGGGGAGTTTGTGGAGTTTTGCCAACTCTGCGCTTCTCTGGGAACACAGAGTTCAGCAAAAACTCTGATTCCGCAGCATGGTGGAGTTTGCCCCTGCCACCCACCATTAGCAAGGCCACCTTGGCTTACCTGGAGCATTCTGCACTGTGCTTAGGCTGTCTTTCTCCTCCTGGCTGTTTCCTCTCCGGGTCCGTGCAAAAGCCCTACACTGAACATCTTGGGAGGACTGCGCATGTGCGCACTCATGTGCAGTCCACCCAAGACATACAGCACAGGGGTTTTGCAGGGATGAGGAGAGGGGAGGAGACAGTCAGGAGGATGAGGGCAGCCCAGGCACGGCGCAGATGCACCAGGTAAGCCAAGCAGGTGGCAGTCTGGGGTCAGGTCTGCTGCCTCCATCATGCTGCATGCAGGGGGCAGAGCTGAACAGAGTGGACTTCACTGAGTTTTAGGCAACCTAGTGGAATACCGCCTAGTGGCACTCCGCCAAATCCGCCCACCCTTGGACAATACCCTTTCAGGTTTAGAGTGCTGAATAAATTATGCACACCCAGAAGCAAGGAACAGTGGGTAGTTCCCAAGTTTAGGCAGAGAGAAGCTCATTTGTGTGGCACACTCTACAACAGATTTGGATTGGTAAATGTTGGACCCGGCCTCATGGCGTGGTCCTACCCCTCCCGCATGGCGGGCCCAGGACGACATCAGCCCTCCTCCGGACCTCGGGCGGCCCCTTCGGCCCGACCCCGCACGCCCCAACACCACAGATCCGGCTATCATCCCGGATCCCCATCCCCGGCCTAGCTCCAGCGTAGGCCCATCACGACCTAAGCACGAGGCCGTGCCCGACTCCATCTTGGGTCCCCCACGTCACGACCACGTGGCCTCGGCCCAGGCCCAGACCCCAGCGAAGCCCCGACATCGAGGCACCAAGATCCACCCAGGTGGTCGAGTGGCCACTCGACAGATCCCGGAGGGAGAGGGGTTTCGATGGCCCTCCAGCCGTCCCCGGACGCCTGGTATCGATCGCCCTCCGGCCTGCCTGAGCGCTGGCTCCACACCCCTGGTGGGTGTCTGGACACCATCATCCCGGCCCCTCTGACCCCCAGGCGAGAGGGTCCGGACATCAAAGGACCTCCATCCTATATCTGGGCCAGCCCCGGAGTAGGACGCCAGTTGTATCCTGGACTGGAAGCCCTGCTGACGCTGTCACGGCCGACACCAGACGAACTCATCTCCGGTAACCTGAACCATCTGAGAGCCTGCTGGCGCTGCCGCGGCCTACCTTGCTGAACCATCCGAGAGCCTGCGGGCGCTGCCGCGGCCTACCTTGCTGAACCATCTGAGAGCCTGCTGGCGCTGCCGCGGCCTACCTTGCTAAACCATCCGAGAGCCTGCTGGCGCTGCCGCGGCCTACCTTGCTGAACCATCTGAGAGCCTGCTGGCGCTGCCGCGGCCTACCTTGCTGAAACCATTTGTAAACCTGCTGGCGCTGCCGCGGCTCGAACCTCTCGGAACCCCCCCAGCTCGAGGATTGAGAGCTGTGCGCAGGGTATCCCTTCCTCCGCCCAGAAGCTAGACTGTCCCGCTACCTTACCCCCCTTTTCGAGACTTTACGGATCCCTCAATCCGCCTGTATATACTGCCAAGAACCCGCAACCTTTATTACTTATAAAAGCTTGAGAACTTGACCTCCTGTGTGGTGTCCGTTTGTAGTATTGTGATTACTCTGCTGTACGATCCTAGGAGAGGGCCCTCATCCAGGAGGCCTCTCGGTAACGCTCGGCTACGTCTCGACGGAGAGGTGGACCTAGGGGTGGTCCGGCAGACATCTTCTGCCTCCCCCGGGGTCGCCTTTTTAACATTGGTGGCAAGCGCCGGGATCCGAGCCCACGCAGATCGTACAGAGAGTGATTCACTCGCTACCAAGAAAAACCCACTGCGACCATGAGCACAGAATTCCAGAAAGAGAAAATGGAAGACTACAGTCACAAGGAGCTAAAGCAATTCTGCAAAGAACTGGGCATCGCTACCACTGGCTTAAGCACCAAAGAAGACTTTAAATCGGCCCTACAGGCCTGGGTGGACGCCGGCGAGGCGCCACCTCCGAGTGAAGATAACCCGGGCCCGAACGGAGGCCCGGAGGCTGAGGTGAACCCAGCGGGAGGGAGACCCGCAACCCCAAACACGGGCCTCTCCCACGAAGACGCCCGAGAACGAGAGAGGAACCGGCTCCACGAGTTGGATCTGGCTCGACTCCGACAAGAAGGAGAAATCCAACTGGCAGAACGGAAGCTAGCCCTCGAGGAGAAAAAACTCATGCTCGAGCACGAGCGCGTCCTCAAAGAAATGGAACTTAAAGCCAAGGCAAACGAGTCTGCCATCGCCGGGGGTAAGACCTCACCCCCGCCGGTGGACACAAAGGTGCACATACCCAAGGATGTCGTCAAGGAGTACTATAAGAACGACGACATCCAACAGTGGTTCAAAGCCTACGAGGTCGCCATGACCGCTCATCGAGTACCCCTCAAGGACTGGGGCGCCGGCCTGTGGGGGAAGTTTATCAACGAAGGGAGAGACGCCCTGCTGGAACTCCCTGATACCGAGATGACCTCGTACGAGCACATGAAGACCGCCCTCCTCACTCGCTACGGACTCACCCCCGAGATGTACCGGCAGCGATTCCGAGACTGCAAAAAAATCCCCAGTACCACTTGGGTGGAGTACGTGAACTTTTACAGCAGAACCTTCGAGGGGTGGATCAGAGGCTGCCAGGTCACCACCTACCAGCAGTTGGTCGACCTCATTCTATGGGAACATCTGTCCAATAACTGTTTTGTCGAACTCCGGCAGCACCTCCTCGACAGCAAATTGACTGAGCCACGAAAACTCGCTGTCGAGGCGGATCGATGGGCGAGCACCCGAGTTCCCCGGAGCACGATGGGAGACTACGGCCGGGGATCCCCGGGGAACCACCGACCACGAGGCGGCGGAGTAGGCCAGAGCCGGGGACGGGACGCCCCCCAGGGGTCCTCCCCTACTTCCACATCGCCATCCCTGGGCCAGAGAGGGGGCCCCCCAGCCAGACCGGGGCCCCGCCCAAACGTTACGTGTCATAGGTGCCAGTGACAAGGTCATTATGCGAATGACCCCCTCTGCCCGATGAACCAGCGACCCGGCACCACCGGGCCCCCAGCCCGCCAGATCGCGGCAGCTGCCCTGGGTGAAGAAAGAAGTGAGGAAGAGGACGACGACCACGAACAGGCCGAGTGGGAGCCCGCCGCCATGACCTTAGCATGCCTGGGTACCCACGACCTGATCCCGCGAGGTCCGATCCCCGGCAACACCCAGAAATACCGCCAGTGGGTCACCATCAATGGTCGCCGGACCGAAGCCCTCCGTGACACCGGAGCCAGCGTGACAGCGGTCCGCTGCCATCTGGTGACCCCAGAACAGATCCTTCCTAACGTCCTGTGCCCAGTCCGGTCCGCAGATAACTCAGAGACTTTGTGCCAGATGGCCCGCATCCCCTTCGAGTGGGGAGGAGTGTCGGGCATGCTGAAAGTGACTGTCCGCGATGATGCCCCCGTGGACTGCCTCCTTGGGAACGACCTGGAAAGTTCCCCATGGGCTGGCGTCGAACGAAGAGAGCACCTGGGGATGCTAGGCCTTCCCGAATGGGTCTGTGCGACCACCCGCTCCATGTCCGCCCGAGCCTCCACCCCAGCGGGGGGAGCTCCGACCGAGGAACCAGAGTGGCCCGCACCTCCGCCACCCGTCGTCCCCGAGGACGCCGACCCCGAACACGGCCCCCAAGGGCCCGACCAAGAAGATCTCACTGAGCTCAACCACCTCCCAGAACTCGCTCAATGGCGCCAAGAAGGTGGCCCCGCCCGCGAACAGTTCCGGCAGGAACAGAAAACCTGCCCCTCCCTCGAGGGGATTCGACAGCAAGCCACTACTCAAGCCGCTGGAGACCCCGCGGGGTCCCACTGGGTCTATTGGGACAACGACCTCCTCTACAGTGAGCAGAAGATTGCTGAGCTAGGGGCCGGCCGGGTACTGGTCGTACCCCTCCGATTCAGAGACTTCCTCCTGAACTTAGCACATGATGTGCCCCTCGCCGGGCACCTGGGGCAGGACAAAACTTACAGCCGCCTGGTGACCCATTTCTACTGGCCAAGAATGCGCACCGATGTGCATAACCACTGCCGAACCTGCCCGACCTGTCAAGCCAGCGGGAAGAGCGGGGGGAAAGTCAAAGCCCCGCTCCAGCCGTTCCCCGTGGTGACCACCCCCTTCGAGCGAGTAGGAATAGACATCGTAGGGCCCCTGGACCCTCGCACCTCGCAGGGGCACCGCTTCATCCTCGTCCTGGTTGACCATGCCACCCGCTATCCGGAGGCCATCCCCCTCCGAACCATCACGGCCCCCGTGGTGGGCCGAGCCCTCATGAGCATCTTCTCCCGAGTCGGCTTCCCCCGAGAAGTCGTGAGTGATCGGGGCTCCAACTTTATCTCGAAGCATATGCGATCCCTATGGCAACAGTGCGGGGTCGCCTACAAGTTCACCACCCCGTATCATCCCCAAGGAAATGGACTAGTGGAACTATTTAACAGAACACTGAAGGGGATGATCAAGGGCCTAGAAGAGCCCCTCCGGCGCAAATGGGATGTCCTGCTGCCCTGCCTCCTGTTCGCCTACCGAGAGGTACCCCAGAAGTCCCTGGGGTTCAGCCCTTTCGAACTCCTGTACGGACACCCGGTCCGAGGCCCCCTCAGCCTGGTCAAGGAAGGCTGGGAGACAGCCATTCGAGATGCCCCACCGGATGTCTACCGGTACCTCCTGACACTCCGCAATCAGACTCGGAAGTTCCGAGAACTTGCCGAGGCCAACCTGGAGGCTAGTCAAGAGGAGATGAAACGCTGGTATGACCAGAACGCCTCGTCCATCGAGTTCGAGCCGGGCCAGCGAGTCTGGGTCATGTCCCCGGTTGAACCGTGTGCCCTCCAAGACAAATGGACGGGGCCCTTCAAAGTGGTGGAGCGCAAGAGCCCCGTCACCTACCTGGTAGACATGGAGTCCCCCAGGAACCCCCTCCGGGTTCTACATGCTAACCGGCTCAAGTCGCACTTTGCACGCACTGAACTGAGTCTGCTGCTGGCGACCGATGACGGAGCTGAAGACGACTCCGAGCCACTACCAGATCTCCTCAGCACCACCGAGAAAGACGGCTCCTTCGAAGGGGTCCGGCTCTCCCCTACCCTGACCCCAGAGCAGCAACAAGACTGCCGGAAGCTGCTGGGGCAGTTTGCGGATCTGTTTTCCCTCACGCCGGGGGTCACCCGGTGGTGTGTCCACGATGTGGATACCGGAGACAGCCCACCTGTAAAACACCGAGCTTTCTGAGTGCCCGACCGGGTTCGGGCCTGCATCCAATCGGAAGTGGCCAAAATGTTGGCCCTGGGGGTTGTCGAGCCCTCCAACAGTCCCTGGGCCAGTCCCGTTGTCCTGGTCCCTAAAGCCGCCTCCCCCGGAACCGCTCCAGAGCTCCGGTTCTGTGTTGACTACAGGGGACTGAATGCAGTCACCAGGACCGACGCCCATCCCATCCCCAGGGCGGATGAACTGATCGATCGCCTAGGGGCCGCCAAATATCTCAGCACCTTCGATCTCACGGCGGGGTATTGGCAGATCGGCCTTACCCCTGGTGCACAAGAGCGATCGGCCTTCTCGACCCCTGATGGCCACTATCACTTCAAAGTGATGCCCTTCGGCATGAAAAATGCGCCGGCCACCTTCCAGAGACTAGTGAACCAGGTGCTGGCCGGACTAGAGGAATACAGCGCCGCCTATCTAGATGACATTGCGGTGTACAGCCTTCAGTGGGATGCGCACCTGACCCACCTCTGGAAGGTCCTGACGGCCCTCCGGCAGGCCGGACTAACCATCAAAGCCAGCAAATGCCAGATAGGCCAAGAGTCAGTGACCTATCTGGGACACCAAGTGGGGAGCGGCCAAGTAGCTCCCCTCCAACCAAAGATAGACGCCATCCGGGCCTGGGAGCCCCCGGTCACCCAGACCGCCGTCCGAGCCTTCCTGGGGCTCACCGGATACTATCGGCGATTTATAAAAGACTACGGGAGCATTGTGGGGCCCCTCACAGAACTGACCTCAAAGAAATTACCACAGAAGGTGCACTGGACCCCTGCGTGCCAAACAGCCTTTGAGACTTTAAAGACTGCCATGTGCACCGCCCCTGTGCTCCAGGCCCCCGACTACAGCAGAGAGTTTATAGTCCAAACCGACACCTCGGAGCACGGCATCGGGTCGGTCCTGTCCCAAGTTAACCCCGAAGGAATCGACCGGCCTGTGGCCTTCATCAGCCGGCGGCTGCTGGCTAGAGAACAGCGGTGGAGCACCATCGAGAGGGAAGCCTTTGCCGTGGTGTGGGCACTCAAGAAGCTCCGGCCCTACCTCTTCGGCACCCACTTCCGAGTCCAGACCGACCACCAGCCCCTGCGTTGGTTGATGCAGATGCGGGGAGAAAACCCGAAACTGCTGCGCTGGTCCATTTCTCTGCAGGGGATGGACTTCACTGTGGAGCATCGCCCCGGCAACGACCACGCCAATGCTGACGGCCTGTCCAGATTCTGCCGCCTCGGCGAGGAGAACCCCCAAGAAGATGGGTGACTCTCCCCTGCCTTCAGCTGGGGGGGACGCGTGTTGGACCCGGCCTCATGGCGTGGTCCTACCCCTCCCGCATGGCAGGCCCAGGACGACATCAGCCCTCCTCCGGACCTCGGGCGGCCCCTTCGGCCCGACCCCGCACGCCCCAACACCACAGATCCGGCTATCATCCCGGATCCCCATCCCCGGCCTGGCTCCAGCGTAGGCCCATCATGACCTAAGCACGAGGCCGTGCCCGACTCCATCTTGGGTCCCCCACGTCACGACCACGTGGCCTCGGCCCAGGCCCAGACCCCAGCGAAGCCCCGACATCGAGGCACCAAGATCCACCCAGGTGGTCGAGTGGCCACTCGACAGATCCCGGAGGGAGAGGGGTTTCGATGGCCCTCCAGCCGTCCCCGGACGCCTGGTATCGATCGCCCTCCGGCCTCCCTGGGCGCTGGCTCCACCCCCCTGCTGGGTGTCTGGACACCATCATCCCGGCCCCTCTGACCCCCAGGCGAGAGGGTCCGGACATCAAAGGACCTCCATCCTATATCTGGGCCAGCCCCGGAGTAGGACGCCAGTTGTATCCTGGACTGGAAGCCCTGCTGACGCTGTCACGGCCGACACCAGACGAACTCATCTCCGGTAACCTGAACCATCTGAGAGCCTGCTGGCGCTGCCGCGGCCTACCTTGCTGAACCATCCGAGAGCCTGCGGGCGCTGCCGCGGCCTACCTTGCTGAACCATCTGAGAGCCTGCTGGCGCTGCCGCGGCGTACCTTGCTGAACCATCCGAGAGCCTGCTGGCGCTGCCGCGGCCTACCTTGCTGAACCATCTGAGAGCCTGCTGGCGCTGCCGCGGCCTACCTTGCTGAAACCATTTGTAAGCCTGCTGGCGCTGCCGCGGCTCGAACCTCTCGGAACCCCCCCAGCTCGAGGATTGAGAGCTGTGCGCAGGGTATCCCTTCCTCCGCCCAGAAGCTAGACTGTCCCGCTACCTTACCCCCCTTTTCGAGACTTTACGGATCCCTCGATCCGCCTGTATATACTGCCAAGAACCCGCAACCTTTATTACTTATAAAAGCTTGAGAACTTGACCTCCTGTGTGGTGTCCGTTTGTAGTATTGTGATTACTCTGCTGTACGATCCTAGGAGAGGGCCCTCATCCAGGAGGCCTCTCGGTAACGCTCGGCTACGTCTCGACGGAGAGGTGGACCTAGGGG
Organism: Lissotriton helveticus; assembly: GCF_964261635.1. Lineage (NCBI taxonomy): Eukaryota > Metazoa > Chordata > Amphibia > Caudata > Salamandridae > Lissotriton > Lissotriton helveticus. The sequence continues at coordinate 956,285,395 of NC_136059.1, read as the reverse complement.
TGGTCCGGCAGACATCTTCTGCCTCCCCCGGGGTCGCCTTTCTAACAGTAAACTACCATCCAAGCCAATCTGAAAGGAATAAAAGCCACCCCTGACATGTTTTTTTTTCTCTAGGCCAGGCCCTGTTCTCAACTCCCCGCTGTGCCCGGCCAAACATCATGCACAGCCTGGGATTGGCTGCCTGCGAGTGGGTTGGCCGCAGGGTCAGGCCACAGACCCGACCCTGTGGCCAACCCTGGCTGCTCACAGGCAATGGCCACGCGTAGCATGTGGTTGGCTGCCTCTGGATGGGTTGGCCGCCTCTGGATGTGTTGACCACAGGGCTTGGCCGCTGGACAGGCCTTTAGGCCAACCCCATGCTGCACAGCCGAAGGCTGTGTGCAGCGTGGGGTTGGTTGCCTCTAGGCAGGTTGGGCGCAGGGCCTGCGCATGGCCAAAAGCCGTGTGCAGCATGGGGTTGGCTATCTGTGGGTCGGTTGGCTGCAGGGTCTTAGACAAGAAGGGATTAGCTTCTGACAACCGCATAAATATGACAAATTTGCTCCCTCAGAATAAAGAGTGTATCTCTAGAGTCGTGTGAAAACAATAGACGGTTATTTCACTCAGTCAATCGTGCGTACTTTGTTTCACCAGAGTGCAGAGAAATATAGAGACGGGCGTTTTCAATAAAAGGTGTTATTTATTGAGCAGTCTTCTTTCTCATGCAAGAGAAATTAATTGCCACAATTGCAATACTTATTATAAAGTGAAGTGCGTACAGTAAAAGGAGTATTATGAAATAATACTGTAAAAGCATTGATATGGTTTCTTAGCCATATGATACTTTAAAATGGATAAAATATATACATACATAAAAACATTGACTAAAGTACTCAACTGGTGCTTCTAAATATGCCTACCCCGGTGTACCTGACCTAAGCCTAATACGTGGGAAGGAGTAAGTAAGTAGCAGTTTAAGTTAAGTTGGTTTTTGCCAAGGAATCTGAATCAAGAATTCTCTTAAGGGTTTAGTCAGCTCCGTACCTTGGTAATAGAATGTAGGAGGCCTTGTATCTCTCTCTCAGTATTCGATTTCCCAGCAACTCGCAAGGGTGACTGGAAACACCGGAGCTAGATTTTCTCGGCTGGAGAAAAAGACAGCGTCTTTCTCAGTGCGTCAAAAAGGGGAGGGGTGGAGTCCTTCGGCTCCTCGCATCAGCTGGGCTTCTGGGCAAGTAGATAGCCGCTCTGCTCCAAACCACCGTGTGTTTGCTTAAGGCAGCGTTGGTATATTTATACCTGAAAGGTGCCGGGTTTGACGTAAGGTTGGACATAAGACGTCACTAAGAACTAACAGTTCTTTCTGGACTCTAGGAGTTGTTGTGCAAATCAAAACAAGAGCAGGGGGATTTCCCGGGCTGCTGGAGGCTTGGTTTGTTTAAAGAACGCGTTGTACTTTCTAGGAGTCTAGGGGAGTAGCCATGCCGTATTTGGACTGCATGGGCTATTACTAAATATGGATATGATTCGTATGCCTTTATAAGGATAATATTTATTATAACCATATAAGGGCATAAATCGGGAATATCGAATTAGGGTCCTAGATAGAAACACAACACCCACTCCACGTACTAATGTCCATCATTACTAAAACTAAGCAATATTAAACATATAATTATGCATGTGTGTTTTCCAACCGACCCCAAAATACATAATTCGCATTTGAAATGGTATATGGTAAATACACGAAAATGAGTATTGGTACTGTACGCTTTTCAAGCAGTGTCATCATTCAGTTAAATGCATATATATATCAGCTGAATGAATTGCGAAAATTACACATGAAATGGCTCTGAATACAGAAAAGAAGGTCGAGACCATTTCATCATATATTTATACAAATGCTGTACATGTGCTAGAGGCTGAGGTAAAATATTGTCTCTAGAGTTCCTAAAATAGAAGCTCTGTTCTCTAAGAATAGTTCTACTTTAAGCAGAGTACCTTGTGCCAGAAAAAAGGGTAAATATTTTGGAAGTGAAAGAAAAATTATTTCGCTTTCAGGGGAAAAAATAGTTCGAATTGTTTTCAGTAGCTTTTGTTTAACAAAACTGAAGGCCGAATTCAGAGTTCAGGGATTGCTGTGTGCTCGTTGTTTAAAAAAAGTATTCTCGTTGTTCAGGGGAGAACATCATATCAGACAGGCTTGCAAAAAATTGGTCTACAACATCAGGTGAAAGTTCGACCAAGTTCGAAAATGCCGAAATTGTGCATATGTGAGAATGATTGCTATCATCGATGTCAGGATCAGCAATGCTCACAGAAGGTTGTACCTGTGTGGTGCTGCTTTCATCTCGTACTCCACTGCCACCTACTCGTAGTGGTGAAGTCTCAACGAATGCCGTCATCAGAATAGGTAACCCCTGGGGACAACACGATGCATGAGTCGTTACCGGACCTAGCAAGGTATCTATATCCATTGGTACTGCTGATGGTAGTGTAAGACAGACGTCCAACACGCATTCTTCTCCGCATAGCATACATCGAAGCACAGGTAAGATGCAATCTTGCCAGATTGGTCTGAATGAAAGAAACCAAGTTGTACTTAGATCTCTTAGCCGGGCTAATCCGAGGACTTTCGTGATGTGGTCCCGGTAGCGTATAGCTAGGATCGTTTCTCCCATCGTTGCTGGAGTCTAGTCTGTGGCTTGGCTTGCCATATCGGAGCAGAAGGATCAAAAATAAAATTCCTGCTACGAGTCCCAAAAGTAGAGGCAGATCGCCAAATAACAAATGGACAAAATTCGGGGAAAATGCCCAGAACTGTTTCAAAGGTTGCTAACAGTCCCGAAAAAACTGTCTTAAATACATGTGCGATGCCAGTGGTATCACACATGTTTAAGATTTGACTTAACATTTCTACGAAATGGATGGGGCAATTTGTTGATAATAGGGAATGTATCTCTGCCGCTGTCCTTGCAACTTGCAGATCATACGTCTCTTTGGACGAGGTTAAAGGCACAGTTGTCTGTAAAAAAATGGATTTCATTCTGCTTAACGTATCAATTTGAATAGAAGAGATATTCAAAGAAGGCCAAAATGCAGACTCCATGTCTGGATTGCTGTTTGGATACAATACTTGCATACAGCAAATGAGCCTGGAAGTGACGGATACGAGATAGGCTTTTCCACCATGCCACAACAGCTGTGGTCACTTATTAGAACATAACTGCCGTTGGAAAGCTGTCTGAAAAATGGCTCTATCTTTTTTGCAGGAATGCCATGCAGGTGACATGAAAGGTTGTTTGAAGACCCTTCGCAGGCTCCATGCAAGTTAATACCTTGACACAGAAGTGTACCACTTAGTGATTTTTGCAATTTTTACCACTAAGGAATACCTCCTTTTTTCCTTCACTATAACATTTATGTGTATAAGGTAAATCCCAGGTTGATTTGATGTATCCTTTACCCAACCTTTCATACTGGCCCACTGGTATATACTCTTGGCAATATTTAAACTGGAAAGTTGTTATCGGAATTGTAATCGTTCCGTGTATTATCCATTCAGTCAGTCAGTCAATGATCTTTATTCGGTATTTAAAAAATACCATAAAAGTACATAAAATAGTTCACACATTAAAAATACATTTCAAGGGTCCGATACGCATACAGTTTTTTTTCCATATAATCTCACTCTCCCATCGAAGTCCTTAACCTTACAGCAATCTTAATAAAATATGTTATACAAAACAGCGTGTGGGGGTCATTGGCCTTTTGTAAAAACAACAAAGCAAGCTTAGCACATTTAAACTTTGACTGTTTTAAAATACCCCGTAAAAATGTACGCCTTGGAACAGAATAAAATGAACATAACAATACAAAATGAAGGGTATCCTGCAGAAACCTGTTGTCGCAGCCGCAGGTACCCTTCTGCTCAACCGTATGTGTAAAACCTGCAGGATTTGCCAGGATATGGTTTAAAAGATTGACCTAAAACGAGTCATATAAAATCTTTCTTGGGCGTTATAAAGTAGTCCTAAGTAGGGTTCCATCACCCCTTCTGTTTTAAGTACTCTGTAGGCCCAGACTGTTACTTTGGGTTCTTCTCTGGACGCCCTATCAGCAAACCGCCTGCTCCCTAAATATATTTTTCACTCTCACTTTGTCATGGGCGGTGATTTCTTCTGGGTTGTCAAAGAGATTCAGGCAGCCCATATCCTCCAGCGTAGTCTTTACATATCTGAGCCAAGGGATATTCATTCCCTTATCTCTTTTTAGGCAATCCAAGATAATTTGCCTGCTAAGCGCTGCCTCATCATTAATCCAAATCTTCACCCAGGCTAAAAGTGGCCTCACCTTTATTAAACCTGCAATAAACTCGACACCTAGTTTCTCGTGTACAATGAGGGCCGATGTGCTTTGTGGGGTTTTTAACACCTTTCTAAGGTATTTATTTTCTTCTACTTGTATCTTTTCAGTGTTTACAAACCCCCACACTTCAGCCCCATAGGTCACTTTGGAACAACAAATAGATCTATAGAGGTTCATCACTTGTTCGGGCGACCAACGTCCCAGCCTCCGCCCGTAATTCATTATTGCCCCTGTGGCAGCCACAAGTTTAGAGCAGTTTTTGGCAACTAACAGGTTAAAGTTTAGTAGGCTGTCAAACAGTAGGCCCAGATAAGTAAAGGACTGAACCCTGCCTATTTTATGGGGACCTATCCTATATACATAATTCGTACAGGCTTTAGCCTCTGCTGCCGTTACATAGGATTTCTCCAGGTTTGCATGTAAATCAAGTGATGACATAAAACTGACAAAGCCATCAATCAACTTCTGCAGGGCCTTTGGGGTGCGGGCTAACAGCACTGCGTCGTCCGCGTACAACAAGACGGGGACAGGGCGAGAACCTATCTGGGGCGAGTCCGCTCCTAGTTTGCATGATTCCATATCCAGATTGTTGATGTATAAGGAAAACAAAAAAGGGGCTAAAATGCAGCCTTGCCTGACCCCGCTGTTACACGGGAAGGGGAGTGTACAACCACCTTCTGCACTAAAGCGCACTTTAGCAGATGTATTCCAGTGCAAAGCTTTTAGTATATTTACCAGATCCGGTTCCACCCCTAATTTTGTCATCAGGGCCCACAATTTTCCTCTATTGACATGGTCGAAGGCAGCAGATAAATCCATAAACCCTATCCATTCAATGACAGGTCTTTCTGACATTGTCAATGGTAATCTCTCAAGTTTTTCAATGCTCGGAATCGTATAGTCTGCTCCTTTTTGTGCCAAACTGATTTGTTTATCAGTAAGGTTAAAGATAGAGAATAATGACGTTGTGTTGATTAAACGCCATGGCACGTAGCCTGAACGCAAATTTTGCAACGTCCAGCCAAGCTGTACAATAGAACGCAATTGAGACTGACCATGTTGTAACAATAGCAAGTCCTGCTCTATTATATCAAAAGCAGATGATACAATGCTGTCCAGTGAATATATTCTGGAGGACAGAGTCATTAACCCATTGTCCACTACAGAAAGTGATTTTTCCAAATTAATATGATCAATTTCAATTTGTGTTACTTTCCAAGCCTCGTTCTATGCAGCGTACATACCGGCCGCTATGAAACGTTTTTGATGCTGTTCGCGTAGTCCCAGTATGAAATCACGCAAGTCAGCACCGTCTTTAAGTAAAGTCATGTGTTGCTTAATTTCAGCCAGTGTGGATTTTTGTAGCCATTCAAGGCAGAGTTTCCCTACACTGTATGTTGTAACTATCCCTGGATGTTGTCTCTGGGAGTATCTTGGGTCTGGCCTGTTCTGTTTAAACCCCTGTGTTTTGTTCAGGAATCTATCTTGACAGTTATTTGTGTCTGTGGGCCAGATCAACCATTTTTTCCAATCAGGATGTGTTCTGTTTTGGTATAAAATATGGGATACGTCTATCTCAACATCTGTAGTGCTATTACTATCAGGTATTGGCTTCGGAATAGATGGTTTATTTAAGTCTTTTATCTTAGCTAGGCCAAGACAAGTAGTTTGTTGAATTGTGTCATTCAGAAATATTATTTGTTCTGGGATCATGCAGGCCCTAAATAATGCTCCTAGGCCTTGTACCTGCCAATCTTTTGAACCCCAGATGGTTTTTGTTTCAATGTTGTTTTTCCAAAATTCAAAACCAAATGTAGACATTTTGTCATAACATTTTTCAGAATAAATCAATTTAGTATTTGTCAACATTGTTTTCATTCCTGTCTTTTTTAACATTTTGAAATTAAACGTTTCTGGATCACTGTTGTTGAACCCTGAGAAGTATTGGAATTTCTCATTAAATGTTTTCGAGCTGCCTTTTGGCGGAGTTGGACAATGTTCCCATTGGTTATAAGTAAAAACATTTCTAGGCTGAGCAGTTTTATGCAAATAGTGATCACCAAAATGATTATAACAATATAACTCTTCATAATTTGATGAACCCTGCAAATAATCATGTTCTGTGAATTTTGCTGACATTACTAAATCTGACATCATATTATTAATGTTTTCAAAGTCCCAATTATCAGCGAAAGTACTTGGTGTCACAAAGTCACTTAAGGAAACCTTAAACTGGTGTGGATATTTCAAGAGCTCAATTGGGCCAAAAATGTCATAATCCGTTCTGTCCCATGCTACCCCACCGGGTATTGGATTGGCTGTGATGTTCACTGATGACAGTTCTCTTTTCTCGATGTGAGAGGATGTGTGAGGCTTTAGGACCAAGGTGATGTTCTGACTTGCTGTGTCCATTGTACTATATTTTCCATCAATAAATCTACCCAAACATAAAACCATGATGATGAGCCAAAGCAGGAGGAAAAGTACACCTAATACAATCCAAAATTCAATCCATGGTGAAATCAGATATGTTTCTTTTAGTTGGTGAAAAAGTTCAGTCACTTTGTCTTTGAAAGTTTTTGTTGCTGGCGTTTCTTCAGGCTCGCTTGGATCTTCAGAAAAGTCATCGAAATTGATGAAGTAGCCAGATGCAGTTCTGTCAATTGTTGGAATTGCTTCAGGATTTTCATTTGCTTTTGGAATTTTCTTTGTTTCATTAGCATAGTCTGAGGCTGCATCGTTGTAGACTGGTGTTTCTTGACGAACTGTTGCAATTTGGGTTTCAAGAGGCACAAGTTCCATGGCTTTATTGTATAGTCCTTTTTTATTCATTGCAGGTTTATCAAATGTGATTAGTCTTTCAGTTTGAACCTCTTGGATTGTAGCAAGATTTGGTCTTCTGCTATTTCTTGGGAGTCCACTGGGCCTACTACTTATTATGGGCCACATGATTGTGGTTTTACCAGGTCGATGGATACAACTTGGTTCTCCTTTTTACCAGCAAGGGGCGGTAGTACTACTGATCTTGTTCCGCTGACAGCTAAGACAGGTACTGCTTTTCTGTAAGAAGGCCCAAATCCCTTCTTCACCGGGATCTTCTCTCTGACCAGATCCCCAATCTCTGGAATCCAGACAGGTCTTGCCGGCGACAGGTGGGTTTTCTTCAGTGGCTGTTGGCTGTTGCTTTAACTTTATATTACTCAGACTTCTTCTTGTTTCATTTAAGTCCTGTAAAACAGCCAAACGGTCTTTGATATCAAAGGCTTTTTCTTCTACCACTGAAGTGTGACTATCTAAATCCTGAATGTGCATTCTAGTACCGAACAATAGTTCGTATGGAGTGAGACCTTTTAGAGAATTTCTTGGCAGATTATTAAGACTACGTTGGACACTTGTTAAATGTTTGACCCACCCATCACCCGAACCTAATACCCTTGCTGTTATAGATTGCTTTATGTCCCGTTCTTTTCTTTCCACTACCGCATTTCCCTCAGGATGGAATGGAGAAGAGTACCGCAATGCAATGCCCATGCTGGCCATGGCCTCTTTGTAAGCCCGAGAGCTAAACGCAGGACCCTGGTCAGAATGTAGCATGCCAATTGCGTATGTGCCGATAAAGACTCGCAAATCTTTGTATAACAGTTCTGGCGTCAGCCGAGCGCTGGTGTCTACATTTTAAGTGAATCTAGACTTAAATATTATGGGGACGCATTTCTCCTGCTGGATTTCTTCGTATAGATAGCCTGATGCTTTCTAATAAAGGGATCCTGGCAATACTCCGGTCGGTTCACGACTGCGATCTCTGTTGCAGTCTGGACAATCCTTTGCAAATTTGTAATGTTGCAGGCTTATCCCCGGCCACCAGTATTCTGATTGTAATTCTTTTAGAGATTTCTTGATCTCTTGGTGCCTTAGACCCTCTCCCATGTGTGCGTCTGCTATCAATAAGACTCTCCGGTTCATGTTTGGAATTACTCTGTTCCCCCACTCCAGGGATTTGAGCAAAAGGAACGGAGTTTGCATCAATTATGTATGTATTACTGAGTGGATAGTTCAGAGGTAATGCTGCATAGTCGCCTTTTAAAGACGCTTTTACGGCCAGCATGGTTTCTCCGTCTATGTGTTTTTTAGAACGCTTTTTTGTGGCTACGGAAGCCGATTGAGCTGCTTCCGCTGTGGCTCTGTTAGCCAATGAATTCCCTGCAACGTGAACGCCATCACGTTGATGACTCAGTGTAAGTATCACGTGAGTCTTTCGTAGTTCTTTCTGCAAAAGAACTACCTGTTCCCAAAGCTTTTTATGCTTCATTGTGGCACCTGTGTCATCTTTGTAATCGTTTTGAACCCAGTTCTGCAAGTCATTATTGTAAGACCTGACGCAGAAATGCGAATCGCACACTATTAGTGTCGGGAATTCACGATCGGCATTTTCAAGCGCCATCTTTAAAGATCTGATTTCAGCTCGCTGAGCTGAACAGTTTCTGAGTGATTCAGTTTTTGTGACTATTGGTCTGAATTTACCAAAGCGCCAGCGACCTTTAACAATCGCGCACGCTGCATTGTAGAATCTTTTATCCACATCGTAATGTTGTGCAAATCTGTCCATGTAGATTACACATGTGTACTGTTCGAGAGGCTGAATTTCGATTGGCAGAGGATATTCTGGTTCGTATTCTAGATCTTCTATTTTTTTTTAATTTTCGAGTCAAAATAGTATTTCACGTCTTCTGCAGCAAGAGAATTTTCCCATTGTATCCATTTTGGATCTAATGCCACAGCATTCAAATTGCGTGGGCTTGTTAATGCCTCAAGGGCTGATTCTGCTGTTAAAACAGTTATCTTTCTGCCTTGGGCTTGGGCTCTTTCTTTTGCTACAGCAGTTTGAACCGCTATTAGAATCTTTTCAGTAGAACTGAATTTCATTTCAGCTTGTGTGTACAAGTGTGATGTAAGGAATGCAGGTTGGTTCCACAGGAGCGTCAGGAATCCAAAGAATATTCCACAGCCTTCCCCTACGGCCTTCCGACTCTATCAAGCACTAGAGTACGAGAGACACGCCAGGGGAAAACAGGGAGACAAAACAAGGAAAGTTTTGGGGGGAAAAATGTTCGATGGTGATCTCCAGGATTGGATGCGTGGTGCTTCAATGAAGGGAACTGGATAACAGGTAGGCTGCAATGAAAGGTGAGTAAGTACTCTAGCTATAACACCTTATCTGGAATACTCTAAGATACCTTTACATGAAAAATATCACATACCCCAGGTTCTTAACGTGTCGCTGAATTAAACATATGGAGTCTTATATATGGAACATCTTCTGGAGCTGTGGTAGGGATGACACAATATGTAAATGAGCACTTGTAAACTAGATACTGGTAATAATAATATGGTCTAACTTGTCCCCTTCTTACTTCAACTGTCTTGTAACAGGCTTTGAAGAAACATTCACTAACGTATGGCATGAAGAGAACCTTCAGCCCACTTCTTCTCTTGATGTTTATGACCATCTATGAAAACCAAAACGGAATGTATAAATCATATGTGTGCCAATCGTGACAAAAGTATAAGTAGCGCAAAAGCGCTCTTACCGTGATTCCCTGTAGTGTAGCTGAAATGCACCCACCCTGGTCCACGCAAGAATCACTCCAAATGCCAGGGAGCGGAAATCCAGTAAACAAATCAAGTGAAGGGAAGTAAACAGATACCAGGGGGTTTGTAGGATAATAGGAAGGGGAAGGAAATAAAAGGACACTAGCTAACTGTCTAAATGGGAAAACAGGAGGGATAATGAAAAAACCTACACTGGACAGCGGAGCACAAGCCCGGCTGTCTGATGAAGCACACTCGAACAGAGATGAAAGGATGAGCCCAGCCGGATGGCGGAGCAAAACCCGGCCGCCGGGCGAGACTCAAGGGCCAGGGGGGAAAGGAAGGTTCACGCCGAGTAACGTGAACAAACAACACTAGGGGGGAGCAAGGCTGAGCCCAGCCGGATGGCGGAGCAAAACCCGGCCGCCGGGCGAGACTCAAGGGCAAGGGGGAAACAGGCGCCCAAGTCTGACGCCTGAAGGCAGCGAAATAGCTGCAGCCTGTAAGCGTAGAATCGAAGCCCGCTCAGGAACGCGAGGGCCGATAACGCACAGCTCAAACCAAACAGGAAGATCCAAGAGGAAATACGGAAGTCAGGCAACAGGATCCAGACGGATGCGGAAAACAAAGGGAGCTTGACGCCAGAACGTAAAGCGTCGCTCCTTGTTTCCTGGTGCTCTAAATAGCACTTTTCTTAAAGGGACAGTGTATGGGAGTCTCAAGGCATGACATGTGATTTGTAAGCTATTGGTACCATTTCTCCCTCATTAGAGGTTAGGTACGTGAATCTGCATCTTCCTGGGATGACTCGGATTACAAGGTTGCGTACGTTTCGCGAGTTTGCAATTTTGTTTTAGCTAACATGTCTGTTTGTAATGATCTTAAAATTTCTGTGTGTTTCTGAGTCCAATTGTTTTGTTTGAAATCAGGTTTTATTAATTCATAGAGAGGTTTAACCCTCTCTGCATAATTTATAATGTATGTTCTTCCAAAATTCAGGAAACCTAGTATTGATTGTAAGTTCTTCAGCGTTTTTGGTGCTTGGAGTACAGCACACTTCTCTAAGAAGTTATCTGCTAGGCTCTTGCCTTCACTTGATAATTCATATCCTAATAATAGGACAGATAGATGGGCAATTCGTGACTTTTTAAAGTTGAATTTGTAACCCTCAGCTGCAAACCCAAGTATTATGGTGTTCACTCTTTTCAAGTGTGTCTCCAGGTCATCATCTGTGAGATTGATGTCATCGACATAGGATAATGCCTCATCATCATATATTTGTAGTAACTCTGTTACCCTTGCTGAGAATAATCCTGGGCTATTCTTGAATCCCTGTGGGAGTCGACAGAAGTGTTTATGTGACCCCATTATTGAGAAAGCGGTCAAATACCTGCTTTCAGGTGCTATGTTTTGACAAAAGAATCCATTAGAGATGTCTAATGTCGTTTTATATTTTTTGCGCACGATGTTATTCATTAGTGCTGCACTGTGAGAGTTTTGTACTGCAAATGTTTTGCAACAGGAGTTTAGATGTCTGTAGTCCAAAACTAGACAATATGAATAATCTGGCTTGGAGACAGGGAACAAAGGAGTGTTCATTTGTGAGGTGCATGTTTCAATCACCCCCTGGTATTCAAGTTGATCTAAGATCTCCCTGACTTGCTTTTTAGCTTCTTGTTTAACTGGGTACTGCCTTTGTGCAGTAGGTTGACTTTTTAACTGGATTTTGTGGGGAGGAAAATCCTCATCCCATCCTACATGATTTTTATATAATGCAGGAGCTTGGGCTACTGCCCATTTTCTTGCAAATGTGTATTTTTTATGACTTGGAATATGATTTGAGAAGGCAGGCATAATCATTTCTTCGCCATGAGGGCACTCCCTGACAAACTCTGGTGGCCAGTCTTTCTCAGCTAACAGGATGTCATAGCCTTTCGAAAGGTTATCCCAAAAGAGACCCCTTACTTTCCCAGTCTTGTCCCCCTCTATACGTAATGTTTTTTCGTATAATTTATGAGGTTTGCTAACTCTGGTGTCTGCAGTTTCCACTTGAATGTATTCATTCGTGTCCACTGCCTCCAGAAGATTCATCAGGATCTTGCGAGCTATTGTCACTTCTGCTGCGCTGACTAGCATTGTCTGGGCCCACTCTCCGTTTTGCAGTTGTGTCCTCAGTATCCTCGGCATGTTTAATTTTAATACTTGCTACCTTCTTTCTTGGAAATTGTAATTTTTTACTTTGATGAGCAGGTTCCTTGTCTTTGGACTTGACGTGCTCTTCCTTGTGTTCTGACCGTCCTCTTCTTTCCGATTTCTGTGAGGAAGTCTGAAAAGATCGAGAGGGACGTGTATCAATATCTTGATATCTATCATGTCTTCTCAATTTATCCCTATCTCTAAGGTTGTATCTTTTCTCAGAGGGCTCCCTCTGGGGAGACTTGTTTTCTCGGTCAGGAGATTTTTCTCTCCGGTGAGGAGACCTTCCTCTGGACTGGAATCGTTTTTCTCTGGGAGTGGATTGTTTATTACCATCCCAACTCTTTTTTGGAGTATTTAGATTATTTTTAATAAATGTTTTTCAGTTAGTTGGGGTTTTACTGGTTTCCCACCCAAACTATCTCTACCTAGTTCTTCATAGGATTTTTCTATGATTCTGGCAAGTTCAAATGGTTGTTCTGCTACATCTGTTTCTTTCAATTTCTGGCGGATCGCCACAGATGCTGCTTCTCCTTTTATGTTGGCTAATAATATAGCCGAGACCTGCTTGAAGTCTTTCAGTAATTTCATACCCAGAGTTAAAGCAGGTTCTGGACCGTATTCATTTTGAATCTGTCTTAGCACATCTGGTATTATCGCCATAGACGGAACACCATGTGTTTTTTTGTATATCGAAGCAAAGACTGTGCCCCAAGTGTCACAGTCCTCCACATGTGGTGCGACCCCCATTGGAAGACAGATAGTCAGAATTCTGTGTTTCATCGTCACTTTCCACCATTTCTACTGACAGAAAGTTATTTTTTGTTGCAGATCAAGTTTCAAGGAAACAAAGATTAGGTGCCAATATTTTGGAACACTGTATCCTTCAACGTTGACTAAACCAAAAACTATACATAGGAATCTCTTCCTACTAAGTTCCGGCGGATTTTAACCTTTTACCCACTCCAGACGTCTTTTGGAGTTTTTATGGGAAAAAGGGTCTGTGTGAAAAAGCACGACTGAATTACTCTAATGTCTTACGTTAGATTATCGCCTTACCAAACGTTGGGCGCCATGTAGTGTAGTTCCTATATTCCCAATAGGCTCTGCGCATTGGAATAATATAAACAGCAGTGTGGACGTAGGACTGAGGTCGACTAGGTCTCTACTGACTATATTAGACTTAATTATTTTTGCCAGCTAGCTCAGAGGTCACTAGAAACTTTCTCGAATGTTCAGGAAAGAGTTAACTCTCCGGACTTAGACAAGAAGGGATTAGCTTCTGACAACCGCATAAACATGACAACTTTGCTCCCTCAGAATAAAGAGTGTATCTCTAGAGTCATGTGAAAACAGTAGACGGTTATTTCACTCAGTCAATCGTGCGTACTTAGTTTCACCAGAGTGCAGAGAAATAGAGAGACAGGCGTTTTCAATAAAAGGTGTTATTTATTGAGAAGTCTTCTTTCTCATGCAAGAGAAATGAATTGCCACAATTGCAATACTTATTATAAAGTAAAGTGCGTACAGTAAAAGGAGTATTATGAAATAATACTGTAAAAGCATTGATATGGTTTCTTAGCCATATGATACTTTAAAATGGATAAAATATATACATACATAAAAACATTGACTAACGTACTCAACTGGCGCTTCTAAATACGCCTACCCCGGTGTACCTGACCTAAGCCTAATACGTGGGAGGGAGTAAGTAAGTAGCAGTTTAAGTTAAGTTGGTTTTTGCCAAGGAATCTGAATCAAGAATTCTCTAAAGGGTTTAGTCAGCTCCGTACCTTGGTAATAGAATGTAGGAGGTCTTGTATCTCTCTCTCAGGACTTTATATCCCAGCAACCCGCAAGGGTCACTGGAAACACTGGAGCTGGATTTTCTCGGCTAGAGAAAAAGACAGCGTCTTTCTCAGTGCGTCAAAAAGGGGAGGGGCGGCGTCCTTTGGCTCCTCGCATCAGCTGGGCTTCTGGGCAAGTAGATAGCCGCTCTGCTCCACACCACTGTGTGTTTGCTTAAGGCAGCGTTGGTATATTTATATCTGAAAGGTGCCGGGTTTGACGTAAGGTTGGACATAAGACGTCACTAAGAACTAACAGTTCTTTCAGGACTCTAGGAGTTCTTGTGCAAATCAAAACAAGAGCAGGGGGATTTCCCGGGCTGCTGGAGGCTTGGTTTGTTTAAAGAACGCAGTGTACTTTCTAGGAGTCTAGGGGAGTAGCCTTGCCGTATTTGGACTGCATGGGCTATTACTAAATATGGATATGATTCTTATGCCTTTATAAGGATATTATTTATTATAACCATATAAGGGCATGCATCGGGAATATCGAATTAGGGTCCGAGATAGAAACACAACAATATAAGGTTACTGAAGGAACACTGTGTTGTGTATGGCTTAATGTAGTTAAGGCAACGAAGGTATATCAGGCTGGCTTAAAGAACAAGGTAAATGGGTAAAATAAAAATATGAACAGTAAATGTGGGTGGGTTAAATGACCGGAATAAAAGACAAAGAATGGCCGAATTTTCTAGGCTAAATACTTTGGATATCATATGCGTACAAGAAACGCATATCCCCTGGGGGAAAAGGAATCTGATGAGTATGGGAGGGTACAATATGTTGGCCTGTACATCTCAGACTTCTAATATTCGGGGGTTGTGATTTTTGTAAAGGTTGCTATTGGAGAAGCCATACGTAAAGCAACAGATGCACTTGGGCGATAGGCAGTGGTTGAGCTCGAGATAGGCTATACCATATGTGCAATATACGGCTCGAACCAAGATGATCCAGAAATTTTTGAGGATCTAGAGATAGAGGTGGCAACGTGGCCTAGTCCTCTAATTGTCTGCGCGGATCTTAATATATCAGTCGAACTGGGGAGAAATCAAAGATACCTGGGGCAAAAACCTAGAGTATATGGAGCATTGACATCCCTTATGAAAGCCATGGCCTGATTGACATATGAGGGAGCAAAAAACCCAATAAACCAGGATATACCTAATAATCTTGTCCCCATAAAAAATACACCAAACTAGATTACATTCTTACCTCAGCAAGTCTTGTTAATAATCTCAGATCATAATCCACTAATACTCGATATCGATGCTGATACGTCTAAAACTACATATAATAAGTGGACATTTGATAAAAAACGTTTGATTAATAAGACCTATCTAGAACACATCAAGAAATGGGCTCAGGAGTTTTTTGATATTAATAGATATAGTGTCACAGCATAGTATGGGATACCTTCAAAACTGATCTAAGGGGGGAGACAGTTAACTTTGTAGCACGCAAAAGTATCAGCTAGAGAATGAACAGCTACTAACAGAGCTGGCCAAGGCAGAAGAAGAGCATACAGCCCTAATAATTCAGGTGCAGGA
Source organism: Lissotriton helveticus (assembly GCF_964261635.1). Classification (NCBI taxonomy): domain Eukaryota; kingdom Metazoa; phylum Chordata; class Amphibia; order Caudata; family Salamandridae; genus Lissotriton; species Lissotriton helveticus. Next base: position 956,269,869 of record NC_136059.1, on the reverse strand, counting down.
AGCAGCAGAACTCCAGCTACGAATCATCTCCCTTAAAGCCGGTAAAGCCGTATACCGAAGTCAGCGGAAATATATCAGTTGCAACAGAGTGTATATGATATCAACTTGATGTTGCCGATCGCGAATGAGGAAAAAGTCTCACTGGGATGTTGATTTTGCTCGCTCGCGGTCGCCAACTTGACGTTGAGGACCGCAAGCGAGCAAAAAATGCCTGCTATGCTACGCTACGCATTTTTGCGCTGTTCTACGTGCGATTCGCATAGCGCGTAGTTGCGCAAACTACTCACACTCCGCGAGTGTAGATAGTTTTCCACCCAGGGTTAAATGCGACAACACACATGAGAACATATTGTTAAACTGCATCTCCCCTTCACATTGCAGAGGGACAATCAACACCTCCTGCAGAGCAGCCCGACCCTCTCTTCTCTGATGACGAAAAGGACCACCACAGCTTCGACTCCAATGTCTTCCAATAGTTCATTGACAGCCTCCGCAGCTCATCTCCAGGAACAGGGTAGCCCAGCTGCAAAGGGATGTATGACATTACAACGCATGCTTTTACATCGCATGCCTTTACAACGCAAGTATTACAACGCAGTCCATTACAACGCATAGTGCTTTGGGGTGCTGGATAGTGAATAGTTTAATTTACTATTCCAACTCCAGTCCCCGTGGACACTAGGGAAGGTTATTGGATAGTAAATTAACCTATTCCCTATCCTAGAACGCCCCCCAGAGCAATGCGTTGTAATAGTTTGCGTTGTAATGGTTGCATTGTAAAGGCTCTGCGATGTAAAAGTTGCGTTGTAAAGGTTGTTTACCGCTGCAAAGAGGACACCCCAGCCCCTGCACAGACCACACAGCAGGCAGCACCCACCACCACGGCTGCCTCCCAGGACCCTCACAAAGAACACATGGCCTTCCAATGCCGTGTGTTGGGATGCCAGGAGCAGCTGGCTGAACAGGTGTGGGTGGGCTTCGACCACATGGCAGACAAACTAGATGCCATACCTGGGTGTCTAAGTCCCATCAGGGGCCACTCACAGTCCCTAAAGGACACCCACAGTCCGCTCCATACTCCCCAATGAACCATGGCTGACATCGCCAAAGTCCTGACTCAGAGACAGTACGACTGACTACTCCAAGTGGCTCCATCGAGCTCGCCTGTGAGGTGGGAAACATGCGGAGGCTCATGGAAAGCATGGAGCGGTCCAATGCGGGAAGAGCAGCTGCCACAGCTGCACACCAGCGAGTGGTAGTTGGGTTCCTCAATGACCTCAAAACCATCCTCATAGCATTGCTGCCACAAGGCCTGGCACTGATGCATGCTGCTGCTACCAATACATCCACATCTCTGCCCCCTGAAGTGTCAGTGCCACACAGTGTTGCAGACATCCCACCTCTGGCCCCTGAGGTGTCACTGCCAAACAGTGATCGAGAAAGACCAGCACCACCCACACATGAGGCACATGGTACAGCAGAGGACGAAGAGGTGGACAAAGTCGCATGCATCCCCGCCATAGGGCCTGTTTCTGCTTGGTTCTAACCTCTGCATCATCACCTTCCACTGTCCCCCGATGTACTCTGCGACACTCAATTTGGACCTCGCAATGGACTGCCATATACTGCATATACTGTTTGACCGCCAATGACACAGCAAACAAACTGCGGACTGAACTCTTCCTCGTCCTTGGGACTTATCATTCCCTTAAGGACTCCACGGGCCTATATCGTCATGTGGGGTTTGCATGGGGTTTGCATGGCCCTGTACTGCTCCTGATGCAACACTCCACTGAATGTGCATTAAACATTCCCAATCACACAGATGTCTTGTGTCTATGGTATTCCATGTGTGGTAGTATTGATGTATGTAGGTTCAGTGAATTCCCCATACGTCCATGTGGCTCACGTCGTTCGACTTGGGTCACAGGGTGACACATTGCCGAATGTTGTCTGGGTGGCACCGACGCAACAATGGGGACACACGCATTTGTTACTTCCTTGTCCAACTCCGTACGGAACCACGCACAGAGCGCCGGGGTCATTGTTCAAAGCCTTACTCTGGACTGGCATACACCAGGCCAACCCACTACGCTTACGCTCACAGGGGGGACAACGCGTTGTGTGCCAGGTCTCCCCTGTAGTGATCTGATGATCACAGGTCTGATTGTCAGCATGCCACAGCCACTCCCTCATGGCTGGTTTACACCCACACCACACCCATCCAGTACACGCGTCACAGGACATGTGACCCTGCCAATAAAAAGGGCCGTGCGCACGACGCCATTTCTAATCTCTCTCAGGGTGTATCCGTGTGGTGTGCATGTAGGCATGGGGGCCCAGGGCCCTGCGACATCACATTCCGCAGGCCTGGAGGTGGCATGATGGCGTTCACACCACGATACCCAATCATAAAGGGTCCATGAGTAGCGGGGCACAGACTTGGTGGCACTGGATACACTGCGGCCAACACAGGCACACTGCCACAGGACTGTGACTTTCGGTGCACTGAGTGAGGTAGGGGCACCTTAAGTGCTGAACTAGTGTGCACCCTGCAATGATGCCCCGTCCCGGGGTTCCGGAAGGCTCAGGTTTTGGGTGTCCTGCTGAATTGCAGTGTAGGCCTGAGCAAGCGGGCAGTGCGGGCCTACCGCCACATGGCGTCGCCTCCTGGTTCACAGAGTCAGTGGCACCCATGAGGCTGAGCGGGTGTGCAGCCTGCGATGATGTGGGGTACACTGGTATGTCCTCTTCCATGGAGAAATCAAGACCCAGCATCAAATCTGAGACCTGGGGGCCCGCGGAGCGGAGCTGCATGATGTGGAGTGTGACATGTCCGCGTGCCCAGGGCTCGGAGCTTGCACCGGCACATGGTTAGCCCTCATTTCTACACACCAGTGGCGGAAGGTGACCAGTGAGGCCTGGGTGCGCAGGGGCTGGGGTGCAGCTGCCTGGGTGAGGAGGGGCTGGGGTGCAGCTCTCTGGGTGTGCAGGCGTGGACAGGCGATGATGTTGTGTGCAATTGTATGTACTTTGCCATTCAGGTATCTGGACTCTATTTCAGATGACCGGTCTGTCTCAGATGTTGGACCTGGTGAACTGCACCACATACTGGCACGTAGTTGGAAACACACTGGTGGCAGCAGGTGAGCAGTGTGGCCTGGGTGCGCAGTGTCAGCACTCTCTGTCTCTGTCTCTCTCTTCTTTTCTCTGTGTCTCTCTCCCCTCTCTGTCCATCTTTCTCTCTCACCCCCTCTCTCTCTCTCCATCGCTCTCTCTCTGTCCCTTGATCTGTGCAGGACACACCTTCTCATCATGGTATTCGTCTTGCAGGATGTGACCTACGTAGTGTCCCGAGGGGTGCCGCCATGTATCATAATTTCTGTTCTGTGTTTGTTTTAACACATTTTCATTTGTTGCTTCGAAGGTGAATGCGCGATGCTCATTTTTGTTACAACACATTCATGGTGCCAGATGTGATTGTGCGACATCAGGTGGATTATTTGGCACATGATTCCGTGTGGTTGATGTGGCATGTCTTTGGCCTGAGGGGGATGCCCGGGGAGGGGGTGGCCTGGGGTGGTGGCGGTGGGTGTTGTGGCCCTGTTGGGGTGCCCAGCTGCATGATGAATGGCTCCATGGCATATGTTGCCGTTCAGGTGTGGCTCTGGCCTGGGCTCCCTTTTGTGGTGCAGGCTGAGGTCCGACTTTACACCAGGTCAGAGCAGGTGTTAGCTTCCTGCTGCTAACGCGCCTTATTGCATGTTTTGTGATCTTATCAACAATGTGGCTGGTCGTTGAGAATGTTGCGGAGTGGTGTTGTCGCTGCTTTTTGCTCGGGAATGCCTACTCTGCATCTCATTAGCGATAGTTGCGGGGGACATCTGTGGCAATGTTTTTTGCGGCTGCTATCACAGGTAAACTGGTGCTATGGGCTGTTAGCACCAGCTTGTGAATGGGGTGATATATTTATCGCGACTTTGGCTGCGATAAAGTGCCGTTAACTAGGTGAAAGCTCCTTGAGAATATGCCCTAAGGTGCATGGTAGACTGGTGAGTTATAGTTAATGTAGTGTAGCTGTCGAATTGAATATGTTGTGTATGGAGGAGTGCAAGTTATAATAATTTGACGTTGTTGGGAAAGTGTAAGTTTAAAATTAAAAAATTTTGCGTAGTTTAAGTTTGGTTTATAGATAAAAAATAGATAAAGTTATAGTAATGTAAAGGTGGTGCGTATATTATAAATAAAAGGAATACCCATATGTGTAGAATTTGTATTGTTTTGTGCCGTTTAAGTTTGGTTTGTCTAGCAAGACTAAATAACGTTTTCCAAACTATACCAAAGGTTTAACATTTGCTTTCTTCATTGCATATATATTTGTGTTTTTATTTATTATTTTATTACGCAACCGTAAAATAAATTTATATGAGCATGTGTAAAAGATGACCAGAGTACAAAGAGAAAACAGAAATGGAAAAACAGAGTAACCATATTCTGTACTTCATCATTAGGTTTCCAGGAAGTGAGGCATCTGGTATAGAAAGTCATCCATCCTTTTTTTGCTTCATATTCCCCCATGACACACAAGCATGCAGATCACTTGGCCATCCTTCAGTAGATGACTTATAATTGAATTTCCATTCTGCAGATTTTTCCTTTTGAAAACTGTTAAGTTTATTCGCAGTGTACATTGAAGTGCAGTAATGAGTACGGTTTGTGTGTCTTGTTTTTACTCAAAAGTAGTTGGTTTTGTTCTCGCATTGAAATGCATTTCTGAAATTAATTATTCTAAGTAATCGTGTTTACAACTGTGGAAATCTTGAGCTTTCTAATCTTAGCACAAGATTTACTATGTGCACAGATGCTACTTTCTTTTAAAACATCTCGTCCATAAATATATTGCCATCGCAAATGTGTTACTGTAGATGATAGCACATGGTGCTTATTATCGAGCTTTTCAGTTCCAAAAACTGTTTTGTGGCCCTGCTGTGATTTTATTGACAGTGGCATTCATTCTTTGAAGCTGTCGAAAACCAATCGGACAAACATATAATTAATTGCAATCAGTTGTTGAAATGTTTGCCACAGGGTTATCATGTGAGTTTGGCGTCTCAGATGTTTCTTACTCCATAATTTACCATATTCGTATTTTGAGAAACTGCAGCATATTTTGTTTTGTCGCAAGGAAGATCACAAACCCCTAATTTGGAGTGGGTAGAGCAGCTTATTGAAAAGCAAAAAATTCTATTTATGTCCCATTGGGTGCTGGATGAGCCTGGGGCACTTTAGCAAATGCACTGGCCTCAACGTTGACCAACTATCAGCTGACCAATCACTTGTCAAGGAAATTACCTCCGTTTCTTTCAACCCTCCTCCTAACTGTTTCTGGTCAGTGACACAGAAGGAAGTGGCAGAACAACTAACACATTTAACTCACAAATGAATTATAGCATGCAAGGGTAGAACAAATGAAACAAAAGCAATTAGATTGATAAAACACTAGTAAAGAACAGCCATTAGCAAAGCCTATAGACTTGGCCAGTTGCACGTGTACGTATTCTTTGTTGTATTGGCTGTATGAATGATAGAACAAAAGATTGCTGCACATTGCAAAAGCACATTGCAGGCGTCAACCAACTCATACTGCCGAGTGTGGAAAATAACAAAAAGAGGTGCAACTTCATCTCAGGACTAACTGGCTCAAGGGTTAGGATCATGAAGTTTACAAGATCCCACAATTCAATCAAGTGGGGGAGCTGGGATTAAAGTATATAAGTATAGGTTAATTGGTCAAGTATTTAACCTCTAGGCCAGATCTTCTCTATTAAATGTAAAACAAATGTGGTTAGTAACTTATTTCATCTCCAGTCTGTGTTATTTGTATGGTATGAACCAGATTGAAATTGGTTTTTAAGGGCGCATTGTTTTTGTAAGTGTGCTGTTCGTCTTTAGTTGGAATTTATATAGCTAGCACAGCCTTCTATCAGCCAGATTCATCAAAGGAAAATCGGCTCGCAAAGGGCCAGATTCTGAGAATCTGGCCCTTTGCGAGCGCTATTTTTGCATTTGGGATTCATCATCCCAAATGCAAAAATCGCAATTCTAGAAATCGCTAAATTGCGATTAATTGCATTTAACGAATCTCAATTAGAGATTCTTTAAATGCAATTCATGACCCATTTTAAAATTGCGAATACGCAATCTGGGGCCGCTATTTACCGCGAAGTCTAACTACGTGGTAAATAGCAAAAACTTTGAGAAATGCACTAAAGTGCATTTTTCAAAGTTTCATGTTGCTCACACACATGTGCGCAACATATGTGCACACATTAATTTCAGGGGTGCAACAGGGTGTCCTTTGGACACCCCTGCACCCTTGGAATCGCAATCTCAATTTGCGAATCGCTAATTGCGATTAGCAAATTGAGATTGTCTTCCCATTCATTCCTATGGGCCTCTAGGCCCATAGGAATGAATGGGGAGATATTCCTTAATTGCGACTCGCAATTTGTGAGTCGCAATTAAGGAATTAGTAGAAATCGCTATGATGTCTTGTGATTTCTTGATGAATAGCATTTTGCTATTCCTTAATAGCGAATCGGTAATTTTAGCTGTTAAGGAATCGCAAATTTGTTTGTTGATGAATCTGGGGGTATGAGACTTGCTGCTTAAAATATGTTTAATTTCCCCTAACTGAGGTTACTACTTAATGAACAAGTAAAAATTTTTATAACAATCTTTCTGGTGCATAATGTATCTACCTGTAGATTCCTCATCTCATGAACCTCCCCAAGGTGCCCAGGTCTTTCAATGTCAGTTTCCATTACAGACATTACATCACCAGAACCATCTAGGCACCAACCCATATCAGGATTCCTGAACAGAGCAGGCAAGCTTTGCTTACCTGAAGGTAAACGATTTGGTAGAGAATGGCTTCTCCTTAGAATGTGAAACAAATTCAAACGTTATTTGGCTTTGACATTTTCTATATATATGTTATAGGAAATGTATTCCCAGATGCTCAAGCTCATTATTGAACTCACTAAGATCTTTCAAGCAAGAAACCTTTCGAACATAATCTACATTCATGACAACCCCCGATTTTGAGGCTTCCAGGCTGCACCCAACCTTTCTATTTGGACACTGATACATCTGCTTTTGCAATAGGAGCAATCCTGTCTCAGAAACATCTGGAAACTCAAGGTTTTCGCCCAGAGACATATTTTTTTCGTAACCTGTCAACTGCTGAGAAAAAAACACCATGCGTGATCATGAGCTATTAGCGATCAAAGGGACATTCACACTTTGGACGCATTATTTAGAGGGCTTTCCACATATGATCACAGTCTGGACAGATAAAAACCTCATGTTTCCAAAGAGTATGAAGTGTGCAAATCCCAAACATGCCAGATGGTCCCTCTTCTTCTCGTGTTTTAGCTATGACAATACTTATAAACCTGGTTCACGAAAGTGAAAGGATAATGCTCTCTCCAGACAAGGATCTGAGGAAGAGGATCAAGTAGAAAACCCTCCTGTAACCCTTGCTTTCAAGCAGAACAACTTTTAATGTCAGAGTCATTATGAAGCAGATACGACGGAAAGAACACAAATTAGAGCGAGAAAATTGGTTATGGCAAGAAAGGACTTTGAAAAGAAAGTTCCCATGATGTTCCATGATGATTGACATTTTGTCCCAACTGAGGAACTGCAAAGGAAAGTCCTCTGCATTTGTCATGACTCGCTGTTGGGAGGAAATACTGGAGTATGAAGGACACAAAAAGTGGTTGCCAGTACATGTTCATGTCCTACCATTAAAAAATATGGTGGAGGCCTATGGGCAGAGTCTAGTTTGTGTCCAAATTATGATCTCTACTAAGAGAGCCTTGAAGTTATTACAACCAGTCTCTACCCCACAGACACCTTGGTCTCGCAAACCAATGATCTTCATTATAGAGTTACCAGAATTCTATGTTGTGAGAAAAGTGGATTATTAGTTTGGGTGGTTTTGGGACCTCACCAAGTAATAATGTCACTATTCCGTAACAGGTCCAGGTAGGTTCCTTTAAATCAAACCAGCCCTCATTCATTGGTAGCTGTGGAACAGAGCAGTCAGGCTTAACTCAAAGGAAAATAAGTGTAAACCTTGTACCAAAACAGTCAATAAGTAAAAAATATGACATAATAAAAACCCCACTCAAGTTTATGAAAACAGGAGATATTTTTATTCTTGAGTAGACACCAAAGTGACAAGAAATTGATGAAGGGATCCAGCTTTAATGATTTTTGAAAGGTTTGCATAAATCACTGAAATTCCCTCCAAAACGTTTTTATAAATCACTGCTTTTCACATAGCAATCTGGGAGTAACCAATTGTGCATACACTTTGAGGGTTCAGAGCACATGTGTCTGCAGGGCCCAGTGCACTTCCGAGTTGAAAACCCAGAAGCATCAGTCCAAACATTTGGGGTGATCATACAAAAAGAAGCATTTCCTTACACATGGGTAATTGTATATTACTTTTCCAAAATTTGTCCATATGGTACTATTACCTAAACTACCCACAGCAGCAGAAATTCCTAAACATTTTCTCAAGAAGAGGTCAGGCTCCTTGGGTTACTTAAGGTCATCAAAACCAACAGGGTTTATGTCCAGTTTTTTTAAACTCTTTGTTAAAACAACTGGGGATAATAAACTTTAGTTAACTCAAGCCGGGACAGTCAGTTTGCCACATTTGCTTTCAAATCTGTGCTGAATAATAGTATTTGACAGAGTACATCTAAGGACATGCTTAGTTTCTGGTAGCTTAGAAGAAGGCATCTGTAGTGTCTTCCCAGCCGGGATATCCGCCAATGACTATGCCACACATGGAGGTTAATAATGCACATCTTTATTCATCTGCGTGTAACTGCAAACTCAACATTCTAAAGGAGCCTTCACTGTAATACACTCTATTAATTACGTCATAGCTCTATGGAGTTCATCAGGAGCCAAAAGGGTCTGTCATTATTAATTTGCAAGACACTACAAATCCCCCTCTGTTAAATGAAAACTTGTTGATTTTACAAAACGATACACACATATATAAATTTAGATTTCTTCAATGAGTCTCTTTGGTACTGTAATGCCTGACCTGACTGTGTCGTGTGAAGTTAAGATCGGCCACCGTCATAACCCAAGATCTGCTGGGATGGTGAAAAGGTGGCAGCAGTCACTGGTGTTTCAGAGTCAGTCTCTCTTTCACCATGATGATCCAGTAAACTATTAATAAAACGCTAAAAGTGAGAAGAGTCTCTGGTAATAGACTTCCCAGGGTGCTGGGCAGGCACCATGTGCTCTTTGGTCGACACTACTTGGAAAGGTTTTGTATCATACGGAGCATCAGTTTTTCTTTTCTACAATTGCCTTGCGAGCACTTTGTCTCCTCTCTGGAAGATGATGTTTTTCTCAAGTCGTGTTCTGTCAGCATATGTTTTTATATTTTGTTTCTCACCCAAGTCCCTCGTACGAATGGCATTCTCATCACTTTCTCTCTGAGTGGTGCCCTGGGATATCTTGGTTGTCATTGCTCTCCTGAACATCAATGTTGCTGGTCGAATGAGTTGCTGAATGATAAGCCTGCAATGTAGAGTTTAACACAGTTTGTAAATTGAGCTTTTCAAATTAGCACACCGCACTGCTTTCTTCAGCGTACTCATAAACCTCTCAACCAATCTGTTGGCCTGCGGCCACAAAGGAGTGCTCTTTTGATGCTTTATACTCAGATACTCGAAATAATCTTTGAACTCCTGACTATTAAAATGCAGGCCATTGTCACATTTTAGTATGGCTCAAACATCCCATTTAGTAAAGATGCCATCCAGTCTCTCAATGACTCATTCTTGAGCAGTGGATAAGAGATCCTCAATTAATGAAAATCGTGAGTATTCATCCACAATCACCATCGGGTGATTTCCATTGTCGAGTGGACTGAAAAAGTCAATGACTATTCTCTCCCAGGCATGCGGTCTGACATGTTTAGGGTGTGTTGAAAAAGTTTTGTGGATAGGCAGTTGCGCATAGATGACAGGACTTTAATTCTTTCTCAACTCGCTTGCCGAGATATGGAAACAAGGCTCGATCTCGGACAGCTTGGTTCATGGCAATGATTCCACTATGTCCTTCCTGGGCCACTTAAATCATTTTCTGCCACAGACTCTCCAGAATCAAGATTCTCGACCCTCACAATATAGTTCTCTCTTGAGTTATGGACAATTCATCTTTGACATTTCAGTATTTTTGATATTCACCATCACTGGTAAGAGGTCGAGTCAACTGGTTTCATGACTGCTGTGTAATTAAGTCTTTCAATTTTAACATGTTACTATTGTGACTTGTGATTCAGAAAAGGGGGTGGTGATGAACAGAGTGCCTGAATTAAGCAGACCACTCTTACCCAGTCCAAAGATCAGGGCTTGATCCATCACCGTTTTTTAGCTCACTGCACCATCCCAGCTCAGAACTTGGCTATATGCAAATTAGTCTGTTCCTGTCCCAGTGCATGATGGGAACAGGGCAAACCAAACTACCAAGCCAATTCTTGTACTGGGAAGGAAACAAGCTTCCGGGGACCGGTTTCTGCCATTTCAGGCGTCGTCGGCCCGGCTTGCTTGAATCCTGATGGTGCAATGAGCAAGGGACTCACATCTGAGTATACCCTTCCACGCTTATGGTGGACAAAATGATTCAGAAAAGGGGGTGGTGATGAACAGAGTACCTGAATTAAGCAGACCACTCTTACCCAGTCCAAAGATCAGGGCTTGATCCATCACCGTTTTTTAGCTCACTGCACCATCCCAGCTCAGAACTTGGCTATATGCAAATTAGTCTGTTCCTGTCCCAGTGCATGATGGGAACAGGGCAAACCAAACTACCAAGCCAATTCTTGTACTGGGAAGGAAACAAGCTTCCGGGGACCGGTTTCTGCCATTTCAGGCGTCGTCGGCCCGGCTTGCTTGAATCCTGATGGTGCAATGAGCAAGGGACTCACATCTGAGTATACCCTTCCACGCTTATGGTGGACAATATGATTCAGAAAAGGGGGTGGTGATGAACAGAGTGCCTGAATTAAGCAGACCACTCTTACCCAGTCCAAAGATCAGGGCTTGATCCATCACCGTTTTTTAGCTCACTGCACCATCCCAGCTCAGAACTTGGCTATATGCAAATTAGTCTGTTCCTGTCCCAGTGCATGATGGGAACAGGGCAAACCAAACTACCAAGCCAATTCTTGCACTGGGAAGGAAACAAGCTTCCGGGGACCGGTTTCTGCCATTTCAGGCGTCGTCGGCCCGGCTTGCTTGAATCCTGATGGTGCAATGAGCAAGGGACTCACATCTGAGTATACCCTTCCACGCTTATGGTGGACAAAATGATTCAGAAAAGGGGGTGGTGATGAACAGAGTGCCTGAATTAAGCAGACCACTCTTACCCAGTCCAAAGATCAGGGCTTGATCCATCACCGTTTTTTAGCTCACTGCACCATCCCAGCTCAGAACTTGGCTATATGCAAATTAGTCTGTTCCTGTCCCAGTGCATGATGGGAACAGGGCAAACCAAACTACCAAGCCAATTCTTGTACTGGGAAGGAAACAAGCTTCCGGGGACCGGTTTCTGCCATTTCAGGCGTCGTCGGCCCGGCTTGCTTGAATCCTGATGGTGCAATGAGCAAGGGACTCACATCTGAGTATACCCTTCCACGCTTATGGTGGACAAAATGATTCAGAAAAGGGGGTGGTGATGAACAGAGTGCCTGAATTAAGCAGACCACTCTTACCCAGTCCAAAGATCAGGGCTTGATCCATCACCGTTTTTTAGCTCACTGTACCATCCCAGCTCAGAACTTGGCTATATGCAAATTAGTCTGTTCCTGTCCCAGTGCATGATGGGAACAGGGCAAACCAAACTACCAAGCCAATTCTTGTACTGGGAAGGAAACAAGCTTCCGGGGACCGGTTTCTGCCATTTCAGGCGTCGTCGGCCCGGCTTGCTTGAATCCTGATGGTGCAATGAGCAAGGGACTCACATCTGAGTATACCCTTCCACGCTTATGGTGGACAAAATGATTCAGAAAAGGGGGTGGTGATGAACAGAGTGCCTGAATTAAGCAGACCACTCTTACCCAGTCCAAAGATCAGGGCTTGATCCATCACCGTTTTTTAGCTCACTGCACCATCCCAGCTCAGAACTTGGCTATATGCAAATTAGCCTGTTCCTGTCCCAGTGCATGATGGGAACAGGGCAAACCAAACTACCAAGCCAATTCTTGTACAGGGGGATGACAGGACTTTAATTCTTTCTCAACTCGCTTGCCGAGATATGGAAACGAGGCTCGATCTCGGACAGCTTGGTTCATGGCAATGATTCCACTATGTCCTTCCTGGGCCACTTAAATCATTTTCTGCCACAGACTCTCCAGAATCAAGATTCTCGACCCTCACAATATAGTTCTCTCTTGAGTTATGGACAATTCATCTTTGACATTTCAGTATTTTTGATATTCACCATCACTGGTAAGAGGTCGAGTGAACTGGTTTCATGACTGCTGTGTAATTAAGTCTTTCAATTTTAACATGTTACTATTGTGACTTGTGGCAGTGGTGATCTGGGCTAACGAAATGGCAGCTGGTGTGTTTGATTTTACAATGAAGTTGATATAAGCTTCAGCTGACTTGGATTGAGTGCCATGACCTTGAATGGGCTCCCTGGAAAAGTAGTCAACAGAGTTCTGATCTTTTCCTGGACGATGTACAATGTTATAATTGTACTCTTGTAGTCATAGTCTACAGTGGCAAAGTCTCGTACATATCTAGAACAGTAGCTGGCCATGCTGAGAAACGAACGCACCGTGGAAACATTTTGTGGGGGATCAGCATTTGACAGTGCTTATACTTTAGCAGAATCTAGTGTCATACTCCCATTAGAAAAGATATGGCCAAAGAATGTTAGCTTTGTCTTATGATGAATGCTGAGAGAAACTCTTACAGCCAGATTCATCATTGCAAATTGCGCTCGCAAAGGGCCAGGTTCTGAGAATCTGGCCCTTTGCCATTTGTTTCCATTCAAAGTCAAACCTGTTTCGGGGAGTAAACAACACACTTGTGTAAGTGCTTTATCGAGTTCTTTTTGGGTAGCCCTGAAAACCAATATGTCATCGATGTAATTGAACACATTCATGACAGGTTGTATGAGAAATCGAATGGCCTCTTAAAAATAGTTCTACAGCAGATGGCACATCAAAACTGAGGGCCTCATTTACAATGCCATTGTGCCTCTAGTGCATCACTTTTTTGGATGCATCTGCGGTGCAGTGTGCCTGCCCATATTACCAGGCCACATAAAGACACCCTTCATCACTTATCATGGCCTTGTAAATTTGGTCCCCCTTCACTTTGTATTCCATGGGTATTGCTTTGGGTGTTCCCATGCAACATCCATGGAACCAGACTCATTCCCAGATTTACAAAGTTTTGTAATCTGTGAATGTGTCAGAATCCTACACCTCCCCAGGGGAGGCATAGGAGTGGTGCAACGAGAACAAAATACTTTTAGTTCTCCTTTTTTTTCCTATTTCTATGCGTGCTACAATGTGCAGCATGCGTAGAAAGAGGAAAATGCTATCAATTATTGTTTTTGAGCAGGAAGGTGTCCCTTCCTGCACAAAAAGAATCATCCCTGCAACGCAAGCACCCTTGCAACATGACACAAGGAGAAAGCACATGGGTGCATCTTATTGTTGTTACTACGACGCATCCCTGTGCTTTTAAAATGTTGCAGCTCGGTGCAGCAAAATGGCTTGCTGCGCCACGCTGTGTCATTTTCTTTTAAAATGAGGTCCTTAGTCTTTTGTATCGAAACAGACCAACATGTGTAGAAAATGTTGTAATGCACCTGGAATCTTCTTTGAGTTCCAGGTGATGATAAACTTTATTTAAATCTAGGTGGGAGAGGCCTTTGCAACATTTAGTTGCGTTATCATGTCAGCAATGTGTGGACCCGGATGTCGTTCTTGTTCAATTGCCTTGTTTGCCTGATGCATGTCAAAGTATATGCGTACCGCTACTTCACTGTCCTTTTTAGGCACTAGCATGATGGGTGAAGCCCATGGCATTGGACCAGTCGAATTTTTAATGATATCATGCTTAAGTAATGACTTAAGTTCTTTTTCAACAACAGCTTGTAAATGAAAAGCAATTTGCCTAAGTCTCTGAGCAAGAACACAGAAGTCCTCATTAATATGCAACTTTACTTTCATGGTCTTAATCTGAAACAACCAAGGGAACTGACTTACTAATTCACAGGGAGCATTCATGTTGTAGTTCACAGAAATCATTCTCATATCAGCAGCTGTGCTGAATCTGAGTAGACAGATACTTGACGCTGTCCCTTGAAGCACATGGCTTGGTACTTGCATTCTTGTTTTCTTGTATTTAATTGTTGCTACAAATTAACCCTGACTTTTTAAGGGTGTTGTTGCAACCCATGTGTACACTTTGGTTTTCAACTAAATAATTTCTGGTAAAGGATGCAATTCATTATAATTCTCCTCATACATAAAGTTTATCGACGCACCAATGTCGATGATGAAATGTACCGAACAACCATTTACTTTCGGTCTAATTTTTGGACAATGTTTGCATGACTTTGACATGTTGACTGTTCTCTGACTGACATTTTTCTTGACATGCGGCCACTGCGACATGCACAAGCTTTTCTAAAGTAATCTTTAACATGACACAACCATCTTCTTCACTTTCGCTTGATACTGATATGGGTGAACTGTTTGACTAATACTTGAATGACAATCGACTTCTTTCAGTAATGATTTGTCATACCTGGCGCCTTTGTTGGGCCTTGTGGGTGCACATTGAAAGTTGCTTCTGGAACGTTCCAGCAGCTATTTTGTCTTCACGCTGTGATACACTTGTTTTTCCCTTTGCCTTGCACACCGTCATAAAATGGTTCTCCTTCTCACAGCCCTTACATGTCTGCCCAATGGCGGGACATTTGTGTCATGTGGATACAAAGAACCCCATGTAAAACATGGCTTCTTTTAACGTATAGACATCACCTTATTTCCTTTAGCCTTTTCCTTTGACTTGCTTTTCACACATATGACTGATTGGTCCTGGGCAACTCCGGCCTCCATGTCAGCAGTTTGTTCATTGGCTCTGGCAGCAATTAACACTAGCTCCAGACTAATAGCCAGATTAATCATTGTCCCGTTTTGCGAGTCCTTAATAGCGATTATTAAGTAATCGCTATTAAGGACTTGTAAAACGGGATTCATGTAGGAATAGCAAAAAATATTGCGATTCCTACATCTTCCTTATTTGCGATTAGTAAATTGCTAATCGCAAATAAGGAATAACTTCCCATTCATTCCTATGGGCCTAAAGGCCCATAGGAATGAATGGGGAGTTATTCCTTATGTGCGATTAGCAATTTGCTAATCGCAAATAAGGATTCGATTTCAAGGGTGCCAGAGGTGTCCAAAGGACACCCTGTAGCACCCCTGAAAAGCAAATGTACACAGGTGTTGCGCACACACATGTCCAAAGGACATGTGTGTGTGTAACATGCAACTTAGAAAAATGCACTAAAGTGCATTTTTCTAATTTTTCGCTATTTACCACGAAGTCAGACTTCGCGGTAAATAGCGGCCAATAATTGAGAATTCGCAATTTGAAAATGGTTATTGAATTGCATTTAAGGAATCTCAAATAGATATTCCTTAAATGCAATTCCTCGCAATTTTGCGATTTTGCTATTAGCGATTTTTGCATTTGGGATGATGAATCCCAAATGCAAAAATTGCGCTCGCAAAGGGCCAGATTCTCAGAACCTGGCCCTTTGCGAGCGCAATTTGCAATGATGAATCTGGCCGTAAGAGTTTCTCTCAGCATTCATCATCTGAATGGATCTGATAAGCATTCATTAATAATTCTCAGTCGCATAGCTTCTTCATCATTAAATTAATTGAACTTACAGTGACTGAGGAGTGTGTTGAGTCTCCCCACAAATACATCAATGTTTTCACCAACTTTCTGGCGTTCTTGTTTGCAGTTGTATAATTCGTAATCAACATTTGTCATTGGATTTGTCTTACTATTCAACAATCTTTTAATTTGATGATATGTGATGTCTATGTCAGTTTGCAACATTTTCTTTATGACTTCTTTTACACTATCACCAGCAAGATTTTTTTAGATACTTGATATTCTTTTTATCAGTCTCTTCAAATGCATCAATGAAATCATCAAATGTCTCCACCCAAGTAGTCCACCTCTTGCCAATATTTTGCTTTTTGGTGGTACTGAATGGTTGTGGTGGTTTGAAGAAAGCAGCAGCATTGTAACCATTTCTGGGAGTGGTTGATATTCAGGGTGGAGCTCTTTCCTGCTTCCTCAGAGGTTACTTTTGACTTGGTTTGTGTGGGTCATCTCTAAGGCCTTGAGATGTGCTGGCCTCTGGATCATCCTTGACGACTTTTGAAAAGACAACCTCAGTCTATGTCTCCATTGGAAAAGCTGCGTTTTGGATTTAGACAGATATCTGCGTCCGTTCTGATTGTCACCCACTTCTATGTTCCTGTTCTGACTGCCTTCCCAGCCCTTTAGTCGGCTAGACAGAGTCCACCAGCGTTATAAGCACAACCCTCTGTGCTTTGCCTGGGTCCATACACCTGGCGCTGAGGTTTTACCGGTTCACTTTACTCTAGTTCTGGTGGGTAACTAACTGTTTTATTCTATGACGTTTCTTTACATTCACTTTGTCTGCACCACTTTCAAATTGTAACGTTATCTTGCAACATGTGGTTTTTAATAGCTGCTCTTTGAAAACCTGATTGTAGCTGCCTTTAGCGTCAATGCTCCGGATTACATATGACTTCATATTGTGTAGCAGCATGGTACCTTCATGTACGGTCTTACCAGCAGGTTCTCGTTCACCAATATGTAGATTTCTTTGCAATTTCTTTGTTTTTAACTTTTTTGCAATAGTTGCACTTTGACTCCACATGCGTTAAGTGTTAATTCTGTACTTCGACTGCAACACATGTGGCACTCACAAGCAGTTTGCTGGGACCACAGCATACTCTCTGAGAGAGCGCTGTCAATCTTCAGGTTACTTATCCCACATCCTTGTTGCCATTCGTAGCATTTTCCCAGCAGGGCTATCCGCCAATGACTATGCTACACATGCAGCTTAGTAATACACGTCTTTATTTGTCTGTGTGTAACGGCAAACTCGATTTTCTAAAGCAGCCTTTACTGCAATACACTCTATTCATTACGTAATAACTCTACAGTGTTCATCAGGAGCCAAAAGGGTTCCGTCATTGCTAATTCTCAAGACACTATAGCATTACGCTGCTACGCTTGATCTGCCAATTTGCACAATATTAAGGGACATTTTAACTGTTCTTAGCGCTTTTTTTTTTAGCATTGTGTCACTTTGAAGTGGGGGACCATTGAACTTGCCTGTCAGAGTGAGCAGCCGCCATATTGAGGAGTTGACATACTAGTTTTATTCCAACGAGAATATTTAAAGCACATGATAGCTACCAAGCAGTGCTTCAATGCTCCTACGCTTGATCAGCCAATTTGCGCAATAGTAAGGGACATTTTCACAGTTTTTAGTGCTTCAATTTTGTGCATTGTGTTACTGTGTCACTTTGAAGTTGGGGGACCCTTAGATTCACCCGCAACAGTAAGTGGCCACCATATTGAGAATTTGACGTCCTAGTCTACCTCCAACGAGACTATTTAAAGCACGATAGCTGCGTGGTTGTGCCAACAAACCTTGACACAGCTCGGATTTTAAAACCATCTCACTGAGCTGCTTTTTGATTAACTCATGTTCCCTAATTAAACACAAGTACAAGTTTTTAGAGCATCTAGAGACCCATACTCCCCAGCTCGTATTTCTGACTGAAACCTGGGCAGGTGATGCAACTGACCCAGATTTTGCTGCAGCACTCCCAGGCGGCTACACTACTAATAGGTTTGATCAAATCAGCAAACGTAGAAGCGATATTGTGATTTTTCAAATTAAGTCAATTGAAATCATTTGGGAACTGTTAGAAATGGGATTTTTGGTATGCTAGGGCATGTGCCAAAATTAGGCAGAAACCACCACTCTAGTCATGATAAGGGTGTTACACTCCTAAAAGAACCCCTTGGTAGCTTAGCCCGAGCAGTCAGGCTTATCTTAGAGGAAGTGTGTAAAGCATTTGCACAGAACAGTAATACAGTGTAAGCACTACAAAAGGACACCACATCAGTTTACAAAAATATCCACATTTTTACATACTTAAGACAAGACCAAAAATGATAAAAATCCACAATACAGTACTTAAAATATGCTTGTAAAACAGTTCCTTGATGTCGATAGCTCCATCAAGGGCTATCACGGCATCATGAACAAACAAATCCAAACAGTTCTGGCTGATCGTGGCGTCGCGGGCCAGCTATGATGTCGGTAAGACCCGCAAACAGTACCTTTTAGAAATGCAAGGCGTCAGCGACCTCTCGTTGAGCTTCCAAAAGCACGGCGTTCACAGGCGTCGGTTCCGGAGGTCGGTGCAGGAGTCGTCGTGGCCCTCGAAGTCACATGCGTTGCAGATCGAACTCCTCTCTGTTGAAGTCAGGTGCGCTGGTGTGGGTAGGCATCGGGTGCTGCGGTGTGAAGTGCGGCGGTGCGGTGTACGGTACCCTCAGGTCACGGTGTGAGCATTGACTCGGTGGTGGCATCAGATAGCGTTGTTGGTAAGACCAGGGTCACAATGCCAAGTGAATGCATGCTTACCGCGGTGCTGGCAGATTGCGGTGCAAGCAGCAGCGTCGTCGTTGCTGGAGCGCTGTCGTTGGCTGACGAGCGGGAGTCGATGGTGCCGGCGTCGGTAGGCCAAGGCTGCGGTGCGGGATGAGAGCGATGCGTCGTGTAACTTTACGAGCAGTGCCCTTAAACCACGTTGCAAGCAGCTGCGTAGATTTCGGTGTGGATCAGTGTCGCTGGGGATGCCAAGGCGTTGTCGTGAAGCGAGGCGGTGTGGAGTGCGTTGCCCACAGGTCGCGTTAGAGCAGCGGCTTGGTGGCGGCATCAGCAGGTGTTGTCAATGAGACCAGGGTTGCGGCGTGGCGGCGGTGCCCTCTGCAGTTCCCTCTGTGGTGCCCTCTGTGGTGCCTTCAGGACACGGAGTCAGCAGCGGCATTGTTGACGTCGTCAGGTTGCTTCTTCTTCTGTTTCAGCACAAAACACACAGTCCCCTGTGCTGAGGGCAGAAGAGCTTGAAGTCTTTGCTGTTCCTGAGACTTCTTGAACAGGGGGCAAACTGTACCTCAAGCCCTTGGAGAACTCACAATAGATTGCAGAAAGTTCAGTCCAGTCCTTTCACTGCCCAAGACAGAATCAGCCACTGCAGGCCAACATAGCAAAGCACACAGCAATGTGGTAGTTCCTCCTCGCAGCTTCTCCAGCTCTTCTTCTTGGCAGTCTTCTTGGTCCAAAAGTGTTCTAAAAGTCAGGGGTCTGGGCCCCAATATTTATATCCCAAAATCCTTGGATCTCTTAGGCAGAGAGTGTCTGTGCCCAGTCAGAACCAGTTCTGCCTTCTCTGGTGTGACATCCTGGCAGGAGGTGGAGACGGCATGGTCAAAGGCATACCAGGTCCTTTGAGGTACAAAGAAATCTCCTCCCCTTTCCCCAATTGCAGCCCAGGTCTATTCAGCCCGTTCCTGACCTACCTAGACTATCTGAAGCCACTCCTGCTCCCCAGCCTTCTGTCATCCAAAACCCAGATAGGCAATCCAAATTCCAGCAGAGGCACACAGGATGACCAAGCAAGAAAATACCTACTTTCTAAAAGTGATATTTTCAAACACAGAATGTAAAAATCACCTTCACGAAACGATGCATCTTTAGATTCTGAGTTCAGGCATACTAAACTTTATTTTTCCTACCTAATTCTCCAGGCCAGTTATGTTTATAAGATCGTGTAAGCAAACTCCCCATTCTGTCCTATGGGGAACATGTAGCTGTGCAATAGTAAAAAATGAAATTAGCTGTAATTCACTATCAGGACATGCTACACACACCAGGGCATGTCCTACCTTTCACATACACTGCAACCGGCCCACAGGGGTACCTTGGGTCTACCTTATGGCTGGCTGACATGTAAGAAAAGGGAAGGTGAGGGACTGGCAAGTGTTTGCACTGGCCAAGTAGACATGGCAGTTACAAACTGCGCGCAGACTCCGCAATGGCAGATCTGAGTTACCTTCTCAGGGCTACCCACGTGGGTGACACAATCAGTTCTGCAGGACCGCTAGTAGCATTTGATTCACAGGCCCTGGCACACTCAGTGCACTTTACTAGGGACTAACAAGTAAAACAAATATCCAATCATGCAAATACCAATCTATAACGCAGGAGCACTTGCACCTTACCATTGATCAGCAGTGAGAAAAGTGTGCAGAAATACCAGGAGGTCAGAAAGCAAAAACTCAGGGGAAACACGCCAAAAGATGCCAAGTCTAACAGGAACCATTAAATCTAGTAGAATGTGAGTCTCTCTCCTTTAAATGTAAAATAATAGACCAGGCTGTGTTTTATGGCCTGTTAATCTATAGACCCCCTGGTCCCAAGAATAAATTTTAGACGCACTAAGCAATTTTGTGGAGACAAGTATTCATTACCCTAACTTTACAGTCTTAGGGTATTTCAATTTTCAATTGAAGGATTTTGATAATAGAGACTCAGCACTGCTAATTAACTTCTTAAGTTGTTTTAATATGGATCAGATGGTAAAGATAGCTGCACACAAATCAGGTCATATCCTGGATGGTATCTTCCCCAATCATCCCAAACTCAGGGTGGAAGCAGTTCTTCCAATTATTTGGTTGGATCACGATGCACTTCATTTTAGTTTGGGTTTATTAGCTTCTAATCCCATACTAAACATTAATGGGATGGTTAAAAAGAGCAGTGCTTGGAATCAGTTAAACAATATAGATTTGGAGGAAGGTCTCAAAGCCAGGCTGCCACTGCTCCAAGAATACCTGAATGAAGCAGCAGCAATGCATACTGAGTGGTTAGACAAGGCAAGAAATGCGCATGCCCGTATGCATGCACAGTTTTCTCAAGGATTACCAAAACGGCGAGGAAGAGGAGGGCAGCCCGGGGACGCCGCAGTACAGATAAGTGGTTTTAAATTTACTTTTAATTCATGTTGAATTACTTGTTAGTAGGCGGGGGCTGGCCAACTCCGCTCTGCTGCGGAGTGTGCAGAGATTTGCCTTCTCTGCTTTCTCCACGGAACGTGGAGTCGGCATATCTCCGCACACTCCGCGGGCGGAGTGGAGCTCTCCGCCCGGGGTTAATATTATACTTAGAAACCTAATCTTGCCGCTAATTCTTTGAAAGAGTTCTTTAAAACTGTTCAGACACTCATGAGTCCCAATCACCCAAATGGCCCGTTCTAGCCAGTTGTTATGTGTCAAACGGGCAAAATTTTTTAAGGATATAGTGGAAGCCACATTGAATTTAACCTCACTAATGCTGCGCCGGGTACAAGTGCTCTCCCTCAGATTCCTAACAACACTGAGTGCTGTAGCTTTCCCCTTTTGACAGTCGAACAAGTGATCAAGCTAATAAGATACTCTAAATCAGGAGCCCCTTTTGATCCCTGCCCACGCAAGGTGGTGCATGATATGGCACACAACATAGCCCCGGTCCTGAGGACTCTGTTTAACATCATTAGTAAGGAATTTAGATTAAAGACACCAGATCACACCATACAATAGTTACTTTCTTCCTGTGTGCATTATGCACCATGAAGAGCAGTATCTGTAAGGAGTGCACTCATTGCAACTGGTTTTCCTACGTAATCTTGTGATACAATAAATCTGTTAAATGTACCAGATCCTGTAATGATCCTTGTGGTTATTAAATTAGGAAAAAACTCGTTGTGAAGGACTTAATTAGAAAGGAATAATTTCTGAAAGACAATTACAGTTTCCAATGTTTATTTGTTGCCTTGACCAATGCTTGTTCATTTTTGACAAGAGGCTTTTTCCTGATTGCGCACTTGGTTGATCGTGTGGACATTTAGAGAGGGTTTCACACGCAGTTTGACAGAACGTTCAAGTCTGAGGGAGAAGTCTACTTAAGGAGCGAGCGCTAACGGTTCAGTGCTTCGTCTCAAGTTGACGATACGAAGAGCACTTCAGTTAGCGGCTCCGACCTTGAACTCGACCTGATTCCTGGCACTTTCCTTTTATTTAAGTTAAAGCCCAACCGCCTCCAGTCCCTTTAATCCCTGTTACTTCAACTTGTTTACCGACCCTTACCGCTAGCCTCTTACCTGATTTCTTGTTCGTCTGGGTGAAGTTTTCCGAGGAGCCACGAGGACAGATGCCGACATCTTTCCCTCGACGGAAGTCAAGCCGGTGATTTCTTCGACGGTCCGATCAAAAGCGAGAAAGGACAATAAGATTATTTATTTTAAAGAAGGACTTTGGGGTGTCGTGCCAAGACAAAATAAGTTTAGTAATTAACAAATGCTGTAGGTAATCGGTAGACTGATTTGTTAAACAAACCTTGACAAAAGCAATTCAGTAATTTGTAAAATTTTGCTGAGACTTCAATATTAATGAATGTAAAATAGTTATCAAATGCCAAAGATAGTTTTGGAGCAAACTTAATCTCTGGGGGTTAAAATTGTTAAGAGTATTTACAAACAGCCCAGAGTATAGGTTGCTTGTTGTTCTTTTAATTCTTAATTTTCAGAATCCCTTGAACAGAGAAACTACTGGGATCTTCAGGTATGTGCGTGTGCATGAGTTACAAGAGTTAATTAGTCTAATAAATTAACACACTAATTAATTCAAGTTTTTTTAAGACAAAAGGTTCAGAATCAATTTATCTCAACTTTGTTTTAAGGCGGCAGTCCAAAGTTAGTTTAATTGGATGCACTTGACTCCTGACTGACTCAGTTAAGTGTGAACAAGGGTCGTTAATTTCTATGGTCAGTAAACCTTGATGTTATTTAATATTTAAGAAATCTTTAATGTTAATTAGCAGAATTGTTGACCAAGTGTACTGTGTCACAGGATTACGTGAAACCAGGATTGCTTGAATTCAAAACTACGGCCTAGAACACTTTCAAGAGAAACAGCAACAGGAACCAGTGTTTGTTGTTGTTTGTTTGTTCCTCTCTCCACTTCCCCTTTCCCTTAGGGAGTAGTTGACATAGTCAGAGTTTCCTTCCTGATTGTGTTGGTTGATCCTTGAGGGAGTTGGGAGTTTGCGGCGTCAAGAGGAAACAACTGGAGTGACTCTCGTAACTGCTCAACAGTATCATCACACGAGAAAGAGTCCTACAGAATTGAGTATCACCGTAGCTGTAGACAGATTTCAAAGTCAAATTTTATTTCTTTACAGAACACAGCAGCCGACGCGCGTTTCGCCCTGCCTGTGCTTCCTCAAGGCTCACTAATGTAGTGGTTATGACATTATGGGCCAGATGTAGGTAATTACGATTTACCTACTCTTAAATACCGAATCATACCGAATCGGTATTTAAGAGTAGGCAAATAGGAAGCAGGCAGAGGTAGGTAATCTTTATTTTGCAATTACCGAATCGGGAAGATTCGGTATTTACCAAATCGGGTAAGCCCATAGGAATCAATGGGAAATACCGAATCGGTATTTACTGATTCGGTAAATACCGAATCCTGGCAGGGGGAATGGGGTGTCACTTTGACACCCTGTAGCACCCCAATTGCAGGCTTGTGTGCCATGTGGCACACATACATGCCCTAAGGGCATGTCTGTGTGTCACATGTCATAGGTGTACATGCACAGATGTGCATGTACACTGGAATTCGGTATTTTACCACCGGTAAAATAAGGACTCCTAAGGGCCTGTGGCACTGCAAACTGTGCCACCTACATATGGATTTGCAGAATCGGTTTATTTACCGATTCGGAAAAATACCGAAGTGGTAAATTTACCGAATCGGTAAATATACCGATTCTGTAAATTCCGAGCCACCTACATGTCAAAAGCCAAATACCGGTCGGTAACGGCCGAAATCGGCCGTTACCGACCGGTATTTGGCTACCTACATCTGGCCCATAGTCTCCAATAAACACTGTATTTAGTTAAAATTCCAAAGTATAATCACACATACCAGAAGTGCTACAGTTTCATAGTCCTCTTTTTAACATCTTTGGTGCCAAAGTTAAAGTCTGCGCACTCAGTGTGAAAAATACGTCCTCCTTTCCAAGTCTGTTATTCAATTGGAACCATGATACATTCCATCGGGAGTTCCCATTCAATCCGAACAACGTGTCCACACCACTACTATCCAAGTTGATACTCCAGATGAATGAGTGTTTGGCTCCAAGGGAGCACCCAAGACTGAACATAAGGACTGTTTTGGATCATATTATAAAGGAGACACTTTGATGTGCAGATCGTCTAGAGCATATCCACCACAGTATATTAGAACATTTCATTAGTAGGAAAGCTGCTTTCCCAGGGAATGGAAAAAAGCTTCTGGATCCTATGACAGAGGATAGCTATCAGCTCATATCTCGACTACATTTTCCAGCTAAAGTTATTGAAAAACATCTCAATGAAACTTTGTCAGAATATCTGGAAAAAAATCAAATTTAGAATGAGGCATAGTTTGGCTTCAGGTCTTGACACAGCACCGAGTCTGCCTTGATAGCAGTCGCAGAAGAGATCAGGCTTATGGACAATGGTGGGAAGGCCTCAGCGGTCCTTTTGGTTCTCACCGCAGACTTCGACACAGTGAGTCATAGGGTCCTTTTGGAGCAGTTGACAGAAATTGGGATTTCTGCATCTGCTTTCAACCTTCTCTCCTCATTCTTAGGAGACGGAGAGCAAAGGGTGGTCCTTGGGGAGTTTCATTCAAAATCCTTCACCCTGCCATGCGGGGTCCCGCAGGGGTCCTCTCTTAGCCCTATGCTATTTAATATTTATGTGGCCCCTTTATCCAAGCGTATTCAATCTTTTGGCTTTGCCCCAACAGCGTACACTGATGATACTCAGATCGTTGTTTCAATGTCTAACAACATGGAGGAGGTTGCTGACCGGTTCAATAGATGAATGAAGGCCATTTTCACCTGGATGAGTGGTACCTGCCTAAAATTTAACTAACGGAAAACAGAGATTCTCCTTTTTGGTAAAGATCTGGCCTTCTAGAACAGGTCATGGTGGCCACAGTCTCTCGGCTTTCCCCCCTGCCTGTTTCTAAAGTAAGAAACCTAGGGGTTGTTTTTGATACCGAGCTATCACTCAAGACCCCGATAAATAAATTGACATCAACACAACATGTTATTTTATAATTGTAACCAGGAAGCGGGGTACTCACCCCCTGTATCCCGGAGTGCGCCTGTAAACTGTGACCCCCCCTCTTGTCTCAACAGGTGTCGGAGAACTCAAGCTGGAACCACGTGGAGGACCAGTACAGCTGTGATGAGGAAGACATGGAGCACGGTCCCTTTAACTGGCCCCGACCAGGTGACGAGGAGGAGGAGCACGACATCACCGTAAAAGACGCCCAGCTGCCGGAACAGGTGTGTCTATACACCGGAGGAGCGGTCAGAGTGGAGAGGAGTGGAGGTGTGGCGTGGAGCAGAGGAATCGAGCAGAGCAGAGGAGCAGCGTGGAGCGGAGGAGAGGCGTGAAGCGGAGGAGAGGCGTGGAGCAGAGGAGCAGCGTGGAGAGGAGGAGAGGAGTGGAGCGGCGTAGCCGAAGGCAGCACTGCCAGAGCAGGGACCGTGGAAACAGCGGAGGCGTCTGCAGAGACGGAGGGCGGCGGCGCTTCAGGAGCGGGAGTCACACGGGGAGAGGAGGAGAAGCCGGGAAGAAGACGACTCGGAGTCCTACGGAGACCATCGGGAGAGACGGACCCAGGAGGACAACGGACCCACGAGTCGCCCAGCCACTCCCCGGAGGGGCGTGGCTAACAGAGGTACGTGGAAGGGTTACTGGGTGGTTGCGGTTAAAGAAGGGAGAACCCAAAAGTCCCTTAGAATAAAAGCCCCGTGCACTCCCCTCACTGACCGGGCCGTAGTTGAAGCACCGAGTGTTCCCTCACCCCCTTTCCCTAAAGCAACCGTTGGGTCGAACCCAGTACTGATACCTCCTCTGTTTCTGTCTCCCCTTCGGCGGAACCTGGGCCACGACGGATCACGAAGTAAAAGGAAGGCGGAGCCCGACCCGGCGCCGAGAGGAGGGTGTCATCAGAAAAAGCAGGAAGGAAAGAAGCCGCTCACCGCGTCCTTCGCCGATCCGACCAACCTGTACTGATAGACTGTTTTAGTCAATAAAGCCTAGTTTGACCCCTACTAAGACTCGTCTCTTGCCTTTTCCCACCCAGCCGGCCACAATAATAAAAATGTTGAGGAAGGTGTTACCCTTGTTCCCTCCTGATCTGCAAAAATCAGTGGTCATCTCCATAGTGATTTCTAGGATTGATTACTGTAATGCCCTTTACTTGGGCATTAACCTGAGACCAGATGTTGCAGAATGCAGCTTATCACTTAATTAAAAGAATTCCCAAATTTAAGTCTGCCATGGGTGCACTGGTGGAGCTCCATTGGCTTCCCATCAGGAAAAGGATTGCTTTTAAAGCTTTATGTCTGGCACATAAAGCACTACATGGAATTGGACCGTATTATCTTAAAAGCTAATTCAGGTGATAGTTCCCAAAAAGGCTACTACGATCAGCCACCTCACGATCAGTGATCATCCTCAGGATTAGAAAAGTGGCATGGGGAGGTCGTAGTTTTATTTATTCCACATGCAATCTTTGGAATATAATGACCTTTCACCATAGAAGTCAGGTAAACTTTCCTTGCTTTCTCAAACACGTAAAACCTGGTTGTGTTCACTTTCCTTATAAATCCTCATTGTTAATTTGTTGGTTGTAGTACGCTGGATGTAGGAATATGCTGGCGCCGAGACCCCCAAGTGCAATTGTACGCTCTGAATCAAATTAGGCTAGCTTGGCATGTCAATACTGAATTATATCACACATAAACATTCATGTTCACACCTAACTCTGTGCTTGTGCATAGGTACTGTACTTGAGTCTAGATGGATAATGTGCAATATGACATGCACTGGTTGGTTGGTCATTTTCTGTAAGTAGTCCTGTTTTACTCTAGGATTAGGTGTGACCTACTCATGAATTCTAGGCATAAGGCATCATAGTCTGGACACAAAATGGTAAATCAAGTCAATGGGTAATAATAACAATATTAATAACAATGGGCCCGATTCACAGAACTAACTTAAGACAAAATCCTAAACTTACTACTTTTGGCATTCACAGAATGCACTTACTACTTTTGGTATTCACAGAATGAGCTTACTACTTTTGGTATTCACAGAATGGATTTACGACTACTAACTTTACGTCCGCACTCGGGCTGGAATTTTCGCACCCAGAGCGGAAATTCCACTTACGAGTCGGAATCTCCGCTTATGGTCCGTAATCTCTGATTTCGGGCCGGAATCTCCGATTTCAGGCCTTAATACACGCACTGTGGCCGTTGATCATTTTCCTCAAGAGTAAACACCTGTCCAAGTGCCTACCACCCCCCACCAAGCATCAGCTGACAACCTGCAGCCAATCCCAGCCCTGCAGCATGTATAAATGCAGAGCAGACACACACAAACCCTTTCAACATGTCGCTGAATATGTTTGTTACTCTGCGCCTTGCCATGCGGGAAAACTACTTGAAGAGGAGGGGGAGAGCAGAGAGGATCTTCAGGCAGAGGATCAATCTATTTGGAATGTCCAGCCAAGATGTAAGGGCCAGGTACCGTTTCCCTCCAGAAGTCATCTTGGATATGGTATGTGAGTGGGAGCAGGAACTTGACTCTGTGACCTGCTGCTCCCATGCAATACCAGCCTATCGCAAGATCCTTTCTGCTCTCCATTTTTTTGCCATTGGGTCTTTCCAAAAGGTCTCAAGTGACCATGTGGGCATTTCCCAGGCAAGCCAGTCGCGGTGCCTGCATCAGGTACTGAGATGCATCACTGCTAGAGCCCACAACCACATACAAATGCCCCATACGCTGGCCAGGAGACAAAGGGCAGCACAAGATTTCTATCTCATTGCACACTTTCCACATGTGCTGGGTGCAATTGATTGTACCCATGTGGCCCTTCAGCACACATCTTCTGCAACAGACACAGAAGGTATTCCATCAATGTGCAAGCTGTCTGTGATGCCAGTGGCAGGTTCATTGATGTGCATGCAGTGTTCACAGGCAGTACCCATGACAGCTTTGTATTCCGCATGTCACCTCTTGCCCGGCCGATGGCTGCTGGAGAATTTGGCAACATGTGGCTACTGGATAAGTACCAAGCACTAAAAATGATTGATATGTGTTATTGAAATGTCTGAATGCCACACAGAATTAACCATTGTACAATAAGAATCATAAAGCTACATACACGGCTCAACAGACACTGCATGTACTAAAGTATAGATCATGTCCTGTGTAAATCAAGGAGGGAAATGTAACCAACTGCCCTTTCTTCCTTCCTCAGGTGACACTGGGTATGCACTCTCCCCACATCTCCTCACCCCTTACAGGCGTGCAGACACTGTGTAGGTACAATAGGGCACACATAAGTACTAGAGCCATCATAGAGTGTACTTTTGGTCTGCTGAAGTCGCGATTCAGATGTCTTGACCGTACAGGGGGTGTGCTGCTGTACTCCCCTGAAGTTGTGTGCAAGATCATATTAGCCTGTGGTGTTTTGCACAACAGTGCTTTACCGCATGGCTTACACATACCGCTGGAACCTCAACTAGCTCTGAATCTGGGAAACCGGGCCATTGCACATAACCAAATTCAGGGTATGAAAGTCCATGATCAGCTCGTTGCAACGTTTTTTGCATGAGCAACCTGTAGTGTCGTGGACAAAATGTGGCTTGCTGTCTGTTGTCAATGATGGAACTTGCATAGACACGACTGTGTCAATAAATTCCATCCTGAGACTACCTTGCAAGCCACACTAACTGCATGTAAATCACGGCTGTTGAACAGTAGTCAAAAAGTTGAGCGTGCCTCAGGTCATGTGCCCATGTCAGCGATCAGTGTAGTGGATGTCCCTAAACAATCTATTCACGCAGATGAAAAACAATACATGGTCTGAGAGACCTACCTGGTCCTTATGAGGATGGGTCACTGAACCACAAAAGGCCATAACCATTTCAGTCTCAGGCCTGTGCCCACAACAGATTTGACTCCCCCACAAATGATGGGCCCACAACGTGAGTGATGATGTCATGGGTAAATCAGGCACCATGTGTCGGTGATATACAGCACTGCTCCACCCCAATATTACGTAACCCATCACATAACTCTTGTAATGAACACTCAATCTGCACTGCATGTACCATAATGCAAAGTAGGAGATAACTAAACTGGGTTTTGATGTTGTATCAGCCCATCCCCCTGTCCGCGCAGAAATGTCATTAAATGGTCTGTTCCCCCTTTTTTTACATGTTCATGATTCTCACCTGCACTGTCATTTCAGGTTTTTACACAACAGAACAGCAGGATTGCAGTGGATTTGATTAAAACGCTGGTCCCGGCACAAGGCTGAGGAGCTGGTGGGCCACTCTTCCCAGCATCATGTGCATCGTCCTCGCCTCTCCCCACTGTATAGGAGGGTCCTGCGAGCAGCTTGGCCGACCCTCCATGCTCAGCTGGAGAAGCATGAGCAGCAGAGACCTGGTAATTGCATCCTATGCATAATGTGTCTGGGAGTATGATGTGACTGAAGACAGTGCTGTACCATTGTGTGTTCCATGCCTCGATTCACCTATTCCATGTCCATGCAGCAGTCATCAAGAATAAAAAGGCACACTGTGACAAATGGACTGTACAAGGCAGAGTGCATTTTGGGAGTTGTAGTTTCTTCATGACAACTGGGTAACTGAGCCACACATGTGCATATGGGTCATAATTTGCTCTGCCAGCACCACTATCAGTGAACCAAGGGAATCATACCTGATGTGTGCTTTGGATGAGCAATGGTACAGATACTGTCCAGTGTGTACATGGCAGGCCAAACGTTATTAGATGCTATGACTTGCATTGCATTTGGTGAGTTTGGGTTCTAATTGAGACAGAGCTTCATGTACCATGGTGTCAAGACAGACTTTGAGATCCTTGCTTCACTCCTAAGTGTTTCTAAATTTGGGAAGTATGTCCACTGACACACGTCTTACCCTCAGTGGCTTGTATGCCATTTCACAAGTACAAAGCGATCCAAAAGGGGATGATGGACGGAGCGTTTGAGCAAATCAAACACTCACCCCCAGTCAACTGATCTGGGTGTAATCCATCACCATTCTTTAGCCCACTCAGCCACCCCAGTTCAGACATGGCTATATGCAAATCAGTCTGACCCTGTGCCTCATGGGAACAGTCCAGCCCGAACTGCCAAGCCATGTCTTCCCTGGACCGGAAACAAGCATCCTGGGACCGGTTTCGGATTCATAATCCTCATCAGCCAGGCTATCTTGAATCCAGTGGCCAAGTGAGCAAGGGACTCACGTCTGAGCATACCCTGCCACACTTAGGGCGAACAAAGCGATACAAAAGGGGATGATGGACGGAGCGTTTGAGCAAATCAAACACTCACCCCCAGTCAACTGATCTGGGTTTAATCCATCACCATTCTTTAGCCCACTCAGCCACCCCAGTTCAGACATGGCTATATGCAAATCAGTCTGAACCTGTGCCTCATGGGAACAGTCCAGCCCGAACTGCCAAGCCATGTCTTCCCTGGACCGGAAACAAGCATCCTGGGACCGGTTTCGGATTCATAATCCTCATCAGCCAGGCTATCTTGAATCCAGTGGCCAAGTGAGCAAGGGACTCACGTCTGAGCATACCCTGCCACACTTAGGGCGAACAAAGCGATACAAAAGGGGATGATGGACGGGGCGTTTGAGCAAATCAAACACTCACCCCCAGTCAACTGATCTGGGTTTAATCCATCACCATTCTTTAGCCCACTCAGCCACCCCAGTTCAGACATGGCTATATGCAAATCAGTCTGACCCTGTGCCTCATGGGAACAGTCCAGCCCGAACTGCCAAGCCATGTCTTCCCTGGACCGGAAACAAGCATCCTGGGACCGGTTTCGGATTCATAATCCTCATCAGCCAGGCTATCTTGAATCCAGTGGCCAAGTGAGCAAGGGACTCACGTCTGAGCATACCCTGCCACACTTAGGGCGAACAAAGCGATACAAAAGGGGATGATGGACGGAGCGTTTGAGCAAATCAAACACTCACCCCCAGTCAACTGATCTGGGTTTAATCCATCACCATTCTTTAGCCCACTCAGCCACCCCAGTTCAGACATGGGTATATGCAAATCAGTCTGACCCTGTGCCTCATGGGAACAGTCCAGCCCGAACTGCCAAGCCATGTCTTCCCTGGACCGGAAACAAGCATCCTGGGACCGGTTTCGGATTCATAATCCTCATCAGCCAGGCTATCTTGAATCCAGTGGCCAAGTGAGCAAGGGACTCACGTCTGAGCATACCCTGCCACACTTAGGGCGAACAAAGCGATACAAAAGGGGATGATGGACGGAGCGTTTGAGCAAATCAAACACTCACCCCCAGTCAACTGATCTGGGTTTAATCCATCACCATTCTTTAGCCCACTCAGCCACCCCAGTTCAGACATGGCTATATGCAAATCAGTCTGACCCTGTGCCTCATGGGAACAGTCCAGCCCGAACTGCCAAGCCATGTCTTCCCTGGACCAGAAACAAGCATCCTGGGACCGGTTTCGGATTCATAATCCTCATCAGCCAGGCTATCTTGAATCCAGTGGCCAAGTGAGCAAGGGACTCACGTCTGAGCATACCCTGCCACACTTAGGGCGAACAAAGCGATACCAAAGGGGATGATGGACGGAGCGTTTGAGCAAATCAAACACTCACCCCCAGTCAACTGATCTGGGTTTAATCCATCACCATTCTTTAGCCCACTCAGCCACCCCAGTTCAGACATGGCTATATGCAAATCAGTCTGACCCTGTGCCTCATGGGAACAGTCCAGCCCGAACTGCCAAGCCATGTCTTCCCTGGACCGGAAACAAGCATCCTGGGACCGGTTTCGGATTCATAATCCTCATCAGCCAGGCTATCTTGAATCCCGTGGCCAAGTGAGCAAGGGACTCACGTCTGAGCATACCCTGCCACACTTAGGGCGAACAAAGCGATACAAAAGGGGATGATGGACGGAGCGTTTGAGCAAATCAAACACTCACCCCCAGTCAACTGATCTGGGTTTAATCCATCACCATTCTTTAGCCCACTCAGCCACCCCAGTTCAGACATGGCTATATGCAAATCAGTCTGACCCTGTGCCTCATGGGAACAGTCCAGCCCGAACTGCCAAGCCATGTCTTCCCTGGACCGGAAACAAGCATCCTGGGACCGGTTTCGGATTCATAATCCTCATCAGCCAGGCTATCTTGAATCCAGTGGCCAAGTGAGCAAGGGACTCACGTCTGAGCATACCCTGCCACACTTAGGGCGAACAAAGCGATACAAAAGGGGATGATGGACGGAGCGTTTGAGCAAATCAAACACTCACCCCCAGTCAACTGATCTGGGTTTAATCCATCACCATTCTTTAGCCCACTCAGCCACCCCAGTTCAGACATGGCTATATGCAAATCAGTCTGACCCTGTGCCTCATGAGAACAGTCCAGCCCGAACTGCCAAGCCATGTCTTCCCTGGACCGGAAACAAGCATCCTGGGACCGGTTTCGGATTCATAATTCTCATCAGCCAGGCTATCTTGAATCCAGTGGCCAAGTGAGCAAGGAACTCACGTCTGAGCATACCCTGCCACACTTAGGGCGAACAAAGCGATACAAAAGGGGATGATGGACGGAGCGTTTGAGCAAATCAAACACTCACCCCCAGTCAACTGATCTGGGTTTAATCCATCACCATTCTTTAGCCCACTCAGCCACCCCAGTTCACAAGTACAGGCAGCTATCACAACGACCCACCACTGGTCACTAGTGTACTGCAAAACCTTATCAGTCACTAAAGCCAATATGTGGCACTGGATTGTCAGATTTTGTGAGGGGACATCAAAAGGCTAGACTTACAATGTAGCAAAACAAATAGCCCAGACCCATGTGGATGTGTGACCCACATTCGGCATTTGTCTTGTCCCATACAATGCTATACATCAGATGACATTTGTCCAGACGTCAAAGAGCTGCGACTATATATCACTGGCCAGTTTTGAATAAATCTTGACTCTCTCTGTTCTCCTTTGGTGGACTGGTTTTGGAACCTGCACATGTAGCAGTGACAGGACACACAGATCACAAGAATGTCAAAGTTGAGGGTTGGCCAATACAGGTGTGTAAGCCACAAATATTCACTTGAGATATCCATGTCAAACTAAATTTAGGAGATGACAGTGAACTTACACGTAATGTAAGCTCATAAACACTGACAATTGTATAGTGTGATCAGAGGAAAACAAAGTCTGACCTTGGCTCATCTATGTATATGTCCTGTCCTGAATAAAACAACCACGACATCATGATCTTGCCTACATTTCAGCGGGCACAGCTGGCCAAATGGCTGAACAGCAGGACCAAGTCTGGAGCGTGAGGCCATCAGTGCGCCGGCGGCTATGACCTCTTTCTATCAGTGAGGAGGAAGAGGATGAGGAGGGACCCTCATCATCTGGAGGCAAGGGGATTGCGCCCACCCAGACTGACAAGGAACACAGATCTGGTGCTATAGCCCAGGTGGAGGCTGTGGACATTGAAGTGGGGAGGGAGAACCCGACACCTCTGGCCATGGAGTGGTGGAGTGCTACTCTTCCACAGACTGTTTACTTGTGTGTTCGGTCGAGTTGACTTTGGGGCAGGCCAATACACAACCTGGGACTGCCATCAGCCCCTTCCTGTCTCCAGAGGCCCCCATTCCATTGGGTACTCCAGCTGCATACCCCAACCAGTCCCCCTCATCGTAGCTGCCTGCTCGACCACAACATTGGCTCCGGACCTGAGGCACCACATCCCTCCACTCCCTCTGAGGCCCCTCCCTGTGTTGTTCCTCCTGTGGCTCTCCCAGAGGACTTGAGGTGGATGTGTAAGGGTCAGCCAGATAAGTATCCTTGCATCATGCTGCAGATGTGTCTGGAGATGCGCATGATGCGAGCGGAGCTTGTCGGAACTCTGGCTACCCTCATCACCACCGTTAATTCCCAGGCCACAGCCATATCACCTGTTGTTTCCCACCTCCCTTCCCATACCACCGTCCGTCAATGTCTCTCCCCTGTCCGTTGGCCCACACTGTTTCCCCCATACCCCTTGTGTGTCCCGAACCCATGTGGTGCCTGTTCCTCCACCGACCAGCCATGTGCCTGCATCAGACTCTGAGGATCTGGACATTGTGGTAGTAGAGGATGACCAGAAGGACACTTGACTTTTTGACTGACACATCTTTGTGGACAAAAATGTATTTTCCCCTTGTAATTAGACTGGTTTCCCTGACGCTCCCTGACGTGTTATTTTTTGTTTGTTGCCCCACCCCAATATAAGTTCCCCTCTCCATCTGCATTAAGATCATCATTTGCTTTCCTTTCTCCCTTCCAAACGTACGGTTGTTCTAATATTCTAACATAAATATGTTTGAGTAATCCTACTTACTTTAAATTGTTCGACTTCATTGTGAATGTCTGGTACAGAAAAGGGACACGTATCTGGTGAGTCATCTGTATTGCACATTATGGGTTGTTGCAATGATGGGTTACACCTATAACTGTGTCACACCCACACATACCTCCTCACATCTCCAGGCCACCTACATCGTTATACAGGACATGATACACAACACAATCTTACTTGAGAAGATCTTTACTTTTTGTGTACACATATTTACAGTGGTCAATTTAATTTTGGGATGTTGTCAATGGCGATCGTGCTTGCGACATCGCAATTTCGGAGGTGATGAATGCTGTGAGGGATAAGGTCTGGCTTGTCACCTACGTCTATGTGGGTGTTGTCTATGTGCCTGTACAGGGCGTCCTACATGTGTAGGGGGCGATGGTGTATTCACAGTTGCTGTTTGTGCCTGGACAAGATCTGGTTGTGCAGGTGGTGGGAATGCCTGTACATGGTTGGTGGTGGTTGTGCAGGTGGTGGGAGGGCCTGTACAGGGGTTGGTGGTGGTTGTGCAGGCGGTGGGAGTGCATGTACAGGGGTTGCTGGTGGTTGTCCAGGTGGTGGTAGGGCATGCACAGGGATTGCTGGTGGTTGTGCAGGTGGTGAGAATGCCTGTACAGGGGTTGCTAGTGGTTGTGCAGGTGGTGGTAGTGCCTGTACAGGGGTTGCTGGTGGTTGTGCAGGTGGTGGGAGTGCCAGTACAGGGGTTGCTGGTGGTTGTGCAGGTGGTGGGAGTGCCTGATCAGGGCACCGGTGTGGATTGGTACCTTTGCTGTTGTCCTGGGCAGTTAGTGGTACAAGTGTGTGGATGTGCTATCCTGCAGGCAAATATGATGGCTCCCCTCCCTGTGTTGACCGTGAAGGGAGACTTTGGATCACTTTCAACATGCCCTCCATCATCTTCATGGCCAAGGCATGGTGTCTTGCAATCTCCTTCCTTTGGATGGATATCGTGTCTCTCATATTCCTGGACATGTCCTGCCAAGTTCTATCTGTGGCTCAATGGTTGGAGCGGCAGACCCTGATGCAGAGGTCTAGCCCGGGACCAGGGTTCAATTCCCTGCCTCGGCGGGTCTTGGGCTCAAAGTTCCATGGACTCTTGCCTCGGTGCCTATTCCAATCATGGAGTCCCACTCTGCAACACTGGGCAATAGCTTGCTTAATCTCCACAACGGCCCCCACAACGCTAAGGATGCCTGGCATCCACCTTGGGGGTGCCCAGGAGTGGACACCTCACAGGAAAAGCCAGGATGGGTTCCACAGCGGTATTCGTACAAGCGCCTTGAGACCCTTGCGGGTGAGTAGTGCACTATACAAGTATCAATTTATATCTATCCTATCCAAAACATGGCTCAGTCTGTCCACCACCTGAGGGAATTGGACCATGTCCTGCAGGGACTGAGACATGTCTGACAGGGTAGCCCCTATGGCACGAATGTCCTACCTCACAGCTTTCTGCTGTTGGAAGAATTCCTGCTCCCACTAGCCACCATAGCCAAGTGCAGGCCCCCTCTGCAGGTGTCTGCCACGGATGGGACCAGCAGCTCCAACAGCAGGGAGGTGGGGGTGGAAGCTTGTGGGCAGGACAATGGTGCCCAGGGGATACCTGCCCCACAACAGGGTTGGTACTTCCCCCAGATGGTGGAGAGGATGCCGGGGAAACACTGTATAGGGAAGAGCGTGTAGGGGAACCACCATGTCGGTCCTGGATGTGAGAGCTGTGAGGGAGTGATGTCTGTGTTGGGCGGCGTAAGAGCCGTGGCTGGTTCACCCTATGCTGGGGACAGGCAATTGTTTGTTTTGGAGGAGGCTGACGAACGTTGCTGGGCGGAGTATATGATTCCGTGAATGATTTTGGCGATGTGGTACGATTGCTGTTGATGGCATCTGAATCGTCATAGCCGGAGTGGATGGACATATAGTCGACATCCTCTTCCAAGTCTTCGTCCTCAGTAACTTCCTCCTCCTCTTGCACAGTACTTGCTTCCGACATTACTGCCTGGAGGATCAGTGGATTTTGCCCTCTGATTGCCTGTCGGCCCACACTGGTTGTAGGTCCGTCATCCTCATCCTCTTTATCCCCTGGAACACTGTGGGGCCAATTCACAGAACTAACTTAAGACCAAATCCTAAACTTACTACTTTTGGTATTCACAGAAGGCATTTCGTAGTAGTAAAGTTAGGATTTTGTCTTAAGTTTGACTTAAGACAAACTTAAGACAGACTTAAGAAAACATCTTAACTTAAGTCTGTCTTAAGTCTGTCTTAAGTTTGTCTTAAGTCAAACTGCACTCAATTTCAGGCACAAATGATAAGCACAAGCAGGTGTGGGCACCACCTTTTGCAGAAGTGTGTGTCACTTAATACCATGAGTGATCCCACATATACCTTATAATAGGCCCACTACCTATGAGCGGCGTATATCAGAATGACAAGACTCTGAATCCTGAAGTAAGGTCCACTATCGTGTTTTGTTGATGGCCAACAAACAAGCCTTTCAATGTAAGAAGTGCATGACCAGCTGGGTGAACTGGGCGATTTCATGTATAGTGAAAACATTCTGATTTGGACAGTGGATGCATTGTCAATGCTACTGACAATGGTAGCTCACTTCTTGTTCATCATTGTCATATTTGTGAACATTTGAATTCTTGATTATGTCTACAGACACTATTACAATATAGTGGGGACACTTTTTTGACTTGTTGTGGCACTCGATTGGAGGATTGAATTTCCAAGTCTGGGACTGTTGGTGAGGACCCCTCCTCACAGGGTGAGATTGTTCTTTAACCCCTTGAACGCTCATGACGAGCTGAGCTCGTCATGAGCCACGGTGCTCGTGTGCTCATGACGAGCTGAGTTCGTCATGACCCTTGGAACGCTCGCACGCTGGGCTAATCCCCCTGCTGTGCGAACGTTCTACACAAACGGGTGTGGTCATGACGAGCTCAGGTCGTGAGCACATGAGCACCGTGGCTCATGACGAGCTGAGCTCGTCATGAGCACCAGGGTGCTGTGCGCGCCCCCGCCCCCCAGCACAGCGGGGGAATCCAACCCGCATACAAGGGGTTAGGCTGGCAGGTATGTCATAGGCTACGGTGCCACTGCACATGCTGCACCAATGATAGCTGCGGACCTGGGCGATGTTTTTCTCGAGGATGCCCTGCAAGCATTAAAAAGATATTCGATTAATCAAAGTAAGGTGTCCTCTTTCTCCTTATATCCAAGGTGCTACAGAGACTTGTGTTTGCCTGAGGGACACCGAATGATACATTCACCTAGACAGGCATTAATACATGACACTGCACTTTTATTGCAATAATCATGCGTTCTCTCACATCCGCTGAAAAATGATCTGGTATTTCCAAACGCACGCTTGGATTCTGACACGTTAATTGCCGTGTGGGGCTTTTTGCTGGCATATCTTTTTACTTTTCGCTGAATGCACATGCTCGCAGGCCTACATTTCTGGAAAAGCGACACCAATACATGCTTCCACTTGAAAGCGAGCAAAGCAGCGGTGGGGGAGACAGTGATACAAGAAGCCGGTGAGGCGGAGGGGGAGTGACTGCGCACAAAAGGGCCTGTGTCCTGAGCTGTTCGCCTGGAATTTACCTTTAGGACAAGCCACTCCGCCTGCACCAAGAACAATGCCGTGAATGTCAGTGCTGGATGGGCAGGCTGAGGGCACTGCAGGTCTCCTGACAGGGCGCTCTCTTAGTGTGATGGACTCTGAAACCCAATCCTTTCCGTGGGAGCCGTGGAGTCAGGTGACGAAAACAGCCAGGACAAAAGCTACAAAGAAATTCTCACCAAAAATGTCCTTTTTTAATACAAACTCCTTTTTTTATTCGGTGTGCCAAACATTCTACAGCATCCAGCTGTTCAATCGTAAACATGAGAACTGTGAAGAAAAAAAAATACACTCCCACGAGGAATATCCATTGGCTTAACCGGCGTGCTGAGGTCATAGGAAACACATTAAAATCACTTCTGCAGCACTATAAAAAAAAATACAACATCTGTTTTCTGTATTTGAAAAGTGAGACGTTCAAATAAGTACACGTTGGAAAATGCAACAAAAGGCATTAAAAAAAAAAGTTTTTGATATAAGTTTTGAGTGGAAAAAACCCTCGCTGAAAGCCTGGGTTTCCTCGCCTTTCGTAAAAGTGACGCTTTAGGGTAGAAGTGTCCGCCTTCCAGCATGATGAGATTCTCCTTTCATACCTTTGAATCTGGGGAACCAGGTTCGAATCTGGTGGTAGGCTCAAGCATCCTGTGATTCTGGGCAAATCACTCCACCTGCCTAAAAATAAATAAATGAATGTGTCCTGTAATGCAACTGGTGCTCATGTAATGCGCACTGATACCTTGGGGTCGAGTTCCTGCTATATAAAACTGCAAAAAAATCTGTTATACCAACAGATCAAGTTGAAAAAAATAAAGATAATAATAGCAGGTCCAACTTCATGACGTGCTCATTTTATAACAGGATCATAATATGCCGATGCAGTGCTTATTTAAAAAAAAAAAAAGAAAAAAAAGGTGCAGTGGCCCAAACTTTATCTGAGGAGCCAATTGCCAGCCCTGCCTTAATGTGGGCCAGTCTAACACCTAAGCTGCTTAGTCTTGATCAGTAGCAGCTCCTCTGCAATGGTGGAGGTGCGTCGCCCCTCTGCCTGGCGAAGAGCCAGCAAACGAAAAATAAAACAATGCTCTAGCATGGTTTTATGTTTCATTTGCCGGTTCTGAGGCAGCTTGAGCATGGACGGGCAGGGCATGGGAGGGGGGAGGAGGAGTGCAAAGTGTTCTTATTCAGCATTACCCACCCGCACTCATTTTAGTAGATTGGGGCTCATTTTTCACCAACAGACCATAACCCAGATCAAGAGAGAGAGACAGAAAGGGAAGAAAGGAGAGAGATAAGAAAACAATGATGAAGGCAGAAAAGGAATGAAAAAAAAACCTGCAAGAATAAGCAGTTTTAGTGTAGTGAATGAAAAAGGTTATGGAAACCTTAGCATTCAGCTATAGGACCCAAGAAAAAAGTTGGGTTCCTGCGTTTATGTTTTTACAAATTAAACACTGCCCCTCCCCCCAAATGTTACCTCCACATTTAGCAGCAGACATCTCTCATGTATTTATTGTTGGCATAACCATATCTAAACCACCCTCACATTTACAAGAGCAACCTGACAGCTCACCCTGGAATCAGTACCACCAGAATGCCCACACAAAGAATAGACCATATATTTCAAAGTAAGAGGTAAAAGCTACACATCAAAATAAACGTGAGCTGCACAGCATCCAAGGATGAAATGGATATGGCAACAAAGGAAAATCACAAGAAAAAGGCACATACATTTACAGTCCCAACTAGCACTCTCAAGAACATATTGGCCTTCAGAAGGAAATATTACTAGTTTGCATAGAAAAACTACCCAAGTGGTGAGATGTAGGAACAGCGAGAGACACCGTAAACTATCACCAGTAATCAGAGTCTATTACACTAGACAATGCTGGCTAATAAGACTCGCATATTCTAGATATTTTACACTGCCAACATGGTGCACCAGAGACGGTCTACTTGACCTACCTGTTTACAGTAACAATGACCTGTGGGCTCACCTATTCACGGTAACCTCATCCTGATTAACCTCTTCCATGCTCATGACGAGCTGAGCTCGTCATGAGCCACGGCGCTCCGGTGCTCATGATGAGCTCAGCTCGTCATGAGCCGTGGAACGCTCACACGTGGGGATAATTCCCCTGCTGTGCTGAGCGTTTCACGGCAGGTAATGCACCTGTGACGAGCTGAGCTCGTCATGAGCACAGGAGCGCCATGCCTCATGACGAGCTCAGCCCGTCATGAGCATGCGGGCGCCGTGCGCGC
Source organism: Lissotriton helveticus (assembly GCF_964261635.1). Lineage (NCBI taxonomy): Eukaryota > Metazoa > Chordata > Amphibia > Caudata > Salamandridae > Lissotriton > Lissotriton helveticus. The sequence goes on along the minus strand of NC_136059.1, from coordinate 956,229,155 downwards.
CCCCCTTCCCCCCCCAGCACAGCGGGAAATTAACCCCCGCAGCGAAGGGGTTAAGCCAGCCCTAGGTAAGCACACATGATCTTTCATTTCATAGCTAGCATAACTCTAAATTACATCAGTATCCCAGACCTAAGAGCATCATAACAACAAAGCTAACATGTGGTATTGTGTTTTAATACAGTACATTGCAAACTTTGCAATATCGCTGCAGTAGGTAGGTGTGAGAAGGGCAAAAAACAAAACCCCCCATACCTCGGCAGGGTAACAATTTGGCAAAATTTAACACAGCCATATCCAGTGCTCTCGAATTTCCAGAGTTACGAAAATGCAACTTGTCTTCCTTTCAAGGAAAACAGCTCTTCAACATTTAGTGATTGGAAATGGTAAATAAAGCACACAATTTCAAATGTTTGGAAGTCAGTTTGTGTTGTGGTGTGACAGATTTAGATACTTCTGCACAAAACTGAAATATTTGGGTCATGGAGGAGCAAGCAGGATAATGCAAGGCAGCCCTTATTTGAAGTGCAAAGTGCACAGTTGCAGCATCTGCCTGCCATGCAAGCTTCAACCTTATGTGCCAAGAATTAAAGGCAAAGCATTAATCTTTGATGTAAAACTGGAGAAATGAGGATATGTCCATTTAATGGCTGACATAAACAATGTGAACGCTGAAAACCTGGGATCAATCGCAGCATCTCAGGTTGACCAAATTCTGTGATTCTAGCCAAATCTCTCTTGTGTTTGATTTAATAGGCTGTAATGTTGTACAATGTTTAATAAGAATCCAGGATGCAGGGAAAGGAGGAACCAAATAGGTTCATAGCTGGGAAGAGATGTTTGATGAAAGTCTGACTGAAAGGTCCACCTGCCTCCTTCCCCTCAAGGAGCTCTAAATTGGACACTGCTAAAGAAATGCTAACATAGCGACCAAATGGGTCGGTATGTATGGCATGTATGAGTATTGAGAAAGAAAGTTTCACAACTGAATGCAAACAAATAGTATACTCTCGGGATCCTTTTGAGGTCCAGATGAAAGGCAGCTAGCCCGGTGAGGCATTGGCGTGATGACTGAAATATGTATAACCCAGGGTTACAGAGGATACTAATTTCCTTAGCTCATCCCCACCTATTTTAAACTCTGTCAGGGTGCCCTTTGAAAATAAAATTATCCATCAGGACACCCTAGACTATTTTAAATCTAGCATCCCATCCAATAACCAAAGAGCTTCCTTGGTAACAAGGTTGAGCCCGCCCAGATACAATAGGTATTGGGACAAGGACTCTATGATGAAGCATGCCACTTGGAATTCCGATGGGTGACAGCCCTTTCAATACACCGAGTGATCCTCTTGGGCTGGTATGGGGAGATAGGTTAAGCACGGTAGGGGTTTGCCCCTGTTGTTTTTCTATGGTTAGGTGTTTGGGAAGGTGAGCAAACCTCTTGTCACTTCTCACTCACCCCTTCTTGAAATATAGTAATAAGAATCTAAGCCACATATATAATGTATTGACACTTGAATTTCATGTGCATTCTACCTGCCTGCCACAATCTAACCTCAAGCACCAAGAATTATTTTCCTCTTGGTATGTGTGCTGCAGAATGCAGCATATATGCGAAAAGGAAACAACGAGGAGAAATGGATATATCTCTGCTTGTTACGCCAGGCCTCAGGTATATTCACCAGTTTGGTAGAAACCTATGTTTAGACGTCTTTGTAAACATGGGTTTGTGTCAAAATACATTGATGGGTGCACAGGAACGCCCTAGCACCATGCATGTAATGCCTGCCTCACGTAAGGTAATGCAAGGCAGGGCTATGTGCTGTCTTATGGATTTTTTCCCCCCTAGAGCCACGCAAAAACTATCCTATGAGGAGGCTGTTTCCTCTTTGTATGTGTGCTGCAGAATACAGCATACATGCGAAAAGGAAATAACGAGGAGAAATGGAGATATTTCTCCTTGTTACGCCAGGCCTCAAGTAGACTCACCAGTTTGGTGCATACCTATGTTTACAAGTCTTTGTAAATATGGGTTTGCATCAAAATACATTGATGGATGCACAGGAACGCCCTAGCACCACATATGTAATGCCAACTTGAGCTACGGTAACGCAAGGAAGAGCAATGTGCTGTCTTGTGGTAGGGTTTAAAAAAATACATTTTACAAACCCACAGAAACGGAATTTGTGTGGTACTGTAAATCCCAAAATAGATTTTATGTCAGAGTTGTGCCAGAAAAGTGACTCCACCCTGATGCAAAATTTGGGCCTCAACTTAAACATTTTTGGTTTTTAACTATGCCACAAAGAAAGTGGCAACAAGGTGAAAAGCGACAGTAAATTGGTTCTGCTTAATTGGTTGCAAAGACTGTATTTTAAAATATCTTATGGGTTTAAGGCACCTGCTGCAGAGATCTGTGTGTTCCCAGTAAATCTAAGTAAATAATAATGGTAAGATAACTCTGGAGGTTCATGCACTTGCTGGAAAGATCTGTGTTTTGTCTAGCCTCAGTTTTGACTCATAGTAGCATAGAGGGTTAAAGTGTCTCCTGCAAGGCACATTATGTAACATGCTCATGACAGATTTTATTTTTTGTAGCTACGTAAGTGGCTTACTGCTTTGAACACGGATATCCCAATGTTACTTGCAGTTGTACTCTAATCCTTCTAATATAGCACAGAGAGCTATGAAGGATATGTGACTTCTGCACCTTGTAACCCCCCGCTTAAGTATCACACCCTGTACATTGATTTAGAAACATATATGATTTATTGTATATGTAATATGTCAGTGTTATGTAAAGTGTTCTGACACCCTTCACTGGGATGAGTATTGCTATACGAGAAAAAATAGTGGTATTTAAAATATTTCAATGCCTCCTCAGGGTAGTAAGCACTATATAAATGCAATTTATTTTGTGTAAATACTGGAAAAGACCAACACATCTGACATTCTTACAGTGCATGTATATCTCGTAACTAGGGACTAAACAAAGTAAAAACCTGTCTCTCTTAAGTACGTGTGAAGTGCTAACAAGTTGTGAGCCTTTGTTTCCCCTCTGCTGCATTTGCATATAGGTGCGAGGCTCCTGACTGCTCCCAGCCAGGAGACTCGAACAAAAGGAGGCCTGATGTCCCCTCAAATTTGACCTTTCTTATGGGCCCAGTTGAAGTCTGAAATAAGAGAGACACCCCCTCCCCGCCTGCACGTTGTTGGATCGAAAGCAGACAACCTGCAGGTTCTGCTGAATGTGTCCCAGAAAATTACACTGGGACGAGTTCAGCACATTTTTCAGTGGGATCCACCCTGTGTAAATAGTGGGTGGATGCCAAACACCCCTGTGTACCCCCGACTTGTGCTCTGACCCTTTAGTATTGCCCCTCAATTTTCCATAACCGCTCTCTCAGATGTATTTAATTAGTTTTATAGCGCCGTTGCCACTCATACCAGTGTAGGGTGTCTGAGCACTTTACATCACACGCACTACACAGAGACAATCAATCACAGGTGTGTAAATCAGTGTATAGGGAATCTTACATACAACAGGCCGTATGTTGTAGGAGTCACATGTCATTCATACTGGTGGGCAGGACAGCTTAAGAGTCCTTGGTCTGGAGAAGCACAAACTAAGAATTTAAAATGTATCACTGTTGTTCGGGTTCTCTTTAACAATCAGAATTTATTTTTATCCAAATAAGCCCCTTTTCCAACATTAGGATGACGAAAGAATGGAGAAAAAATCATAAAGCTCAAATACCTTGCAGTTTGCATGCAGCTCTTTCAGGGCAGTTAATAGTTCACTGTTCTAAGTTAGGATTAAAAGTTATAAACTGCAAGTAACAAAGGATCTCTCTGGAGAAGTGTGGCTCAATGGTTAGAGCGGCAGACCCTGATGCAGAGGTCTAGTCTGTGACCAGGGTTCAATTCCCCACCTCGGCGGGTCTTGGGCTCAAAATTCCACAGACCTGATAATTCTCGCCTCAGTGCCTATTCCAATCATGGAGTGCAACTCTGGGCAATAGCTTGCTTAATCTCCACAACGGCCCCCACAATGCTAAGGATGCCTGGCCTCCACCTTGGGGGTGCCCAGGAGTGGACACCTCACAGGGAAAGCCAGGATGGGTTCCCCAACGGTATTTGTACAAGCGCCTTGAGACCCTTGCAGGTGAGTAGTGCGCTATACAAGTATCAATTTATATTTTAATTTACAAAAGCACTTTGTGATCTGTATGGTACACAATCTTTGCAGCAGGCATATTATCCCTCTGCAGGACCTTAGCATGAGTCAAAACTTAAACTAGACAAACCTCCAATCCCTCTCTTGGAAGAACATTAATTACCAGAGTTATCTTGACATTTTTATTGTTGCCTGAAAATTGCTGGAGGCCAGGAACAGGCCAGCAGGTGCTTTTAAAACCCTAATATACTTCAAAATGATGCTTTCCACGCGAAGTCAGTGCCCAGTCCAGTCACACCAATCGCACCACCCTAGAGCCGGTCCTCGATTGCCTTGCTATGTGGCATCCCAGGTTCAGTGGTTTAAAGACCCCTTTGGCAGTCTTTCCCACCACTGGGGTATTGCCACCAAAAGCCTGACTGTTCTCTTTCTGCTATGCCACTAAGGGGTTATCACCCTTCTGCAGTTACCCACCTACCAAGTGTCTGATGTTCACCGAATAACCAAATGGCACTGACCAAATTTTAATGCACCTATTACATTGAGCAAAAACACGCCCCTGCCTACTCCAGACTTGTCCTCATGGTAATGTCCTGGAATCTTTTGGTTGATCACCCTGCGTATAAATCCCCACCCTATGCCTTTACAGAACTTGCGCATCACACTATTAAGCTTTCTCCTTGATTTTTCTACTGTACTATGACACTTTGCGCTCCTCCATTTAAATCTAGTTATCAGGAGTTCAAACCAAATAATGTTGGGGACCCAGAATTCTAAACACAATTACCAAGTCCTTCTTCATGTGAACCAACAAATGCCCACAACCCAAAGCTATCAGGACATTGCTCCCTAGATCCACTACCCAAATATCTGACCTACTCCAGAATCCTGGTTACCTTCACAACCATCCCTGGCCTGTTAACCCTGTCTATATCAGTGATAGTCACATTATTTTGAATTTCTGTCACTTAGTTGCCCAGTACTGTGCCTTGGTCATGTTTGAATGTCCTATGAACCATACCTGTCTTCCTGCCACGTGTTCCTTTTTAAAACATGATCACTGGTTATATTAATTCACTGACTCAGCACCAGCTCTGTTTAGCTCAGCTTCCGTACTTGAACTTGAATTTTGTGGAAGCGTCTTTGAGCCGATTGGAATTTGCTCCTGTATGCATTGGCCTGGCTCATTCTCCATTTGCGCTTCAGTTGTTTGTTGTGGCATTCCATCAGTCTGAGTTCTTCTGTGTACCAACTAGCCTTCTGTCTGTATCTAGTTGTATTTTTGTGTTTGAGGGGGGAGCAGGGAGTTGGGACTGGAAGTGATCCAATTGTTGAAATTCTTGATGGCTTTGGGAAGGCTTTTGCTGTGTTGGGTCCGGTGGGTGTTGAGAGCAGTGTTCCAGTCCTTGTCAGTGATACTGTTCCAGTTTTGGTAGGCTTATCTGGTTTGGGTGTATGTTCATTGGACCAGGATGGGGAGCCTGAACCTGACAAGGGTGTGGTCTATCCAAGCGACTGGGGTAGTAGACTCATCGACTCAAATGTTCCAATTGTCATGTGATATGGTCATGCAAGGAACATGTATAAGGTATAGTAATTATAATTACATTTGTATAGCCCTTCATACCCCTTAATGGGTGCAAAAGCACATGTTTGGATGGGTAGTACCCTACATCGTGATGAAATGCTTGTTCGGAGGGGTGTTTTATTGCACTGAGGTCAATGTGAACGCCTTTTGGTGTTGTGGTTGAGTTACCAAAGGAGTACTTTTCTGTATTGAGTTATAGGGCTTAATAACTTAGTGGTAGAAAGAAGAGTGATAGATAGAGTGCTTACATATTACATGAATTACTTACTGTTAGCTTCTATGCAGGTCCTTCATAGATTACTGTCAGTTACTATGTCAATCCCTTATAGAATGCTTGGATGATGGGTTAAAACCAACCCAGTAACTGACATTCTGCGATGGTTGGTCATTCAAGGCAGGAGGTCTGTATAGTTTGCAGCATTGAGTGGAACCATCATAGGGGATTCTGGGAAAGTCTGTTCGCACTCAATAATCAGTTGACAAAGATAATATGGTCCATGGTGTAGAGTGCTGCTGAAAGCACCAACGCTGAATGTATGCAAAACTTGCTCAAAGCAACAATCAATAATATAACATCCTGAAAACTTGGAGAGTGTGGTTCAATGCTGTGAGGTGAACCAGGGAGTGACTGGGTCGAAGCAGGTTAATTGAGTCCATATTCTACAGCAATTGGTTAAAGGTTGGTCAACACTTTGGGATTTAATGTGGGAGATCTTAAGAGTAGTTGAACCCTCCCTGTTTTAGAGCAATCCTGAGCGTTCTTATTTAATGAGAATCCAAATGAAAGTGAATAGTTTTATATATCCCAGACGCTTTCAGGCTCTATAATGGACATTATTTAGGGATCACCAGGGGTAGCAGCTGGCTCCTTGCAACCCCTGGCATTGCTTTTGGACCCTTTGCGTAAGGGGCAGCAAAGGCAATGATAAGAAGAGAAGAAACAAGCATTACAAATGCAATTGGTCTTGCCTTTCATTAAGTTAAAGCGATTTGCTTTGCTATACAATACCTTAGCAAAGCAAATGGCTTTAACTTAATCAAAGGCGAGACCTATTGCATTTTCAATGCTTGTTTGGGACTGCGGATGTGAGGGGCACCTGGTGAGGAGCACACCCGCAGCAGCACCGTGACTTCTGTGGCTGGGAATAAAGAGCAGAACGCAGTGACGGCGAAGGGCAGGAAATATGGGGAGCGTGTCAGTGCATGCAACCTACCTGTGCATCCCGTGTGCAACCTCTGTAGGGGACACTGGCCACTGTAGCCCTGGGCACCGTGCGGGGGTCTGGATGAGATAAACCGAGGGGTGAAATAGTGCTATATGGAAACAACCTGTCTGTGTGCCTGTGCATCTGTTTGTCTGTCTCTACCCATATGTCCGTGTATCCATTAATATATCAGCACGCATCTATATCAAAATATTGCTCCAGTGATATTTCTGTCTACGCCTCTATTATCTATTGTATCTGTCTGTCTGTCCATCCCTTCCTATATTGATGGCACAATGGGTCTTCTAATGTAACCCCGAAACACGTGTCCAGGGATGGCGAAGACAGCGAAGATAGCAGAAGATCGAAAGATGATGCATCGCGAACACTTTACTACATTGACCAGAGTCCTTAGGGGCGACACCGCCGGTGTGTGAGTAGTGTGCGACCCCACCCCCATTTGTAACTTTAAAGCTCCCGTGAGCAGTGGGCTGACGAGCCTGGGATCCCGCACCTATGCGCCTGAGTGGTACTATACCTGGCAGATATTGGCAGCCATCGGCAACCCCAGTACACGGCCTATCCCTGCTGACGAGGGGTGATACCCCGAAACACGTGTCCAGGGATGGCGAAGACAGCGAAGATAGCAGAAGATCGAAAGATGATGCATCGCAAACACTTTACTACATTGACCAGAGTCCTTAGGGGCGACACCGCCGGTGTGTGAGTAGTGTGCGACCCCACCCCCATTTGTAACTTTAAAGCTCCCGTGAGCAGTGGGCTGACGAGCCTGGGATCCCGCACCTATGCGCCTGAGTGGTACTATACCTGGCAGATATTGGCAGCCATCGGCAACCCCAGTACACGGCCTATCCCTGCTGACGAGGGGTGATACCCCGAAACACGTGTCCAGGGATGGCGAAGACAGCGAAGATAGCAGAAGATCAAAAGATGATGCATCGCGAACACTTTACTACATTGACCAGAGTCCTTAGGGGCGACACCGCCGGTGTGTGAGTAGTGTGCGACCCCACCCCCATTTGTAACTTTAAAGCTCCCGTGAGCAGTGGGCTGACGAGCCTGGGATCCCGCACCTATGCGCCTGAGTGGTACTATACCTGGCAGATATTGGCAGCCATCGGCAACCCCAGTACACGGCCTATCCCTGCTGACAAGGGGTGATACCCCGAAACACGTGTCCAGGGATGGCGAAGACAGCGAAGATAGCAGAAGATCGAAAGATGATGCATCGCGAACACTTTACTACATTGACCAGAGTCCTTAGGGGCGACACCGCCGGTGTGTGAGTAGTGTGCGACTCCACCCCCATTTGCACAATGGGTCTTCTAATGTATATGCTGCATTCTGTGTGTATTAAATGCGTCTCTCTGCATTTACACATGTAAAGAGATCCTCACAAGCTGGCCAGTGCACCCCAAGTTGCCCACAGCCCCGCCCCATTGTTAACCACTGGTACCTGCGCAGCCCCTGCGCCCACTCTGCGTGCCTCAGTTTCAAGGGTATTCAGTCTTTCTGCCAAGAAGGCATTGCGCTCTCGCCCTCCCCGGGCTGGCTTTCTCCACGCCTGCAGCGTGAAGGGGATGCTTGTCTTGGGTTTACCTGTAATTGTGGGGGCGGGATGTGTCCCTGTTGCACGTGAAACAGCTCAAGCACCCTCTCCCAGGACACCGGCTCTGGGCATGGGCACAGGGGTATGTCAGCCAGGCGCGTGCTGGGCAGGACGATAACAGCGATGCGTGCCTGCATCGGAATGTGGCTCATTTCTTGTCCCCTCTCTCCCTTGGATTGCCTGATTGCACTCCCAAGGGTACACCCTCGCCCCATTATAACGCGTCTCTATCAGTTACAGCCACCCCTTTCCTGTGAGGTGCCCTCATTCCACCCTCCATGTGCCATGGTAATTAATACCAGAACACACAATGGCAGATGCGTAAAGCGCCTAGTGATTATTCAGTTAGTAGTGCGTGCTACATGAAAGAACCGTACCCCCCAATCAGTAGATGTTCATCTTTGAAACGTAGAGGTGACTGTGCCACGTCCAGTGGTATCATACCCCTAGAAACGACAGACAGGTCAGCCCTACAAATTGAGTGGCACCTCGCAGGTATGCCCAGGATCACAGTGTAAGAATGGCTGGTGACAGATGTCACAACCCGATGAGAGGGCGCCCTCGCCACATCAGTCTCATCTCACGGCTGCTGCTCCTCGGCATGGATTGGACCAATGAACACTTTTGGGGGATGAGGGGTGTTGGCTTGGGATGGGGCCTTGTTTAAAGTGGGCGAGGGACCAACACAGTGCGAAATTAATATTCTAGAGAGGAGGCGTGGACTCTGAATTCTTGAGACACGGGCTCTAATCATAGCTTCCACACTTGACCGAATACATTGTGTAATCCTGGGCAACACGTACTTTTGTCCATGAGCTTCAGTCTCGAACATGCAATGACGTTGAGGGCTGTTATAAACTGGATGAACGTATTTTAAGCGCTATATCAAATCAACAGTCTTTGTGCTCACCGTTCATGGCTTCATACAGCTGTGGTTGATGCCCCCATAGAGAAAGCGCCACGATTACACGCGTTGTCTAGTTGGCTGGATGCATGTTTTACTGAATGAAACATTGCAATCAGAACATAAATACGGATTTCCAAGCAGCCCTGACTTCATTTAGCTGGACAGGAAGAGGGTGAGACAATAAGAACCCTGGTGAGCTCGAGGGCCACCCCAGTTGCCCTCCAGTCATCTTCCATCTGTCACGTGGCAGACAGGAGAGAGCTCGTGGAAGGCGGGGAAACACCACAGGTTTGTATTCTACATAGTACTGCGGTCCAGTGGTTGAGCTTTCCAGTATCCCATCTTTCACAGTGCGACCAACAATATTCTATTCAGCCGCGCCGGCACTGTAGTGTAGTTCCTATCATCCCAATAGGCTCTGCGCATTGGAATAATACCTACAGCAGTAAAGGCCTAGACCAGACGTTAACTAGGTCTACTACTGTCGATACTAGACTTAAAGTTTTGGGTTTGCCAGCTTAGCTCAGAGTTCACTAGAAACTTTCTCGAAAGTTCAGGAAAGAATTAACTCCCCTGATTAGACAAGAAGGGATTTAGTTTCTGACAACCATAGAACATGACAACTTTGCTCTCCCCTAATCAAGAGTATATCTCGAGAGTCGTGTGAACAAAAGGCAATTTATTTTACTCAATCAGTACGTGCATTCTTAGTCTCATCAGAATGTAGAGAAAAGGAAGAGACGGGCGTGTTCAATAAAAAGGTGTTATTTATTGATCAGTCTCTTTTCTCGTACAAGAGAAATGGATCGATATTATTGCAATACTTATAGTTAAGTAAAGTGCATACATTAAAAGCAATAGTATAAAATAATACTGTAAAAACATTGATATGGTTTCTAAGCCATAAGATGTTTTAAAATGAATAAAATATATTACATACACATATACATTTGACTAAACGTACTCAACTGGTGTTTCTAAATACGCCTACCCCGTGTACCTGACCTAAGTCTAATACGAGGGCGGGAATAGAAAGTTACAGTTTAAGTTAAGTTTGTTTTTGCCAAGTGAATAACTTAAGAATTCTCTGTGAGGGGTTATTCAGTTCTGTACCTGGAAGTTAGGATGAATGAGGAATGGTATCTCTCTCTCTGGTCTCGATATTCCAGGCTGCCTGCGAGGGCTACCCAGAAACGCCGGGGTTGGATTTCTCGGCAGGAGAAGTCAGCGCGTCAGGAAGGCGGGGCTGCTGCCAGCGGGGTCTGCTCTGCTCTTGGCTTCGGCAAGTATGGCTGCTCCGTCTCGTCACCACGCGTGTGTTTGCATAGGGCAAGATCGGTAATATTTATACCTTTAAGGTGCCGAGATTGACGTAAGGATGGACATAGATACGTCAATAAGGATGTCATACGACTTGCTCGTTAGCACATTCTTTTACTGAAGTTCTCGGTGAAATCAAAACAATGGCCGCAGGGTTTTGCCCAGGTTGTCATAGGTTTGATTTGTTATGAGAACTCCGTATGCCTTATCAGGGGCTGGAGGAATATCGCTTGTCTAATTAGATCGCAAGCGTTATGACCTAATCAGATAACACGTTCCTGTGCCGTAGTGTGACTGCGTCAGATAACGGTATCTGCATCATGGGGATTTTCTGCCTCATGGGCTGATTACTAGTTAACTTGTTAGTTTACTAACCAGAATAGGGTCAGGAATAGGGGGATCGATTCAGGACCTATAGGAATACATCACACCCACTCCACGCTAACTATGTACATATTTACTAATCTATGCATAGTATAACATAGTACAACATACTATAGAGTATAGTGTATACCTTACCACCCCAAAATACATAAATGCATTTTGAAATTTTTCAAATATACGGAAAAATTGCAGACATATGTATTGTATGCACTCAAGCTGTAGAATAATGCCAAAGTAATCGCATTTGTATACATTATTGCTTATTTGGTATATGAGAATTACACATGAAATGGCTTCTTAATACAGAAAAAAAGTTCGAGACCATTCCATCACAGAATAAAATATTTATGAACGTATCAGCGGGCAGCTAATGTCTATAAGCTATCTAAAATTTAGAAACCTTAGGGGTATATTACCAACAACTAGCGATAATTTTTGTCTCTAACTTGTTTAGAGACAAAAATTATCGCCGCACATAGGCGATTTTTATCGCAGATAAACCTTGCTATTAGCAAGGTTTATCGCAAATGCGATAAAAAACTCCCGCAATGCATGAATATCGCTGAAAAGTCAGCGATATTCATGCATTATCGAGCAAATGCTCTTAGCCATGTTATCCACCTCCCATTGGATAACATGGCTAAGAACTGCTCAGGGCAGGTGTTAGCTTTTGGAGATATTCGCGCTTAGCGCGAATATCTCCAAAAGTTGGTAATAGGAGATAGCGATGTTAGCGACTGTTTCCAGTCGCTAACATCTTGGCACGCCCACTTTGAATGTCATTAGTGATAAATATCACTGACATGCAAAGCGGGGCCCAAGATGGTCGCTATCTCCTATTAGCTGTCGCTAACTGGTGTTAGCGACAGCTTGGTAATAGGGAGATAATTTTATCTCCGCTTTCTTGGCTTTTAAAGCCAAAAAGCGGAGATAAACCCCCTTGATAATATGCCCCTTAGTTCTTTAAGAATAGTTCTTACTTTAAGCAGAAGATAGTGTCCCGAAAAATATGCAAAAATATTTGGGGCTGCTGAAAAATTGCTGTCCGTGAACTGGAGGGAAAATCTGTTCATGTGACTTTATTTTTAAAGTTGAAGGCCGAATTCAGGGAACACCGTGTGCGAGCTTGCTCAAAAGTCTCTATTTCTGTTCTGGAGAGAACATCATATCATTCAGGCTTTCGAAAAAACTGTCAACAGCTTCCTGGGAAAGTTCCACTAACTCGGAAATAGGTGTAATCATGCATTCTTGCGCATGATTGTCTCCATTGACATTCTGATTTGCATTGCTGACAGAAGGTCGTACCTGTTCAAGGCTGCTTTCATCTTGAACTTCACTACCCATCAATCGTAGTGGTGAAGCTTCCACGAATGCCGTCATCAGGATTGGTAGCCTTTGAGGGCAGCACAAAGCATGAACCTTGATCGGGCTCAACAATGTTTCTGCATCCATTGGCGCATCCGATTGTAGCGTCAGACAGGTGTCTAACACGCATTCTTCTCCGCATAGCAGACACCTCAATACAGGTAAAACACATCTTTGCCACATTGGTCGAAATGATAGAAACCAAGTCATGTTCAGGTCTCTAAGCCGGGAGAGTCCCAGGATTTTTGATATCTGGTCCCGGTATCCAATGGCTAGGATTGTTTCTTCCCTTGTCGCAAGAGTTTTGTCTGTGACATGGGTTGCCATAACGAAAAATAAGGACTAAGAATAGGATTCCTGCAATTAGTCCCAGGATCAGGGGAAGTTCGCCAAAAATTGAATGGACGAAATCTGGAAAAATACCCAGTATGGCTTTGAATGGTGTTAATGCCATCGAAAATACTGTCTTAAATACCTTTGAGACCCCATTGGTATCAGAAATATTTAAGATTTCATTCAGGATTTCCGCGAAATGTACAGGGGAATTAGTTGATAATAATGTATGTATCTCTGCAGTCGTCCTTGCGACTTGTAGATCATACGTTTCTTTTGATGACGAGAGCCTGGTAGGCGTCTGAAGAAGCACTGTTTTCATTCTGCTTAAAGTATCTATTCGAATAGAAGTAATTTTCAAATCGGGCCATGCCCTTGCCTCCCTGTCTGGGAAGGAGCTGGGGAACAATGAGCGTCCACAGCACTTGACCTTCGCAGTCGTAGTTACTAGATAAGGAGTCCCGGGCATAAGACTACAACATTTGCGGTCTACAATAAGAATGTAACTCCCATTATAGAGTCTTTGAAAGAATGGTTCTATTTCTGTTGCAGGTGCGCCTTGCTGGTGACATGAAAGGTTGTATGAATTCCCTTCACAGGCTCCATGCAAACTAATTCCGTTACACAGAAGCGTGCCGCTTAGTGACATCGCACAATTATTGCCACTAAGAAACACTTTCTGTCCTTTATTACTGACACATGCATGTGAATAGGGCAGGTTCCATGTTGTTTTAAGGTATCCTTTTCCCAATTCCTCGTACATGCCAGCCTGTATATATTTTTGGCAGTATTGAAACCTGAAGGTTGAGATTGGAATATTTATTATCCCATGTATTATCCATTCACTGACAGGTCGTTCTGACATTGTCACTGGTAATCTCTCAAGTTTCTCAATGCTCAGGATTGTATAATCAGCACCCTTTTGTGCCATACTGATTTGTCTATCAGTAAGGTTAAAGATTTGGAATAGTGACGTTGTGTTGATTAAACGCCAAGGCACATAGCCTGAACGCAGATTTTGTAACGTCCAGCCAAGCTGTACAATAGAACGCAATTGTGACTGACCGTGTTGTAATAACAGTAAGTCCTGCGATAATATGTCGATTGCTGAAGACACAATGCTGTCCAAAGAAAAAATTCTGGAGGACAGTCATTAACCCATTGTCCACTACAGAAAGTGATTTTTCCAAATTAATACGGTCAATTTCCCGTATTCTCTCTGCTGTTTCAATTTGAGTAACCTTCCAGGCCTCATTGTATGCTGCATATACAGAGGCTGCTATGAAACGCTTTTGACGCTGTTTGCGTGGTCCCAAAGTGAAATCACGCAAGTCAGCACCATCAGTAAGTAAAGTTAGGTGTTGCTTAATTTCTGCCAGTGTGGAAGTTTGTAGCCATTGAAGGCATAATTTGCCCACACTGTAGGTTGTTATTATCCCTGGGTGATGTCTTTGAGGATATCTAGGGTCTGGCCTGGTAATTTTGAACCCCTGTGTTTTGTTCAGGAATCTGTCTTGACAGTTATTAGTATCTGTGGGCCAGATCAACCACTGTTTCCAATCAGGATGTGTTCTGTTTTGGTTTAATATATGGTTTACGTCTATCTCTTCATCTGTAGAAGTGTTGCTAAACATTGTTGGCTTTGGAATAGACGGTTTATTTAAATCTTTGATTTTGGCTAGGCCAAGACAGGTGGTTTGTTGAACAGTGTCATTTAAAAATATCATTTGTTCTGGGATCATGCAGGCTCTAAACAAAGCTTCTATACCCTGTACTTGCCATTCTTTTGTACCCCAAACACTTTTCAATTCAACATTTTTGTCCCAATAATCAAAACCAAAAGTATTCATTTTTTCAAAGAATGAGTCTGAATATAACAATTTTGTGTTGGTTATCATGGTCTTGGTCCCTGTTTTGTTTGACAATTTAAAATAAAATGTTTCAGCATTACTTGTGTTAAAACCTGAAAAATATGAATATTTGTCGTAAACGGTTCTTGAGCTCCCTTTTGGAGGTGTTTCACAATGTTCCCATCGATTATAATTTAAAACATTTCTAGGTTGTGCAGATCTATGTAAAAAATGGTTACCATAGTGGTTATAACAGTACATACTATCATAATTTGTAGAACCCTGCAAATAATCATGTTTGGTAAATTTAGCAGACATTACTAAGTCAGACATCATATTATTAATGCTTTCGAAGTCCCAATCATCAGCAAATGAGTTTGGTTTTACAAAGTCACTCAAGGAGATCTTAATTTGGTGTGGATATTTCAGGATCTCGACCGGACCATAAATTTCATAGTCAGTGTTGTCCCAAGCTACCCCACCAGGTATCGGATTGGCTGTGAAGTTGGCTGAAGAAAGTTCTCTTTTCTCGACGTGTGAAGATGTGTGTGGTTTGAGGATCAAGTTGATTTTCTGACTTGCTGTGTCCATTTTAGCATATTTTCCCTCAATGAAGCGTCCCAATGTTAGTATCATGATGAGCCAAAGTATGAGGATAAATGCACCAAAACCCACCCAAAATTCAATCCATGGAGAAATCAGATATGTTTCTTTCAGTTGTTTCAAAAGTTCCTTAGCTTTATCTTTTTTTTTTTTTTTTTATTGGTGTAAGAATTTTATTGCACTTTTGTTCATTACATACAAGACAAATCAGGTAACAACAATAGCTTGCCTGCCTACATCCTCATGGGCCGGCGTTCAGCAATCACTACCAACAGCCACATTGTGAGATGCACACAGCCCATCAGCCGACATCCAGAGGACCGGCGGCGCCTTGTTAGTAAGAGTCCAGTCGCACGACAGTGCCATGGCCGCTGTCTGTTGCATCAATAATCTTACTTTTCCAGTTTTCTTTTCTGTAAACTTATATGTAACTTAACTGTACATTCCCCAACTTGTAGTACCCTCCCTGCATCTTCCCCCCTGCATCACAGCATCCTCCCTCCAAGGTGCCAGCACTTTACATTCGTTCGTCCTATGTTGTCTCCATCAGAAGACCAATTACATCGCTTCCGATTCTGAATCTGATTTTCCATGTTCGAGTAGATAGTCACGTAGGTACCCCCAGTAGTCTTTGGGCCTAGAGCCAATCGGTAGTTCCTCCTCGTACGTGTTGAGCGTGTCTCGGCAATATACCATGTCTTCAATCCAGCGTTTCACCTCAGGTGCCCTTTTGCTATTCCAATGGATGGACACCCTCCTTTTAGCTAACAGGAGGGCAACAGCACAGAATTTACGCCTCAGGGCTCTCAAATTCGGAGTTATACCCAATAAACAAATTTTTGCTTCACACGGCATGTTAACCCCCAACATTTCATTCAAAACTTGCATGACTTGTTCCCAATATCCCGCCACCTTTCTGCAGTGCCATGCTAGATGCTTGAAGTCCGCATCCGCTTGTCCGCACCGGCAGCAGTTGGAATCTTCCCGCAGGCCATGCTTGTGCAGCCTCTGGGGGGTGTGGTAGACCTGGTGTAGATATTTGTAATGTATAATTTTCAAATTTCCGTTGGGTGTCAGCATACCCGTAAGCATGCATGCGGTGTCCCATTCTACCTCTGTCAGGGGTTCTGCTAGCCCTGCACTCCATCTTTCCCTGGCCTTTAGTGTATCGTGTCCCACCGCCCCTTGTGTACTCGCATACAGTTTGGACACCATGTGTGATGCTTTGGGCGTAGTCAAGAGCAGTTGTAGGGGCACCAGGGTTGTTGGCTCCTCTGGATACGTTGGGTAGTGCTCTCGTATTGCTCGCTGCAGCCTGTAGAAGTTAAAAGTAAACAGCGGAGATGGGTTTACGATGTAATGCAGCTTATCTAGTGTCTGGAATTCTCCATCTTTGTATAGGTCCCCTACTGTGTCTATTCCGGCCTGCCTGAGTAGATCCATGCCAACCCTTTCCTGTGTCACCGAGAGGGCTGGATGGTGTGCTAGTGGGAGCGCGGGTGCGTACAGTGGCAGGCACCTTGCTTCCTTGCCTATTAGCCGCCAAGCCTCAGTGGTCGCGTTGACTGTATTAATATCCCGATCGTGTAGCCTGGTGCGTTTGTGTGTGAGTATATTGGCCAATGGAATCGGGTCCGTGTCGCCCGCCTCCACCGCGACATGTGTCAGGAAGGGCACTTCATGATACCAAAAATGTGCGTATTGCGCTTGCGCGCACAAGTAATAGAGGTAAAAGTCTGGGACCCTGAACCCCCCCCTGGCATATGGCAATGTCATGGTGTGCAGGTCCATCCGCGCCTGCTTGCCCGCCCATAGTAAGTTAAGCACTAGCGTTTTGATATTGCGGAAGACAGCGGCGGGGGGTTTTATTGGGATGTTGTTGAATAAATAAAGAAATTTCGGCAAGAGCACCATTTTTATTATCGCTGCCCTGTCCGCTAATGAGAGAGGCAGTCTGTTCCATTTCTCGATTTTATCCTCCAGGGTTGCTATCGCCCTCCCGTAGTTCGTCCTAATGACCACCTCTGGGTCTCTGTGGAACCATACACCCAAGTATTTAGTGGGTCCGTCTTGCCATTCCAATGGATAGTCAAGTTTGGTCGGTGTCGTGCTGTCAGTTAGTGCTATCACCAGAGACTTATCCCAGTTTATCTGTAGGCCTGCTTGGTGACCAAATTTTATATATTCCCGCAGCAGGGGATTGAGGTGCTGTTCCGGGTGTTTAACATATAATACCATGTCATCTGCGTATAATGAGATGTGTATGGGTCGGGAGGGCATTTGAATCGCTGAGTGGTGGTAGTGTTGTCGGATTTTGCAGGCTAGAGGTTCTAGGACCAGAGCGAAAAGCATCGGTGAGAGTGGGCACCCCTGTCTGGTACCTCTGCAAATTTGTATGGGTTCTGATATGTATCGGTTCACTCTTATGCGTGCCGTTAAGTCTGTGTAGAGCATCGCTATCCACCCTTGAAATATCCAGGGGAACCCCATGCGCGCCAACACCGCGTGTATGAAGGGCCAGCCTATTGTGTCGAATGCCTTGGCAGCATCTAGGAGCACTGCCACAGCTTTCGTTTCCGGTGCCAGATAGTGTGCCAATGCGAACAGCGTTCGGGTGTTGTGTGTGGTGGCCCTGTCTGGAATGAATCCTGACTGGTCGGGTCTAATCAAAAGAGGCATGAGTGGCTTCAGCCTGTCTGCCAGCAGACTTGCTATAATTTTGGT
This sequence comes from Lissotriton helveticus, assembly GCF_964261635.1. Classification (NCBI taxonomy): domain Eukaryota; kingdom Metazoa; phylum Chordata; class Amphibia; order Caudata; family Salamandridae; genus Lissotriton; species Lissotriton helveticus. The sequence continues at coordinate 956,211,069 of NC_136059.1, read as the reverse complement.
ATCTACATTTAACAAAGATAACGGACGGTAGGAGTCGCATTTAGTAGCGTCTTTGCCCGGTTTTAGCAGCGTGATAAGCAGGGCTTCCCTCAGTGACGCTGGCAATTTCTGGGCCTCATGTGCCATCCCGTACATTCGCACTAAGTGCGGCGCAAGGAGGTCTACGTATGCCTTATAGAATTCCGCTACAAATCCATCAGGACCCGGTGCTTTGTTGTTTGGTAGGCGCCTGATGGTGTCCGTGACTTCCTCTACCGTTATGGGGCGTTCTAGGTATTTTCTATGCCCATCTGCTAACCACGCCATTTCAATGTCTTCCATGTATTTCAGTAAGTCAGGTTGGGACGGCGAGGGGCGTGCCTCGTATAGTGTGCCATATGTGCCCATGAATGCTCGCAGTATACCCTTAGTGTCCGTGACCAACTCCCCGGTGCTAGTGGTTATGGACGTGACAGTATGTGGTGTTTTGCCTGCGCATATCTTTGCGGCCAGTTCCCTGCCGGGTCTACCCCCCTCTCCGTACCTTCTTGCCGTGGCTCGTTTAGTGACGTAGTTAAGTTCGTCCGTAGCAAACGTAGCATGTTCCGTCAATAGCGACTGGATATCCCCTAGTAGCTTGGTGTCTCCCGTCTGTGTGTAGGATTGTTCTAGCTTTTGAATGGCCTGTTCCCTCGCGTGCAGTTGGCGTCTGATATCCTTTAAGATGCCCGAGGCCGTACTGAGGCAGACTCCCCGGATATTGGCCTTGCAGGCCTCCCACAGCAGACCTGGGTCTTCCGTGGTCGGGCCGTTTAGATCGAAGTAGTCCCCTATCGCCTTGCGTATGGTGGATGCGTATACTGGGTCTTTCAATGAGGCTGCATTGAATCGCCAGGTGAAGGGTGGTGGGTCGTAGTGTGGGATGTCGACTTCCAAAAGTACCGGACTGTGATCTGACATTGTACGTGGCAAGTGTGTGATATCCACAACCCATGGGAGTATTGCTTGTGTGCCCAACCAGTAATCCAACCTGGACCAACTGTTGTTTGCTGCGTTTATGTGCGTCGCTACTGCCACTCCTGGGTTACGAACTCGCCACAGATCTGCCAACTTTATGTCTGCCATCACCTCTTTTACCATAGCCCTGGCATTTCCATGTTGTTCTAAGGTGTGAGCTGCTCTGTCTAGAGTGTCCTGTAGTGTAACATTAAAATCACCTCCCCACAGTACCTGCTGTGCCTGCATGTTAGCAATGTTGTGCCAGACCTTGCTATAAAACCCCGGGTCATCTATATTTGGGCCGTATGTGTTCACCAATAAAATCTGCTGTCTCCTAAGTCTGCCTGCTAGCATAACGCTCCGCCCTTCTGCGTCTCTATGCACCTCTGTGACTTCAAAGCCCGTCCCCCTCCTGATCAATATGCTCACTCCCCGTGAGTACGTGGAGTAGTTAGAGTGAACCACAGTCTCAGCCCACCTATCCCCCAGCGTGGAAGTGCCGTTGCGGTCTAGGTGCGTTTCCTGCAAGAAAACAATGTTAATGTGCAGTCTATCAAAATATGCAAATAGTCGTCTGATCTTCCTTGGGTTTCCTAGGCCCCTAACATTCCACGTTAGGAATTTCAGCGTGCTACTACGTGACATGAGTGTGTGTTTGGTGATGATTCGCACACTGCAGTTGGTCAGATATCATGTTATATCCCGCATGTGTGGTGCCATGGTGTGCCTCTTGCAGCATCGACAACATTTTTCGCAGATTGCAAACAGTAAGTACATTCCAGCATAGCCCCAAGGAGTTCGCCATGCTTCTTAGATACAGAGGATGCAGTCGGTTAGCTGTCGATCCCCCCCCCCTCCCCCCACCCACTTCAGCGCCCAAACTGTGCCAAAGCCATCCCTGAGTTAACTTTAACTTTAACTTAAGCAGTAACTTATATGTCCAACAGAGTTCGGGGTACTCCCGCCTGGGGGTGTCACCAGGTTCACACATCTCCACCCACATAGTGGATGTGGACGGTCGTAAGTGTGTGTTAGAGTATAGCGTGATTGTGACCTCCCCCAGCCCCCCGCCTCCCACTAATCATAATGGCATCCTACAGTGACACATCACAATGGGTCCAGGCTCCCCCATGTCTCTAGTTCCGGTGTATACCTGGGCCATGCCGCTCAATGCGCGTATGTCCCCTGTATGGGGATCCGTTGCACCACCAGGTCGGCTATGGTCATGGCTACTCGTTCGCTGCCCCATATCCTGGTAGCCGGCCAACCCGATCCTCCATAACAATAATGTCGTTTCGCATACTCACAGTTGACGTGTCATTTCCTCGGCTCTACAGCCATCAGGGCCACACTTACTGGACGTTCGCAAATGCCAACCTCTCACGACCTGCGCCACCAATGTGGCCACTATGGTCCATGCGAATGTCTGCAGGCCAAACTGTTTCTAGCCAGTCGCTACGCATTGGCGAAGACCTTAAGTTCATCTTGCTGGTTAGCGTCCTTCCCCGCTCATTCCACGTCACTGGTCGGTTCCGTCCTGTCGTGCTGTTTTCTCCTCTTGCCTTGTTGTTTGACAAAGTCCTGTGCTGCTTGCACCGTTTGTAGTATGACTGGTTTCCCGCCAGTCATGACTTTGAGCTTCGCCGGATAGAGCATGGCGTACTCCACTCCAAGTTCCCTGAGCTTCTTCTTGACCGGAGCGAATTCCTTCCTGGCCAGTTGCACCGCCATAGTGTGGTCTGGGTAAAACTCTAGCGTGTTCCCCTGGTGCGTTATTTTCCCCATTTCTCGTGCCAGCCTTAGGACCGTGTCTCTGTCCCTGTAATTTAGCATGCGGGCAATAATCATGCGCGGGGTAGCTCCGGGTTTTGGCACAGGCGCCAGTGATCGATGCGCTCTTTCCACCAGGAAAACAGAAGATAGTTTGTCGGCACAAAAGATTTCTTGCAGCAGGGTCTCTATATAGGTCTCCATCTTCCCTGTGTTTGTGGATTCCGGCAGGCCCGAAATCCGCACGTTGTTCCGCCTGGACCTGGCTTCCTGGTCCTCAACTCTCGCTCGCAGGTGTTCTACTGTCTTCTCCAGGCCAGCACAGGTCTTGGTTGTGGTGCTCTGGTCATCTTCCAGCTTCGAGACCCGCTGCTCCGCCTCAGTGAGGCGTCCGTCATGTTGTTCGATTTTCGCCGCCATGTTGTCGACTCTTTGCACCACGCTGTCGAGTTTTCCGTGCATTTCTTGCAAACTTTGCTGTATTGCTCGCAGAACTGACTCCATGCCTGCCCCTTCCGTTGAGTCCTGGCCCCCCTCCACCTCCAGGTCAGTCGCGGTACTTTTTCCCTGGATCCGCTTTTCAAATTGGATCTTGGTTTGATTTCGGTCAGGTTTCCCCATTTCAGGGTGCTGTTTGGACGGGTGCAGTTCAGTTAATTTTGGGCTGCTGCCCGATGTTGCGTTGGCAGCGGAGATAGCTCGAGGCACTGACACTGCCGCCCCCCCTCTTGTTGATCTGGTGGTCATCTAGCGCCTGGATGGAATTTGGCGCCCAATCCAGACGCCTCCGTCCCCCTCTGGTGGCGGTTTCGCTGTCCGGGCTGTTGAGGCACTACAAGGGCGGTATCCCCTAGCCACACAACCCGCTGTGTGCAGGGGGGCAGACCCCACGTGGGTGGCGGGGCCCGTGCTGTTACGAGATGCAGTTGCTGCTGTGCATAGATCACAGGCGCCCCGCGCATTTCCCGGGCAGTCCGCTCACCTCCGAGGTTGAGACCTCCTGCGTGGTCCCGCTGATAGCGCCGGTGCTGAGGTCAGCGCCGGGGGCCTCCCCTTAATGCCGGTACACATTCGCGTCCCGCGCAGGCTGCTTACTTTGAGTTGTCGTCCGGCGGGAGCGTCCGCCGTCTCCTCCAGTCAGGTGCGTTTCACGGGCGCCGCCATCTTGCCTGTGGTGGAACGCACGCTCGTCTGGTGCGGCGCTGTGTCCAGGGGGCCTTCACAAGCTTCGCCGTCGCCGCGCTGGTGGTCAGTGGCCACACATCCGGCGGCGCTGGGTGTGCACCGTCGATGCCCTGCCTCTGGAGCCTCGGTAGGTACCTATCTGCCAGGTGTCCGGAGCGGCCATTTTGGCGATGTCGCTGCCCGGGGCCGAGTTTCCTGCTGATTCTGCCTTGCACCGCATAGAACGCCCTACAGCGGTTTCTCGGGACGATGTCCTCACCTTCCGACGCCCAAATCTGCCATCTCCGCTTATTTTTGTGGGATTACAAGGGGCTAAAGGCCGCCATTTACGCGACCGTCCGGCGGAGCTGACAAGCTAGTCAGCCATTCCGCAGTGCGCCCTCTAGCGCCCCCTCCTTAGCTTTATCTTTAAAGGTTTTTGATGATGGCTGTGTCTTTGATTCACTGAAGCCTTCAGAGGAGTCATCGAAGTTTATGAAGTAGCCGGATGCAGTTCTGTCAATTGTTCCAATTGCTTCAGGATTTCTGTTTCTTGCATTTTCGTTTGGTACTTCATTATAGATTGGTGTGTCTCTGCTAAATGTTTTTATTTGGGATTTCAGAGGTCTTAGTTCTATTGCATTGTTGCATAGTCCATGTTGTTCTTCTGTAGGCGTTTCGAATGTGATGAGCCTCTTTGTTAGGACCTCTGTACTGGTAGCAAACCTTGGTGTTCTGCTACTTATTGGGAGTCCACTTGGCCTACTGTTTGTTATCGGCCACATGATTGTGGTTTTACCAGGTCGATGGATACAACTCGGTTCTCCTTTTTACCAGCAAGTGGCGGTAGTACAACTGATCTTGTCCCGTTGACAGACAAGACAGGAACTGCTTTTCTGTAAGAAGGCCCAAATTCCTTCTTTACCGCGATCTTCTCCCTGACTAGATCCCCGACTTTTGGAATCCAGACAGGTCTTGCTGGGACAGGTGGTGGTTCTTCAGTGGTTGTTGGCTGTTGTTTCAACTTTATGTTGCTCAGGTCTTTTCTTGTTTTGTTTAAGTCCTGCAAAATAGCCAAACGGTCTTTGATATCAAAGCTTTTTTCTTTCACCACTGAAGTCTGACTATCAATGTCAGAGATCATCATCCTAGTTCCAAATAATAATTCGTACGCACTGAATCCCTTCAGAGAATTTCTTGGCAAGTTATTGAGACTACGTTGGACACTTATTAGATGTTTGACCCACCCAGCTCCCGAACCTAATATCCTTTCCGCTATAGATTGCTTTATGCCTTGGTTTTTTCTTTACACCATCCCGTACCCTCAGGAAGGAAGTGAGAAGATTCCCGCTGGGCTATGCTCATTTGGTCATGTTTCCCCTCAGGCTTGAGGGCTAGAGTGGAGACAATGGTCAAACGTAGCATGCTCTTAGCGTATATGCCATTTAGACTCGCAAATCTTTGTATAACAGTCCGGACGTCAGCCAGGTGCTGGTGATCTACATTATAAGTGGAACTAGCCTGTATATGTTAATCGCAACCCTTCCTTTTTACTCCTGATTTTTTCTGGAGTAGAACGACGAGGTATTAAACTGTTTCTCTCCCCACTGCGATCTCTGTTGCAGTTTGGGCAGTTTTTTACAAACATGGTGTGACGCAGGCTCATGCCTGGCCACCAGTACCTTGATTGTAATTCTTCCAGAGAATTTTTTAGTTTGAGGTGTCTGAGACCCTCGCCCATATGTGCGTCTGCGATTAACAAGTTTCTCCTGTCCATGTTTGGAATCACTCTATCCCCCACTCCAGGGATTCGAGCAAAAGGGACGGAGTTTGCATCGATTATGTATGTATAATTGAGTGGATAGTTGATCGGTAACGCTGAGCAGTCGCCTTTTGATGACGTTTTCACCACCAGCACTGTTTCACCGTCAATGTATTTTAATGTACGCTTTTTTCGAACTACGGGAGCCGATTTAGTGGCTGCCGCTGCGGCCGTTTCAGCCAATGAATTCCCTGCAACGTGAACGCCATCACGCTGATGACTCAGTGAGTGAGTCACGTGAGTCTTTGTTAGTTCTTTTTGTAAAAGAGCTATTTGTTCCCAGAGCAGTTTCTGCTTTATTGGTGCATCTGTGTTATCTTTGTAACCGTTTTGAATCCATGTCTGCAAATCCTTGTTATATGATTTGACGCAGTAATATGAATCTGACACTATAAGTGTCGGGAATTCGCGATCCGCATTATCTAGCGCCATTTTCAAAGCTAATATTTAAGTTTGTTGTTCTGAATTAGTTTCTACTGAGTGTGTCTTTGTTAATAGAGGTTTTAGTTTACCTCCGCGCCACACTTCTTTTGTAATCTCACATGTGGGGTTGTATGCTTGTTCTCCCCAAACGGAGGGTTGAGCATGTCCGTCTGTATAGATTACACAGGCGTAATGTCGTAAAGGCAGAATGTCGATTGGCAGAGGGTATGTTTTTTCATATTCTAGATTTTCCATTTCTTCTAGTTCTGGATCAAAGTAGTAGTATACTTTGTCCGTTGTGATTGAATTCACCCATTGTATCCATTCCGGATTCAATGTTGTTGTTGGTAAATTACACGGTGTTGTTAATGCCTCAAAGGCTGATTCAGCTGTTCTGACTGTGATATGTCTACCGTCTGCTTGATTTTTTTCTCTAGCTATTGCGGTTTGAACTGCATGAACAATTTTTTCTTTGTTGCTGAATTTCTGTTCAGCTTTTGTGTACAAGTGTGATTTGAATGCAATTGGTACCTTTTCTCCCTCATTAGAGGTCAGGTATGTGAATCCGCATCTCCCTGGGATGACTCGAATCACAAGATTGCGTGTGTTATCACGTGTTTCTAATTTTGTTTTAATTAGCATGTCTGTTTGTAGGGATCTCAAAATTTCTGTGTGTATTTGAGTCCAATTGGATCTTTTAAAATCTGGTTTTATCAGATCATAAAGGGGTTTGACCCTTTCTGCGTAATTTGCAATGTATGTTCTTCCGAAGTTTAGGAAGCCTAGAATCGACTGTAAGTTTTTTAGTGTTCTAGGTGCTTGGAGTACGGCACATTTCTCTAGGAAATTGTCAGCCAGGCTTTTGCCTTCACTTGATAACTCATATCCTAAGAATAGGACTGTCAGATGGGCAATTCTGGATTTTTTAAAGTTGAATTTGTAACCCTCTGCTGCGAACCCAAGTATTATGGTGTTCACTCTCTTCAAGTGAGTCTCCAAGTCATCATCTGTTAAGTAAATGTCATCGACATAAGATAATGCTTCATCATCATATAGTTGTAGTAATTCGGTTACTCTCGCTGAGAATACCCCCGGGCTGTTCTTGTACCCCTGGGCTAACCGACAGAATTGTTTTTGAGTGCCATTTATTGAGAACGCAGTTAAATATCTGCTCTCTGGTGCTATGTTTTGACAAAAGAATCCATTAGAGATGTCTAATGTTGTTTTGTATTTTTTGCGCACTATGTTATTCATTAGTGCAGCACTGTGTGAGTTTTGCACTGCAAAAGTTTTGCAACATGTGTTAAGGTGTCGGTAATCCAAAACTAGACGATATGAATTGTCTGGTTTGGAGACCGGAAACAAAGGGTTGTTCATTTGTGAGGTGCAAGTTTCAATCACCCCCTGGTATTCTAGCTGATCTAGTATTTCATTTACCTGTTTTTTAGCTTCTTGCTTAATTGGGTACTGCCTTTGTGCAGTAGGTTGTGATTTTAACTGGATTTTGTGAGGAGGAGAATCCTCATCCCATCCCACGTGATTTTTATATAAAGCAGGAGCTAGAGCCACTGCCCACTTTCTAGCAAGTGTTTATTTTTTATGAATTGGAATTTGATTTGAGAAGGCAGGCATAATTATTTCTTCGCCATGAGGGCACTCCCTGACAAACTCTGGTGGCCAGTCTTTTTCAGCTAGAAGGATGTCATAGCCCTTGGAGAGATTATCCCAAAATAGTCCCCTTATTTTCCTAGTCTTATCCCCCTCTATACGCAATGTTATTTCGTATATTTTGTGAGGTTTGCTAACTCTGGTGTCCGCAGTTTCCACTTGAAGATATTCATTCGTGTCCACTGTCTCCAGATGATTCATAAGGACTTTGCGAGCTATGCTCACTTCTGCCGCACTGTCTAGCATTGTCTGAGCCCACTCTCCGTTTTTCAGTTGTGTCCTCAGTATTCTCGGCATTGTTAACTACCTTGATACTGGCTACCTTCTTTTTTGGAAATTGTAATTTCTTTTTTAGTTGAGCAGGTTCCTTGTCTTTGGACTTGGCGTGCTCTTCTCTTTGTTCTGATCGTCCTCTTCTTTCCGATTTCTGCGAGGAAGTCTGAAAAGATTGAGAGGGACGTGTATCAATGTCTTGATATCTATCAGGCTTCTTTATATTATCCCTATTTCTAAGGTTATATCTATTCCCAGAGGGGTCACTCTGGGGTGACCTGTGTCTTTGGTTCGGAGATTTTTCTCTTCGCCTAGGAGACCTTCCTCGGGACTGGAATTTCTTTTCTTTAGGATTGGATTGTTTGTTTCCATCCCAGTTCTTTTTTGGTGATGTAGATTTATTATTAAAAAATATTTTTTCTGGACTTTCAATCAGTTGCGGTTTTACTGGTATTCCACCTAAACTATCTCTACCTAGTTCCTCATAGGATTTTTCTATGATTCTGGCAATTTCCGCTGGTTGGTCTGCTATATCTGTCTCTTTTAACCTCTGGCGGATCGCCACGTTTGCTGCTTCACCTTTTATGTTGGCTAATAATATAGCCGAGACCTGCTTGAAGTCTTTCAGTAATTTCATACCAAGAGTTAAAGCGGGTTCAGGACCATATTCATCTTGAATTTGTTTTAGCACATCTGGTATTACCGAAATGGATGGAACACCGTGCGTTTTTGTGTAGATGGAAGCAAAGACTGTACCCCAAGCGTCACAGTCCTCAATGTGTGGTGCGATTCCCATTGGAAGACAGATAGTCAGAATCCTGTGTTTTTCTAATGGGTTGGTGTCAGGAAACACCGCCTCTATTTGGGTGATTTTCTGTGCCAACCAGAATGGTATTTGTTCCCGTTTAGCCGGTACTTTACCTTGGCAGGACTGGATGTTCTGTGGTGTAATTTTATTTGTGTTCCCCTGGTGAGGGGTCAGCTGTGGGAGTTTAATCGCTGGCTGAATTGTTGAAGTCCGCATCACATACTGGACTAATTGTCTATGTATTTTTATTAATTGTTTTAGCTGTGTTAACAGCTCTGCTGCTGGCATCTCATTGATGTCTGGATGTGGTGTGTATCCGGCTAGGACCGGCCACGTTGCTCCTGGTCTACCTAAAGGACCGAGCCTGGTGATGTGATTATTATGTTTTAGGGCGCCATCAAATAAGAGCAAATGCTCTTGAAATTTGAGTGGTACTTCCACCTCCTCGAAAGGAGTGTACTCATTAGGAGGTTCCTCTATTTTGTAATAGTGGAAGTACTTTGTTACAGCATTTGCTGCTGGAAAATGTATCCATGAATAGTATACCTCTGTCTGCCGATATTCGTGTGCCTCAATTACGAATATGACTGTGCCACCTCTAGGTTTTGATGACCGGGATGAGTATTATATCCTGGTCTGCTGCCTGCATGGTAGCATCAGCTGCTGCGAGTTCAGTTGCTAATCTAACTGCCTCTCTTTCATCCTCATTGTCTGACATGTTACTGACAGGATGGTTATTTCTTTTGTTTGCAGATCAGGTTTCTTATGGAAACAAAGGTTAGATGCACAATATTTTGGAACTGTTTATCCTTCAACGTTGACTATACCAAGAACCATACATAGGAGTTCCCTCCTGCGAGGTCTGGCGGATATAACCTTTCACCCACTCCAGACGTCTTTGGAGTATTGTGGGAAAAGGGGTCTGAGTGAGAAAGCACGACTGAGTTACTCTAAATGTCTTACGTTAGTTTTATCGCCCTTTCCAAACGCGTTGGGCGCCATGTAGTGTAGTTCCTATCATCCCAATAGGCTCTGCGCATTGGAATAATACCTACAGCAGTAAAGGCCTAGACCAGACGTTAACTAGGTCTACTACTGTCGATACTAGACTTAAAGTTTTGGGTTTGCCAGCTTAGCTCAGAGTTCACTAGAAACTTTCTCGAATGTTCAGGAAAGAATTAACTCCCCTGATTAGACAAGAAGGGATTTAGTTTCTGACAACCATAGAACATGACAACTTTGCTCTCCCCTAATCAAGAGTATATCTCGAGAGTCGTGTGAACAAAAGGCAATTTATTTTACTCAGTCAGTACGTGCATTCTTAGTCTCATCAGAATGTAGAGAAAAGGAAGAGACGGGCGTGTTCAATAAAAAGGTGTTATTTATTGATCAGTCTCTTTTCTCGTACAAGAGAAATGGATCGATATTATTGCAATACTTATAGTTAAGTAAAGTGCATACATTAAAAGCAATAGTATAAAATAATACTGTAAAAACATTGATATGGTTTCTAAGCCATAAGATGTTTTAAAATGAATAAAATATATTACATACACATATACATTTGAATAAACGTACTCAACTGGTGTTTCTAAATACGCCTACCCCGTGTACCTGACCTAAGTCTAATACGAGGGCGGGAATAGAAAGTTACAGTTTAAGTTAAGTTTGTTTTTGCCAAGTGAATAACTTAAGAATTCTCTGTGAGGGGTTATTCAGTTCTGTACCTGGAAGTTAGGATGAATGAGGAATGGTATCTCTCTCTCTGGTCTCGATATTCCAGGCTGCCTGCGAGGGCTACCCAGAAACGCCGGGGCTGGATTTCTCGGCAGGAGAAGTCAGCGCGTCTCTCAGCGCGTCAGGAAGGCGGGGCTGCTGCCAGCGGGGTCTGCTCTGCTCTTGGCTTCGGCAAGTATGGCTGCTCCGTCTCGTCACCACGCGTGTGTTTGCATAGGGCAAGATCGGTAATATTTATACCTTTAAGGTGCCGAGATTGACGTAAGGATGGACATAGATACGTCAATAAGGATGTCATACGACTTGCTCGTTAGCACATTCTTTTACTGAAGTTCTCGGTGAAATCAAAACAATGGCCGCAGGGTTTTGCCCAGGTTGTCATAGGTTTGATTTGTTATGAGAACTCCGTATGCCTTATCAGGGGCTGGAGGAATATCGCTTGTCTAATTAGATCGCAAGCGTTATGACCTAATCAGATAACACGTTCCTGTGCCGTAGTGTGACTGCGTCAGATAACGGTATCTGCATCATGGGGATTTTCTGCCTCATGGGCTGATTACTAGTTAACTTGTTAGTTTACTAACCAGAATAGGGTCAGGAATAGGGGGATCGATTCAGGACCTATAGGAATACATCACAGCACGAGGGGCGTGTGTATGCTGTAATTACAGATAAAACAAGCATTTACAATGCAACGGTTTCGCCTTTGAAAAAGTTAGAGCTATTGGCATTGTAAATGACAACATTTTTATTTATGTGTTGGTTTTCAAAACAGATAAATAAATGGCACTGTCATTTACAATGCCAATAGCTTAATCTCTCTGGTCTGCGGGGAATCTCGTGTGGCGTAGTTATTAAACGCGCACCTGGATGGATGGATGGATGGGTTTGGAGGTGGATGGATAGGGAAGGGTGGACCAAAGTAATGGTGAAATACTGAATGACGGATTAAAAAGAGAGAATTGACCACAGAATGTAAAGGTTAAAAGGTGGACATTAGCAGGTGAATGGTAGGATGAAAAGATGAATGGATAGATTGATGTATGAGACAAGATGGGGAGGGTCGAGCTGCTTCATTTGCTTGGTGCCATAAAAGCTTTGGTTTGAAGTGGGGGTATTTTCATTTTCTGACTATTGCGTTGATCAAAAATATATAGTATTGAGCCAAAAAACAGCAATTAACAGCATGGTATGTAGAAGGTGCAACTATTACAAAACAAGGAAATGTTAACATGTCATCGTGTTTGGCTTTTATTTTGTGTAAGTACTTAACCTGTTTTATTTATATAAACACATTTTTCATGTGTTGTGGTATGTGCTGCAACTATTAAAGATGTCATTAAGTATCATCATGTCTTCCCTGTAGCCCCGCTCACTCACCACACCTCTAGCTCATTTTAATGAATACCTACACTTATTTTTGCTGATTTAAAGCATTGCCTAGAAGAGTGAAAGACTGCACAGGAAAGTGGCATGGAAAGATCTGGGGTGATGGAGACACCCCTCTCACAGAACAGTAATATTTAATTCAGTCGCACTTTTCAAAAATGAAAATTTTTCCACATTTAATTTTAATTTACATATTTTAAGCCAAGCCACTTTGAAAAGATTGCAAGATACGTTTCTTTGCCCACCCTTCTTCAAGAACCGTCTTTTTCTCCCCACCATCACCCCTAAAAAAGACCACCTTTTTCAGCCCATCTAAGCACTGCTGAGTGTTGTGTCCTAACAAATATGGAAGCTAGGATTCTAGACTCCCGTAACTAAACCGGACACCCAGAGAGAGAAATCTAGTTTCAACACTGCCACCAAGTGCTCTCGCGTAAGGGGTGACACCTTAAGCTTGTCTTTACTTTTGAGCAGTTTATAAGCTGTGGTTTATGTGCCTATCATTAAAACCTAAAACAAAACTACAAGCCCCAAAATACAACGCGCGTTTGGATAAAATGCAAACAATGGGTAAAGGTGCTACACTTAATGAGGGGGCATTCGGTGGCCGTGTCAGACTGTGACTGCACTGTACTCAGTCAATAGAAGACACAAGACTCAAGTAGGCTTCCAGAATGTATGATGTTCCGATTTCAACCTCAAACGCGACTTTACTTCGTAACCGCTCACTCGCACACATGCCACTTTACCCCTGCCTATTATTCAGATGACACTCATGCTCGCAGGACCAAGCCATGCATCTTGAAGGCAGAAAAGTCACTTTGCTGATAGAATTGGAGATCAGGAGTCGGGACTGTGCAGAGTGAACACTGGTGACTTTGGAGCCAAACAATGTCACCATTGATGAGCGATCACAGCCCGGACCCTAGGGAGACCCCGGCAGCAAAGACAGATCATTCAAATGTAATCCGCTCCGCAGGGCAGCCCTGGTCACTGAAACAGAAACAATTTGATCGGGCAGCCATTTTACCTCCTCCCCCTCACACACACACCCCCACACCCCATCTGGCACAGCGACCCTTGCTACCTGCACCCACAGACAAGCAAATAGGAGTGGCCACCCTCAGAATCACCCGCCCCCGTGCACCACTTGGAACCTGCGCCAGAATACCGTCCCGTCCCTCTGAGTAAGGTTGTATGACATTTGGAGTCAAGAGCAGCTGTCCAGGAGGTTCAGCTTGCCGTTAATATGAAAAAAACAAGCGGGCAACACAGCGCTTTACATGAGCAGCAGCATTTAGAAGGCACAAATGGGAGAGGCGGGAGGGGGCGGTGCTTAATTGTAGAAGGCACGAACGGGAGAGCGAGGGAGGGGGTGGCGCTTTTGTAGACGGCACGAATGGGAGAGCGCGGGAGGGGGACAGCGCTTTACATGAGCAGCAGTTATGCAAGGCACGAACGGCAGGGCGGGGTGGGGGGGCCGAGACAGGAAGAAAATGTGTCTGTGCCTGGGAGGCACTCCATCAACATCACAACATCACGTGCTTCAAATAAACAAGACAATGCATCACAGAGACTTACGTGGGGGGTGGTGGGGCAGAGAAGAATATGGCATGCAACACAGATCGAGGGGCTCAGAAGCATACGGTGAGACAGCAACATGGAGAGTGGGGGCAGAGAAGCACAAGGCAAGAGCAACACAGAGACCGGGAAGAGAAGTAACCAAGGGACTAAACTTAAACAGAAGGCGCGGGCACATTTTTTAGCAAGTCAGGTCCCGGGCCGGCCAGCCAATCACAGCGCGGCCCGGGGAATGAAGTCATGGGGGTGTCCCGGCCGGCAGCCAATGACAGCGCGGCCCAGGACAAAGGGGCGGGACTTAGAAAAAGCCAGAGAAACGCCCCCGAATCGCATTTTCACGGGAAAGCGTGATTGACAGCCTCTGTCTCCCAATGGCTAGCCTCCATTTATGGAGCTAGCCAATGGGAGACAGAGGTTGGACCAAAGCCCCATATGTAGGATCATGAGATTTCGCCCTGGGCGGAGCAACTGCTACGCAGTTGCAACGCCAGGGCGAAACCTAAAAAAAGAATAGTAATACACAGAATTGTAGATGGGTAACTCAATAATGTGGGTGTTTTTCAGCAAGAGGTTCTGAATGACCCAGAAAAGCAAGGCCTGACAAAACACAAACCTCCTTGAAATAGCCAAGGTGGCTCCCGCAAACACTCACAGCGGTATCTGCTCTGCCCACTCTGGCTAGCATCAAGCACAGGAAATAAAGGCATTACTGGACCTACGAGGCGCTGTTCTGCCGCTGCCATGAACGTGCATCGTTCTCGGGGCCCAGACAAGATTTCAGCCTCTTCGCGTCACCTTCATAAATACACGGTGCGTGGGGCACGTCGGCGATCTGCAACGAAACACACTGCCTCTCGGCTGCAGCTGCGGAATGGAATAATAAAGTGCGTACCCACTAATTAGAAGGCAGTGTCTACCGCTGCCAGTAAAACAACCAATCCCAGTGGGCGGGACCAAAAGTGGACAGGGTGGCAACCAGGAGGGATTAAAATACCTCCGGTGCAATCATTGCACCCGCTTTTGCATAATTTGTGACGCCAAACGACGCGCACAAATGAAAACTTCAGGCGGAGTAGAAACACAACTTCAGAATCTGTATTGAGTCCAAGAAGCTCTCGAATGCCAAGGGCAGCGCATGCGCGCTGCTATCGCCAGCCGAGACCTAAAAGGTGCTGCAAAGTGCACTGTTCATTTTCAGCAGCTCTGGCTGTGTCCTGAGGCATTAAACTCTTAGCACTCTAAAGCACATAACAGTGCAATATATACTCTTCAGAATAAAAACTTAAAAACTGAAACACAAAAATAGACATTTTTAAATTTCAAAATGCTTTTATTGAAAATAAATTTTTACATATACAAAAACAAAACAGTTGTCTTACTTTGTACTGTTCTTACAATGTTGCGGCGTGGTGGGGGCCTAGAGAGAGAGCATTTTCATTATTGCCAACACATGAAAGATAATGTGTTTGAATAAACATCTCATCTCTGTGCTTTGAATGAGTGATAATATGTTAGTATATCTCTTCCTCAGAGGATTCTGTGTCAAAGTTCATATGATGTAAATTTCTCTGACCTCACTTGGTCAGAGAGTGGTTATGTGATGCCACTTCTGCTACCCCATGCATTTTGGTGAATTGAGTAGGCCTAGTCAGAGTTTGCAGGGTTCCGCGTAGCAGCAGAGTACATTTGGTCATGCCGCTCGCTATGATTTTCAGCGACGGGTGTTTGTCCCTTACTGTAAATTCAGCGCTTACTGCACCATGAGCAGCGGAAGAGGGCGCTGCTTCTTTTCTACCTCTCGAGTAGACTTTCTACTCAAGCGGCAGCTTTCTCAATGCGAATGGAAGGTTTGTCAATGCAAGAGGTCTTGACCAAATTGACGTTGGCGAGCTTTTTTTGCAACTCTGTGTGCTCTGCAAGCGGAGTTCACTGCCGAGGCATAGAAATAATGTCTATCTCAATAAACAAATATGTGTGAGCTGCGAAAAGGCTAAGTTACTTTAAAGAACGTGAAGAAAAGATGCTGTGCATGAAGGAGTACCATCCTGGAGTAAGGAGTTATCCGTGATGCAGCTGGTTGTTACCAAGAGCAATTGCTTTTTATCTGCACACTCACTGCATGCAGACTTAGGAGTCTTTATCAATTTGAGGATTACCTCTTTCTGGAGATATAGACCCCAAAGAGAAGGCACATGACTGAACATGCATGTGGCATACCCGCATCTGGAATCTTCATCTCCTAGGCTTCCAATGTATTTTGGATCATTCTAAGGAACTGTGAATAGTGAAACCAGCCGTTAAGAGTATGTTTTAGACAGCAAAGGGTCGTCTCTATTACTTTATTATTATCGGTATTCTTCGTGTAAATGTTAACATGACTCTTTCCATCGTTGATCATTGATCGACATTGAATGGATTCTTGCACAGCTGAAGGTCATTTCAGACGTGTTTCAATGCATCAACTAAGCCCATTGGTCGTTGTCAGGCATACATTCAATGCTCAGAAAGATTAAAACTCAATCGCAGACGGTGGCAGAGTCCGCACCACATATTTAGGACACGCCTTGATGCGCTCTCTGTACATTCATCTTCCTTTTATTTGGGTTTCAGATAACGATCAGAAGCCTGCAGATACTGGCACCTACACTAACAGCTGATAACATCACCCAGAGCCTGCGGTCAAACATTCAAAGCAACAGGAATGTGAGGGGGCAGGGAATGTTCTGGCCACTATTAATCTAACAGACAAGGCCTTTGGCGTTCATTCCGAGCATAGCTCTGCTTGTCACATTCCTCCTTTAAAACATTTTTTGGGGTGTTGCATGGAGGTTTTTTTAAGTTAATTAATATTTGGAGAAACGTATGTGTAGAAATGTAGATTGCATTCCGTGCTGAAATGAGCTCGTAGTTAAATACCCTAAAGTAAGTTTCTACTGTGGCAGTTGTAAGTTACTGGTAATTTTGAAATATGTTCATAAATTAGTTAGAAACATAAACATGCCAGCATCCTGGAGCTAAAGTATTTGGTAGTTCGACAAGAATCAAAGCGACCATTTCTGCTGAGTGAGGATTTTCCTAGAGCAGAGGAAAGACTGCTTTTTGTCAAGCAGTGTACAAGCATGCATCATGCAACCTCTTACTGATCTCAACAAGAAATACAAGATGGATACAAAGTCCCCAAAGACTAACTCTTCCATGATGCTAGATAGCATAACTCATTCCCCTCCCCTCGGCCCCCATGGACCCATTAAGAGGGTTGCATTATTTTCTTGATTTTTAGCCCTGGCCTTTGTAACCGCTTTAGCTGTCTCACCAGATATTGTTTTTTCAAATAAATGTCAAATGTCAAATCAACTTTATTCGAATGTCATAGACATTCATAAAAGTGCAGTAAAAAGACAATTAAAACATTTTATAACTATTTAAAAAAGCAAAGAATTATGGCAACGTACAACTGATTTGAACAATGCTCTCACCTTGAAACAAACCTCCCCATCATTGAACATTTGTAGATAACATAATGCGGCTCTACACTTAGTAAATCTGCATTTCCCTAGTAGACATGTGCATGGCACTGTGTATTAAAGCCTTTCCCCTTAGATGCAGGCACAGAGAGAAAGCATATCATTGGTGGCCTCTCTTTACTGCTCATGTGCATGGTTTACATAATTCTCTAGGTATACTAGTATAAAGCAAAGACTTGATTCATGTTTAAACATACAGCCATGATTTGTGGTCATTTTCCTCATCCTTTTAAGTTTACCCTCATACTTGTGAGAACTTCTCCAAGTATTCCAGCTTGGTTGGCATCTTCATTCCTCACTGCACCGTTCAACACATGGTCTCATTGTTTCTACAAACTAATGTTCTCCACAGGAATACTTGTCTATAGGTAGAGTTCCAGAATCATAAAATTAGACTTAAGACATGAAGCAGCAAAGTACTCACATACACTCCGGGTTGCCTGTTGGGTGATGTAAAACAACACATTTTCTTGCTTACTCATAATCTCAAAATACTACTTTCATGCAGCTACCAGACCAGGGCCTGATTATTCACTTTGCTACCTTAATCCTTCAGTTTGAGAAAGTGGATTATTATTTTGGGTGGATGGTAGTCCACCATGAGTAATAATGGAACTCTCCATGTTAGGTCCACTAAAGGCTTCAGTAATTTAAACCTGAGCTTAACCCCTGGTAGCTTTTGGGTGTCTCTGTAAGGGCCAGTAATGCATGGCACAGCACACTGGATAGTGGACACCAATCAGCCTCCTTTCATTCATGATCACGAGGTCCGGACCCCTTGGTTCTTTATTACTTTTCCCCTCTTATGTCACGGGTACAAGCATTGTGGATAACCATGTCGGGGTCTCTACTACATCACCCCTCCATCATCGTGCACCAGCACAACATTCCTCGTTTACCCAGACAACAACACATAAAACTAAACAAAAAGAAAAGAAAAACTCGTATTTCTACATACCACAAACACCTTCATACCTAGGTGTCAAAGTGTGAGGGACAATCATAACTGCAAACCAGAATGAAATGAACAGAGTCATCTCCATCAGTTTAGGACAAAATCTTTCAATTGGATGGACACCACTGGATGTGGTCTGAGATGATATCTCTCCATCCCTTGCCAACATGAAGCAGCCTCAGATTACCATGGGTCTTCCTGGTTTCAGAGGGACCTCATTAACCAGGCTATCGCTGGAGATGTCCTTTGTTCGGTTGTCATGTGAGATTAAGAATCCGGGGACTGCTGACAGCCATCAGCATCCATATGTTGTGCCATAGTTGAGATAGGAATGCCGCCTCTTAGATGCCTTGGGGCATCATTATCGTTCCCCCAGTCCTCCACTTCAGGCACACGTTGGTGATCATCTGGCCGGAGGGATGGTTGCCTGTAGAGCTTAAAGAAGGATACATTCCTGCTGATTGTCTCACCACCTTTCCTTGCAGTGTTCATGGTCTCTTTCACAGTGCTCAAACTTCAGGGGTCAATCTCAAAAGGCAATAAAAACGTACTCCCAGGATGTTAAATTCTTGACAAGCACCAATTCGCCAACGCAGAGATGCCTTTGTCAGGGTCGTCTTTTCCTAGCCATTTGGTCATTTTGTACATGGCATTGACGTAATGCTTCATCTGCTTTATCTCGAAGTGACGATGGTTCCACCACATGAGGGATGGTGACGCCCACCATCCTTTTCATACAGAGTGCTGGAGCTCACCTTTGTTGTGGAATGCGGAGTGAGGCCATATTCTCTAAGGAAAGCGTACAGAGCACATTCCATGTTTTGACCATTGGCTAGGGCAATTCTCAGGACTTTGTTCAAAGTTCATATGAAGCGTTCCTCTTCACTGTTTGCCTGCGGCCAATTGAGAGTGATCTTCCAATGATGAACACCTCAGGATATCCTATAGTCAGTAAACTCCTGACTGGAAAAAAGGGGGCCCATTATCAGTCTGGAGCTCACTCAGCAGACCATGAGTGGCCATGACCTTCTCCAGTGATGGTATCGTCAGGCCAGCTGTCACCAACTCAAAGATCTCAACTTCAGGGTATTTCGAGTGTTCATCTATTATCACTAGAATGTGCCGGTCATTTGGTAAGCTCCCAATGTTAGCGCTGGCTCTGTGCCAGGGAAATGGAGCAATGGACTCTGAAATGAGTGTGCAGAGGAATCCGCTCGACAAGCAGGTTGACGCAGCAGGCATTGGCTCACTGACTATTCCACCCGGTCATCCAAACCAGGGAACCATACTTTGCACCTCAGTAGTACATAAAGAAGGGTCCCAGTGACACGTGGTATAATTTAGTTACTTTAATTCACAATATAAAGACATCGAAGCACATTGCTATTTGATCACAATGGGCTAAACCAAATTCACATTAGAAAAAACATTTTTCATAGTGCCCCAAGGGAACCAAGAAAGTAGAGTGAAATTAGTGATAAGAGAAAGTGGTGCAAGAATAAGTGACAAAGAAATTGGCAAATTTAAACATAAATAAAGTGGCTTCAGATCCCTGAGCCAAGCTTGGGACAACTAATTTCCCAGAGTATTATTGATCAATAAACATGTATAAGACGCTGATACTTAATATCCTAACTAGTGGTGGCGTCCACTGATATGGAAGAAAAAGTAGCCGTCGACGTTTCGACCCCTGAGCTACAAACGTAGGCGTAGTTGACACCTTACACCGGGGTCTTCATCAAGACAAAACCGTGAAACCAAAGGGCACACTAGGTATTCTACAAAAGTAAATAAAAGCATACATTAGTTAATACTCTCATACTCAATTGGAGAGAAATTAAGCGAACAAAACTTGAATTTGTCGTGACCACAGAGGTCAGATTAAGAATATTACCATGGTAAGTGGAATGTATTTTGTCCACAAAATTGGACCAGAGGGATCCAACAGCTCCGTTTAACAGATAAGTGTATCAATCGTCAATGAATTTCTGAAAAAATGAATGAAATCCCCAATGGGACAATTAATCACCTTCTCTGCATAATCAAATGTGGATTCATTCCTATCCCTTCCAAAGGATCTTAGCTTCCATCATTTAAAAACGATTAAAACACTGTGCTACAGGGCCAGTAGTAAACCAGTATATTATCCACACAACTACATAGTGGTGATAATTATGCATAACACTGAACAACTAACAGGGTCTTGGACATTCCGTAATAACGTGTGACATTCCAAATGTTAGTTACTTTATGAAGGGGCATCATAGATCAGAACAGGTTTAGCTACGTCGCCAACAACTGCTCCCGGCACAGGATGGTGCTGGGGGTGGAAACGGCGGCCGAGCAGGTCCAATCCTTGACAAAAGAAATTGCAGCACTAAGAGCAGACATTCTTGGAGATACCACCTTAACTAATGCTAAGACAGCACTAGAAACCCTGGTTGCCACATTAAAAGACTTTGATGTAACCACTCAAACAAAAAAACTAGAGAAACTCGCTAAAGATCTAAGAGCATTTGATAAAAAGACTGTCTACCCCTACCTCCAACCGGACTACTACAATCAGGACCATCAGGGTCGGTTTGCCAATCGGGGTAGAGGAGGTTACAGGGGAAGGAGGAACTACACCACTTTTTCTGATTCTTCGTATAGTTCAGGAAGTGAATCAGAACAGGCTGCACCTGGACTTGCATACAATTGCCAATACCAGGATTTTGGTTACCCACATTACCCACCACCACCTCATTTTTTAGGCCAAGGCCCAGGCCAATGGAGACCACCCCGGGGACGTGGCAATTGGTCCCGTGGCCAACAACGGGGCCAACAACGGGGACAAATGTCCAATACCGGCAACCAGAATGGAGGCAGAGGGGGAGTACAGAAGCAGGTGACGTTCCGCCCGGAAACTCATGGGGAGATCTCCACGAGGAAGAACACTTACCGGTGGTAATTGCTCCACCTGTACACGGAACTCCTATAACAACAGTAAGAACTGCCTCAAACCCAATCATAAATATCTCTAAATATCAATTATCGGAGGAGGAGAATAAGGTGTTGAGTAAAGGTCTCTCGTATGTGCCAACTACTTTGCCAAACAAATTCCAATTAAAAACTGAATTATACAGGTTTTTTAGAAAGATTCGCTTGAGGTATTTTTTCAGACACTCGAATTCCCAACAGAGACCGTCAGTAACCGGGCTAAGGGAACCATCAGTGTTCTTTCCACCATCCTATGCCATGAGTAATAAAATCCTTGCATTTGAGGATGTTGTCACCCGGGATGTGGAGAATATGCTATCCACACCAAAATTTACTAGATTCAACCTTAGTAAGGGGGAGAAACTAGCCCTTTCTGGCCTCAAAAACAACAATGAGGTAGTCATCAAGCCTGCCGACAAGGGCGGGACAATTGTGATCCAGGATATAGGTACCTTCAAAGATGAAATATATAGACAGTTACGGGATGGCATCAGTTACAAGAAAATCAATTACGACCCATCACGTGAGCTGGCTTCTGCTATTCTTGAAGTAACACAGAAGGGCCTGGATGAGGGTTTTCTATCTGAGCCAGAGTTTAAATTCCTCAACCAAAGTCACCCACGGCTTGCAACTATCTACACTTTACCGAAAGTGCACAAAGGCCTAGACAACCCACCCGGACGCCCGATCGTGTCCGGGTGCGGTTCAATGCTGGAACCTCTTTGCCAATACATAGATTTCTTTCTGAAACCTTTGGCCAGGCAAACAAGAGCCTATCTCCGTGATACTACCCAAGTAATTAACTTGATGGACCAAAGACCCTTTGACCCTTGTAAACAAAGACTAGTAACGTGTGACATTGTGTCAATTTATACTAGTATTGCACAACAGGATGCTATTGCTGTGATGGAGAAATGTTTAGACACAAGCACGGCTCCAGTTCAAGTTCCATCCAAGTTTATCTTAGAGCTTTTGGAGCTTGCAATGATGAGGAATTGTTTCATGTTCCAAAATGAATTTTACCTCCAAACCAAAGGAGTGGCTATGGGGGCCACTTTTGCTCCAAACCTGGCAGTATTATACATGGATGACTTTGAGAACAAATTCATTTTCAGTGACAGTAATCCATTTGGCAGGCAGGTGGATCTGTGGGTTCGGTACATCGATGATGTGCTGTGTATTTGGAATGGCACACAGCCTGATCTAACACTGTTCCATACTTGGCTTAATACCAATAGTACGGATATCCAGTTCACCATGGAATCAAGCAGCGACAAAATCCCATTTTTGGACATCACGATTTATGTCAATGAAGAAACAAATCTTTTGGAAACCACACTGTTCCGAAAACCATCAGAAAGGAATTCCCTTTTGGAATACAGTAGTCATCATCCGAGAGGTTTGAGAGACAATTTACCTGTGGGTCAGTTTTTTGGGATTCGCAGGAATTGTTCGGACAAGGCAAACTACATGAAAGAGTCACTAGAACTCTCTAACCGTCTTTTAGAACGGGGATATCCGGCACGTCTGGTGAAACGTGCACGGAAGAGGGCATGGTACAATCCACGAGACTCACTTTTAACAACAGATGCCAAAAGGGATGCATCCCTTGATCGATTAATCTGTGTGACGACTTTTTCGACTCGAAGTAATGAGATTAAAAGCATTATAAATAAAAATTGGAGTCTAGTGGCAGATGATATTGAACAGAAGCCCCTCCCTTTACACTCCTTCAAGAGGGCACGAAATATAAGGGATGAGGTTGTTCAATCATTCTTAAACATACCCCCCAGTCCTACTATTCATTCCTTGTGGAACTTATCACCAGTAAAGGGCCACACCAGATGTGGGACATGTGCGGCATGTCCGACAACAATACCAACAAAGGATTTTTCGTATAGAGGTCGTTCATTTGCATTAAAAACACATACGAACTGTAATACGTCAAACGTAATTTACGTCATCAGATGCCCATGTGATCTGGCATATGTGGGCCAGACTCAGCAAAAAGTAAAGGCCCGGATCCTACAACATGGTAGCAGAATCAGGTGCATGGTACGTGGTGCCCCTTTGGTAGACCATTGTGCTAGATATGGCCATACCCCTGATACCCTACAATGGTTGGTACTAGAAAAGATAATCCTGGGCCCAAGGGGTGGGAATATTGCACAAATTCTCACACTCAGGGAATCCAAGTGGATGACAATTCTGGATACCATTAAAAATGGGTTGAATGAAGCAGATAGCAGTCATGCGCAATTGGCCAGATTCGGCCGCTGAAACAAAATTTCTCCAAAATGATTGACCTTCACCCTCCTGTGTGAGAGGTGCGTCATCTTATATTGGGCCTGTTTGTTAACATTGCCTAGGGCACTTAGTAAAGTATGTTACCTTATTCCTCCAGTCTCCAAATTGAATGACCTTCACCCTCCTGTGTGAGAGGTGCGTCTTCTTCATTGGGTCTGGTCTGTAACATTGCCTACTGTACTTAGTTAAGGTATGTTGCTTCACCCTCCTGTCTGAGAGGTGTGCGGCTGACCTGTATTTTTGCAGCTAAAGATGCTTTTTACTGACAGTCTTTTCCTCCTGTCTCCAAATTGAATGACCTTCACCCTCCTGTGTGAGAGGTGCGTCTCCTTTATTGTGTCTGATCTATAACATTGCCTACTGTAGTTAGCTAAGGTATGTTGCTTCACCCTCCTGGTTGAGAGGTGCGCGGCTGACCTGAAGTTTTGTAGCTAGAGATGCTTTTTACTGACTGGCAACTCCACATCTGTCAGAATTATATGTGTGAGAATAACCATGGCAGCTCTGTAATTGTCAAAAATGTCATGTTTAATAACGACCATGTGGACACTATCGAAATTTCTGATTGGAAATGGTACTGGTTTAATTTTTACATAATTTTTCCACATACCCCCAATACATGTATTGTAATTAAGAATTTCTGTTTTAACTAACTCGACTATCTGGTGTTAACTAGGATGATATTTCTCACTATATTTTGAGGTCACCTTTGTAGTCTTTTAATGACAGCCCGGTCGTAGTCCTATTTCGATAGCCACGATTCTAAACTACTAGTGGTGTTGGTAGGCGGACGCCCCGGAAGTGACGAGCACTTTTAGACTGAAAAGATTCTATTTCCGCATTGATACCAACATTGCGGTTTCCCGGTGATTGTTCCCGAAAAGGATTGCTAGACACATGGACGTCTAGGTGGATTTACGGTCGAGATAGGTATGCTGTCACGTTAATCCCCGCTTTATTAGTCGAATATGTCTCTCATGGTTGCAGGCTTCTTAATTGCTGGGATAACGCGACCTTTCTCTTGTAGGACTGCTCGGATTCGTGCGAGAATTAGTCACACTCCTGTAATTGTTTATGCGAAATCTTCAGCCGCAATAGGGTATGTAGTCCTTTCTAAACTATTGGATTCTACAAAATTTTTATCAAAGGATAATTTGACGTTTTATTTATCGGCACTTTCTTCCTTTCTGTGATTTACGGTTAAAGGTCTAGAGGTGGCGCTTATGCACGTTAGAACCATGAATGTTTAGAATTCAAGAAAGACCGAGAGTAAGGTAATGTGGCTTTGTATATTCCTTTCTAAATCGTGAAAACAGGTTTGAACTAGCATCTCCCTGTATGAAATAACGTATTGATACATTCAAGAATGAGGGTGAGAATGTTGTTAATAGCTTTATATCCCAGTCAGATATGATTATTCATTGTATATATCGGTCTACATGCGCAGACCTTATTAATTGATCTATGATGCCCCTTCATAAAGTAACTAACATTTGGAATGTCACACGTTATTACGGAATGTCCAAGACCCTGTTAGTTGTTCAGTGTTATGCATAATTATCACCACTATGTAGTTGTGTGGATAATATACTGGTTTACTACTGGCCCTGTAGCACAGTGTTTTAATCGTTTTTAAATGATGGAAGCTAAGATCCTTTGGAAGGGATAGGAATGAATCCACATTTGATTATGCAGAGAAGGTGATTAATTGTCCCATTGGGGATTTCATTCATTTTTTCAGAAATTCATTGACGATTGATACACTTATCTGTTAAACGGAGCTGTTGGATCCCTCTGGTCCAATTTTGTGGACAAAATACATTCCACTTACCATGGTAATATTCTTAATCTGACCTCTGTGGTCACAACGAATTCAAGTTTTGTTCGCTTAATTTCTCTCCAATTGAGTATGAGAGTATTAACTAATGTATGCCTTTATTTACTTTTGTAGAATACCTAGTGTGCCCTTTGGTTTCACGGTTTTGTCCTGATGAAGACCCCGGTGTAAGGTGTCAACTACGCCTACGTTTGTAGCTTGGGGGTCGAAACGTCGACGGCTACTTTTTCTTCCATATCAGTGGACGCCACCACTAGTTAGGATATTAAGTATCAGCGTCTTATACATGTTTATTGATCAATAATACTCTGGGAAATTAGTTGTCCCAAGCTTGGCTCAGGGATCTGAAGCCACTTTATTTATGTTTAAATTTGCCAATTTCTTTGTCACTTATTCTTGCACCACTTTCTCTTATCACTAATTTCACTCTACTTTCTTGGTTCCCTTGGGGCACTATGAAAAATGTTTTTTCTAATGTGAATTTGGTTTAGCCCATTGTGATCAAATAGCAATGTGCTTCGATGTCTTTATATTGTGAATTAAAGTAACTAAATTATACCACGTGTCACTGGGACCCTTCTTTATGTACTACGTAGCACCCAGGTCCCTTGTGACTAATTTGGTTAAACCCCCTTTATGTTTACTGATACTTTGCACCTCAGCCTGGTCTTAGTTTTGATTATCCCTTGGTGGGCAGTTTAGGCGCAGCTGACCACCTGTTTTTGCAGTGTTCTCGGAATAACCAAACAGGAGCCTCTCATCAAACCCCCTTACGATGAGACAGCAAGTTCAAAACAGATATTATGCAGCAATTCCAAAGTCTGCCATGCTTCGTCAGTACAATAGGATGCCTTTTGAGTGATGGCGTGCCAGGTCAATGCTGAGATTGCCAACTGGGGACACTCATCCAATGCGGTGGCCGTGATGATCTCTGCCAGGGAAATAGGCAGTAGCCTAGACCATTCCACCACCAGCCGCACATATTCTTCCAAATCCGACTCCTCACCAGCTGTGACTGCTCTTGCATGTTTAGAGAGATAATTTGCTTGATGTTGAGTCTCAGGTCAGTACACCATGAGAAATGGTACTCCTGCAAAGGAGGATTCATTTCTCTATCCTCTGTGGAGGTTTGGAAGATGAACCAGTGAACAGGGAAGCCAGTGGTTTGTGGCAGTATGGACATCGAATGGTTGGCCGGAGAGGTAGATGTGAAAATGGTGGCACCCCAGTGTACAGCAATGCCTTCTTTCTCAATATGAGAGTACCACTGCACAGTGTTTGTCAAAGCACGACTGGAATACGCCACCGGAGCCCAGTTCCTGTTATCATACTTCTGGGACAGGAAGGCCCCAAGGCCAGTGAGGATTGAACTTGCGTATGCCTGTGACACTGGTAGGCTCTAGTGCTGATTGAATGTCCTGGACCTTCATTGAATCAGGCATGGCCCCATTTGCAGAGAATTGGTTCCCAGGAAAAGCAATTTCGTTCTCGAGCAAAGCACACTATAGAGCCACTTCCATGTGGTCAGCATGCACTTTAGAGAGTTTTTGGGAACCTCCCATCATTAGTATATCGACCATATGCATTTCTGGGACCTGGAGGATGTTCTTCCTCAGCTGAATTGTGCCCAATGCTCATCATTTTACATCCAGCAGCATGCACGTACTGGCTAAGTGTTTTAGGCAAGCGCAAAAAGTGTCTACAGATTCCTTAGGCAACTACCGGGCTTGGCGCTGCAAAAAACGCTCATAGTTAGGATTTGCCAACTGCCACAGCCATAAAATACGTTTCCAGCCACTCATGCCAGCCCTTTCACCTTGCTGCCTGAGCAGATGGAGGGCCATCAACCACAAACAACTCAAGGGCGGTCACTGAGGCCATCTTAGTCGTTTATCAGCCCAACAGGAGCTTAAAAGAGAGCAGCACAGAACTCACCAGCCACACAAATCATGTGGAATAATCACAGAAGACTGTCCACCAGCTGGAGGGTGTTAATTACTTCAGCAGACCTCCGAACAACATCACAAGTCATTATGCACCATTCTGGGCCAGAGGAAAGAGCATTGTCCTGCGTAGTCATGACACAAGCACTGCATGAGACCTCCTGCACCAGCACCAAAGTACCTGCGAAACCAGATGCACATATTATGTGGGGAGCAGCCGAGCATCATGCTCTCATTGTCACCAGCAGGCCAGGAAACACCACACTTGCAGCACACCATGCGGCCTGGATTGAGACATGGGAAAATGGCACCCCTTAGGGGCACAGTATACTTTGGAAGATCTGACTGCCTTATGATGAGTACCTGGGAGCAGCAGGGAACACACCCCATCCGAGAGGCATGTTTATGTGAGGCGGCCCAACTCCACGGAAAACAGCAGCAGCTTCAACGCTGCGGGCAAAGCAACTGGAGACGCTCCCCGACTGCAAACGCTCGCAAAGATAGACACCCCACACCAGCGCAGCCGTCAGTGTGAGATTATGCAGGTGGTGAAACTGGGCAAAAAGGAATGTGGGTGTCTGGCAGCTTTTGTATCTCTGTAGCTTAACAGAAGGTCAGCCAATTCATCCTTGGAGTCCGCTTCTTGGTAATGGGTACCAGTTGAGGTAATTCCAACCCTTAGGGTTCTCGTCATAGCTCACACTAGCAGGTGCAGTCCTTCTTCAGTCTTCCACAGTTCCAGCAGTGTTTTGATGAGGGTACTGTGGCAAACTGGGCTAAAGAACGGTGATGGATCAAACCCAGATCTTTTGACTGGGTGTGAGTGTTTGATTGGTTCAGATGCTCCGTCCATCACCAGCCCCTTTTGTACCGCTTTGGCCGCCATAAGTGTGGCAGGGTATGCTCAGACGTGAGTCCCTTGCTCACTTTGCCACTGGATTCAAGCAAGCTGGGCTGAAGACGGCTGGAATGCCAGAAACCGGTCCTTGGAAGCTTGTTTCCGGTCCAGGGAAGGCATGGCTTGGCAGTTTGGGCTGGACTGTTCCCATGAGGCACAGGGTCAGACTGATTTGCATATAGCCATGTCTGAACTGGGGTGGCAGAGTGGGCTAAAGAACGTTGATGGATCAAACCCAGATCTTTTGACTGGGTGTGAGTGTTTGATTGGTTCGGTTGCTCCGTCCATCACCACACCCTTTTGTACCACTTACTATGGTAGTGACATCCTTGCCACAGTGAAAAACTAATTTGGATGTTTTTTACCATCAGGACATTTACATTTTAAATACCATGCACCCTGCCCTAGGGGCATTTAGGGTCTACCTTAGGGGTGACTTATACTGATTAAAAGGAGTGGTTTGTGCCTGGTGAAAGGTTTATTTCTCCAGGAAGAATTGGCAGTTTTAAAACTGCATACCCAGGATGCAATGGCAGGCCTGGAGACATGCATTGCATTGTCAATTTAGCGGTGGCTCAATATGTGCTGCCGTCCACTAATGTCATTTAACTTACAGGCCCTGGGTACTCTTTGTCACATACACTAGGGAATTATAGATAAGTTAAATATGCCAATTAGGAGCAGAGTCAATTTGACATATGTTTAGGGATCAGAGCACATAGACTGGGCGCTGGACAGCAGGGTCCCAATTTGCAGTATCTAAAACAAGCATTGGCATAGCCAATAGGTCTCGCCTTTGGGACCTTATAAGTGTTTAGCCATGCAACATTTGATGTTGTTGCCCCAAGGATATTGTGCTGGATAACTAAACACTTATAAGCTCCCAAAGGCGAGACCTATTGGCTATGCCAATGCCTACACATAAGAAACAGCCCAGAATGCATACATAAAGGTGTGTTTGAATGAAATAGGGAACATAATATCAAAAGGAGGGACACTGGTCGTCTTGTTCTGAACTGTCCGTCCTCTTTAACAGGGGAAGCAGCTGGACCGCTCACTGAGATCAGAAGACTTACAGCAGATTCTTACGCTAGCAGGTGCTGCCCTGCACACACCAAAAGTCTAAGTAAATTCTTGTGTGGAGTTCTGGCTCTACTACTCTTCGCTAAGTACAAGGTTCAACCTCGACTCCAAATGCGGGAGTTTCTTGCTCGTCACTACTGACCTAATGTCTCTGAGCTTAGCACAAAATAATACAGTTGCAAGTTAAATGTATGCCACAGCAGTTCGCCCAGTCACGTGCAAAGCAACCAATTTAACTGAAGGGCACGGAAGTACATCTCCCAACAAAACTGAGCCTTCTTATAGGCTGTGCGAGTTCCTCCCACACCTGCTATGTAATTTTTCCCAAATAATTCCCTACTTACGACTCTCCAAGAAGCGTATGAAATTTGATCTTGCCGATGGTGGTGTCCGCCTCGAAGTTGGGGAACACTTCACTGAGTAAGATACCAGGCATCTTGGCAGGAGAGGCTGGGGATAGTAGGCCGTGAGATGGAACTCTCGGCTCCTGATTGCCCTAATGCAGTGATGATAGAAGGTTCGCTTCGTTGACCGTGCTCATTTTATAATGTGGAAATGAGGGCGGCGAAAGGGGCGCGCTATATTCGCATTCGTCACCGAAGAGAAATAAATAGCTAGAGCGCTAACTTGTTTCACCTATGTACAAATAGTGTACGCCACTGAAGAAAGGAAACCTGAAACCTGGCTTTCAGAATGCAGCTTTTCCAAGTTATTTCATGCAATTTTCTTTTTTTTTTTTAAATGAGTAGATGAGGCTCAGTCAAGATCCAAGGAACGTGCCTGGCCGCTCGAGACTAGTCCGCGCATGAGAGACGGGAGGAGCAGAAGGTGATCCTGCGAGTGGTGCGCACGCGCGCTAGGGAGAGCAGTCTGCTCTTTTTTGAAGCACGTTTCCTACATCTAGTTTCTTTTATTTTTAACTCTTTTCTAGCAATATGCAATAATGATATCCTTTACTTTCTTAAATGTTCTACCTAAAGCAGTGTAATGTCAAAAGTACCATAATTTTAAATGCTCTTTTTAATAGTTTGTAGTATTACTTACACATTGAAGCCACACCTATTGGATTCTCTGTGTTTGTTCTTGCTTGACCAGAAGACAGAGCCAGTGCTTAATTTGTCCCTGTATTTGGAGTAAGCACTTGAGCTCATTTCTGTCACCCGAGACAAAAGTGCTGTAGCCTACTAAATTATTGCATCTTTTACTGTTCCGGACGTATTTTAGGATACCTGTAAAGGTTTATGTTGTGTACCTCAGACTACTGCACAAAAAAATCTTAAAACAGTCTTACCTCTGTTGGTCATGCAGCTAACAAGAAGCCATGTTTTTACACATGATGTACTTCTGCCAGGTTGACACTGGTTTCTGGATCACAGGCAGCAGTAAAGTTAGCTGCAATTTTATTTTGTACTAAGTCTCAAGATCAATACTAATATGTAATTTACCTGAAAGTGACATTGCAGTGTCCCCAAGCGTTCCAAGTACACATACTTATTCTGGAATAAGGGCCAAGACTTCCCTGACCCCAAGTTAGTTCTCAAGCAGCAGAGGCCTCAAAAGAGCATGTTCAGCTGAGGAAGGGCTCATGCTATAGTAAGGCACCATGTCTCCAAGTACTGAATAAACACTTTTATACCAATTTGCCAAGAATTGGTTGCATTACCTAAAAAAAGAATGACTCCTACTCGTAGCTGTGGTGAAATGTGTCACATGTCTGCTTCAGAGGGTTCAAGTGAGGAGGAAAAAGCCACAAATGGCATTGTGGATGGTTCTTAATTGAAGATGAAGAGGTTTACATGAGTGAGAAGAAAGACGCCCAAACTACTCTGAAACAGAGGGCTTGATTACGAGTTTAGGTGTTATTTATCGCACCTGGTAAATAACGATACCACAGGATACGTTATTTATTGGGTGTGATAAATAACACCTATTACGAGTTTGTGGGGAATAAGCTGGATTTTGGTGATTTTCCCACATTAAATTTCAACCGATTTCATCTGCCGAAATGTAATGACAGCTGAGGCATTTAACGCATCTGATAATTATTAGATGCATTAAATACCCCCCAACTGGTAATTCTTACTCGAGCAATCACCTCAAAATCAGGCTCAAAATCAGGCCCTGAGTAGAGAAACAGTCTAGAATACTCTTCCAGGTTGAAGAATGAAACAGGAAAAGCAGCTGCAGAAAAGAGGAGCAAACAATCAAGGACAATAAGTATCTAGGGCGGGTCATGAACTTGGTAAAAAACAAGGGAATCAAATACATTGAGACACATCATTCGTCAGCTCCAAGCTCCCTTACATATTAATAAAATAGAAAATGCCTTTACAATAGAATGGTTGAATACCATCTTGGACAGAGAGACACTGGCAGCACAGACTGGGAACATGACCATCTTAGTTGGGAATAAATATAACCCTAACCATATCCAATGTCACAAGAAAATGGGATTGTGTCTGCATGGCAGGCAGGCACAAGAAGAGGGATAACATGCCAGATATCCTTGGAGGGTGAGCTCAGACAGCCTACAGTATGTACCCTGAGTTCACAAACTGATGAATTCAATGAGGTACTTATGGGTACTTATGAGACAATAACTGCAGTAGAGTCGAGCTGATTCAGATAATAGTATCACTTTGAGCTAAGGGATATAGCACGTAGCGGAAATAGGTAGCAGAGAGGGCATTTGGAATAATTAATGAAGTAACAGAGACTCCATTGAGGTAGTTTATCAAGTAGCATGCTACGGTTTTTCTTAAGTGTATATTTAGACACAATGAATTATGGCTCTGTAACAATCACTCACTCTGTAAAACCTCAGGAAGAGCTGTATTGTCAGCTTGAAACATACTTGTTGGTGGAGTGATTATGGGGCATGTTGAACAGAATGCTCCTTGAACATAATTGTATTTGAGCAATTATTTAGTTTGATACCAAATTAACAGTTTGGAGATCTGATAAGAAGTGAGGGGCTTATTTATGAGCCCTTGCATCACTTTTCCCCCTCTGGTGCGTCACTTTTTGTGATGCACCAGCAGGGTAAAAAATGTGCCATGTGGCGTCATATGTACAAAGTGACGAATCTAGGTAGATGCGGCACTTTGTAAACCTCATTATACTTGCCCCAGGTATAATGTATGCAGGGTGGGCGTTTTGACGTAAGTAAGCCTCGTAGAAATGATGCAGTGAATTCTATGAGATTTCACTGCGTCACTTCTAGGGCGCAAATGCGTCATTATCTTACGGTTGCCTCACAGCAGGCGTAAGGCTGATGCAAGCACATTGAAATGGGACTTGCCCATGTTAAATGTCCCATTGCTGAAGGTGCGTCACTTTTGTGACACACGCCAGCAATGCGTCATTTTTGCGCCTATGGATACGTCAGAAATACTGATGTATCTGTAACTCCTTGCGACATGATGCGTCATTTTGTAAATATGAAGCATCCAGCATGTCGCAAGGAGGGCGCAATGAAAAGTGACGCATCGCTGCTTCCACGAAGTAATGCATCACTTTTCATAAATGAGGCCCTGTGTTTGCCAAAAGTTTCACAGAAAATAATTAAAGGCCTAGTTATGAGATTGGCGGTCTCACCCACAGTGGTGGTCCCTGGACTGCCAGACTGGCAGTCCACCTGCCGGATTACAACTATGGTGGTGGAACTGCCACAGTACCGCCACAACTGCCAGGGATCCCTGATCCCGCTGCGTTGGCACAGCAGTGTGAGGCTGTAATATGCTGAAGGTGCCGCTGTTGCACCGCCAAGCATATTAAGAATTTCCTCACTGCAACACTTTTCATGGTGGTGAGCCCGCCATGAAAAGGGTGGTGGTGAGGAAACTAAGGGGGCCCTACAAAGTCCCCTGTTGCCTCTGTGCATGAGGGGCACATATTGTACCCCCCTATATTTTTGCACGCCATGTTTCTGCATGGACAGAAATGCACAACATTGTGCATTTCTGTTCATGCAGGAACATGCTGTGGTGCTCCTACAGTGGTGCCTTTCTAAGGCTTTCCTGTGAGTCTTAGAAAGGCACTGCTGCCGCAGGACCGCCCGCCAGGATTGCAACTCGTAATTCGGCGGGCGGACTGACTATGGGTTTAGCAGTCTTGGAGCCGGGTGCTGGGGTGGTGGCTTGCTGCAAGACCGCCACACTTGTAATCAGGCCCTAAGTCTCATGTTGTGTAATTTCATATATTAGATAATATATAATGGATAAAATACCCCTTGCTGTACATTATAAGAATATTGTATTGCAAGTCACAAAGGAGTTCCATAACCATGTAGAGGAACTCCAAGGTGACTTGCAGTATCCTTATAATGGACACATAGGGGTCGATTCCGATCCGGTAAAAAGCGCTCCGAATTGCCATTCGGAGCGTTTTTCCCGTACGATTCATACCCTGCAACGTCCACCGTACGAACGACGAAGTACGATCCGTACCAGGAGCCGTACTCCATACGAATCGTACAGGGACCGTACGAATTAAATCCCCGTACGACTCTCCATCGGAACCCGCTGTACGCGACATCTGTACGGTTCGTGGCCGATTTTTACGACCCGGCAAGTACGATTCATGTTGGGTACGCACCGTATGACCCTTTTCCTACGGGAGCTGAAAACAGCCGTAAAAGCGGAGTTCGCCCCGAAACAGGTACGGAACGCCCCCCCCGGGTACGGCGCGTACACCCCATGATCGCAGGGGTATGGTGCGTACCCCTGCAATCATAGGGTGTACGCGCCGTACGCCCAGCGTACATGGGGTACGCACGTACCCCATGTACGCTGGGTGTACGGTGCGTACCCCATGTACGCTGGGTGTACGGCACGTACCCCCCATGATCGCAGGGGTACGGCGCATACCCCTGCGATCATGGGGTGTACGCACCGTACGGTGTGTATGTGAATGTGCGCTTTTCCGTATGGATGGCCCTTACCTGACGTGGACCGTACGACTCACGTTCTGGTACCCCGGTCGGGATCGTACTCGTCTGGTCATACGGCGTCTGTACGAGTCGTACGGAAACGGCTCCGGATGCGAGTCGTACGGCGGATTTTTTTACCGGATCGGAATCGACCCCCAGGAGGTACTTCATCCCATCTAATACATGGTTGCACCATCCATCACCTTTCCCATAAACCACTTAAAACCTTGGTGCATAGCTCTTTCATATGAAAAAACGAGCATGTTTGAAACAAGAAGAATAAAAATAAAACATTTAGTGCAAAATTAAGCACATCAAAGACCTGGTAGATACTTGTTGCAAACAGATATTAGAAACAGTTCAATGCTAGCCAGTTAAAAAAAAAAGCTGTAGTAGTTCGGAATGTGTGGAAAAATACAGAAAGATTCGAATTTTTCTCTATCTAAGGAGTGCAAAAATAAACATATTCTCTATGCTTGTCATTCTAAGCTATTAAAATAGAGCGGAAGAAAGAAAAGCAGTGTTCTGTTTTCTCACATATGTTCCATGACTGTTCAGTTTTCTCACGTATGCTCCTCGGCTGCTGGTTCTGGCAGCAGGCATTGTGACATCAGAACTGGACTATATAACTTATAATAGTCAAATTCTGCATGACTGGGTGCATCACAAGTTGCCAATTATAAAGAAATCAGAGACTGACGTTTATACACGGATTACAGAATCCCATGTATTAAATATCCTTTCAATAAACACATGCATGCTCGATTATAGCAGCCAGTAACAACTTGTCCAAACATAATATTTTTAAAAATAAGACTGACAAAATCTCAAGGGTACATTAGGTGCCACAAATCATCTCTGCAACAGGAATTTATTTTCAACATGAAACATTTCAGCATGAAGGTGATCAATTGAATTCAGGACAAACAGAATGAATAGTGGAAAAGAGAAGTATTTTGTGGATATTTGCTAAATCTAAAGATAAAATGACTGTAATTTATTGGAGGACAATGTTAACTATCCTGTTCTGCTGAATCAAAACCAGTGTGGCTGCTGTTCAGCATGGCTAAAATTAGTGGCGTAGAGTGTTGTAGAGTGGACAACAGTATAGTAGAGTGGAGTAGGGGGAGTAGGGTGACATAGACTGGAGTAGGGGGAGTAGAGTTCAGTGGGTCAGTGGGGAACAGTGTTGCAGTGTGCAGTGATGTAGAGTGCAGTGACATAGAGTGTCATAGAGTGGAGTGGTGTGGAGTGGTGTAGAGTGGGGTGGGGTGGGGTAAGAGGGCTGGATTGGGCTAGATTGGCATGGATTGGAGTGACGTGGATTTAATTGGAGTGGTGTGGATGATATTGGAATGGAGTAGGGTAGACTGGATTGGAGTGGAGTGGGTGGATTGTAGTGTAGTGGGGGGTTACATTGGGGTGGATTGGGGTGGGCTGGATTGGAGTGGAGTGTTGTGGATTATACTGGAGTGGAGTGGGTTGGACTGGAGTGATGTAGGGTAGATTGAAGTGGAGTATGGTGGATTAGGAGGATTTGAGTAAGATGAATTGGAGTGGGTGGATTGAATTGGGGTGGGGGTTTGGATTGAGGTTGATTGGAGTGGGGTGGCTTGGATTTTACTGGGGTGGATTGGGGTGGGAGAGATTGGATTGAAGTGGGTTATATTGAATTGAGTGGGGTGGGCTGGATTGGATTGGATTGGATTGCTGTGGATTGGTTTGGAGTTGGGTGGATTGGATTTTTCTGCGGGGTAGATTGATTGGATTGGGATGATATCCTTCTATCCCAATGGTCTCATATATCCCTCAAACATTGAAAGTCAACAACATCCTTCCTACATTCTTCACAGAGAAAGTCTGCTTATTAAATGTCAAAAACTTAGGCTTTTCCTTTTTTATCACTTCAGTGCTCACAAGAATCCTGGTTAAAGCTGTAACAACATCTTTAAACTGCTCTCTGCATGCAGGTAACTTCAGAAAGCCTCAAACCCCTCTCTACCTCCAATACCTACCATCCTGCTGGGTTTCTTATTTGGAATGCTAGCATCTGGACAGGGTTATGGTCAGGGTCCCTGTGCAATTTTGCAGGTGCAGTTGATATTGTATAATTATGGATTCTCTGCATTTTCCACATAATCCATCATCTGCTGCATAATCTGCAGATCTTAACAAAAAAAACTTTTTTAGGTAAAATGGATGAAAAGTTACAAAAAACATTGCAACAATATAGAATAAAAAATATTGTGATACAAAGATATTGTGTAAATCAGGGGATGCAGGTAGGGCTTCCCCTCTTCTTCTTGGTTTCTGTGGAGGGGGTGTCTTGTTTGCTGTTTTCTCTCGCTCTCTAGGATCTGTTCAGAAGCTTGACCCCACCAAAACCCAAAGAACACAAATAAACTTAAAGGGGGTGCACAAAAACACCCCACTCCCCAAAAAAACCACCCAGATGAAAAATAAATAAAAAGCTGTAAAAGATAGAGAGCTGTGGCAGCCTGGATTGAGAGATTTTTTTCTCCCAGTTAAAAGGGAGGTTTCTGATTAACAGATAGGGAAAGAAGAGGAAGGGGGAGGGACAAGGGGAGGGCAGATCTGAAAGAGGGAGAAAGCATACATACACACACAGAAGCGAGAGGGGGTGGGAGCCTGGTTAGTGAAGTAGGGAAGGAGCGGGCGCTGAGAGGGAGAGAGGTGAGGGGGATAAAGTCTAATGAGATTCAGAAGGGAAAGGGAGGGGTTTGCACATCCTGGCGCTTGCATACATAAAACAAGCATTAAAAATGCAATAAGATCCGCCTTTCAGTAAGTTAAAGCCTTTTGCTTTGCTATACAATACCATTAGCAAAGCAAATGGCTTTAACTTAATCAAAGGCGAGAACTATTGTATTTTTAATGCTTCTTTTAATATATCTTGGTGTTCTTTCGTCATTGTCACTCACTGTAATTTACACTCATGTTACGTCAAAAAAATCCAAGTTTTTCAGAGGCTGAGTTGTCAGTCAAGGGGAAGGAAATCATAAGAGAAGAGCCACAATTGTTTGACGCCCAAGTCCAACATACTCCTCTCAGTAGGAAAAGGTAAAAATGGGACAGGCTAGTCAACAGAGTGAATGCTGTAGGTACCACCCAGCTCACAAAGGCGGTAATTAGGAAGAAATGGAATGACCTGCTGAGGGGGAATGTGCATTCCCTGGCCTCCAACCAACACCTGGAGGCCCAGAGGACTGGCAGTGGTCCTTTCAGTACCCCATTACAACTGTTTCCCAGGGAGGAGAATGTCTTTGCCATCCTACATTCTGAGGGCTTCACAGGAATAGCTGCGTGAGTGGAGTCTGGTAAGTTACTATTTTACTTGCTGCTCAGCCAGTGTGAAAGTGGTGTGGAATGTTGGAGCGTGATAATGCAGTGGAATGTTGGATAAGTGAGGTTAGCAGTTGTTGTTTGGGCTGAGCAGCAAGAAGGCTGCTCCTGGTGGGGCTTTCTTCACTTCTACTCTTGATGATAACATCTTAATAAATACTACCTTTAGCTACCCTGGAGTTAGATCTTTGTTTGATTACAACAGTTACACCTCACTGTCACAACCCTGCAATGTCCTGTATGCTCTCTTCTCAGCTTTTGCATTGTCTATCTACTTTACTGACATCCAATACTCAAAGTATCATAGATAATTGATTGTCAGTGTCACTGTGTATTGTTGCATATAAGATCACATGTATCAATCTCCTTTACATGCCACATGTTGCAATGGTATCTGTAAGTGTATTGCTATTAAATCGTCATCCCAGGACCCATGATACGTGTCAATATGTAAATATATTATCCAGCCCAACTGCTTTTTGACAACAGGTATGTTACGCTAACCATTTGTCAATTGTTGGCAAGTACAGATTGAAATGACTAAAACTACCATTAGGCCCTGTTTCTGTAACAGAAAACAAGATGCAATAGTGATTTTTCCCATTCCCACTTGTATGCCATGTTACAACTGATATTTATTTTTCAATGAGTTAGCCATTTGTCAAGTGTTGGGAAGTAGAGTTTGAAATGGTTACAACTACCATGAGGTCCTGTTTCTGTAAATTAAAACACAATGCAATTGTGAGTTCGCCCATTCTCACTTATCAGATACCAATGTCTATGCAGCAGTGGATCCAGGGGCATAGATAGGGTGGGGCGGTGGGGGCGGTCCGCCCCACGCTGCACTATTTCAGGGGAGGTGGCCGCGCGGCACTTGTGGCCCGTTGCGGCGGCCTTTATAATTTATTTGGGGACACTGACACTAGTAGTGTCAGTGTCCCCAAATAAGTTATAAAGGCCGCGTGGACCTGTTTAAAGTGCAACTGCTTTAAGCGCATGCGCACCGCCACCTGCTGCTTGTAATTGCTGCCTGCAGTGTGCAGCGCATGCACGCCACCACCACCCTAGCATAGGCCCGTGACATCGCATGAGCTGCTGCGTGTCGGGCGGAGGCATCAGATGGTGGTAGGCCGGCGGAGCTGCAGGCAGAGAGACACAAATCTGCGAGAGGTAAAGGATGTCCCGCCCTAGGCTCGAAGCAGTTAATTGATCGGGGACGTGGACTACCAGCAGGGCTGAGCAGGGCAGGGCAGAGGAGCCCAGAGGAAGGGTCCACAGCACTTTCGGAGAACACCGGCCGCAAGAAGTAAGTGATGTCAAAGTACACAAGTTTTGTGAGTTCTGCTATAGGCACAGTCGTTCCAATGTGCTTCTGTATTCTCACTCCACTGAGTTGGGGTGAAGGAGGGTGTGTTTGTGGTATTTTTATAGCTTCTTTAGTTTCTTGAATTAAACTTGCCATGGCTTTATGGTGAACCTGTGTGTCACTGTTGAGCTGTGATATCTAGCAACCATACAGCATGACGTTACACATTCTGCAGTAAACATGTGGTAGGTGCATACCATCTTGAAATAGTTTTTCACGTGTGCTGCACTGGACAGTCCATGAACTGATTGGCTACAGACCTCCACTGTTTCACAGCCTAGCTAATGAATGCAGTAGATGACCCGAGGCCTGGTGATTGCGTGGGAGTGAGCAGGTGATTGTGTGTGAGCAGGTGATTGCTTGGAAATGATATCACCGAGAGCCATCATTGGGTCCGATCTGTGGAAGTTCTGCATGCTTTCACAGATACACTCACAGCCGCCAATCTTTTTGTGGCAGCATTCGAAGAAAAGGTGATCTATAACAACAACCCTTATATCTCCAATCTTAACCCCTTCCATGCTCATGACGAGCTCAGCTCGTCATGCAGTACACTGCTCGTGTGCTCATGACGAGCTGAGCTCGTCATGAACAATGGGAAACAAGGGTCTGCAACACAGCAGGATAATCTCCCTAGCAGCCAAGGTGTTAAACAATATCTAAGATACATAGACGACGTGTGCATTGTATGGGAGGGCTCACAAGTTGAACTTAACAATTTCCATCATTGGCTTAATACGCAGAACCAACATCTGCAATTTACATTAGAAGGCAACAAAGATTCCATCAGTTTTTTAGATCTAACAATAAGGAATGATGAGGGACATCTGTCCATAAGTCTATACACAAAACCAACGGCCAGAAATACTTTGTTAAGGTATAATAGCCATCATCCGCGGAATTTACGGGATAATCTCCCTTTTGGTCAATTTTTAAGGATAAGACGCAATAGCACCAAAAGAGAAGATTATTTTAGGGAGGCTAAGCTGCTGTCTACAAAATTGGTCATGAGGGCATATCCATAGCGGCTGGTAAAGAAAGCTATGAAACGGGCATGGTACTATGACAGGCAGGCATTGGTGCACAAAGAGGAGAACATCCATGAAGTGATTGAGGTTACACAACCCATAACATGTGTAACTACCTTTGGTACAGAGTCCAACGCTATCACCAAGATAATAAGAAACAACTGGCACCTTATTAAAAAGGTTGAACCACAATTAAGTCTACCTCGGGTCGCCTTCAAAAGGGCGAGAAACCTTTGTGACTACTTGGTAAGGGCTTATAATGAACCAGTACCCATGACAATACAAAATATCTGGGGTCTTCCCCCAGTAGTAGGACATTTCCCGTGTGGCAATTGTACTGCTTGCGCCACCACTGTCACTACTAAGGGTTGTAATCTCAATGG
The DNA here is from genome assembly GCF_964261635.1 of Lissotriton helveticus. Lineage (NCBI taxonomy): Eukaryota > Metazoa > Chordata > Amphibia > Caudata > Salamandridae > Lissotriton > Lissotriton helveticus. Next base: position 956,170,860 of record NC_136059.1, on the reverse strand, counting down.
AAAAGATTTTTTGTTTCGCCATCATTCCAATTGCCTAACAAAAAACGTAATATACTGCATACAATGTCCATGTTCCTTATCATACATTGGAAAAACAACTCAGGAGGTGAAATAACGTATTGTACAGCACCAGTCGCGCATTCGTTGTAATGTGTTGAATGCGCCTCTGGTAGAACATTACCAATAGATGTCTCATATGCCTACAGAAATGCAATGGTTTGTTTTGGATGTTGTAAAAAACAATAGGAGGAACATTAATGTGGATCGTTTGCTGACTCAAAAAGAAAACAAATTAATATGGACTTGCAATACAGGGGAAAAGGGTCTAAACTCAGTCGTAGAATGGCATACTCTAGCGACTCTTTAAAGCAGGGACCTGTGAATCAATTTAATAGACGTACTGATATTCAACTTTAACCTGGTTATCTAACTGACCTTTTTGATTCCGGTTTCGTTTTCACCCTTATAATAATAGTATCAATCAGATGGCGAGCATTTTACTAGATTTTGATACTTCAACATGGCCACCGATTTCATCTTTTTATTAACTGTTGTGTTTACGGTGGTAGTCTTTTACAGCAGTGTTATCTAGGATCTAGGTTGTGATGGACATTTGAGTTTTATTTTGATATTGGTCTTGATCCATTTTTTAGAAATCGCTTCATCAATACGTAAGTTTGCCACATACGTTTATCCGCAATGCAAAATAGACCATAAATACCAGAACATACTTTAACATTATTTTACAGATTATAGGGTGACAAAGCAAGCAACTATATTGAGAGGATTACTCTTACTCGAAGTACCTAGTCCACTACAAGATGGCCGCGACTTTTTGCAGCCTTATTACGTCATCTTCCATAAGGAGGTCCCATCCTTTAATTTACCCGAGAGGCATGGTTCCGCACTGTTACTCGGTGAGTTGAGGATCACGGATTTACTGGCACGGATCTGGCAGTTTCCAAATAAGTAAGTTAGCAACGTTACGAGCGGAGGCGTTTAAATTGGTGTTGAACTCTATGAGTCTATTGATCATGCTTTGAGACTAAGACTCTGCTTGTATTGCAGGTGTTGAGAGGTGGTTTTTTGAAATGTGAAGTAAGTAATTAGACACGTATGGTGGTGTTGCAGGGGTTATAACTAGGTTAACTGTTTGGATGTAGATAAGCAGTTAGACTAAGGAATTTTTTATCCTTATTTTTCAGATGGGATACGAAAATAGATTAAGACTTTGTGAGTATTTTCTTGTCCTATATATAGGGCCTCTGCTAACATCATACAGAGGACAGAAGGCTATTTATCTAACCTTTAAATATGTTCTTTCTAGAACTTGGGCAGATTGATATTTCTCGAAAACAAGGACACCCCTTTAGTAATTCTCACACTTAAATGTAAGTGTTATGTTGTTTTAGGTGTTGATGTTAGCGGAGTTATGTCGGAGTGTGGTCTTGAGTACACTTACGGATGGTGGCATGCCTTTTATGTGGCACTATATGTGGTTTTTGGTAGCACTTTGATTCACTTACGGTCTATTTTATTGATTTGTTTTCTTTGTGAGTGAACAAGCGATACCTTGTTGTGCAGGAATAAAGTAGAATTTTATGTTTTTAGAATAAATGCATCTTTGTGCAACTTCATCGTCCTGATGATGGTCCTACGGATCGACTAGACCAACGAGGGACCGAAACGTCGAAATCTAGCACCGTTTTGTTTATCATTGTTTTCATTTGTGAGATGATGAAGTAGATGAAAAAATATGGTTAACTTTCATCTGTAATGGTGTTTCAATTATCCATTATTCGAAGCAAAAGGTGTTTTTGCACTGCTGAAAATAAGAATTGAAATTATCAGCTTTGTGTTAGTTGCCAAGAAACATGCAAAGAAATTGAAAAAAGAAAAAAACTTTGATATAAATGAAAATAAATATAATGTTTTGATACACTGGAGTATTTTGCTTAAATTCATATATTCCTTTCCTGCTTGTTCATTAACGATCACGTTTGTGACGTAATTTCAGAACAACAACGTGATAAAAATAATTCCTTTAGGGATATTTGTATTTTGTTATTCACAGATACACAGCACCAAGGGACAATGGCTGTCTCTTCAAAGCATAGTCTGTGCCTACCTGCTCCACAGGGTTGTATGTGATTTCATAGAAAAACGATTACATGCCACATAAACTGTCTGTTGAAAACTCCCGGGATGAATTGCATTTACCTTTTCATAGAAACCGATGAATAGATTTAGCATGCATATTGTTTAAGGTGTAAATCAAACCCTTCAGGATGTCATGATTGCAAAAAAAAATCAAAATATCAGCACTTTTGTAAAAATGACTCGCATTTTACAAAAGTGCCTGTGAAATTTGGATAATGCTTAAACTTTTGCCCTCCCCACCGCCCGCTCGTGAGGTTGGAGCACTGCATTTCTAAAATGTTTTAGTGGCGCAGGCCCTGCGTCTTCTACAGCAGAGCAACTCTTTCTCTCCTCTTCAGCACGAATATCCAAAACCATTATAGATTGGAGTTTGAATCTCTGACTAACACCGGGTGGCACCTTACCCCAGCTAATTTAGCAGCAGAAATAGGCTCCAGCCCCTGAAGGCGGGGCCAATGTTTGCGTAGCTCCTCCACACTTCTTTCTGGACTGATTAGTTATGTTTCAAAATGTGCACACTCTGTACTACGATGCGGAAGGAGTGGGTAGAGGAGTGGTAATACGTCAGCAGCCAGCAAGATGGCCCAGCAAGTTAAGACCTCTAGTTTTACCTGCAGGTCAGAAGTTTGAATCGCAGTAAAGTGGATCTTAGCCTTTCATCCTTTCAAGGTCGATAACCAGAGCACTCTGTTAGTAATTATAGAATATGTTATTTAATTTGCAAAAAAAGCCAATTTACTGTTATTGTAGTAATGCTTCAGGTTCCAATAACTCTTATTTATTTGAAGTTTTTGAAAAGTGCTCTCACAATTGTCCTTTCTCACATTCTCCATGTATCCAAGGCTGACATTCAATTCTCCCGTGTGCAGCATTGAAGTAACAATTACCATGCAGCACTGTACTCTGCCTTCTCATCACACCTCATGTCACATGTGGTTTTTCTGGGTCCCCAGAGAGATCATGCAGTCTGTGTGTTCTCCTTAGTACTGCTGATCACCGGTGTATTCAACTGTGTAGCCTTGGACCGTGTCATGTATGTGCATGTAACTTGCATGATCGAGGTAACTATTAGCGGCTATACTCTGTGTCTCTCGGACCCCTTTCAAGTGCGTGCTGTCCTTTTTCCCCAGCATCCCCCCCACCCCCAGGGGCGGCAATCTGAGGGATAGCCCCGGGCGCCACAAGCTCTAGCTACGCCACTGAATGGATCCCCCTGCTGTCGCAAGCAGGGACGTCCAGGCAAAAATCCAGGAGGTGCGGGTGGCAAGACACCCACCCCTGCCAGCAAGAAACCTCAACCTTAATATCCTCCAGTGTGTGTCACACATGCACTCTGTGAACTATTTCTGGACAGCCTTTCCCTTTCTGATTGGAGTAGTATCTTGGACTTTGGACTTCAGACAATTTTCCATCTACAACTATGGTTCCATTCACCATGACTGACTACTTTCCTTTTTTATGTAATGTTTATTTACAGCCCCTGATTTGGGCTCTCAACCAGATGGACTGCCAAATTTACAACTACGCCGACAACACCCAGATCGTCATCCAAATGGAGGATTGTCCGGGCGCACATGCAAGACTGCAAAATATTTTAAAATATACACCTAACTGGATGTCTGTGAATTCCCTGAAAATTAACCCAGACAAGACCGAGATGTTGCCAATCACCATCATGGGCAAGCCCTGGAATGATCTGTTCTGGCCAATAGAACTAGGGGCGCCCCCAGAACCTGCAGCTGCAATAAAAAGCCTGGGCATACATTTGGATGGCAATTTGACAATGCAGGTGCAAGTTTCGGTGGTGGTGGGCACTTGTGTGGGCCTTCTCCGACAACTAAGGAAAATCTCCTCACTTTTGTCCTTTTCTATCTTGAGGCGCGCGGTATCTGCCATGATCTTAGCCAGGATGGACTATGGCAACTCGCTATATGCAGGGCTCCCTCAAAAACATCTGAATAGACTGCAAATCGATATGAATGACGCTGCAAGATTGATCTTTAAAAAACCAATGAGAACGCATGCCTCCCCTCTTCTGCGCGAACTCCATTGGCTGCCAGTCAAACAGAGGGTAATGTTCAAAGGGCTGTGCATTACGCATAAAGCTCTGTATGGAAAGGCGCCAAGCTACATGAAAGCTCGTTTGGCCCCATACAGGCCTGGTAGGGTGTTGCGTTCCTCAGAAGCCACCCTCTTAACCCAACCGCGTTTCAGATTGTCCACCCTGGGTGGTCGTGCTTTCTCTAATATCTTTCCAGCAGTCTGGAATAGCTTACTAATCGAACTGCGCAAAGAATCCAACTTGCTGCCTTTTCGTAAAAAATTAAAAACAGTGCTTTTTCAGCAAGTATGGGGTGTGTTGTAATCTGATGATTGGCTGTATAAATTCTGGTGTGTACCCGACAAAGCGCTTAGAGACCCCGGGGTGATAATGCGCTATATAAGTCGAAATAAATAAATAAATAAATAAATATGTTTGTTTTTCCACAATGTAACTGTTAGACCGGGCCTTTGTTGCTGTGATCTCCCCTAAGCTTGCTGGCTGTCGACCTCATCTTCTGAACTTGTTTTGCTAGCCTTCAGACTTGAGCACGTTTGGCACTGCTGGGCAGTGTCAAAGCGCTCTGCTCGTCATTTATATATTTACTGTGTTTAACAGTGATTGGCTGATTCGAGTTATCTGTAAGTCCCTTGTCATTGGCTAAAACCTATACCAGGGGCATTATCTGGAATGCGCCTCTGTGGGCCTACTGCACTGGTTGTGCCATTCACGGAGGTAGCTCATGGATTGTGCCACAGGTTTTCCGTGGTGGTGCCTGTGTACACGGGTTACTAATACTCGGTTTGGAGTAAGAGAGTTTGGGGAATTTGAGCCGGATACGTTGGAGACTGATACGGTACCCCAGATCAAAGGGTTCTGCAGAGACCTGAAATGTTCTTTTAAATGCCTCAGTAGGAAGGAGGAGCTGCAAAAGGCATTGAAGGTCTGGCTGGAGTCTTGAGGTCCAGTTGAGGATCCTGGGGAAGGTGAGGCAGTGGATACGAAGGAGCTGGAACTGCTGGAGGGGAGCGTAGTGCCCTCCAGGTCAGGCAGCAGTGGCTCCCTCAGGAGTCTGTCCCCAGAGGAGCTGTAGGAATGGTGGGAGGAAAGGAAGCTCAAGTTGAACCTGGCTAAACTTAGGTGGGAAAGTTAGAAGGCCAAGGTGGTAATGGAGGAAAAGAAAATGATGTTGGCTCAGGAGTTGAGCCTGAGAGAGCTGGACGTGAAAGCCAGTAGAGCTGAGTCCAGCACAGATGGTGGCAGCATTTCATCAATGCCTTCAGATAAACAAGTTCACACACCTAAGGGGCTGGTGCCTGATTATTGAGTGGGGGTTGACATAGACTGGTGGTTTGGGGCCTATGAAATAGTTTTACAAATGCACAGGATCCCTGATGGGGATTGGGTGGCGCATGCTCTGATGAAGTGGAGGGAAACCTTGTTGAAGTATTCCACCCTGAATGAGGCCTTGATCAGGAAATATGGGTTGGCCCCTGAGAAGTACATGCAGCAGTTTACGGACAGTATGAAAATGACTTCCCAAACCTGGGTAGATTGTGTGGATTAATTTTGCAAGATGCTGGATGGTTGGGGAAGGGTAGTAAGGTGGTGGACTACAAGAAGCTTTACATGCTTAGCCTTTGTTCTATCGCGCTGCGCCAGCACTTGATTGCTAAGAAGCTTTCTGATCCTAGACAGCTTACTGAAGTGGCAGACCACTGGGTTAACACCCTGGGCTACAAAAAGTTGTCTTGGGGATCAAATCCAAAGGTGTGTTGGGTCCCCTGCAGAAAAAGTAGGGTGGGACAGGAATAAGAGTAAGGACATCTCCCTAGGCCTCAGACTAAGTCCCTGGGTAAGGATTTCCAACTCCCTGGTGATAAGAAGTGGGTCCATACAGGTAGAACGTCTGAGAATGGGCCCCTCAGGTGCTATGCTTATCAGCAAGAAGAGCACTATTGTGTAGATCCCAAGTACCCTAAGTGGGCTCCATTCCCTCACCGGTGCACAGACACTGGGGGTGGCCGGGTTGTGCTTGAGGAAGAAATGATCCCGAGCAATGGTGGGGAACCCTAGTGTCTCTGGGCAACAATGAAGTTGTCCAGAGAACTGTCATGCCGGATAATACTAGTAAGTACAGGCAGTGGGTGACCATTAATGGGCATAGGGTGTAAGCTCTGTGGGACACCGGGGCTAGTATGATGACCGCCAGGTGTCATCTGGTATCTGCATAGCAGGTTGTTCCTACCGTGGTTCACCAAGTGCTTACAGCCGACAACAGTGAGAGCCACTGTCTATTGGGACAGGTCCCCTTTGAGTTTGGTGGTCTCCGGTACCTTGAGGGTAGCCGTGAGCCCATCTATACCTGTGGACTGTCTGCTCTGCAGTGACTTGAAACATATCTCCTGGAGGGGGGTGGAGCTCCGGTCACACTTGGGGATGTTAGGGCTGCCTGAGTGGGACTGCCTGACCACGTAGTCAAGGGTGGCATGGGAGGATGGTTAGAAGGACCCTGAACCTGAAATAGTGGCCCATGTCCTTGCCAGGAAGAGGAAAGGCAAGGGGCACAGTGAACTCGCCCCCCTCCAGGAAGTATGTTTCAGGTCACTGCAGAGCAGACAGTCTGAGCTGCTTCTCTCAGGCCAGGAGGAGACTGGCCCTGAGGGGGGGAGGCTCTGGTACCTACAGGAGAAGATGTGGTCAAACTGGGGACCCTGCCTGAGCTGACCAATTTGCAGCAAGACGGAGGCCCTTCCTAGTAGGATTTCTGCATGGTGCAGAAGGGATGCCCTATTCTCTTGGGCCCTCCACAGCAGGCTGAGGCCCAGGGAGCTGGCAACACCTCTGGAACTCATTGGGCTTATTGAGAGAATGGTCTCCTGAATAGTGAGCCTAAGATTGCTAAACCGGGGTCCACCTATGTGTTGGTGGTACCCCACAGACTTCTGAATCTGGCCTTCAGGAGCCCAAAAGCTTGCACCACTGGCTACCATGTTCTTGCAGGGGCCTCATTGAAGCAGACTTCCCCATGCGTAGTTGGATTCCTCAGTGGTGACAACAACCATGTACGGTTGGGATTCGCTGAGTCTCCCAAATAGAAGACAGACACAGGTGCAACAATAAGTTATACACTTTCTGATCATACTACCTGACATCACCCACAGAAAGTTAGGACAGATCAGACGTACCAACAAGCCAGGGCCTCTCCGGTAGTAGTTGTTATATCAGCTGGGGTATGGTGCTGTTCCGCAGTATGAAGGAATCATGGTCTGCTTCTGGGAACCCGGCTCAGATGTTTGAGATGTACAAATCTGGTAACCGACAATATGCACGTTGATAGACCAGAAGTCCTTTCGGTTGCGGAAAACTTGTTTCCTGTCTTGTGGTGGCCCTCAGGCAATATGGGTGCCATCAACAGCTCCAACAATATGTGAGATGCGACCAAAACCATAGAAGTCAACCTTCACATTGGCTAAATCCTGATGTCTGGGGAACTAGAGGTAGCTGTCAAAATGTCTCATCATTGCTCAAAGCATGTATTGTAGTACACCACTGAACATTGGTTGTGACATACCACCAGAAATAGCCACAGTGTATTGAAAGGAGCCTGTGGCCAGAAAATGCAATACTGCTATAAGTCTCACAATAGGTTGGATACATGTGGGATTAGTGTTTTGAGGAAGGAGATCAGGCTCAAACTGATGACATAAAACCTGTATTATTTGCCTATTTAAGCAAAACTTCTTGATGACATTCCTTTCTTCTATGGTCTAGAGGTCAGGAAATGGGCGGCACACTGGAGGCCGTCGCCTTCTCCCATTCACAGGGTACCTATGTGTGGAATGAAAACAATTTTGAACATTGGTCACAGTGTCCACAGTAATATATAAAAAGAGTAAGCTGAAAGTAGTGTGACAAAACATAACTGCTTCAGAAAGCATTACACATAATTCACATAATATTTGTCTGCTGTTTAACATCCGCCTATCATCCCCATTGTGGTCTTCACATGTGTCTGTAACAGAAATGAGCACATTATATGTACAAAAACGTATCATGAGCACCTTAACATTGTAACATTTAAATTGTTCTTATAAAATACCGCCACCAGCAGTGTACAGTGAACCCCGGTAATATAGCATTTATGCACAGTAATGCACTATACTGATGTTTGTGCCAAGCAAATTACGGAGCAATGGAGTAATACATATGTAAACATGTTACAACACATTTGTAGTGGTGGTGATGCACTTAACAGTCACCAATACTGTAGTTCCAACTGCTAAAATTGCAGATGCCTGACTACGCATATATGACATTCAGAACCCACCGCCAGCTGTGGAATTCAACCGCGTGGTGGGTGGTTTTATCCACAGCAGACACAGCGATAGGCTAACATTGGTTATTGGGACAGTTGCTTCCCAATGGCTGTGTCCGTCTACGCTGATGGCCATGTATACTTGGCATACATGTATGCCACGGTATGAAAAATAACTCAGTTGCTTCCTGACACTGCTGCTATCAACACCTCCACTTCAGCAGGTGTTTGCTATCTCTGGGAGCAATCATGTCAGACCAAGCAGGTGTGAAGGCGCCTGCCTTCTCTCCAGGGGAGCTGGAGAAACTTGTTGAAGATGTCCTTCCCCTATATGGCAAGCTATATGGCTCACCAGAGGAACAGGTAACTATCTCACATACATATTTTACTTTGTTCAACTCCATCCTATCCATTCCTACCGGCTTCAATGTGCCTCTGAGCCCCAGAGTGATATCAGATTCCTGTTGTAAAATGTTGCGGTCCCTCCAGAGTACAATCATGTAATGGAATGTGGAGCACTGTGCTTTGTGTACTTAACATCACCATTGTCATGTGTGATAAGCCCTAGATCCTACTTGTGTTGCAAGCACATATCTATGCAAGTATACATTTCATTGGCACCTATGATATCGTTGCAAGACAGATCCTGGTGAATCTGCAAAGAAATGTACAGGCTTTACAGCATGAGCTGTGTATGTATACTGTAAGAAGCAGATGAGGATGATGTTAACTATGTGTACAGTCCCACGTATCACTCAACCCACATCAGGGCTCACCACACTTTTGTCTGGGAGCTAGCTATACCTCCAGACCCCTTCAGAGTGCCACACAACCTGGAGGTCACTTACTGGGTTGCCACAAGATGTACCTTTATGTAATGAAGTGGTGGAAATGTGATGTTTATGTGGGAGCAGCATGCTCAGCATGCAGAGAGCTAGGCCTGACAATGAGTTGTGCCCAGTCTCGGCCATGGCGGCAAAGGCTGGGGCAAAGTTACTGTAGCAATACAACCGATACACAGAGTAATATCCCGGTCTACTGATGTTTGGTTGTTCCCAAAATTAGTTTTCTGAACCAATATTAGCCCTGATTACTTTTACATGGACTACATTTGGAATGGCAACTGAGGTAACCCCCGGACCTGATATGTCTTTCCATTGACCCACATTGTCAATGCATGACATTTACTTATGACAGGCCCCATGCTCAACAGGTCTGTTGTCACTTTTCTATAAGTCATGCTTGCATTGTACAGACCTATTGCATTTGTGACACATTAACAATACATGTAGCTGGTTACTTCTGAAGTGATTTTGATATGTGAATCACCAGCTGTGTTACAATCAACCAATCAAACAAGACATCCAATGGTATATTGAATGTCATCCCTGTAACTGTGCCATATATGGCAAAAGGTGTGTCCTTTGATGGCAGTGCATACCACACAAACTCAATCAGACGTAGTATGATACCCCATTAAGTAGTCCACATGTCCACACATCCCCAGAGATGAAGTCCTCAGTGATACACATGCCAGCTCTTTAATTGTGGCCTAAGTCTTAGGATGTAGTCTATACTGTGGTACTTGCCTGTATGAACCGTATTCATCAAGACAGTGGGCCTGGCTGTAAAGGTGTTTGTACAGCCATGCACAAGTAGTTTACGCTGCAGACGGTCACAATGGTGTGTTGTGTTTCAATAAAGCTCACATCACAGTACATGTAGGATGGCACTAGGCTACATGATGTTAGTGGCCTGGCTTAGTCAGTGTAGGTCATCACCAGGGTTCAGGATAGTCAGTAGATGACTACAAAAGTTTGTATTCATGTCTTTGTAGTGCTTAGCATGTGGGAATTACACATGTAGTGTATTAACTTTTGATCAGTGCTTGTGCTAGGTGTATACAAAATGTGTGTCAACCAAACAGACATCCTAAAACTTGCAGTTATAATTTGTTTCTTCATCTATTGCATTCATACAGGTAAACACCCATCAGAAGCAATCCATTTGGAAAGCCATCACCCAGACTCCAGGGTCTATCGCCGGTGCAGCATCCATTATAGGAAAAGGTGGGAGGACCTGACGCGCTGGCTCCAGAAGATCACGGAGGTCCAGCTGGGGATGTTCTCCCAATGTGAATGGGGAGTGCGCTGAACCCTAACCCCATAATGGCCTGCATACTGAGGTGGTGTAGGAAACTCAGTTTTTGTTGCAGTGCCCACCATTTGTTGCCTGGTATCGGTGCAATTCTGACCCAGAGGTCCCCAACTTCAGTGTTCTTTCCTTGAACTCTACGATTGTTCCACAATTGGCAAGACTACAGCCCCACTGCAAGTCCCTAGTGAATTGGACCTCTGGTGTCTAGTGCATTGGGACTGAGGAGGGTCCCCTAGGGCTGCCGCATGAATTGTGCCACCCTAAGTACCCCTCACCAAGATCATGCAAACTACCTTTACAGCCTGCGTGTCGACAAGGCATACATCCCTGTGTGCCATGCCTGCCAGCACTACATGTGGCATAGGTAACACACCCCCACAGCAGGCATTATAGCCCTAAGGCAGGGTGCACTATATCCATGTGAGGGCAGATATGCCTTGGTGATATCTAAGGTGCCCCTTAGGCAGGGTGCACTATATCCATGTGAGGGCATATCTGCGAGAGTGGATATGCCTTGGTGATATCTAAGTTGCCCCTTAGATATTACCACCGTACCACAGGGAAGCCATAACGAGTACATGGGCTTGACACTCATCATTATGAGTTACCCAGCTACATGATGACTTCACAATTGGTGTAGTTAAACAGAAGTTTATTCCCTGGAAAGCCAGAGCAGGTACAATTGATATGGTTAAGACATATAGATACATAGGGGTGATATTTGACAATCATATGTATTTTAAATTTTATCTTAATGATTTAAGGGCCAAGACTGTGACATTGATCCATGCTTTTAAATGTTTAAAGAAATCGCTTAACTGCCAATCATATGAGTTTATTCTTAAAGTAATCAAAGCCAAGTTACAACCTACCCTCATTTATGGTTCTCTGATTACTAGAGGAAAAGATATGAAGATGCTTGACTCACTGATTGTTAAGGTTTTTAAAGCAACCTTTGGAATTGCCAGGTCAGTGTGTCAAGCAGCAATTAGATTAGAATTCGGTCTCCAAAGACAGTGCCTGGTATCAAAAGGAACTTTCCTAAAATGTATGGCTGCATTGTCAACATCAGCCCCTGCATCTTTAGGGGAATATCTGTTGGTAAGAAATTGGTCAATCTGCTTACACTGCGAAATGGAGAGCTTATATTTTAACATCCCTACGAGATACCGGCCTGCAAATTGAACTGCCAGCTCTGAAAATGCCCAACCATAAATTAATTTTAAAAAAGCATATTAAAGTTGAATCGTTTAAATTGGATAAAATTGCTCTAGCTGAGAAAAACTATGCATGGTACGTGATCAATTCATATCAATCCCCTCGTGTTCAGCCATATTTAAATGTTTTATTTTCTGTAAAGTTTAAAAATATGTTTTAAGGCTACATATGGTATAAACCCAACAAAGGAGGGCACTCGATCTTGGATCAAACAGTGGCCGGATTCTAATTGTAGATTTTGCGGATGGCCACAGGAAACTCTTGTACATATAACTTGTGTATGCCCGATGCTGATTAATCTTAGACGTTTATTTTTTAGACCTTATTTTTTGATGAGTGGTGTGAGATCTGCCCGACAGGCATTAATCATGTCAATGTCTGGTGAATCAGTTCCATTACTATGTCAACTGGTAACATTTTTAATGGCAGTTGAAAAATTTCTAATATAGGGCAAATCCCCTCTATTTTTTACGGCCTTGGTGCTATTAGTTTTAACGGCTTATACATTTTATTACCTAAATATTTTTTTTGATGGTATTAATTTGAAATGTAATAACAGCTGGGTTACCATCGCAGCAAACTGATACACTTTTTACACATTAGCACTTTAAAAGGAAGGCGAAATGAATGTTTATTGTTCAATAATATTTCTCTGTGATATCTATGGAAATAGTATGCAAAGCACACGTCACTTTAAAATGTTTAATGTACAATAATATTCTGTGATTAAGATGTAAGGTGGCTAGATTTGGGCTTAAGGATAAGGTTTTAAAATGCATTTATGGGACAGTTTTTTGTATTATGTGAAAAGAAGATCTTTTGTTTGAAATGTAAATGTGTTTTTCTTGGCGACATGAGATGTTGTGATTGCAATGATTTTAATTAGTCAATCAATAAAGATTATGACTTCACTGTACACCAAGGTGTATGGTACCAAACACCTCACCTTATTAAACCCACACTGATGCCAGTGCTTGATTTATTAGTAAATGCACACAGAGGGCACCTCAGAGGTCCTCTGAATACCTACCGACTTCTAGTGTTTGACTGGTCTCAACCAGCCTTCCCACCACAAGACATGTTTATGGCCTCCTTGGTTGAGAGCCTTTGTTCTGAGAGGCAGAGAATAAAGCCTGTCGATGTTTTCATACCTCGTCCCATCAAGAACTGCCTTCCAGGGTGGGAGCTTCAAAGGCTACACTGCCTTTGAAATGTGACCCAGGCCTCTCCAGCTAGTGAAAGATGCAACCCCCCTGTCCTGTTCCCACTTTTTGGTGGGAGGACAGGCATGAAAAGTAGTTAGATTAGTAGGTGTCCCCACACCTAGCCAGTACCACTCCTAAGGTGGAGCAGCTGATGTGAGACCACTTTTTAGAATCCACCATCTTGTGTTGGAGAGAACTGGCGTATTAGGGTCAGGGTTCTGCCCACTTCCCACAGGAAGTGGTCATATAAAGGGTGTTGTTGCTCTACAGGTAGGTAGCCCATGGGCTACTACCCGGTACTCCCCATAACTCCCCTAAATTGAGTATTTAGGTGGCACCCATCTAACCTGAACTTCAGATTCGACTGAACACAAGGACTGAGGCCTGCTGCTTCAAGACTTGACAATCAAAGTGAACTGTCTAGTCCGGCTGCTGTGTGGCCGCTAAGAACCCAAGAGGATTACCAGCCTTCACAAACTGCCAAAGAACTCCCTTGGAGGAGATGAGCTACTGCCCTGCAGACCACAGGCACCAAAACCAGTCTGGTCCAGCAACTGGCAGCTCCCCAGACCAACCGGGGCAGCAACAAACCAGGAAGATGTACTCATGCTCTGGGAGGTCAGATCTGTCTCCCCACCGAGTGTGGAGGCACTAGGACCGACCAAAGACATGCAGTATCAATCCCTGGGGTACCGGACGCCCTGCATCCAAGACCAACATCGAAGAGTCTAGTCGGAACTCCAACTGTACCAGAGCCCAACAGCCATCGAGAGACATCATGACTTCTGAGACCCACTTTGAGAGTGGCCCATCAGTCCTGAATTTGCCCCTGCCAGCTGTGGATCCCTGACCGGGATGACCACCTTTATGCACCGGGGCTGGCCAACCTAACTGTGGTGCACCCGCCCGACCTGGGTAATGACAAACCGACTGTGCTCCCTTGTCCATAAGGCCCTTACGACCTTAGACCCTTTTGGGAGCTCTTGGACTTGCCCACAAGTCCCCTTGTGCGACCTATCTTTAGAGAGGCCCCCTTCCCCTTAGCGTGTTTTGGACGCACCTGATGAACTGCTGGTAGAACATTGAACCTTGGCTTCCTGCGACTCTAAACCTGGAAGGGGTACCCCTACAACTGTCTGCACTGTGTGCTTTACTTACCTGCTTTTTCCTCCCATAGGATTGCCTGGTGCGTAATTGCACACAACTTTCAACTATTTACCTATCTTTGAAAATTCATAAGAAATGCAGTACTGACCTTTAAACATAGTTTTTTGTTCGAAATATATATAAAAGTAATTTTATTTTTTTACATTGGTCTCGGATGTATTCTTTGAATGTGAGTCTCATTTATTTCCTCCGTGAGTACAACAAATGCTTAGCACTACCCTCTGATAAGCTTAACTGCTCACCAACACTACCATGAAAGAGAGTTAGTATTACCTACTGTAGTCTTTGTAAACCAAGTGGGGACTCACTGGACTCTCTGCATAACGTACTTCATTTTACTGCACTATATAGAGAGCCAGCTTCCTACATTGGTGGATCAGAGGTGGGTTCTACGATTTTGCATTTGCTGATACCAAATTGTTAATAAGTGGGTGCACTAGTAAATGCAAAAATTGAGTTTAGTTAAAAGTGATTATTGCAAATTGACAATTTTTTCTAAATGTCTAAAATTAACTATTATGGTCTTGGTTAAGTCCCTGAAGTTTATAACTGTTTACGATTTAAAATGTTACTGTAGTTAAGACTAAGAAAACTTGTGTTAGGATTTTTTTCTTCTTCCAAAAAGTTCCCAAAACTAGTGTGATAATGGATCCTGAAGAGAATGTGGCTAAGGAGCTCAGCCTTACCGCTTATCTTTAGCTTACCTTTAAGTAGCTAAGGTTTCTCTGCAAAGGTTGCCAAATAAACACAGGCTCAACCCTCTTCAGAAGCTGTTGGCAGAGTATGAGCAGGCCCATCCTACTGATGAGAACCAGGGTGGAGTGAGTGAGAAAGATGACACAAATGTGCATCCACTCGAGACAGAGAACAATGTACCTATACAACACACTGTGCCAATGGTATCTGCCTCTAGCAAGGATGGCTCAGATAGCTCAAGGTACATAGAAAGGTCCATATGAGGGGAGATCATTCTAGAGAGATTGGCCCGAAGAGTAGCCCTGGAGGACAAGAAACTGGACATAGAAAGGGCAAGGCCAGATATGGGTTTACCACCCATGAATGGTAACAGATGCATAATACCTAAGGACGGAGAGGAAACCTTTGACCCTAAAATGTCCAAAGGGATTGTTCCAGAAGGTGAAGACATCATCAAATGGTTCACAGTGTTCGAGAGAGCCTGTAGAGCTAGGAAGGTCAGCCGAAAGTATTGGGGCTCTTTCCTTTGGGAACTGTTCTCTGGAATATTTCGGGAAAGGCTCCTGACATTGAACAAGACAGATGTTGAGACCTATGACCTCATGAAGGGAACCCTGATTGAGGGCTTCGGACTCACTGCTGAAGAATATAGAATCAGGTTCAGGGAGACTTAAAAAAAACAGAGTCAGTCCTGGGTGGATTTTGTAGACTTTTCAGTGAAGACACAAGGTGGCTGGTTGAAAGGAAACAAAGTGCATGACTATGATGGGCTGTATAATTTGATTATGAAAGAACATCTATTAAGTAGTTGTTATCAAGAAAAATGGCTGATCACAGGGTGAAAACTAGAGTGTCCAAGACAAGTCATGGATGGGTAGACCTAAAGAAAGGGGCCAAAAAGCCCCTCACCACCAAGAGAAAAATATGGACCACTCTACGGATAAAGAAAAGGAGTCCTCTGTAGGCCCCCAAAACCTGATCAGGAGGGTGGGCCCGAGACACATCACAAAATATAACTGGTACCAAGGATTCTGAAGGTGCTACACCTGTCGCTAGTGCAGGTAATCCCCAGAAGAGTAAGAAAAAGAGAAAGTGTAGGAAAGGTGGGCACATTTTAGCCAAAGTTCCAGTGAGCCAAGGAGATTCTACAACAGTAGGGGAGAACTCCAAAGTTGGCACTGGTGAAGCCCTACCTGTCCCACAAGTCGGTCTGACTAGTCAGGCTCCTTTTAAGCATGAGATGGTGGTTCCTCAGCTAACAGAAGTGAGAGTGGAAGAAGGGTGCTTGCTACAGGATGTAGTAACCGCCCAACCCCCTCTAAAACAGCAGACAGGCAAACTCATCCCAAAGAGGCCTGTAAGTTAGCATCTTCACCTGTCAGTGAAGAGCTAAAGGTGTGGCTCTGGGCATTAACAGATGTCAGTTGCCTCCGCTGGGTATAAGCCTTGATGGCTGCACTGTTCTTGGCATGGTGGTCTGACCCCATGTCAAATAGCAAGCTCAGCCCCCTGAACCTGTTGGTCGTTGTCCTACCTGGAGCTTGATGGGCTGCTGCGGGCCCAACAGCAGCTACACGGGGGTACTTTCTGTTCAGAGTCATATGTACTACATTCCCAACTTTGTGTTACAGGCAGGCATTTCCCCATCAATAATGGGGGTGGCCCATGTGAGACACATAAAAAGATTTATTGGTCTGGTGTTAGGTGTATGCTGATGTGCTTTGCCTATTGTCTTTCTGACACAGCAGAGTCCATACCAATTTTCTGTCTTGAGCTAAGTAAAGTGATTAATCAGCTTATGTTGTTTGATGTTTTGGGGTAACAGTTGTACCAAACCGGCCACTTGTCTACAGGGTGTCAGGAGTGATGCTCCTCTCACTACTGTGTCTCATGTGATGGCAGATCTCTTACAGGTGACATAGCATACAGTACACTTTGGATAGCGTCACTGAGCAATACTTCCCCTTCGTAAGCATGGAATGTACAGTAACATGAGAGAGCAAACATCTCTGGTAACATCAGTATTAGTGCCTACATGTTGGCATGTATACCTTTCCCATTTTAATATCATCTGAACAACTGTTTCATAAATGATCTACGCGTCTTCATAGGTTGATGTCTGATTCCATCACAAATGTGTGTATAGGACAATCTGTATTTGTAAATAGTTATTTGTGACGGGTATACAGTTAATGTGCTATCACAGACAGGAGTCTGTAGACATTGGTGGGTGGGTCACACATACCCTAAGCCATTACTCAAAGTCAGTAGTCAGGTCCAACTAGGAAGCAATGAAGGACATGAGAGGTAGATTTACAGTAATTTCCCACAATGTTTATTTCCATGCCATTGATATGGGAGTATTCAGTTATGTGAATTGCACATGTTAATTTGTCAAGGTTCAGCACATATTGCTGCAACATAGCTGTATTAGTTGACCATCATTTCATAATGATGTGGTATTAGGTATCTGACTATTTGCTGACTGCAGGGCCTTGTGTGGAATCTGTAGGAATGATTTTGTCATTGCCATCCTATTTGATGACTTCAGTTTACTAAGGTATACTACAAGAGTCAAACTATACAAGGTGATGAAGTAGCCTACTAGATACATGAGGATGCAGATCAGACAACTTCACTCATGCAATTGGAGCTGTCTATGGTTATGACTTCACTGTGAGCAACTGTTTACAGGTCATGTAGCATGCATGCATGTGCACATGCTAATGTTGAAGCCTATTGGAAGCTGTAGGAAGCCGGCTATTTCGGGTAGGCTAAGGCTGACGCCAAAGCCAGGCCGAAACCACCATTCCAGTCAGGGCAAGGAAGTCACACGCCAAGATAACCCCTGCTCACCCTCTAGGTAGCATGGCGCAAGCAGTCTAGGCTAAACTCGGAGGCGATGTGTAAAGCATTTGCGTCAGCGCACAACAGCAACAACATACTAGGTACACCACAAAAGAGACTCCACACAAGGTTATATTAAAATAACTTTTGTATTGTCAAAAACATATCAGATAGAAATCACACATGTACATTGTGCCAACTGGCACGGCAATATTCACAAGGGATTATTTACAAGACAGGGCCACATGGGCCACTGTCTGAATCAACACTTTGCAGATATAGAAATACTTGTCAGAAATTAGAATAAAAGTATATAAACTTCACTGTAACACAAAGTAACAGTTATAGATCACATCCAGTAACTACTGGGAACAGGTAAGTACCACCTACGCAACCCTAAACTCCTTGGGAGACTGTCACGCAGGGGACCAGGACCTTACTAGGACCACCTGTACTAAGAAAGAAGAACCACCTAAGTATCACACAGCATTTAGGGGTCTAAGAAAGAACACATTACCCATGATGTATGAACCACATTCAGAGGAGTAGTAAAGGCAAACCACCTAAGTATCACACAGCATTTAGGGGTCTAAGAGAGAACACAGTACCCATGATGCCTAGATATACATTCAGAGGAGTAGTAAAGAGAAACACATAATGTATAAACCTACACATTCAGCGGTGTTAAGAATAAAGCACATGATGCAATAAAATTACATTCAGAGGTACCAGAATAATACAGTAGCGCAATAGTCACATGATGTCTAAAAACATTCAGAGGTGCAGGAATAAGACATGATGCAAGAAATCACATTCAGAGGTGCAAGAACCATACAATTGCGCACAACCTACATAAGCCACCACCTGTGGCAGTCCCTAGCCCAACTGGCCTTGTTGGGGCTAGAACGCCCTGAGTCTCAATGTCAGGGGCCTAAACGATGCAGGGGACCACTACTTGCTGGGCCCCTGGGAACACTCACAAGGGCCTAAACGTAGCAGCTGGCACTAAGTGCTGCGCAGCTGGTACCAGAAGCTGTGGCAGGGCTCTCAGTAGCCCCTAGAACGAATCTGCGCCACCTGAGCCACACAGGCTCTAAAACAAACACTGCGCCCGTTGGAGCCACACAGGCCCTGGCCAACACTGGTCAAACGTTGGAGCCACACTGGCTCTAAAGCAACATGCCCCCTGGAGCCTCCCTGGACACGAGCTTCTCCCAGGCAGGAGGGGACGGGCACCGACAATTATGCCCCGGCGCCCCTACTTATCTAACATGGCCCCCAAGAGCCTCAACAGGCTCTGAACACGACTTAGGGCAGTTGGAGTCCCTCACGGGGGACTCGAGTCAAGAAAACGCCCTTCTGAGCCTCAACAGGCTCACCAAACAACATGCGGGCACGAGCCTCTCACAGGGCTCCAAGTAATATGCCCCGCGATCGTCGGGGCGGCCCTCTGCCAAGCGGGGCCGCCCAAAGCATCCTCGCTCCGTTGGAGTCCCTCACGGGGGACTCTGGCACAAATACTGCCCCCGGGTTGTGGGAGCCTCTACAGGCTCTGTGCGACGTTGGGGCGGCCCACTGCCATCGGGGGCCGCCCTGCATACACCAGCGTCTTAGGGCCGGTCAAACGCCCGCACCCCACTCACCGGTCTCCTGAGGCGGCGGCTGCACGCGGGGGCTCTCTGCTCCTGCCGCCGGAGCCCCGCCTGCTCCTCCAGACGGCAGCTCCTCCCGCCGGCCTCGATGTGGCGGCTTCCACTGGCGGCGGGGGAATCTCCGGTCTCCCTCTCCACACGGGAGACCGGCAACGACAACCCAGAGCTTCTCCCCAGGCAGGGGGAAGCGGGAACAGCCCTCTCCCGGCCACCATGCGTCCTTCCTCACCTTCGGCTCCCCACCACGTCACGCAGCTTCCAGGAGTCAGCCAACCACAGCGCGGCTCCTGGACCAGGCTCCCGTCCAAGGACCAATCAGAGCACGGCTCTCCTCGGGTCCCGGCCAATCCGGTCGCGGCCCCTTCGTGGTTGTTTTCTCCGCGGCAGATCGAGGTGGGCACTCGTAAATAATTAAATAAATACGGGCAAGAAGCCTCAGCGCGTCCAGCGCTATAAGTGAGTATAAAAAAGCTCCTAAGCGCTAGGAAGTCCAGAGAAAGCGCTCTCAACAGGAAAAGGCAGCCTCTCCATGCTGCCACGGTCCCAGAGCCTCCCAGGGGTAAAGCCAAGTCCCCTCCTCAGCCCAGGCAGGGCAGAGGGGTCCCCCAGGAGTCCAGGGATCCAGGAGCTGGGCAGCACCCACCCCTGGTCGATTCAACTCCAGAGAAAGAAGAACATTTTGGAAGGGGCAGAGCCCCTTCTTATCCACAGAAAAAGCTTTGAAGTCTTTAGAAGTCTTTGTGTAGGCGAGCCCTAAGCTCTGGGAGTATCTGGTTTCCCTCGCCTGTCAGCCTCAGGTCAGAGGTGACAGGGGGCCATCGGGAGGGAGAGTCATCCAGGGTGGGCCGACAGACACAGCCTGGCACCACCAGAGCTCTTTCCACTCCCCCCTAACAGCAGATGGGGGGCCTTTCATCTACGGCTTGACTCAGACCCCCTCCTCCAGACAGTCCATCTACCAACAGGCCCAGGCATGCCTGGGCCAGGCCCATCAGCCAATCACGTGCTAGCAGACTAACTACACAATTATGCCAACTTCCAAAAGTGGCGCTTCTGGACTAGATACAGCCATGCCGCATACACCATTCTGCAGCATTCATTCTCACGAGTTCATACATATCAAACTCGCCCCTGCACTCCCCACGCATCAGGAATCTACCATGGGCATACATATTTCCCATTCACTCCTATGGGAGGGCAGGGCGCTCACTATCCATACACAGAAAGCACACGCACTTTACACTGTACCACAGTGAAAAAGTGCGCAGAGGCCTAAAATCACCAACCCAGGTTCCAAAAACAGGCTAGGAAAAAGCAAAAAGTCACGGGGTGAACCTGCCCAAAGGACCGGGTCCAACACATCCCCCTTCCAGCCAAAACGCAGGGTAGACCAATCACTACACTGATGGTCTTCAATGCTTTGGGCGACAAAACCACGGAGACGGGCCTGCAGGGCAGGGCCACCTTACAGTTTTTCGCCACTCTGAACCCACAGGGATTTCCCTCACAAAAGCTCTCTGACACAACTAGGATACCCCACTGGTACACACTAGTCATCCACAGCCAGGACCAGGCCCTAGGCCACCCAACGGTCACAGGTCCTAACCAATCCACAGAGTGGGGGCAGAAGCCCCTGGCACACAATAGCCAAGCTCCACTCTCTCTCTCAGGGTAGCTACACTACCACTGATCCTACACCCTAGGGACCACACCCTCAGGCTGACTAGAGGTCACGGCAAGAATGCCCGATCCGACCTCTACTCCACCAATGTTAGAACTGGGGGTCTCTAGTTGGCAGAGGTAAGTACCTTAGACCAGGTAGGGACCCTTGCTTCCAGTCAGGGTGAAGGAATAACCCTCACAGGGAAGCACTCACCAGAACACAACTCTCCTACTAGATCAGGACCTCACTCCGTCACTGGTCTACCACCTGGAAACGATTCCACTTCTGAGGTACAAAGCACACAGCACAGTCCCTCTTCAAGCAGGTGGGGGGACACAGCACACAGCAAAGTCCCCTTTCCTCTACCTTAGTGGAAACAACAAACTGCAGGTGGGCCCCAGAACACACAGCAAGGGCCGCCTCCTCAGTCTCTTCAGTTGATCCACCTTAGTAGAGACTCCTCTTGACCTAGAAGTTTCCTAATCTCCCAACCTAGGATTTACACCCTTAAGTTGCACCGGGGTCAGAAGTACACCCTCCTTCTGCACCCCCTTCCAGTTCCACTATCACAGGCACCGTATGTCTCAGGCTAGACAGAGCACACGCCAGCGGCGTAGCAGCGACACACTCTCCTCCAGTACTCCCTATCACAGGGTGATTCTCAGTATGTTCCAGGCTAGACAGAGCACACGCCAGCAGCGTATCAGCAACACACTTTCCTCCCACCGGGGTCAGAAGTAAGGACACCGTCCCTCTGCACCCCCCTCCAGAGTTCTGCACCCTCCCACCTGGGAGCGGTACCCCTGGAAGCCAACAACCGGTCAGGACACTGATTACAGATGCCCTTTCCTCCAGGTCAGGCTGAACCTGAACCTGGCCTCCCCCCTCCTCGGGGAATGACCTCCAGAGGCCCCAAAAATGGTCAAGCACTCTAGACGGTCAAATGCCCAGCGAACCAGGACTTCGGCACCCTCCACTTAGGAGCGGTACTGCCCAACACTAGGACCGCCGGAGTTCTGATTACAGAAACTCCCCGTCCTCTTGACACAGGAAGATCCTCCTCAAATGACTTATAAATACAGCCTAGGCCCCTGACCTGGCGCTCCCTTAGGGAACCCTCCAGGCCCTGAGACAAGGTTTCGGGCTAACGTGGGACACACTGTCCCACACTCACTCCGCCTCCACTGAGACAGGACGTGAGCCCCTACACCCCTATCATCCTAATGGGACATAGCTGGGCTACACATGAACCTCTTCACCTACACAGGATCATCAGATACACAAGCCACTACTTTTAGAATCCCTTTCTAATGTCTCTGCACGACATCCAGCACACCGCCAGACATCCACCTTCTTGTCCAATGCCTCTGCAGGACGTCCTGCACACCACCAGAGGTACACCTCACGTGCAAGCTCCTTAAAAAAAACTCACACGAACTCCTCCAGTTCAAGACACCACTCATCCACACACTCCCCCTCCAGACTGGTGAGACAGTTCCTCACTGCCTCTAACTCTCAACCTGTCACTCTCTTACTGAGCACCAGGCACCATACTCTGGGAACTGGGAATGGGACTTCACGCACTGGACACATTTAAGCTGCCACCACTGGATCCTACCATACTGGGGAATCCAGACACACACACTACACTCAGGGAATAACCACCCTCCTGAGCAAGCAATTTCTCCTCCACCCTCCCTCTCTTCCATCTACCCACACAGGGACAGGAATTGGGATTGGACACTGGACCCAGCAAGGGATTCCTAACCTATGGGAACCTCCCCTATCTACTGGCGTCCCGCCCTGTCATTTTCTCTCATCTGCCACTAAACATAAAGCGCAGGAACACCATCTGAAAATGACACGTTTGAGGAAAAACAAAATCAAAAATAATAATCCCAAATATGTGACTATCTGAAAAACGCAGAGTTTTTGTAATGTAGCCAGTTGTCGCTATGGCACTGGGCAAACGCAAGTCCAAATCCGCACCGCTGACCCACCAATGTAGGAAGCCGGCTATTTCGGGTAGGCTAAGGCTGACGCCAAAGCCAGGCCGAAACCACCATTCCAGTCAGGGCAAGGAAGTCACACGCCAAGATAACCCCTGCTCACCCTCTAGGTAGCATGGCGCAAGCAGTCTAGGCTAAACTCGGAGGCGATGTGTAAAGCATTTGCGTCAGCGCACAACAGCAACAACATACTAGGTACACCACAAAAGAGACTCCACACAAGGTTATATTAAAATAACTTTTGTATTGTCAAAAACATATCAGATAGAAATCACACATGTACATTGTGCCAACTGGCACGGCAATATTCACAAGGGATTATTTACAAGACAGGGCCACATGGGCCACTGTCTGAATCAACACTTTGCAGATATAGAAATACTTGTCAGAAATTAGAATAAAAGTATATAAACTTCACTGTAACACAAAGTAACAGTTATAGATCACATCCAGTAACTACTGGGAACAGGTAAGTACCACCTACGCAACCCTAAACTCCTTGGGAGACTGTCACGCAGGGGACCAGGACCTTACTAGGACCACCTGTACTAAGAAAGAAGAACCACCTAAGTATCACACAGCATTTAGGGGTCTAAGAAAGAACACATTACCCATGATGTATGAACCACATTCAGAGGAGTAGTAAAGGCAAACCACCTAAGTATCACACAGCATTTAGGGGTCTAAGAGAGAACACAGTACCCATGATGCCTAGATATACATTCAGAGGAGTAGTAAAGAGAAACACATAATGTATAAACCTACACATTCAGCGGTGTTAAGAATAAAGCACATGATGCAATAAAATTACATTCAGAGGTACCAGAATAATACAGTAGCGCAATAGTCACATGATGTCTAAAAACATTCAGAGGTGCAGGAATAAGACATGATGCAAGAAATCACATTCAGAGGTGCAAGAACCATACAATTGCGCACAACCTACATAAGCCACCACCTGTGGCAGTCCCTAGGCCAACTGGCCTTGTTGGGGCTAGAACGCCCTGAGTCTCAATGTCAGGGGCCTAAACGATGCAGGGGACCACTACTTGCTGGGCCCCTGGGAACACTCACAAGGGCCTAAACGTAGCAGCTGGCACTAAGTGCTGCGCAGCTGGTACCAGAAGCTGTGGCAGGGCTCTCAGTAGCCCCTAGAACGAATCTGCGCCACCTGAGCCACACAGGCTCTAAAACAAACACTGCGCCCGTTGGAGCCACACAGGCCCTGGCCAACACTGGTCAAACGTTGGAGCCACACTGGCTCTAAAGCAACATGCCCCCTGGAGCCTCCCTGGACACGAGCTTCTCCCAGGCAGGAGGGGACGGGCACCGACAATTATGCCCCGGCGCCCCTACTTATCTAACATGGCCCCCAAGAGCCTCAACAGGCTCTGAACACGACTTAGGGCAGTTGGAGTCCCTCACGGGGGACTCGAGTCAAGAAAACGCCCTTCTGAGCCTCAACAGGCTCACCAAACAACATGCGGGCACGAGCCTCTCACAGGGCTCCAAGTAATATGCCCCGCGATCGTCGGGGCGGCCCTCTGCCAAGCGGGGCCGCCCAAAGCATCCTCGCTCCGTTGGAGTCCCTCACGGGGGACTCTGGCACAAATACTGCCCCCGGGTTGTGGGAGCCTCTACAGGCTCTGCGCGACGTTGGGGCGGCCCACTGCCATCGGGGGCCGCCCTGCATACACCAGCGTCTTAGGGCCGGTCAAACGCCCGCACCCCACTCACCGGTCTCCTGAGGCGGCGGCTGCACGCGGGGGCTCTCTGCTCCTGCCGCCGGAGCCCCGCCTGCTCCTCCAGACGGCAGCTCCTCCCGCCGGCCTCGATGTGGCGGCTTCCACTGGCGGCGGGGGAATCTCCGGTCTCCCTCTCCACACGGGAGACCGGCAACGACAACCCAGAGCTTCTCCCCAGGCAGGGGGAAGCGGGAACAGCCCTCTCCCGGCCACCATGCGTCCTTCCTCACCTTCGGCTCCCCACCACGTCACGCAGCTTCCAGGAGTCAGCCAACCACAGCGCGGCTCCTGGACCAGGCTCCCGTCCAAGGACCAATCAGAGCACGGCTCTCCTCGGGTCCCGGCCAATCCGGTCGCGGCCCCTTCGTGGTTGTTTTCTCCGCGGCAGATCGAGGTGGGCACTCGTAAATAATTAAATAAATACGGGCAAGAAGCCTCAGCGCGTCCAGCGCTATAAGTGAGTATAAAAAAGCTCCTAAGCGCTAGGAAGTCCAGAGAAAGCGCTCTCAACAGGAAAAGGCAGCCTCTCCATGCTGCCACGGTCCCAGAGCCTCCCAGGGGTAAAGCCAAGTCCCCTCCTCAGCCCAGGCAGGGCAGAGGGGTCCCCCAGGAGTCCAGGGATCCAGGAGCTGGGCAGCACCCACCCCTGGTCGATTCAACTCCAGAGAAAGAAGAACATTTTGGAAGGGGCAGAGCCCCTTCTTATCCACAGAAAAAGCTTTGAAGTCTTTAGAAGTCTTTGTGTAGGCGAGCCCTAAGCTCTGGGAGTATCTGGTTTCCCTCGCCTGTCAGCCTCAGGTCAGAGGTGACAGGGGGCCATCGGGAGGGAGAGTCATCCAGGGTGGGCCGACAGACACAGCCTGGCACCACCAGAGCTCTTTCCACTCCCCCCTAACAGCAGATGGGGGGCCTTTCATCTACGGCTTGACTCAGACCCCCTCCTCCAGACAGTCCATCTACCAACAGGCCCAGGCATGCCTGGGCCAGGCCCATCAGCCAATCACGTGCTAGCAGACTCACTACACAATTATGCCAACTTCCAAAAGTGGCGCTTCTGGACTAGATACAGCCATGCCGCATACACCATTCTGCAGCATTCATTCTCACGAGTTCATACATATCAAACTCGCCCCTGCACTCCCCACGCATCAGGAATCTACCATGGGCATACATATTTCCCATTCACTCCTATGGGAGGGCAGGGCGCTCACTATCCATACACAGAAAGCACACGCACTTTACACTGTACCACAGTGAAAAAGTGCGCAGAGGCCTAAAATCACCAACCCAGGTTCCAAAAACAGGCTAGGAAAAAGCAAAAAGTCACGGGGTGAACCTGCCCAAAGGACCGGGTCCAACACATCCCCCTTCCAGCCAAAACGCAGGGTAGACCAATCACTACACTGATGGTCTTCAATGCTTTGGGCGACAAAACCACGGAGACGGGCCTGCAGGGCAGGGCCACCTTACAGTTTTTCGCCACTCTGAACCCACAGGGATTTCCCTCACAAAAGCTCTCTGACACAACTAGGATACCCCACTGGTACACACTAGTCATCCACAGCCAGGACCAGGCCCTAGGCCACCCAACGGTCACAGGTCCTAACCAATCCACAGAGTGGGGGCAGAAGCCCCTGGCACACAATAGCCAAGCTCCACTCTCTCTCTCAGGGTAGCTACACTACCACTGATCCTACACCCTAGGGACCACACCCTCAGGCTGACTAGAGGTCACGGCAAGAATGCCCGATCCGACCTCTACTCCACCAATGTTAGAACTGGGGGTCTCTAGTTGGCAGAGGTAAGTACCTTAGACCAGGTAGGGACCCTTGCTTCCAGTCAGGGTGAAGGAATAACCCTCACAGGGAAGCACTCACCAGAACACAACTCTCCTACTAGATCAGGACCTCACTCCGTCACTGGTCTACCACCTGGAAACGATTCCACTTCTGAGGTACAAAGCACACAGCACAGTCCCTCTTCAAGCAGGTGGGGGGACACAGCACACAGCAAAGTCCCCTTTCCTCTACCTTAGTGGAAACAACAAACTGCAGGTGGGCCCCAGAACACACAGCAAGGGCCGCCTCCTCAGTCTCTTCAGTTGATCCACCTTAGTAGAGACTCCTCTTGACCTAGAAGTTTCCTAATCTCCCAACCTAGGATTTACACCCTTAAGTTGCACCGGGGTCAGAAGTACACCCTCCTTCTGCACCCCCTTCCAGTTCCACTATCACAGGCACCGTATGTCTCAGGCTAGACAGAGCACACGCCAGCGGCGTAGCAGCGACACACTCTCCTCCAGTACTCCCTATCACAGGGTGATTCTCAGTATGTTCCAGGCTAGACAGAGCACACGCCAGCAGCGTATCAGCAACACACTTTCCTCCCACCGGGGTCAGAAGTAAGGACACCGTCCCTCTGCACCCCCCTCCAGAGTTCTGCACCCTCCCACCTGGGAGCGGTACCCCTGGAAGCCAACAACCGGTCAGGACACTGATTACAGATGCCCTTTCCTCCAGGTCAGGCTGAACCTGAACCTGGCCTCCCCCCTCCTCGGGGAATGACCTCCAGAGGCCCCAAAAATGGTCAAGCACTCTAGACGGTCAAATGCCCAGCGAACCAGGACTTCGGCACCCTCCACTTAGGAGCGGTACTGCCCAACACTAGGACCGCCGGAGTTCTGATTACAGAAACTCCCCGTCCTCTTGACACAGGAAGATCCTCCTCAAATGACTTATAAATACAGCCTAGGCCCCTGACCTGGCGCTCCCTTAGGGAACCCTCCAGGCCCTGAGACAAGGTTTCGGGCTAACGTGGGACACACTGTCCCACACTCACTCCGCCTCCACTGAGACAGGACGTGAGCCCCTACACCCCTATCATCCTAATGGGACATAGCTGGGCTACACATGAACCTCTTCACCTACACAGGATCATCAGATACACAAGCCACTACTTTTAGAATCCCTTTCTAATGTCTCTGCACGACATCCAGCACACCGCCAGACATCCACCTTCTTGTCCAATGCCTCTGCAGGACGTCCTGCACACCACCAGAGGTACACCTCACGTGCAAGCTCCTTAAAAAAAACTCACACGAACTCCTCCAGTTCAAGACACCACTCATCCACACACTCCCCCTCCAGACTGGTGAGACAGTTCCTCACTGCCTCTAACTCTCAACCTGTCACTCTCTTACTGAGCACCAGGCACCATACTCTGGGAACTGGGAATGGGACTTCACGCACTGGACACATTTAAGCTGCCACCACTGGATCCTACCATACTGGGGAATCCAGACACACACACTACACTCAGGGAATAACCACCCTCCTGAGCAAGCAATTTCTCCTCCACCCTCCCTCTCTTCCATCTACCCACACAGGGACAGGAATTGGGATTGGACACTGGACCCAGCAAGGGATTCCTAACCTATGGGAACCTCCCCTATCTACTGGCGTCCCGCCCTGTCATTTTCTCTCATCTGCCACTAAACATAAAGCGCAGGAACACCATCTGAAAATGACACGTTTGAGGAAAAACAAAATCAAAAATAATAATCCCAAATATGTGACTATCTGAAAAACGCAGAGTTTTTGTAATGTAGCCAGTTGTCGCTATGGCACTGGGCAAACGCAAGTCCAAATCCGCACCGCTGACCCACCAATGTAGGAAGCCGGCTATTTCGGGTAGGCTAAGGCTGACGCCAAAGCCAGGCCGAAACCACCATTCCAGTCAGGGCAAGGAAGTCACACGCCAAGATAACCCCTGCTCACCCTCTAGGTAGCATGGCGCAAGCAGTCTAGGCTAAACTCGGAGGCGATGTGTAAAGCATTTGCGTCAGCGCACAACAGCAACAACATACTAGGTACACCACAAAAGAGACTCCACACAAGGTTATATTAAAATAACTTTTGTATTGTCAAAAACATATCAGATAGAAATCACACATGTACATTGTGCCAACTGGCACGGCAATATTCACAAGGGATTATTTACAAGACAGGGCCACATGGGCCACTGTCTGAATCAACACTTTGCAGATATAGAAATACTTGTCAGAAATTAGAATAAAAGTATATAAACTTCACTGTAACACAAAGTAACAGTTATAGATCACATCCAGTAACTACTGGGAACAGGTAAGTACCACCTACGCAACCCTAAACTCCTTGGGAGACTGTCACGCAGGGGACCAGGACCTTACTAGGACCACCTGTACTAAGAAAGAAGAACCACCTAAGTATCACACAGCATTTAGGGGTCTAAGAAAGAACACATTACCCATGATGTATGAACCACATTCAGAGGAGTAGTAAAGGCAAACCACCTAAGTATCACACAGCATTTAGGGGTCTAAGAGAGAACACAGTACCCATGATGCCTAGATATACATTCAGAGGAGTAGTAAAGAGAAACACATAATGTATAAACCTACACATTCAGCGGTGTTAAGAATAAAGCACATGATGCAATAAAATTACATTCAGAGGTACCAGAATAATACAGTAGCGCAATAGTCACATGATGTCTAAAAACATTCAGAGGTGCAGGAATAAGACATGATGCAAGAAATCACATTCAGAGGTGCAAGAACCATACAATTGCGCACAACCTACATAAGCCACCACCTGTGGCAGTCCCTAGGCCAACTGGCCTTGTTGGGGCTAGAACGCCCTGAGTCTCAATGTCAGGGGCCTAAACGATGCAGGGGACCACTACTTGCTGGGCCCCTGGGAACACTCACAAGGGCCTAAACGTAGCAGCTGGCACTAAGTGCTGCGCAGCTGGTACCAGAAGCTGTGGCAGGGCTCTCAGTAGCCCCTAGAACGAATCTGCGCCACCTGAGCCACACAGGCTCTAAAACAAACACTGCGCCCGTTGGAGCCACACAGGCCCTGGCCAACACTGGTCAAACGTTGGAGCCACACTGGCTCTAAAGCAACATGCCCCCTGGAGCCTCCCTGGACACGAGCTTCTCCCAGGCAGGAGGGGACGGGCACCGACAATTATGCCCCGGCGCCCCTACTTATCTAACATGGCCCCCAAGAGCCTCAACAGGCTCTGAACACGACTTAGGGCAGTTGGAGTCCCTCACGGGGGACTCGAGTCAAGAAAACGCCCTTCTGAGCCTCAACAGGCTCACCAAACAACATGCGGGCACGAGCCTCTCACAGGGCTCCAAGTAATATGCCCCGCGATCGTCGGGGCGGCCCTCTGCCAAGCGGGGCCGCCCAAAGCATCCTCGCTCCGTTGGAGTCCCTCACGGGGGACTCTGGCACAAATACTGCCCCCGGGTTGTGGGAGCCTCTACAGGCTCTGCGCGACGTTGGGGCGGCCCACTGCCATCGGGGGCCGCCCTGCATACACCAGCGTCTTAGGGCCGGTCAAACGCCCGCACCCCACTCACCGGTCTCCTGAGGCGGCGGCTGCACGCGGGGGCTCTCTGCTCCTGCCGCCGGAGCCCCGCCTGCTCCTCCAGACGGCAGCTCCTCCCGCCGGCCTCGATGTGGCGGCTTCCACTGGCGGCGGGGGAATCTCCGGTCTCCCTCTCCACACGGGAGACCGGCAACGACAACCCAGAGCTTCTCCCCAGGCAGGGGGAAGCGGGAACAGCCCTCTCCCGGCCACCATGCGTCCTTCCTCACCTTCGGCTCCCCACCACGTCACGCAGCTTCCAGGAGTCAGCCAACCACAGCGCGGCTCCTGGACCAGGCTCCCGTCCAAGGACCAATCAGAGCACGGCTCTCCTCGGGTCCCGGCCAATCCGGTCGCGGCCCCTTCGTGGTTGTTTTCTCCGCGGCAGATCGAGGTGGGCACTCGTAAATAATTAAATAAATACGGGCAAGAAGCCTCAGCGCGTCCAGCGCTATAAGTGAGTATAAAAAAGCTCCTAAGCGCTAGGAAGTCCAGAGAAAGCGCTCTCAACAGGAAAAGGCAGCCTCTCCATGCTGCCACGGTCCCAGAGCCTCCCAGGGGTAAAGCCAAGTCCCCTCCTCAGCCCAGGCAGGGCAGAGGGGTCCCCCAGGAGTCCAGGGATCCAGGAGCTGGGCAGCACCCACCCCTGGTCGATTCAACTCCAGAGAAAGAAGAACATTTTGGAAGGGGCAGAGCCCCTTCTTATCCACAGAAAAAGCTTTGAAGTCTTTAGAAGTCTTTGTGTAGGCGAGCCCTAAGCTCTGGGAGTATCTGGTTTCCCTCGCCTGTCAGCCTCAGGTCAGAGGTGACAGGGGGCCATCGGGAGGGAGAGTCATCCAGGGTGGGCCGACAGACACAGCCTGGCACCACCAGAGCTCTTTCCACTCCCCCCTAACAGCAGATGGGGGGCCTTTCATCTACGGCTTGACTCAGACCCCCTCCTCCAGACAGTCCATCTACCAACAGGCCCAGGCATGCCTGGGCCAGGCCCATCAGCCAATCACGTGCTAGCAGACTCACTACACAATTATGCCAACTTCCAAAAGTGGCGCTTCTGGACTAGATACAGCCATGCCGCATACACCATTCTGCAGCATTCATTCTCACGAGTTCATACATATCAAACTCGCCCCTGCACTCCCCACGCATCAGGAATCTACCATGGGCATACATATTTCCCATTCACTCCTATGGGAGGGCAGGGCGCTCACTATCCATACACAGAAAGCACACGCACTTTACACTGTACCACAGTGAAAAAGTGCGCAGAGGCCTAAAATCACCAACCCAGGTTCCAAAAACAGGCTAGGAAAAAGCAAAAAGTCACGGGGTGAACCTGCCCAAAGGACCGGGTCCAACAGAAGCCATGCAGCTGGTGGGTTCTGTGCACTTTAGAGAGATTTTGTGTTGATATCTAATGGTCAGGTGTGGTAACCCAGTTGCAATAAATCAATTATATATGTCATTTCAGATTCATCCAGGGCGAATGAAGAAGAAGGGGCCAACTTCATTGGGGACAGGGGCAGTTCCTTGTGCTAGGTGGGGGGGGGGCAACACCCCTCTAACTTTACGCGCCTTATGGATTCTAATTTATTGCCATCCATATTTCCATTTTAATGCAGCGACTGCTTTGACTGCCTAAACTCGTGACTCTCACCGAAACAGTCAGGCAGTTCTTCTTGGACACATGTGCCCAGCAATGACGCGATGCAGCGCTGGATTTTGGAATCAGCCCAGGGCATGTACAGTATCAGCCATGTACTTCCCAGGGCTGTCTGTCAACGCCAATACCGCCTTTCAGCACCCTTCCCTTTCCAAAGTTGTCACAGAGTGGGGTGTGGTCAGCAAACATAACTGACTCCACACAAGCCAGTGACGAGTGAGAAGGGGAGGGTTTAGAGGGAGCCTTCACTCTGCAAAATACCTGTATTCCAGCAGTGATGTGCATGTTGCGCAGCTTCCACTTTACTTAAGTCAAAATGAGTTTTCTACTCTTTACATTGCGTGCATGGAGTGCGCTGGATTGCAAAGTGTGCACCTTTCTAATTTGACGTGTTTTCTGTGCTTGTTGGGAATCTGCGTCGTCTTCTCTCATGCTTGCACTATTGCATTCTCTGTTAACACTTCTTTTTCATTGCTCCGTTTGTCTTAGCTTTAGACATTTGTGCCTCTGTGCAATTGCAGCCAAAGCTTCAGCAATACACCTGTGTTGTGAATGTATCTAGGACCCTAATTAAATATTCCCGATTCATGCCCTTATGTGGTTTTAGCAAAACATATCCCTATAAAGGTATAAGAATCATGTCCACATTTAGTTATAGCCAATGCAGTCCAAATACGGCAAGGCTACTCCCATAGACTCCTAGAAAGTACAACGCGTTCTTTAAACAAACCAAGCCTCCAGCCGCCCGGGAATTCCCCCTGCTTTTGTTTTGATTTGCACAAGAACTCCTGGAGTCCAGAAAGAACTGTAAGTTCTTAGTGACGTCTTATGTCCAACCTTACGTCAAACCCGGCAACTTCCAGGTATAAATATACCAACGTTGCCTTAAGCAAACACATGGTGGTTTGGAGCAGAGCGGCTATCTACTTGCCCGACGCCCAGCTGATGCGAGTGCCGAAGGAAGCCGACCCTCCCATTTGACGCACTGAGAGGCGCTGTCTTTTCTCCTGCCGAGAAATCCAGCTCCGGTGTTTCCAGTTACCCTTGCGGGTTGCTGGGAGATCGAGTCCTGAGAAAGAGATACAAGACCTCCTTCATTCTAAAACCAAGGTACGGAGCCGATTAGATCCTTAGAGAATTCTTGATACAGATTCTTGTCAAAAACCTAACTTAACTTAAACTGCAACTTACTTACTCCTTCCCACGTATTAGGCTTAGGTCAGGTACACCGGGGTACGCGTATCTTAGAAGCACCAGTTGAGTACGTTTAGTCAATGATTTTATGTATGTATATATTTTATCCATTTTAAGTATCATATGGCTCAGAAACCATATCAATGCTTTTACAGTATTATTTCATAATACTACTTTTACTGTACGCACTTTACTTCTTGCAGAGAGAAAGAGGACTGCTCAATAAATAACAACGTTTATTGAAAACGCCCATCTCTCTCTATTTCTCTGCACTCCTGCTGAAACTAAGTATGCACGATTGACTGAGTGAAATAACTGTCTATTGTTTTCACACGACTCTGGAGATATACTCCTTGTTCTAGAGGGAGCAAAGTTGTCATGTTTATGCGGTTGTCAGAAACTAATCCCTTCTTGTCTAATAAGGAAAGTTAACTCCTTCCTGTTCATTCGAGAAAGTTTCTAGTGACCTCTGAGCTAGCTGGCATACCTAATTAAGTCTAACATATTCAGTAGAGACCTAGATGACCTCAGTCGTATGTCTAAACTATTGTTTGTGTTATTCCAATGCGCAGAGCCTATTGGGAATATAGGAACTACACTACATGGCGCCCAACGTTTGGTAAGGCGATAATCTAACGCTAGATGCTAGAGTAACTCAGTCGTGCTTTTCACACAGACCCCTTTTTCCCGTAAAAACTCCAACAGACGTCTGGAGTGGGTAAAAGGTTAATATCTGCCAGAACTTAGTAGGAAGAGATTCCTATGTATTAGTTTTTGGTTTAGTCAACGTTGAAGGATACAGTGTTCCAAAATATTGTGCACCTAATCTTTGTTTCCTTGAAACTTGATCTGCAACAAAAAACTTTCTGTCAGTAAAATGCCGGAAGGTGATGAAGAAAGAGATGCTTTGGCAGCTCAACTTATAGCGGATGACACAAGTCTCCAAGATGAAAACCTGAATGCTATACTCATTCCGGTAAATATAAGAAGAGCTATAACTCTTAAACTTATAGAAAATGGACTATCATCAAGAGGTGGTACAGTCATATTTGTGGTAGAGGCCCATGAATATCGGCAGACAGAGGTATTCTATTCATGGATTCATTTTCCAGCAGCACACGCTGTGACACAAGATTTCCACTATTACAAAATAGAGGAACCTCCAGAGGAATACGCTCCTTTCGAGGATGTTGAAATTCCACAAACATACCAAGAGCGCCTGCTCTGGTTTAATGGCGCCCTAAAACATCAAAATCACATTACCAGGCTCGGTCCACTAGGTAGACCAGGAGACACATGGCCTGGTCTAGCCAGCTACACACCACATCCAGACTTTGAAAAAATGTCAGACCGGGAACTTTTAGCTCAGCTAAAACAACTAATTAAAATACATAGACAATTGGTCCAATATGTCATGCGGACTTACAACAGTCCAACCAGCAATAAAAATTCCACAACACACCCCTCACCAGGGGAACACAAATAAAATTACACCACAGAATATACAATCAGCCATTGGCAAAATGGGAACAAATTCCATTCTGGTTAGCTCAAAAAATCACTCAAATAGAGGCAGTATTTCCTGATACTACACCTCATGAGAAACACAGAATTCTGACTATCTGCCTTCCAATGGAGATCGCACCACATGTGGAGGACTGTGACACTTGGGGCACAGTCTTTGCTTCAATATGCACAAAAACACATGGTGTTCCGTCCATGGCGGTTATACAAGAAGTACTAAGACAGATTCAAAATGAATACGGTCCAGAACCTGCTTTAACTCTAGGTATGAAATTACTAAAAGACTTTAAGCAAGTCTCGGCTATATTACTAGCCAACATAAAAGGAGAAGCAGCATCTGTGGCGATCCGCCAGAAATTAAAAGAAACAGATATAGAAGAACAACCATTTGAACTTGCCAGAATCATAGAAAAATCCTATGAAGAACTAGGTAGAGATAGTTTGAGTGGGAAACCACTAAAACCACAACTAACTGAAAATCTTGAAAAAACTTTTATTAAGAATAATCTCAACACTCCAAAAAAGAGTTGGGAGGGTAATAAACAATCCACTCCCAGAGAAAAACGGTTTCAGTCCAGAGGAAGGTCTCCTCAAAGGAGAGATAGATCTCCAGAAAGTGGAGGCAAGACTCCCCAGAGGGAGCCCTCTGAGAAAAGATACAACCTTAGAGATAGGGATAAATTGAGAAAACCTGACAGATATCAAGATATTGATACTCGTCCCTCTCGATCTTTTCAGACTTCCTCACAGAAATCGGAATGAAGAGGACGGTCAGAACACAAGGAAGAGCACGTCAAGTCCAAAGACAAGGAACCTGCTCATCAAAGTAAAAAATTACAATTTCCAAAAAAGAAGGAAGCTAGTATTAAAATAAAACATGCCGAGGATTCTGAGGACACAACTGAAAAACGGAGAGTGGGCCCAGACAATGCTAGACAGCGCAGCAGGAGTGACCATAGCTCGCAAGATCCTGATGAATCTTCTGGAGACAGTGGACACGAATGAATACATTCAGGTGGAAACTGCAGACACCAGGGTTAGCAAACCCCATAAATTATATTAAATAACATTGCGTATAGAGGGGGACAAAACTAGGAAAATAAAGGGTCTCTTTTGGGATAACCTTTCGAAAGGCTATGACATCCTTCTAGCAGAAAAAGACTGGCCACCAGAGTTTGTCAGGGAGTGCCCACATGGCGAAGAAATGATTATGCCTGTCTTCTCAAATCACATTCCAATTCATAAAAAATACACATTTGCTAGAAAATGGGCAGTGGCCCAAGCCCCTGCATTATATAAAAATCATGTAGGATGGGACGAGGATCCTCCTCACCATAAAATCCAGTTAAAAAATCAACCTACTGCCCAAAGGTAGTATCCTGTTAAGCAAGAAGCTAAAAAGCAAGCCAGGGAGATCTTAGATCAACTTGAATATCAGAGGGTGATTGAAACATGCACCTCACAAATGAACAATCCTTTGTTTCCTGTCTCCAAGCCAGGCGATTCATATCGTCTAGTTTTGGACTACAGACACCTAAACTCTTGCTGCAAAACATTTGCAGTACAAAACTCACACAGTGCAGCACTAATGAATAACATCGTGCGCAAAAAATATAAAAGAACATTAGATATCTCAAATGGTTTCTTTTGTCAAAACATTGCACCTGAAAGCAGGTATTTGACCGCTTTCTCAACAATGGGAGCGCAAAAACAATTCTGTCGACTCCCACGGGGATTCAAGAATAGCCCAGTATTATTCTCAGCAAGGGTAACAGAGTTACTACAAATGTATGATGATGAGGCATTATCTTATTTCGATGACATCTATCTTACAGACGAAGACCTGGAGACACACTTGAAAAGAGTGAACACCATAATACTTGGGTTCGCAGCTGAAGGGTACAAATTCAACTTTAAAAAGTCACGAATTGCTCACCTAACTGTCCTGTTTTTAGGATATGAATTATCAAGTGAAGGCAAAAGCCTAGCAGACAACTTCTTAGAGAAGTGTGCAGTACTCCAAGCACCAAAAACGCTGAAAAACTTACAATCAATACTCGGTTTCCTGAATTTCGGAAGAACATACATTCTAAATTATGCGGAGAGGGTTAAACCTCTATATGAATTAATACAACCTGATTTCAAACCAATTAATTGGACTCAGAAACACAAAGAAATGTTATGATCATTACAAACAGACGTGTTAACTAAAACAAAACTGCAAACACGCGCAAACGAACGCAACCTTGTAATCCGAGTCATCCCAGTAAGATGCGGATTCACGTACCTGACCTCTAATGAGGGAGAAACGGTACCAATAGCTTATAAATCACACTTGTACACACAAGCTGAAATGAAATTCAGTTCTACTGAAAAAATTCTAACTGCAGTTCAAACTGCTGTAGCAAAAGAAAGAGCCCTCGCACAAGGTAAACGAATAATAATCGTTACACCGTTACCTGCCCTAGAAGCATTAACAAGAGCAAGCATTCCAAATGCTAAAGCTCTACATCCGAGATGGATACAATGGGTTAATTCTCTTGCTGCATCAGACGTAATATACGAATTTGATCCTAATTTAAGAACACAAGAATTTCTCCAATATGAATATGAATGTCCTCTGCCAACCGAAATCCTGCCTCTGGAACATTACAGCTGTATAATATATACAGACGGTTCAGCACAACCCGCAGTTGGGGGTAAACAAGCATATAGTGCTGCGTGCGCGATTGTTAAAGGTCGTTGGCACAAAGGAAAATTTAGACCACTAGTCCCTAAAACTCAATCTCTAGGAGATTGTACAGCTGAGCGAGCTGAACTACTGGCTTTTAAGATGGCGCTTGAAAATACCGATCGCGAATATCCCACACTAATAGTGTGCGATTCATATTACTGCGTTCAGTCTTACAATGAATACTTGCAGAACTGGGTTCAAAACGGCTTCAAACATGCAAATGGTTGCACAATCAAGCATAAAATGTTCTAGGAACAAGTAGTTCTTTTACAGAAAGAACTACAAAAGACTCACGTGATACATGCACTGAGTCATCAACGTGATGGCGTTCACGTTGCAGGGAATTCATTGGCTGATGAGGCCGCAAAGGCAGCTGTACAAACGGCTTCCGTAGCTGCCATCACCTGGTCAAAAACAAAAATAGACAGCGATATAATGCAGGCTGTCAGTGCTTCAGTAAAAGACAGTGGGAAGACACTCCCGAAAGGCTTTCCAGTAAAGTACTCATACAAAATTGATGTGAATAATGTTCTTTTTGCTGTAATCCCTGGAGTGGGGGATAGTGCAATTCCAAACATCGAACACAGGTTAGGACTGATTTTAGCGGCACATGAAGGGCTCGCTTCTGCACATGCTGGTGTTTCCGCCACAGTATCATTATTAAAACAGAGATATTGGTGGCCACGCATGAGAAAATAGACTAGAAACTATGTTCTAGAATGTGAAATATGCCAAAGAATGAAAGTATCAACAGTGAAACGACCAGCACAGACGCCCCTTCTAATCTCAGATAAACCATTAGCATGTGTTTCCCTGGACCACTGTCGTTCCTTACAAAGGGATGGCAACTATAAATATATCATGGTCGCAGTGGATTCCTGCACGAGATTAATTTGGATGTGGCCCCAGCGCTCGGCTGACGGCAGATCTGTTATAAAAAATTTGCGAGTCTTTATCGGCGCATACGCAATTGGCATGCTACATTCTGACCAGGGTCCTGTGTTTAGCTCTCGAGCTTACAAGGAGGCCATGGCCAGCATGGTCATTGCATTGCGGTACTCTTCCCCCTTCCATCCTGAAGGTAATGCGGTGGTGGAAAGAAAAAACCGTGACATAAAGCAATCTATAACGGCGAGGGTATTAGGTTCGGGTGATGGGTAGGTCAAACATCTAACAAGTGTCCAACGTAGTCTTAACAATCTGCCAAGAAATTCTCTAAGAGGTATCACTCCATACGAACTATTGTTCGGTACTAGAATGATAATCCAGGACTTAGATAGTCAGACTTCAGTGGTGAAAGAAAAGTCCTTTGATATCAAAGATCGTCTGGCTGTTTTACAGGACTTAAATGAAACAAGAAGAAGTCTAAGTAATATAAAGTTAAAGCCAACAGCCACTGAAGAGAAACCACCTGTCCCAGCAAGACCTGTCTGGATTCCAAAGATTGGGGATCTAGTCAGAGAGAAGATCGCGGTGAAGAAGGAATTTGGGCCTTGTTACAGAAAAGCAGTACCTGTCTTAGCTGTCAGCGGAACAAGATCAGTAGTACTGCCACCCCTTGCTGGTAAAAAGGAGAACAGAGTTGTATCCATAGACCTGGTAAAACCACAATCATGTGGCCAATAATAAGTAGTAGGCCCAGTGGACTCCCAAGAAGTAGCAGAAGACCAAACCTTGCTACAATCCAAGAGGTTCAAACTGAGAGACTAATCACTTTTGATAAACCTACAGTAAATAAAAAAGGACTATGCAACAAAGCCATGGAACTTGTGCCTCTTGAAACCCAAATTGCAACAGTTCGTCAAGAAACACCTGTCTACAATGATGTAGCATCGGACTATACTAATGTACCAAAGAAAGATCCAAAGACTAAAGAAAATCCGGAAGCAATTCCAACAATTGACAGAACTGCATCTGGCTACTTCATCAATTTCGATGACTTTTCTGATGATCCAAGTGAACATGAAGAAATGCCAGCAACAAAAACTTTCAAAGAAAAAGTAACTGAACTCTTTCATCAACTCAAAGAAACATATCTGATTTCACCATGGATTGAATTATGGATTGTGTTAGGTGTACTTTTCCTCCTGCTTTGGCTCATCATGACTTTATGTTTGGGTAGATTTATTGATGGAAAATATAGTACAATGGACACAGCAAGTCAGAACATCAACTTGGTCCTAAAGCCACACAGATCATCTGACATCGAGAAAAGAGAACTGTCATCAGTGAACATCACAGCCATTCCTATACCCGGTGGGGTATCATGGGACAAAACGGAATATGAAATCTATGGCCCGATTGAGCTCTTGAAATATCCACATCAATTCAAAACTCACACAGTGCAGCACTAATGAATAACATCGTGCGCAAAAAATATAAAAGAACATTAGATATCTCAAATGGTTTCTTTTGTCAAAACATTGCACCTGAAAGCAGGTATTTGACCGCTTTCTCAACAATGGGAGCGCAAAAACAATTCTGTCGACTCCCACGGGGATTCAAGAATAGCCCAGTATTATTCTCAGCAAGGGTAACAGAGTTACTACAAATGTATGATGATGAGGCATTATCTTATGTCGATGACATCTATCTTACAGACGAAGACCTGGAGACACACTTGAAAAGAGTGAACACCATAATACTTGGGTTCGCAGCTGAAGGGTACAAATTCAACTTTAAAAAGTCACGAATTGCTCACCTAACTGTCCTGTTTTTAGGATATGAATTATCAAGTGAAGGCAAAAGCCTAGCAGACAACTTCTTAGAGAAGTGTGCAGTACTCCAAGCACCAAAAACGCTGAAAAACTTACAATCAATACTCGGTTTCCTGAATTTCGGAAGAACATACATTCTAAATTATGCGGAGAGGGTTAAACCTCTATATGAATTAATACAACCTGATTTCAAACCAATTAATTGGACTCAGAAACACAAAGAAATGTTATGATCATTACAAACAGACGTGTTAACTAAAACAAAACTGCAAACATGCGCAAACGAACGCAACCTTGTAATCCGAGTCATCCCAGTAAGATGCGGATTCACGTACCTGACCTCTAATGAGGGAGAAACGGTACCAATAGCTTATAAATCACACTTGTACACACAAGCTGAAATGAAATTCAGTTCTACTGAAAAAATTCTAACTGCAGTTCAAACTGCTGTAGCAAAAGAAAGAGCCCTCGCACAAGGTAAACGAATAATAATCGTTAAACCGTTACCTGCCCTAGAAGCATTAACAAGAGCAAGCATTCCAAATGCTAAAGCTCTACATCCGAGATGGATACAATGGGTTAATTCTCTTGCTGCATCAGACGTAATATACGAATTTGATCCTAATTTAAGAACACAAGAATTTCTCCAATATGAATATGAATGTCCTCTGCCAACCGAAATCCTGCCTCTGGAACATTACAGCTGTATAATATATGCAGACGGTTCAGCACAACCCGCAGTTGGGGGTAAACAAGCATATAGTGCTGCGTGCGCGATTGTTAAAGGTCGTTGGCACAAAGGAAAATTTAGACCACTAGTCCCTAAAACTCAATCTCTAGGAGATTGTACAGCTCAGCGAGCTGAACTACTGGCTTTTAAGATGGCGCTTGAAAATACCGATCGCGAATATCCCACACTAATAGTGTGCGATTCATATTACTGCGTTCAGTCTTACAATGAATACTTGCAGAACTGGGTTCAAAACGGCTTCAAACATGCAAATGGTTGCACAATCAAGCATAAAATGTTCTAGGAACAAGTAGTTCTTTTACAGAAAGAACTACAAAAGACTCACGTGATACATGCACTGAGTCATCAACGTGATGGCGTTCACGTTGCAGGGAATTCATTGGCTGATGAGGCCGCAAAGGCAGCTGTACAAACGGCTTCCGTAGCTGCCATCACCTGGTCAAAAACAAAAATAGACAGCGATATAATGCAGGCTGTCAGTGCTTCAGTAAAAGACAGTGGGAAGACACTCCCGAAAGGCTTTCCAGTAAAGTACTCATACAAAATTGATGTGAATAATGTTCTTTTTGCTGTAATCCCTGGAGTGGGGGATAGTGCAATTCCAAACATGGAACACAGGTTAGGACTGATTTTAGCGGCACATGAAGGGCTCGCTTCTGCACATGCTGGTGTTTCCGCCACAGTATCATTATTAAAACAGAGATATTGGTGGCCACGCATGAGAAAATAGACTAGAAACTATGTTCTAGAATGTGAAATATGCCAAAGAATGAAAGTATCAACAGTGAAACGACCAGCACAGACGCCCCTTCTAATCTCAGATAAACCATTAGCATGTGTTTCCCTGGACCACTGTCGTTCCTTACAAAGGGATGGCAACTATAAATATATCACGGTCGCAGTGGATTCCTGCACGAGATTAATTTGGATGTGGCCCCAGCGCTCGGCTGACGGCAGATCTGTTATAAAAAATTTGCGAGTCTTTATCGGCGCATACGCAATTGGCATGCTACATTCTGACCAGGGTCCTGTGTTTAGCTCTCGAGCTTACAAGGAGGCCATGGCCAGCATGGTCATTGCATTGCGGTACTCTTCCCCCTTCCATCCTGAAGGTAATGCGGTGGTAGAAAGAAAAAACCGTGACATAAAGCAATCTATAACGGCGAGGGTATTAGGTTCGGGTGATGGGTGGGTCAAACATCTAACAAGTGTCCAACGTAGTCTTAACAATCTGCCAAGAAATTCTCTAAGAGGTATCACTCCATACGAACTATTGTTCGGTACTAGAATGATAATCCAGGACTTAGATAGTCAGACTTCAGTGGTGAAAGAAAAGTCCTTTGATATCAAAGATCGTCTGGCTGTTTTACAGGACTTAAATGAAACAAGAAGAAGTCTAAGTAATATAAAGTTAAAGCCAACAGCCACTGAAGAGAAACCACCTGTCCCAGCAAGACCTGTCTGGATTCCAAAGATTGGGGATCTAGTCAGAGAGAAGATCGCGGTGAAGAAGGAATTTGGGCCTTGTTACAGAAAAGCAGTACCAGTCTTAGCTGTCAGCGGAACAAGATCAGTAGTACTACCACCCCTTGCTGGTAAAAAGGAGAACAGAGTTGTATCCATAGACCTGGTAAAACCACAATCATGTGGCCAATAATAAGTAGTAGGCCCAGTGGACTCCCAAGAAGTAGCAGAAGACCAAACCTTGCTACAATCCAAGAGGTTCAAACTGAGAGACTAATCACTTTTGATAAACCTACAGTAAATAAAAAAGGACTATGCAACAAAGCCATGGAACTTGTGCCTCTTGAAACCCAAATTGCAACAGTTCGTCAAGAAACACCTGTCTACAATGATGTAGCATCGTACTATACTAATGTACCAAAGAAAGATCCAAAGACTAAAGAAAATCCGGAAGCAATTCCAACAATTGACAGAACTGCATCTGGCTACTTCATCAATTTCGATGACTTTTCTGATGATCCTAGTGAACATGAAGAAATGCCAGCAACAAAAACTTTCAAAGAAAAAGTAACTGAACTCTTTCATCAACTCAAAGAAACATATCTGATTTCACCATGGATTGAATTATGGATTGTGTTAGGTGTACTTTTCCTCCTGCTTTGGCTCATCATGACTTTATGTTTGGGTAGATTTATTGATGGAAAATATAGTACAATGGACACAGCAAGTCAGAACATCAACTTGGTCCTAAAGCCACACAGATCATCTGACATCGAGAAAAGAGAACTGTCATCAGTGAACATCACAGCCATTCCTATACCCGGTGGGGTAGCATGGGACAAAACGGAATATGAAATCTATGGCCCGATTGAGCTCTTGAAATATCCACATCAATTCAAGGTTTCCTTAAGTGACTTTATGACACCAAGTACTTTCTCTGATGATTGGGACTTTGAAAATATTAATAATATGATGTCAGATTTAGTAATGTCAGCAACATTCACAGAACATGATTATTTGCAGGGTTCATCAAACTATGAAGAAATGTACTGTTATAATCATTATGGTCATCACTCTTTGCATAAATCTGCTCAACCTAGAAATGTTTTTACTTAAAACCAATGGGAACATTGTACAACACTGCCAAAAGGCAGCTCGAAAACATTTTATGAGAAATTCCCATAATTCTCAGGGTTTAACAACAGTGATCCAGAAACGTTTTATTTTAAAATGTTAAATAAGACAGGAATGAAAACAATGTTGACAAATACTAAATTGATTTATTCTGGAAAATTTTATGATAAAATGTCTACATTTGGTTTTGAATTTTGGAAAAACAACATTGAAACAAAAACCATCTGGGGTACAAAAGACTGGCAGGTACAAGGTTTAGAATCAATATTTAGACCCTGCATGATCCCAGAACAGATAATATTCCTGAATCACACCATTCAACAAAAAACCTGTCTTGGTTTAGCCAAGATAAAAGACTTGAACAAACCGTCTATTCCAAAGCCCATACCTGATAGTAATAGCACTACAGATGTGGGGAGAGACGTATCCCATATTTTACACCAAAACAGAACAAATCCTGATTGGAAAAAATGGTTGATCTGGCCCACAGACACAAATAACTGTCAAGATAGATTCTTGAACAAAACACAGGGGTTCAAACATACCAGGCCAGACCCAAGATATTACCAGAGACAACATCCAGGGATAGTTACAACATACAGTGTAGGGAAACTATGCCTTGAGTGGCTACAAAAATCCACAATGGCTGAAATTAAGCAACACTTGACTTTACTTAAAGACGGTGCTGACTTGCGAGATTTCATACTGGGACCTCGCAAACAGCGTCAAAAATGTTTCATATATACCGGTATAAACGCTGCTTACAACGAGGCTTGGAAAGTAATGCAAATTGAAACTGCTGGAAAAATACGAGAAATTGATCGTATAAATTTGGAAAAATCACTTTCTGTAGTGGACAATGGGTTAACGACTTTGTTCTCCAGAATTTATTCACTGGACAGCATTGTATCATCTGCTATTGATATAATAGAGCAGGACTTGCTAATGT
Source organism: Lissotriton helveticus (assembly GCF_964261635.1). NCBI lineage: Eukaryota > Metazoa > Chordata > Amphibia > Caudata > Salamandridae > Lissotriton > Lissotriton helveticus. Next base: position 956,126,434 of record NC_136059.1, on the reverse strand, counting down.
TACAACATGGTCAGTCGCAATTGCGTTCTATTGTACAACTTGGCTGGACATTGCAAAACCTGCGTTCATGCTACGTGCCATGGCGTCTAATCAACACAACGTCATTATTTTCTAGTTTTAACCTAACTGATGAACAAATCAGTTTGGCACAAAAAGGAGCAGACTATACGATTCTGAGCATTGAAAAACTTGAGAGATTACCATTGACAATGTCAGAGAGACCTGTCATTGAATGGATAATACATGGAACAATTACAATTCCGATAACAACTTTTCAGTTTCAGTATTGCCAAAAGTATATACCAGCAGGCCTGTTGGAAAGGTTGGGTAAAGGATACATCAAATCAACCTGGAATTTACCTTACACACATAAATGTTATAGTGAAGGGAAAAAAGAAGTATTTCTTAGTGGTAACAATTGTAAAAAATCACTAAGCGGTACACTTCTGTGTCAAGGTATTAACTTGCATGGAGCCTGCGAAGGTTCATCAAATAACCTTTCATGTCACCTGCATGGCACTCCTGCAACACAGATAGAGCCTTTTTTCAGACAGCTTTCCAACGGCAGCTACGTTCTAATAAGTGACCACAGCTGTTGTGGCATGGTGCCAGGAAAAGCCTATCTCGTAACCGTTACTTCCAGGGTCATTTGCTGTATGCAAGTATTGTATCCAAACAGCAATCCATATATGGAGGCGGCAATATGGCCTTCTTTGAATATCACTTCTATTCGAATTGATACTTTAAGCAGAATGAAGTCTATTCTTTTACAGACAACTGTGCCTTTAACCTCGTCCAAAGAGACGTATGATCTGCAAGTTGCAAGGACACTGGCAGAGATACATACCCTATTTTCGACAAATTGACCGTACATTTCGTAGAAATGTTAGGTCAAATCTTAAACATGTCTGATACCAGTGGCATCACACATGTATTTAAGACAATTTTTTCGGGACTGTTAGCACCCTCTGAAACAGTTCTGGGCATTTTCCCGATGTTTGTGCATTCTGTATTCGGCGGCCTGCCTCTTCTTTTGGGACTCGTAGCAGGAATTTTAATTTTGATCCTTCTGCTCCGATATGGCAAGCCAAGCCACAGACTAAACTCCAGCTACAATGGAAGAAACGATCCTAGCAATACGCTACCGAGACCGAATCACTAGAGTCCTCGGATTAGCTCGGCTAAGAGATCTGAATACAACTTGGTTTCTTTCATTCAGACCAATCTGGCAAGATTGCATCTTACCTGTGCTTCGATGTCTGCTATGCGGAGAAGAATGCGTGTTGGACGTCTGTCTTACACTACCATCAGCAGTACCAACGGATATCGATACTTTGCTTGGTTTGGTAACGACTCATGCAACGTGTTGTCCCCAGCGGCTACCTATTCTGATGACGGCATTCGTTGAGACTAAACCATTACGATTAGGTGGCGGTGAAGTACGAGATGAAAGCAGCACCACACAGGTACAACCTTCTGTGAGCATTGCTGAGCCCGACATCGATGATGGCAATGATTCTCACATATGCACTATTGCAGCTTTTTCGAACTTGGTCGAACTTTCACCTACTGTTGTAGACCAATTTTTCGCAAGCCTGTCTGATATGATGTTCTCTCTTAACAACGAGAATAACTTTTAAAACAACGAGCACACAGCGTTCCCTGAACTATGATTTTGGCCTTCAGTTTTTGATAAACAACACTACTGAAAACAATTGGAACTATTTTTTCCCCTGAAAGCGAAATTATTTTTTCCACTTCCAAAATATTTACCTTTTTTTTTGGGCACATGGTACTCTGCTTAAAATAGAACTATTCTTAGAGAACAGGCCTTCTATTTTTAGAGACACTATAGACAATATTTTACCTCAGCCTCTAAGACATGTACAGTATTGTATAAATATGTGATGAAATGGTCTCGACCTTCTTTTCTGTATTAAGAGCCATTTCATAAATGTAATTTTCCCAATTCATTCAGCCGATATTTATATATGCATTATCTGAATGATACCACTGCTTGAAAAACATACAGTATAAATACTCATTTTCGTGTATATACCATATACCATTTCAAATGCAATTTATGTATTTTGGGGTGGGTTGGAAAACAGATGCATCGTTATATGTTTAGTATTGCTTAGTATTTAGTAATGATGGACATTATACGTGTAGTGGGTGTTGTGAATGTATCTAGGACCCTAATTAAATATTCCGGATTCATGCCCTAATGTGGATATAACAAAACATATCCTTATAAAGGCATAAAAATCATGTCCATATTTAGTCAGAGCCAATGCAATCCAAATATGGGAAGGCTACTCCCATAGACTCCTAGAAAGTACAACGCGTTCTTTAAACAAACCAAGCCTCCAGCAGCCCGGGAATTCCCCCTGCTTTTGTTTTGATTTGCACAAGAACTCCTGGAGTCCAGAAAGAACTGTAAGTTCTTAGTGACGTCTTATGTCCAACCTTACGTCAAACCCGGCAACTTCCAGGTATAAATATACCAACGTTGCCTTAAGCAAAAACACGGTGGATTGGAGCAGAGCGGCTATCTACTTGCCCGACGCCCAGCTGATGCGAGTGCCGAAGGTAGCCGACCCTCCCATTTGACGCACTGAGAGAGACGCTGTCTTTTCTCTTGCCGAGAAATCCAGCTCCGGTGTTTCCAGTCACCCTTGCGGGTTGCTGGGAGATCGAGTCCTGAGAAAGAGATACAAGACTTCCTTCATTCTAAAACCAAGGTACGGAGCTGATTAGATCCTTAGAGATTTCTTGATACAGGTTCTTGGCAGAAACCTAACTTAACTTAAACTGCAACTTACTTACTCTTTCACACGTATTAGGCTTAGGTCAGGTACACCAGGGTAGGCGTATCTTAGAAGCACCAGTTGAGTACGTTTAGTCAATGATTTTATGTATGTATATATTTTATCCATTTTAAGTATCATATGGCTCAGAAACCATATCAATGCTTTTACAGTATTATTTCATAATACTACTTTTACTGTACGCACTTTCCTTCATGATAAGTATTGCAATTGTGGCAATTTACTTCTCTTGCATGAGAAAGAGGACTGCTCAATAAATAGCAACTTTTATTGAAAACACCCGTCTCTCTATTTCTCTGCACTCCTGGTGAAACTAAGTATGCACGATTGACTGAGTGAAAAAACTGTCTATTGTTTTCACACGACTCTGGAGATATACTCCTTGTTCTAGAGGGAGCAAAGTTTATGCGGTTGTCAGAAACTAATCCCTTCTTGTCTAATCAGGAAAGTTAACTCCTTCCTGTTCATTCGAGAAAGTTTCTAGAGACCTCTGAGCTAGCTGGCATATCTAATTAAGTCTAACATATTCAGTAGAGACCTAGAGGACCTCAGTCCTACATCTAAACTATTGTTTGTGTTATTCCAATGCGCAGAGCCTATTGGGAATATAGGAACTACACTACATGGCGCCCAACGTTTGGTAAGGCGATAATCTAACGCTAGATGCTAGAGTAACTCAGTCGTGCTTTTCACACAGACACCTTTTTCCCGTAAAAACTCCAATAGACGTCTGGAGTGGGTAAAAGGTTAATATCCGCCAGAACTTAGTAGGAAGAGATTCCTATGTATTGGTTTTTGGTTTAGTCAACGTTGAAGGATACAGTGTTTCAAAATTTTGTGCACCTAATCTTTGTTTCCTTGAAACTTGATCTGCAATAAAAAACTTTCTGTCAGTAAAATGCCGGAAGGTGATGAAGAAAGAGATGCTTTGGCAGCTCAACTTATAGCGGATGACACAAGTCTCCGAGATGAAAACCTGAACGCTATAATCATTCCGGTAAATATAAGAAGAACTATAACTCTTAAACTTATAGAAAATAGACTATCATCAAGAGGTGGTACAGTCATATTTGTGGTAGAGGCCCATGAATATCGTCAGACAGAGGTATTCTCTTCATGGATACATTTTCCAGCACCACACGCTGTGACACAAGATTTCCACTATTACAAAATAGAGGAACCTCCAGAGGAATACGCTCCTTTCGAGGACGTTGAAATTCCACTAACATACCAAGAGCACCTGCTCCGGTTTAATGGCGCCCTAAAACATCAAAATCACATCACCAGGCTCGGTCCACTAGGTAGACCAGGAGCCACATGGCCGGTTCTAGCCAGCTACACACCACATCCAGACTTTGAAAAAATGTCAGACCGGGAACTTTTAGCTCAGCTAAAACAACTAATTAAAATACATAGACAATTGGTCCAATATGTCATGCGGACTTACAACAGTCCAACCAGCAATAAAAATTCCACAACACACCCCTCACCAGGGGAACACAAATAAAATTACACCACAGAATATACAATCAGCCATTGGCAAAATGGGAACAAATTCCATTCTGGTTAGCTCAAAAAATCACTCAAATAGAGGCAGTATTTCCTGATACTACACCTCATGAGAAACACAGAATTCTGACTATCTGCCTTCCAATGGAGATCGCACCACATGTGAAGGACTGTGACACTTGGGGCACAGTCTTTGCTTCAATATGCACAAAAACACATGGTGTTCCATCCATGGCGGTTATACAAGAAGTACTAAGACAGATTCAAAATGAATACGGTCCAGAACCTGCTTTAACTCTAGGTATGAAATTACTAAAAGACTTTAAGCAAGTCTCGGCTATATTACTAGCCAACATAAAAGGAGAAGCAGCATCTGTGGCGATCCGCCAGAAATTGAAAGAAACAGATATAGAAGAACAACCATTTGAACTTGCCAGAATCATAGAAAAGTCCTATGAAGAACTAGGTAGAGATAGTTTGAGTGGGAAACCACTAAAACCACAACTAACTGAAAATCCTGAAAAAACGTTTATTAAGAATAATCTCAACACTCCAAAAAAGAGTTGGGAGGGTAATAAACAATCCACTCCCAGAGAAAAACGGTTTCAGTCCAGAGGAAGGTCTCCTCAAAGGAGAGATAGATCTCCAGAAAGAGGAGGCAAGTCTCCCCAGAGGGCGCCCTCTGAGAAAAGATACAACCTTAGAGATAGGGATAAATTGAGAAAACCTGACAGATATCAAGATATTGATACTCGTCCCTCTCGATCTTTTCAGACTTCCTCACAGAAATCGGAAAGAAGAGGACGGTCAGATCACAAGGAAGAGCACGTCAAGTCCAAAGACAAGGAACCTGCTCATCAAAGTAAAAAATTACAATTTCCAAAAAAGAAGGAAGCTAGTATTAAAATAAAACATGCCGAGGATTCAGAGGACACAACTGAAAAACGGAGAGTGGGCCCAGACAATGCTAGACAGAGCAGCAGAAGTGACCATAGCTCGCAAGATCCTGATGAATCTTCTGGAGACAGTGGACACGAATGAATACATTCAGGTGGAAACTGCAGACACCAGGGTTAGCAAACCCCATAAATTATATGAAATAACATTCCGTATAGAGGGGGACAAAACTAGGAAAATAAAGGGTCTCTTTTGGGATAACCTTTCGAAAGGCTATGACATCTTTCTAGCAGAAAAAGACTGGCCACCAGAGTTTGTCAGGGAGTGCCCACATGGCGAAGAAATGATTATGCCTGCCTTCTCAAATCACATTCCAATTCATAAAAAATACACATTTGCTAGAAAATGGGCAGTGGCCCAAGCCCCTGCATTATATAAAAATCATGTAGGATGGGATCAGGATTCTCCTCACCATAAAATCCAGTTAAAAATCAACCTACTGCCCAAAGGCAGTATCCTGTTAAGCAAGAAGCTAAAAAGCAAGTCAGGGAGATCTTAGATTAACTTAAATATCAGGGGGTGATTGAAACATGCACCTCACAAATGAACAATCCTTTGTTTCCTGTCTCCAAGCCAGACGATTCATATTGCCTAGTTTTGGACTACAGACAGCTAAACTCTTGCTGCAAAACATTTGCAGTACAAAACTCACACACTGCAGCACTAATGAATAACATCGTGCGCAAAAAATATAAAACAACATTAGATATCTCAAATTGTTTCTTTGGTCAAAACATTGCACCTGAAAGCAGGTATTTGACCGCTTTCTCAACAATGGGAGCGCAAAAAAAATTCTGTCGACTCCCACCGGGATTCAAGAATAGCCCAGGATTATTCTCAGCAAGGGTAACAGAGTTACTACAAATGTATGATGATGAGGCATTATCTTATGTCGATGACATCTATCTTACAGACGACGACCTGGAGACACACTTGAAAAGAGTGAACACCATAATACTTGGGTTCGCAGCTGAAGGGTACAAATTCAACTTTAAAAAGTCACGAATTGCTCACCTAACTGTCCTGTTTTTAGGATATGAATTATCAAGTGAAGGCAAAAGCTTAGCAGACAACTTCTTAGAAAAGTGTGCAGTACTCCAAGCACCAAAAAAGCTGAAAAACTTACAATCAAAACTAGGTTTCCTGAATTTCGGAAGAACATACATTCTAAATTATGCGGAGAGGGTTAAACCTCTATATGAATTAATAAAACCTGATTTCAAATCAATTAATTGGACTCAGAAACACACAGAAATTTTACGATCATTACAAACAGACATGTTAACTGAAACAAAACTGCAAACACGCGCAAACGAACGCAACCTTGTAATCCGAGTCATCCCAGTAAGATGTGGATTCACGTACCTGACCGCTAATGAGGGAGAAACGGTACCAATAGCTTATAAATCACACTTGTACACACAAGCTGAAAGGAAATTCAGCTCTACTGAAAAAATTCTAACTGCGGTTTAAACTGCTGTAGCAAAAGAAAGAGCCCTCGCACAAGGTAAACGAATAATAATCGTTACACCGGTACCTGCCCTAGAAGCAGTACCAAGAGCAAGCATTCCAAATGCTAAAGCTCTACATCCGAGATGGATACAATGGGTTAATTCTCTTGCTGCATCAGACGTAATATACGAATTTGATGCTAATTTAAAAACACAAGAATTGGGGGCGTGGCTAGCAGCCGAGTATGGTGGCAGCATAACAGAGAGGCTCCGGGAGTGAGGCGGCTTCCCACAGCAATCCGTCTACTAATCCGACACTCCAGAACCTCAGAAGGGGCAAATCTGGGTCGAGGACCGAGCGGCGTCCAGTGGAGCGAGTTTGAGCAATACTGCACACCGGGTAATGACCGGACGGAGTCCTGATCGGCAGGGCCTGGGAACGGCAAATAGCAGCGAGCTGTGGTGAATCCAGAGGCTGGGCGGAAGTGGAGGCGGAGCGGGGACGGGACGCTGGAAGTCGGCCCCGGGGAAGACCACACGCATCGCACCGGCGGTAATGGAGAGGCACATAAGCGGACTCTACCCAACAGCCTGTCAGGGTTCACGGAAGTCAGCGGGAACCCGTTCAGGGGTGGAGGAAGCAGTGACGAGTCCGGGACACACTGGTAATGGCGGCAGAAGATTGTGCTTTTTAGCGCAGGCACCGGTGGCAACCCAGCGTCTAGGAGACACTCCGATCGGAGGAAGAGCGTAGCCCCACTCTCTTGCACAGCAGGACAGATCTGCCTCAGGCGCTGGAGGTCACGATCCGGCCCGCACGTGCAGAGACATAGCGTAAAGGCCTGTAGTCGTCTCTGGCAGCCGGAGATCACATGCAGAGAGAAGCTCACAAGAGATACCGGCACTGAGGGCCCCACTCACGCGGAAGGCTAAGTTGGGCTATCCCATTGGATAAAGGACAACAGAGAAGTATAAGTGCACGGCGGGGAGTGTAAGCTGGCACATCTTACCTAAAACATCGCGCCCACTCACCAGCCACCCGGCATTCAACGCGCAAGAGAGACTGTAGGTCTCCAAGGTTGTAGTGACGGACAAGAGACCGGTGGCGGACGTGAGATCCTGGAGACATACCAACAGCCCTGCAGAGTTGCGGTACTGACGAAAGGAACCATGGCTGGCAGAGGCCCCAAACACAACTTGACACAATCGAAACTTGAAAAATTTGGCTATGATAAGCACAACTCCCCCCAAGCGGAGCCCCGCACGTCCACAGGGAATACATCGGAAGGTGAGGGGCCCAAGAAGGCAATGCTGGAAGACGTAATGCGCGCACTGGTGCAGGTACAAGCCACAGTGGGGTCGACTGCCACGGAGGTCACCTTATTGCGAGCAGACTTTCACAAAATGAGCGAGAGAGTGAAACAGGTCGATGTGGTTACGCAATCATTAGTAGAGGACGTGTCGGAATTCCAAACAGCGATGGCGCGAGTGGAGGCCGAAAACAGATCACTCAGGGAGAAACTGGACGATCAGGAAGGGCGCTCAAGAAGGAATAACGTCCGTATTCTTGGGGTTCCAGAATCGGAGGGTACGCGTGCGACGGACCTCTACGTGGAGGAGTGGATCAAGACGCAATTGAAACCCAAGGGACTCTCACACTTTTTCTCGGTGGGAAGGGTGCACAGAATCCCCGGTGGGAAGCCAAAACCAGGGGCCCCCCCGAGACCAATATTGGTGAGACTCTTTAACTTTCGCGACCGGGACGCCATTCTGCAGGCAGCGAGGGTGTCAGCACCCATACAGATTCAAAACTCCAATGTGGCCTTTTTCCCGGATTACACGGCTGAGGTCTCCCGTCGGCGGAGGACTTTCCTGGAGGTCAAGAAGGAACTAAGGGCTAAGGAACTGTCTTACTCAATGCTCTTTCCGGCACGGCTGAGAGTGGTCGCGGACAATAAGGCCTGGTTCTTTGATACGCCAGAAGCAGCCTGAGACTGGCTGGAGGGTTGGAGAAATGTGGGCCAGTGCCGCCGCACACACAGGTCTAACCGGGGCAACCGAGAAGACAGCCAAACGGGATCACAGACATCGGGCAGAGATGGAGCGGCCCGGTCGCCTCCACAAGAACACCTTGGTGCGGACGGTGGAGAGGAATCCTGAATACCCGATACACTCCTGGGTGCTGCTCGATGAGAACTTTGAAGATTGGACGCGCTTGGACACTGGCCTGGGTGACTCTGAAGAGGGCAGGGGAGCCGCCTGCTCCGGGGGGGGTACTCTACCCCAGCAAGCAAGTACAATGTCACGGGAAGGGTAAAGCACTCTGCTAAGTGGGGGGGCGGGCGGTTGTAGGTCCGTTAAGCAGGGAGGCAGGGAGGGGGAGGCAGGGGGGGACTGTTTGGTTGTTTTTGAAGTTTCACAAGTAAGGGCAAGGCACACTTCTTTGCATACACAATATTCGGGTCTCTGGGACGGACAACACATCCCGACTATAGGATCCAATTGGTACAAATATGGCTACAAGGGCGAACATGCATAACTCTCAATCCACTATACCTGAGGGTGGGACACCGAGGTAACGAATTGCACCACTCCGACTAATGACTTGGAATGTGCGAGTGCTGGGAGACAAGGTCAAGCGAGGACTGGTAATGCATGCAGTGAAGAGGCATGGACCGGCCTTAGTGCTTCTGCAGGAAACACACCTCACCGGGGGGGGGGGGCGTCCAAAGCGCTAGACAGACGGGGTACACGATGGCGGTGCACTCAGACTTCACGTCGGGTTCCAGGGGCACAGGTATTCTAATTAGGAAATCATCACCGTTCATCCTGCTGAGCACTAAGGTCGATGACCAGGGCTGTATTGCGGCGATCCAGGGGCAGTGGGAGGGGAGCTCCTGAATGTTGTATCGGTGTACATCCCTCCGGCACTCCACTCTGTTACACTTCCAGCACTAGGCGACTTTCTCCTGACTTTACCGGAGGGAGACATCGTGGTCGGAGGAGACTTGAAGGCGACAGTTGATGCTTTGGTGGACAGGTTCCCGGCGGGGACCCAGGCTTGTGGCCCTTCCCGTTTCCAAAGTTTCTTGACCGCCCTGGGCTTAGTGGACATATGGAGACACACACACCCCAATGCAAGACAATACACATATCATTCCACAGTGCACAACAGTCTATCTCGGATAGACTACTTCCTGGCATTGGGAAATGGCCTGCAACACATAGATAACATTGACATCCAACCTAGGGGAATATCAGACCATTCCCCATTGGTACTAACCCTGTCCACTCAGGAGAAATCACGAAGAAGGGTCTTTCCCATACACGCGTCATACCTCAATGTCCCCGAAGTTAGAAACTACTTTGCTGAAAACACAGCATCGGTGCAGTCTTCCGCTGTTCTATGGGAGGCGTACAAGACGGTCTTACGGGGACAGGCTATAACGTCAATAACAGGCAATAAGCGAGAAAGGCTATTAGAATTATCCGAGCTTGAATTAGCACTACACGATGCAAACGTGGCCCATACGGCAGACCCGACGCCAGATGCATCACACACTCTACTGCTACGTCAGCAGCAATATAGGGAACACTTACGACATCAGACGGCTGAACAGATTACCGCGCCAACACATAGAATTTATGACATGGGGGACAGGGCAGGGAAAATGTTGGCCTGGTTGGACAAGAAAGGGGGGAGCACTAAGGGGATACAACAAGTGTACGATAAGGAGGGGAAAACGCAAACTAGCCCGGAAGAGATAGTGAAGGCCCTTGCAGAACAGTTTGAAGGCGTATACACCCCAGATAGAGCGGTATCGGCAGACATGGCCCGTGCTTCCCTTAGACACATCGCCACACAAACACTGGAGCCGGACGCGGTTGCGGAGCTGGAGGCAGACATCACGTCTGAGGAAATACAAAAGGCCATACATGCAGTGAAGTCAGGGAAAACACCAGGTCCAAACGGCATCCCCATAGAATGGTATCAAGCTATGTCGGAAAAACTCAGTGGGTCCCTGTTGGCTATGTACACCGAAAGCCTGAATACGGCTGAACTCCTGTTGGAACAACAGACTGCCACTATTGTGGCAATCCCCAAACCCGGGAAGCTACCGGCGGAGTGTACATCATACCGCCCCATATCCCTTCTCAATGCGGAGGTTAAAATACTGGCGAAGCTCCTAGCTACCCGACTGATCACACACCTCCCACACCTGATACACCCAGACCAGTCGGGCTTTATGCCCCACAGAAACACCGCCCTTAATCTGAGATGGGTGCATGGGGTACTGGCTAAGGCGAAGTCGCACTCGGAACAGGCGGTCATATTGGCTCTGGATGCGAAGATGGCCTTCGATATGGTGGAATGGCAATACCTCCTTGAGGTCCTGGCACATATGGGGTTTGGTCCTAAATTCATTGCTTGGGTTCGATTACTATATACTAATCCCATAGCGCAGGTTGTGGCGAACGGCCACATTTCCCATACGTTCCATTTAGCAAGAGGCACCAGGCAGGGATGCCCCCTGTCAGCGCTACTCTTCGCAATAGCGTTGGAAGCTCTGGCGACACTGATACGCTCGACCCCACTGTTAAAGGGGATCACCTGGGCAGAGGGGTGGGAGGATCTTCTCTCGCTCTATGTGGATGATATGCTCGTGTACCTCACGGACCCAGATCATAGCATACCGGCACTTCTGGCTCTGTGTGACGAGCAGGGGAAAGCATCAGGATACACTCTTAACTGGGCAAAGTCAGAATTGTATGTACTGCAGGGACCGGCCCCGGTTCTTGACGATGACTGCTCCTTAAGAATAGCAGGGTCCTCCTTCAAATACCTGGGCATCCATGTCACCAAAGACCCAATGAAATTCTTTGGGAAAAATTTGAAACCACCGTTGGAGTGGTTGAAACAAGACATTCAGTATTGGGCGACGCTGCCCCTGACCCTACTGGCGCTATATCAAATGTTGTCGCTGCCGCGATTTCTATATGTCCTAGATAACACTCTGTACCCGGTGCTACCCGGCTATTTCAGGCAGGTGTCGGCGCTGGTGTCCGGCCTTCTATGGAGTAATCGCCCAGCACGCATAGCGCAGGCTAAAATTAACAGGGGGTGGTACGACGGAGGGATAGCGCTGCCGACCCAGCGATTGTATTACTGGGCGGCTCAATTGAAACCTATTAACCAGTGGCTACATGCGACCCAGGACGACCTGGCATACAAGGCTGATAGGGCACAGTTGGGAACCAACAGTACGATGGCAACTCTCTACGATAAACGCCTTGTGCACAAACTGGTGGGACCCACAAGACGTACCGCCACACTGTGGCACATGGCACATGGCACAGGCAAAATTGGGGTGGAAGGGGCGAATTACTATGCTTACCCCACTGTGGGACACCAGAGCCTTGGGGAATTTGAGACACTGCAAGGGATTCACACACTGGGACAACATTGGAATTTCCACAGTGGGAAACCTGTGGAACAAGGGTACGGTGGTCCCCTTCACTCTGTTGCTACATCAATATGAGTTGGGACTGACGGACTCGTATGGCTATGTGCAGATTCGGCATGCCCTGCTTACAGCCATTCCACCCGACTCGGAGGTTCCAGAGGCATCTCCCCTTGAAAATCGCCTCCTCACAGATTACATGCAAGAACGAGCTACTTTACTCACTTACTGCAAATTGCTTAACAACCTACCAGACCCTACGTTAAAACTGAGAGACAATTGGGTGGCGGAATTAGGAGACATGGACGATTCGGATTGGAATGAAGCATTGGCGTCACCTAAGGAGGTGGGCATATCGGCAAAGTTCCGGCTAGTGCAGCGCAAGATTTTACATAGGGTATATTACACGAGAACGACACTACACTTAATACAGCGGACACAGCATCCCTACTGTTTGTGTGGATGTGGGGAGGAGGGGACGTTTATTCACACTATGTGGGAATGCCCTCGCATCGTGGAGTATTGGAGACAAATAATGCGTACCATATCCCAAACAGTGGGGTTGTCACTAGTTCCTGAACCACGAAAATGTCTGTTAAATGTTTGGGAACCGAACGATCTCTCCAGACATGGCCAGCAATGGTCCACGATTGGAATGATGATAGCAAAACGTGACATAGCGCAGAAGTGGGGTGCGGCAGAGGCCCCCACATTGACACAATGGTGTACGAACACCTGCCCGCGTAAATGGAACAAGATATGGTCCCCGTGGTATGTATTCAGGGGGGGGGATTTGCGAACCCCTGCAGGAAGACAAGCAAATACCATCCGAGGAAGAGGAAGAGGATGAGTAATGAGGAGCTGGGGATGGGGGTGCAGGCATAGAGACCTTTGAGATTACCCACGATTAGCAACACAGAGGGGGAGGGAGTATGAAACTGGTTGGCCCGAATCAGTATGGCAATCCAACAGATTAACCCACCTGCAGGGGAGCGCTACACTACCCGAACCCCTAGCGGGGGTCGGTGCTCACCCACAGATTGAACATGTCGCGTACAGGGAGGGACAGGTGTTGTACTCTCAATATGTATGTCTACCTTACGGTTTGTATTTTGTTAGTTTTTATTCCAGCTAGGTTGTTGTTACAAAACAGAAAAACCGGACCTATGAGTTATCAGGTATACAATGCGAGTTATGTACACAAATTGTTCTATTGCGCCGCCGGACCCCTGGGTTGTCGGCCAATGGGCTGTGTTATTCAGACAAAGTTGAACCGCATTTGATTGGGTTGCGGCCGGCCCATGGGGTTGTGGGCCATAAGCTGTGTAATATTGGACATGTACAATAAAGGTCTTGGAAAAAAAAACACAAGAATTTCTCCAATATGAATATGAATGTCCTCTGCCTACCGAAATCCTGCCTCTGGAACATTACGGCTGTATAATATATACAGACGGTTCAGCACAACCCGCAGTTGGGGGTAAACAAGCATATAGTGCTGCGTGCGCGATTGTTAAAGGTCGTTGGCACAAAGGAAAATTTAGACCACTAGTCACTAAAACTCAATCTCTAGGAGATTGTACAGCTCAGCGAGCTGAACTACTGGCTTTTAAGATGGCGCTTGAAAATACCGATCGCGAATTCCCCACACTAATAGTGTGCGATTCATATTACTGCGTTCAGTCTTACAATGAATACTTGCAGAACTGGGTTCAAAACGGCTTCAAAGATGCAAAAGGTGGCACAATCAAGCATAAAATGTTCTGGGAACAAGTAGTTCTTTTACAGAAAGAACTACAAAAGACTCACATGATACATACACTGAGTCATCAACATGATGGCATTCACGTTGCAGGGAATTCATTGGCTGATGAGGCCGCAAAGGCAGCTGTACAAACGGCTTCCGTAGCTGCCATCACCTGGTCAAAAACAAAAATAGACAGTGATATAATGCAGGCTGTCAGTGCTTCAGTAAAAGACAGTGGGAAGACACTCCCGAAAGGCTTTCCAGTAAAGTACTCATACAAAACTGATGCAAATAATGTTCCTTTTGCTGTAATCCCTGGAGTGGGGGATAGAGCAATTCCAAACATGGAACACAGGTTAGGACTAATTTTAGCGGCACATGAAGGGCTCGCTTCTGTCATGCTGGTGTTTCCGCCACAGTATCATTATTAAAACAGAGATATTGGTGGCCACGCATGAGAAAACAGACTAGAAACTATGTTCTAGAATGTGAAATATGCCAAAGAATGAAAGTATCAACAGTGAAACGACCAGCACAGACGCCCCTTCTAATCTTAGATAAACCATTAGCATGTGTTTACCTGGACCACTGTGTTCCCTTACAAAGGGATGGCAACTATAAATATATAATGGGCGCAGTGGATTCCTGCACGAGATTCATTTGGATGTGGCCCCAGCGCTCGGCTGACGCCAGAACTGTTATAAAAGATTTGCGAGTCTTTATCGGCAAATACGCAATTGGCATGCTACATTCTGACCAGGGTCCTGCGTTTAGCTCTCGAGCTTACAAGGAGGCCATGGCCAGCATGGGCATTGCATTGCGGTACTCTACCTCCTTCCATCCTGAGGGTAATGCAGTAGTGGAAAGAAAAAACCATGACATAAAGCAATCTATAATGGCGAGGGTATTAGGTTCGGGTGATGGGTGGGTCAAACATCTAACAAGTGTCCAACGTAGTCTTAACAATCTGCCAAGAAATTCTCTAAGAGATATCACTCCATACAAACTATTGTTCGGTACTAGAATGATAATCCAGGACTTAGATTGTCAGACTTCAGTGGTGAAAGAAAAGTCCTTTGATATCAAAGATCGTTTGGCTGTTTTACAGGACTTAAATGAAACAAGAAGAAGAAGTCTAAGTAACATAAAGTTAAATCCAACAGTCACTGAAGAGAAACCACCTGTCCCAGCAAGGCCTGTCAGGATTCCAAAGATTGGGGATTTAGTCAGAGAGAAGATCGCGGTGAAGAAGGAATTTGGGCCTTCTTACAGAAAAGCAGTACCTGTCTTAGCTGTCAGCGGAACAAGATCAGTAGTACTACCGCCCCTTGCTGGTAATAAGGAGAACAGAGTTGTATCCATCGACCTGGTAAAACCACAATCATGTGGCCAATAATAAGTAGTAGGCCCAGTGGACTCCCAAGAAGTAGCAGAAGACCAAACCTTGCTACAATCCAAGAGGTTCAAACTGAGAGACTAATCACTTTTGGTAAACCTACAGTAAATAAAAAAGGACTATGCAACAAAGCCATGGAACTTGTGCCTCTTGAAACCCAAATTGCAACAGTTCGTCAAGAAACACCTGTCTACAATGATGTAGCATCGGACTATACTAATATACCAAAGAAAGATCCAAAGACTAAAGAAAATCCGGAAGCAATTCCAACAATTGACAGAACTGCATCTGGCTACTTCATCAATTTCGATGACTTTTCTGATGATCCAAGTGAACATGAAGAAACGGCAGCAACAAAAACTTTCAAAGAAAAAGTAACTGAACTCTTTCATCAACCAAAAGAAACATATCTGATTTCACCATGGATTGAATTATGGATTGTGTTAGGTGTACTTTTCCTCCTGCTTTGGCTCATCATGACTTTATGTTTGGGTAGATTTATTGATGGAAAATATAGTAAAATGGGCACAGCAAGTCAGAACATCAACTTGGTCCTAAAGCCACACAGATCATCTCACATCGAGAAAAGAGAACTGGCATCAGTGAACATCACAGCCATTCCTATACCCGGTGGGGTAGCATGGGACAAAACGGAATATGAAATCTATGGCCCGATTGAGCTCTTGAAATATCCACATCAATTCAAGGTTTCCTTAAGTGACTTTATGACACCAAGTACTTTCTCTGATGATTGGGACTTTGAAAATATTAATAATATGATGTCAGATTTAGTAATGTCAGCAAAATTCACAGAACATGATTATTTGCAGGGTTCATCAAACTATGAAGAAATGTACTGTTATAATCATTATGGTCATCACTATTTGCATAAATCTACTCAACCTAGAAATGTTTTTACTTATAACCAATGGGAACATTGTACAACACGGCCAAAAGGCAGCTCAAAAACATTTTATGAGAAATTCCCATACTTCTCAGGGTTTAACAACAGTGATCCAGAAACATTTTATTTTAAAATGTTAAATAAGACAGGAATGAAAAAAATGACAAATACTAAATTGATTTATTCTGAAAAATGTTATGATAAAATGTCTACATTTGGTTTTGAATTTTGGAAAAACAACATTGAAACAAAAAACATCTGGGGTACAAAAGATTGGCAGGTACAAGGTTTAGAATCATTATTTAGAGCCTGGATGATCCCAGAACAGATAATATTCCTGAATGACACCATTCAACAAACAACCTGTCTTGGTTTAGCCAAGATAAAAGACTTGAACAAACCGTCTATTCCAAAGCCCATACCTGATAGTAAATGTAAATGTAAATGTAAATGTAAATGTAGTATACTTGTAAAGCGCACAGCTGCCCCAGCAACGGGGCGTCCTGGCGCTGTATAACTCTGGGGAACCCGTCCTGGCTTTCCCTGTGGGATGGTCCCTTGCTGGGAGTCCCCAAGGTGGAGCCAGGCATCCCCGTAATTGGTGGGGCCGTTGTGGAGATTAGGCAAGCTAATGCCCAGAGTTGCCAAGTGGAACCCCTGATTAGAGTAAGCACCGAAGCGAGAATTATCAAGTCCGCTGACCAAGGTCCACGACCCTGCCGCGTCGGGAATTGAACCCTGGTCCCGGGCTGACTTCTGCTCTCAGGCCTGCTGCCTCCAACCAGTGAGCCACACTACTCCACTAGTAATAGCACTACAGATGTGGAGATAGACGTATCTCATATTTTACACCAAAACAGAACAAATTCTGATTGGAAAAAATGGTTGATCTGGCCCACAGACACAAATAACTGTCAAGATAGATTCCTGAACAAAACTCAGGGGTTCAAACATACCAGGCCAGACCCAAGATATTCCCAGAGACAACATCCAGGGATAGTAACAACATACAGTGTAGGGAAACTATGCCTTGAGTGGCTACAAAAATCCACACTGGCTGAAATTAAGCAACACTTGACTTTACTTAAAGACAGTGCTGACTTGCGAGATTTCATACTGGGACCCCGCAAACAGCGTCAAAAACGTTTCATATACGCCGGTATATACGCTGCTTACGAGGCTTGGAAAGTAATGCAAATTGAAACTGCTGGAAAAATACGAGAAATTGATCGTATAAATTTGGAAAAATCACTTTCTGTAGCGGACAATGGGTTAACGACTCTGTCCTCCAGAATTTATTCACTGGACAGCATTGTATCATCTGCTATTGATCTAATAGCTAAACACCACGGGTATGGGCTCCCGAGCAGCAAGGCCAAACCCTGCCTCTTAGGCAGGGTTTGGCCTTGCTGCTCGGGAGTCCATACCCAGTGGTGTTTAGTTATTGAGATAGCAGGCAGTAGCCTGTGTGGTAGCCCCTAACAGAGAATTGTGGGCAATTAGTTTTGTGTTGTACTGAGAGTACTCATTTGAGAAATAGGAACTTGGTCCTACATCGGTATTAGTGTTTTGTGAATTTGAATAAGTGTGTTAAGTGTGCAAGGAAAAATATGTCAGAGAATGAAGCTTTCACTTATAGCGAGGATCATATAAAGAAGCTGCTAGCGGCTCCACCCCTCTTTGCGTCAGCATCTTTAAGCGTATCAGCACAAAATCAAAACTAAACAGATAAATTACTCAGACTAAAGAAAAAACAGATTCGGACGGATCTACATGGTCACTTTTTGCTCCAACATTTGAGAGCTGGTACTATTCCAGGAGGCTTACAAATAAAAAATATACCTGTAATCTTCACAGAGGACCCTATTTATAACAAGCATTTACAATGCAATGGTTTCGCCTTTGGAAAAGTTAGAGCAATTGGCATTGTAAATGTCAATGACTTATTTATGTTTTGGTTTTTAAAACGTAAATAAAAGGGATTGTCACTTACAATGCCAATAGCTTAAACTTGCATAAACGAGAGACCTATTGCAAATGCTCCCCCCCCCCCCGCAGGCGCATATATCAACAAATATACACTTCAAGATAAAAGTCCAGAGCTGGGCTGGCCCCTAAAGCCGGAGGCAGCTACTAAAGCGTTTCATGATAAAATCAGGTTTCCCCAGACTAAGCATCTCGATTTCGAAACATACCCAGAGGTCATGCCCCTGCTTACAAGGTTATGGTGCTGACAGCTCTAAGTACCTGGTCTGACCGAACAAATTCAATGTAGGGATTCAGTCAAACTCAGTTAGCTCAGTTGGGGTAAACACCCCCGGCAGAGGTCTGTGTTAAACGTAGGTGCCCAAAATAGGTAAAACGCATAGCCGATTTCCACTGTTTAGAATAATATATATATATGAAAACAATAAACCCGAACCGAGCATATATATATTAGTCAGTTACAGAGATGCTCACACACCAAGTCTAGCCATAGTGCAGTCCTCCAAGACCTACATTGGACGCCCCTGGAGTACACTCTGCAAGTTACATTGGTCAAACCCACAATAACACCTCAGTAGGTTTAAGCTACAGTTGTAGAGCTTTCTATGTTGGTTGTGATCTAATTGTTGGTTACATGATCTAATTTAGGAGCGTAACACAGCCCCGCCCCCCCCCCTCTCCCCAACTCTTCAAGGGCCCCCCATTCAACCCAATGTTAATTAACATCTGTGAGACAGTGGAGACTCGGGCACCTCATCACATTCTGCGGGGGAAGGGCGGTTAGTTTTGCAATACGCCACCAACCCAATTCTAATAGGACAGCTCAGTGGGTTTAGCCTGGTGCAAACATCTATGCAGCCAAGTTGGAGGCTACAGGTTCGCATCTTTCAACAAATATGGGATGTCAAATAAGGGATGTCGTCAATAAGAAATTCAATAAAACTAGTGCTGCTTGGTTGAGTGATAATACGTCTGTGCTGCTCTTGAAAGCATCGGCACAGAGGCCAAGGATTGTATGAGCATAGGATCTGAAACACAGACTACGCATGAAAATTAAGACCCAGCTGGCAGCTGCTCTGGTGGTGTAGGTTCACAAAATCAGATCAGACTGTGCTGCACATTTAAAAAAAACATTAAACTGGTAAAACAGCCTGTGTTAGCGGATATTTCTTCCCGCTGAAAAACAAACCTAAAAAAATCAAACAGGAGGACATCACTTACAAGTAAATGAAAGCACAGTGATTGATAAATTATTATTAAAGTACGGGGTAATTGCCATAGCCTCCCCTGGGGGCCCTCGCTCTCAGTGGGAGTCCATTGAAGACAGGCACCCTCACCTCGTAGCAGGGTCTCTTCCGTGATTATTGCGACATGCAAGTGCGAAAAAGCCTAATTAAACAACCGCGAGGAGAGCCGGGGTGCATGCCACACAGAATTGAAGCGCACGGACAATCTGGTGAAAGGCCGCCGGGCTACGAAGAAACAGTGGAGTGAGTCTTGGGCTTCGCCTCCAAACCAGTGATTCTTACTCCAATTCATCCGGAGTGGCACCTCTGAGGCGGGCTGCAGAGATCGCAAAACTCCTCTTTGAGACAATGAATTGAGAACCCAAAGCTGCCTCAGCGATGCCTATGAAGGTGACGGTTAAGGCTGTTTATCTCAGTCACTTTGGGGCGCTCTATAGCGGGTCTGTCTTGCAGTATAGCGACAGCCGAGGCCCGAATAAGCCGGGGGATTGTGTGGAAGTGCGCAGACAGGACGGCAGCGAAGCGCCGCAGGGCGACCCAGAAGGATGTCGGCGGAGAGGCAGCTGAATAGCTGAATACTGGGGTGAGTACAAGGGCAGTGAGCTCCCAGTGGGAATTAAGTGAAAGCTAATACCTAACTTTTGGGAAGGAAGGTTCAGGAAGGTTGCAGAAGCTGCCGCTAGAAAACTACAACACCTGGAAGGGTAGTGCGGTGACTGCCATCTCTCTCGTTTCTTGGCGCCCTCCGCCCTGACACCATTCGTGCACTCGAGGCTGCAGCCGCTAATGAAGCGGACAATACCGCCGCCTCCGCCCATGGGCAGGAATGCACAGTGCAGCAAAGTGACTGTGGGATTGCTGGCCTGGGGCAAGGGCATTGGAAACACACAGGGTAGACAAAATACGGCCGTGTTAAAGTCCACAACCAGTTCATGCTTGCTATAACTGATCCTAGGCACGCTCCTGCCATTCCAGACGCACTCGTGCAAGAATACCAAAACTAATTGAACATGCCCACCTCGCCCTTTATCCCAAACGATGAATGCAGCATTCTCCCAGTCTAGAATATAACCCTTGTTTGCGTCTGTGAGCGCCTCCGGCTCAGTAGTAGCAGGCACCGTTTCTTGGCCAGGCACTGCTGGGAGGGACGGGCGTTTCTTTTGAGAAAATGTGTACAATATGTTTTACCCCGTGACACTAGGAGGGCACCCGAACAAGGCCAGACTGTTCGTGAGATAAACCGCTCTACCACCTATAGATGGATGGCACACGGTCAGCGGGAGGGGGGGGCGGGAACGGGCACTCACCTGGACTTCTTCCATCGGCGGTCGGCCTGGAATGAACAAAACAAACCGAAGAAAAAAGAAAAAAAAAACACCGCCCACCGCCTCATGACGATAGCAAGGGGGCGGGATGAGTAAAAATCGCGGGAACGCCCACGAATCTCCTCGGGGAATGAGTGACGCATCTTTGTTCCAATGGCTAGCCTCCATTTATGGAGCTAGCCAATGGGACAGAGAGGCGGAACGAAGCCCCATACTTGTAAAAAAAAGTTTTTCGCTTGCGCAGCCTTTCGGCGAGGCGAAACTTAAAAAGGGCTACAGTTTCATAGAAACAAAGTGTAGCAGGGATTTAATGGTACTGACAATCGAGACAGCTCAAAGATTATCAAAAGTACAACTAGAGGAAATAGAAAGTTTACAATCTAGTATTGCTACAAATCAACTGATCACGGACGCTAACGAATTATTGGAAAAAGTGGAAAAGGAAATCAGTGAATTCAAGGACTATACCATAAATCAGAAAACTAACCAATTCGATAAAGATCAAAAAAACTTCAATTTAGAAAAGGTATACCCGTTCCTATAACCAGATTTCTACTCCCGCCCTGAATCTCGAAGACACTTACAGGAGTACCAAGGAAGATCCTTCCAAAAATACATTACCTTTTCGGACACCTCATCATCAGGAAGTAGCAGTGAAGGAGACAATATAGACCCTAGAAGAACCACCAACAGAAGGGGCTCTTTTCAACAGAACCAACAGGGCCCTACTTTTTTAGGGAGAGGCCAGACAAAACCCAGAGGAAAACCAAGATACAACCAACCATGGGAAATGTCGACCAGACGCCAAAATTACAAGAACTGACGCCTTCCTTAATTTTCAACATTTCCGATAAAATCTTGACAAAGGACGAAGAAAGTGTCCTCCAAAAAGGACTCACATTTGTCCCTACAAAAAGAACGGATTTTGTCAAATTAAAGACTGAAACCATAGAGTTCTTTCGCAAAATCAGATTAAAAACATTCTTCTCAGAAAATCCCTTGGAATATAGTACTGAGACTACTGGCCCCCATAATAAATCCACATTTTGTCCTCGAAACGACAAAATACCAAAGGAGTTAGTCACGTTTGAGAGAACCATCCTATCAGCAATTGCTGATATGGAAAAGAAGACCAAGTGGATCAAACATAATATCACCAAATCTGAATCAATGGCATTGACAAATCTGAAAAAAGACACATCTGTTATCATAAAACAAGCAGATAAGGGTGGGTCAATTGTGTTATGGGACCGTTCATTATACATCAACGAGGTCAAAAAACAACTAAGTGACACCAATTGTTATCGAAAGATCAACAAGGATCCCACACTAGAACTAAAACATCAATTACATGCTATCATCGATGAAGCATTCCAACAAGGCTTTCTTGGAAAAAGAGAATCAGAATATCTAAAGATTAAACATCCCAGAATTCCGTTGTTTTATGTACTGCCAAAGGTACATAAAAATGAGAAGACTCCACCTGGACGGCCCATAGTTTCAGGTTGCGAATCCCTGATGGAACCGATATCCAAATTTGTGGACTTCTTTTTAAAGCCATTCATATCTAGTGTAAAATCTTACATTAGGGATACAACTGACTTCATTAATAAATTAAATGAAGTTAAATTTGACAGAACAAACGATTGGATGGTGACAATGGACATCACGTCCCTGTACACCCAGATACCACAAGATGAGGGCATACATAAAGTTTTTTCATAAAGTTTTTATTGCACAATTATTTAAAATCATTGCAATATGCAAGAATACAAAAAACGGTAGTAAAAACATTCAAGACTGTTAAAAAACTAAAACAGTGAATGGGTAGGAAGGGAAAGTAAAAAGACAAGGAAAGTCAAAAATCGATTACTTGCCGGGAATTAAATTCAGGCATTGCACAGAGGGAAAAGTCATGGAATTAATTTCGGTAATGAATTTGACAAAGCGGGTCGCCATTTGAGGCGAATCCCCCCTCATGCATTCCTCGAGTGCTTCTTGGCATGTCCTGATACCTAGAAGGAGCCAAATTGGTCTCAGCCAGAATATTCTTTGTGGCCGCAATTGATGACAAATGCACAAAATGTGAATTAAGTTTTCCTCTCCCCGTTTGCAAAACCGACATTGGGAGGAGGCTCCTATCTTATATCCTTGCCCAAACTTGTATGCTTTCAGCGGAATTAGGCCAAATCGAAATCTCATTAGCTGGTGTTTAATATACGGTTTCATTGCTGATGCAAGATAGGATGGAAGGGTTTTCGGAGCGTATAATTTGGCGGCCCAGGCGCCATGAGAGAGCTTAAGCACCAGTTGTGTGTCCGATTGGTTTGAGAGGATTTTTGCTTGCTTGATTAAGAGATTTCCTTTCGTTTCGTTGGGCAGAGAAGAAGACCACATGTCCCCCGCTTCGAGCGATTTGAGGCAGAACGTTAGGTATTTATTCCATGATGTAGCGGGGTTGTTGAGGACCAGCCATATAGAGCTCTTTAACGTATGAGAATTTGCTTGTTTCGCTTTTAAGCAATATGTAACGAATCTTGCAGCTATTATCCAACGCATAGAGGATAGAGAGAATTCTTTCCGTATTTGGGCATGGGAAGTCGAATTTGGCAGTCGAAAGACCCGGCGGAAACATGATGATTGCGCTCTATCAAGCCAGTTATTCAGTTTGTCCTTGAAGATGTTTGCTCCAAAGGAAATTGTGGGCAGAAATTTTGCATTAATCAATTTTATTAGTGGGACAAAATCCTGAGAATGTAGGGCATTCTTTGTTCTCATAAAGACCCCCTCTAGACGGCGAGCCACTGTCAGCATCTCAGTTGTATGCACCGAGCATCTACCTTTGTGGTCAATCCAGATGCCTAAATATTTATATGTAGGGACAGTCTCCAGTTGCTTCCCCTCTATGAACCACAGGAGCTTTTTTGTATTCGTAGGTGAGACTGCCATCGCCTTGGTTTTACCTACGTTTATCTCGAGCATATTGTTTTTACAATACTGGGCGAGAGAATTGAACAGCCTTTGGAGGCCCACCTGTGTTTGGTCTAACAGAAACGTGTCATCCGCATACTGCAGAATTTGGATTTTGCTTTGGCAGATTCCTGGGGGTAAGGCTCTTGATCCGGTTAACCATTCGGGAAGGTCAGCAAGGTACAGATTCAAAAGTAGTGGTGCGAGAGTGCACCCTTGTTTAAGGCCTCTATTTGTGTAAATTTTATTAGAGGTGGTCCATTTTGATGTTACTCTGACCTTGACCCATGTGTCCGTATGAAGGGCTATTAGCGCATTTAGTAGTGCCCGCGGAATTCCCCATTTTGACAGTTTTTCCCATAATTTGGGGCGGCTAACACTGTCGAATGCTTTGCGGAAATCAATAAATCCCATGTACAGGGATTTGCCTTTTGCAGCTATGGTAGTCTCCATCAGGTGGACTATCGAAATCAGATTGTCTTCGATGTGGCAGCCTTTTCGGAAGCCAGTTTGGCTGAAGGGGATTAGATTATTATTATATGAGGGCATACATGTTTTAAAATCTATATTGGATACAAGAGAACGACCACAAAAGGTACCAACAGAATTTATCGCACAATTGGCACAGTTTGCATTAAAACGGAATTACTTTTATTTTGATGGAGACTTTTATTTTCAAGTAGGCGTCGTGGCAATGGGTTGCCCATTTGCTCCAGAACTGGCCGTCCTTTACATGTCAAGCTACGAATAAAAATTAATCTACCATGACAACCCTTTTGGAACATGGATTAGAAATTGGAATCGTTATATCGACGATATTTTCTTTGTGTGGTCTGGCTCCAAAGAGGAGTTAAAAAATGTTAATGAATGGCTTAACAACAGAACACAGGAAATCAAATTCAGCCGAATGTATTCAAAAAATAAAATTTCTTTCCTAGATGTGGAGATATACCCTTCCGAGGAAGGAGGTCTGATGACTACTCTATATAAAAAGGAAACTGATCGGAATAAATCATTGCATTTTACCAGCAATCACCCCAAAGCCTGAAGGAAAACTGCCCTATGGGCAATATTTAAGGATTCGCAGAAACTGTCAGGACAAAGATGAATACTTAAAACATGCTGATAAACTGACTACCAATTTAATTGAACTTGGATACCCCCAAAAATTACTTCGACGTTCCAAAAAACGAGCGGGGTGGACACCACGAGAATGTCTACTGGAGAAAAAGGTCAAAAAGGAATTGGACCGAATAGTATTAGTTACTACATATTGCCCCAATTCCAACATGTTAAAAAGGTGGTCAATAACAACTGGCATTTGGTAAAAAATCTATGCGAAGAATTAAAAAAACCTCCTCTATTCGCTTTCAAGAAAGAATCAAGTATAGCCAATAGATTGGTGAGAGCAGCATTACCAATAAAAGCACAACCTACTTTAAGGACCATGATTGGATTACCCCCTGTTATGGGTCACCACAAATGTGGTGTATGCAACTGTTGTGATTCCACTGAAGAAGGGTCCACTTTCAAATACAACGAAGTAACGTGGAAACACGATACTTTTCCAAATTGTAAATCACGGTATGTGATATATGGGATTAAGTGCCCATGTAACTTGCTTTATATCGGCAAAACGAATCAAGAGATTCGTACAAGAATCCAGCAGCATAGATCGCGACTAAAACGAAAAGTCCCCAATGCTCCATTGGTGAATCACTGGCAAATAAAAAATCATGGAGATAATGAACTGCGATGGACAGTGATTGCGAAAGTTGAACAGGACTTAAGAGGTGGAGATTTGGAAGTAAAACTTGCACGAAAAGAAGCAATGATGATTGTGAAATTTAATACAGCCATCGATGGATTAAATGAACTGTCCGCAATTTACAAATTATAAGGAAGATCAAGATTGTGATCGTAATATGCTCTCTTGACACTGTTGAAATATGGCAGTCAATGCACTCACAGTATAGTTCACTACCTTGTGAACGAGTCCCCCAATGCAAGATGGCCCCCCGGAACGAAATACAAAGAAGAAATCGCTAACTTTAAAAGTATCTTTATTTACACCCAACACAATCACCGAAATGTGAACCCAAGATAAGGGATGCAGCATCTAATAGGTAAATAACGCGGTCAAACACTAACAAACAGTGTGATACCTAGGAATCCTGGCCACTCAAAGATGGCGCCCGTGAAAAAACCAGAAACCATGTGACACGGTTAAAAAACAGGAAAACATACGCGGAAGAACGCGGAATGCCGGAGACTGAGAGACCGGATCCTGATTGAATCGGAATATGAAACGTACTAAAGGTGAGCACCATTCAACAACACAAGTTGAGAAAAGATCAGCCATATATCGCTATGGAAAGCGTGTTGCCCCAACTGAAATAAGAATGCACTTTCCCATCTTTCAGGTGCATCGTGGGCTCTGTTCAAGAAAATAAAAATTCCCCCCGTCCCCTCCGCAATTCACGTGTGGACCAAAAGAACAACAAAATAGGTAAGACACACAGTCATTCTTCCATTTACCAACTAGTTTAGTGACCAGGACCGCTCAATTAAATAAAACGTCTGTTCTCTTCCACAGAGAGAGGCGCCTCACCACAAGAAAGCAGTGAGTGATTTCTTTGATGCTGTTTGAGTATTGATACATGTGGCAATTATAGAAAGAATACCAATATGTTTATTTACCATTTAGGTGGTCCCGCTTCACGGTTGTTGGTGATTTAAGGATTTCAAATTTGTCTGACGATTAGAGAGGTAAGAGGTAGAGAGGTGGCTGTTGAGCCTATACCAGTTTTCATTCTAAAGCAAACAACTAACAAGGGTCCCCCCCTCTCTTTTTTCATTTACAGTCTATGGTCCTGATGAGAACTCCACATTAAAGAGAGTTCGAAACGCATAGACCTTGTTATGTTGAAACCATAAGAAAATCCAATGATATTTGTATTATAGTGATTTACGCTTTGAAATTAGATTCTATGGTTTCCTTAAAAAATTGTATATAATCTGTATAAATAAAGTTTTTTGATATTAGAGTGCTAGGAGTGTGAGTGTGTGTCGAGTATGTTTGACAAAGATCTTTAGTGATAGTGTGAATGAATGATATGAAGGGGATGTGGTATAATAGTGATTAAATGTTTGTTTATGTTATGTTTTTCTGAAATGTTTCGTTGAAATATATAAAATGTATAAAAAGTAAATGAAACAATGAAAATTTGAAATAAAATCAAAATCAAAACGATTGATTCAAAAAATCAGATACTTCTCACATAGTGTTCTATTCGTGTGTGAGTGAGACAAATAATTGACTTACTGATATTAGCAGCATTGGCAACATTTTTTGTAGTACATATTGATATAATAGAGCAGGACTTGCTAATGTTACAACATGGTCAGTCCCAATTGCGTTCTATTGTACAACTTGGCTGGACGTTGCAAAACCTGCGTTCAGGCTACGTGCCATGGCGTCTAATCAACACAACGTCATTATTTTCTAACTTTAACCTTACTGATAAACAAATCAGTTTGGCACAAAAAGGAGCAGACTATACGATTCTGAGCATTGAAAAACTTGAGAGATTACCATTGACAATGTCAGAGAGACCTGTCGTTGATGGATAATACATGGAACAGTTACAATTCCGATAACAACTTTTCAGTTTCAGTATTGCCAAAAGTATATACCAGCAGGCCTGTATGAAAGGTTGGGTAAAGGATACATCAAATCAACCTGGAATTTACCTTACACACATAAATGTATTTCTTAGTGGTAACAATTGTAAAAAATCACTAAGCGGTACACTTATGTGTCAAGGTATTAACTTGCATGGAGCCTGCGAAGGTTCATCAAATAACCTTTCATGTCACCTGCATGGCACTCCTGCAACACAGATAGAGCCTTTTTTCAGACAGCTTTCCAACGGCAGCTACGTTCTAATAAGTGACCACAGCTGTTGTGGCATGGTGCCAGGAAAAGCCTATCTCGTAACCGTTACTTCCAGGGTCATTTGCTGTATGCAAGTATTGTATCCAAACAGCAATCCAGACATGGAGGCGGCAATATGGCCTTCTTTGAATATCTCTTCTATTCGAATTGATACTTTAAGCAGAATGAAGTCTATTCTTTTACAGACAACTGTGCCTTTAACCTCGTCCAAAGAGACGTATGATCTGCAAGTTGCAAGGATAGCGGCAGAGATACATACCCTATTATCGACAAATTGCCCCGTGCATTTCGTAGAAATGTTAGGTCAAATCTTAAACATGTCTGATACCAGTCTGCTGTATATTTTAAAAACAGAAGTGGTTGAAGATATATGCCCAGAAACTGGAACACTTAAAGTCATCTTGAGAATAGCCCTGACTACATGATTATGTGTACGTTATTTTGGTAAGACTATATACCTCAGTTGTTATAGTATTATAAATCTTCTTTGGATTTATGTCCCTGAGAGAATATTTATTTCCATTATAGGAGCGGAGTGTCAAAATAAGTACTCCGTGATAAACATCGTGACTCCTTATTACATTAACTATGGAGTAAGTATTGTCTCTAAATACACTAGTCTTGTAATTGGATCAATCCCTGAAAAAACGAACTATTTATTTGTACCTCCAAGATAATAGCCTTTTTGAACAGCAGAGGCTGTGACACTATAGGCTTAGGAATGTATTGCTATGGTTGATGTATGTCCCGTGTAGAGGGACCTGGTAGGGGCATTTTAATCCCTCTTCTGTTTGTAAATGGATATGTGAATCTTCTCCCATGAACCTAGCCTAGAGTATTGGTTCTATTTAGCAGATAGATGTGCATGCTGATTCCAAATAAGTCAACAAGACTGTAAAAGATTTATGTTGTGTATGACTGTCCCTTTTTTAAAGTGTTGGTATTGATTAATGAAATATACAATAAGGTGTGCAACAAACTTTGTTTGCTATTACAGATATCCTGTTCCCACCTAAAAAACAGAAGCGGATTCTGTGAAGGTCCTGAGGAAGGTGGTACAAGCCCACCGAAACGCGCGTCGACCTGGCATGTGATCCCATATAATATTCTGTGGTTACTCAGTCAGAGTTTGTTCTCTCTGTTAGCCTTCCAGTATAGTAGGAATAGCTGGTTGTCTAAATGTCTGTATGTAAGGGTATGAATGTGTGAGTGGTGGATGTGATTTAGGTGTGGATATCTAAGGTTTTTCATTATTTTTTGAAAAACAGTGGTATTGGATAAAACAACACAAAATATACTATGATGATGAAATAACTGTTTTTATATGTATTTAAATTGTTTGAAAGAATATAATGACTTAGAGAAACAAGAAATCATGATATATAAAAAAGAAGAAAAAAGTATATAAAAAAAGTTTTTGTGATATTTCTATGAAAAAAGTAAATAAAAACTGATAAATAGGGAGGAGCTACGCTAGCAAGCAAGATGGCCGCATAAGCTCCCGGCTCCGCAGACCTCCGCCAGCAGCTCGTATATCCTGCAAGTTATCCTGTTTTCCAACCGGACTCCCGTATATATGAGGAGTGACTGACTCTGAAGGCGCAATCCCGAACTTTTTAACACACCGGATGACGGAGATACGCCGTGTTTCATTTTCGGCCTACCTGGGAGTGGAACCCGGGGCCTCGATTTCTAACCCATCCGGGCTGGAATTGAACAACATCGGCTGTGAACCTTGGGCTTTGTCCGGTCTCCCGAACGGGGACATAATCTACCTGTTTTAAACGGCGATTTTGTATCCTGCCTGCAACGCACACGCCACGGCGTGACACATCGTTTGCTGCGGCCCTGTATCCGACGCCCGGAGACATAGTAAGCTTGTCGGGGGGTGCGGACGGGAGCCCCGACCAGCGGCGAAGGTGCAAAATTGTGAGGTGAGAGCGCCCGTGGTTGGTGTCCGCTCCAGATTTGCCTGCTTCCCCGGAGTAGCCGGCCTCCGGGGTCTGCAACCTGATCTGTTGCTTACGAGAGGAGATGGAGGGGACGAAAGACACACCACCGCTGCGCGCCGTAATGGCAGCCATTAGAGCGCTCCACTCACAGATCATCGTCAACTACCAGGCACTGCCGGTAACAATGGATGATCTTTGCCGGAGACCGGACAGCGGCTTTTTGCCATCATCGCAGCCAGCGGTGCCACCAGTGAAACATCGTGTATCCAACTTCGAGGTCCCTGTGCAGACGCCGGATCCCTTTCGCGCTGCTGATTCCTATGAGACAGATTGCGCGCCCGTGGACATTGTCAGCGTCCCTTGCTTGAACCCTATCTCGCCGAATATCACTATGGACAACTTTGACTGCCTTAACAAGATCACCTGTGACTATTGGAAAGTTTTATCATCCTTCCACGCTTTTCCTCGCTTGCTCTGTGGAGATCGTGAATTTTTATCCTTTATTTGGCTTGCTCATACTGACTTGAACTTTCATGGACACTTTACCTCTCTCATTGTTGCAGTGGCCTGGGTTATAAGTGCTCCAGTGGACATTCGTACTGGCCAGGGTTAACTTGTGGGACTTTTTAGGATACGTGAAAATAATTTAATCTGCTGCTGGGATTGTGACCTGTGAAATGCGGGAGTCGGGTGGTATGTTTCGTACTTCCCGGATTGATTGTCCATCTCGCTACATTTATTTTGCACTTGTTTCCGGGTGGTTGCGTCTGGTGGAGGGTAAGGGAGTCCGGGAGTGTGTTTTTTTTGTCTCTCCTCCTCCGCTTCTTTCTTTCTCTCTTTTAGGGACGTTTCTGGGTGACAGGCACGCTGCTAGTGGGTTAGGCCGTAGCCATTGCAGGGGTGCAGGGTGGTGGGGGGGTTTGTTATTTTGCCTTTGTTTTGTTCTATGGCCCCTTCTTTCTTCTCTTTTTCTCTCTTTAAGGTATTCCTCTGGGCGACAGGCACGCTGCTAGTGGGGTAGGCCGTAGCCATTGCAGGGGTGCAGGGTGGGGGGTGCGGGGGGGGTTTGTTATTTTGCCTTTGTTGTGTTCTATGGCCCCTTTTCTTTTTTCTCGCAGGGTCCGGTAGCGATACTTTCGATCTCATCCTGCAGCATATGAGTGGGCGGGGTTTGGGGTGGGTGGTTATGATGATAGATAGGTAGCTTTGTTCTTCTCCTTTAGTGAACATACTGGCGCTTGCATTTTTACTGTTGGTCTATCTTGATCCATGACTGCCTTCTAACGCCTACCCGCATTTTTATACCTCCAGTGTGTAGCTCCGGATATCCTGTATCTTCTTCTTTATCTTGTTTTTTGGGGGGGGGTTAAATATAAAATGAAACCTTAGGCATATCCTTGATCTCGAAATGTTTCAATACATCGTCTATCCTCTACCGCTGCCGGACCCATGGGTTGTCGGCTGAAGAGCTGTGTTATTGGATTTCCTGATACGTTCTGCATACATGTGGTGACCGGCCCCTGTCGATGCAGGGCTACTTCTGTATTTTGTGTTGAACGATATAATAAAGGTTTTCAAAAAAATAAATAAAAAAAATGATAAATATAAAGCACACTTGTTGTCAACATATGTTGCAGGACATGTCATTCTTACTATGAACTAAGGTCAATGTTTAAATTAGGATAGCCACAAGGGAAATCTTTATTTATTGTACTTGATATTTTCCCCTCTTTTCCCTGGCTAAAAGTAATTTGAGAGGGGGTCCCCTTATTCATATTTATGATACCAGTGGCATCACACATGTATTTAAGACAATTTTTTCGGGACTGTTATCACCCTTTGAAACAGTTCTGGACATTTTCCCGAATTTTGTGCATTCTTTATTCGGCGTCCTGCCTCTTCTTTTGGGACTCGTAGCAGGAATTTTATTTTTGATCCTTCTGCTCTGATATGGCAAGCCAAGCCACAGACAAAACTCCAGCTACGATGGAAGAAACG
This sequence comes from Lissotriton helveticus, assembly GCF_964261635.1. Taxonomy (NCBI): domain Eukaryota; kingdom Metazoa; phylum Chordata; class Amphibia; order Caudata; family Salamandridae; genus Lissotriton; species Lissotriton helveticus. The sequence goes on along the minus strand of NC_136059.1, from coordinate 956,094,741 downwards.
ATCCTAGCAATACGCTACCGAGACCGAATCACTAGAGTCCTCGGATTAGCCCGGCTAAGAGATCTGAATACAACTTGGTTTATTTCATTCAGACCAATCTGGCAAGATTGCATCTTACCTGTGCTTCGATGTCTGCTATGCGGAGAAGAATGCGTGTTGGACGTCTGTCTTACACTACCATCAGCAGTACCAACGGATATCGATACTTTGCTTGGTTCGGTAACGGCTCATGCAACGTGTGGTCCCCAGCGGCTACCTATTCTGATGATGGCATTCGTTGAGACTTCACCATTACGATTAGGTGGCGGTGAAGTACGAGATGAAAGCAGCACCACACAGGTACAACCTTCTGTGAGCATTGCTGATCCCGACATCGATGATGGCAATGATTCTCTCATATGCACTATTGCAGCTTTTTCGAGCTTGGTCGAACTTTCACCTACTGTTGTAGACCAATTTTTCGCAAGCCTGTCTGATATGATGTTCTCTCCTAACAACGAGAATAACTTTTAAAACAACGAGCACACAGCGTTCCCTGAACTCTGAATTCGGCCTTCAGTTTTTGATAAACAACACTACTGAAAACAATTGGAACTATTTTTTCCCCTGAAAGCAAAATTATTTTTTCCACCTTCAAAATATTTACCTTTTTTTTTTGGCACATGGTACTCTGCTTAAAGTAGAACTATTCTTAGAGAACAGACCATCTATTTTTAGAGACACTAGAGACAATATTTTACCTCAGCCTCTAAGACAAGTACAGTATTTAATAAATATGTGATGAAATGGTCTCAACCTTCTTTTCTGTATTAAGAGCCATTTTATAAATGTAATTTTGGCAATTCATTCAGCCGATATTCATATATGCATTATCTGAATGATACCACTGCTTGAAAAATGTAAAGTATAAATACTCATTTTCGTGTATATACCATATACCATTTCAAATGCAATTTATGTATTTTGGGGTGGGTTGGAAAACACATGCATCATTATATGTTTAGTATTGCTTAGTATTTAGTAATGATGGACATTATACGTGGAGTGGGTGTTGTGAATGTATCTAGGACCCTAATTAAATATTCGTGATTCATGCCCTTATGTGGTTATAACAAAACATATCCTTATAAAGGCATAAGAATCATGTCCATATTTAGTCATAGCCAATGCAGTCCTAATACGGCTATGCTACTCCCATAGACTCCTAGAAAGTACAACGCGTTCTTTAAACAAACCAAGCCTCCAGCAGCCCGGGAATTCCCCCTGCTTTTGTTTTGATTTGCACAAGAACTCCTGGAGTCCAGAAAGAACTGTAAGTTCTTAGTGACGTCTTATGTCCAACCTTACATCAAACCCGGCACCTTCCAGGTATAAATATATCAACGTTGCCTTAAGCAAACACACAGTGGTTTGGATCAGAGAGGCTATCTACTTGCCCGACGCCCAGCTGATGCGAGTGCCGAAGGAAGCCAACCCTCCCATTTGACGCACTTAGAGAGACGCTGTCTTTTCTCCTGCCGAGAAATCCAGCTCCGGTGTTTCCAGTCACCCTTGCGGGTTGCTGGGAGATCGAGTCCTGAGAAAGAGATACAAGACCTCCTTCATTCTAAAACCAAGGTACGGAGATGATTAGATCCTTATAGAATTCTTGATACAGATTCTTGTCAAAAACCTAACTTAACTTAAACTGCAACTTACTTACTCCTTCCCACGTATTAAGCTTAGGTCAGGTACACCGGGGTAGGCGTATCTTAGAAGCACCAGTTGAGTAAGTTTAGTCAATGATTTTATGTATGTATATATTTTATCCATTTTAAGTATCATATGGCTCAGAAACCATATCAATGCTTTTACAGTATTTTTTCATAATACTACTTTTACTGTACGCACTTTACTTCATGATAAGTATTGCAATTGTGGCAATTCACTTCTCTTGCATGAGAAAGAGGACTGCTCAATAAATAACAACTTTTATTGAAAACGCCCGTCTCTCTATTTTTCTGCATTCCTGGTGAAGCTAAGTATGCACGATTGACTGAGTGAAATAACTGTCTATTGTTTTCACACGACTCTGGAGATATACTCCTTGTTCTAGAGGGAGTAAAGTTGTCATGTTTATGCGGTTGTCAGAAACTAATCCCTTCTTGTCTAATCAGGAAAGTTAACTCCTTCCTGTTCATTCGAGAACGTTTCTAGTGACCTCTGAGCTAGCTGGCATACCTAATTAAGTCTAACATATTCAGTAGAGACCTAGATGACCTCAGTGCTACATCTAAACTATTGTTTGTGTTATTCCAATGCGCAGAGCCTATTGGGAATTTAGGAACTACACTACACCTGGAGAATACTCAGGGAAATTAGCTGATATACCTGGTCAGAAGATAAATAGCCCATTGGCTCCCGGGGAAAAGAAATGCTCTGTAGTAAAGATTGATGACTCGCTTTATGCACGGTCTCAGAAAGGAATAATTTAATTTAATATATTTAAATACTGCCATTTGGGGTTCATGGCATTCTAATGAGTATTTAGTTGATTTGTTGATGAGCCATTCATTCAACACCTAACGAGTTAGGATGCATTTATTTCCATGCTCCCTGCTGCTTCCTCTCAAAAAAACGCCTCTCCTGAGTTTAAAAAGCTTTTTTTTTATGGGAAACAGTAGGTTCACTAAACCATAACAATGTTCAAAACCAGCCGCCATGATGACAATGACTGTTCAATATAGGCCCACAAGAGAGCCTGCCACTATAATTTTGTTTCTGACGTGGGATGTATCTGCTAGAACGATGTTCTGGGCCAATCCATCACCACATGCCGGTTCCTAATTGGAACACGTTATTGTCTTTATAAGCTGCAAAAGCCCTGGGAGCTGCATCCATGAGCTGTAACAGGCTGGGCAGCTCCCCTCGCCTCATGGTTAATTGTAGAGGCTCTTGTAGAAGAAGGACTTGCCTCTAAAGATGGAGACCAAAATCCATGTGCCAAGGGTGCTTCCTGATACTGCCTCTCATAGCAGGTTCGGTAACTCCAATGGTGTTTCAAGAGCTCATCAGTTTGGAAGAGACAGGATAATTATGTTGAATTGCATATAGCCAGTTTCTGAGCTGGGATGGTGCAGTGAGCTAAAAAACGGTGATGGATCAAGCCCTGATCTTTTGACTGGGTAGGAGTGTTCTGCTTTATTCCGATACTTTGTCCATCACCACCCCCTTTTGAATCGTTTTGGCCACCACAAGTGTGGAAGGGTATGCTCAGATGTGAGTCCCTTGCTCACTGCACCATCAGGATTCAAGCAAGCCGGGCCGAAGACGGCTGTAATGCCAGAAACCGGTCCCCGGAAGCTTGTTTCCTTTCCAGTAAAGAATTGGCTTGGTAGTTTGGTCTGCCCTGTTCCCATGATGCACTGGGCCAGGGTCAGACTAATTTGCATATAGCCAGTTTCTGAGCTGGGATGGTGCAGTGAGCTAAAAAACGGTGATGGATCAAGCCCTGATCTTTTGACTGGGTAGGAGTGTTCTGCTTTATTCAGATACTCTGTCCATCACCACCCCCTTTTGAATCGTTTTGGCCACCACAAGTGTGGAAGGGTATGCTCAGATGTGAGTCCCTTGCTCACTGCACCATCAGGATTCAAGCAAGCCGGGCCGAAGACGGCTGTAATGCCAGAAACCGGTCCCCGGAAGCTTGTTTCCTTTCCAGTAAAGAATTGGCTTGGTAGTTTGGTCTGCCCTGTTCCCATGATGCACTGGGCCAGGGTCAGACTAATTTGCATATAGCCAGTTTCTGAGCTGGGATGGTGCAGTGAGCTAAAAAACGGTGATGGATCAAGCCCTGATCAGTTTGACTGGGTAGGAGTGTTCTGCTTTATTCAGATACTCTGTCCATCACCACCCCCTTTTGAATCGTTTTGGCCACCACAAGTGTGGAAGGGTATGCTCAGATGTGAGTCCCTTGCTCACTGCACCATCAGGATTCAAGCAAGCCGGGCCGAAGACGGCTGTAATGCCAGAAACCGGTCCCCGGAAGCTTGTTTCCTTTCCAGTAAAGAATTGGCTTGGTAGTTTGGTCTGCCCTGTTCCCATGATGCACTGGGCCAGGGTCAGACTAATTTGCATATAGCCAGTTTCTGAGCTGGGATGGTGCAGTGAGCTAAAACACGGTGATGGATCAAGCCCTGATCTTTTGACTGGGTAGGAGTGTTCTGTTTTATTCAGATACTCTGTCCATCACCACCCCCTTTTGAATCGTTTTGGCCACCACAAGTGTGGAAGGGTATGCTCAGATGTGAGTCCCTTGCTCACTGCACCATCAGGATTCAAGCAAGCCGGGCCGAAGACGGCTGTAATGCCAGAAACCGGTCCCCGGAAGCTTGTTTCCTTTCCAGTAAAGAATTGGCTTGGTAGTTTGGTCTGCCCTGTTCCCATGATGCACTGGGCCAGGGTCAGACTAATTTGCATATAGCCAGTTTCTGAGCTGGGATGGTGCAGTGAGCTAAAAAACGGTGATGGATCAAGCCCTGATCTTTTGACTGGGTAGGAGTGTTCTGCTTTATTCAGATACTCTGTCCATCACCACCCCCTTTTGAATAGTTTTGGCCACCACAAGTGTGGAAGGGTATGCTCAGATGTGAGTCCCTTGCTCACTGCACCATCAGGATTCAAGCAAGCCAGGCCGAAGACGGCTGTAATGCCAGAAACCGGTCCCTGGAAGCTTGTTTCCTTTCCAGTAAAGAATTGGCTTGGTAGTTTGGTCTGCCCTGTTCCCATGATGCACTGGGCCAGGGTCAGACTAATTTGCATATAGCCAGTTTCTGAGCTGGGATGGTGCAGTGAGCTAAAAAACGGTGATGGATCAAGCCCTGATCTTTTGACTGGGTAGGAGTGTTCTGCTTTATTCAGATACTCTGTCCATCACCACCCCCTTTTGAATCATTTTGGCCACCACAAGTGTGGAAGGGTATGCTCAGATGTGAGTCCCTTGCTCACTGGCCCATCAGGATTCAAGCAAGCCGGGCCGAAGATGGCTGTTATGCAAGAAACCGGTCCCCGGAAGCTTGTTTCCTTTCCAGTAAAGAATTAGCTTGGTAGTTTGGTCTGCCCTGTTCCCATGATGCACTGGGCCAGGGTCAAACTAATTTGCATATAGCCAGTTTCTGAGCTGGGATGGTGCAGTGAGCTAAAAAACGGTGATGGATCAAGCCCTGATCTTTTGACTGGGTAGGAGTGTTCTGCTTTATTCAGATACTCTGTCCATCACCACCCCCTTTTGAATCGTTTTGGCCACCACAAGTGTGGAAGGGTATGCTCAGATGTGAGTCCCTTGCTCACTGCACCATCAGGATTCAAGCAAGCCGGGCCGAAGACGGCTGTAATGCCAGAAACCGGTCCCCGGAAGTTTGTTTCCTTTCCAGTAAAGAATTGGCTTGGTAGTTTGGTCTGCCCTGTTCCCATGATGCACTGGGCCAGGGTCAGACTAATTTGCATATAGCCAGTTTCTGAGCTGGGATGGTGCAGCGAGCTAAAAAACGGTGATGGATCAAGCCCTGATCTTTTGACTGGGTAGGAGTGTTCTGCTTTATTCAGATACTCTGTCCATCACCACCCCCTTTTGAATCGTTTTGGCCACCACAAGTGTGGAAGGGTATGCTCAGATGTGAGTCCCTTGCTCACTGCACCATCAGGATTCAAGCAAGCCGGGCCGAAGACGGCTGTAATGCCAGAAACCGGTCCCCGGAAGCTTGTTTCCTTTCCAGTAAAGAATTGGCTTGGTAGTTTGGTCTGCCCTGTTCCCATGATGCACTGGGCCAGGGTCAGACTAATTTGCATATAGCCAGTTTCTGAGCTGGGATGGTGCAGTGAGCTAAAAAACGGTGATGGATCAAGCCCTGATCTTTTGACTGGATAGGAGTGTTCTGCTTTATTCAGATACTCTGTCCATCACCCCCCCTTTTGAATCGTTTTGGCCACCACAAGTGTGGAAGGGTATGCTCAGATGTGTGGACCTTGCTCACTGCACCATCAGGATTCAAGCAAGCCGGGCCGAAGACGGCTGTAATGCCAGAAACCGGTCCCCGGAAGCTTGTTTCCTTTCCAGTAAAGAATTGGCTTGGTAGTTTGGTCTGCCCTGTTCCCATGATGCACTGGGCCAGGGTCAGACTAATTTGCATATAGCCAGTTTCTGAGCTGGGATGGTGCAGTGAGCTAAAAAACGGTGATGGATCAAGCCCTGATCTTTTGACTGGGTAGGAGTGTTCTGCTTTATTCAGATACTCTGTCCATCACCACCCCCTTTTGAATCGTTTTGGCCACCACAAGTGTGGAAGGGTATGCTCAGATGTGAGTCCCTTGCTCACTGCACCATCAGGATTCAAGCAAGCCGGGCCGAAGACGGCTGTAATGCCAGAAACCGGTCCCCGGAAGCTTGTTTCCTTTCCAGTAAAGAATTGGCTTGGTAGTTTGGTCTGCCCTGTTCCCATGATGCACTGGGCCAGGGTCAGACTAATTTGCATATAGCCAGTTTCTGAGCTGGACTGGTGCAGTGAGCTAAAAAACGGTGATGGATCAAGCCCTGATCTTTTGACTGGGTAGGAGTGTTCTGCTTTATTCAGATTCTCTGTCCATCACCACCCCCTTTTGAATCGTTTTGGCCACCACAAGTGTGGAAGGGTATGCTCAGATGTGAGTCCCTTGCTCACTGCACCATCAGGATTCAAGCAAGCCGGGCTGAAGACGGCTGTAATGCCAGAAACCGGTCCCCGGAAGCTTGTTTCCTTTCCAGTAAAGAATTGGCTTGGTAGTTTGGTCTGCCCTGTTCCCATGATGCACTGGGCCAGGGTCAGACTAATTTGCATATAGCCAGTTTCTGAGCTGGGATGGTGCAGTGAGCTAAAAAACGGTGATGGATCAAGCCCTGATCTTTTGACTGGGTAGGAGTGTTCTGCTTTATTCAGATACTCTGTCCATCACCACCCCCTTTTGAATCGTTTTGGCCACCACAAGTGTGGAAGGGTATGCTCAGATGTGAGTCCCTTGCTCACTGCACCATCAGGATTCAAGCAAGCCGGGCCGAAGACGGCTGTAATGCCAGAAACCGGTCCCCGGAAGCTTGTTTCCTTTCCAGTAAAGAATTGGCTTGGTAGTTTGGTCTGCCCTGTTCCCATGATGCACTGGGCCAGGGTCAGACTAATTTGCATAAAGCCAGTTTCTGAGCTGGGATGGTGCAGTGAGCTAAAAAACGGTGATGGATCAAGCCCTGATCTTTTGACTGGGTAGGAGTGTTCTGCTTTATTCAGATACTCTGTCCATCACCACCCCCTTTTGAATCGTTTTGGCCACCACAAGTGTGGAAGGGTATGCTCAGATGTGAGTCCCTTGCTCACTGCACCATCAGGATTCAAGCAAGCCGGGCCGAAGACGGCTGTAATGCCAGAAACCGGTCCCCGGAAGCTTGTTTCCTTTCCAGTAAAGAATTGGCTTGGTAGTTTGGTCTGCCCTGTTCCCATGATGCACTGGGCCAGGGTCAGACTAATTTGCATATAGCCAGTTTCTGAGCTGGGATGGTGCAGTGAGCTAAAAAACGGTGATGGATCAAGCCCTGATCTTTTGACTGGGTAGGAGTGTTCTGCTTTATTCAGATACTCTGTCCATCACCACCCCCTTTTGAATCGTTTTGGCAACCACAAGTGTGGAAGGGTATGCTCAGATGTGAGTCCCTTGCTCACTGCACCATCAGGATTCAAGCAAGCCGGGCCGAAGACGGCTGTAATGCCAGAAACCGGTCCCCGGTAGCTTGCTTCCTTTCCAGTAAAGAATTGGCTTGGTAGTTTGGTCTGCCCTGTTCCCATGATGCACTGGGCCAGGGTCAGACTAATTTGCATATAGCCAGTTTCTGAGCTGGGATGGTGCAGTGAGCTAAAAAACGGTGATGGATCAAGCCCTGATCTTTTGACTGGGTAGGAGTGTTCTGCTTTATTCAGATACTCTGTCCATCACCACCCCCTTTTGAATCGTTTTGGCCACCACAAGTGTGGAAGGGTATGCTCAGATGTGAGTCCCTTGCTCACTGCACCATCAGGATTCAAGCAAGCCGGGCCGAAGACGGCTGTAATGCCAGAAACCGGTCCCCGGAAGCTTGTTTCCTTTCCAGTAAAGAATTGGCTTGGTAGTTTGGTCTGCCCTGTTCCCATGATGCACTGGGCCAGGGTCAGACTAATTTGCATATAGCCAGTTTCTGAGCTGGGATGGTGCAGTGAGCTAAAAAACGGTGATGGATCAAGCCCTGATCTTTTGACTGGGTAGGAGTGTTCTGCTTTATTCAGATACTCTGTCCATCACCACCCCCTTTTGAATTATGTTGAACTGAGAACCTACCTCCCCATTTATAGAGCGCCACAGATCTTAATTTTTATCTTGGCATGCGCGTTGACTCAGCGGCGTAGCCTATGACAATACAGGCTTACACTCAATGCTGCAGACTTTGCATGGGCTTGCAGAAGAGTTCCCACCTGGGTGTCTTGAAACATGGATATTCTAGAGTGTCTAGTAAAGGGATAATTTGTTATCAAGTCAGGATCTGATGTCATCATTGGCTGTAACTGCAATAGGAAAATGGAAATTAATGTAGAGGTGCAATATGAGCCACCTGGGTGAATGAGACTATAGCTGCAGGTGGGCTGCCCGGGTGAATGAGATCCATAGTGACTTAACGATGTCTAGAAAGTCTCAACTGGATGGGGGGCGGAATGGGAATGTTGCCTCACCTCCTAGTGGTTCCAATGGCACCCACATGTGGGTGAGGCAAAACAAGTCCTTGTGTTAGCTGTAGTGGCTGTATGGATCCCCTGAAATCAGTATAATAGGGAACGTGGTGGGGAGGTGAGCTACACCCTGAAGTGTCACTGTAAATTGTCGAAAACATTTGCGGGTGATACCCGACCCGAACTTCCCTTATCTACGTTGTGCACGCTTGTTTCACTTGCTCAATAGCATTAATTGATTCATTTTTCTTGTGCCCCACCACCTTCAAATTCCCCCAGCTACCACTGGTTGGGGACACAGCTGGTCACAGTGGTTCCCATTGTGAGCGTACAGACATGAAGGGATCCAGTGACCGAGAGAGTGTGGGGAGTGCCACGGAGAATGGAAGCTCGACTTCTTCATTATCAGAGTCGTCCTCCAGAGGACACTCCTGAGTTGTGGCGGACCCCACAGGATGTGTTTCACCTTCTTTCACCTATTACCAAGCATGAGAGCAGCACGGGGATTGGCCTGAGTGGGTTGTTTTAACACTCGCTCAGGCACAGGAAGTCTGTGGTATTTCTCCAATCTGGCCGAGCAATACATCTCTCCCTACACACGCGGCTCAGCCAGCAGCTGAAAAATAAAATAATAAAATATTTGACATACCCCCAGGCCCATCCCCAACACCCAACATTCCCCTAGACACCACACCCGTACCCACAGACCCATTACCAACACCCAGCATTCCCCCAGACACCACACCCACAAACTCATCCCCAACACCCTGAATTCCCCCAGACACCACTCCCACACCCACAGACCCATCCCAACACCTAGCATACCCAACACGTACACATCACACACCACCAAAAGATACAAATACCCACACAACAGACACCTACAAAACACAAACATGATACATCAGACACACAGACACCTACACCAACAACACACCCACCCACACCTGACACTTCCACTTCCACTCCCTCTATCTCCCAAGCTCTACAACCTCCTGAACATCCTGCCCCTTTTCCTCATGAATATGTGTTATTTGCCCTTGCCCTTACCCCGGTCAAATCTGACCCCCCCAAAGCCAAAATAACATCTTCCACTTACTAACGCATCACTTCCACATCTCAATCTACCCCAGAGGAACCTGATCCCCCACCACTAAACCCAGGTGTAGGCCTAAGATAACCAAAACCCCTCCCAAAACCAAAGACACTCCTCCCAATACCTGCCCCCATCCCTCCCAAGTAAAATCTTCGAGGTGCCTGCCAAGCCCAATGGATGCCCCTTTGTGAGGAGGTTCCCTGGCAGCGTCATGAAGGGCAAGTTAAAACCTCTGACACCTTGCTGAGCTTCAGAAAGGGCTTAAAGACCTGGCTCTTTTCAAACTCTCATTAGCTCTTCCTCCTGCCCCAATTTCAATCTCAGCGCCAGGAAACCTCCGGTGTCAGTGCGCTTTATAAATGCAGCTTAACATTAACATTAACATTAACAAGTAAGTGGCCCATCAGTGAGTTGGAGCACACATTGTATACAAGAACTGGCCATTTGCCTTTGGATTACTCCATCTAGTTATTTTGGAGAAATGATAATATTTGGTTGGTTCATAACACATTAGTCCAGCTATTACTTTTCTAACTATTTGATATTATTGGATACTTTAGAATCTGTGACTCCAGTTGTGTTTGTTTCACCCTGATTGATGATTCATTTGAAGTGGTTAGTATGATCTGACCTGTGCAGGAGTCACACACACGGGACAAGGGGAAATGCTTAATGGAGGGATATGTGGGATGAATTTCAATTGGGGCTGACATTGCATTGAGTGGTATTTCATATAGTAAGTATTTCAGCTTTTCTTGGCCAATGTCAACATCATTTAGCTTGCACTTGTCCCGATGATGTAGGTTGGATATGTGTTTGATGTGTGCAAGTTAGATATTTGTTTATCCACACATGGAGAGTGTTAAATTGTCATACTTTGGTAGACATTTTTATAGTCATGTGTCCATTTTTGTGTGTGTACCTTACAACTACTTTATCTAAATGTGTGATAAAAGCTATTATTGCTGTGTTTGCTTCCCTGACTTGCACTTACACATTTCCCACATATGCATGGCATTTGGTTATGCTATTGGTTGTCCCTGAAATACTTCAATCCACAGGTCCTGTGTACATGGAGGTTTTGAGGCACGTACAAAGTGGACTGTGGCCCAGGGCCTTAGTCTTTCAGGGGTCCCCCTGGTAGAGCCATTCCTATTCTGCAGAGAGTATTTATATTGTGACCTTTGAATACTTCTCACTTAGATTATTTAGAATCCCATTTACCTGACATTACCTTTTAATGTGGGTGATGTGTGAGAGTCCATTACAGAGATTTAGCAGAGAAGGTGTGTTTCAGTTTCATGACACATCGATACAGATGTATCTTTGATATTACAACAGGATCTAGCATGTGAGCAATGTGAAGGTGTCACAGACATAAATAGATGTGATATTGAAGCAGCGCTGTTATGTGACACAATTTAATGCACACATCACTATCCCTGATTATGAGATGTGAACCTATGTCCACTTTAGTAGAGTGTGCCTGAACAGTGTCAGTGACCTGGCCAAAGAGGGCATCATAGAGCTGTATGTGGATCATACATTGAGAAAAAAAAAATTCTTTCTGCCAGCTCAGATGTGGTGGTTGAACCACCATAGTCAATCCGGCAGATAGGCACATCACAATTGGCCTGGCGATCCTCCCTTCGACAGACACATGAGTCCATCCCGCCTCCTGCTGCAGTTGAGATTTCCCGACGGAGGCGGGGGGACTGCAGCTGTCTTTCGTCTGTGTAACCACATGCATCATATTAGGGCGGTCAGACCGCCTACTGTGTGGCGGTGAGTCTGACGCTGTTTTGAAGGTGCTACCATGACCACCAAAGTCGTAATCAGGCCCATAGTCCCTTTTACGATCCATCCAAACTCCAAAGTTCCTATGCTTGTGTGTGTGCACTTTTGATGTTATGCATTCATGTGTTCCTTTGCAATAACACTTTTCACTTACAAGTCACAACTAAAAGTTCATAACTGTTCTACGTATTTGAACATGTGTACTCTTTGCTTGCTTCTGAGCCTTATTCACTTTGATTCTTATTATTGCTGTCTGACTCTGGCAGACTGTTCATCCGCCCCTATCTGTTACACCATTCCAGACCTTCCTGTTTTTGTTCGTGAACACAAGCATCCCTCATCCTTTGAGCTTGCAAGCATAAAAGGCAGTCATATCCGCTTCCTGCATCCATTCTGCTTGCCTTCTCAAGAAATAACGTCCCGTCTATGATGGCTGTCAGGACATTCGTCTTTCACACTAATGCAAGTGTGAAATACATTTTACAATTCAGAACGGTAATCATTTACTAGTAATCCAATCACTTTCTTCAATTGTAAACAGGAAAAAAACGAATTTACATAAACTAGTTGAGCGTAGATCGCTTTGAAGCTCAATACAGATCGATAAAGCACCTAAAATTCCTGAATGTTGAGGTACACAGGACATAATGCAGCTATTTTGAGGGTCTTCTCCCTCCTTGTGGCTGCTGCTCCTCATCTGCCCAAGAAGAAGGACCACGTGAAGCCACGGACGGTCACACAGAGGGGATCGCCTCCTGCCCCTCTTGCTAGCTCATGCTATGCCCTCTGATATGCGCCTGGCACAGGTATGGCACTTTGCAATTATAACGCACTGTTAGTTTACTTTTGAATTTGGACTGATAATCACAAAAAAAAATCGAGTTAAAAGGATTATTGTAAATGTTATTTGCGAAATACTTACTTTGAGTGCTTCATTTGAGCCGGTGGTTGCCTGTTGGGGCCAACAGCACTCATTTTTAGGGGCCAACACTTATTTTCCTGATCAGACATTTCCCGAGAACCAGAGATGGAAAAACACATAAACTAAAAAGAAAGATGACGAGAAAGACTGAAAAAATGCCACGAAGAAAGAAAGCAGGGTCCTGCGCAAGTGAGAGAAAGGGGAAAGGGGTGTCTGGTAGAGAATTAAAGAGGCATGAGGTGGATTCACGACTACACAGCCTTGGTATTCCGCACACTGACATTTAACTGTATTGTAATTGCATTTATATAGCGGTTACTACCCCTGACCAGGTGTCAAAGGTTTTTATCGTCAAGTAGCTCGCTACGCTGGAACTCAAAAGGATTAGTGGTGAAATAGCATAGTCAAATATGAAATTAATTTGAGTGGTGGACATGTTAGTCTGCTATTTGGATTGAGGAGGATAGTGGAGGGTTAGAAGAGGGAAAGGTTTGCATTTATATAGTGCTTGCTACCCCTGATGAGGTGTTCAAGCAGTTTTCGGCAAGTAGCACGCTATTCTGAAACCAAAAAAGGATTAGTGGTGAATTAGTGTAGGGAAATATGAAATTAATTTGATTTGAGCAGTGGACATGTTAGTCTATTATTTGGATTGTTAAAGGATAGTGGAGGGAAGGGTTTGCATTTATATAGCGCTTGCTACCCCTGACGAGGAGTTGAAGCGCTTTGTGGCGGGTGGCATGCTACTCCGGAACACAAATAGGATTAGTGGGCAATTAGTAGATGGAAATATGAAATTCATTTGATCGGTGCACATGTTAGTCCGTTATTTGGATTGAAAAGTGGAGATATAGAAGAGGGCTAGGTCTACAAAGTTTTTTACTTATTTATTTGGAGTTCTTTGCAGTAGGAGAGGTTTTGGCTTGAGTAAAGGGGAGGTAGAGGGGGAAGACTCAGAGGGAAGGGTTTAGAAAGGCTTGTTTGGGAGATCTGAATAGTAAAAGAGGTATGAGATGATGAGGAGTAGAGGTGTGAATAGTCTAGAAAGGGTTACTTTGGGGATCATAGTAGTGTTGTGGGTCTTGGGATGAATGAGAGAGTGGAGGTACAGGATATATTGAGAGAAGTATAGTGTGAGAAATAGGTGTGAGAAATGGGTAGTGCTTTGGAAAGAGCAGTAGAATGAGGTTTGAGATGAGTCAGAGAGTGAATATATTGTGAGAGATATAGAGTGAGATATAAAGTAGAGCAGTAGATATGCTGAATTAGAAGCAAAGTAATAATATATAAGATACATAAGTACATGGAAGGTATATATGTATATAGAAGGTAATATATGTAGATTAATGTTGCATTTAATAAACTGATACTTTCAAGTGTTGCTGTATTAAAAAAACAATTTTAATTCAATAGAGAAGCAATTGTAGATAGTTATGATGAAAGATATACTTATTTATGCAATCCCTTATATACATGTTAAACATAGAATAATGTAACTATAAGTAATATGTACATTTGTTAAGCAGAACTAATGAATATCTATATCTTTAAAAACATAATTATTTTACATGTTTATACAAAGCAATACATATATGTAAGTACACATCAAAAGTCCAAATAAATGCTTAATACAAATGATGCTAACTAATGTAGGCGAGAGGATCCCTCCGAGTCAGCCCCTGCCAACCTCCGCGCATCCACACTTCCTTTCTTAAAAAATACAGGGAGACTAATGCCCAAAGTTCCCAATAAAACAGCAGGAGGTCCTTTACATATCTCCAAAGTGGGTCTAAACATGCCATGATGCCAAGAAAAACAAGGACTGCAAATAACTTGAATAGAAATCTCAGAACCCACAAAGACGTGTAAGAACCGTGGCCTCCAAATACTGACAGCAACTGGGGAAACCTAAGCTGCCAGCACCATAAGAACTAGGGGCTGATCAATATTATGATATTAAAACACACCGATACGGAGGCTCATGGAAAAACAGGTCTTCACATACCAGCTCTGGTAGCTGCCTTCTGAGCACAGCTTTGTGCACCGGCACTCATTCTGTTACAAATTAAGCACTGCTCACTTTACTCATGTGTGGTGCGACATGATATGGCAGTTCTTGCAGAAAAACCATCACAAATCCACGTCATGAAGCAGACATTTGTATCCTTAAAGCTTTAGACTTGTAGGGGACACCAAAGTGATCCATTTTTAGCATCTTCCCTCATTCAAATATATTTCAGTGGGTCTTCATGTCTGCACAGATATTGAGAAGTGTGTTGTGAATGTCCCTCAAACAGAGGAGTGCAATGTACTCTTGTGTGTTTGCATGTGGAGGGTGGAAGTGCACTGCTCCATGGAATCCCTGACTCCCCATTGGCCCCACTGCATACCTCAACACCTCTCATCCAAGGCCTCAAAAAATGTGATCACATCACCCACATCCTGATGGAACTCCATTGGCTCATCTTCCCTTCCAGCACTGTATTCAAAACCAGCTGCATTATTTAGAGAGCCATCCCTACCTGCACCACCACTTATCTTGAAAGAAGCTCCTCATCTTTGGTTGCTCTCGGCACACCTGCAGCCAGAACCCCTTGAAAATGGAGATTAGGAAGTGTAAAAAAAGAAAAATAAGGCAGCAACTCTTTTGCATCGATACACCCAGGATCTGGAACAACATCTTTGTAACCAGCAGGACCAACCCAATACTGCTCCAATTTAGGAAAGAGTTAAAGACGCACCTCTAAAGGGCACTACACCACAATTCAGTAAAAGTACACATTTGCTCCTAAAATCCTGATACCTCTCCTATTGCTAGTTGATTCTAAGCTTGCCTTTGACCCCATCCAGCACTCTGCTGACTTTTGGCTAGGTTTTCACTATTCAAATACCACATATTTACATGTAATCTTACCTATGCATAGATGTGCCTTCCATAGTGGAAACCTAGTGTGATTCACCAGTTCCATTACACTCCCTGGTGTTTTCCGTGTGGTTCCAAGGTGCATTGGTTCCACACTGCCTCTACTGCTTCTGTGACACCAAAAGGTGCATGTATCATTTTTAGGTTCCCTAGCAACAAATTACATGTGTAGATAACACAAGTGGAGAAGTGGTAGACGATTAAGTCCAAGTACAGACAAATATTGCAATAAATTACACACAAACTCTAGATGTGGTTTCCAAAAGAACCTAGACGCTTTTCTTACAAAAGGTACATTCCTAGTGGTTGTCAACAGTCCTACTGGTCGTTTAAATAAAGTGCAATTACATTGTCCAGACCTGCAATGTCATACCCCTGAGCCACCACGGTCACAGGCCAGCCCTCCTCCCACCCCAGAGACCTAGTAGGAGGTTTGTAGTGTGCTAGCCTTAAAGCAGTCTGTCCAGGCTATCCTGTGAGAGCTCCGACTAATGTGAAAACATCTGCTATCATGGTTCTGGCCTTCTACTTAAGCCACCCCTTCTGCCTCTGGTCTTGCTTACCTCGAAGGACTGTGTAGCAGCGGGGACTAACTACTGCATTGATTTCCTGCTGGCCCTAGAGTATCTATCCCTGGTACAATACACGGCGCCTTTCAGCGAACACACCCCATAGGCATTTGAAAGATTCTGACACATTTGAGCTTAGTCGTTTAAATCACTCTAACCTAATACCAGGCCAGGATAGAAGAAATACTTTTTATGTCTTTCTTCTATCTCCTACTTGGCATCATGCTAGAGGGATTTGTGTACATGTACACCTTAATCCTAATATTGGGATATTGAAGTAGTTTTGCTTTTGAAGCATATGTGTTGGCTTTTTCATGCTGGTGTTATTTCCCCTACTCTTTTCATGATTCCTTTGCCCCAAGAGAGTCTCTCGCTGGTGGCAGCTGGTTTCGCTTGAAATTATCGATGCCAAGCGACAGTCTTTTGAGATATTCTAAATTCTAAACCCAAAGTACAAACGTATCTGCTGATGAAAGCCCGGCTGCCCTGCGCTGAAAAACCAGCGCGCGCCCAAAAAGAATGTACTTTCTTCTTCCCTGCCAAACGCACTTCATTCCTGTCAGGCGGCACTTGCGGGATAAAATGGACTTGCTTCCCAAAAATACAACAGTCCTTTGTGAGCTGAAAATTGGAACTGTTTATTAGTAGAAATACCATGAATAATAGCCCCCGCCTGGCTTAAACTTTGGGTTTGAGTTCACAAAGGCCCAGAGGAATGTTCCTTCCACCCAAAGTGATTAGGTTAAACGCTGCCCGTGGGCATCTGACATTATTCACTGGCTTGTAATTCCAGAGATAATGATTGCGTTATACTGGACGTTATATGGATTTATTAGCCCCTCTCTGGCTTTGTTCGGGCCCCTGTTAGTCACCAGACCCGCAGCGCGCTGAATCAGACTGAACTGGGAATGAATGTCTGAGACAGGAATCCCGACGGCTGGTCAGTCCGGCAGTAGCTCGCTCTTTTGTTTTCAGCGCCTGCCTATGAATCGCCATCCTTAGGTATTTCTGCATCTTGTTTACAGCGTGGAGTTTCAGCCCACTTTGGAAAATAAGGACGTTCTGGGACAAATTGAAAGAAATACTGAAAGTGTTATATTCTTTCTCACTGGATTAAAAGGCACAATGCATGCAGCACGTTTGTAGGGTGCTCAACATCCAAGAATCCGCCAGGCTGTTTATTTAACACATGCTATTTGTCACCTTCTTCCAAGTTTAGCAGCTGAAAGTCAACACTCGACAGCGTCCATCTTTCTCTCCATTGCTATTCTCTAACACCTCTCCAGTGGAAGAGAGGTGGTTGTTATATTTTCAGGTCTGGACATAAGCCAAGAACTTTTGATTTTAATAAATTATATCTATATTATTATTATTATTATATCTATATATTATTTTTTTTTATTTCAAAAGATTTTATTAGAAGAGTTTTATAGGTACAGTACAGATAAGATGAAGGCAATATCATTGTGCGTGTGCGCCAGTGGGGTTATAATTGGCGTCTTGCTGGCCGGCTTGTTCCTACAGTTGAGATATTCATTGTCATAGGTTCGGCGTGCTAGGGCTAGTCCTTGTTACATATTGCCCTCAAAGGGAGGTAGAGAAAAAGTAAGAAAAGAGAGACAAAGAGGCGGACAGGGTGGTTGGTGCTACTTCCTTGGAGCCGTCCTGCTGGGGATCGTTGTGTGTGTGTGGGTCAGTGTTTTGTCTAAGGAGGTTTGTGTGAGTCTAGATAGTTGTCTAGGGTGTTCCACATCTATACCTATAAGGGCTCTCAGTCGGCTGTGTTCATCCTTTGGTCAGCCAGTGAGACATCCTTATTTTTGTTCCTATCACCACAACATACAGTTTGGGACACAGAGGCTGTACACTGCTTATCTCACTGTGAGTGGCACATCCTGCTATTGCGCAATTGGACTTACACACAAAAATAAGTCTCCTTGTAAAGTTTTACAAAAAACATTCACAAACATTGGCAAAGCCAAATGTTGGCAGCCAACGCTAGACCTATCAGCTTTGCTTGTTATAACTATGCAAACGCAGCAAACATAGAAAGAGGATATAACAAAGAGAAATAAATATATTTCTCCTCGTTACACCTCATCTGGGAAGTCGTTACATTTTGATGCATTCCAATGCTTACTAGTCTGAAAAAAACGCGAATGCGCTAAAATCTATGGGTGGATGCATGGGAACACTCACACTCCACTCATAGAACGCCTTCCCAATGCAGAGTGATTCAAAGCAGCAATTTGTGCTGCCTTGCATTACTCCTGAGTTACTATGCCAAGCAAGTTGACTTAAAGACTTGAGTTGCCTTGGGTCATGATGGGTGTTTCGAGTGCAACACAAGCACTTAATAAATCTGGCCCCTGCTTTTGTAGTACTGCATCTATCTATCTATCTATCTATCTATCTATCTATCTATCTATCTATCTATCTATCTATCTATCTATCTATCTATCTATCTATCTATCTATCTATCTATCTGTCTATCTGTCTATCTGTCTATCTGTCTATCTGTCTGTCTGTCTGTCTGTCTGTCTGTCTGTCAGTCTGTCTATATATCTGTAGTACTGTAAATATATATATATATATATTCACTGAAAAAAACATAGGTTATAGACCATATATAGTTAGGAATTTGCATTTACAAAACCTTGAAAATTCACTGAAAAAACCATAGGTTTGAGACCATATATAGTTAGCTGGACATTTTATTGATATAAAACTAATGAAATTCCATATATAGTTAGTTGCACTAACTATATATTTCGCGCATCCGCAATCCAATGCTGATGATGTCACATATTACATCATTCATGACATGGTCAGTGACATCACTGATGACATCACGAATGACATCTCAAATGACATCACTGATGACATCATCCAGTGTCTGTGTGTTTTTTTAAAGTTTAAATATGTTTTACATATTGAAGAATGAGTGGATGTATAAGAGTATGGATGAAGGATTTGATTGTATAAGTGAGTAAGTATGTGTTAGTATATCTGTGAAAATGTAAGCTGTTCTGTGTTTAACTGTGTTTAACTGTATAGATGAAGAAATTAAAGTGTGATTGATTCTTTACAGGACTGACTAGGTGTGTGAGCAACTCCATGGATGAGTGGCAGTGTGTGAGTGTCTGCATAGGTGTATGAGTGCATATGATAGTGTTGTAATGATGAGTGACTGTATGTACGAGTGATTGTATGGGTGAATGTGTGAATGTGTGTGTAGACGTAGGAATCAGTGAGCGCGTATGTAGTAAATGGTATTCGTGTGTCAATGGTTTCAAAAATGATACTCTGTATTTTACACTAGGTGTAACAGAGGTTATATTAGAGTGTAAGGAGGTGCATTGTATTATCACATGAAGTATATCATCAGTGGTGTGATCATTGATGTTAAATGAGATGTCATCAGTGATGTCATCAGTGATGTCATTTGAGATGTCATCAGTGATGTCATCAGTGATGTCACTGACCATGTCATGAATGATGTAATATGTGACATCATCAGCATTGGATTGCGGATGCGCGAAATATATAGTTAGTGCAACTAACTATATATGGAATTTCATTGGTTTTATATCAATAAAATGTCCAGCTAACTATATATGGTCTCTAACCTATGGTTTTTTCAGTGAATTTTCAAGGTTTTGTAAATGCAAATTCCTAACTATATATGGTCTATAACCTATGGTTTTTTCAGTGAATTTCAGTGGTTTTTTAAAAGCTAATATCTATAGCCGTAAAATATATTCTTTATTACGTGACGTATCACGTAGCCACGTGAGACGCCTAATGACGCGTCGCATAACCATGACGTATCGGCTCTGCAGCGCAAACAAAACCCGTAACGTAAGCGCGCCGGAGCACGCTTACAGATATATATATATTTTTTAACCTTAATTAGACAAAATCCACACGTGCACATATCTTGAGGCCTTGCAAAGGCACATCAAACAAACAGTCCCTACAATTTTGCCAAGTTTGGTGGAAATCTATTCCCTTAAATTTTTTTTTACTGTTTCTCTTGGTTTTCCCCTTGTTACGCTTACCGGGACCCTACCCGGTACGCGAACCGGACGCTCCAAAAACACAAGATGGCGGACTCCCGTTACGCTGCCGGTTAGCTGCCCGGTTCGCGTACCGGGAAGCGCCTCTACCGCGAAAAATCGCAAACATTTTTTTTTGTTGCCCCGCGGGGCACTTTAATAGCCTCCTCATCAATCCTAGGGGGTCAGGAGGGGTCTACCTTGCCCCCTTTCCTTCATTTCCCCCTTCGTTTTTCACCACATCTTGTCTCTCGATCCTACCGAGAGACAAGATGGCGGCCGCTCCGGACTGTTTAGAATGTTGACAGACACCGGAGAGCCAATCAGCTTCGCTTCGCGAAGTTCCGTTACGCGTCCGGTACGCGAATCGGGGCGCTAACCGGAGCGCTGTCACAGATATATATATTTTTTAAAACGTTAATTTCTCAAAATCCACTGGAGCACATATATTGAGACATAGCAAAGGCACGTCGGGCAAACCATATCTACAATTTTGCCAAGTTTCGTGTAAATCCATTCAGCCGTTCGAGCTAAAAGTGAGTCCAACCGCCCTATGGAAAAATGAATGGGAAAAACGTGTTTTGGGACCCCCCTTTTTTCTCGGCCCCCCCTTGACGAAACCCCCCCAAATTTTCGGGGCTGCTCAGAAACAAAATGTGCCATTTTCCTGAAAATTTCAGCCAATTCCGTCCCCAAACGCCAAAGTTATTCGACATAGAATTTTCAGAAATCCCATAGGAAAAAAATCCTAACTATATATACCTACTGGCTATCGCCAGTAGGTAATATATATATATATATATATATATTCACTGAAAAAACCATAGGTTATAGACCATATATAGTTAGGAATTAGCATTAACAAAACCTTGAAAATTCACTGAAAAAACCATAGGTTATAGACCATATATAGTTAGGAATTAGCATTTACAAAACCTTATTTTACTCACACAAAACCATTGAAACTCCATATATAGTTAGTTGCACTAACTATATATCGCGCACCCGCAATCCACTGCTGATGATGTCACATATTACATCATTCATGACATGGTCAGTGACATCACTGATGACATCACTGATGACATCTCAAATGACATCACTGATGACATCACTGATGACAACATCCAGTGACTGTATGTTTCTGTAAAGTTAAAATATGTCTTACATATTGAAGAATGAGTGGATGTATAAGTGTCTGGATGAAGGATTTAGTAGGTGCATGACTGACTGTATAAGTGAGTGATTAAATGTGTCTCACTGAGTGCATGGGTTAGTGACTAAACTGTTTTAAATTGTGCATCATTGTGTCTGTTGTTCTGTAATCTGATGCATGTGTTGATCATTAGCTATATGACTAACTATATGGGTTATTGATTGGTTGCCCAAGTATTTGTATGGGAGACTGAGTGTGTGTGTGGGTGTCTGGGAGGTGTATGACTCTGTGCATAGATGTGTGAGCAGTTGATTCACTAGATGTATGGGTTCAAAAGTGCATGTGGAAACAGCTGTATGGGCGGTTGACTGTGTGCATGAGTGTATTGGTGAATGAATGGATATCTCAGTGCTACATGTCAAAGTAAGTACATATGTAAAACACAGTACAGGTGAGAGTTGACATATATAAATAACTGTGCATAAGAGCCAGTGAATGTGTGAGTGGCTGTATGGATCATTGTGAACTTGTATCAGGGATTGTATAACAGAGTAAATATGTGTTATTATATGTTTCAATAAGTAAGGTGTGTATAACTATATAGTTGATGAAATGGAGGTGTGATTGATTCTTTGCATGACTGACTAGGTGTGTGAGTAACTCCATGGATGAGTGACAGTCTGTGAGTGTCTGTTTACACTGAGTGTATCTAAGGTTATATTAGAGTCTGAAGAGGTTCATCGTATCATCACATGAATGATGTTATCAGTGATGTGATCAGTAATGTCAAATGAGATGTCATCAGTGATGTCATCAGTGATGTCATTTGAGATGTCATCAGTGATGTCATCAGTGATGTCACTGACCATGTCATGAATGATGTAATATGTGACATCATCAGCAGTGGATTGCGGGTGCGCGATATATAGTTAGTGCAACTAACTATATATGGAATTTCAATGGTTTTGTGTGAGTAAAATAAGGTTTTGTAAATGCTAATTCCTAACTATATATGGTCTATAACCTATGGTTTTTTCAGTGAATTTTCAAGGTTTTGTAAATGCTAATTCCTAACTATATATGGTCTATAACCTATGGTTTTTTCAGTGAATTTCATAGGTTTTTTAATAGCAAATTTTTATAGTTTTTAAAAATAATAAATTTTAAATCGAATTTTATATTGTATAATTATGTCATTTTTTTTTTTTATTCTTTTTGGTGCGCTCCCGGGGCGCGGACCAGTGAACGCACGGGTAAGCGCAATCTTGCGGCGCGCCCCGGGGCGCGTACTGATGAGCGTCCCGATAGCGCTTTTGCCGCGAATGAAAACAACATCGTGACGTATTGCGTAGCCGCCACGCCTTGCGTCATAAGACACGTATTGCGTAGCCGCGAGATGCGTCTTATGATGCACCGCGTAAGCGCACCCGGAAGCGCATACGATCGCGCAACGTAAACGCCCTGATGCGCTTACGAAACACGCCCCGGGACGCGCCCCGGGGCGCGTAGCGTAAGCGCGTCAAACCATGTGACTTTAAAATAACGCTTTTCATTGGTTCATAACTTTTTTTTTTCCAAATTGTGTGAAACCCACCCATTTCTCTCACTATTGCTTTGTACTTGGAGAGAGCAAGAGCTGTTCTGTGTACTGTGTTCATCTCCTACTTTTCTGATCTACAGCAATGGCTGCAAGAGAGTCATCCAGCAGTGATTCCGACGGATTTTTAGATGAGGACCCTCCTCAGCAGAAGAAAAAAGACCATTTCATCTGGAAATTCTATGACATCCCTGAAGGACAAAAAAAACTCAACGCTCCAAAAGTAACCTGCAAAATATGTGGTAGTACTTTATCCAGAGGCAATCCTCTGAAAAAATATAGTTTTGGAAATGCTAATTTAATCAGGCATGTGAAAAGAAGACACCCTAACAACTTTGCCAGGGAGAGTGTCAGAGAGCTGGCACGGAATTTACCCACAGATGGCGGCAGCACCTCCACTGGTGGAGCAACACCTTCGGGACCACCCCGTGGAAGAATGGTCCCTAACATTCAGCCGGTGTTTGCAGGCATCAAATTTCTGTGCACGGAGTGTGACGAACTGCTCTGCTATGGGGAGCAGAGTGTTGAACTCATTGCCATAAAGAAACAGCAACACCGCTGCCCTGCCAGTCCCTAAATTTTCAAATTTTTTTGCTCCTGTTGAGCAGTTTTGGAATCCCTGTTTTTGTTTTTCCCCTGACAAAAATCCAAAAAAAATATAAAATCGTTTTAAAAAGTTTAAAAAAATATAAAACAACAAAAACAAAAAAAAAGTTCTTTTCAGAACTACCTCCAATTTATAAAAAAAAGCTATTTTTTTTTTTTAAAAGTGTCATTTTTTATCTCCATGGTACGCTCCCCCGTACGCTCCCCGGTGCGCGTACCTGACGCTCCCCCCGCGAAAATCGAATTTAAAATTTTTTTTTTTTTTACCCGCGGGACCCTTTTATGGCCCCCACATCAAAACTAGGGGGTCAGGGGGGTGTACCCTGCCCCCTTTTGCTCATTTCCCCCTTTGATTTTTGCCACCTCTTGTGTCTCAATCCTACCGAGACACAAGATGGCGGCCACTGCGGACTGTTTCGAATGTTTACAGACACCCGAGAACCAATCAGCTTGCCGTGCGCAAGTCGCGTGGCGCGCCCGGAGCGCTCCCCGGTACGCGCACCGGGGCGCGGCTCTAGATATATATCTTTTTTTAAACCTAATTTACTCAAAATTCACAGGAGCACATATCTTGAGACCTAGCAAAGGCACATCGGGCAAACAATATCTACAATTTTGCCAAGTTTCGTGGAAATCCATTCAGCCGTTCGGGCTAAAAGTGAGGCCAACCGCCCTATGGAAATTAACATGGGAAAAACACGTTTTGGGACCCCCCTTTTTTCTCAGCCCCCCCTTGACAAACCCCCCCCAAATTTTCAGTTGCTGCTCAGAAACAAAATGTTCCATTTTCCTGAAAATTTCAGCCAATTCCGTCCACAAACGCCAAAGTTATTAGACATAGAATTTTCAAAAATCCCATAGAGAAAAAATCCTAACTATATATACCTACTGGCGACCGCCAGTAGGTAATATAAATATATATATATATATATATATATATATATATATATATATATATATATATATTCACTGAAAAAAACATAGGTTTCAGGCACGTTTTAGTTAGAAATTAGCATTTAAAAAACCTTAGAAATTCACTGAAAAAAACATAGGTTTCAGGGGCGTTATAGTAAGTTGGACATTTCACTCGTACAAAACCAAAGAAATTGCCCTGTTCTAGGTAGTTCAACTAACTATAACTCGCGCACCCACAATGCACTGCTGATGAGGTCACATATTACATCACTCATGACATGGTCAGTGACATCACTGATGACATCTCAAATGACATCACTGATGCCATCATCCTTGTGATAGATGTAGGAAGGTGGATATCTGACTATGGTTACCCCCAACTTTTTGCCTGGTGTTTTGCTGGTTTTTGACTTAGTTGGCCTGGGATCCTGTTATTCAGGACCCCAGGCTTCCTGCTCTCTCTGTTAAAATGGACTCCATGTACCCTAGGTACATATCTAATTGGATACTGAGTCACCTTATCAATCCCTGTACAATATACCTTAGGTATCCAGGGCATAGGTGTACCCAGGGCCTACCAGGGGCTGAAGCATGTATTATGCCACCCCTGGCTGGCCATCCAAAACTGACACAACTGGCTGCACGACAGCTGGGGCAAGGTGGTGTAAACACCCTTTGCTTTAGATATAGTATTCCTATATCTAACCCTAAAATGGACACATATATTCCTATCAGTCACTCCTATGGCAGGCCTTATCAATCCTGAAGGCAGAGGGCTTGGAATTATGTGAGATGGTGCTCTGGCATGAGCTGAGCCCGTTTGCAGCTTGCGGAACCAAGTCCTAATAGCTGTTCCATGATAACGCTATACCATATACTTTTAAGTGCATTATAATCCTCGCGGTTAAATGCTAACTTTGGCATAGCATTATCAAAACATGTCGAGTAAGGTGTCATACGAATTGGAATACTAACCCCTCGCCAATTCTGGTGACAGGGTTAGCATTCCACCCTTCTAGAGGGACACGACATGTCTGTAACTGTAAACCCCGGTTAAAGTTAACTCGAGCCTCAGCATCACAAAATGGATACTGCCACCACAGACACAAGTCTGACCTCCTGCTGCTGGGAGTCCTTCCAGCGAGGGTGGCTTGGACAAAGGGTTTCCTGCCTTGGGAGGTGCTAGCACCACCCCAGACAGGATTTTGTGTATTAGGTAGGGCCAGGCTGAAAGGAATGAGACATGCCTGGGGCACACAAGGTGCCCTGTGCATACACCGGTTCCAACCAGTTGCTGGGGCACTCCAGCCCCAGCTCTGGCGGGAAACTGGACAAAGGAAAGGGGCTGTAGCCACCCCGCTTCCTGGTCCCACCCAGGGGAGGGACCTAGTCGTAGTGCAGCCCCCTTTAGCCGGATAAAGGTAGGAGCTGGTCCCATTCCAATTTAGATTAATCTTGACAACCTTCCACGAAGAAACTCTTGACCTTCGACCTCCTGAACATCAGAAGACTGAAGAATCTCCCCTATGGTCAG
This sequence comes from Lissotriton helveticus, assembly GCF_964261635.1. Lineage (NCBI taxonomy): Eukaryota > Metazoa > Chordata > Amphibia > Caudata > Salamandridae > Lissotriton > Lissotriton helveticus. The sequence goes on along the minus strand of NC_136059.1, from coordinate 956,068,812 downwards.
GGAGTGACCATCCTGCTTCGCAGGCACCATCAAGCTCCTGTGCGGTTTGCTGTAAAGTCCTTCCATCCCGGAATCCGACAACCCAGCCTGACAAGACCCAGACCTCCAGACCTCTCTGACCTCTACCCACATCCACAGCACAGCTGGGACCCGTGGGTGCGACGAGCAACGTGGAGACGGCCATCTTGAAGAAACCTGCACAGCGCTTCCTGCACGACCCCTGAGGGTTCCTCAAGTGAGTGCATTGGGGACTGAGAAGCCCCACACCGACGCAGCTCCTGCACCAAAGACCAGCCCCCCAGCATCCCCGTGATCTGCGTGGGGCCCTTTTGCCTGGTTGCTGCCCTCCCTGTTGTCTGGTCACTTGCCGGCTGGCTTGTGCCCTCTGAGACGACGACCCGAAGATTTCAACACTGCTAGTCTGGTCCTCCAGACTGGCCCTTGCTTCCTTGTAAAAGAGGAGCACCCCGGACCCTCCTGGTCCCCTCAAGACGCCATCTTTGTTTCACTACGTGGCTTGCATTAGCCAAGGCCTGTTGTCCAGATCGACGATCCGACACCGCCAACAGCAGCAGACTACGTGGGATAGCTCGTGCCTCCAGCCTGGTCGTGAAGAACAGCTCCTGGTCCGCGCAGCTACAGAGAGAAGCGACCCTTCCTTCACCTGAACGCGGCGACAGCATCTGGTTCCCTCCTGGTTCCAGCACCGTCACTGGCTAGTGACCAAGACTCTGTCCCCTTCCTTTTCAGGACTTCCTTCTTCCTAGTTCCACCCTTGGAACCACCGGACTCCTCCATCTGGCTGCCTGCCAGCAACTTCTTGTTTCAGGCATCACCGGGATCAACGCAGCAAACCCGACACTACTTCAGCCCTATGCACCCGCAGCCTCTGGGTTAGGTAACTAAAGCTTCTAGGTCCTGAAGTCTGTGTCCACTATCCTAGTGTCCAGGTCCACTGTTGTTTTCCCTCCATCCAGCCGGGTTCGTCCGGAATCCGTAACATTGTAAACTGTAAGATCCATAGACGTTGGTACGCATCCCGCGTGAGAGTTCCCACTCTGCACGTGAGTCCCGTGGGCCTCCTGCTCCTTACTTACCTAGTTTGTAGCGTAGCCCCACCGATCCTCCAGCCTCTGGATCTCCTTACAGTATTTTCTTTCCTCGCATTCCATTGTTTTGAGTATATGGTTTGTCGTGCCCCTAAGGCACTTGTGTAAATATTGTGCGAACTCGTATTTCCTTTTTAGTATTGTCATGTGCTTAGCCCTCTGATCTCATAAAGAGTTCAGAGGTGTTGTTATTAATAAATAGACTGTTTATTTTCATAACAACCTGTGTGGTGTCCTTTCATTTGATATTCAAGGGGTTATACTATGGTAAAACAGCTGACTTCACATGCCAAAAGAGATTAGCCTAAAAGACTGCTTTTGTCCACGCTACTAGGATAGCTGGTCTATACGGTTGACTTTACAACCAATCACCATAAGGGTTGTTTGGACTGATACAAGGTGATCACTAGAACTAGTGAGCATCATATATCAGGCCAACTTCTCACATTGGTGTGCAGCGGTTGGGATTTGAGCTTGCTGTTGTTTTACCACGTATAATCTTAAAAATATAATTTGAAAAATCACATAGGTACCTAGGTACATATAACAAGCTTAGAAATACTCTGAGTTCTACTGAACCAGCTGTTGTAGTAGAAAGGGCCTAGCACACCCTGACTACAACTCTTAGCAAGGGATCAGTAGGTAAACTCATAGTGTAGGTAGGTGCATCACTTCCACCACACTAGAAGCATGTCTACCCATGGAGAGTCTTCAGAGACTCCCCTTGTGGTTGTTGACCCTCCACAGGTCACTTCCAGATATGCAGCCCTCAGTTTCCAGGAGATGAGACAATTGTGTACCTCCAGGAAATAGAAACAGGGTTCTAACCCTACCACTCCTTTTCTGTTAGGTCTCTTAGAGACATATGATGCTAGAAGAGCTACTCATACAGATGGGAGCATGCCAGCCTTAGAAGGTACCCTTGGTGATCCTGACCTCCCTGAAACTGAGGAAGTAGAGGAGGAAGAAGATGAAGAGGGTATTTCTGGGGATGAGGCAGACAATGGTCCTGAGCTAGTCAGCAGACTTACTAGGGCCAACTTAGACCTACATAGGGAAGGATCTGGGGGACCCCCAGTACTGACCCTAAGCAGGCCTAACTTTGGAGTTAGAAGAGATAGGTCTCATTCTAGGGACTCCAATAGATCTGTGCACGCTCATGCCTCTGCTCAGAGGAGAATGACTTCTCCCCAGAGGAGAATGACTTCCCCTCAGAGAAGAGAACATGAAGCAAGGATGAAACAGGCTAATCTGAGGATTCAGAGGGAAGAACTTGCTCTTGCCAAGGAGAAGCTTGCCTTTGCTAGAGAGCAACAGTTAAGTGGGGTAGTCCCCACTGGTGGCAGCAATATCCCTAAGGATAAAGACAGGAGTTTTGATACTAGACACCTGAGTAAAATAGTGCCCCCCTTTAAACAAGGGGATGACATCCACAAATGGATGACTGCTTTGGAGAGGGCCTGCACTGTCCAGTGCATCCCCCAGAGTCAGTGGGCAGCTATATTGTGGCTCTCCTTTGAAGGTAAAGGTAGAGATAAGCTCCTCACTACTAAAGCTGAGGATGCTAACAATTACTGTTGGAAAGGCGATCCCAGGGGAGACAGAAGATGTCTGACTGTCCACCCTGAGACCCACCTCTCTTTATGGAATAGGCCGAGCGCCGTAGGGAGGCCTCCTTGGCGAGGCTCCTCTCCTACAATCGTAACAGCTGAGCAATCACCCTACCACAGACGGACACCAAACAAAGGAATATTCTCAAGAATCTTTATGTAAGAAATGAAGGCACGTTCTCGTAAGGTTATCACACAAGGATCGAGGGATCCGTAAAGTCTTGGTTGCGGGAAAAAGGGGGTAGCGGGACAGTCTTGGTACCAACTGGTGCGTAGAAGGTTCGAGGGGTCAGGCCGTGACAGTGTCGGCAGGGCCTCGATATTGTTCAGCGTTGATCAGGCCGCGACAGCGTCAGCAGGGCCTCGAAGGTGGTTCAGCTCGGTCAGGCCGCGACAGCGTCAGCAGGGCCTCGAAGGTGGTTCAGCTTGATTAGCCCGCGACAGCGTCAGCAGGGCCTCGAAGGTGGCTCAGCTCGGTCAGGCCGCAACAGCGTCAGCAGGGCCTCGAAGGTGGTTCAGCTTGGTTAGGCCGCGACAGCGTCAGCAGGGCCTCGAAGGTGGTTCAGCTTGGTTAGGCCGCGACAGCGTCAGCAGGGCCTCGAAGGTGATTCAGCTTGATTAGGCCGCGACAGCGTCAGCAGGGCCTCGAAGGTTCCAGGTGCATGAGTTCGGATCGGGATCAGCCGCGACAAGGTCAGCAGGGCTTCGACTCCAAGATACATTTGGAGTCCCAATCCAGGGCTGGCCCAGATATAGGACTGGAGTCCTTTGATGTCCGGACCCTCGCGCCTGGGGGCCAGAGGGGCCGGGATGAAGGTGTCCAGACACCCAGCAGGGGGGTGGAGCCAGCGCCCAGGGAGGCTGGAGGGCAATCGATACCAGGCGTCCGGGGACGGCTGGAGGGCCATCGAAACTCCCCTCCTCCGGGATCCGCCAAGTGGCCACTCTACCACCCGGGAAGATCTTGGTGCCACGATGTCGGGGCTTCGCTGGGGCCGGGGCCAGGGGTGGCTGCGGCCACGTGCTCGGGACGTGATGGGCCCAAGATGGAGTCGGGCCGGAAAGGGTGGCCTGGCATGGTCGCCAGACCGGCAAAGTTGGCGAGCAGGGTCCGCCGGGGTCCCAGGGGGGAGAGCCGTTGGTTGCCAGGGGGGCTGCTCTCATCGGTGGTTCGTGTTCAGGGGGGTCGACAGCGGGTCGATGGAGGGCCGATGTCGTCCCGGGCCCGCCATGCGGGAGGGGTAGGACCACGCCATGAGGCCGTGTCCAACACACGTCCCCTCCAGCTGAAGGCGGGGAGAGTCACCCATCTTCCTGGGGACTCTCCTCGTCGAGGCGGAAGAAGCAGGACAGGCCATCAGCGTTGGCGTGGTCGTTGCCAGGGCGATGCTCCACAGTGAAGTCCATCCCTTGCAGGGAGATGGACCATCGTAGCAGCTTTGGGTTTTCGCCACGCATCTGCATCAGCCACTGCAGGGGCCGGTGGTCAGTCTGGACCCGGAAGTGGGTGCCGAAGAGGTAGGGCCTGAGTTTCTTGAGGGCCCATACGACGGCGAAGGCCTCTCTCTCGATGGTGCTCCATCGCTGCTCTCTGGCCAGCAGCCGCCGGCTGATGAAGACCACAGGATGGTCAATTCCCTCGGAGTCAATTTGAGATAGGACCGCCCCGATGCCGTGCTCCGAGGCGTCGGTCTGGACTACGAACTCCCGGCTGTAGTCAGGGGCTTGGAGCACAGGGGCGGTACACATGGCTGTTTTTAAAGTCTCGAAGGCCACCTGACACTCGGGTGTCCATTGTACCTTCTGTGGCCGGTTCTTCGAGGTCAGCTCAGTGAGTGGTCTCACAATGCTCCCATAATTCTTTATGAAGCGCCGATAATATCCCGTGAGCCCCAGGAAGGCTCGGACGGCGGTCTGGGTGACCGGGGGCTCCCAGGCCCGGATGGCGTAAATCTTGGGTCGGAGGGTAGCCACGTGGCCGCTCCCCACTTGGTGTCCCAGGTAGGTCACGGACCCTTGACCTATCTGGCACTTGCTGGCTTTCACCGTTAGTCCGGCCCGTCGGAGGGCCGCCAGGACCTCCCAGAGGTGTTTCAGGTGCTCGGCCCAGTGGAGGCTGTACACTGCAATGTCGTCTAGATAGGCGACACTGAACTCTTCTAGCCCCGCCAGCACTTTGTTCACCAGTCTTTGGAAGGTCGCCGGGGCGTTTTTCATACCGAAGGGCATCACCTTGAAATGGAAGTGGCCATCGGGGGTTGAGAAGGCCGATCGCTCCTGGGCGCCAGGGTTGAGGCCGATCTGCCAGTACCCGGCTGTGAGGTCGAAGGTGCGGAGGTACTTGGCGGCTCCCAGGCGGTCGATTAGTTCATCGGCCCGGGGAATGGGATGTGCGTCGGTTCTGGTGACGGCATTCAATCCCCGGTAGTCGACACAAAACCTGAGTTCCGGAGGGGTACCAGGTGCGGCGGCTTTGGGGACCAGGACGGCTGGGCTGGCCCAGGGACTGTCGGAGGGTTCGACCACCCCCAGGGCCAGCATCTTGGTAACTTCTGTCTGGATGCAGGCCCGAACTCGGTCGGGAACTCGGTCGGGAACTCGGTAGGCCCGGTGTCGCACTGGCTGGCTGTCCCCGGTGTCGACATCAAGGACACACCACTGGGTAACCCCGGGGGTGAGTGAGAACAGGTCCGTAAACTGCCCCAACAGCTCTTGGCAGTCCCGGCGCTGTGCGGGGGTCAGGTCGGAGGAGAGGGAGATTCCCTCGACGGAGCCGTCTTTCTCAGAGCACTTTAGGAGGTCGGGCAGGGGCTCGGAGTCGTCTTCGGCCCCATCATCTGTAGCTAGCAGCAGGTTCAGTTCCATGCGGGCAAAATGAGGCTTGAGCCGGTTGGTGTGGAAAACCCGGAGGGGGTTTCGGGGTGACTCCATGTCCACTAGATAGGTGACGGGGCTCTTGCGCTCGATCACTTTGAAGGGCCCTGACCATTTGTCCTGGAGGGCACACGGTTCGACCGGGGACATGACCCAGACCTGCTGGCCCGGCTCGAACTCGATGGATGAAGAGTTCTGGTCATACCAGCGTTTCATTTCCTCCTGGCTGGCCTCAAGGTTGGCCTCGGCAAGGGCCCGGAACTTCCGCGTCTGGCTTCGGAGGGTCAGGAGGTACCGGTAGACATCCGGTGGTGCGTCTTGGACTGTAGTCTCCCAGCCTTCTTTGACCAGGCTGAGGGGACCTCGGACAGGGTGCCCGTACAAGAGTTCAAAGGGGCTGAAACCCAGGGATTTCTGTTGTACCTCCCGATAGGCGAACAGGAGGCAGGGCAGCAGGACGTCCCATTTGCGGCGGAGGGGCTCTTCTAAGCCTTGGATCATCCCCTTGAGTGTTCGGTTAAACCGCTCCACAAGTCCATTCCCTTGGGGGTGATACGGGGTGGTGAACTTATACGTGACCCCGCACTGTTGCCACAGGGACCGCATATACTTTGATATAAAGTTGGTGCCCTGATCACTCACGACTTCTCGGGGGAACCCCACTCTGGAGAAGATCCCCATCAGCGCTCGGCCCACCACGGGAGCCGTTATGGTTCGGAGGGGGATGGCTTCGGGATAGCGGGTGGCATGGTCCACCAGGACGAGGATGAAGCGATGCCCTTGCGAGGTTCGGGGGTCCAGGGGCCCCACGATGTCGATCCCCCTCGCTCGAAGGGGGTGGTCACTACTGGAAAAGGTTGGAGCGGGGCCTTCACCTTCCCCCCGCTCTTTCCGCTGGCTTGGCATGTCGGGCAGGTGCGGCAGTGGTTGTGCACATCGTTGCGCATTTTCGGCCAGTAGAAATGGGTCACCAGGCGGCTGTACGTTTTGTCCTGCCCCAGGTGCCCGGCGAGGGGCACATCGTGTGCCAGGTTCAAGAGGAAGTCTCTGAATCGCAGGGGGACCACCAACACTCGGCTGGCCCCCAGCTCGGCAATTTTCTGTTCGCTGTACAGGAGGCCGTGGTCCCAGTAGACCCAGTGGGGCCCCGAGGTGTCCCCGGCAGCTTGGGTTGCTGCTTGCTGCCGGGTCCCCTCGAGGGAGGGGCAGGCCTTCTGCTCCTGCCGGAATTGTTCTCGGGTGGGACCACCTTCCTGGCGCCATTGGGCTAGTTCGGGGATGTCGCTGAGTTCGGCGCTGCTTTCTTGGTCGGGCTCCGATGGCTCGGGCTCAGGACCGGATTCTTCGTTGATTGCTGGCGGTGGTGGCGCAGGCCACTCTGGCTCTTCAGTCGGGGCGACCTCGGTCGTCGCCGGGGCCCGGGCAGCCATAGATCGGGTCGTCGCGCAGACCCACTTGGGTAGTCCCATCATTCCTAGATGTTCTCTCCGCTCGACTTGGGCCCAGGAAGAGCTCTCGAGGTCGTTTCCGAGGAGGCAGTCCACGGGGGCGTCGTCCCGGACGGTCACCTTGAGGGTGCCCGACACCCCCCCCCCCACTCGAAGGGGATTCGGGCCATCTGACACAGGGTCTCGGAGTTGTCGGCGGCCCTCACGGGGCATCGCATGTTTGGTATGATCTGTTCGGGGGTCACCAAGTGGCAGCGGACGGCCGTCACACTGGCTCCCGTGTCCCGGAGGGCTTCGGTCCGTCGTCCATTGTAAGTGGACCCACTGACGGTATTTTTGAGTGTTGCTCGGTAGCGGGGCCTGGGGGACCATGTCTCTTCCGCCCAGGCAGGCTAGGGCCATGGCGGCCGGCTCCCACTCGGTCTGATCCTCATTGCAGACCTCTTCGTCTTCTTCTCCACCTTCCCCCAGGGCTGCAGCCGCGAATTGGCGGGTCGGAGGCCCTGTGGCAAGTAATGTTCGGGCGGGGCCCCGGCCGTGCTGGAGGGGGCCCTCTTCTGGTCAGGGATGGCGAAGTGGTATTCTGGGGGGACCCCCGAGGCGGACTCCGGCCCGGGGCCGACGGGGAGTCTCGGCTCCTGTTCTGGCCTCCTCCGCCGCCACGCTGGCGGGGGTGCCCCTGGCCGTTCCGCCCCGTTTCTCCTATCAGGGTCTGGGGGACGCGGGTGCTCACCCATCGATCGGCCTCGACGGCCAGTTTCCGGGGCTCGGTCAGCTTGCTGTCGAGTAGATGCTGCCTGAGCTCGACAAAACAGTTGTTGGAGAGGTGTTCCCAAACGATGAGGTCGAACAGCTGTTCGTAGGTGGACACCTTGCTGCCCTTGATCCATCCTTCCAGGGCCCGGCTATAAAAGTTTACGTATTCCACCCACGTGGTACCGGGGATCTTTTTGCAGTCTCAGAACCTCTGTCGGTACATCTCGGGGGTGAGGCCATACCGGGTGAGCAGGGCGTCCTTCATGTGATCATAGGAGGACATCACCTCCTCGGCCAGCTCCAGCAGGGTGTCTCTTCCTTCGCTGACAAACCTCCCCCATAAGCCGGCACCCCAATGTTTCCGCGGGATGCGGTGCGCGGACATGGCAACTTCATACGCCTTGAACCATTGCTGGATATCGTCATTCTTGTAGTATTCCTTGACGATATCCTTGGGGATGTGGACCTTCGGGTCGGCAGGCGGTGTGGGGTCCCGGGTTACCGCGGCGCCAGCCTCTTCGATCTTGGCTTTGATTTCTAGTTCTTTGAGGCCACGCTCGTGCTCGTACATGAGTTTTTTTCCATCCAATTCGCTTTGCCTCCGCCTCTCTTCTAGATCTCCTTGTAATCGTAGTTGCTCAATGGCCATTTTTTTTCCGGCCGATTGGAGTTCTCCATCCAGCCGGAGTCGGGCGAGCTCTAGTTCATGGAGCCGATTTCTCTCTCGCTCCCGGGCGTCTTCGTGGGAGAGGCCCGGTTCTCTGTTGGCTGTTCTTTCTTCTACTGGTGCTATGACTGTACTCGGAGGAGCTTCTAGGACAATGTCATCATTAGCTTGGGGTAGAGTCACTCCGGTCTCCACCCACGTTTGCAGCGCTTCTTTAAAATCTTCTTTGGTGCTTAGTCCGGTGGTAGCGATACCCAGGGCTTTGCAAAATTGTTTGAGTTCTTTATGGGTGTACTCCTCTAATAGTTCCTTCTGGAATTCTGTGGTCGTTCCGGCTTCCTTAGTAGTCATCGTGGATGTGGGTCTCTGTTAGTAGTGGCGGGTTACTCGCTGTACGATTTGCGCGGGCTCGGATCCCACCGCTGCCACCGCTGCCACCAATGTTGGAAAGGCGATCCCAGGGGAGACAGAAGATGTCTGACTGTCCACCCCAAGACCCACCTCTCTTTATGGAATAGGCCGAGCGCCGTAGGGAGGCCTCCTTGGCGAGGCTCCTCTCCTACAATCGTAACAGCTGAGCAATCACCCTACCACAGACGGACACCACACGAAGGAATATTCTCAAGAATCGTTATGTAAGAAATGAAGGCACGTTCTCGTAAGGTTATCACACAGGGATCGAGGGATACGTAAAGTCTTGGTTGCGGGAAAAAGGGGGTAGCGGGACAGTCTTGGTACCAACTGGTGCGTAGAAGGTTCGAGGGGTCAGGCCGTGACAGTGTCGGCAGGACCTCGATATTGTTCAGAGTTGATCAGGCCGCGACAACGTCAGCAGGGCTTCGAAGGTGGTTCAGCTCGGTCAGGCCGCGACAGCGTCAGCAGGGCCTCGAAGGTGGTTCAGCTTGATTAGGCCGCGACAGCGTCAGCAGGGCCTCGAAGGTGGTTCAGCTCGGTCAGGCCGCGACAGCGTCAGCAGGGCCTCGAAGGTGGTTCAGCTTGGTTAGGCCGCGACAGCGTCAGCAGGGCCTCGAAGGTGGTTCAGCTTGATTAGGCCGCGACAGCGTCAGCAGGGCCTCGAAGGTTCCAGGTGCATGAGTTCGGATCGGGATCAGCCGCGACATGGTCAGCAGGGCTTCGACTCCAAGATACAACTGGAGTCCCAATCCAGGGCTGGCCCAGATATAGGACTGGAGTCCTTTGATGTCCGGACCCTCGCGCCTGGGGGACAGAGGGGCCGGGATGAAGGTGTCCAGACACCCAGCAGGGGGGTGGAGCCAGCGCCCAGGGAGGCTGGAGGGCAATCGATACCAGGCGTCCGGGGACGGCTGGAGGGCCATCGAAACTCCCCTCCTCCGGGATCCGCCAAGTGGCCACTCTACCACCCGGGAAGATCTTGGTGCCTCGATGTCAGGGCTTCACTGGGGCCGGGGCCAGGGGTGGCTGCGGCCACGTGCTCGGGACGTGATGGGCCCAAGATGGAGTCGGGCCGGAAAGGGTGGCCTGGCATGGTCGCCAGACCGGCAGCGTTGGCGAGCAGGGTCCGCCGGGGTCCCAGGGGGGAGAGCCGTTGGTTGCCAGGGGGGCTGCTCTCGTCGGTGGTTCGTGTTCAGGGGGGTCGACAGCGGGTCGATGGAGGGCCGATGTCGTCCCGGGCCCGCCATGCGGGAGGGGTAGGACCACGCCATGAGGCCGGGTCCAACAATTACCAAGTCCTGAAGAATACACTGATTGATGGGTTTGGCTTAACAACTGAGCAGTACAGGTTGCTGTTCAGAGACACCCAGAAAATTCAGTCTCAGGATTGGGCTGACTTTGTTGATTGTGCCACTAAGGCTTTGGAAGGCTGGTTACTGTGAAGTAAGGTTACTGATTACAAAGGATTGTATGATCTAATTATGAGAGAGCAAGTCTTAAATAATTGTCAGAACCAGTTATTACACCAGCACCTGGTAGACTCTGATCTGACCTCTCCACAAGAATTGGGTAAGAGGGCAGACAAGTGGGTCAGAACCAGGATTAGGCCTAAGAACCAAGGTGGTGACCAAAAGAAGGAATCAACCAAGCCTCAAGAGAAGGGTGGGAATAAATCTACAGATCAAACCACATCAGGGCCCCAAAAATCCTCTTAGGGGGGTGGGTCCCAGAATCCTTCCAATACCCAGAAGAAACCTTATTGCTATACCTGCAAACAGGTAGGCCACTTGAAAACTGACAGCAGTTGCCCAAGGGCCAACAACAATAAGGACAACATACCCCCAAGTAACACTTCCAAACATCCTGTTACTACTAGTAGTAATCCCCCAGGTGGTGGGAGTGCCCCCAAGAATTTGGGTGGATTTACTTTGGGAGTTCCTGGGGACTCTGGCCTAACCAGGTCCCCTAACTCAGATACTCTTGTCTGTGAGAATGGCATGGGGTTTGCCAACTTCACTGATTGTCCCAACACTTTGGGCAAATACAGACAGGAGCCCCTCATCAATGGACTAAAAGTTGAAGCCTATAGAGACACAGGGGCTAGCATCACCATGGTGACTGAGAGCCTAGTCCCCTCAAGGCAACTTATACCTGGTGCCACATACCAGGTGACACATTGATGGAGTGCAGAAAAATCATCCCATGGCAGTGGTAAGTCTCAGCTGGGGAGGTGTCACTGGCCCCAAGAGAGTGGCAGTGTCATCAAACTTGCCTGTAGATTGCCTACTGGGGAATGATTTAGAGATCTCAGCCTGGGCTGAGGTAGAACAAGAAACCCATTCTAAAATGGTAAATCATCCTGAAGAGGTTAGGAGGGCTGTGCCAGGCTCAGCCCAATCCCAAATAGATTCCTTCCCTGAAAAGGTTAGCAGGGCTGTGATGGTAACAGCCCATACCCAAACTGAGTCCCTTCCTGAAAAGGTTGGTGGGGTTGTGATGGCCACAGCCCAAACTCAGACTGATAATAGTGTTGTGAAGCCTGAAACTATGGATCACTCCACTCAAACAGAGAGCATTGAGGAGGAAGAGAAATCTCCCTCCTCCCAGACTTTAGGAGAGGATCAGCCTCCTCAGGGAACTGATCGTACCCCTTGTGAAGAAACTGCCCCAGAGGTAGTCAGGCCTAGCCTGGCAGAGCCCCTGATGTCAGTGGACCCTTCCAAGGTGGGACCCAGTCTGGAGCAGGTAACCTGCCCCTCTCTACCCTGCCTCAGTCATCCCAGGGCTGTAGAGGTCAGGGAGGCCAGTGGTGGACCCCAAAGGGCCCCCTGTCCAAAAGAACTCCCCAATCAGCAGATTAAGGGCACTGAAGCTAGTAGTCCTAGCCAAGTGAAAATAAAACAAACTCCTGAGGGATCCCCCTTAAAATTAGTTAGGGACCTCCCACAGATGGACACTGTTGGGCACAGCCAAACCTGGGACCTAAGGGCCCCAAACCTGACCTGTCCCTCCAGTAAGCTAAACAGAGGGACCCAGCCTCCAGCTTTAGGTAGCCAGAGGTTGACCCTGAGAGCATACAGCAACTCAGTCCTGGAAAGAAAGGCATGCATGATGGATAGTGATTGGAGGAAGTTGAGTCCAACATTAGTGGAGCCTCACTTCAGTACTCCATCCCAGCACCAGCCTTTTACTTTGCCAAAACCCACTACAGGTAGAGATTCCCTATGGTGGAGACCCTCAGATACCCTTAGGGTGAGGGATTGCTTAGTGGACCATGAGATAGGGGGTAACCATGCCAGTGCATGCACCTCCTCATATGGCCACTCAGGCAATATAGGCTTACCTGGTCAAGGATAGCCTTATCTCCTTTCGTTTGGGGGGGGGGGGGTTATGTAGGAAGGTGGATATCTGACTATGGTTACCCCAACTTTTTGCCTGGTGTTTTGCTGGTTTTTGACTTAGTTGGCCTGGGATCCTGTTATTCAGGACCCCAGGCTTCCTGCTCTCTCTGCTAAAATGGACTCCATGTACCCTAGGTACATATCTAATTGGATACTGAGTCACCTTATCAGTCCCTGTACAGTATACCTTAGGTATCCAGGGCATAGGTGTACCCAGGGCCTACCAGGGGCTGAAGCATGTATTATGCCACCCCTGGCTGGCCATCCAAAACTGACACAACTGGCTGCACGACAGCTGGGGCAAGGTGGTGTAAACACCCTTTGCTTTAGATATAGTATTCCTATATCTAACCCTAAAATGGACACATATATTCCTATCAGTCACTCCTATGGCAGGCCTTATCAATCCTGAAGGCAGAGTGCTTGGAATTATGTGAGATGGTGTTCTGGCATGAGCTGAGCCCGTTTGCAGCTTGCGGAACCAAGTCCTAATAGCTGTTCCATGATAACGCTATACCATATACTTTTAAGTGCATTATAATCCTCGCGGTTAAATGCTAACTTTGGCATAGCATTATCAAAACATGTCGAGTAAGGTGTCATACGAATTGGAATACTAACCCCTCACCAATTCTGGTGACGGGGTTAGCATTCCACCCTTCTAGAGGGACACGACATGTCTGTAACTGTAAACCCCGGTTAAAGTTAACTCGAGCCTCAGCATCACAAAATGGATGCTGCCACCACAGACACAAGTCTGACCTCCTGCTGCTGGGAGTCCTTCCAGCGAGGGTGGCTTGGACAAAGGGTTTCCTGCCTTGGGAGGTGCTAGCACCACCCCAGACAGGATTTTGTGTATTAGGTAGGGCCAGGCTGAAAGGAATGAGACATGCCTGGGGCACACAAGGTGCCCTGTGCATACACCGGTTCCAACCAGTTGCTGGGGCACTCCAGCCCCAGCTCTGGCGGGAAACTGGACAAAGGAAAGGGGCTGTAGCCACCCCCCTTCCTGGTCCCACCCAGGGGAGGGACCTAGTCAAAGTGCAGCCCCCTTTAGCCGGATAAAGGTAGGAGCTGGTCCCATTCCAAGTTAGATTAATCTTGACAACCTTCCACGAAGAAACTCTTGACCTTCGACCTCCTGAACATCAGAAGACTGAAGAATCTCCCCTATGGTCAGGGAGTGACCATCCTGCTTCGCAGGCACCATCAAGCTCCTGTGCGGTTTGCTGTAAAGTCCTTCCATCCCGGAATCCGACGACCCAGCTCGACAAGATCCAGACCTCCAGACCTCTCTGACCTCTACCCACATCCACAGCACAGCTGGGACCCGTGGGTGCGACGAGCAACGTGGTGGCGGCCATCTTGAAGAAACCTGCACAGCGCTTCCTGCACGACCCCTGAGGGTTCCTCAAGTGAGTGCATTGGGGACTGAGAAGCCCCACACCGACGCAGCTCCTGCACCAAAGACCAGCGCCCCAGCATCCCCGTGATCTGCGTGGGGCCCTTTTGCCTGGTTGCTGCCCTCCCTGTTGTTTGGTCATTTGCCGGCGAGCTTGTACCCTCTGAGACGACGACCCGAAGAATTCAGCACTGCTAGTCTGGTCCCCCAGACTGGCCCTTGCTTCCTTGTAAAAGAAGAGCACCCCGGACCCTCCTGGTCCACTCAAGACGCCATCTTTGTTTCACCGCGTGGCTTGCATTAGCCAAGGCCTGTTGTCCAGATCGACGATCCGACACTGCCAACAGCAGCAGACTACGTGGAACAGCTCGTGCCTCCAGCCTGGTTGTGAAGAACAGCTCCTGGTCCGCGCAGCTACAGAGAGAAGCGACCCTTCCTTCACCTGAATGCGGCGACAGCATCTGGTTCCCTCCTGGTTCCAGCACCATCACTGGCTAGTGACCAAGACTCTGTCCCCTTCCTTTTCAGGACTTCCTTCTTCCTAGTTCCACCCTTGGAACCACCGGACTCCTCCATCTGGCTGCCTGCCAGCAACTTCTTGTTTCAGGCATCACCGGGATAAACGCAGCAAACCCGACACTACTTCAGCCCTATGCACCCGCAGCCTGTGGGTTAGGTAACTAAAGCTTCTAGGTCCTGAAGTCTGTGTCCACTATCCTAGTGTCCAGGTCCACTGTTGTTTTCCCTCCATCCAGCCGGGTTCGTCCGGAATCCGTAACATTGTAAACTGTAAGATCCATAGACGTTGGTACGCATCCCGCGTGAGAGTTCCCACTCTGCACATGAGTCCCGTGGGCCTCCTGCTCCTTACTTACCTAGTTTGTAGCGTAGACCCACCGATCCTCCAGCCTCTGGATCTTCTTACAGTATTTTCTTTCCTCGCATTCCATTGTTTTGAGTATATGGTTTGTCGTGCCCCTAAGGCACTTGTGTAAATTTTGTGCGAACTCGTATTCCCTTTTTAGTATTGTCATGTGCTTAGCCCTCTGATCTCATAAAGAGTTCAGAGGTGTTGTTATTGTAACCCCCTGAGTACCCCGGGGGTTGAGAATTAGCAACAACGCAAAAGGTGTGGTCACACGGTAGGTTTAATAGCACCAAAGTATACACGAACACAACAAATCAGAAGGGCCAATGAAGCGGGGAGTAGCCGATGGTAAGGGCTTCCAACTGTCCTCTGCACAACTGACGGTCCCGTCAGTCACCCAACAGAGGACACCGTGCTAAGTAATGGCCGACAATGCCACTCGAACTGATAAAGGGGTCTTGGAAGTGTGCTCTCCTTATTTCGTCCTCTGCATAGATGCCGGTCCCGACACCTCCCAACAGAGGGCAAAAGAAGGGCGGAAGGCAAACCAAAAGGCAGAACCACACAGTTCGATAACCCTCGAACTGGAACGGCCGCTCTGCGTATCTCGAGTTACTGTCACTCGGATTATCCGTGATAGGGGACTGGGGCGTGCTGGCGCTTTAATGCGCGATAAGTTCAGCTCGAACCCTCGAGCGGGGACTGGGGCGGGCTGGCGCTTCAATGCACAACAAGTGTGGCTCGAACCCTCGAGCGGGGACTGGGGCGTGCTGGCGCTTCAATGCGCGATAGTTTCAGCTCGAACCCTCGAGCGGGGACTGGGGCGTGCTGGCGCTTCAATGCGCAACAAGGTCCGCTCGAACCCTCGAGCGGGGACTGGGGCGAGCTGGCGCTGCAAAGCGCTAGAAGTACTGCTCGAACCCTCGAGCGGGGACTGGGGCGTGCTGGCGCTGCTATGCGCTAAAAGTACTGCTCGAACCCTCGAGCGGGGACTGGGGCGTGCTGGCGCTGCAATGCGCGTGGAACAAGAGATGAGAGTTGCCTCTCCAGAGGGACTGCTCACCTGAAACGAAGCATGGACTTCACGGCGGATTCGAAATATCCGACAGCCTCCATCAGTTCCCGGTCCGTTTTAAACTGTTCCTTCCGTTTGTCTGCCTCGCGCATGCGCCGCGCGCAGCATGACGGGAGATGTAGTTCCCGCCGAGGTTGGTGTGGGGTTTGTAGTTCTGATATGGCGGGAATGGCGCTGTTTAGCGCTATGCCATGATCCGTGTCCTAACAGTACATCCTCCTCCACCCAGCCACCCTCACCCCGGGCCTGGCTTGTCCGGATGCTTCAGGTGGAAGGCCGACACCAAACGCGGAGCATTTAAACCCGCCACAGGTTCCCACGTTTGATCCTCAGGACCAAACCCTTTCCACGCCACTAGATACCATAGCTTGCCCCTTCTCCATTTGGAATCTCTGATGCCCTCCACCTCATACTCCGTGTCAGCTACCACTATGTGCGCAGCAGAGACAGGCCTTCCAGCCGTGAGGGCCGGTTTGAGCAGCGACACATGAAACACCGGATGGATCCTGTGAGAAGTTGGCCTGGTAGGGGATGTTTCCAATTCTGGAACCACCTACTACCTGACCAAACAATCCCTTATGGTGTCTGGTTGTAAGTCAACCTTATTAGACAAGCTATCCTAGGGGTAGCATGGACTAAGCAGCCTAAAGGCTTAACTTAAGAGGTCGTGTTAAGCGAGCTGTTTTACCACATACAATCCTGTAATACCAAATGAAAGGACACCACACAAGTATATATTATAAAAATATATGTGTTTATTACTAAAAACAATCCCCAGTATTCTTTATGAATAAAGGGGCACAAGCGTTAAATCAAAAGCACTGTTTAAACATACAAGTTGCACAATTATGGATGAGGGCGGGTGGCCACTCAAACCATATACTAAACAAGTGGTATAAGAGAGGCCACTCGAACAGTGGTTAGGCCTAGGGCCTAGGGAATCGCTGGGAGCAGTCAGGACAAGCAATGCTGAAGTCGGGAATGGCCCTCGGGATTCGGGAGATGTGCGGAAAGCGCACGCATGCACCAATGTTAACCAATGGTGCGTAAAAGTCATAGAGTTAAAGCTTAAGGACACTTCCGCTGAACCTAGAGGAACAAAACTTAACACACAGACCCTAGAGGTGTGCACCAGTGTGGGAACACCGGCGGAGCAAAGTTACCTCACCCACAGGAAGTGGGTGCACAGGGTCGAAGTGGCGTCGGGTTTTGACACGCAGGCTCTTGGTGCTTGAAGCTGAAAGGGCTGCAGGCGGGTTAAAGATGAAGTGTCCGGTGGAGTCCAAGGGTGGACTCAAGTTGTAGAGTACCTGAAAGCAGAGGGGACAGAGTCTGGGTCACTCAGCAGTGACCAGGGTGGAACCAGGACGGAACCAGGCAATGTCGGGCGCAATCAGGTGGTCGTTGAGGAGCTTCTCTCCGCTGTCACGTGGGCTCTGGGGCATCTGCGACGTCCAGGAGCAGGTCACGATCTGTCCCACGCAGGCTCTCACCGTCGGTGCAGTCGGCTTCAAGTTTGGAGCAAACAAGCCTTGGCAAGAGCAATCCACGCGGGATCGGAAGATTGCTTCTCACTCGGACCAGGAAGGTCAGAGTCGGGGCTCCTTTTCAGGGGAGCTGGTGTGGATCTGGAGCAACCAGATTCACGAGTCTTCTTTGTAGTTTCGTCGGCACAGGGACCACTAGCCAGCTGGCAAGTGACCGGGCCAATGCGTTGAGCCAAATAGAGCCAAAGGGCCCCACGCAGCACTCGTCGAGTGTGGAGGGCTGAACTTCGGCTCAGGAGCAGCTCAGGGTGGGGGCTTCTCAAACCCCGGTGCACAGCTTCGAGGGTCACTCGTGGGCTGCACGGTCAGCGTCTCGTGGTCAATTCAAGATGGCGTGCCCCACGCTTCCGGTCGCCTCCACGGGTCTCAGCTCTGCAGGGACTGTGGATCGGGCTGTTGGAAGGCAGGCAAGCTTGATCTCGTTGATCTCAGTCGCTCGAGTTCCGGCGGGAACTGCAACTAAGTAGACGTCGAGGGCTGGATGGTGCCTGCTGCTGCAGGGTGGTCACTCCTTGACCACAAGGGAGATTCTTCGGGCTTCCACGTTGAGATGGAGGTCCAAGGGTCCAGAGTTTCGTTTCTAATGTTTCTTCCAGGAAATCTGATGTGCATTGGCACTGCTCCCACTCTTATTCCAATCTGGGGGGCGTGATTACCTGCTAGGTCCCCTCCTATGGGTGGGACCCAGGAAGTGGGTGGATACACCCCCTTCCTTTGATCCAGGCCGCCCTGGCACGAGGGCTGGAGTGCCCCAGAACCGGTTTGGCCGGATTATGCAAGGGGCAGCCTTGTGCGCCCCAGGCAGTGTCTGGTTTCTTTCAAACCTCCCTGCTACAATACACTATCTCCTGTCTGGAGGGCGGTGACACCCTCCTGTGACAGGAAACCCTTTGTCCAGGACCCATTTGGTCGAGTTTCGGTCAACTGCAGGGGTCCAGACATTTGTCTGTGGCAGAGGCATCCATTTTGTGGATCTTAAGGTCTTTGGAGAAATTAACCGCATTAAAGTAAAGTAACATGTCTTACCCCTCTAGAGGGGTGGAATGCCATCCCCGTCGCCAGAACTGGCGAGGGGATGGTATTCCAAATCGTATGACACCTTACACGACATGTTTTGATAAAGCCAAACCAAAGTTGCTATTTAACCGCGAGGATTATAAGGCACTTAAAAGTATATGGTATGGCATTATCCTGAAACAGCTTAGGGATTTGTTCCCGACAGCTGCAGACAGGCTCAGCTCATGCTAGAGCTCCATCTCACATAAAACCACGCACTCAGCCTCCAGGATTGATGAGGCCTTCTATAGGAGTGGCTCACAGGTTTACATGTGTCCAGATATAGGTTTAGATATAGGTATACTATATCTAAGCAAGGGGTGTTTACACCACCTTACCCCAGCTGAGTGATCAGCCAGTTGTGTCAATTTAAGAACCAGCCAGGGGTGGCAAAAGATATGCTGCAGCCCCTGGTAGGCCTTGGTGGCCCCTATGCCCTGGGCACCTATAGTGCATTATACAGGGGCTGACAAGGAGTCCATTTCCAATTGGTATGTGCCTATAGCACATGTGTCATTAATTTAGTGAGAGAACAGCAGGCTGGGGGTCTGATCAGCAGGCCCACAGCCTCAGTAGTCGAAAACCAGTGAAGCAAAAAGCAAAAATTTGGGGTGACCATAGGATAGCAGACCCTACTCTCCTACACAACCCCCCCCCCAAACGCAGGGACATTAAACTAACCTTGACCAGATAAGTCTTCATGTTCTAAGTGGAAGTACCTGGAGAGACCATCTGCATTACCATGGTCAGTCCCTGGGCGGTGCTCCACTGTAAAGTCCATCCCCTGTAGGGAAATGGACCACCTGAGCAGTTTGGGATTTTCACCCTTCATCTGATTAAGCCATAAGAGGGGCTTATGGTCTGTCTGCACCAGGAAGTGAGTTCCAAACAAGTAGGACCTCAACTTCTTTAATGCCCAAACCACAGCAAAGGCCTCCCTCTCAATGGCTGACCAACGTTTCTCTCTGGGAGTCAGCCTCCTGCTAATGAAAGCAATAGGCTGGTCTTGACCATCTTGATTAAGTTGTGAGAGCACAGCTCCCACCCCCAACTCAGAAGCATCTGTCTGAACAATGAACTGTTTGGAGTAGTCAGGACTCTTCAGGATAGGTGCAGAGCACATGGCCTTCTTCAGGTCATCAAATGCCTTCTGACAGCTAACTGTCCACTGAACCTTTTTTGGCATCTTCTTGGATGTCAAGTCATTTAATGGTGTCACTATAGACCCATAGTTTTTCACAAACTTTCTGTAATACCCAGTCAGGCCCAAGAAGGCTCTGACTTGTGTCTGGGTAACTGGAGGAGCCCAGTCCTGTATGGCCTGGATTTTGCTTTCCAGTGGCTGAACCTGGCCTCCACCTACTAGGTGGCCCAGGTATACAACCTTACTCTGCCCTATCTGGCACTTAGTGGCCTTGATAGTTAGGCCTGCCTTTTGCAGGGCCTCCAAAACTTTCTTCAGGTGGATCAGGTGATCCTCCCAGGTGGAGCTAAAGACAGCAATATCATCTAGATAAGCTGCACAAAAGTCATCCAACCCAGTAAGGACTTGGTTCACCAACCTTTGGAAAGTGGCAGGTGCATTCTTCAAACCAAAGGGCATTACCACAAACTGATAATGTCCACTAGGGGTAGAGAATGCTGTTTTGGCTTTTGACTCCTCAGCTAGTCTGATTTGCCAGTAGCCAGCTGTCAGATCAAATGTGCTCAGAAACTTGGCAGAAGCCAATCTGTCAATGAGCTCATCTGCTCTTGGAATGGGGTGAGCATCTGTCCTAGTGACAGCATTGAGACCCCTGTAATCCACGCAAAACCTCATTTCTCTCTTTCCATCTTGGGTATGAGGTTTTGGCACTAGGACTACTGGGCTGGCCCATGGGCTCTCTGATGGCTCAATCACTCCAAGCTCCAACATCTTTTGCACCTCAGCCTTGATGCAATCCCTGACATGATCAGGTTGCCTGTAGATCTTATTCTTGACAGGCAGACTGTCACCAGTGTCCACAACATGGGTACACCAGTCAGTCTGGCTGGGTGTGAGTGAAAACAATTGCCTGTGGGCCTGCAAAACTTGTCTGCAGTCCATCTGTTGCTGGTCAGTGAGGCTGCCTGCCAAGGCTACTCCATCAACTGAACCATCATCAGGGTTCTGAGAAAGCAGGTCTGGGAGAGGGTCACTCTCTTCCTCCTGTTCCCCATCTGTGGCCATGAGCAAGCTCATGTCCTCCCTGTCCACAAATGCTTTCAAGCGATTCACATGGATTACCCTGTGAGGGCTCCTGGGTGTTCCAAAGTCTACCAAGTAGGTGACTTCCCCCTTCTTCTCAATAATAGGATAGGGTCCACTCCATTTGTCTTGGAGTGCTGCTGGAGCCACTGGCTCCAGTACCCATACCTTCTGTCCTGGTTGGAACTCTACCAGCACAGCCTTTTGGTCATGCCAAGCTTTCTGTAATTCTTGGCTGGCCTCCAGGTTTTTGGATGCTCTTTCCATGTACTCAGCCATCCTGGAGCGGAGACCAAGTACATAGTCCACTATGTCTAGTTTGGGCTTTTTGAGAGGTAACTCCCATCCTTCCTTCACCAAACACAATGGACCTCTCACAGGGTGGCCAAACAAAAGTTCAAAAGGGCTGTAGCCAACCCCCTTCTGTGGGACCTCTCTGTAAGCAAAGAGCAGGCAGGGTAAAAGAATGTCCCATTTCCGCCTGAGCTTCTCTGGTAATCCTTTTATCATGCCTTTAAGGGTCTTGTTAAATCTCTCCACAAGCCCATTGCATTGTGGATGATATGGGGTGGTAAACTTATAGTTTACTCCACATTCCTTCCACATTGCTTTCAGATAGCTGGACATAAAATTGGTGCCCCTATCTGATAACACCTCCTTTGGGAAGCCCACTCTTGAGAAAACTGCAATGAGGGCTTTTGCCACCACAGGTGCTGTGGTGGTCCTCAGGGGAATAGCCTCTGGATACCTGGTGGCATGATCCACTACCACCAGTATAAACCTGTTCCCAGATGCTGTTTGGGGGTCCATTGGACCCACAATATCAATTCCAACTCTTTCAAAGGGGACCCCCACCACAGGTAGTGGTATTAGGGGGGCCTTTGTTGTGCCACCTGACTTACCACTGGCTTGGCAAGTGACACAGGAGCGACAAAACTCCTTGACATCCTCTGATATGTGAGGCCAGTGAAAGTGTGAAACAAGCCTGTCCCACGTCTTGTTCTGGCCTAAGTGTCCTGCAAGGGGAATATCATGGGCCAAGGTAAGAAGGAACCCCCTAAACTGCAGAGGTATGACCAACCTCCTGGTCATGCCAGGCTTGGGGTCTCTAGCCTCTGAGTAAAGGAGTCCATCATCCCAATACACAGTATGGGTGCCTTGGGCATCCCCAGCAGCCTCAGCAGCAGCCTGCTGTCTGAGGGGTTCAAGGGAAGGGCAATCTAATTGAGCCTGCCTCAGGTCTGCCCTTGAGGGTCCCCCTGTCCCCAGAAACTCAACCTGGTCAGGTTCAAGCTCCTCAGAGACAGTCTCCTCTTGGACTGCAGAATCAGTTTCCTCTGAAACTTGATCCTCAACCTGGGGCAAGGTGGAAGGCTGAGCCTTTCCTCTCTTGCTCCTTCTCTTGGGTTGTGGCTGGTCTATTGTTTCAAGATCCACCACTGGTTCAGGAAGGCACTTCTTAGCCTGAGCCCTTGTCATGGCAAGGACATGCTCTGAAATCCCTAGCATTTCTGCATGAGTCCTGTACTCCACTTCTGACCATGCTGAGCTTTCAAGGTCATTGCCTAACAGACAGTCTACTGGTAGGTCTGCACTCACCACAACCTTCTTTAGGCCATCAACCCCTCCCCAGGAGAAGTTCACAACTGCCACACTATGGGAGGTAGTGGAGTTGCTGGCGTTGGTCACTAGGTAGCTCTCACCTAGTACAATCTGTCCAGGGTCCACAAAGTCAGGTGTCACCATTGTGACACTGGCACATGTGTCCCTGTATGCTTGAGCCAGTTTCTCATTAATTAAGGGAGTCTGCCTGTATTTGCCCAGGTTAGTGGGGCTTACTGCAGTGGGCAACTCAATGTCCACATCATACAGGAGAACTGCCTGTGTAGGGATTCTGACTAGGCCAGATCCTACTTCAATACCCAGGGTCAACCCAGCTACACCCTTGGACTGTGTTCCACCACTGCTTACTGTACTTGGGGTTGCAGTTGCTTTAGGAGCTGTAGTGGTGGGAACTGGATTTGCCTTGGTGCACTCACTGCCCCAGTGTGAAACTGATTTGCAGGTATTACACCAAGGTGTCTTTGGACCTTTGTTCTTCTTCTTCTTGTTACCATTTTGGGAACCACCCTCCTTACTATTAGTTTGGGGGCCTGAAGACTTCTGGTCTTTTTCTTTATCTTTCTGATTCTGGTTACCACCCTTCTGGTCTGTTTTCTTCTGGTCACCACCTTGGTTCTGGGGTTTCTGCTTAATCCTTGTTCTGACCCATTTGTCTGCCTTCTTTCCCAATTCTTGGGGAGAGGTCAGATCAGAGTCAATAAGGTATTGATGCAACAGCTGGTTTGTGCAGTTATTAAGGATCTGTTCTCTCATCATAAGATTGTACAATCCTGTATAGTCTGAAACTTTACTTCCCTGCAACCAACCCTCCAAAGCCTTAGTGGCACACTCCACAAAATCAGTCCAGTCTTGAGTCTGTGCTTTTTGGGTGTCTCTGAACAACAACCTGTATTGCTCAGTGGTTAGGCCATACCCTTCAATAAGAGCACTCTTCAAAACAGAGTAGTTTTTGGCATCCTCAGGTCTAACTGTGAGGAGCCTGTCCCTCCCTTTCTCAGAAAAGGAGTACCACAAAATTGCAGCCCACTGATTCTCAGGAACCTGCTGTACCATGCAGGCTCTCTCAAGAGCAGTCATCCATTTGTGGATGTCATCCCCTTCTTTAAAGGGGGGCACAATTTTGGTCAGGTTTCTATTGTCATAGGCCCTGTCTTTTTCTCTTGGAAAATTGCTGCCACCAGTGACATCTAAGCCACTTAATTTCTGCTCTCTTGCCAAGGCAAGTCTAGCTTGAGCCAAGGCTACCTCCTCCCTCTCTATCTGGAGTTTGACAGCCCTCATTCTGGCCCTATGCTCTAGCTTTTGAGAAGCATTCATGCCTCTCTGTGATTCTCTGGAGGCACTAGAAACATGAGAGTCCCCTGAGGGAGATCTCACTCTTCTGTTGCCTGGGAGAATAACATGTTGGGTTCTGGGGAGGTGCTGGCCCTCTCCATTCCCCAGTAGGTCCAAGTTGGCCTGGCTAAGCCTGGCAACTGGAACCTGGCTACCCTGATCCTGAACTTCTAAGTCCTCAACATCTGAGTCCTCATCTAAGTCATCATCATCCTCCTCCTCCTGAGGGGGATCAGTTTCAGGGGGGTTCCCTCCATTTCCTGTTTCTAGGGAAGCTTGCTTCGCCTTGTCTAAGTCATCCTGTTCTAGGATTTCTACCAGGATTAGGCAGGTGGGGCTTATGCCCCTTTTTAACCCTCTTGCTTTGCACAAGGCAATCAAGTCTCTGCGGGTTAGTTTGTCATATCCAAAAGTTGCCTGGGTAGGGTCAACTGTCACAGGAGTAGACCCTGAGGCTTTTCCTGTGTCAGACATGGTTACTAGTGAGGTGTAAGTGGTGCACTTACCTACACTAAGTGTTTTCCTACTGTACCTTGCTAGTGAGTTGTAGTCAGGGTGTGCTAATCCCTTCAACCTACAACTACTAAGTTCAGTAGAACTTAATATGCTAAGCTTTTGATTTATATGTACCTAGAGGTACTTGATGTGATCTTTCAATTTGATATAAAGATTGCAATGGTAAAACAACAGCAAGCTCAAATCCGCACCGCTGCTCACCAATGTGAGAAGTTGGCCTGGTAGGGGATGTTTCCAATTCTGGAACCACCTACTACCTGACCAAACAATCCCTTATGGTGTCTGGTTGTAAGTCAACCTTATTAGACAAGCTATCCTAGGGGTAGCATGGACTAAGCAGCCTAAAGGCTTAACTTAAGAGGTCGCGTTAAGCGAGCTGTTTTACCACATACAATCCTGTAATACCAAATGAAAGGACACCACACAAGTATATATTATAAAAATATATGTGTTTATTACTAAAAACAATCCCCAGTATTCTTTATGAATAAAGGGGCACAAGCGTTAAATCAAAAGCACTGTTTAAACATACAAGTTGCACAATTATGGATGAGGGCGGGTGGCCACTCAAACCATATACTAAACAAGTGGTATAAGAGAGGCCACTCGAACAGTGGTTAGGCCTAGGGCCTAGGGAATCGCTGGGAGCAGTCAGGACAAGCAATGCTGAAGTCGGGAATGGCCCTCGGGATTCGGGAGATGTGCGGAAAGCGCACGCATGCACCAATGTTAACCAATGGTGCGTAAAAGTCATAGAGTTAAAGCTTAAGGACACTTCCGCTGAACCTAGAGGAACAAAACTTAACACACAGACCCTAGAGGTGTGCACCAGTGTGGGAACACCGGCGGAGCAAAGTTACCTCACCCACAGGAAGTGGGTGCACAGGGTCGAAGTGGCGTCGGGTTTTGACACGCAGGCTCTTGGTGCTTGAAGCTGAAAGGGCTGCAGGCGGGTTAAAGATGAAGTGTCCGGTGGAGTCCAAGGGTGGACTCAAGTTGTAGAGTACCTGAAAGCAGAGGGGACAGAGTCTGGGTCACTCAGCAGTGACCAGGGTGGAACCAGGACGGAACCAGGCAATGTCGGGCGCAATCAGGTGGTCGTCGAGGAGCTTCTCTCCGCTGTCACGTGGGCTCTGGGGCATCTGCGACGTCCAGGAGCAGGTCACGATCTGTCCCACGCAGGCTCTCACCGTCGGTGCAGTCGGCTTCAAGTTTGGAGCAAACAAGCCTTGGCAAGAGCAATCCACGCGGGATCGGAAGATTGCTTCTCACTCGGACCAGGAAGGTCAGAGTCGGGGCTCCTTTTCAGGGGAGCTGGTGTGGATCTGGAGCAACCAGATTCATGAGTCTTCTTTGTAGTTTCGTCGGCACAGGGACCACTAGCCAGCTGGCAAGTGACCGGGCCAACGCGTTGAGCCAAATAGAGCCAAAGGGCCCCACGCAGCACTCGTCGAGTGTGGAGGGCTGAACTTCGGCTCAGGAGCAGCTCAGGGTGGGGGCTTCTCAAACCCCGGTGCACAGCTTCGAGGGTCACTCGTGGGCTGCACGGTCAGCGTCTCGTGGTCAATTCAAGATGGCGTGCCCCACGCTTCCGGTCGCCTCCACGGGTCTCAGCTCTGCAGGGACTGTGGATAGGGCTGTTGGAAGGCAGGCAAGCTTGATCTCGTCGATCTCAGTCGCTCGAGTTCCGGCGGGAACTGCAACTAAGTAGACGTCGAGGGCTGGATGGTGCCTGCTGCTGCAAGGTGGTCACTCCTTCACCACAAGGGAGATTCTTCGGGCTTCCACGTTGAGATGGAGGTCCAAGGGTCCAGAGTTTCGTTTCTAATGTTTCTTCCAGGAAATCTGATGTGCATTGGCACTGCTCCCACTCTTATTCCAATCTGGGGGGCGTGATTACCTGCTAGGTCCCCTCCTATGGGTGGGACCCAGGAAGTGGGTGGATACACCCCCTTCCTTTGATCCAGGCCGCCCTGGCACGAGGGCTGGAGTGCCCCAGAACCGGTTTGGCCGGATTATGCAAGGGGCAGCCTTGTGCGCCCCAGGCAGTGTCTGGTTTCTTTCAAACCTCCCTGCTACAATACACTATCTCCTGTCTGGAGGGCGGTGACACCCTCCTGTGACAGGAAACCCTTTGTCCAGGACCCATTTGGTCGAGTTTCGGTCAACTGCAGGGGTCCAGACATTTGTCTGTGGCAGAGGCATCCATTTTGTGGATCTTAAGGTCTTTGGAGAAATTAACCGCATTAAAGTAAAGTAACATGTCTTACCCCTCTAGAGGGGTGGAATGCCATCCCCGTCGCCAGAACTGGCGAGGGGATGGTATTCCAAATCGTATGACACCTTACACGACATGTTTTGATAAAGCCAAACCAAAGTTGCTATTTAACCGCGAGGATTATAAGGCACTTAAAAGTATATGGTATGGCATTATCCTGAAACAGCTTAGGGATTTGTTCCCGACAGCTGCAGACAGGCTCAGCTCATGCTAGAGCTCCATCTCACATAAAACCACGCACTCAGCCTCCAGGATTGATGAGGCCTTCTATAGGAGTGGCTCACAGGTTTACATGTGTCCAGATATAGGTTTAGATATAGGTATACTATATCTAAGCAAGGGGTGTTTACACCACCTTACCCCAGCTGAGTGATCAGCCAGTTGTGTCAATTTAAGAACCAGCCAGGGGTGGCAAAAGATATGCTGCAGCCCCTGGTAGGCCTTGGTGGCCCCTATGCCCTGGGCACCTATAGTGCATTATACAGGGGCTGACAAGGAGTCCATTTCCAATTGGTATGTGCCTATAGCACATGTGTCATTAATTTAGTGAGAGAACAGCAGGCTGGGGGTCTGATCAGCAGGCCCACAGCCTCAGTAGTCGAAAACCAGTGAAGCAAAAAGCAAAAATTTGGGGTGACCATAGGATAGCAGACCCTACTCTCCTACAGATCCGCATGGTGTTTGGAAGCTCCAACCGCTTTGTTACCGGGCTGAGACAGGTCTTGATTCTGTATGGCCCAATGAATCGAGGGTGGAACACGCTATGCTTGCGGAATCGCAGGTTTTTTTAGGACACCCATACGTAATCACCCTGTCTGTATATCGGCCCCGGCCTCCTTCTCCTGTCCGCGTACTCCTTGTAGGCCTCCTTGGCTGTCACCAAACATCGTCTGGCCCTCCCGATCGTTTCCTTGATGTGAGCCACCCTCCTGTTGGTTTCAGGCACTCCAGAGGCGGCCTCTGGATGGGACAACGGAAGGAATCTCGGGTGGTGCCCGTAGGAGCAGTAGAAAGGCGACACCTTCGTGGAGCTGTGAGCGGCGTTATTATACGCGATTTCCGCAAGCCACAACAGATCCACCCACTCCTCCTTGCCCTGGTCGATAAAACAGCGGAGATACTGTTTTAGGGTCTGGTTGAGGCGTTCCGTCTGGCCGTCCGTCTGTGGGTGATAGCTGGTGGATAGGGCCGTTGTCACGTGGAGAGCCGAACACCACGTTTTCCAGAACCGTGCCGTGAACTGGGATCCGCGGTCCGACACTATCCCGCTGGGCAGGCCGTGTACCCGCACCACTTCCTTCAGTAGGATGCTTGCCAGTTGTCCCGCTGTGGGTACCCCTTTGCAGGCGATAAACCGTCCCATCTTCGTGAGGTAATCTACCACAACGAGAACGGCTGTGAACCCTTTATCCTTGGGCAAACCTACGATGAAATCCAAAGAAATGCGTTCCCAGGGTCGGACCGGAGTTGGTAAAGGTCGCAAGAGCCCCTGGGTTTGCCTGTGGTCTGATTTCATGGTTGCGCATACCGAGCATCCAGCAACCCACCCTCGAACATCCGCTCTTACTGAGGGCCACCAAAACCGACGCAACACGTAGTCCAGCGTCTTCTCCAGCCCGAAGTGTCCCGCGCTAGGTGACTCATGACACCACTCAAAGACTTGCTTCCTCAGGGTTGACGTGGGGACCAGTATGCATTCGCCCTTTACCGGTATCCCGTCCTTAACCTTCCATTCCTCATGTCTTTGTAGCCAAGCCCTCCACTCGAAAGTACGGATCCCTCTTTGGACACCGCTGAGAAAGGCCCCCGGCTGGATGGCTCCTACCACTACCCTCGGGGAGATGATGGGCATGATGATCGGCGAGGGGCGCTCCCCATCGCTGGACTGCCTAGACAAAGCGTCAGCTTTCTTGTTTTCCGAGCCCGGCCTGTATGTTATGGTGAAGTGAAAGCCAGAAAAGAACTGCATCCACCTTAGCTGACGCGGCGACAGCTGTCTAGCAGCGGTCATGAACTGGAGGTTCCGGTGGTCCGTAAACACCATGACCACGTGTCGGGCCCCCATCAGCAAGTGCCTCCATTCCATGAATGCTTCCCTGATGGCCAATAATTCCTTCTCGGCCACGTGGTAATTCCTCTCGGCGGTGTTAAGTTTCCTGGACATGAAAGCCACCGGATGAAGCACTCCTAGCTCATTCCTCTGCGAGAGGATGGCCCCCACCGCCAGATCGGAGGCATCCGCTTCCACAACGTACGGTCTTTCAGGATCGGGGTGAGCCAACACAGGAGCGGTGATGAAGGCTTGTTTCAACGCCTTGAACGCTCTCTGAGCTCCTGCGCCCCACAGAAAAGGTGATGATTTCCTCAGCAGATGGGTGATGGGAGCCACCATTCCAGAAAACCCCTCGATGAACCTCCTATAAAAGTTGGCAAAGCCAAGGAAGCTCTGCACATCCTTAACGTTCGTGGGAGCTGGCCATGCAACCACTGCCTTTACTTTCCTTTCTGCCATTGTCTGGCCAATGGGGCTTAACATCACCCCCAAGAATTCCACGGTGGTGACGTGGAAGTCGCATTTGCTGAGCTTGCAAAATAAGGAGTTTTCTCTGAGTATCTGTAGGACTGATGACACGTGTTTCACGTGGTCTTCCGAGGTGTTTGAATACACTAAGATGTCGTCTATGTAGACTACTACGTAGACGTCCAGAATGTCTCGCAGCACGTCATTCAGGAAGAATTGGAATGCAGCGGGGGCGTTGCACAGCCCAAAGGGCATTACTCGGTATTCAAAGAGGCCGTACCTCGTTTTGAAAGCTGTCTTCCATTCGTCGCCTCCCCGCATCCGTACAAGGTGATAAGCCCCCTTCAGATCCAACTTGGTGTACACCTTTGCGCTCTTGACCTGTTCCAGGAGTACGTTGATGAGCGGCAGGGGGTAGCTGTTTTTTACAGTTATGGCGTTTAACGCCCTGAAGTCCACACACGCACGCAATTCTCCGTTGGCTTTCGGTATGAAAAAGAGAGGAGAGGCCGCTGGGGACTTGGAAGGCCTAATGAATCCCATCTGTAACATTTCATCCAAATAGGAGCGGAGGTGTACGTTCTCGGGTTCCGAGAGCGCATACAGTCTCCCACTAGGAACAGTAGCACCCGGAACCAGATCGATTTGACAGTCATATGGGTGGTGAGGAGGAAGAGTTTCCGCCTGTCTATCGTCGAATACATCCTGGTATTGTAGATACTTCGGGGGGAGCGCAACGTCTTTTTCGGCTGTGCACTCTCCGTGCCTGCGCACCCTGTGTTTCGACAGGAACGGGAACAGAACATTGAATCCATCTTTACGGTGAGAGCCTCCCAATCGATGGAAGGGTTGTGTTTCCTCAGCCATGGCAACCCCAAGATGACTCCATACTGCGGGGCACAGATGATGTTAAAATCCAGGACTTCCTGATGTAGTGGTCCGTAGCATGCCTCTACATTCCCCGTGTATTGACTGATGGGCCCAGAAACCAACCGGCGCCCATCCACCGCGTACACATCCTCGGGAACCGAACTGGGCATGAGTGGTACCCCTATTCGTTCAGCCTCCTTCTCGTCCATGAACAGCCCCGTGGCCCCAGAATCCACCATGGCAGACACAGTGACCCATTCCTCCTGGACCTTAACTCACAGAGGGATGAACAGGTGTCTAGAACCATTCCCGCCGCGCCTTTGTATGGAAGGGATATATCCATGACTCCAGGAATCCCCTTCTTTGTTCCGGGAGCCCGTTAGTTTTCCGCCTTCTTTTCCACCGACGCGGTGGACAGCCGGCCGGAGCGTGAGGGTCCTGTTCTAGGTTTCACCGGACACTCACGAACGTAGTGTCCCTTTTTTCCGCAATATAAACAAAGGCCCTGTTTCCTGCGGGATTCTTTCTCTATCGCCGTTAGACTGGCTCTGACGGCCCCTATATCCATGGGTTCAGTTCTTGGAGGTGTCGGCGAGTCGTTGGCGCCGGTGTGGCCTGAAGCGGAGGGGGTTTTGTCTTTTCGCGGCCCCACACCACGACGTTCGCTTAGTCTATGCTCAAGGCGTAGCGCTAGACTGATCAGATCTTCACAAAGGGCGGGTTGGGGGTCTATCTGTGCGATTACGTCCTTCAACTCCTCGCTCAGACCCTGATGAAAGAGCGCTGTCTGTTTGGCTGGCGGCCACTTGGTTTCCGTTATGAGACGCCTGAACGCGTTCAAATAATGTACTAGACCCGTGGAGCCCTGTTTCAACTGGAGCAATTCGCGGTCCGCTGTGTATGAATCGGCTCTTCTGTCAAAGACCTTGACAAACTCCTCCTGAAAAGCCTCCCAATCATACAACAACGGGTCGTCTCTGCTCACCAAAGGAACGGCCCATTGAGCCGCGTTTCCTGCCAAATACGAGATCATGAATGCCACCCTCGCCTGGTTCGTAGGAAACGACTTGGGCTTACATGAGAAGTGCAGGGCCACCTGCGTTATGAACACCTGTACTGTGGCCGGGTCACCACTGTAACGCTCTGGCGTGGCCAACGGTATGGCGACCGGCATTTCCACCACAACTGCTGCTTGTGGGCCTGCTCCATGAGCCCCTGCATTGAAGGGATTCCGCTGTACATGGTCCATTCTGGCCTTTAGGTCAGCGGTTTCCTGCCGGGATGTAGCTAGCTCTGTTTGGACATCGAGCAACACGGCCAATACGTCGTCCATGGATGCCATACTCCTTTCTCAACCAGGAGGTGGATTAAGGTGATTAGGTCGGATATTATGTAACCCCCTGAGTACCCCGGGGTTGAGAATTAGCAACAACGCAAAAGGTGTGGTCACACGGTAGGTTTAATAGCACCAAAGTATACACGAACACAACAAATCAGAAGGGCCAATGAAGCGGGGAGTAGCCGATGGTAAGGGCTTCCAACCGTCCTCTGCACAACTGACGGTCCCGTCAGTCACCCAACAGAGGACACCGTGCTAAGTAATGGCCGACAATGCCACTCGAACTGATAAAGGGGTCTTGGAAGTGTGCTCTCCTTATTTCGTCCTCTGCATAGATGCCGGTCCCGACACCTCCCAACAGAGGGCAAAAGAAGGGCGGAAGGCGAACCAAAAGGCAGAACCACAAGGCAGAACCACACAGTTCGATAACCCTCGAACTGGAACGGCCGCTCTGCGTATCTCGAGTTACTGTCACTCGGATTATCCATGATAGGGGACTGGGGCGTGCTGGCGCTTCAATGCGCGATAAGTTCAGCTCGAACCCTCGAGCGGAGACTGGGGCGGGCTGGCGCTTCAATGCGCAACAAGTGTAGCTCGAACCCTCGAGCGGGGACTGGGGCGTGCTGGCGCTTCAATGCGCGATAGTTTCAGCTCGAACCCTCGAGCGGGGACTGGGGCGTGCTGGCGCTTCAATGCGCAACAAGGTCCGCTCGAACCCTCGAGCGGGGACTGGGGCGAGCTGGCGCTGCAAAGCGCTAGAAGTACTGCTCGAACCCTCGAGCGGGGACTGGGGCCTGCTGGCGCTGCTATGCGCTAAAAGTACTGCTCGAACCCTCGAGCGGGGACTGGGGCATGCTGGCGCTGCAATGCGCGTGGAACAAGAGATGAGAGTTGCCTCTCCAGAGGGACTGCTCACCTGAAACGAAGCATGGACTTCACGGCGGATTCGAAATATCCGACAGCCTCCATCAGTTCCCGGTCCGTTTTAAACTGTTCCTTCCGTTTGTCTGCCTCGCGCATGCGCCGCGCGCAGCATGACGGGAGATGTAGTTCCCGCCGAGGTTGGTGTGGGGTTTGTAGTTCTGATATGACGGGAATGGCGCTGTTTAGCGCAATGCCATGATCCGTGTCCTAACAGTTATTAATAAATAGACTGTTTATTTTCATAACAACCTGTGTGGTGTCCTTTCATTTGATATTCAAGGGGTTATACTATGGTAAAACAGCTGGCTTCACATGCCAAGAGAGATTAGCCTAAAAGACTGCTTTTGTCCACGCTACTAGGATAGCTGGTCTATACGGTTGACTTAACAACCAATCACCATAAGGGTTGTTTGGACTGATACAAGGTGATCACTAGAACTAGTGAGCATCATATATCAGGCCAACTTCTCACAATAGAGTGGCAGACATCCTCTCACCCTAATATAACCTTTGATGCACACACTCAAAAATACAAACTGAAATTTTCAAAACAATGCACATACCAATACCAGTTACAACACATCTATTCAGTAATTCCAAGATCTACACACACATCCACTCATTCACCAACATTCCTATACAGTCACTCATACATGTACTCACTCATCATATGTACTCATACACCTATACATCCTGTTACACACCGCCACTCATCCATAGAGTCACTCACAAACATAGTCACACATGCAAACAAAGTATCAAACATCCATTTACTTGCATATACAGTTATACACACACTACCACACTTATTTCTACAGAAACTTACACATACTTACTTCTTAAACAATCACTTACAACAGAAACAAAGCACCAGCACTAACCCTTGTACAAAACAACTATCCAAGAATGCTCTAATCAAGCCTCTCCGTTCCTTCCAACACATCTCACACGATAAATTTATGGACCTGGTCAAAGCAAGCAGGCCTGCCGGCAGCTCTTCTGACCCCTGTCCGCCACAAACTTTCAAGACAATTCTTTTAACAACCTCTGCTGCCATTCCAGTAAGAAGAATCATCAACGATTCCTTAACTATTGGAATATTTCCAGAAGAACTCAAAAAGTCCTACATACGCCCTTTACTGAAGAAAACAAACTTGGACCCGCTGAACCCCGACAACTACAGACCCATTACAAATGGACGTTTCCTGGGCAAACTGATAGCAAGAGCAGCGTTCGCCCAGATGTCACAATTCATTGAAGAGAATGACATACTTTCAGATTTCCAAACAGGATTCCGTCCGGGAAGAGGCACTGAATCTTCCCTCCTTGCCATCTGGGATGACCTAAAGAATACAGTTGACCGCAACGGGGTTGCTGCGCTACTCCTCTTGGACCTCTCAGCTGCCTTTGACACGGTTGACCATGACACTCTGAAACAAAGACTTTATGAAGCCGGCATAGAGGGAACTGCTCTAGACTGGATCGCGTCGTACCTTCGAAACAGAACTAATGTCATCCACACCCCACCTTTCTCGTCCAAACCGTACTCCACAAAAGCAGGGGTCCCTCAAGGTTCTATCATCTCGCCCATGCTTTTCAACATCTACATGAAGTCTTTACCAGTACTGATCAATAAATTTCACCTCACGTGCTACAACTATGCAGATGACACGCAAATACTCCTTCAACTGGAATGCCCCAAAGACATTGGAAAATCACCAATTTTCAGCTGTCTCAGAGCCGTGGATCAGTGGATGACTTGGAGCCATCTCAAATTGAATGCTTCAAAAACTGAAATACTCACGTGTGGCGATTGGAAAAATTACAACCCGCTTGCCGCATGGCCTGATGAACTGGGATCACTGCCTAAAGTATCGAAGGAAGTAAGAAACCTCGGAATGACCATGGACTGCAAGCTGTCGATGAATGTCCAAGTAAATAAACTAGCAAGATCAAGCTTTGCTACTATAAAAACGCATCGACGAATTTTCCCTCATTTGGGATTTCCACTCAAGGTCCAAGCTACCATCTCCCTTGTTCTATCCAAACTCGATTACGCCAATAGCCTCTACCACGGATCACCTTTAACGACCATGAAAAGACTACAACGGATTCACAACTCGGCTGCCAGACTACTCTTGCATATCAAACCACAAGACCACATCTCCCCTGCCTTGAAAGCCCTGTATTGGTTACCGGTTGCCAGAAGATCCACGTTCAAGCTGCTTTGTATTACCCACAAAGCAATACATGGAATAGGACCACTCTTCATCAGGAATAAAATCACCAAACACATTCAACAAAGGAACCTACACTCTAAAGGAGCATCTCGCCTCAAAATCCCACCATACAAGAAAAAAACAATGGGTGGCACATCCTTCTCTGTTCAAGCAGCCAAACAATGGAACTCTTTACCCCCCAACATAAGATCCACCGACAACCACCTTATCTTCAGAAAACTACTCAAGATCTGGCTCTTCCCCACATAAGCACCATACGGAAATAGAAATTTACAGCATATCCCTGATGAACTGGGATCACTGCCTAAAGTATCGAAGGAAGTAAGAAACCTCGGAATGACCATGGACTCCAAGCTATCGATGAATGTCCAAGTAAATAAACTAGCAAGATCAAGCTTTGCTACTATAAAACGCTGCAACATATTTTCCCCCTTTGGGATTTCCACACAAGGTCCAAGCTACCATCTCCCTTGTTCTATCCAAACTCGATTACACCAATAGCCTCTACCACGGATCACCTTTAACGACCATGAAAAGACTACAACGGATTCAGAACTCGGCTGCCAGACTACTCTTGCATATCAAACCACGAGACCACATCTCCCCTGCCTTGAAAGCCCTGCATTGGTTACCGGTTGCCAGAAGATCCACGTTCAAGCTGCTTTGTATTACCCACAAAGCAATACATGGAATAGGACCACTCTTCATCAGGAATAAAATCACCAAACACATTCAACAAAGGAACCTACGCTCTAAAGGAGCATCTTGCCTCAAAATCCCACCATACAAGAAAAAAACAATAGGTGGCACATCCTTCTCTGTTCAAGCAGCCAAACTATGGAACTCTTTACCCCCCAACATAAGATCCACCGACAACCACCTTATCTTCAGAAAACAACTCAAGATCTGGCTCTTCCCCACATAAGCACCATACGGAAATAGACATTTACAGCATATCCCTCTGTATATAAGCATTTGTTTTCACTATAGATATGTACCTATCTTTTTTGTATTACTTTATAAAAACATGTAAAACAATTATGTTGTTAAGAGAAGAAAAAAATATATAATAATAATAATCATCAATAAATAAAAATCATTTTTGGTCTACATGTACATACTTCCATTGTACATCTATGTACCTTCCATGTACTTGGATCTGTGTGTCTGTTACTTTTCTCCTGAAAAAGCATATTCAATGCACTACCCTATCTCTCATCCTGTGCCTCTATCAATATATTTAATCGAAATATACTTACTTTTTTATGTATCTATATACTTTTAATGTACTTATGGATCTATATACTTATCTCTTTCTTCTAATTTAGCATTTCCAATGCACTAACCTATTTCTCAGCCTATACTTCACTCAATATATCTTCTAGCCCAACCTTCTGACTCCTCTCAAACCTCTTTCTACTACTCCTTCTAATGCACTACCCTATCTCTCATCCTATAGATCTATCAATCTACATCCACTCTCTCATTCATCCCAAACCCCATACCACTACTATGATCGCCAAAATAACTTTTTCTAGACTCTCTCCTGCTCTACCCGGTACTTGCATCATCTGAAATCTCTTTTTACTACACCGATCCCCTAAAACAAACATTTCTAAACTCTCCCCTCTGACTCCTTCCCTCCAAAACTCCTTTTTACTCATCCAAAAGCCTCTTCCTACTGCTAAGATCTAAAAAAATTTTTTACAAATCCTTCACTCTTTTATCCCTCCACTATCCTTTTTCAATAAAAATTAACAGACTAACATGTTTTACTTCTCAAATTCCATATTCCAGATTCAACTATACTAATATACTGCCCAAATAACTGAATAAAATATCTACTACTCAAATTACTTCATATTTATACTATACTAATTTTCAACACTAATCCTTTATGGGTTCCGGAGTGGCGTGCTACTCGCCAGAAAAGCGCTTCAACGCCCATCAGGGGTAACAAGTGCTATATGAATGCAAATCTTTCTTCCCCTTTTATCCATCCGCTATCCTTCTCACTCCAAGTAACAGACTGATATCCACCACTGAAATTACCTCATATTTCACCATATTAATTCACCACTAATCCTCTATAGGCTCCCTGAATAGCATGCGTCAACAAGCGAGCGATGAATAAATACAAACCTTTGTCCTACTCTATCCTTCTATCATTCCAAATACAAATAACTGATTAACCTATCCACCACTTAAAATGTACTTGCATGTTTCACTATACTAATTCAACACTAATCCTCTGTGGGTCCCGGAGTAGCGCGCTACCCTGCCGAAAAAAGCGCTTCGACGCCTCGTCAGGGGTAGTAAGCGCTATATAAATGCAATTACAATACAATACAATACTTATAGAAACACCTACTTATTTATACAGGAACTCTTCCAATCTCTCACTCTCACATATTCTCACTTATATACACCAATACTCACATATACTAGTTTAAAACACATGTAGTTACTCATAAAGACACTATTGAGACAGTCATTCACTCACTAACACACCCATACACACACTCATCCACCCATACAGTCCTGCACACATGCTGTCCTCAACACATGCAAACAGTGAGTCACTCATTCATGCATCTATGCACTAAGTAATACCACCCACCGAACCATACAGATGCTCAGACACTCATACTGATACTCAAAAAACAACTAATAACCCATGTAGACTCTCATGTAGCTACTCACCAACCCATGCAGCCACTTATACACAAAGTGAGAGACTGATACAGATATTTATACATTGAAACATTACTCACTAACCCATGTATTCACTAAGATACACTTAATCAGTCAGTTATACAATTAATTTTACAAAAAAACATCCATACACTTATATACCCATTTATACTTCCAGTGACCTTGAGATAAACATATATAAAACATATTTAATTTTCAGAAAAACACACATTCACTAGATGATGTCATCAGTGATGTCATCAGTGATGTCATTTGAGATGTCATCAGTGATGTCATGAGGGATGTCACTGACCATGTCATGAGTGATGTAATATGTGACGTCATCAGCAGTGCATTGCGGGCGTGCGAGTTACAGTTAGCTGAACTAACTATAACGGGGGAATTTCTATGGTTTTGTACGAGTGAAATGTCCAACTAACTATAACGCCCCTAAAACCTATGGTTTTTTCAGTGAATTTCTAAGGTTTTTTAAATGCTAATTTCTAACTATAACATGACTGAAACCTATGGTTTTTTCAGTGAATTTGAAAGGTTTTTTAAATGCTAGTTTCTAACTATGCCTACAGGGGTAGGACACGTGAAGAAAGAAGAAAAAAACGCACAAAAAGAAGCAAAAGAAATGCAGAAAGAAGCAGCAGAAGTCCACAAAGACGAAGAAAAGTGCAGGAAGAAGCAAGAAAGGAGCAGAAAGAGGCCTTGTTACAAAATCATCCTGTGCCTACAACTTTTTCACATGTGTACTGGTGGTAACTGACTCTGACTAACCAGGCTTAGGGCCAGTGCTATGCTAAAAGACACTTAGAATACAGTCAAAACACCCACATACACTATGGAACACTATGTGTTGGGGTACCCCTGAAATTACATGACCTCCTCTGTAAGGCCCTAGCACATAATAGGGTAGGGGGATTAAAACGACCACTTAAAATACACCACGGGGCACGTTTGCACAGTGGTGAAGGGAGGGGGGGCCTGAGGTGACATGTGTACAAACACGTCCTGTGGAGTGTTTTAAGTTGGGGAATGAATTCCCCTTCAATCCTGAGGGCCCCTGGGGTCCAACTAGACCACTAGGTACCTCCAGTAAGCGCCACAGAGCCGCGTTGCACAGAGTGGTAAAAAGGGGCATGGCTGGACCATCGCTCTGCAACGCAGGACTGTGGCACTTACTGGAGGTACCTGGTGGCCTAGTTGGCCCCCAGGGGCCTTCAAGATTGAAGGGGAATATAATTCCCCAACTTCAAACGCACCACAGGGCGTGTTTGCACCTGCCTCCTCCCTTTACCACTGTGCAACGGCGCCCCGTGGCTCATTTTAAATTGGTGGATTAAGTCCCCTTGAATCCTGAGAGTCCCTTGGTCCAACTAGCCCACCATGTACTTCCAGTAAGTACCACAGAACTGCATTGCAGAGAGGTGGTCAGAGGCCATGCCCCATTTTACACCTCTCTGCAATGCAACTCTGTGGCACTTACTGGACATACCTGGTGGGTTAGTTGGCCCCCAGGGACCCTCAGGATTCAAGGGGACTTAATTCCCCAACTTCAAACGTGTCACAGGGCGAGTTTGCACATTTGTAACATCAGGCCACGCCCCCTCCCTGCACCAAAGCGCAAACGCACCCCATGGTGCATTTTAAATTGGGGGATTAAGTCCCCTTGAGTCCTGAGGGTTCCTGGGGGCCAACTAGCCCACCACTTACCTCCAGTAAGCGCCACAGAGCTGCATTGCAGAGTGGTGTAAAAAGAGGGGTGGCCTCTGAACACCTCTCTGCAAGGCAGCTCCCTGGCGCATTCTGGAGGTACCTGGTGGGCTAGTTGGCCCCCAGGGACCCTCAGTATTGAAGGGGAATTAATTCCCCAACTTACGACTCACCAGGGGCCACGGTTGCACAGTGGTGAAGGAAGGGGGCGGTGCCTGAGGTGACATGTGTGCAAACTTGCTTTGTGGCACATTTTAAGTTGGGGAATTAATTCCTCTTCAATCTTGAGGGTCCCTGGGGGCCAATTAGCCCACCAGGTACCTGGACCACCTCTCTGCAATGAAGCCCTGTGGTGCTTACTGGAGGTACCTGGTGGACTAGTTGGCCCCCAGGGACCCCCAGTATTGAAGGGGGACTAATTCCAGAATTTAAAATGCGTCACAGGGCAAGTTTGCTGAGTGTTTCTGTGAGGGGGCGGGGCCTAGACACGATTGCGTGTCTTTAAATAAAAAAAAAATGGGAAATAATCCACTGGGGCATGGCCACATTTTTTTATATTATTATGGAGGGGGCTGCGTGGTCCACCTCCTCAGGCCACTTCTGGCCCCGCAGACTCCATCCCCCGGGGCCTGGCCACCTCGTTGGGGACCGTGGGGGGAGCCCCAATGCCCCACGGTCCCTGCCGTCTCCCTGCATCCTGTAGTAGCCGGCATTTCTTTTCCACATGGGGAGCTGCTGACACGCAGCTCCCCGTGTGGAAAAGCAATGTGGTTTGGATTTTGGAAGAGAGGGCAGGGTTCCTGCTCTCTCTTCCAAAACCCAAACCCCAGTTTGCTATGACAGGGCAGGAGCGTGAATCTCCCACCCTGTCATAGCAAACAGCCGTGTCCCGGGGGTGGGCACCCCGGGAGAGTGCACGAGCCGGCTCCAGGAGGGGGGCCACACAGCCCCCATCCCATTACATGCAGAGCCCCCGGGAGGTGGTGGTTCCAGGGCTCGGGGTCCTTAACGGATCCCCACATTTACATATTAGTGCCCCGTGTAGGGTGCGGTCCCTGGGGCATGTGAGGGGGCGAGGAGGGGCAGGGTGGGGGTTAGTAGACTCCAGAATGCAGCAAACGGAGTTGTCTATATTTATAAATAAATAAATAAAACAAATTTCCAAATCAGCGATGCAGCGCGCAATATAATTTGTTTTATTTAGTTAGTTATTTACTCAACTCTGTTCGGCCACATTCCGGAGTTTACTACCCCCAACCTGCCCCTCCCCCGCACGCCTCACCGCCCCGCAGCACTCCCTCGAGAAGCCGCCACTGGATGAAGTACACTCCAAGCCTCAGAGACCTAGGGGGCCAAAAAACCCTCCAGGTAACCCCTGTAATTCCTACACAGTGGGATTCCTGAGAGACAGTCAGAGGCCCGCCCCCTTTCTCCATCACTCTGTAAACCCAAAGAAAGCACAGAGAATCCTCAGAAAGGAGGAAGGACTGGAGCTAAATACGCGGGGAATGGATGTGTGTGTTTGTCTATGAACCAATGAGTGGCTGTGTAAATACTGTTATGGGTGTGTAAATGGGTTTGGGAATGGTAGTAAGGAAGTTGAAGTGCTTGTATGAAAGGTTATATGGGGTGTGAGTGGGTGCGTCAGAGATTCTGTGCATGATGTCATCAGTTGTGTCATCAGTGGTGTAATTTGAGATGTCATCAATGATGTCATAAATGATATCACTCACCAAGTCATGAGTGATGTAATATGTAAAGTCATAAGCAGTGCATTGTGGGGGTGTGAGTGAACTATAGCGGCTGAATTTTTCTGGTTTTGTACGATTGAAACATAAGCCTAACTATAACATCCCTGTAATTTTGTTTTTTTTCAGTGAATTTCTAAGTTTTTTTAAATTCCATTTCCTAACTATAACATCCCTGTAACCTTTGTTTTTTTCAGTGAAATGAAACCAGAACTTGAAAAGCTATGCATGCCTGTCATGGAACAGCCTGAGAGTTCTTTCCTAAGAGCAAACATGCTTGCCACACTCAGTCATTGGTGTTTAGGAAGAGCCACTGATGGGCAACAGAATGGCTCAGGGTGCATCTCTGCCCGTCTGGTCTGCACCTCATCAAGACTGCCTTTGCCACAAAGTGTGATGTTTGAATGTACCACAGACACGGGCTTGGGGTTTATAACTATTATTTATTACGGAGCGCCGGGAGCTGCCTTCTCACCCACACAACGGTCGGCGCCGATAAACAACATGGCCGCCTTCCGCTTCCGTCCCCGCTCTTCCTGTTCCGGGGAACAGAAAGCTAGACCGCTACCACATATCTCCCCCCTTTATGCAGTAACCAACATTACATTACAAAGTCCTTACTTTCAGTTCATGTCATAGTCCTTGAACTTCTCTGGTACCTTTACTCTCCTCCCTGCTCTTGTTCTCATCACTTCCTTGCCTTCTCCTTCTCTCGTTTGCTTTATCTCCATCTCTCTTCCTGAGTTGCCTCTCTCTCTGTCCATCACTCCTTCTTGCCTTCGCTCTTCTCTCTTCCTCGGGCTCCTCTTTCCTCTTCTCTGTCTTCTACCTGCTGCACACCTTCTCCTACTTCCTCTGTATACATGCCTCTACATTCGTTTTCGCTTTCGTCGCTTGCGTATTCTACTCCTCCTGTGGTCTCTTCTCCCCACTTCAAGATCTTGCTGCATTTTGCCATTCTGTCCAGTGACCATA
Organism: Lissotriton helveticus; assembly: GCF_964261635.1. Lineage (NCBI taxonomy): Eukaryota > Metazoa > Chordata > Amphibia > Caudata > Salamandridae > Lissotriton > Lissotriton helveticus. Next base: position 956,027,573 of record NC_136059.1, on the reverse strand, counting down.
CTTTCCCGTCACTAAGCAAGGCTGACCTGGCGTAGGGTTCCACCACTTTCATTGGTGGTGAAAACTTGCTTTCTCCCTTTCTCTTCAAAATGGCCAGCTTTACTCTGACCCACTCACCCTTCTCCAATCCTGTCTCCTGAGTGTTTCGTCTCTTGTTGTAGTGAGTGGAATAAACTTCTTGTGCCTTCTCTAGATTCCTCCTAACCACTGCTGGTGACCACTTACTCTGCACTACTAGTTTTCTCCATGCCACGTTGTCCTTTGTGAAGGCTTCCATTCCTCTCAACACCTTAAACGGGCTATATCCTGTGCTCCCCGGTGTGATGCGATAGGCCCATATCATTTTCTCCAATTCTTTTTCCCAGTCCAGGCCATCGTCTATAGCCGCTTGAATGGTGCCCATGATCACTCGATTGAAACGCTCCACTTGACCATTTCCCGCGGGATGATAGATAGGTGTATGTTTCACTTCAATGCCATTCCTGTTTGTGAAGGCAGTCCACTTTGCAGAAGTGAATTGGGGCCCATTGTCACACGTGATAATTTTTGGGATTCCTTCTCTGACAAACGTGGCACGTAAAAAGTTCACCACTGCCTCCGTGTCCACGTGCTCCATGATCTCTACCTCAGGCCACTTGGAATACTTGTCAATGATGACTACGGCGTATTTCTGCGTTCCTGCTTTGTTGAGGACAGGACGCATAATGTCCACTGATATCGTTTCCCATGGTCCTTCAGGTATCGGGAATTTCCCCAGGGGCGGTCTTAGCATGCTTTGTGATTTGTCCGCCTTCGCACATGACTCGCATTGTCGCACGTGACGCTCAACCTGCGCATCTATGGCCGGCCACCAGTACGCTTGTCTGGCAAGGGCTTTGGTCTTCGTGATACCCTGATGCCCTTCATGTAGTAGAGTCATTTGTTGGTTCAAGATTCCTCGTGGTGGAATCACTTTATCACCTCTGAGGAGGAATATGGGGTTCTCCGCCAGTGACAGTTCATCTCGTACCTCCCAGTACCTTCTCAGTTCTTCCTTGAGGTGTCTCTTTTCTGGCCAACCATGGACCACGTACCCTTTTATGGCTTCTAAATCCACGTCTTCTCTGTACGCTTCTTCCCATTCTTGGGCGCTTATTACTTCTTCCGTGTCTTGAATGGTGGCTACCACATATCCTTCCCAGTTCTGTTTACCACTGCTCGCTGCTTCCTCCATGGCTGCCGCCCTGCTCAGGAAGTCTGCTACTTTGTTCTGCGGTCCCGGAATGTGTTCTACTTCGTACACGAAGTCCAATAACCTGAGAGTCATTTTGGCGATCCTAGGCGTCGCGTGTTCATGGCCACTGGAGGTCAGCACTCGGACTAAGGGTTTGTGATCCGTCCTCACTCGGAATTTGGCTCCCCACAAGTACTGCCTAAATTTCTCCATCGCCCAAACCACCGCCAGCATTTCCTTCTCGATAACGCTGAACTTCTCCTCATTGGCGGCTAGCGATCTTGAGGCGAAGCTGACGGTAGATGTGTGTCCGTTCTCCGATTTCTGCATGAGGACGGCCCCAAGTCCACGATCACTGGCGTCCGTTGTGAGGATTGACTCTGCGCTTGGGTCAAATCCTTTGAGGGGAATGGCGACGCCCATCTCCCGTTTGAGGGCTTCAAATTCTGTTTGTTCCTCATTTCCCCACTGAAATTTGTTCCGTTCCTTGAGTAGTTGACGAATGAAGTGAGTTTTCGTGGCAAAGTGTGGGATGAATTTACTGTAATACTCGGCCATCCCCAGGAATGACCGAACATCTTCTTTCTTGCTGGGAGTGGGGGCCTCCAGGATGGCTTTCATGTAAGTTCTTTTTGGCGTTATCCCATTTCCACTTACTTCATGACCTAGGTACGTAACTGATTGCACACCCAACTTGCACTTAGACCATTCTGCCGTTAGGCCATTGTCTTGTAGTGTTCGCAGCACTTTGTGGAGTTTCTCGTTGTGGTCCTGTTTTGACCTGCCCATTACCAAGATATCGTCTTGAAAGAATAGTACATCCTTTATGTCCTTCAGTAGTTTGTGCATAAGCTTCTGGAAGACAGCTGCAGCCGACGCCAACCCAAAAGGCATTCTCACAAATTCGTAGCATCCAAAAGGTGTGATAAAGGAGGTGAGATGGCTGCTCGTCGGATGTAGTCTCACTTGATGGTATGCCGATGACAAATCTACTGTGGAGAACCATTTGACATCTTTGGTTTTCGCTAGCATCTCACTGATGCGGGGCAAGGGGAACTTGTCGATGACTATATTTTTGTTTAACTCCCTAAGATCAACACACAATCTCACTTTGCCATTTGGCTTCTAGGCCACTACCAAGGGCGACAACCATTCAGCACTCTCAATGGCTCTGATCACTCCCGCCTTCTCCAGTCTGTCCAACTCCTTCTGTACAGCGTCTCTGCTGCGGAGCGGGATATTTCTCACTTTGTGCACTACGGGATTAGCTCCCTCTTTCAGCTTAATGAAATGCTCATACTTTCCTAGCTCCCCAATTTGACCATTGAAGACCTTAGGGTAGGCTTTCTGCCACAGTCCTACATCCTCTGTATCGTCCATGTCCATGAGCAGGATCTTTTCAATGCCCCCCGGGTTGAGTTGGATCCCCAGTGCTCCTTGGTCCTTCCAGCTCAGTACAGAGGGGCCCTTCTCTGCTATGTATAGTTTGCAACTTGCGAGGCGCCCTCTGAATTCGAACCGGAGAGGGCAGTATCCCAACATGGGAATCCTTTGTCCGGTATATGTGACTGGCCTCAGATCCATCGGTAGTAGCTGCTCCTTGATTTTGGGCGTGAATTTGTCCTCCCATACTTGTTTTTGTATGATTGATATGGGTGCCCCACTGTCCGCGATCATCTCTATTGGTATTCCGCCAATGTGCATGCTCAGCCTTGGTTTATCTGAGTCCGATCCATCCATTTCCAACACCTGGACATCTATGTATAGGAACTCCACTTGGTCCTCCTCTTCTTCCTGGTCACTAACGTCCTCCTTATGCTCTTGGTCTACATACGGCACTGTAGCGCCTTTGGGCTTCCGGCGGCACACTTTTTCCTAGTGCCCGAAGACACCGCAATATGAACATTTAGCCCTGAACGCGGGGCATGCTTTGTCATTTCCGAGATGTGCATTACTGCCGCACCTGTAGCAGCTGGGTCTACCACCTTTACTTGACCTGTTGTCTGGCTGGTATTTGCTGTTGTTCGATTTTCCACCTTCCTGGTTCCTTTGCGTGTCTCTTTGCCTCTGTCGTTCTCCTCTCGTTGGCGTCATAATCCTGCACACCGTTTGCGATTCTCCTGCTTCCTTTTTCGCTGCTTGTGCACACCGCCGTGATAGTTCTGCTTTCTTGACCATCGCCCAGATTTCTTTGAGTGGAGCGTCACCATTTACCCATAACTTCTCCTGTATATGGGAGCTGGACGTGTGCATGATAATCTGGTCTCTGATTAGGTCGTCGTGTAGCGCGTCAAATTTGCATGTGAGGGCCAATTTCCTCAGGGCCACGACCTACTCATCCACTGACTCCCCGTTCTTCTGTTTCCTTTGGAAGAAGTTGTATCTGTCAATAGCGACGCATACCACCGGTCTGTAGTGTGCATCTAAGTCCGCAATGGCGTGACTGAAGACGTCGGTATCCGTCGCGATCCTTTCGCCTTTGACTATGGTGTCATATACTCTGATCCCTTCTGGACCTAAATTATGTAACAGGATTTTCTTTCTTCTCTTGCTCGAGAACGGGGCGTCCCCTTCTTCTTCAAGGGCCTCTAGATAGTTAAGGAAATACCTTTTCCAGTCTTCCCACTTCATATCCGGTTCCACGCATTTCGTCAAGAACGGTACCAATTGCGTGAGTGATGATGACTGAGCTGCCATTCTGGACACACCTCTCACTTGTTCTGCTGTGGCGATCGTCCGACCAGTTGGGCTCCCCGGCGTGTTCTGTACCGCTGTGTCCTCTTCACTACGATCCCCGTCGTCCTCTTCCCCTTGTGACGTCCTTGTTGGACTAGGTTTCGGTGTGTCACTGTCCTCTTCTGGCTGGTGCGATGACCCAGGTGCTTCTGCCAATACCTTCTGTGCCGCCAGGTTGCTGGGTGCTCTGCACGGTAGCCGGGGAGGAGTAGCTGCTCTTAGTGCCCCCTAAGCCTCTCGTGTGCACAGTGGTGAATAATGCTGGTGTGCATTCCCCTGTGGGCTATGTCAGGGTAGGAGGTCACAATCAGTTGTTCCCCTTCAGTACCTTGCTAAGGCGCTGCCTGGTCCCTCCTGAGGCACTGGCGAGTTTTCGCGCTCTTTTGCGGCTGCTGGGCGGCTCCTCTGCCGCGCTCCGGTATTTATCGGCACGTGCTCACGCTAAATGCGTGGTGCCGCGACTTCGCGTGTGTTCGTGTGGCTCTAGAACATCCTCGTCGCATTGTGATGTTTGAATGTACCACAGACACGGGCTTGGGGTTTATAACTATTATTTATTACGGAGCGCCGGGAGCTGCCTTCTCACCCACACAACGGTCGGCGCCGATAAACAACATGGCCGCCTTCCGCTTCCGTCCCCGCTCTTCCTGTTCTGGGGAACAGAAAGCTAGACCGCTACCACACAAAGCCTTGCTTGCTAGCCTTTGTTGTTAGCTGCCTCTGTTGTTAGCTTCCACTGCAGCCCCACCTATTTAGCCCCAGTCCTTCCTCCTTTCTGAAGCTTCTCCATGCTTTCTGTGTGTCAGACCATTCAGGAAGAAATACAAACTTTAAAATAACTCTAAATGTGCAAAAGCTCTCTGATGTTGGAGCAGCACATTAATACAGACTCCGCCTCTGTGCACTGCCCACGACTTGCACCAAGTCAGCTCACAGCGTTTTGGAGAGACTCTTAAAGAACAGCCGTCCAGACAGGGGTCAAAAGATCACACAGCTCCAATCCAGCTAAACAAATGTTTGTGAAATGAAGCATCTGGAGTGCTTTAGCTTCATTTCAATGGCAAACTATCCGGAGTCTCAAATGACACTTAATCCAGGAACTATTTCCGCCAGTCAAAGACCAAACCCAGTCTTATCAACATAATTATAGACCATATTAAATTTTGTTATAATCTTTTCTTGTTTAATTCCTCTACATGTGATACGAGTATAATCTTACTCTTTGTATGTCTGTATTGACGGTGATCTTTAGTTTCTCTCAATCTGCACTTTTTTTCTGTGACAGTTGAAAACTATATTGATCTGTTATCTCTTGCACAACGTTGCCTGTAAGTCTCCAACAGATTTCAGTGACTTTTTACGTTGCTGCGCCATTTTGAAAGTTGGCAGCTCTTTTTTAGGTACCTTATTTTAAACCTGCCGCAGTTTTTTCCATGCTTTCCACTCAATAATTCAATAACGGTGTGTTCTTCAAATTTCACAAACATCATCCTGTGTTTGCAAAATACAATTGTGCAGCAACGAGGGACTGTTCCAGATTGAAAAACATTTCTGTCAGCTGTCACTGTTTTCAACATTTTTCACATGCCATTCAACATAACCCTGACCAAAAAAACGTTAGTCCGCTAACGAGCAGCAGCAAAACATACTCAACGTTTGACATGTTGGGTAGGATTAATGCTCACAAAACGTTGCTTTGTGGTTAAAAAAGAAACAATTGGGCTACTTTCAGCTGTCTCATAGTTCAGATATAAACAGAAGTTATATCCCACCCAAATGATCGAAATAGCGCCTTCAGAGCAGGAGTCATGGCGGCTGCTGCATCAGCTCCGGAACAAAGGTCAGAAGGCTCTGAGGTCAAGGGTGGGTCCAAATTCATTCACTCCCAATCGGGATTATTTTCTAACCTTCATCATCTTCACAAAATTAGTCAATTCTAAAACGTGGGTGTGGAAAAAAATGCTCAAAGAAAAATTAAACAAATTATTGAGTCTCATGTTTCTTTAATGAATGTGTATTTATTTATAAGTGTAGCACATGCCACCATGACTGAAATGGTGGCATGTGGAATGCTTGAGGGTCAGTCACTGTATGCTGTCCTTCTGGCCGGTCGTTTTATTGGATGTTATTCGTCTACAATAAAGAAGATAAATACACTTGGATTCAACCTCTTCTTTTCACAAATCCTACTTTTAGCACTTAAATTCAGCTGCAAAAATATAGTGTCTGCAGTAGAATTCGCTACAGAAAGTTAATGTTGCAAAATGCAGCTATGAAAAAAAGGTTTTCATAAGAAGCATCGCTCATGGGTAAAGTTGTGTAAACTATTCACTTACCATACTTGTGAGTTAGTGAACTTTACTCAATTGTGGCCAACGAATATAATTTCAAAAAGCACTAGCTTCACCACTGTGGCTGTCCCAAGCCCTGGGACCCTAAAGGAAGCAAAGTTAAACAATTGCTGAAGAAAATCTGGGTGCACACGTGAGGCATATGACTAATGCATATTGAGCCCCTAAATGGAAAAGTGTGCATGAAATGGATTGTCTGGACTTTGAAAGTGCTTCATATTCTCTAATAGATGTCTGATAATGCTGCAATGTAATTGGCGCCATCCTCTGCAATGTGCGCCATCTTTCTTGTCTACTCTTTGCCAATCCATGCTCTTGCTCCCATTGAATCTCACTTCTGCAATGCTGTGGGGAAATTTCTCTAGATTGCTTTCTGAACTCATTATCCTGCTTCATAATAATGCAGCTGCTACCATTACCCAGATGCATACTTGCACATCATTAATTTCAATCTATTGAAAGAGCAGCATCTGGAATTAAATTCAAGCAAACATGAGATGTCCATTATTACAGTGGCCTTCACCTTCAGCAGTCTCCCCCACTGGTGGCATTCACCTTCGGCAGTCTCCCCCAGAGAATCCCCCTGTGCAAGCGAAAGCCCAAGCTGTCTATTCGGTTCAGCTCTTGATATGGAGCCTCAAATCAATCCTATAACTTCTACTTGCTACCTGCTCCTCAAACTCCCCGCAAGGTCAGAACGCTCCTTCTTCCAGACGACTACATGACAGATGTTCCAATGGTGACATCTGCTCACCAATACCATGACAAGGCTGTCTATCTGGGTGTCCCCAAATTTATTTGCATTGCACGCCAAATCATTAAAAAAAGACATTGGCAAAGCGAGAGAGTCTGGTGTTGGCCGCCAGCCTTTTGTCTTGCTTGTTTTGTTTTGTATGATTGTTGAAACACTCTATTATTGAGGAAGCTGCCAGATCCTCATTCATCTTTAAAAGAAATGGGTAGTATAAAAATATTTCTTTGTCTCAAAAAAGCAGGCACTCACATAGGGGTCACTGACATTTAAGGGAACTACTTTGTGTGTGGATGTGATCCTTGTGAAACTGCAGAAGGTCGTCTCTCACAGAGAAGTTAGTCAATAGCTGTAGTGGACTGACCCATTACTCCATGATGTCTGCATTCGTGGGCAGGGGAAAAACAGGAAGGACACAACCAATTGATGAAGAGCACTAAATTAAAGCCCCTATCAGTAAGTAAATTCTACATTTAATTTTAGTGAAATCAAAAACTCTTGACTAATGCCAGACCTAAGACCACAGCTAGATTGAATTTAGGATTACTCTGATTTGCGTCCATTTCTTTTTAACTGACCAACTTGCATTTTTTTTTACAGAGTTTTATATAGCGCAAACTTGACCCAAAGGTATTGGGTATCAGAGCACCTTACACAAGCACAGTTGCGTTATATGAGGACACATTCCTTTTTGTTAGGCACCAGAAGATTAAGTGATTTGCCCAGAATCACAGGATGTTGAGCGTCCTTGAAAAGACTCGAACTCAGTTGCCCAGACTTCTGTTCAGCCGCCCTAGCCGTTAGGCCAACTCCTCTCCCGGCATTGGCTTTCATTCTATGAGCTTATCACCCTTAGGGCAGTTTGCTTATGCCGCAAGGCTTTTTTGGCCACTGGTCCTGTGTTCCACCAGTAAAGAGCTTGTCTCTTCCCACAAGAATGTTTGTTAATCCTGCCTTTCTTTCCTGGAGATGCTTAAATCAGAAAAAACTTAAGACCTCACTATTCAGCTGCCTTAGTCTTTTCAGCCCCGGGACACCCATGTGGGTATTTGTTCACACAAAGGGACGTGATGAAAATGTAACACTGGATAGGACCTGAACCACTGAGACTCTGCTTCAATCAATCAATCAATCAATCAATAAATCAATCAATCAGGGGGTTTATAAAGCGCGCTACACACCCATGAGGGTCTCAAGGCACTGGGGGGGGGCAGTTTTGGGTCGGTCGAAGAGCCAGGTCTTGAGGTCCTTCCTGAACGAGTGCAGGGTCGGGGAGCGTCTAATGTTCACGAGGAGCTCATTCCAGGCCTTGCCTGCGATGCAGGAGAAGGCTCTTCTCCCAGTTCTGTTTCTGTGGATGCAGGGTACCTCTGCCAGGGCCAGGTGAGCGGAGGTTTCTCTTGGGAACGTGGAAAGAGACTCTCTCGTTGAGTTATTTGGGTCCGATATTGTTGAGGGCTTTTTAGGCGTGGGTGAGGAGTTTGAAGGTGACCCTTTTCTCGATGGGGAGCCAGTGGAGGCCTAGTAGGTGATGGGTCATTTGTTTGTGGCGCGGTGTCCCGAAGAAAAGTCTGGATGTGGCGTTCTGGATGGTTTGGAGTTTGCGTAGAAGAGTTCTGTAGATTCCAGCGTAGAGGGTGTTGCGGTAGTCCAGCCTGCTGGTTATGAGCGCGTGGGTGATGGTCCTTCTGCAGTCGGGGGGATCCATTTGAAGGTCTTATGGAGGATGCGCAGACAGTTGAAACTAGTGGAGGCGACGGTGTTGATCTGGCAGTTCATGGAGAGGGAGGAGTCAAGGATGATGCAGAGATTTTGTGCGTGGTCCTTAGGGGTGGGAGGATTTCCGAGGGCGGGGGCCACCAGGTGTTGTCCCAGGCAGAGGTGCAGGGCCCGAGGATGAGGACCTTGGTCTTCTCTGAGTTGAGCTTCAGGCAGTTGTCTTTCATCCTGGCTGCCATGTTCTTCATTCCTTCCTGGAAGTGGAGTCTGGTGTCTTTGGGATTCTCCGTGAGTGAGAGGATGAGCTGGGTGTCGTCAGTGTGGGAAACAATGCTGAGCCCATACTGTCCGTGTTGGACAGGCCACATGAAGGGCTCGCTCCCTCCCCGCAGGACAGGGCCCGGGCCACCGTCAGCACCATTGCCTGGCCCAGCCGCCATCTTGGACACGGCACCACGCGGCCGCGCGGCCTCAGCCCGACCCCAACCCTGGGCCTGGCCAGGCCCCGACATCCCGGCACCACCCTCCACCCAGGAGGTGAACGGACCACTTGGCAGGTCAATGGGAGTAAGAAGTGTCGATGGCTCTCCCCCGCCAGGTGCCGAGCACCCCCAGCCTCCTCGGGCGCTGGCTCCACCCCCCTGCTGGGTGTCTGCACTCCCTCATCCCAGGCCTCCCGACCTCCAAGAGCGAGGGTCCGGACATCAAAGGGCGCCAGACCTATAACTGAGGCCGCCCCAGGACAGGAAGGAGTTGTATCCTGGAGTCGAGAGACACCGAGAAGAACTCATCCTTGACGGACTGCTGGCGCTGCCACAGCCCTGCCTTGTGAACTATTGTCCTGCCTGCTGGCGCTGCCGCGGCCCTCTGCAACCTTCATCCTCGTGGGACCTGCTGGCGCTGCCGCGGCCCTCTGCAACCTTCATCCTCGTGGGACCTGCTGGCGCTGCCGCGGCCCTCTGCAACCTTCATCCTCGGGGGACCTGCTGGCGCTGCCGCGGCCCTCTGCAACCTTCGTCCTCGTTGGGACCTGCTGGCGCTGCCGCGGCCCGTGGTAACCTCCATCCTCGTGGGACCTGCTGGCGCTGCCGCGGCCCGTTGCAACCTGCATTCTCGTGGGACCTGCTGGCGCTGCCGCGGCCCGTTGTAACCTTCATCCTCGTTGGGACCTGCTGGCGCTGCCGCGGCCCGTTGCCACCTACGACCTCTTCGGGACCTGCCGGCGCTGCCGCGGTCTGACCCATCCGAACACCGAGCTCGAGGATTGTGAGCTATCACCGTTACACCTCCGTACCCGTGGGTACCAAGACTGTCCCGCTACCCCCTTCCCTTACTAGAGACTAGAATTGAGAGGATCATCGTGTCCTGATCGCCTTGTATCGTACCACTCTACTACCAGAAGTGCCTATAAAAGGTGTTACCCTGATCTTTGTGTGGTGTCCATCTGTGGGGGGGAAGTTACCTGTCTGTGCGATCACTGTGCTCGGCCGACCCTCCAGGTCCCCGTCTAACATTGGTGTCTAGCGGCGCGATCCGAACCAACGCGTACCGTACAGACAGTAACTCACCCTACGACTAAAACCACAATGACGACCAAAGAGAGCGGATCGGCGGAGAAGTTCCAGATGGAAAAGCTGGAGGAATACAACCACCGAGAGCTCAAACAATTTTGCATGGACTTAGGCATTGCTACCACCGGGCTAAGCACAAAAGAAGACTTCAAAAACGCCCTAGAGGCCTGGACAGAGACAAATACCGCAACCCCCCGGGACCCCGCAGCCCCGGAAGTCAACACCACCCGGACGGAGGAACGGAGAACAGGCCCGTCCCGTGAAGAGATCCAAGAGCGGGAAAAAAATAGATTACACGAGTTAGACTTGGCACGACTCAGATTAGACGGAGAATTAAAACTGGCGGAACAAAAAATAAACTTAGAACACTTACGGCTCAGAGAAGAGCGAGAGGAAAAACAGAGACAGAGAGACCTCGAAGAAAAAAGACTGGCATACGAGCACGAGTGCAAACTAGCGGAGATAGAAATACGCAAACTGAACAAAAACCTAGGGGTGCCCGAGCAACCGCACTCCCCGGGTCCTACCGAGCAGAAGGTCCACATCCCCAAGGATGTGGTCCGAGAATATCACCGGAACGACGACATACAGCAGTGGTTCAAGGCCTATGAGATTGCCATGACCGCCCACCGGGTCGCTCGAAGTGACTGGGGAGCCGGCCTATGGGGGAGATTCGTCAACGAGGGTCGTGATGCCCTGCTGCAGCTTCCGGACCATCAAATGACGTCCTATGACCACATGAAGGCCGCCCTCCTCAGTCGATATGGACTTACACCCGAAATGTACCGCCAAAGGTTCCGCAACTGCACCCGGATCCCAGGTACGACGTGGTTGGAATACGTGAACTATTTCAGCCGAGCCTTCGAGGGGTGGATCAAGGGTAACAACGTAACCACTTACGAACAACTCTTCAATCTCATTGTGTGGGAGCACCTCTCAAACAACTACTTCGTCGAGCTCCGGCAGCACCTCCTCGACAGTAAATTGACTGAACCCCGGCAGCTCGCCACCGAGGCTGACCGGTGGGAGAGCACCCGAGTGGCCCGGAGTGGGCCGAATGAGCAGAACAGAACCAACCAAGGTCATCATCGTCCCCGAGGAGGAGGAGGAGGCCCGGGCCGGGGCAGAGACGCCGTCCCGGCCGCACCCACTAACGCCACCCCGGCCCCAGTAGGCCGGGGAAACCCCCCGATGCGCCCGGGGTTCCGAGCTAACGTGACGTGTCATCGATGCCAGCGAGTCGGCCACTATGCCAGTGACCCGACCTGCCCGAAGAACCAGGTCCCCGGGCCCCGCCAGATGGCGGCCGCCGCCCTGGGAGAAGAACAAGTCTCCGAAGACACGGAGACCTATGAGTCGGAGCAGTTCGAGTGGGAACCCGCCGCCATGACCCTGGCATGCCTGGGAGGAAGAGACATGGTCCCGCGGACTCCCCTGCCCGCCAACACTCGGAAGTACAGCCAATGGGTGAGCATCAATGGGCGCAAGGCCGAGGCCCTGCGTGACACCGGGGCCAGTGTGACGGCCGTCCGCTGTCACCTGGTGACCCCAGAACAAATCCTACCAAACGTACTTTGCCCCGTCCGATCGGCAGATAACTCGGAGAGCCTGTGTCGGATGGCCTGCGTCCCCTTCGAATGGGGAGGAGTGTCCGGCATGCTGAAAGTAACTGTCCGTGACGATGCCCCCGTAGACTGCCTCCTGGGGAACGATCTCGAGAGCTCCCCGTGGGCCGCTGTGGAAAGAAGAGAGCATCTGGGGATGTTGGGTCTCCCGGACTGGGCGTGCGTAACCACCCGGTCCATGGCCACCCGCACCATCCCTAGACCAGAAGAACCAGAATGGGCAGCACCTCCGCCCTCGATCACTCCAGAAGACGACTTCCTCCAGACCGACCACCCGGACCCCGCCCCAGAGGGGTCCCCACAGCCCCCCGAGCTTCCCGACCTGGCTCAGTGGCGTCAAGAAGGGGGGCCCACCCAGGAACAATTCCGGCAGGCGCAAAAGACCTGCCCCTCCCTCGAGGGATTGCGACAGCAAGCGCTCACCCAGAGCCAAGGAGACACCACCGGGGCCCACTGGGTTTATTGGGACAATGATCTCTTGTACAGCGAACAGAAAATCGCAGAACTGGGGGCCGGGCGAGTGCTGGTGGTGCCCCTCCACTTCAGAGACTTCCTGTTGAACCTAGCCCATGATGTCCCCCTGGCCGGGCACCTGGGCCAAGACAAGACCTACCACCGCCTGGTGACTCACTTTTTTTGGCCCAAAATGAGAAATGACGTCTCCAACCATTGCCGGTCCTGCCCGACCTGCCAGGCCAGCGGGAAGAGCGGCCGCAAACTCAAGGCACCCCTACAACCATTCCCCGTGGTGACCACCCCGTTCGAAAGGGTGGGAATAGACATTGTGGGGCCCCTGGACCCCCGAACAGCACAGGGGCATCGCTTCATCCTGGTCCTGGTGGACCACGCTACCCGATATCCTGAGGCGGTCCCCCTTCGTACGATAACAGCCCCAGTAGTGGGTCGAGCCTTGATGGGGATCTTCTCTCGAGTGGGCTTCCCCCGGGAAGTCGTCAGCGACAGGGGTACGAACTTTATTTCAAAGTATATGAAATCCCTCTGGCAGCAGTGCGGAGTCACTTACCGCTTCACCACCCCCTATCACCCCCAGGGGAACGGACTAGTCGAGCGGTTCAACCGCACCCTCAAGGGGATGATCATGGGGCTGGAAGAACCCCTACGCCGCCAGTGGGACGTGCTACTACCGTGCCTCCTCTTCGCCTACCGAGAAGTCCCCCAGAAGTCCCTCGGCTTCAGCCCCTTCGAACTCCTGTACGGACACCCCGTTCGCGGGCCTCTCAGCCTAGTGAAGGAGGAATGGGAAATGGCCCCCCTAAAGACCCCTCCGGACGTCTACAAATACCTCCTGACCCTCCGAAATCAGACCCGGAAATTCAGGTAGATCGCTAAAGCCAATCTGGAGGCCAGTCAAGAGGACATGAAGAAGTGGTACGACCAACATGCCTCCTCCATCGAGTTTGAACCGGGTCAGCAGGTATGGGTGATGTCCCCCCTCGAACCGTGTGCCTTACAAGACAAATGGACGGGGCCCTTCAAGGTGATCGAGCGCAGGAGTCCCGTCACCTATCTCATCGACCTGGAGTCCCCCCGGAACCCCCTCCGGGTCCTCCACGCCAACAGGCTCAAACCCCACTTCATGCGCTCAGAACTCAGCCTGCTGATGGCGACCGACAGTGGCACAGAAGGAGACTCCGAGCCCCTCCCTGACCTACTGAGGACTCGGGAAAGAGATGGCTCGGTGGACGGGGTCCGACTCTCCGAGGCCCTGACCCCAGAGCAGCGTCAAGATTGCCGGGCCCTCCTGCTGCCGTTCGCAAACCTGTTCTCCCTCGCACCCGGAGTCACCTCCTGGTGCCTGCACGACGTGGACACGGGGGACAGTCCTCCTGTCCGACACCGGGCGTACCGGGTACCGGATCGGGTACGTACATGCATCCAAGAAGAAGTCTCCAAGATGCTCGCCCTCGGGGTCATCGAGCCTTCGGACAGTCCCTGGGCCAGCCCGGTCGTCCTGGTCCCCAAGGCCGCGGCACCGGGCACCACGCCGGAGCTCCGATTCTGCATCGACTATCGGGGGCTGAACGCGGTCACCCGAACCGACGCTCACCCTATCCCCCGAGCAGATGAACTAGTCGACCGCATGGGGGCAGCCCGCTACCTAAGCATCTTTGACCTGACAGCGGGCTACTGGCAGATCGGCCTCACCCCCAGGGCCCAAGAACGTTCCGCTTTCTCCACCCCGGACGGACACTACCATTTCAGAGTGATGCCCTTCGGCATGAAGAACGCTCCAGCCACCTTTCAAAGACTGGTGAACCAGGTATTGGCGGGCCTCGAAGAATTCAGCGCCGCCTACCTGGACGACATCGCGGTATACAGCCGCCACTGGGCCGACCACCTCCACCACCTCAGAGCGGTCCTGCAGGCCCTCCAACAGGCCGGCCTCACCATAAAGGCCAGCAAGTGCCAAATCGGCCAGGGGTCCGTGACCTACCTCGGACACCAAGTGGGGAGCGGTCTGGTGGCCCCCCTCCAACTCAAGGTAGCTGCCATCCAGTCCTGGCAACCCCCCGAAACACAAACAGAGGTCCGAGCCTTCCTGGGGCTCACCGGATACTACCGGCGGTTTGTGAGGGACTATGGCAGCATTGTGGGGCCCCTCACGGAACTCACGTCTAAGAACAACCCAAAACGAGTCAACTGGACTCCCGACTGTCACGCGGCCTTCGAGACGCTGAAGGCCGCCCTGTGCACCGCTCCGGTGCTCCAGGCCCCCGACTACAGCCGCGAGTTCATTGTGCAGACCGATGCCTCCGACCATGGTATTGGGGCCGTCCTCTCCCAACTGAACCCCGAAGGAGTGGACCAACCCGTGGCCTTCATCAGCAGACGCCTACTGCCCCGAGAACAGCGCTGGAGCACCATTGAGCGAGAGGCCTTCGCAGTGGTATGGGCCCTCAAGAAGCTCCGGCCGTACCTCTTCGGAACCCATTTCCGGGTACAGACAGATCATCGGCCCCTGCAATGGCTCATGCAGATGCGGGGGGAGAACCCCAAACTATTGCGATGGTCCATCTCCCTGCAGGGGATGGACTTCACTGTGGAGCATCGTCCTGGCCAAGACCACGCCAACGCGGATGGCCTGTCCCGCTTTTTCCGCCTCGACGAGGAAAGTCCCCAAGAAGATGGGTGACTCTCCCCGCCTTCAGCTGGGGGGGACGCATGTTGGACAGGCCACATGAAGGGCTCGCTCCCTCCCCGCAGGACAGGGCCCGGGCCACCGTCAGCACCATTGCCCGGCCCAGCCACCATCTTGGACACGGCACCACGCGGCCGCGCGGCCTCAGCCCGACCCCAACCCTGGGCCTGGCCAGGCCCCGACATCCCGGCACCACCCTCCACCCAGGAGGTGAACGGACCACTTGGCAGGTCAATGGGAGTAAGAAGTGTCGATGGCTCTCCCCCGCCAGGTGCCGAGCACCCCCAGCCTCCTCGGGCGCTGGCTCCACCCCCCTGCTGGGTGTCTGGACTCCCTCATCCCAGGCCTCCCGACCTCCAAGAGCGAGGGTCCGGACATCAAAGGGCGCCAGACCTATAACTGAGGCCGCCCCAGGACAGGAAGGAGTTGTATCCTGGAGTCGAGAGACACCGAGAAGAACTCATCCTTGACGGACTGCTGGCGCTGCCACAGCCCTGCCTTGTGAACTATTGTCCTGCCTGCTGGCGCTGCCACGGCCCTCTGCAACCTTCATCCTCGTGGGACCTGCTGGCGCTGCCGCGGCCCTCTGCAACCTTCATCCTCGTGGGACCTGCTGGCGCTGCCGCGGCCCTCTGCAACCTTCATCCTCGGGGGACCTGCTGGCGCTGCCGCGGCCCTCTGCAACCTTCGTCCTCGTTGGGACCTGCTGGCGCTGCCGCGGCCCGTGGTAACCTCCATCCTCGTGGGACCTGCTGGCGCTGCCGCGGCCCGTTGCAACCTGCATTCTCGTGGGACCTGCTGGCGCTGCCGCGGCCCGTTGTAACCTTCATCCTCGTTGGGACCTGCTGGCGCTGCCGCGGCCCGTTGCCACCTACGACCTCTTCGGGACCTGCCGGCGCTGCCGCGGTCTGACCCATCCGAACACCGAGCTCGAGGATTGTGAGCTATCACCGTTACACCTCCGTACCCGTGGGTACCAAGACTGTCCCGCTACCCCCTTCCCTTACTAGAGACTAGAATTGAGAGGATCATCGTGTCCTGATCGCCTTGTATCGTACCACTCTACTACCAGAAGTGCCTATAAAAGGTGTTACCCTGATCTTTGTGTGGTGTCCATCTGTGGGGGGGAAGTTACCTGTCTGTGCGATCACTGTGCTCGGCCGACCCTCCAGGTCCCCGTCTAACAGTCCGACAATGGTGGTGAGGGGGGACATGTAGATGTTGAAGAGCGTGGGCTGAGTGATGATCCTTGGGGTATGCCGCAGTTGGTATTGGTGGGGTCGGAGAGGTGCTTGCACACATGAAGGTACAATTCAAAACCTTCTCAGTGTAACACAATGAACAGTAAAGGTGGGTGAACCACTCAAGTCTAAAGCCTGGCTGGAGCCAGATGCCCGGCTCTTCTTCCGTCCAAAGTCCTCTAGGACTCTTGAGCCAACATCAAGTACAGTGTCCACCTAATTTGGGATCCCTCTAAGTGCAGCAGGAGAATAGGATGTCTAGTTGCAAGATATATCAATACACACCCATCTTCAGCATTGGCAGTAAGGTGGTTGTAGGGCAAGAAGGACTGAGTTGAAGGTGCCCATTCATATTTATCTGGAGGCCAGCAGCATCAGCATGATCTTCTTGACTGTAGAAGGAAGGGTGAGGGAGGAATGAGATGAACTCTAAGGTGTCTGAGTGTTTCACCAAGTATCACACAGAGAGATAAAGGGTGCAGGATGCCCCTTGATTACAGCCTTTCTCATGAGCTGCCTGCCTACTCTCCACACTCAATTTCAATGTCAATGTCAATAGATATGTTAAGTGCACAATCACCCGAGGGTGTCGTGGCACGGGTCCGTGGACTATGCCAGTTTCTGTAGAAATAAAGATGACTATTTATCAAATAGCCATGTTTTCAAGGCTTTCCTGAAAGCAAGTTGAGTTTGAAAGGATCTGATGGCAAAAGGGAGTTTGTTCCAAAGTTTGGGGGCAGCTGCCCTAAAGCTACTGCCACCCTATGTAGCCTTAAGGAATTTCGAAGTGGCTAGCAGTTTAGCTCCTTAGGAGCGTAGATGCCTTTTTGGAAGCTACAAGTAGAACAAGCGCCTCAAAAAAATGGGGCCAGTATTCTGGAATGCTCTGAAGGTAATGCAGAGAGATTTAAAAATAATGCGGTTCCTAACTGAGAGCCAATGCAGTTTATGCAGATGATTTCTGACTGATGAATACTTAGGAATACCCAGCAGAAGACGCGCTGCTGCATTTTGAGTCATCTGCAACTTATTGAGTTGTGTTTCAGGTAGGCTGATGTAAAGACCATTGCAGTAGTCTAACTTTGCCAGGATCAAAGAAGAGATCACTGTTTTTTTGTTGTCCATGGGGATAAATGGGAGTACTTTTTAAATAATTTTTAATAAGAAAAAACATGATAAAGAGACAGCATTTACCTGTGATTTAAAATTCAGTTTATCATCAAGAATCACGCCACGGTTCTTAGGTTTGGTGACTGGAATCGGATCCAAATGTGATAACTTCAGTTTTGTCTGAGTTTAATTTCAGACAATGAGAGTTCATCCATGAACTGACTGCAAGCATGCAATCCTTGAAATGTTGCATTTCTGGTGCAGATTTTTATGCTAAGGATAAGACAATTTGTGAATCATCTGCGTAAGATGTCACTGCCAGCCCAAATGTTCTTATGATTTAAGGCAGTTCCGCTACATAAATGTTGAACAACGTGGGACTTAAGGATTATCCCTGAGGAACTCCGCAGGGGAGGATGATGGACGGAGATTCATAGCTTCCCAAGGCTACTGATTGTGTTCTGCCAAACAGAAAGAATGAGAGTAGTGTGAGTGGTTTATCTGAGATGCCAATGGAGTTCAGACGATTTAACAAAAGATCATGGTCAACGGTTTCAAACGTCGCAGAAAGATCAAGTAAAATCAAGGCGGCTGCTCCCCCTGAATCCAAGGTCGCTTTAATTTTATCTAGCTGATTCAGTACTATGTTCTGTTCTGAAACCAAACTGTGTCTCATCAAGATAAATATTCTTTAGTAAATAATCAGTCAGCTGTTCATTTATGATTTTCTCCACTAATTTAGCGGGGAAAGGTAGACGAGAGATAGATCGATAATTATTGGGTTGTGTGGGATCGAGACTGGGTTTCTTCAGTAACAGTACTATAGAAGCCATTTTCCATATGGTAGGGAAGACACCACGCAAGAACATTGCGTTGAAAATATCTGCAAGACAAGGATCTAGCATCTCGGAGGCTTGCTTGAAGATACTAGGGGGGAATGAGTCAAGGGGGGAGCCTGATTTAGTCTGTTGGACAAGAGTGGTGACCTTATCATTAGTGATCAATTCAAATTTAGAGAAGCTAGAGGAGTCAGAAGGACGGATATTAATGGGCGTATAATTGTCAATGCTAATATTAGTGCCAAAGATGTCGTAGATTTGTTTCACTTTATCTAGGAAATTTTGTGCTACAGAGTCGCAGACTTTTCGGGATGGTTCGATAGAATTAGTTTCTGGAGGACCTGATAGTTTAGCAACCACTTGAAAGAGTTCTCTAGTGGAATTCTTTGCCTGATTCATTTGTTTAGTAAAGTAGGTGCATTTTTCAGTGTTAATTATGTTTTTATATTCAGTTAGAAGAGGTTTATAAATGGCAAGTTCCTGAGCATTATAATCATTTCTCCAACACCTTTCCTGTCGCCTACATTCTTGTTTTTTTACTTTAAGAGTCTCTGAGAACCATGGTGATTTTCTTTTGTTTGTTGCTTTTTTCAGGGGGGGGCTAATTTGTAGGCTGCTTGTGCAAGCCAGTTGTTAAATTGCAAAGAGGCAATTTCTGCATCTTTTGAGGGCTTAGATTGGTTTTACAGTAATTGACCGTTCAGCCTTTTGCTGTCAATGAGTTTCCAGCTACGGTAGGTTGAAGATAAATGTTTAGAACCATTTCCAAGCAAAGTGGAAGAGTTATATAGATCAAAGATGATAGCTGAGTGGCCTGTCCAGGTCAGAGGTAGGATTTCTTTGAGTGAGGTAGAGTCATTATTAGTAAAAATACCATCAAGGGTATGCCCTGCCTGATGAGTGGGGCCTGCGAAAATTTGTCTAAGACCTGTCATTACCATGAGTTCATTTAAGGTATCCGTATTGGTGTCAGAGCTATCTTACAGATGAAAATTAAAATCACCTAGAATAAGTGTTGATTTCTCATTCGCCCATACTTCCAAGAGTGATTTAACTGTATTTAGAAAGCTTACTTTGCTAAGTGGAGGTCGATATAGTAATATCCATTTAAAAGTGGATTTATTGTCAATTTTTACATTGAATGAGATAGCTTCACAGTCAGTGTTGGGTATGGGCTCGCAACAGGCTTTTAGATTGTCACGATAAATCATAGCAATTCCTCCCCCTTTTTTTTCTGTTCTATCCAGCGTAATACCTTGAAACCTTGAGGGACAGCATGATAGAAGTTAGGGCCTGCCGTTTTGTCACCCCAGGTTTCAGTGACAAAAAGTACATCCAACTGTTTTGCCTCAGTTAGTTTGGCGATTTCTAGTCTGCATGATATCCAGGCAGAAGCTGCTTCAGGATGGGGCGTTCACTAATTGCTCGGCATAGTTGCACAAAGTATTTAGTGAACATTAAGCAGGATGGCTATTCCTTGCGGTAGTGCTGCTGAGTAACAAAATGCATGAGCGGATGAATGGTGGGGGCGGTGAGCGACAATCTCTAAATCACGTGAGTGATCCAGGTTTATAAGGGAGAGGGTGTGATCAGCAATGGATGGCCTCACACAAGGCATAACCTTCTTCATGTCTATAGTTAACAAAAAATGTTCTGGATTGACATCACTTTACTTGTGTGCTCAGTTTGTACTTGGCCTTTTGAGCCCATCTAGCCCCTTCACTCAGCTCTTACTATAAATTCTATAGCCCTTTTACCTCTAGTGAACAGCTTAAGCATAATAACTGGGAGCCTGCTGCCTCTAAAGAAAAGCTGAACTCTAATTTCCTTATTACAGTTAAGTTGTGATGTCTCTAGTCACCTGTAATAACAAAGTGAGTGGCTGCTCAATTGTAATACCGTACTACAGTTGAATTGTGACGTCATACTGCCTCTTGCCAGAGCAAGCAGCTTAGGTGGAAGCCAAGTCACAGAACACAATTGCATCTTCAGTTTAAATAACGAAAATGAGAACTGGCTTTTCATTTCTGTGTTCTGTTATGGTAAAATGATCAGCTGGAAGAAATGTATAGCAACATGTTTATTTTTATTACAAGAAAGATAAACTCTCTCTGCCTGTTTCAAAACATTCTGAGCAACAGCATTTTTGTATTTGACTTGCATTAAACTGATACTAATATTTATTTGCAGCAAATTACTAAATAGTTTTTGGTGTGTTTATTTCTGCACTACTGATCAGTCGCGGCCGACATGGCTCACGGGTGAGCGGGGGGGGGGGAACAGGTGGGCGTGCGGTCTTGCGGGGTGGGGGGGATGGGCGAGTGGTCGCACGGGACTGGTGAGTGGTCGCAAGTGAAGGGGGGTCACATGGGGCGGGCGGGGTTTAAATAATAAAAAAAACAACAAAAAAAACTTACCTTTCCCGGGTCCCATGTCTTCCCTGCTGGATCTGTTCTTGCTTTCCTGCCTCCACAGGAACAGGAAGCGGGCAGCCTCCCTCCCCTCCCCTAAGCCAATCACAACGCTGCAATGGCAGCGTTGTAATTGGTTGGGATCACACAGGCATCTATGGGGAGGCCATTTTCTCCATGTAGGCTGCATGCCGCCTACTTGGAGAAAAACAAGAGTGCTTATGACTAGTTTGGTCGGCCCCAGAGAGCTGACCAAACATTCAGCGCCCACAACAGTGGGCAAGCGACTCCTCTCTTGCCCTAGAGCAGGATCGCCAACCCGCCCGCCCCCAACCAAACCCTTCTGCTTTCTCGCAGTGCGCGAAACAGAAACATAAAATGGTATTTATAATACCATTTTATGTTTATAATACCATTTTATGTTTCTGTTTCTCGCACTGCGAGAAAGCAGTGGGGCGACGCTCCTCCGCCCACATGGAGGAGCCGTCCCTGCTACAGAGTTAGCTTTTCTTCTTGATGTTTTCTACCATACTATGGCTTTCACCTGAAAGAGCACAACACCAAGGATTTGAGCTATTTATGGGAATGGTGATGGTTTTCCTCTGTATTATAAGTGATAAAATGACCTCTGCTGTACATTCAAAGAATAGTGCAATTTACCTCAGAGTTCCATGGACTTACAAAGGAACCTGACCTTCCTCCTTGTTTCTGGGTGTAGTCGTGGAACTCCTTGGTGACTTTCAATATCCTTGTGCACAGCAAGTGGTACTTTAATCCACATATCATCTGTCTTTTCAGGAGTGCCCTTGGCTCTAACCAAGACTAGTAAGATCTGTGGAGACGGGAGCGAAGACAGAAATGGGAGAGGTGGTAAGTGTGATGGGGTGGGGGGGAGTATACACTTACATTCCTAGCTTTCTGGGCAGTGACATTTTTCATAGCTCTGCCCTGTGCTGGCGGTATTGTTAGCATTGGCAGGGAGCCAGGGTAGAAATCTGCAGTGCACCGACCGAGGCCAACGAAAGCATAAATACCGAACTCTGGAGAATGAGCAACAAAATAGCTCCAACATTCCAGCGCGATGGCTGTCTGGGTATAAATTGTCGCGAAATGTCAAGATTAGTTCCAGAGAAAGGCAAGGCCTTGGCGGCCCCGGCATTTCCCGCATTCTTCGGGCAGGAGACACGGTGTGCAGCCGCTCCACTCGAACACTAACTGTATGTGTCTAAACAGCATCATATCTAAGCCGGCCTTGGCTGCGCCGGCCTGGTTTGAAAAATTCAAATGACACAATGGTTTCTTTCTAAATAAACACTCCGGGTTAGGCTGCTGGGACCTTTTTCAAGAAGTGCGAGCCGAGCAGAGCAGTCAGTTGTTTCCAGGCACAGGCAGGCCTCTTTGCAAAATGGAGGGGGAGAGCGGAGATGCTATCTGTCTCCCAGTGCCGAGGCCTCATAATGGGAGCCCAGTCCCCACTCTGGCGAAATAACTAGCGTATCCTCCCGTGGTTTGCTGAGCACATGCAGAGGAAATAACAGGACTCGGGGGCTCGTCACGTGCCCGAGAAATTCTAACCAGATGATTGAAAAACAATATTTTTTTTAAAGAAGTGAGCGCCGGTAAAGGACGCGGATTGTAATCAAATATCCGACTTCCTTTGCAAACTGATAAGTGTAGTGTGCTTTTTTTAGAAAAAAAAATACATATCATGATAGTTGTTGCTTGTACTAGAATGCACTCACTGTCTTTGGGGTGTGTTGGACAACTGTTGGCAGATATCACTTATCACAATAGATTTCCCCCGGCTTTGTGCAGATATCTCTCTAAAATGCTTGGAAAGGTGCCTAATACAATCAAGTAAAATACCCCCATGCACCCACTTTGGCAATAAAAAGAACAGCGTATTTACAGGGGCATGGGTACCCATACCCACGTGTCCTGGTGCCACCTCACCTGCTGAACTGATTATGCTTGCACCATGGAAAGCATGGCTTTGAGGTACTGTGGTCAAATGTGTGACCATTTATTTACACCATAACATGACCGTCCAATCGATCGTTAAAGAAAATCTGCTGATATGGCAACTGAAATCTTCATGGGTTTATTAACAAAAAAGGTAATCTATGAATCACAGAATCGGGCGACAAGGGGATCCCCTAGTACTCAATAAGCATAAAAGTTATCCAATCAGAGATGAACAATAACATGTTCTCAAACATAGGGCTCGAAGGAGCAGGGGCAGTGATTGAAATCACTGGAATGACTATAAATATTCCTAAACCTATACAGAAATGTAAACTTTCAGCATTGAGCTTGCTTTTCAAAATGTTCCCATCAACAATATCAGGATGAGAGCGAGGCTTTGCACGCAAGAAATGCCTGCAATTTTGAATCATTTGTTAGCACTGAGAAGAAAGATGGAAAGCAGCTATGCTAAGGCAGTATTTTTAAATTGTACACAACACAGGCGGAACCTGGCTCCTTCGTCTAAAAAGCATACTAATTCAAGAGGGTTACCTTTTGGCTCAGTCTCGGATATAGGTACGGTCCATAACATGCAGTGGCGGCTGGTGACATTTGAAACTGGTGAGGCGTAAAACATTTTATTCACTGCGACGAGCGAGCTTAGCGAGCGAGCCTGAACCACCCACAAGGGGGGGGGGGGGGGGGTTCTCCCCCAAGAAAATTTTGAAAAAGAGTGGGCAAATGGTGCATTTTCAAGCACATTTGAGAAAACAGGACGGTGTCAACCACTCTGAGGTCTGATGACAAGGCACCAGAGCCAGACAGCAGGCAAAGCACTGCAAACAGTACGTGTCCTTGGCCAAACCAACTTAAACAGGCAGCTCGAACATGATGACACCCACTCTGCAGCACAATACTGCATCACTGCTAGAGAGACTCAGCATTTTGGTTTTCAGCGGGGTCTATGACACATCCCAGCTATTGCATGTATCCCTACTTACACACATTTATCGATTCATACCGCCCTCCTGTATCCCATTACCTCTGTGCCTACCTACACCTCACAACCGACCCTTTTTTCCATACCTGTGCCTGGTGCCATTTTCTTCGCTTTTTGCAATCACTAAAGCAATCAATTTCTCTACATTCCCACAATAATCAGTATTAAAACCAAATTATCAGTTACAAAAAGACACGCTTTCATAATTATTACATAATCACAATTTATATAAGCAAAAACGTGTTACAGTTCATCACATTTTTGTATAAACCACTTTAACACTCTTATTACAAGGAAAGAAGGGTAATTATAAAGTTGCTTCTTGTCAAGCAGGTTATGTGGTCAGGTTCTATAGCAGCTAGATTCTGACTTTGCTGAGTCATAAACCAATTCTGCACCTGCACCTCACCCCAAACACCACACCTCACATGTCTACAAATCCTCTGCGCTTTTTTCTTTCACGATGCTGCTCTCTGGCACACACAGTTCACAAGTGATTCCAGAAAGGCCCACCTTTCCAGGCTGCCCACCATTACAACACAGTCTAACAAAACGGGCTCAGTAGTAAAACACTTCAGTCCAAACTAGCAACAACAAAATAACGGTCAAGATTAAATCTGAAAAGGAATATACAGAAAACCAGCATGAAGGAGATAAATTCAATTTAAATGATGTCCATATACCTAAAAGCTGTGTGGTGGGTGAGATCAAACAAGCAGGTCCTGAGAAAAAACTTGAGGTATGTGAAGAAAGAAGGGTGCTACTTGTGTACAGAAATAAGTGACTGAATTTCGGATATCAAACAATAGGATCACTTTTCATGAAGTGTTACCAACAAGATTGTATTTCTCACCTTGGGAATTATCTGCTTTATGCAGAGGGACCCAAGTGTCCTTTATGAAGAGCAGTGTCTCAATGACTAAAAGTACATGCAGCAGCATTCATAGGATGCGAGCGCTGCAAGCAACTCATTTGCCAGCCAAAAGGGCAGACAAATGAGTAAATGCAGCTTCAGTTTCCTGGGCTTTCTACACTGAACACAGCCTTCGAGCTGGAGAAACAGAGGACAGACTTGTTTCACGCAGTGTAGGACGGGACAGAATATAGTTACAACAATATTGAGGGACAAAAGTACGAAAGGTAATTTTTTTGTACATTTTGATAACCAACTCTACTACTTGTTGATTCATATAGATGCAGAGTTGGCCTCCGTCTGTGCACTTACATTTCGATAGTCTGTTCCTCGATATTGTTTTGACGATATTCTGTCTCACCAATAGTTGGTATTTGATATTCCCAGTCACAATCATTTTTTGGGGCCTCAGATGGTGAAGCGTTCCTGCTCAGATCAGGCCTCTAACAAGAGAGTGAGAGCAGGAAGTAACTTAGCACAGCAGTCTCTCCGAAGGCAGGCCCCACTCCGATTTCAACACAGACAGTATTTGCCAAATATGCACTCTAAATAGTGAAATGTAAGGCGTCTGTGCACACACTGCAGAGACAACTGTAATGAGGTCAAGGGTATTTTCGGAGAAATTACAAAGCACATCTTGCCTTTCATCTGATCGGTTATTGTTTTATAACGTGCACTGTTTGAAAAGCCAACTTTTTTTCTGCCGAACGGCATTGTAAAAGCTTAAATAAATAACAAGCACTGAACTATGCACAAGGCAGCGGTTTTAGATACGCTGCTATGAAACTATAAAACACTGGTAACAAGCGCCGAAATGTAAGTATAACAATGCGCCCCGTGTGCTCATGCCTGTGTTCATCTGTCTATGGATTATGTGTTAAAAAGCCCACATTTCAGGGGCAGGTGAGTTTGTCACCTGGCTGGGGCTTAACATCAGCCCACACATGGGGTGGGGAGATGGGGTGTCAGTAAAGAGGATGGAGGGTGGAATTTCAGGTCTTTTTCCAATTTCCGATGTGAGCTGCTCTGGCTTAAACTGGTAAAGTTTTGGGACGGCTACCTTGGAATGCAAAGCCGGAGAAATTTTCAGAAAAAATTGAGTTCATTAGCGGCATCCGACATGCTCAAAGCAGTGGGGGTCGTGAGTGGGGAATAAAACGATTAAAATAAAACTTACCTGAGTGCCGGGGTACCACACCGCACCGCCTCCGTTCCAGGCCGGCCACGATGTACTGGTGGGTCCGCGTGTTCCTGCTGCAGGAAGCAGCCAGCAGGCAACTTCCCTCCCCTATGTAACTCAAGCCAATCACAACGCTGGTAGGCGCAGCATGCAAGTGCAGCAGTCGGGACATTTTCTCTGCTTAGAGAAAAAGGGAGAGAGGGTGCTCCTGCTCAAGGGCAAGGGGAGAGGGGATTACCTACTGTTGTGGGTACTGAATGTTTGGTCGGCTCCAGGGCCGACCAAACAGTCAGTACACACACAGTGGGCAAGCCACTCCCCCCTGCCCTCGACCAGGACCGCCCGCCCACAACCAGGCACAGAGGCACACCTGCTTTCTCGCAATGCAAGAAGGCAGAAACACAAATGGTAGTTTTTACTGTTTATGTTTCTGCCTTCTCGCACCGCGAAAAAGCAGTGGGGCGATGCCCCCACGCCCTAATGGGGGAGCCACCACTGATAACATGTGTTCTGCCCTTCAGGGTTGTATGACAGTGCAACAAATGTCTTTACCACACATCCTTTACCACGCATTGCCTTTACCACAGATGTCTTTACCAAGCATATGCCTTTACAACGAAGGGCCCGATTCCGATCTGGGTCAGAAGGGCTCCTTCCGACCGCACCGGAATGTGCAGTCCGGATTCCTTACCGAGCGAGTCATTCCGATGGGCTTGGTCGTAAAGGAATCTGACTCGGATTTCCGGATGGCTTACGATGGGCTCGGAGAGCCCATCCGCCGTCCGGAAATCCTTCAATACTCCCCCGGTCGCCTCTTTATGACTGAGGGAGTACAATGGCAGTTTTTCACTGCCTTTTCGTGCCAGTGTTTCCGGCACAAAAAGGCAGTCGGAAACTGTCTCTGGGGCCCCCCAGCAGGGCCCCCATGGGTGCGAGGCCGCAAAATGGCGGCCTGGGGGCACCTATGGTGCACCTCTGTTGATCCCTGCACCCAGAGGCAGGCACCTTTGGGTGCCAGCCACAGTGTGCAGGGATGAACTGCACCCCTGCTTTTCACAATGCAGGCATGCATTCCGCTCGGAATGCATGCTCCCATTGTGAGGTATACGAGTGCGACCGAACAGGGTTCGGTCGCATCGTACTTGCAGGGCCGTAATCGACAACAGCAGGTCGGTCGGTTACGGCTCCTGACCGATGTCAGACGGACCTGAGTCCCCAAAATGGTAAGTATATATCAGGTAAATGAAACCCCTATATGCTGGTTAATTACTGTCTTAGCTGAAAACGCTGTTGAAAATATAAAACTGAAAATAGCATCTTGGTATAGAATTACAGTTTATATCACTTAAATACAAGTTATGCTCTAAAATGCTTTGTAGTTTTAATCTTGTTTAAAAATATTCAGATATATTCATTCAAATATTCAAATATTCATATTCTTTAATAGGAATGCCTTTGATTACATATTTGTGGCAATCTGATAGTATTGTAAATGATATTTAGTTTTCTCTGGTATTAAACGCCCGTTTTTAGTGCTGCAGACACCTTTAGCAGTCTGTTCCCACACCGTTGTGTTTTTTTATGCGTAACATGTACTAAAAGTAGGCTTGTGTCGGCTTCTTGCTCATGAGTGGATGGCTTTATCTTTCTTGGGGTGTCTACTGATTTTATAGTTTTCCTTCCTGATTGAGTTTCTTCTGGCCGGGTGTATTTCTAGTTTAGTGTGCTGATTAGATGTGTGTTATCCTTCTACTGCTAACCTCAGGGATATTATTTTGCATGTAGCACTCTATGGGGAGTACTTGTTTTCTATAACACTCTCCCCCACTTGTTCCTTTACCTATCCCCTCAACCGTTGCACTTTGAGTTCCCCTCCCTGATGCTTTTCATCACACTTAATTTAAAAAAAAGATTTCTTTTTACGAGGACCCTGGAATTGCAAAATGGTGCCTCCCTGCCTATTTTTGTGCTAGCATGCAGTCTATTTTTTTGCTGTTAATATGGTTGTGTTCTATTGTAGAAAAGTAAATTTAAAAAGTAGCTGACTTAAAGTCACAGCAAATGCATGTGTGTTGTGATGCATGCTTACTCTCGGCAACTATCTTGGAATGGGTTTTTCTTAATGCAAAACTCATTGTATAATTTCTAGTCATGTGTGTGCATTTGTTGTGCGCGGCCCATACTTTCACATGCTAATCTGCACCAAAACGACACACACAACGACAAATCCCACCCTCTAGCCCCCCCCACTCTCAGTCCCCACCTCCCTCTAACCCACTACGCAGAACACACCTCCTCTCTTAATTTAACTCCCCCTCCCCACAACAGGACCATCTCCAATCCCAATACCATTTCCCCACCCACTCTCAGCCCCCATTACCCTTCCTGCACCCCCAGCTCCACTAACATACACCCATCCTCCACTCTGATCTCATCACCTAGCAACAATGCCCCCACTCATACCACCAACCTCCTCCCTACCTCATCCACACCACACCCGCCCAAACACTCTCTCCCCCCTAATACCATCTCGTACACTAACATAACTGAATCTTGCAACAGTACAAAATGGGTCGCACTCCGACTCCACCCACCAGCAGGTGTGCCCCAGGAGCATCATGGTAGATGCAGTCTTTAGATAGCGTGTGCGCTATATCGATGAAAAGTCGCTGACGAGGAACAACTATTCCGAAACACCGGTGTCCAGAGTTGGTGCTGCAACCTTGCTTTACACACTGTTTCGATATAGCGCACACGCTATCAAAGACTGCATCTACCATGATGCTCCTGGGGCACACCTGCTGGTGGGTGGAGTCGGAGTGCGACCCATTGTGTATATTTAATTGGCTCCCTCGAGCTAGAGCTGACGAGCTCGGATCCCGCACCCGCGCCATGAGAGGTATCAACCCGAGAACACTTGGCAGCCTGCACAGCTAACCCCGAATAACCTACACTCTGCTGACGAGGAACAACTATTCCGAAACACCGGTGTCCAGAGTTGGTGCTGCAACCTTGCTTTACACACTGTTTCGATATAGCGCACACGCTATCAAAGACTGCATCTACCATGATGCTCCTGGGGCACACCTGCTGGTGGGTGGAGTCGGAGTGCGACCCATTGTGTATATTTAATTGGCTCCCTCGAGCTAGAGCTGACGAGCTCGGATCCCGCACCCGCGCCGTGAGAGGTATCAACCCGAGAACACTTGGCAGCCTGCACAGCTAACCCCGAATAACCTACACTCTGCTGACGAGGAACAACTATTCCGAAACACCGGTGTCCAGAGTTGGTGCTGCAACCTTGCTTTACACACTGTTTCGATATAGCGCACACGCTATCAAAGACTGCATCTACCATGATGCTCCTGGGGCACACCTGCTGGTGGGTGGAGTCGGAGTGCGACCCATTGTGTATATTTAATTGGCTCCCTCGAGCTAGAGCTGACGAGCTCGGATCCCGCACCCGCGCCGTGAGAGGTATCAACCCGAGAACACTTGGCAGCCTGCACAGCTAACCCCGAATAACCTACACTCTGCTGACGAGGAACAACTATTCCGAAACACCGGTGTCCAGAGTTGGTGCTGCAACCTTGCTTTACACACTGTTTCGATATAGCGCACACGCTATCAAAGACTGCATCTACCATGATGCTCCTGGGGCACACCTGCTGGTGGGTGGAGTCGGAGTGCGACCCATTGTGTATATTTAATTGGCTCCCTCGAGCTAGAGCTGACGAGCTCGGATCCCGCACCCGCGCCGTGAGAGGTATCAACCCGAGAACACTTGGCAGCCTGCACAGCTAACCCCGAATAACCTACACTCTGCTGACGAGGAACAACTATTCCGAAACACCGGTGTCCAGAGTTGGTGCTGCAACCTTGCTTTACACACTGTTTCGATATAGCGCACACGCTATCAAAGACTGCATCTACCATGATGCTCCTGGGGCACACCTGCTGGTGGGTGGAGTCGGAGTGCGACCCATTGTGTATATTTAATTGGCTCCCTCGAGCTAGAGCTGACGAGCTCGGATCCCGCACCCGCGCCGTGAGAGGTATCAACCCGAGAACACTTGGCAGCCTGCACAGCTAACCCCGAATAACCTACACTCTGCTGACGAGGAACAACTATTCCGAAACACCGGTGTCCAGAGTTGGTGCTGCAACCTTGCTTTACACACTGTTTCGATATAGCGCACACGCTATCAAAGACTGCATCTACCATGATGCTCCTGGGGCACACCTGCTGGTGGGTGGAGTCGGAGTGCGACCCATTGTGTATATTTAATTGGCTCCCTCGAGCTAGAGCTGACGAGCTCTGATCCCGCACCCGCGCCGTGAGAGGTATCAACCCGAGAACACTTGGCAGCCTGCACAGCTAACCCCGAATAACCTACACTCTGCTGACGAGGAACAACTATTCCGAAACACCGGTGTCCAGAGTTGGTGCTGCAACCTTGCTTTACACACTGTTTCGATATAGCGCACACGCTATCAAAGACTGCATCTACCATGATGCTCCTGGGGCACACCTGCTGGTGGGTGGAGTCGGAGTGCGACCCATTGTGTATATTTAATTGGCTCCCTCGAGCTAGAGCTGACGAGCTCGGATCCCGCACCCGCGCCGTGAGAGGTATCAACCCGAGAACACTTGGCAGCCTGCACAGCTAACCCCGAATAACCTACACTCTGCTGACGAGGAACAACTATTCCGAAACACCGGTGTCCAGAGTTGGTGCTGCAACCTTGCTTTACACACTGTTTCGATATAGCGCACACGCTATCAAAGACTGCATCTACCATGATGCTCCTGGGGCACACCTGCTGGTGGGTGGAGTCGGAGTGCGACCCATTGTGTATATTTAATTGGCTCCCTCGAGCTAGAGCTGACGAGCTCGGATCCCGCACCCGCGCCGTGAGAGGTATCAACCCGAGAACACTTGGCAGCCTGCACAGCTAACCCCGAATAACCTACACTCTGCTGACGAGGAACAACTATTCCGAAACACCGGTGTCCAGAGTTGGTGCTGCAACCTTGCTTTACACACTGTTTCGATATAGCGCACACGCTATCAAAGACTGCATCTACCATGATGCTCCTGGGGCACACCTGCTGGTGGGTGGAGTCGGAGTGCGACCCATTGTGTATATTTGAATCTTGCAACAACACCAGCCCACTCCCCCACCTGCATGACATCTCCCGGGTCAGTCATCCACCTTCGACCTCCACCCCCACCTCCAACACCTACCCCACATTGGACATGATTATGGCCACCTTCATCCAGATCAAAGGAGACATGCACAGCATCAAAGAACTACTCTCCACACACCCCATACACCCCCCACCCACCTCCACCTCCACCCCAAACATGCCCCCTACCCTACCGGTTGACCCTCTCACTCAGCACTCCACCCACTGGACTTCAATCCCTGCTCGTAATCGCAATCACCGCCCCCGTCGCCCCTGCAACCCCTCACCCACCTCCACCTCCCCTCCCAACATGTCCCCCACCCCTTCGGTTGACTCTCTCACTCAACACTCCCCACACTGGACTTCAATCCCTGCTAGCAATCGCAACAACCGCCCTCGTCGCCCCTGCAACCCTCTTTCTGACCTCGACACACTCACTCTCCTCCGTGAGTATGACCCAACCCCCCAAAAGCACACATCCACCACACACCCCACCATTCCCACGATACACTCAAACTCCCTTAGACACCCCACACTAAACAGCAGAATCTCCAACCCCAATAACCTTAGAAAAGTCCCTCTCTCTCTAGAACCCTCTACCGCCCTCAACGCACACCGTCTCAAATGCACTCTCCTCAACTGCAGATCGGCCTCGAAACATTCTGCCGCCATCGCTGATCTCCTCTTATCGCTGGACCTTGACCTAATCATTCTGACTGAAACATGGCTAACTGAAGCCTCGTCACCTATAATGGACGTTCTGGTTCCACCCAATTACCACATAATTAGACTTGACAGGCCAGGCAAAATAGGTGGTGGAATCGCATGCATCTACAGGAACAACCTATCCGTTCTGAAAGGCAAGTCCACCTCCATATCATCCCCAACATCCTGTGAATACATCTGCCTCGACATTATCAGTGAGGGTAAACCGATATGCTCTCTACACAGCATTTACCACCCACCCAGAGACAACATCATCTTTTCCCAACAAATCATGGATATGATCTCAACCAACTCCGGACGGCAGCTCACCCAAATATACCTTGGCGACTTCAACCTCCACTGGAATGATCGCAATGACGCGGTGGTAAATAGTCTTAAAAGCTTCCTCAATGCCCTTGACCTCACCCAAATATGCAACAGCCCGACCCACAAGAAAGGCTCTATCCTCGACCTTATCATCTCCAAAGAGGACTCTATCCAACTCGAGTCTATCCAACCCTGTGACTGGTCAGATCATCATATTGTCACATTCTTCATCAATGTAAAAGTTAAATCTAACCCGACTCAATCCTCCAAACCCAAAGTCTGGAAAAGAGACCTGAAAAACTCAACCTAAGCTCTTTGCCTCCTAACAGCTGCAATCTCCTAATACCACCGCCCGGCGCTCAGGACGTTCAATCACTGACTGACCACTACTTCAACGCTATGACCTCAATAATAAATGAGGCTGCACCTTTGCAGTTAAAAAGAGTCTCCACTAAAATCTCCAACCCATGGTATGACGGAAGTCTCAATGAGGATAGACGAGACATGCGACTGGCAGAACGCACCTGGAGATCAGCTCCCTCTGCACTGCACCTAAAAACTCTGAAGAAAAAGAGAAACGCTTATTTCAGGAAAATAAAACGCTCAAAACTAGACTTCTTCAGCCTCCAGCTCGACCAAGCAAAAAACCGTCCGAGAAAACTGTTTGAGCTAATCAAAACACAATCCAAGGAACAACCCCAACCACTCAGCACTGTGCGCGAAGCCCCCTCCTGTGAAGACTTCTCCGCTTTCTTTATCCAAAAAACTGACAACATAAAGAGCAATCTCCTCACTGACGCAAGCCTATACTCCAAACCCCACTGCATAGCACCCATTGAACCTAAAAACAATGCTACATGGTCATCCTTTGGTACATACTCTGAAGAGGAAATTGGTAAACTGCTCAGCACCTTGAAACCATCCAATCACCTCACAGACCCCCTTCCGGCTAACGCTGTAAAAGACTTTGCCCCTTTGCTTCTCCCACTCTGGACTAAAATTATCAACGGCTCCCTTCAACAAGGAACCATACCTGACTCCCTCAAAGTTGGACAAGTCACACCTTTACTAAAGAAACCTACAGCCGACCCCTCTGATCTGAACAATTACCGTCCCATCACTAATATCCCCACTCTCGCCAAACTGCTGGAAAAATGCGTACAACTACAATTGACTAAACACATTGAACAATTTGATCTCCTCAATCCTCATCAATCAGGCTTCCGAGCAGGACACAGTACAGAAACTGCTATGACCCACATAATTGACGACGCACTTCAAATGCTAGACCAAAAGGACACCTGCCTCCTCATCCTTCTTGATCTCTCTTCAGCATTCGACACCGTTAAACATGAAAACTTACTCGAACTACTAAGCACAAGAATGGGTTTATCTGGAACTGTTCTCAAGTGGTTCACTTCATTTCTACACAACAGGTAGCAGAAATTCAAGAGCAACAACCTGATGTCCTTGCCAATACCTGTAACACTGGGCGTCCCCCAAGGATCCTCCCTATCCCCAACTCTGTTCAACCTAGTTATGGAACCTCTCACCACCTTGCTACAAGCATCCAATTTACACTTTCACATGTACGCCGATGGCACCCAACTATATCTCACACTACAATCCCCCAAAGACATTTTGCTCCTGAACTCAACGATCAGAGGCACCCAATCTTGGCTTGCCGATAATCATCTCAAACTCAATGCTCTGAAAACAGAGTTCCTTCTGATCTCACCTCCAGCGAAGATCTCCACCACTCAAAATTGGCTCAAACACCTAACGGCACTCAATGTCCAAACCACCATAGTGGATTCAGCAAAATCTCTAGGTATAACTCTCGACACCAATCTAAACATGCAGCAACACATCAGCAAGGCAACTAAGGCAACGAATTTCCAAATAAATACCCTGAGGAAACTTAAACCGTTCCTACCAGCCAATGACTTCCAAACCGCAGTACAAGCACTAGTCATCCCTCGAATAGAATATGGCAGCGCCGCCCTCTGCGGACTCCCTCTAACTACTACTGCACCCCTAAGAGCCTCTCTAAATGCTGCAGCGAGGCTCATCACTGGGTCAAAAAAGCACTCTCATATTTCCCCTGAACTGAAATCCCTGAACTGGCTGCCTTTTGAAGCCAGAATACATCTGAAAATAGCCTGCATGACTCACAAGGCGATACACCTGAACTCTCCCGGCTACCTCACTCAGAAGTTGACAATCTCTGGCGGTGCTAGAAACACTAGAGGCACAAACAATCTTCTGCTGAAACCCCGCAGATTCCGGAAGGAAAAAACATATACACGCTCCTTCTCAGGAATGGCACCCAGAATCTGGAACTCACTCCCCCCCCCCGAAACTAGGCTCATCTCTTCCACTACACTCTTTAAGAAAGAAGTGAAAGCTATCCTCATGGCAAAATACACCTGAACTATTAATTCGGTCTCCTTAAGATTATGCACTGAACTGTATTACTTGTTTGACCCCGCTGCATATTTGCATTACTTGTATTATTGATTTACTGATTTACATGATTGGCTTTGCCCTCATTTATTTGTACTGTAAGCTCCTCTGATTTACTGGTTTGACTATGTTCCCTAATGTACCCCTTCTGTGTAAAGCGCTCTGATATCTGCAAAGATCTTGTTCGCGCTATATAAAACTTTCAAAATAAAATAAATAAAAATATACATATGCAGGCCCGGATGGAGTGGGGGTCTGCACAGCCAACTGCATTAATATTCCGATTAGCTCCAGGGAGGTGGCGTTTTCAGGGCATTATTAAGCCCTAGGAGGGGGGCCCTGTGCGGCCCCTCCATTTTATTTATAAAACTCGACATGCCCCAAAACCTGGCCCTCCTGCGGCAACATTAAAAGCAAGTGCATGAGACCGCACTTGTTTTTTTTTTTAATTCACAGTAATATTTTCAAATTTCACCATGAATAAAAAAATAAGCCTACCGGGGTCCCTCTGGGACCACGGGGCCAAGGTTAGGTAAGGGGTTAGAGTATCCATACCCTGCCCCCTTTTTTGGGAGTGAGGGGTTTGGGACTCAGCTGAAGCGGAGTCCCAAGATCGCTGCTAACAGTTCCTGGTTAAAGTGTTGGCAGCCAATCAGAGCTCTGCAGATCTCTGAACAAGCCTGTAATTTTTCGCAAAGCCTTCGCGATCGTAGATATACACATTTTGATTTCCTTTAATTTCTCTCAAACTAATGAACACATTTACACCAAATAAATAAAAGCATAATCTTCCGATCAAAAGCTACCTTTTTGCCAAATTAAGTGTAATTCCGTCCAGCGGTTCGGCTGCAGGCATGTCAAAAGACTCTATGGGAATTGACTTGGGAAATGCACTTTTTTATGTCACCTTTTTCTCAGCCCCCACTTGACGGATCACCCCAAAATATTCCTTGCACAAATAGAATTACCAATTGTATCAAACTAAAACCATAGGTGTATGTGCTTTCTTCGCCCTCTGACATAATTTTAACCCATCTATTGTGATTGTGCACCTTATTATCTATATTGATTATATTATTCCACAGGAAACACTGTTTCTGACAAAACTAGAATCGCCAGCGCACTTTTTTAGGAAAATTTCGTGAAGATTCACAAAGCCGCATCAAAGTTATAGGCAAGTCAAAAAACTCTTTTCCTATGGAAACATGGTCGTAACTATAACTACCTACTGGCGACCACCAGTAGGTAATATATATACATATATATAAATATGCAAAAAAGAAGGAGAGAACTCTGGGTAGTTCTAAAGTTTAGATGGAAAGCAGCTCCTGTTAGAGCACTCTCAACACCAGCGACACTCTAGATCTGCTCACCTCAAATGTCTGTTTTTCTATCAAAGTCTTTAAGCAAAGGATTAGCAAAGTGTCATCCACGCCGAGATAGAAAGGACAAACCCCCAGATTCATCAAAGTCCTGTTTTGCGAGTCCTTAATAGCGAATTTTAAGGATTCGCTATTAAAGACTCGCAAAACGGGATGCATGTAGAAATCGCAATATTTTTAGCGATTTCTACTGCTTCCTTATTTGCGATTCGCTAATTACTAATCGCAAATAAGGACTGGCTTTCCCATTCATTCCTCTGGGCCTAAAGGCCCAGAGGAATGAATGGGGAGTCATTCCTTATTTGCGTTTAGAAATTAGCGAATCACAAATAAGGAAGCAATTTCAAGGGTGCCAGGGTGTCCAAAGGACACCCTGTTGCACCCCTGAAATGGTAATGTACACTGGTGTTGCGCACACACATGTCCCAAGGACATGTGTGTGTGTAACACACAACTTAGAAAAATGCACTAAAGTGCATTTTTCTAAGTTTTTGCTATTTACCCCGTAGTTAGACTTCGCGGTAAATAGCGGCCCCAGATTGCGAATTCGCTATTTTAAAAACTTTCATGCATTGTATTTAAGGAATCTCAAATTGAGATTCCTTAAATGCAAATAATCGCAATGTAGCAATTTCTAAAATTGCGATTTTTGCATTTGGGATGATGCATCCCAAATGCAAAAAGTCAGTTTACAAAGGGCCAGATTCTCAGAATCTGGCCCTTTGGGAGCGGATTTTGGTTTGATGAATCTGGCCCAAAGTCTTTTGCCATTTCTACAGCAAAGTCTTTAAGCATAGTACTAGCACAGTGCTGTCTTTGCCGAGCTGTAAAATGACAAAAGCCATTTATCACTCCAGGCACAGTCGGCCACATGCATCATTGTAGGATTTTGCAATTCCTAAATTGCGAAAATTAAGGAATCGCAATTTAGGAATTGCAAAATCCTATGCATCAAGAAATCTGAAGTGTTTTTACGATTTCTTAATTTTCTGTATTTGCGATTCCTTAATTGTGAATCGCAATTAAGGAATGGCATTACATTGATTCGAATGGGCCTAGAGGCCCATAGGAATCAATGGAAAGGCATTAGCTTTTTGCGAATTTGATTTTGCGAATGACAATTTGTTGATGCATTGCAAGGGTGCTGAGGGGGGTCCAAAGGACCCCCCCTGCACCCTTGAAATGTTTTTTTAGTGCAAGTTTCACACACACATGTCCAAAGGTCATGTGTGTGTGTAACATGACACTTTCAAAAATGCATTTTTGAGTTTTTTGCGAAATATCGCAAATTAACACGAGGGACAACCTCGTGTTAATTTGCACTTCCTATTTCCTAATTCGCATTTTTTTTTAAATTCATGCATTGCATTTAAGGAATCGCACAAATGCGATTCCTTAAATGCAATCGCATTTTTAGGAATTGCAAAAAATAGCGAGTTTTCTAAAATTGTTTCATGCATCCCAAAAAGTGATTTTGGAATCGCAAATGGACGATTTTATCCGATTCGCACCGTTTGCGACTCCAAAACCACTTGATGCATGTGGGTAAGTATTACAGCTTTGAATTGGTGAAATACCAACTCAAGCCAACCTGAAATGAGTAAAAGCAACCCCTGCCACAGTGTTTTGCTCTAATTAGAGCTCTTCAGAGAGGTATAGCTTTGTCCAGACACAAGGGAGCACCCAGTATAAGTCAAAACAAAACCCTTTCAGGCATAGAGTGACGCATAAATTATGCAAAGAAGAAGGAGAGAACTCTGGTTAGTTCTCAAGTTTAGGTGGAAAGCAGCTCATGTTAGAGCACTCTCAACACCAGCGACACTCTAGATCTGCTCACCTCAAATGTCTGTCTTTCTATCAAAGTCTTTAAGCATAGGATTAGGAAAGTGCCATGCACGCCGAGATAGAAAAGGGCAAAGTTTTTTGCCATTTCTACAGCAAAGTCTTTAAGCATAGGACTAGCACAGTGCTGTCTTTGCCGAGCGATAAAATGACAAAAGCCATTTATCACTCCAGGCACAGTATTACAGCTTTGAATTGGTGAAATACCAACTCAAGCCAACCTGAAATGAGTAAAAGCAGCACCTGACACAGTGTTTCATTCTAATTAGAGCTCTTCAGAGACGTATAGCTATGTCCATATATTTCGTTGCGCGTGCTGCATCGCCAAATGCAATGCAGCGCGCGCAACGAAATTCATTTTATTTATTTATATGTTTACTTACCTCTGATCGGCAGTAATCCGTAACGCAACGAAATTCATTTTATTTATTTAAATGTTTACTTACCTCTGATCGGCAGTAATCCGTAGTTTACTACCCCCTCCCCCACCCCACGTCAGCGCCCAGCAGCACTCCCACCACAGGCCGCTACTGCCCTAAACTCTAAAAGCACTCTTACCCCCAATATCCTTACCCATCCCTACACCCTAAAACACCCCTACAACCCTATACCCTTATCATCAAGTCCTTGGGCCCTTCTTTTGCCCTGACAAGTCCTGTGTCCCTGAACATTTCCATAAGTGTATAAATAACTTTCACTTTTTGTGGGACACCACCAGTACACTTCTTTCTTTTAACCTGCAATTTCCATTTTCTCTTCTTTTCTTTTATAGTATCTTGTGGAGCGTATACAGGTTTTTGAGATATGCCTCTCCTTTTAAAGTGATTTATATAATTTCTCTTTTTTATCATATATTTGCCATTGGTTGTCCCTTCCTCCTTTCTTTTTTTTATGCAGCAATCAATTATTTTCGTGCTCCTATTTGTCCTGTTGATGACCTGAAAAATTGAAGAAGGTTGAAACGCTGTCGACAGTTTTCTGGCTAAAAAGGGATATCTATTGTGCAATGATACATACATAAACTCTTGATTCTTTTTTTTACTCATGCACAATACTGGACCATCCTGAACTTTTAGCTGCTTTTGTACCCTTATGTGTTTCACTTTGCACCGTCAACATAAATCTCACGAGGACAGTGCGTTCACTTTCCACACTGAGTACTTCCCGGGTTGTAAATTATTTTTGATGCTGCTGCTAAAGAATTAGTAGTAGATTAAATCAATATTTATTGCTTTCTTGTTGGTCATATCACTTGTTCTATCATTCG
Source organism: Lissotriton helveticus (assembly GCF_964261635.1). NCBI lineage: Eukaryota > Metazoa > Chordata > Amphibia > Caudata > Salamandridae > Lissotriton > Lissotriton helveticus. The sequence continues at coordinate 955,988,608 of NC_136059.1, read as the reverse complement.
TTTGTAATGGTACTACATTGGTTCAAATATAATAGGATTGAAAAAATTACTCTTTCATAATGCCCAATGGGACTTTGCTGTGAGGTAAGAATTTTACCCAGATCGCTATGGGTTTATGAGTTTCTTCCATTACATATACCACAAGCAGAAGCAGAAGTTGGCTATTAAGGTTAATTATAAGTGTGATTGTAAACCTGTTGACATCATGCATATTCCCCTGACCAACTCACACTGAATACAGAAAGGCTGTAGTGTATTTACTGTGATAATACAAAAATATCAACTCATTTTGTTATATAGCATTATATATAGTATTTCTACAAGGAGCATCGCCCCACTGCCTTGAAGCACGGCAAAAAAGGAAAAATAAAATGATAGTAATGAGATGTTATTATCATTATATTTTTCTGTGCTGTGGCAGTTTTTAGGGCGTGGCTAGGCTGTGCTAGGGAAAGGAGTGGTGGCACCCTCCTAACTGCTCATTATTGTTTAGCCGTCCTTTTGGAGCCGTCCAAACATTCATGCGCATTTCGCATGCTCTCCACCAAAGCTGCATTACAGCCTGGGTGGAGAACATGCCAAGGCTTCCATTCCCCATCTGATCGCCGAACCACGGCGCTCAGACTAATTACAACCTTTAGTGTTCTTATCTTAAGCTGAGCCAACCTTTCTGGTGATGTTCCATGGATCATGCACTCTTCTTTTGTTCTAGTGTAGAATGTAGCTGTAACCGAATGTTTAGCCTCAAACTCAAAGTCAGTTGTTTGCTGGACTTTGGAGGATGGGGTCTCTTACTTTGAGGATACAATAAAAACCTCTACAATTGCATCTCTGCTTGCCTGCTGTTCATTTCATCGACCTCACTTCACAACCCTGCATTGAAGCATTGTGATTGGCTATGGGGAACCTGGGGGCTTACCAATCACAATGCTACATTGCAGCCATGTGATTGGCTTAGGGGAGCCTGTCCTGCTTCCTGCTCCAACAAGAGCCAGGAAGAGGATGAAAGATAGGCGACGGCCGACCAGCCATCCGGCAGGTAAGTGGTTTTTTTGTTGTATTTTCTCCGCCCTTCGCCCCGCCCCTCTACCAATCCGTGGGAGCAGCTGCGACTGATTTCTAAGCATAATTACCATAGGTGCTACGATGATCAAGCATAACGGTACCCAGTTTACTGATCTCAGAAGAAAGAAAGACAGAGTTGACCTTGCTAGGATCTGAGCTTACGGTCCGTAGATCCCAGCAAATATCAGCAGCAAACATTTAACTCACTAAGCTATCCTATCAACTATGACGTATATGCATGCCACTAAACAAAAGAGGGAGGATACCAAACCAGTGAAGAAGCCGATTTTTAAGAAATATCAGACTATTTATTTAAAGATTCTCTGTGATGTATTATGGTGGAACATATTATCACAGTGGAAAACCTCCAACATCCTAGATTGCTCTATAACAGTCTATTTTGGTGTTCAGGCATTTTCTGACCAGGTGATTACAAACACAATTGACTACACATTCTTTCAGCTATGGGAACTCAAGTGATATTATACTATTGGAAAAGAGTGGAGAGAACGCCCATCCCTGTCATGACTTTAGAACTCTGATGTGTGGAGTGTAAGACCAGTCCTTCATTCTACCTCTCAAGAGTACATTTTCAAATGTGGTTGAAAGGACCCAGGCGTAAAGGTTATATGAGAGAAGGAGAGACACACCCCTGCAAGGTGGCTGATAGAAAAACCTAAGTGGATTACACACAGAAGTGGATCTCTAAGCACAAGAGAGGGTGGGCCAAGTCTTCACCTACAGTTGAAAGGACCTATGTCAGTGAAGGGGCATAGCCAAGAGGGAAAGGATAGGATATACTCAGAGAATGTGTGTATGGACTTACCGGGTGCGACCAGTAGATGACCTGAAGTTAGTCTGCATGCATACTAGGAGTCCTGCTCAGGAATTTAAAAATGATGGATGCCACTGCAGCATCGGAAAGGAAGGAGCCTGGTGGAGGTAAGACAATAGAAATACAATTGTGAAATGAAGGTAAGTTTAAACCACAAATAAGGAAACACAAGGGAGTCAATGTAATCAAATAGGTAGAGAACAACATAGGTCAGGGCGCCGAACAGCTGCTCTGAACTGCAGCGAGCGCTGACCAAGTCATAACCAATGTTCTCAGACAGCTTGCCATTGAACATGTATGATCTTAAATACTCTGTCTGTCACCAACAATCCCAACTGTGGGCGTTGGTGCACGGCTGAATCTGGGAGTTGTAGTTCTGATCTACGAATCCCTTCCTAGTTTGCTGGAGTTTGCTATCTTCATGGTACAGATAAGAATGCTTTAATGGATTGATAATTTACTTAATCCCAGGTGCTAGTAATTGCTGTGATCTAAAACTCGCGCGGGGTTGCCACTCAGAGGGGCATGGCTGAAACAATAGTTCACCCAGCAAGATAGTGCATGCTTAACAAATGTTCTCAGTCATTCAGTCATTGAGACATTCTAAGAGCAATGGGTATGTCCAGATGTGGCCCCAGTAGCTCACTGGTCCTCGGACGCAAAATGAAATTTACTGATGAGGACCAATGAGGCTGAAACTGGTCTGGGGTTAGTTGCATTCTTATTGTGAAGACACTTGATTTAGCAGTTCAAAATGGACTGTTCCTATCCTAAAAGGATCAAATCGATTTGTATATTGTTGATCCCTGATTAAAGTGGCACAGTGAGCAGAAAACAATAGAATAGAATGCGATTAGAATCATTACCAGTGGCTACGATGAATTTAAGCTCTCCAGCTATCACTCTTTTGTTTTTATCATTAATAGTAAAATACCATTCCGGAGGACATTAGGTATTTACCTTCAATCCTCAAGAGGCAGCATATCTAGGTATTCATCTTTCCAAAGACTGTATGTACTTTGTGCAAGGATTTTCAATGTACCCACGAAAGGGCAGATCTGCCCCAAATTTTCAGGGAAACACCGTCTTTTTATATGATTTTATTTATTTTTGTTGCAAATAAATGTATTTCAGATGGATATCTTGAAAATCTGGCATTGGTCCAACCCTCCTGGCCCCTCGTAGAACCCATGCACGTTGGTGACTAGTTGGATGGAGTTTTTGGTAATCTGTTCTTTCGTACCAAATAGTCAAATAAAACTCTTGTAATGCAGGCCCTTAACTGAATCCTTATTTGACTTCACACAACGTTGTTGTCCAATACTACGTTTATTTAACTGCTTCACTTGACTGTGGTCTACTGCCATAAACTGATGTGAGCTCAAATTTTGTTACATGTTATAGAGCAAAGATTATAATTTAAGATTTTTTTAGCATGTTATAGATTTTATAACAATAACTTTGGGGCATATTATCAAGGGGCTTTATCTCCGCTTTTTTGGCTTTAAAAGCCAAGAAAGCGGAGCTAAAATTATCTCCCTATTACCAAGCTGTCGCTAACACCAGTTAGCAACAGCTAATAGGAGATAGTGACCATCTTGGGCCCCGCTTTGCATGTCAGTGATATTTATCACTAATGACATGCAAAGTGGGCGTGCCAAGATGTTAGCGACTGGAAACAGTCGCTAACATCGCTATCTCCTATTACCAACTTTTGGAGATATTCGCGCTAAGCGCGAATATCTCCAAAAGCTAACACCTACCCAGGAGCAGTTCTTAGCCATGTTATCAAATGGGAGGTGGATAACATGGCTAAGAGCATTTGCTCGATAATGCATGAATATCGCTGACTTTTCAGCGATATTCATGCATTGCGGCCGTTTTTTATCGCATTTGCGATAAACCTTGCTAATAGCAAGGTTTATCTGCGATAAAAAGCGCCGATTTGCGGCGATAATTTTTGCCTCTAAACAAGTTAGAGACAAAAATTATCTCTATTGGTTGGTAATATGCCCCTTTGTTTTTGAGAGCTAATGTGAAACGTGCGCAAACCACACGTTATGAGAAATGACACAAACCACGAGAAACATTTCAATTGCAACGTAAAAGCATGGAGAAGAATGTAGGGTAGACATATATTAGTTATTTTTAAATAATATTTAGTTTGTTATTACTAAGGAAAATGTGTTATGCAACTAAACTGTCTTAGAAATGTTCAGTTATTCAGTAAACAAACTTATTTCCATAATTAGTGTTATTTTAATACGGTTTTACTGAAACAATATAAATGAACATGATTAAAATGTGAAAAATGAAAAGGAACTGACCTTATATGTAATAACGTGTGGACTGAAAATGACAAAAGTAAAGTCGGTGTTTCACACTTATCGTTTATCATGCTAACATAAGACCTGGTTAGAATGTATTCTATATATGAAATAATGTTTTGAAATGCAATCGAGATTCATAGAGTAATATTTTAAACATGTGTGCACATTGGTCCCTTGCTCACTTTGCCACTGGATTGAAGCTAGCCTGGCTGATGGAGGGTGTTACCCAGAAACCGGTCCCAGGATGCTTGTTTCTGGTTCAGGGAAGACCTGGCTTGGCAGTTCAGGCTGGACTGTTCTCATGAGGCACAGGGTCAAGACTGATTTGCATATAGCTGGGTCTGAACTGAGTAGTCGAAGTGAGCTAAAGATTGATGATGGATTCAACCCAGATCTGTGACTGGGGTGAGTGTCTGAAAAGATTCAGCGCTCCGTCCATCATCTCCTTGTGTTTGCTTTGTGCACATTGGTACTTTGAAATGTTTATGAGGACCAAATACTTATATATATTAAACTTCAATGGTGATGAACAATAACTAAAGTATTAACGGTATATTTTAATTTTATATGCTTAGTTCGCTTTAAAATGTATAATTCAAGATTACTCATTTTTACTGTATACTAGTATAAATATGTGTAGGCCTTATTTTCTCTGAAACATCACTTGCTAAAACTTGCTCAACTAAAGTGAATAACGTCATTCTACATTGAGGGGCATATTATCAAGGGATTTATCTCTGCTTTTTTGGCTTTAAAAGCCAAGAAAGCGGAGATAAAATTATCTCCCTATTACCTAGCTGTCGCTAACACCAGTTAGCGAGAGCTAGTAGGAGATAGCGACCATCTTGGGCCCCGCTTTGCATGTCAGAGATATTTATCACTAATGACATGCAAAGTGGGCGTGCCAAGATGTTAGCGACTGGAAACAGTCGCTAACATCGCTATCTCCTATTACCAACTTTTGGAGATATTCGCTCTAAGCGCGAATATCTCCAAAAGCTAACACCTGCCCTGAGCAGTTCTTAGCCATGTTATCCAATGGGAGGTGGATAACACAACTAAGAGCATTAGCTCGGTAATGCATGAATATCGCTGACTTTACAGCGATATTCATGCATTTCGGACGATTTTTATCGCTTAGGAGATAAACCTTGGTAATAGCAAGGCTCCTAAGCGATAAAAATCGCCGCAACACGGCAATAAAATTATTGCCGCTAAGCCAACATAGCGATAATTATCGCTAGTTGTTGGTAATATGCCCCTGTGTTCTTTAGTACTGAACAATATAACTGTTCCTTTGACTTCCTCCGGTACTGTGCAGAGCACTTGTTACATTTTTGATACTGTTTAGGACAGATGCATTGGAACTTGTTCTCTTGAACCAAACTGTTATTTTCTTCAATATGGTATTGGTCACTGTTACACAAAATAAGTTAACATAAGGAACTATGTTATGGAGCCACCTGTTTTTCAGAACTTTGTGCCTTCTTACGATTTCCACATACCAATCTTTTTAAACAGGTCTGTAGACTGAGTTGTCTGACTGAATGAGGTGATGCAAGGAGGTTTCACCTCGGAACTGACAGAGTATAATTGCCGACCCCGAAAGGAACTGGTAGCTTTTGCAGGGTTGCCTTAATTGCTTTTTTGTTTGCTGCGGAGAGAGACTAAGCCGATGTCACGACTGTGACAGACTGATATCTGCGGGCATCAACCAAAAAATTGCAGATCTTTTTTTATGTACTATATGCCCATTGTTGGGATACATTCTTTTAATTATTTAGAGTCATTTTTACCAGCAATGTTTGTTGGGCCCAAGAGGTTATCAATGCAAAAATGAAAATGGTTAGAAACACAAATGGAATCTTTAAGTTCTCATCCAAGTTAGGGAGCCGGCCAATCCAGGAAATGGTAAAGATATACAAGGCCAGGGGGGGTGGTGATGGCTACTTTTGGGGCCGGCCTTTGGGGATATTCCCCTAGCAAGCTGTTACAACTCGAGAAAAACTGTTTTATCAAACGTTTACTCTGTCTCCCCATCTCTGCTTCCAATTTTTAGGCTCACCAAGAGCTTGGATTACAATATTTAGAAGACTTACTCTTGGTCAAACCTATGCTCCTTTGGTTTCCTATTTGGTCCGAAGTGGAGACCAGTTTTAGTAAATCAATCATTATAGACTGTCTAAAACTGGATAATGCTTTTCGCATTCCATTGCTGTTGTATATTAATTAATATTGTAGTACCCTTTTTAAATTGCCAGTGCGCAGTAACCCTCTAATGGTCCTCAAACTCACCAAGAATCTGATTAAAGATACTTTTTTTAGGCACAGGGCATATCTGAGGATAGATTCGGAAAAGATGAAATATACATATATATATATATGTCTCTTTCCTTGGAGGAGGGTTATCAATACAATACAATTCAATTCATTTTATTATGATTTGGAATTCCAAGGAATTCCACATAACATTACAATAAAACATTAATTCATAAAAAACAGTATTAAAAAGTACAAAGAGTTACACCATTAAAATCTTATCTATGGGAGATAAATATTAAATGAAAGCAGCGGCAGGATTTCTATAAAGTACCGTATAAAGTGCACATGCCATCTACAATATGCAGACGTAAAGAAACCATAATCCTAATCCAGGCCTAATACCTGAATCAACCCTTTTAGCTTAGCCCAAAATTACTAAAATCATATACATTTATGCAATTATTATCCAATATACAGGCAGTAGTTAACAAAAGCAATTAAAATATTTCTTATGTCGAGGACAGAGAACAGTGTTAACAGCAGATGATTTATGCAAGATGATACTAAAAGTGCAAATATATCAAGATAAAGTGCTAGTGCATCGACACCCTAATCCAGGACAGAACTCAGGATGATTATCTAGCAAAAATTTAGCCAAATTAACTCGGAACAAAGAACTGAAAAATTTAAGTAGCAAACAAGTACTAAACAATGATACTTATCCGATGTTGCAAGTATTAAAAATTCCTAAAGTGCTTGAAAAGTGCTAAGACAAGGGAAGTTATACAAGGTACCACATGAACCACTGTACCCCCTACTTATAGACTTTCTAATATATATTTAAAAATTCTTTAAAAAACCAGAAAATCTTAAAACATATCTGTTTTGACGGGGGATGCAGAAGAAAGTTGCGTGCCTGATCTGCTGTTGAAATATTATAATGTAAAAAACCAGGCCTTAGAAATTTGCGTCGCATTGAACTAAGTGCTGGGCACACGATCAAAACATGATTAAAATCTTGGATGCCTCCATTGCATAAATCACAAATTCTTTCATTTTTGGGGATACCCTCCCAAGCTCCTGTTACTATCCTCAGCGGCAACAAATTCATTCTTAGGAGTAAAATCACTCTGCGTACACCATGTTTCAAGTTCCAAAGAACATACGGCTGAGGATTTTTTACAATTGAACTCTCCGCTAACCAATCCAGTTTACCATTCCCTCGGCATATTTCCAGATCTCTTTCTCGTGAGATCACATATATGTTTTTTTTAATTATATGCTTTAATTCTATTTTGTTTAAACCTGCTGCCCCTGTTATGTCCAAACCAAAGGTACTTAAAGCTTTTAAATAGTTTCTAAAAATTACACTTTTACACAATAAATTATCAAAAATTTCCTTGTGCAGAGCTAGCCTTAATAGATTATCTTGACCATTTATCAAAGCATTAAACCACCTTAAAGACCCTGCCAATGACAAAACATATGTTAAGAGGAGGCCAAATTCGAGCCTAAGAGCCGCAATTAATGCGGCGTGATTCAGGTTACATATTTGGCGTCAGATTTTGCCTTCCACTTTATCGAACTTAGCCCACTCACATTCGTCAATTGTTTCACTAGCATAATTCAAGGTCGGCGGAATCTTTATTTTGTACACTGCAATAGTATGTAAAAAGTGTCTTTTCCCGCATTGCTTATACAAGCGGTTAATTGCCGAAGCTTGTGAAATAGCTTTACTTTTGCAGTGATCTAAATGTCTGATAGCAGAGCACCTATTTGTAAAAAAAAATCCTAAATAAGGATAAAATGTCACTATTTCCATATTTTCATCTCCCAAATACCATTTCAGATTTGATCTAACCTTACAGCCTTTCTGACTAAAAATCATCACCTTACTCTTAGAAGTGTTTATTTAAAAAAAATATTCTTTAGTGTACCTGACCAGCTCCGTCAAACGTCTCTGCAACCCAATTGGAGTTAGATCCATGATGATTGCGTCGTCAGCATACAGTAAACAACTTAATTTTAGATCACCCACTTGTGGAGGGTCCCCTTTACTCTCCCCTACCCGGCTAGGAAGGTCATTTATGTAGATTGAGAAGAGTAAAGGGGCCAAGAGGCACCCCTGCTTCAGCCCATTGTGGGTAGTGATTTTCTTTGATAGGCCTTGAGTCCCCCCCAACAGAACTTGAGTCCACGTGGAGGAGTGGAGAGCAATTATTACTCTTAACAAATTCCCTGGGATCCCCATCCTTATCAATTTCCTCCACAGCGTCCCCCGGTCTACCCTATCAAACGCTGTGGAGAAGTCAATGAATGCTGTATACAGTGGTATCCTCCGCCCCGCAGGATATTTATCAATTAAGGTTTGCAAGACAGAGATGTTGTCTAGGGTGCCACTATTCTTCCGAAAACCAGAATGTTCAAGGGGAATCAAGTTACTACCGAATACCCACTCTTGCAAGTGGACAAGGAGGCTTTTTGCAAACAGTTTTCCCATTGCGTCCAAAAGGGAGATTTGCCTAGAGCTTGCAGGTGAATTTTTAAGACCCTCTTTTATATAGAGAGGTACTATTATACTGCCCTTCCAGGAATTAGGGATATCCCCGAACTTATAACAATGGATGAACAGGGGATGTAACACCTTTGCCCAATCGCCGCGGTCTTTTTTTATTATCGCTACAGGGACATCATCCGGCCCCATTGCCCCGGAGTATCTCGCCCCCTTAATGTTATATGTTATGTTATAAGCTGTTTTGTAAGGCACTCAATTACTACCGGAGTATCCTGGCGCGGTATACCGCTGGGGAACCCACCTGGCTTTCCCTGTGGGATGCTCCCTACTGGGAGTCCCCAAGGTGAAGCCAGGCATCCCCGGCGTTGATGGGGCCGTTGTGGAGATTAGGCAAGCTAATGCCCAGAGTTGCCGAGTGGGACCCCTGGTTAGAGTAGGCTCCGAGGCGAGAATTATCGAGTCTGCTGACCCTGGTCCACGACCCTGCCGCGTCGGGAATTGAACCCTGGTCCCGGGCCGACTCCTGCTTCCGGGTCTGCCACCTCTAACCAGTGAGCCACATCACTCCACGATATGTATCCCTCAAGTTCGCTCATTACAGGTGCTTCTACCTCTTCTACGGATGATGCAATCCCATTAAACCCCTCAACCCCAACATCTGTAGGATTGGGGGCGTACAATAGGGATATATAAGTAGACCATTCAGATTCAGAGATCAACATGGGCTGGGATTTTACTCTACTGTCACAGTATTTGGCAATCAATGCCCAGTACTTTCTAGTGTCCCCCGAGGCTGCCACTTCTCGAAGGTTAACCCATTTTTCGTCTTCAGAGGCCCTGCGACCTGCAGCTATTTTTCTTTTCCGGGCCTGTTTTAATCTTTATATCTCTTTTTGTCTTGATGGCCATGGGTCTGTAAATTGCAATCTAATCAACCCATTTATCTTATTATTAAAAGTTTTAATTTCATTAAGAGGAGTTACTCTGGGTGCAGCACTCTCACCTTTCATCTTTATTCCCAGCTTTCTGACAGCAGTCATGACTCTTTCATACCTCACAATTGGGTTCTCCCAGATTAAACTGAACGCAATGTTCTTAAATACCCAATGTAGATTCGGAAGGTTCTTATGTGACCAACAAGTACGACCATTACTTCGAGAGTATGTTACTATCTCTTTCCTCTGGTTCCATAGTTCGGGTTTCTCGAAGTTTAAAGAAATCTTAACAGCCAATATATTGTGGTCACTCAAATTAGTTGGGAGAACCTTAAACTGGGAGCATACCCCGAACAGTTGAAATGACACTGCCATATAATCGAGAAGGGAATTTCCATGTGACCCGTGAAAGGTGAAGGCTGCAGGAGAGTCCTCTGGGAATCTGCCATTTAATACTATAAGGTCAAGATTTCTTAAATTTTGCAACAGTAAAAGGCCACGTTTATCAGATCTTAAATTGGAAGGGAATACTGCCTCTGGGATAAACCAAACCTCCTCCTGGTCCAGATTGGAAAAGGATGCGATTGAGCTATTATTGATTTTGGCATTAAAATCTCCTACCATCAGGATACAAACTCTTTCATCATTGCTACATAACTTTTGCACAAAAGTGCAAATTGAATCGACCAGTGGGGTGGACGCCTTCCCTGGAGGAATATATACATTTACCACATACAGAAACGATGCTGATTCCAAGTTGCCTTGTTCTAATTTTAACTTTGCACAGATACAACAATTTGGGATGTATGACGGTACGACGCGTACCGTCACAACGCATCCCTTTACACCGCGTCCCTTACAACGCAAGTCGTTACCACGACTTGCATTGGGGGCGCGGATTTCGAATAGTATAATTTACTATTCTAACACCAGTCCCCGTGGACACTAGGGAAGGTGTTGGGATAGTAAATTTACTAATTTTAATCCTTTAGCGCCCTCCAGCGCAAGTAGTGGTAACGACTTGCGTTGTAAGGGACGCGTTGTAAAGGCCACGCAGAGTAAAATCCGCGTGGTAAAGGATGTTTCCCAACAATTTGATGGATGAATGAATATCTCAGGGTCCCATACTAACTCGCAGCTTAACAGAATGGCTAATCCTCCACTTGCATGCCCCTTTGTAGATTTTTTAGCTGCACTACAATACACGTAATAGTTCTCTAACTGGAACTCTTCAGTTGCCCACGTCTCTTGGAGGCAGATTATCTTGGGGTCTAGGTATGCTAGGGAAGTAAGCTTAATATTTCCTTTTCCTAGCCCCGCCAAATTCCAGGACACGATTGTTCCTAGTAGGCTACCTCCGCTCTATGGGGATGGTGGTAGAAGATTTAGCCCCATTCAAGGTGCCTGCGATCCAGCTCCATTTTGACACCTCATCTCCACTATCAATGCCAAGGACCTCATGACCCTCGGGTGCTACTACCTTTATTTTTCTAGTACCTAATCCCCTCCCAACTGTAATTTCCAAACTCTCAAATTTAGTGGTCATATTCACACCCTCATGATCATTTACTTCTCCCTCTTGCCTAGAATAAGAAGTTTCGAGACGCTTCAACTAAGCACCCTGGGTAGAGGGGCAAACAATAACATCTATTCCTCTTTTCCTAAAGCCATCCACATTTGCTAACACAATGGAAGACACCACCCCTGAAGTAAAAATTGATTTGGTGACCTGAGGTTTGTGCCTCCAATCTAAGAGGACCAGTTCTATATCTTTAGAAGAAATTAACTTTAGATCATTTATTTCTGATAGAATTCCAAGAAGGGCACTTCTATTCAAAGTCATAGGCTCAGCATCAAAAAGAGGGATAAACAATAAGCCATTATTCCCATGCCCAGTGCCTAACTCTGGGAGCCTTAATACATCTGTGTCATAAGATCTCCTCGAAAAATCGGTGGAGTTACCCCCTTTGATGTTATTAACTGATATAGTCGTATTTCGACTAACTCCCCCACCATTACTTACTTCAGGCTTCATGCAAATAAAGGGTGGACCTACTGATTCACATACGGTTCTACTTAGTTCTATCCTTGGGGCTGGTACGAAGGTTTTTATAATATCCTCCGTCACTCCAATGCTACTCTCCAGCTTGAAATCCCTTATTTTCCAGGCCTCACCCAACCCATTTTCATTCTGGGAAGTACTCGACCTATTAATCAGACTAATCGGCTGGGGGACATCATCTTGCTCGTCAATTGCACTCGAATTCATCCTCTGTTTAGCCACTGTTGATGTGTTATTTTCATCGTTAGGAGCGATATTAGAATGATCTGATTGTACTACACTTTGGAACCGCAGTTTTCTCAGTTTACGTTTTGGAAACCGGTGATTTTTCCCCTTCCTTTTCCTCCTACAATGGGTTTTAACACTTCCCTCTCTTACTAATAAGTGTTCCCCCACCCCAGAGACTTCTAGAATATTAATTATTTCAGCTGAATCACGAGGGTTGGGTTTTTTAGGCTTGCTCCTATTAAAGATTGGGAAGACACGCACTGTATCTAGCACTGGAGATACCTTTACATTTACACTTCTCTTCTCAACGGTGTCCTTTCCAGAGTTATTAACAACAATTTGGGATGGGCTTGGAGTTTGATTTCTTACATGCGGCAAACATCCAACGTTCACCAACGGATTATTTGGTTCCCCTAACTCTGAGCCATTAGCAGTATTATGTAGTCTGTCATTAATTTGACAACAATTATTACGTATAGGGGAGGCACACTTCGCACATACTTGGCTATGATGTTTAAGATCTAAGACCCCTCCCAGAATGGGCGTTAGGACTTTGAGGATATGGTCCGAGTTAGTGGTACTCTTCTCCATCAGGGACAAAATGGCAGCTAAATTTTTTTCCAATTTAATAAATGTATACATTAGCCCCCCAGTATCTGCAATCTCATTTTTAGACAATGAAAACGCAGAATTCCCTGCCCGATTGTCACAGGGCATAAATGAATCATGGAATTCTGATGTCAAAGAGGATTTAGTAGGTGTACTGCTATACATAATTGGCATGTGTAAGTGAACTCCTGCTTGAGGGGACAGTGGGGCATATTACCAACCAATAGAGATAATTTTTGTCTCTAACTTGTTTAGAGACAAAAATTATCGCCGCACATCGGCGATTTTTATCGCAGATAAACCTTGCTATTAGCAAGGTCTATCGCAAATGCGATAAAAAACGGCCGCAATGCATGAATATCGCTGAAAAGTCAGCGATATTCATGCATTATCGAGCAAATGCTCTTAGCCATGTTATCCACCTCCCATTGGTTAACATGGCTAAGAACTGCTCAGGGCAGGTGTTAGCTTTTGGAGATATTCGCGCTTAGCGCGAATATCTCCAAAAGTTGGTAATAGGAGATAGCGATGTTAGCGACTGTTTCCAGTCGCTAACATCTTGGCACGCCCACTTTGCATGTCATTAGTGATAAATATCACTGACATGCAAAGCGGGGCCCAAGATGGTCGCTATCTCCTATTAGCTGTTGCTAACTGGTGTTAGCGACAGCTTGGTAATAGGGAGATAATTTTATCTCCGCTTTCTTGGCTTTTAAAGCCAAAAAAGCGGAGATAAACCCCCTTGATAATATGCCCCAGTATTTCCTCATTCGGATGGGGATCTATAGCCAAAAATTGAGCACCCAATTTTTCTAACTGCTTCACTCGTTCAGCGTTCTTTTCCAATTGAATGGCAATATCCGGAAGAGTGAGGTCTTCTGTTTTTGCCTGCCCATTAAGTTCACTATGGGCATTCTGATGTTCACATTTAGGAAAAGATTCACTTCTTTTTATTGAAAAGCAGTCAGGTGAACTCCTTTGAGATACACTTACATTGTTGTGTACTTTTTCAAGGAGAGTTATCAAATCTGCTAATGGGGAGGAAGGAGTGATGTCCTCACTTACACCACCCTTACTCTGCGTGGAAACTGGCACCTCATTCCTAGATAGAACCAATTCCGTCTCTGAGCCCGAAATTTTCTCCACACCTTCATAAGAGGACACAACAGCTTGACTGACAATAGACGGAGGCACTGCATTGCCTACTTCCCCATTAGATTTTGTATTTTGTATTATTATTACAGGAAAGAGTGCTTCTGGTCTTGATATATGGCTACCCAAACCATTCTCAGCTGAAATTTCGGAGTCCATTATCACCTCCACCTCCATTGAATTCTCCTCATTTCCCACCGCTCCAAGTTCTTCACTGTTTTGCCCTATTCCGCTCTTATAACTTCTTCCCTTTTTTAAGAACATTGATGATATTGATGGGTAAGATTTTAAAAGGGTTAGGTGAGCACCAACTCTGCGTCTACGTATTAACTTTTGTGGATTTGGGGGACTCCACAAATTCTTACCACTCTTATCGCTCTTGACACTATGGTCAATGGTTTCTAGAGGGTTTGCAGATTTTTCTTTGGACTGAGAACGCAATCGCCTAACAGACCTTACCATGACAAAAAGAGATTATACCTCCTAAACTTAAAGATCCTCCAGCTAGAAATGAAACAAGACTTGCAGGAGAGATCAATTCGTACCAGGAGAAAGAATAAGTGAATGATAAAGTCAGCACCGCCTTAGGACTGCCTTCAGGTGGCGTTATATCTACCACAGAGTGATCCTGTGATGGCCCCCAGATAATTTCGCAGAGCCCCACGGGTTTTCACATGACACCTTACCCGAGGCCTGGGCGATTCAGCAGTAGCCAATCAGAGCCTACACGCCGACCCCCGTCTGGCAACTGGGGTTATGGTGACTATGGCAACCGTGGTCGACTTCATAGGATGGAGGAAGCACCTGGAGATATGAATATAACCAGCGTACACCAGTGGACACCCCCTAAATACTGTACAAGGCTTATATCTGGACTTTAGCTGCGATTAATCAACCACTACTCCCAGAGTCCAGAATCCAGAATCCAGAGTCCAGAGTCCAAACAGGCAAATCATGTAACTCGTAGAAAACCCTGAGTCACCTAGGCCCAAGGTGCAGGGTGCAGGGTCCCCGAGACCACAGTCCATGGACGACAGAGCAACGGTCGAAGGTAGGTATAAGTAGGTATAAAACTTGTTTTTTTTCTCACACTCTCAGACTCTTAGTCTCTCTTAGTCTCTCTCACGCACAGCGCCTTCACACAGGGGAGCAGACTGGGGCGCGGCGGCAAACCGCACAACACCGCTGGGAGCCCCTCCAACCCCCCGCTGAGCCCCCTGACCCCTGCTCCTCTTTCCGCCGGTACTCACTGTTCTGCTCTGCTCCCCGGTTTTCGACACCTCGTGCCACTCCTCGCACTGTGCCGCACTGTGCTGCTGTGTGTAATGGACTGGCGGCAACTGGCCACTGGCGGTGGGGGCGTCAGACAGAGTCACAGGCTCAGGAGGCAGCTGGCAGCAGGACTCGGACTGTTCAGTAGTACTATATTCAGTACGGGGGTTTTCTTGGGGTCTTCTTGGCTTCCTGCTTCCCACAACTCAGCCAAACTCCACTGCACCGCCACAGCAACTGCTGCTCGACTCTCAGCTCTCTCTAGACTCTTGACTCGGACTCTTGGCTCGGCTCCCGTGAACCGGGAGGGGCTGAGAGGAAGCAGGAGGCTAAATGCTGAATGCTGGAGGCAGAGGCTAAGGCTGAGGCAGTGCGCTCCAATGCGCTGGTTCAATGTGCCTCGCACACCCTGCCCTGCCTGCCTCCCTGCCGTACCCACCGCTGCTGTTATCTGGTGTTTTTTACAGGGAAAAACGTAACCGGACCTCTGGCACCGTTGGCACAGCCGGCACTGTTGGCACCGCGGAGATATCGACACGGCGTCCTGCTTGGCGTCCTCGCTCGCCCATTTCTGCAAACTGCTCTCCGTTCGCTCGCTCGGTCGTAGCTCACTACTATTTGTTTTGTGTCAATAATAATCAGCATTGATACGTGCTGGCTAGGTTTCAGCTTGTTATTGTGCACCACTTGGTAGCCTTTCCTTCTATACCTTCGTATGTCCCTCAGAATCGACCCTTGTCCATGTAACGGAGTGAGCAAGCAGAGCACAAAGCACTTTATGCTATTCTGTAGCTTTTACTTAGAATATTGGTGGTACTATCTGAGGACCATTTTTGTCATACAGAATATTAGGAACTATGTGGCCTTGCAGTTTTTGCTACTTTTTTTTTTATAGAACATTTTATTGGCATTTTATATGAAAGACAATACATCAGTGGAATACTCAGCAGTGCATGCATTATATGGAGTGACGTTTATACACTAGTTATGTACATTTTACATTGATCAGTAAATTCCCTCTCTCACCCATTGACTACATATCTGCGGAGTATTGCATTACACACCCTAGTATTCCCGTCCCCGTTCTTTCATCACTATCCGCTGACAGCAGTTCCTCCTGAGGGGGGTCGCAAATATTACCCCGAAATGTATTCCATCTTCCCCACACCCAGGTCCATTTTTTGGGACATCTGAGGAAAAGTGTTCTTCTGCTCGGCATCATTTGTACAGGGACTTGCATTGTTTTTTCCATTGCCATCTCGTGTCAAACACTTCCACATGACCCACCTGGTCGTTTCTGCTGATGCCTGAGGAAAATCTAACTAACACGACAACAGCCATCTTGCATCCTGCATTTCTGCCCAGGAACTGTCGCACACCCAACCCCCCTGTTCTTTGCAGTTCAACTGAAAGCCACGAGACACTCACACCCTGAGTAAATGATTTGTTTTCCATCTCATGCTCCCAGCCTGGAAACATCCTTGACACCGTGATCAGGCTATCTGGACAATGGTCTGACTGCTGGGCCTTGATCAGTGTGATTAAATAATGACTTGAAAGACCGGGCTTTGATCAAGGTGATTGAACAATGACCTGAAAGACTGAGCCTTGATCAAGCCAAGTGAACAATGATTTGTGTACCAAGCTTTCATCAGGTCACCATCTACAAATGTCGTCTGGATCTGGTTATCAACTGCAAACACTGCCCTGATTGAACAATGAACTAACAGCCAAAGGACTGGAATGAAAAAGTATAAAAGGCTTGTAAGCTGCGGAGTAAAGCAGCAGCTTCCTCTGTCTTGTCTCTGACTAGCTTGGGACTCTGTTCCATAGCGCGGGCTATTGAATAAATTTAGGTTCCTCCTGCAGACGAAGGCTCCTGTGTCTCCTTTTACTAAGTATGGAAGGTATGGAAGACTTTTACGGTTCCCCCGCCGCCGAGACCCAGTAAGTGGGTTTAACCGGTTCTTCAAATGGCGTCCAAACAGGGACTCCACTAGCACGAAGGTCAGGCCTGGTGGATGTGAGGGGGTGCACGGAGAGACTCCGATGGAGGTACCCTACCCGAGGGATTCTTGCAATCCGGTAAGCCGAACGACTCACCCGCTGTTCCTCCCCACCCGGTCTGGGCCACTTGACCGTGTTCTCGCTGGAGTCCTCTAGCAAATAATTTCTGGAGCAGGACACAGCCCTACGTATGCAGAAGAAAACTACCCCTGTAAGGTAAGGGTGGACTGATCACCCATCAAGTCTGTATGATTCTGTTATTGACTTTCGCAAAAGCCAAACTGTTATTGACTTTTGCCAAAGCCAAGCAGGCGAGGTGAGTTTTTAAAAACCCGCTGGTGTCTGTTACCCGTTTTTTTAAGCATGCCAGTCAGTAGTAAGTTCAAGAGATTATGTTGTTGTATGTGTATGCAGGACTCCCAGCTGGAGGCGGCCTGTCCGCTTCCTCCAGAAGGGACCCCAGGCCATAAGATGTATGTTAAACATGGCCCTTCTGCCATAATGTTTTCCTCATTCTGGGTAAAATATAAGAAACAAAGTAATGCGGAATTACATTGGCCACTTTATGGCTCCTTTAATTCCCAAGTTCTTGCCAACTTAGAGGAACAAATAATGAAAAGAAAAACGCGCCCGTCTATGTTTGAATCTGTCCGATTTTGGAGGAAAGAGATAGAGCAGAGAGCTAGAAATCATAAGGCTCAATAAAGAAAACAGGAACGTATATCAATGGCCGACCACGCCAGAGAAAATTTACAAAATCAGATGACAAAGTCAGTAGAAATAGCCGATAGGGAGCATGGGGCCCGGGTACAAAAATGTTATCCAGCTCGTGAGGAGAAAGGCAAGGGCCATATGGAAGGGGGAGAAGAAGGTGATTCCTTGCTTGATACCATGCTAGAAAATCCTCCTGCATATGCCCCAATGTACCCTGCCCTGACGCCTCACACCCCGCATGTCCCCCCGTCACAGCCCACGCCTGCCCCCACTGCCCCTCTTACTGTTCTCCCTGTCACACCATCCCTCCTGGCTTTTTCTATTACACAGACCACGCCCGCTAACCCTGTCCTCGCTGCGGGAATGACAACAGGTCTCCATCCGCCCAACCCCTGCGGCTTTACCCCTACACGCCCTTTTCCTGCTTCTCCATGGTCTACAGTTAATCAGGATTTATATAAATTGTTGAATTCCCCCCGACTGGCCTCCTTGCGCTCTGCAGTCAGCTTTTCGTCCCTTCGAAAAAAGGACCTACAGAGGCAACAGTGTGAATGTTGGATAAATAACAGAAGTATTTATGCCTTTAAGGAGATATGGTCCACCTTTTCCCAATGGGCAATTATGGAATAGACCACCTGGGCTGAATACATGTGTACCCTGGTCATGCAAAGATTTGAGAATGCGCTTATGCAGATACCCACCGGATTAATGGACCTTAGGTCGCAAATAAAAAGGGGTGATGTTCAGGGAGAGGGAATGTTTGGCGCTAAGTCTGCTTTAATGGCTTACCGTGATATAACCGCTTGTCCCAACACCCCTCTAGAAACAGCTATGCCAATGAGAGAGGCGGCCCCTGTCTTTGTTAACGCACTTACCGATGCCCAAAATAATGGCCGAGGGGCTGTTGAGGTACACTGGCGCAGGCTTTGGGTTCATGTTCCTCGGAAAAGGTCAGAAGTAATGCAGTTAAAAAGACAATTACCAGATCCCCGGAAGAATCCGGCTGCCTTTTACAGAGAATTAGGTCAGATTATATCTGCAGGTACTCTCGTACTTGAGGATATAGATTTACTTTTTGGTACAGTTGCCCCCACTGAATTTTGGGCCAAAATTCGACATACTTACCATGAAGTAGCGTTGGGAGGTAAATGGGCTGACCTAGAGGCTATGGGAGAAGCAAGGGTAGGAGGGACTAAACCAGAAGCTGCCATCCTGACTTTGCCCGGTAAAATAATGACGTTTATGAAAACACTTTTGCCGGAAACTGTCATTAACTGGGATAAAATAAACCCCTGTAGGCAGTGAAAAGATGAGAATGTGGCTGACTTCTTCACCCGTTTTGAGACACAATACAAGGGACATAATGGTTTGGATCCCCGTACCCCAGGTTCTGGCCCAGTGTTTGTCGATAAGTTTGTCAGCAACTTGCTTCCTGAAATTTCCGCCAGGCTTAAGAAAGTTGAAAGTACATGGTCTGCCCAAACTATGACTGGTATCGTGGCTATGGCACAATAACACGAAAATAGGGAAAATGGAGATAGAGACAAGGAAAGTATGAAGGTTAGGGATCTTAAGACTAAGGCACTTCTGCAGCAGGCTTACACTTCCCGAGGTCCCGATGCCCGTGGGGATTTCAGACCTCAACCCCAATCCCCTCTGAGGGCTTGCCAGTCTACCCCCTCCAGCCCTCAACGTACGAGAGCCCTCCAAACAGATCAGTGTGCTTATTGTAAGGGGTACGGCCATTGGATATATGAGTGTCCTGTGTTAGCTGAAAACATCCGATTAGGGAAGACTCGGCCTCGCGCTCCCAGGGAGGGGAGGCCGACTAGAGACCATGGCCCGTCCCATCCACAGGATAAAGAACGCAGGCCCAGGGATGATGCTCCCATCCGGCAGCGCCCGGCCAATAGGTTTGATGGGTACGAAGCAACACGCACTTATTACAATGATGATTATGATGAAGTTGATGAGACAGGGTCCTACCAAGCATAGGACAGCCAGGGTGCAAATTCCAGTGGAGCAAAGGGGCCTGTATGTTCAAATGTCAGTTGTGGGGAACGATCAGAATTTCCTTTTGGATACTGGGGCCACCAGGTCTTCTATTGCACGTCTGTCAGTCCCGGAGGCACCCCTTTCTGGCAATATGAATGTCTCTGTGGGTTTTGCAGGAACACCTGTGACCAGCCTGTCTCTGAACCCCTTCCTCTCGATATTGGCCCTGCACATGTTGACGCTCCCTTGGTCCTTACTACAGGTTGCAGTGAAAACTTTTCAGGCATGGATTTACTGAAAGCACTGTATGCAACCCTATCATGTAGTCCCCAAGGTGTATCCCTAACAATTTCCCCCACCGCAGCTTCCTATATGTATCTATCAGGTCCCCTCCCACCAGAGTTGCAGTCTTTACCTTCCTCCCTCTGGGCATCATCAGACACTGATGTAGGGTGTCTCAACATATCCCCTCATGTGGTACGCATCCAGCCAGGTGCACTTCTCCCCTGCCTCCGGCAGTATCAACTGCCGGCGGAAGCAGAAATGGCCCTTTTAACAATAATATCCGAATTAATGGACAAGGGCATAGTGGAAGAGACACGTGGCAATATCTGTAACAGTCCCATTATTCCCGTTCTTAAAAAGACCAATGGAGATGCTATCTCCCCTAAAATATACATATTATTGACCTGAGAGCCCTTAACAAAATAACAATCTCCTAATATCCTGTTGTCCCCGACATTACAGCCCTCTTAACGATGGTCCCTTCTGACGCCACACACTTTTCTGTCATAGACCTGAAGAATGCTTTTTTCAGCATTCCTATACATCCTGACAGCAGACATTTTTTTGGTTTCTCCCTTGGTGGGCGGAGCTTTAGATTCTGCCGCGCCCCTCAAGGTTTCACCGAGAGCCCCAGTATCTATATTCATGCCCTAAAAAGTCAACTAGATTCCTTGGAACTCCCTGATAATTCCACACTATTACAATATGTAGATGACCTCCTCATTGCTGCAAATTCTGCCCCAGCATGTAAAGAAGCTACTCTCTGTTTGCTACGCCACCTTACCCTCCATAATCACAAAGTCTCTTTGAAAAAGCTTCAGTTTTGTCAAGAGAAGGTGACCTATTTAGGTCATCTCCTCTCGAAGGAGGGGAGGCAGCTCACTGCTGATCGTGTAGCCATTATCAATGCTATGGTGGCCCCACAAACACAAAAGTAGGTGCAAGCCTTCATAGGCCTAACCTCATACTGTAGACCATGGGTACTCACAAACTTTCTATCAGGGGCCAAATTTAGAGTGTGGTTTGTGGCCGAGGACTGCACTGGTGGGGGCGGGGTCAGGGGGCAGGGGGCGGGTCTAGAGCAAAAAAAACTGTGACCATGAGGTTGAACACAGGTCCCTGCAGCGGACGCCTTCATCCACTGAGCCACCAGACTCGACACCAACACACACGCTTCTCTCTCTCTCTCACCCACCCTCTGTCACCCTCACTCTGACTGTCTCCCTCTCTCTCTCTGTCTCACTCCCTCTCTCTTCTTCTCTCACCCTCTGTCACCCTCACTCTGACTGTCTCCCTCTCTCTCTCTCTCTCTCTCCCTCCCTCCCTCTGTCTGTCTCCCTCCGTCTGTCTCCCTCTGTCTCCCTCCCTCTGTCTCCCTCCCTCCCTGTCTCCTTCATCTGACTCCCTCCCTCTGGTTCCCTTCCTCTCTCTGTCTCCTCTGTCTCCCTCCCTCTGTTTCCCTCCCTCTGTCTCCCCTCCCTCCCTCTGCCCTTCCCTCTGTCTGTCTCCCCCCTCCCTCCCTCTCCCTCCCTCTGTCTCCCTCTCCCTGTCTCCCTTTATCTCCCTCTGTGTCCCTCTGTCTCCTTCCCTCTGTCTGTCTCCGTCTGTCTCCCTCCCTCTGTCACCCTCCCTCTATCACCCTCCCTCTGTCACCCTCTGTACCCCCTCCCTCTGTCTCCCTCCCTCTATCTCACTCTCCCTCTGTCTCCTTCCCACGGTCACCCTCCTCCCTATCTCCCTCCCTCTCTCTGTCTCCCTCCCTCTCTCTTTCTCCCTCCCTCTGTTTCCTTCCCTCTCTCTGTCTCCTCTGTCTCCCTCCCTCTGTTTTCTTCCCTCTGTCTCCTCCTCCCTCCCTCCCTCTGCCCTTCCCTCCATCTGTCTCCCCCTCCCTCCCTGTCTCCCTCCCTATCTCCCTCCCTCTATCTCCCTCCCTGTCTCTCTCCGTCTCCCCCTCCCTCTCCCTGTCTCCATCTCACTGTCTCCCTTTGTCTCCCCCTGTCTCCTTCCCTCTGTCTGTCTCCCTCCCTCTGTCTCCCTCCATCTGTCACCCTCCCTCTGTCACCCTCCTCCCTCTGTCTCTCCCTCCCTCTCTCTGTCTCCCTCTCTCTCTCTGTCTCCTCTGTCTCCCTCTGTCTGTCACCCTCTGTATTCCTCCCTCTGTTTCCCTCCCTCTGTCTCCCCTATCTCCCTCTGTCTCCACTCCCTCCCTCTGTCTCCCCCTCCCTCCGTCTGTCTCCCTCCCTCTGTCACCCTCCCTCTCTGTCTCTCCCTCCCTCCGTATGTCTCCCTCCCTCTGTCACCCTCTGTCTGCCTCCCTCTCTCTGTCTATCTTTCCCTCCCTCTGTCTTCCTCTCTCTCCCTTTGTCTCCTTCCCTCCCTCTGTCAACCTCCCTCCCTCTATCTCCCTCCCTCCCTCTGTTTCCCTCCCTCCCTCTGTTTCCCTCCCTCCCTCTGTTTCCCTCCCTCTGTCTCCCTCCCTCTGTCTCCCTCCCTCTGTCTCACTCTCCCTGTCTCCTTCCCTCTGTCACCCTCCTCCTTCTCTCTATCTCCCTCCCTCTCTCTGTCTCCCCCCCTCTGTTTCCCTCCCTCTCTCTGTCTCCCTCCCTCTGTCTCCCTCCCTCCCCGTCTCCCTCTCCATGTCTCCCTTTGTCTCCCTCTGTCTCCTTCCCTATGTCTGTCTCCGTCTGTCTCCCTCCCTCTGTCACCCTCCCTCTATCACCCTCTCTCTCTCACCCTTCTCCCTCTGTCTCTCCCTCCCGCTCTCTGTCTCCCTCCCTCTCTCTGTCTCCTCTGTCTCCCTCTGTCTATCACCCTCTGTATCCCTCCTTCTGTTTCAATCCCTCTGTCTCCCCCTCCCTCCTTCTGTCTCCCCCTCCCTCCGTCTGTCTCCCTCTGTCTGCCTCCCTCTCTGTCTCGCTCTCCCTCCCTCTGTCTGCCTCTCTCTCCCCCTCCCTCTCCCTCTGTCTCCCTCCATCTCCCTCCCTCTGTCACCTCACCTGGCGTGCGTGTGTGTCAGCCGGGGCTGAGACAAGACAGCTTCCCGGCCGCACCCGAGTACTTCACAGGTCTTTAAAAGACCACTTACTCGTTAATGAGGCTTTGATATGTTTCACCTCTTGGCGCCCCTGCATCTCCACTCTGACCTTCACTGGATTCACCTGGCGGCATAGAGCGCTGCTGCCACCGGCAGTGTTTGCGGACACTGGACACTCTTAAAAAAAAAAAAAAAAAGACACAGGTAGGATGGCTGCAAGATCCGCGGGTCACCAAGGAAGGCTTGCCGGGCCGCTGGCGGCCCGCGAGCCGTACTATGAGGACCGTACTATGAGTACCCCTGCTGTAGATAGTGGATTTCCAATTTTTCAGCCATGGTCAAGCCTCTACTTGCCCTCACCGCTAAAGACATATCAGACAGTTCCTTTCCTTGGACTAGAGAGCATGTGCAGGCCTTCCAAGATTTAAAAAAGGCTCTGTGTACTGCTCCAGTCCTCGGTACTCCTGATTATAACAAACAATTTTTTTTTTTGTACATGAGACACACGGCTGTTCATGCGCTGTCTTGACCCAGATGTTCGGAGGTCACCATGGGACATGTGCCTATTTTTCAGCCACCTTAGATTCTGTTGAAAGGGGTCTTCCAGGATGCCTACGGGCGACCGCTGCGGCTGCCCTCAGGGTCGTTCAGAGTGCGGGGATCGTCATGAACTCCCCCCTGACTCTGATGGTCCCCCATTCTGTAGATACCCTCCTTAATAACACCAAGACACAGTACCTCACTAGCGCACAACTCACAGGATATGAACTGACACTCTTTGCCAGCCACATTAACATCAAAAGATGTACTGTACTAAACCCCACCACATTACTCCCACTGGATACTCAGGATGCACGCTTAGACCCACATGACTGCATGTTAAGGACAGAGGAAGAGACGGAGGGACGGGTTGACTTACAGGATACCCTGATAGCAGAACCAGAAGGTACACTGTATGTGGACAGATCATGTCTCAGAGGTGGTAACACCTCAGCCGCCTACGCTCTCACGACATTAGGGTGAATAGTAGAAACAGCTCAGATTCCGCAGTGCTCTGCTCAAGCAGCGGAATTAGTGGCCCTCACTAGAGCCTGTGAGTTAAGCAAAGGGATGACGGTAAATATTTATACTGACAGCCAATATTCCTTCGGGGTGGCCCACAACTTTGGGGGGTTATGGAAAGAAAGGAATTTCCTTACTTCCCATGGGACCAAGATTCAACATGCCCCCCTAATTCACCAATTGTTAGACTCACTGACACTCCCCAGAAAGGTGGCCATTATAAAATGTAAAGCCCATAAGAAAGTGACAGATGAATTTGGGAAAGGTAATGCCCTGGCTGACCAGACGGCCAGACAAACAGCTCTTAGGAAAAGGGAAGGAATGTATGTAGGAGGTCCCGCTAGGTGGGTGGCAGACGAGGGCATGGTTGATAACACAGTACATAGTGTGATTGATATTCAGTCCCATACTACTCCTGAGGAACTAAGGGTGTGGAAGGAGCAATTAGCAAAGGAGGGAATTGATGGTTGTTGGGTCTGTTCGACTATGGAAATACACTGGATGTTACCTAACAGTCAAGTGATACCAGTAGCTACAATGGCCCATGGTCCTGCTCACATCAGTGCAAAAGGGATATGCAAACTGTTGGAACCTACATGGTACAACTCTAACCCCCAGATTCATCAATGTCCCATTTTGCGAGTCCTTAATAGCAATTTTTAAGGAATCTCTATTAAAGACTCGCAAAACGGGATGCATGTAGAAATCGCAATATTTTTTGCGATTTCTACTGCTTCCTTATTTGCGATTCGCTAATTGCGAATCGCAAATAAGGAATGGCTTTCCCATTCATTCATATGGGCCTAAAGGCGAATCGCAAATAAGGAAGCGATTTCAAGGGTGCCAGGGTGTCCAAAGGACACCCTGCAGCACCCCTGAAATGGTCATGTACACTGGTGTTGCACACACACATGTCCAAAGAACATGTGTGTGTGTAACATACAACTTAGAAAAATGCACTAAAGTGCATTTTTCTAAGTTTTCGCTATTTACCACGTAGTTATACTTCGCGGCAAATAGCGGCCCCAGATTGCAAATTCGCAATTTTCAAATGGTTCATGTATTGCATTTAAGGAATCGCAAATTGAGATTCCTTAAATGCAATTCATCGCAATTTAGCGAGTTCTAGATTTGCGATTTTTGCATTTGGGATGATGAATCCCAAATGCAAAAATAGCGCTCGCAAAGGGCCAGATTCTCAGAATCTGGCCCTTTGCGAGCCGATTTTACTATGATGAATCTGGCTGCTAGATACCAGCATATGCTGACAAGCTGCTCAAAACATGCATGATTTGCCTAATGTATCACCCAGGAAAAGGCACAGTTACTCCTACGGGAGGATTCTCTCCTCCTACCTTCCCTTTTGAAGTCCTCCAAATGGATTACATCCAGATGGACAGATGTAACAATTTGAAATATGTCCTGGTAGTGGTCTGTACCTTCAGCCGATGGGTGGAGGCCTACCCCTTCAAAGACTGCACCGCTATCACTACCGCCAAAGTGCTATTAAAGGAGTACCTCCCACGATTCGGTTTGCCCCGCTTGGTCTGGAGTGACAACGGGACACACTTTAAGGCTCAAAATATGGAATATGTCTGCATAGCATTGGGTATAAAACAAAAATTTCATGCAGCTAACCACCCCCGTCAGCAGGTCTAGTGGAGGTGTACAATGGCATCCTAAAAACTAAAATGGCCAAAATAGTAGCCGAGACAGGTGTCACTTGGGTTGATGCTCTGCCCTTAGCCCTACTGTCCACAAGAACAACGGCCCACACCAGAATAGGGCTATCACCCCATGAAATTGTGTTCGGGAGGCCTGCCAATGTATGGGGTTTCCCGCGGCTTAAGAAACTGTCTGACATTGAATACCCTGTATTAACTGATTATCTGTACAGTCTAACTAATACCTTTCGTACTCTTTATCACCAGGTGCATGAGGCGATACCTGACAAAAGCGACGGCCCAGGACACGTTATCCAACCTAGTGACTGGGTCCTGATCCGGAATTTTCAACGGACTAAAAGCCTTGAGCCCCGCTGGACACAACCCCGTCAGGTGTTAAAAGCCACCTGCAATGCCGTGAAAGTAGAAGGTCGGAAGAATTGGGTGCATTCATCGCACTGCAGGCGTGTGCCTCTGCCCCTCCCCTATGATCAGTGAGTGAGGGAAGGACTAGGAGACTCAGAAACAGAAACAGTCCCGACGTTTGTCCCATTCAGCGATGCCAGACTGCATTCTACATCTGGAACCCTCCCTTAACTCTGCTCAACACCAAGAACAATTGTTTCCCGACCATACTGTCCCTACTTCCGACCGATACAACTTGCGCCCCCGAGGGAAGGCTTGCCCTTGACTTCGCCAAGCACCTATAGGCTGTAAGGCTGTGATCTTCCCCGGCTGAGAGTAGTGCTGGTGTGTCAGACTAAGGTAAGCCATAAGGGCCCTTGGCACCTGCGCCCAGTGAATCAACCACCAATCACAGACAGCCACTAGAGGTCCCTGGCTTAGCACAATGGCCGCCGTCCAAAATACCCGAATCCAGAAACAAGATGTCAGCCTCCAACATAGTAAATGCTTCATGGTCACCGTGGTGACGCTGTTTGTCTCCCTCATCCTGTTTATCCTTGGTTGGCTGTTACTAATCTACCATCCTGTTACCTCACCAACTCCTACCCCGACTCCTGCAGAACACCGGTATTACACGTTACCAGCCCACGAGTTACCCCACCGTGCAGAATTCTTCAACAACACCTTCATCCAAATGTTGCATCATCACCAGCTGATCATGAACACTTCCAACTGCTGGGTGTGGGACTGATGCCGCATTCCATGATACACCCTGTCCCATTGTTTCCCTACCCCTTTTCCATCTCTGGATCTTGTCTTGCATGGTGGATGTTGATGCAGGAGGCCTACACTGTCAATGGTACTGCCTATTCAGCCAATTGGAACATTTCGGGATGACTTCTGGTGGAACAGATCCGGCCATGTCAATGCTCCTTTTTGCCCGACCAGCTCATCCACAACGCTACTATCCCCAGGTGAACTCGGTGAGATGGTAGTATTCAACTCAAATAATCGGCAAACATTTTCCAGATTCCGCACAAGAAGGATACTGCCTGATGAACGAGACACTGTGAATGTCATAAATGTGGAAGGCTGTGTCTGCATTCATGTACAACAAAAGGACAGGGTTTTAGGTTTGAG
Source organism: Lissotriton helveticus (assembly GCF_964261635.1). Lineage (NCBI taxonomy): Eukaryota > Metazoa > Chordata > Amphibia > Caudata > Salamandridae > Lissotriton > Lissotriton helveticus. Next base: position 955,961,037 of record NC_136059.1, on the reverse strand, counting down.
GGAAATACCGGGCGCACTGCTCAGGTGACACGCAGAAGAGATGCTGTAATGCAGAAGGTGCATGCAGGTAAGGGCAAGTCCCTGAAACCCCTCAAAATGTGCTTAAAAAGACACACTAAATACAATGAGACCAAGACCTGCTGCACACTTAAGTATAAGTTCAAGCAAAAAAGATGTCACAATGGACATAAAGTTCAAAATCCATGGGCGAAGATGTGGAACACCAGTATTTCGGTTCCTCTTTTATTGTTCATTAAAAGCCAGCCAACACGTGTTTCGTCGCAAGAAAACACTGTTTCCGCGACTCCTCAGGGCTGGGGAGGATACAAAATAATGGATGGAGTACATGGTGACAATAAGAAGACTTCAAATGGTGACTATATATGGTGAAAAACTGTGTAGGGTGAGTGTATTGTGAGTAAGTAAAAGTAATACAGTAGTGGAAGCACACGACACCAACCTGGTACCTGTGAACGTTGTCCTGACAAGTGCAAGGAGGGAAGTGGGTCGACGGTGACTATATAATTGTGGTGTTTACAACACTTAATAAATTCACATATTGATGAAACATTTCTTCGAGTGACGCAAAAGGGCGTGGTGAATTGTACGGGTAAGGGGATCATAGACAATGGTGGAAATAGTAATGTGGATGGGGGAGTAATGGGGTGAAAAGGTAATTAGGACTGTGGGATATAACCGGGGGGGTGCATCCTACCTGTAGGTAATGGATAAGAAACCACAGGTCTGTAATGTCACAAAGGGGAAAGGGAGAGACAAAGGGAAGCATAAGGAGGAGTACTACCAATGGTAGTTTGGGATTTGCGTTCAATAAGATAAGGCCCCTAGTGGGGGGCGCATTAGTTATTACGTGATAGAAGGAAAAGAATCTCACCGCGGTGCCGGTGATAATTCCGACCCCGCTCCGCTCGAGACCGGGTTGAAGTAACTGTCAGGATACAAGTTGATTTATCCAGAAGGGAAGTTCTCCGATGGGTATGTGGAGATTCTGTGGATATAGGTAGAGCGTATCAGGTGCTAGTACCTTGAATTCAAGGTTAGCATTGTTCATTCTTAAAATTTCATAAGACTAATAAGGCTTATTGTGTGACTCACCTTTATTAAGCAGTATTGTTGCGTGTTATGGTCCTCAGGGAGAGTAAATCAGGGGTGTGTATCTGTCCACGTGTATACAGCGCGGGCAGTGTGAAAACTTCTGGAGTAGATAATCCCTGGGGTAGTAATCGTTATGTCGCAAAAACGTCCACGTGGGAAGTACAATGTAAATATAAGGGAGGAGAGAGAAGAGAAACAAAGCCGGAAAGTCAATAATGTGGCTGTTGTTGTCTCACATTGGTATTATAATGAGTTGAGACAAGTGTAATTACTCCAAATATCTTGAGTTACAAACCTTTCCTAGTGAGGTTGTGAGAAATGGATCCAAAATGTGTTTTAAGAGTACCAGAGTACTAGTGGTTGTTTTCATTTGCTGATAGCAAAATTAACGTTGAAAATATAGGTGTTTCCCAGTTAAAGTAAAGTGATCTCTCTTTTAGATCGGGTCGTGGAGCATAATTAATGATATGCGGGAAGTATTTCAAAAGGGAATTCTTTATTCCGACCCCTATCAAAATGGATACAGTACCAATAGTATCTGACCGTGTGCAATTCCGAATTATGCGAGCGCGGCTAATGTGAATAAAGACTGTGCGATCATGCGATAAAAGGTTTCACACTCGTGGTGCGAGTGAAAACAAAAGGCAGTAGTTTATAGTTGCGCTCGCTCGTAGACTAGTTTAGAAGTGCATTAAACATAACAAGGTTCCGTTGTCACGGTAGTGACACGCGGAAATACCCCGAACAATTATAGCCATTGTAGCATAGAGACGGCTGAAAACAGCAGTATAGCTTATCCGTAGTGCGGGGAAGATTCCAGCGGCGTGATCGCTTGGATTCAGGTTTTGGTTCCGGGTGCGGTGACGTTTCTTAGCACCCGGAAGTGGAATAAATATGTTGCATTGGGGACCCGGATTGCGGTGTCTAGAGCGCTGGCTAGCGTTCTCTAGTTTCACTGCTGCTCTGGGATACTTGTAAAAGCGGGGATTTTTGCGGGAATGTAAAGTTTAACGTAAACACACGGTGAGACAGTGCAAGGGCATAGTGGGATGTATATATATGTCATTGCATGCATTGTGAGGTGGAATTAAAGTGCTTGGGATACAATAAGTTTGAATATAGGTTTGAAAACAGTAGTTTCATGCTGTGTAAACACACACAAAGATAAAAAAATTTGAAGTTGAAACAGATTCACAACATTATTTTCAATAAGCAAGTTAATATCACAAAACCCTTATTGCCTTTGCATAATACTTCTTTGTGGACAATTTTTGCACGTTTGAGCGGAAAGATGAAAGTCAAGAAATATATACCCCGAGGGCATATTCAATTAGTACCTTAACATTGCCTCATGTTGGTCTCATATTGAGTCCTCTACATTGGATCACTTCTGGGTAAGGACATCTCAATTTCATGTAGTAGTTCTTAGTAATGCCCAAGGAGAGGGAAAAGGGGGACCTGAATCAAAGGCATGTTCACTTAGTCCCCCAAAAAATATTGCATCTCCTGGTCAAAGTTCAAGCCATGGTCAACACTCCGGAGACGGAGAATCCACATGGCCTCTAGGCGTCTGAGTTTAAGTTCCCTGTTACCACCTATTATCCCTGGTGGTACTGTGTCTATACCGAAAAAGGATACACTTTTGTCCAAACTCTGGTCACAGCAAGCAGCCGCATGTAGTGCCACAGGGTATCTTGGATCTTGTTTGTGGATAGCTCTGATGTGTTCAGCTATTCTGTCTTTCAAGGGGCGGATGGTGCTGCCCACATATATTTTTTTGCAAACACATTCAATAATGTAAACCACAAACCGTGTGGTGCAGTTGATGTTGGTATTCATAATGAATTTAGTTCCCTTTGTGTCGTAGAATTCTTTAGTCTTGTGTTTGGCCCACCGACACATGCAGCAAAAACCACATTTAAAGAAACCAAGATTTCTTGCTGTAAGCCAAATATCAGTGTTTGTGTCCCAAGGAATGGTGGGACTAAGCCTATTTCGTAGTGTCCTTCCTCTTCTGTATGTGATTAGTGGATGTTCTCCTATGTGTTCTTGGATACTTCTGTCTGCTCTTAAAATGTTCCAATGCTTAGTGAAAGTTCTGCGAAGTAATCTGGATTGGCTACTGTAATCCGTGATCATTCGGATTTTCGGGGAATTGGTTTCCGTGTTTGTATGCTTACTCTTGAGTGTGTCTGCTCTTGTAATATTCTTAACACGAGTAGTGGCTTTCTGTAGTAGCTCGTCTGAGTACCCTCTTTTCTTGAAACGTGTGTTCATTTCCCTCAAGTTGAGCAAAAAGTCTTTGTCGGTCCTGCAGTTTCTACGTGCTCTTAGGAATTCACCGTATGGAATGGTATTTATTTGGTGTGGTGGGTGAGCGCTGGTTGCATGTAGGATTGCATTGCAGGCAGTGCTCTTTCGAAAGAGTCTACTGTTAAGTTTGTTATCGGAAATGTATATTTCCAAATCAAGGAATACCACTTTGTTAAGACTGGCCTCGATGGTGAAACTCATGTCCCAAGTGTTGTGGTTCAAATGTTTATGAAAGTCCATTAGATGGTCGTGTGTACCTGACCAAATTAAGAAGCAATCGTCTATGTATCTCCCCCAAAATACTATAGAATCTACAAACGGTGCACCCTTTGTGCCCCAAATCAGGTCTTTTTCTAGTGCACCCATGAAAAGATTTGCGAAGGAAGGGGAGAATTTAGAGCCCATGGCTACACCTTTTATCTGTTTATACCATGAGTTGTTGGACATAAATACGTTGTTCTTGAGAATGAGTTCCATCATGGAGATCAACATGTTTGTGTGTTGCCACATAGTGGCAGGTCGATTCTGTAGGACTTTGGTTATTGTGTCTAACCCCAGTTCTGGTTTGATGCTGGTGTAGAGTGCCACCACATCCATAGTTACTAAAATGTTGCCTGGTTGCCACTGTAAATCGGAGAGAAGGCTTAGAATGTGTTTTGTATCTTGGATAAAAGAAGGAAGATTGCGTACAAGGGGCCCTAAGAATAAGTCTACATACTCTGATAATCTTTCGGTTGGTCCCCCAATACCCGATATAATGGGTCTACCCGGAGGAAAAGGGAGGTTTTTGTGTACCTTTGGCAGGGTGTAAAGCCATGGGTAAGAGGGTTTGAAGATTTTCAAATAGAGGTATTCATCTTCATTTAAAAGACCTTCCTCTTTCCATGTCAAAAGGAATTGGTTAATGACAGTAGTGTGTCTGCATTCATGGCCTAGGGACTAAGAAAATTGGTACCAGTACGTGTGATATCACAAAAACTTTAAACTCTACATCTCCTCCGAAGCTGGTGGCATCCCCCAACACCTATTTCATCGGTGGCACTGCCGCCTACACTTGGCTCCCCCGTAACTGGTCTGGTACCTGTTATCTGGCCTTCCTCCTTCCACCAACGTATTCCACCCATGGAGGTTACCACCTGTCAATGAAGGGCTCTCTGCGCCCCTCACGTAGGGGCATCATATCAGCTGAGGATACAGCAGGCCAGGGAACCGGGGACTTCTTTAAAGGTTCCCTTCCTTTCTGGGGCCCCATGGCCAACAGTCGGGCTGACCCCACGACATCCCAGGGTCCTTGAAGCCACCATCTTAGTAACAGCTGGTGCCCTCTCCAACATCACTGCAGAACTGCAGGCGGACCGCCTCATAACACTGCAGAACAGAATGGTCTTAGATATCATCCTTGCCGATCGTGGTGGTGTGTGTAAATCCAGCTGCTGCGTGTACATCCCAGACAACGCACCTACAGTGTACGATGCCATCCAACGTTTGCATCGCCTTTCTTCCGAAATTCATCTGGGTGAAGGCAACTGGTCCCTCACAGGCTGGATCTGGGGCCTCCTTTCCCAGTGGGGGTGGAAGATCCTCATCTTCCTTGCCTTGGGAGTAACTGTCCTGGTCTCCTGCTGTTTGTGCTTTCAGTGTCTGCCAGTGCTCTGTACAATGTGTGTCCAGACCATCAAGCCTCCACCCTCTAACATTCACAACACCAATATGACGATGATGCTCCAACAAGAAACCGATGGCCTTATGAACATTGGCATTTCTTAAAGTATTTGCTACTCAATTGCAAAAGGAGGGTCTGAGGAAAAGTGTTCTTCTGATCGGCATCATTTGTACCGGGACTCCATTGTTTTTTTTCATTGCCATCTCATGTCAAACACTTCCACACAACCCACCTGGTAGTTTCTGCTGATGCCTGAGGAAAATCTAACTAACACGACAACAGCCATCCTGCAGCTTGCATTTCTGCCCAGGAACTGTCGCACACCCAACCCCCCTGTTCTTTGTAGTTCAACTGAAAGCCACGAGACACTCACACCCTGAGTAAATGATTTGTTTTCTTGCATGAGGGGGGAGAGCCGTGTAGCGATCTCCTTAGGTCCCTCCTTTAATCTTGTGTACTATGATGTCCATATATCCCCAGTTCAATTGCAAAGCTGCAATTACAAGTGTCTGCAGCGACAATATTTCGGTGTTCATTGAGTCCAGGGCATTTGACCTCTTGCATCAAAGTACGGCTTTGTCCGGTCTGTGCGCCCACTTCGTCAGGGATGTCTGTTACTGAGTCTCAAGGTCCAGGAAACACTAACTCAGTCCGAGTTCTCGTTTGCATTCTGTTGCTTGTCACCTGAGGCCTCCATTTCCGTCGCCCGCAACGGCGCCAATGTCATTATCAGAGATCTCTGACTTTGCCCTTGTCTTCTGGGCCCTGCGGCCAGGCGCCACCCCTCCAGCCAGTCGTGGACTTCCTCAGGTGTGGTAAAAAAAACTGGTATTTCCTTCTGCCTCCACCCTCAGCTTCGCAGGGAACAGTATTGCGTATTTAAGTGCCCGCTAGTGCAGTTCTTTCTTGACTTCCAAGAAAATGCGTTATTGCTTGGTCTCCGCTGCTGTGTAGTCTGGATAAAGGGTTACCTTGCAATTTTCAATGTGTATTGGGGGGCAACGCGTGCCACCTGTAGAATTGTATCCCGGTCTCGGAAATTGAATATGCGTGCCAGTATGGGCCTGGGTTGGATTCCCGGCCGGGGTCTTCCTCCTGGAACCCGGTGGGCCCTCTCGACCAAGAAGAAGCTGGACAGCCCATGTGGCTGTAGTTGAGTCTTAATGAGGTCTTCCACAAAGAGGTCTAAGACCGGTCCCCTCACACTCTCCAGTACTCCGACCAGACCCACATTAATACTTCTCAAGCGGCCCTCCTGATAGTCGACCTTGCCTGCTATTTGTTTATGTGCCAGTTCTAGTTTTCGGACTTGTTGCTGTAAAGTCACTGTGTCCGTGGTGAGAGCCCCTGTGGGAATTTCAACCTGCGCTATTCTCGTACCCTTCTTTGAAACATTGGCACGCAGCAGTGTAATGTCAGTGGAGATGGTGCCAATAGATGTTTGTACCTGGTGTAGGGCAGCCTAGTTGTCCATCTTGTTGCTTTGCACCCCACGTTGTCCACGTCCACCCATAATGTCCAGCAAACTGGCCGGCGCAACCAGGCACCCAGGAAAGGGGGGGAAACAGTAGTCGCCGCTGCCTGCTTGCGGAAACAATGTCCATGCGCGGCCTTTTGGTTTTTCTGTTTCCACCTATGCGTGTCCAGGAGCAGGCTGCATCGCGGGTGAGTCCTTTCAAATCTGTGAAGTTATTAGTTCTGTCTCACTGTCTCCACTGGGACCTTTTTATGAGTTTATGTCACTCTCTCCAAATCAAATAGGCTCTGCCAGCATCGCCTTGTCTCCCTGACCTGTTGGAGTTCCACTCTGTATTGGTGTGTCTCCCCTATGTGTAGCTCCTTCCAGGATTTCGTGGTTCAGTGTGACACAAGAGATGTGGGCCAATACACACGTGGCACCGGCCACGTAGTTTATTGCTTAATACAGGGCCGCCCGTTGATCGCCTTCGGGCGCAAGTGGGTCAATGGCCCTGGGAGTGCCGGGCCTCTTCGTCATGGTGAAGTCCACCTCGGTAGGGGCTTCGTCGAGTCCGCTCGAATAGGTCATGCCCCGTTTCCACGTGGTAGCTGGCACCGAGTGCACACCTCCGCCATGCGGCCTGGGTGGTCCCGGATAGTGTTATGGGATGTAGGCCTCCTGTACGCCGCCCACGGTCCCTCAGGTCCTTGCCTTTGTCCGGATCAAGCACTCAGCCGTGGCATCCGAGGAGGCCCTCACTCTGGCCCTCTGAGAGGCCCGGGGACACGTTTCCCCTCCTCTGGATCTACTGACAGGGGCAGTGTCTCGGGAGTCCTCTCCGGTCTGGGCCGACGCGTCAATGCTCCACATGCCGTGTTATGCAGCCTGGTCCGTGGCGGCCGCTGGGGTTGTAATTGCTGGCCCTGTCTCTTTCACCTCTGCATCTGTGTGGATCTTGGCCAGCTTCGCCCGCATGCGGGGTCGCGCTCAAACCACGCGAGGTCCTGGTGTTTACTCGGCGCTCAGGCCGCGACTGCTTCCTCACGGTCTAAGTTAGTGCCAGTTGTTGCTGCCGAGCTCAGACTGGCAGCAGCTGTGCAGGAGATGTTCCGGTGCCATCTTCAGCACTCGGATCGCAATAAGCTGTCGGATAAATTACAGGATTTGCAGGGAGAACCTCCGTCGATCGCGGAACTCTCCTAGGCTGCGGCCATCTTCGTAGGCTGCTAGCCATGCCCCCCTTTTTGCTACGTTTAAATGACCCATTAGTATGTTTTAAAGCTGCTACTTTTATTTTGAAGGCAATTAACTTAAGGAAGAGTATTATGTACTAGATTTCACTAGCTGCGGAATTTTTAAAAATGTATTATGTTGAATTGTGGATCTTATGTATTATCTAGAATTATGCATTTCATCTCCTTTTATGCAATAATGATGTTTTATATATTTATGTATTTTTATGACTGTAAACCAGCTGAATAAAGTTGAGTTGATGGTAGTGACAGACTGAGACGGACTTCTGTCTATTGAACTGGACTGGCTTGCTTGGAACTTTGCACAACTTCCTGAAAGGTCTTGTATAAGACATAGCTGCTACTTGTTGGACTGACACACACGCTGTATGAGCTTGCGGTCGCTTGGCTGAGAGACTACCCCTTACCTAGACTCCCTATACTTCCTTCTGAAATCTGAGCTTTGATATTCATTTAATTATTAATTTGATTTGAACTTCTAAATTTCTTACTGTCTTTGATTTTCTAATTAAACTTGATAAACTAAATCTTACTAAATTGACTTGACTCGGCTATTTAATGCCTTAAAGTGAATGTGCATTCTTAATTGGGTTATTGATGACTAAAGGGGTTTGTAATCGAGAAGTCTCTGAGCATCAAATTCTTATGCCAATATTTTTCATTCTAGTAACTGAACTATTGGTCTACATTTCTTTAGGAGATTTGGGCCTGCAGTGATCCTATTTTATCACTGGCAGCTCCCCCATTGGGGCGTCGCCCCACTGCTTTCTCGTAAAAACGTAAACGTAAAACTACCATTTATGTTTCTGCCTTCCCGCATTACGAGAAAGCAGAAGTGCCTCTGTGCCTGGTTGGGGGCGGGCTGGTGGGCGGTCCTGCTTGAGGGCAGGGGGAGTGGCTTGCCCACTTTTGTGGGTACTGACTGTTTGGTCGGCCCTGGAGCAGACCAAACAGTCAGTACCCACAACAGTGGGTAAGCCACTCCCCCCTGCCCTCGAGCAGGACCACCCACTCTCCCTTTTTCTCTATGCAGAGAAAATGTCCCGGCTGGGGCGCTCGCCTGCTGCACCTACCAGCGTTGTGATTGGCTTGCGTTGCGTAGGGGAGGGAAGCTGCCTGCTGGCTGCTTTTTGCAGCAGGAACACGCTGACCCACGAGTACAGCGTGACAGGCCTGGAGCTGAAGCGGTGCGGTACCCCGGCACTCAGGTACATTTTATTTTAATTGTTTTATTCCCCACCCGCCGCCCCCCCTCTTTCGAGCATGCCGGCTACCACAGAAGAATTCCTTTTTTTCTGAAAATTTCTCCAGCTTTGCATTCCAAAGTAGCCATTCCAAATCTTTACAAGTTTAAGCCAGAGCAGCTCACAGCGGAAATTAGAAAAATACCTGAAATTCCATCTTCTCCATCCTCTCTACTGACCCCCACCCACCCCATCTCCCCACCCCATGTGTGGCCCTGATGTTAAGCCCCAGCCCAGGTGACAAACTGACCTGCCCCTTAAATGTGGGGTTTTTAACACACAATCCATATACAGATGAACACAGGCATGACCCACATGGGCGTATTGTTATACTTACATTTCGGCGCTTGTTACCAGTGTTTTATAGTTTCATAGTAGCGTATCTAAAGTGTTATCTAAAGCCGCTGCCTTGTGCATAGTTCAGTGCTTGTTATTTATTTAAGCATTTACAATGCCGTTAGGCAGAACAAAGGTTGGCTTTTCAAACAGTGCACATTATAAAACAATAACCAATCAGATGAAAGGCAAGATGTGCTTTGTAATTTCTCCGAAAATACCCATGACCTCCTTACAGTTGTCTCTGCAGTGTGTGCACAGACGCCTTACATTTCACTTTTTAGAGTGCATATTTGGCAAATACTGTCTGTGTTGAAATCGGAGTGGGGCCTGCCTTCGGAGAGACTGCTGTGCTAAGTTAATGCCTGCTCTCACTCTCTTGTTAGAGACCTGATCTGAGCAGGAACGCTTCACCATCTGAGGCCCCAAGAAATGATTGTGACTGGGAATATCAAATACCAATTATTGGTGAGACAGAATATAGTCAAAACAATATCGAGGAACAGACTATCAAAATGTAAGTGCACAGAGGGAGGCCAACTCTGCATCTACATGAATCAACAAGGTACGCAGTAGTAGAGTTGAGTATCAAAATGTACAAAATAATTACCTTTCGTACTTTTGTCCCTCAATATTCTGTCCCGTCCTACACTGCGTGAAACAAGTCTGTCCTCTGTTTCTCTAGCTCGAAGGCTGTGTGCAGTGCAGAAACCCCAGGAAACTGAAGCTGCATTTACTCATTTGTCTGCCCTTTTGGCTTGCAAATGAGTTGCTTGCAGCGCTCGCATCCTATGAATGCTGGTGCTTGTACTTTTAGTTATTGAGACACTGCTCTTTACAAAGGATACTTGGGTCCCTCTGCATAAAGCAGATAATTCCCAAGGTGAGAAATACAATCTTGTTGGTAACACTTCATGAAAAGTGATCCTATTGTTTGATATCCGAAATTCAAAGAGTCACTTATTTCTGTACACAAGTAGCACTCTTTTTGCTTCACATACCTCAAATTTGTTCTCGGGTCCTGCGTGGTTGATCTCACCCACCACACAGCTTTTAGGTATATGGACATAATTTAAATTGAATTTATCTCCTTCATGCTGGTTTTCTGTATATTCCTTTGCAGATTTAATCTTGACCGGTTTTTTGTTGTTGCTAGTTTGGACCGAAGTGTTTTTCTGCTGAGCCAGTTTTGTTAGACTCTGTTGTAATGGTGGGCAGCCCGGAAAGTTGGGCCATTCTGGAATCACTTGTGAACTGTGTGTGCCAGAGAGTAGCGTTATGCACAGAAAAAGCACAGAGGTTTGGTAGACATGTGAGGTGTGGTGTTTGGGGTGAGGTACAGGTGCAGAATTGGTTTATGACTCAGCAAAGTCAGAATCTAGCTGCTATAGAACCTGACCACATAACCTGCTTGACAAGAAGCAACCTTATAATTACCCTTCTTTCCTTGTAATAATAGTGTTAAAGTGGTTCACACAAAAATGTGATGAACTGTAACACGTTTTTGCTTATATAAATTGTGATTATGTAATAATTATGAAAGCGTGTCTTTTTGTAACTGATAATTTGGTTTTAATACTGATTATCTTGGGAATGTAGAGAAATTGATTGCTTTTGTGATTGCAAAAAGAGAAGCAAATGGCACCAGGCACAGGTATGGAAAAAAGGGTTAGTTGTGAGGTGTAGTTAGGCACAGAGGTAATGGGATACAGGAGGGCGGTATGAATCAATAAATGTGTGTAAGTAGGGATACATATAATAGCTGGTTTGTGCCATAGACCCCGCTGAACATTAAAATGCTGAGTCTCTCCAGCAGTGATGCAGTATTGTGCTGCAGAGCGGGTGACATCATGTTTGAGCTGCCTGTTTAAGTTGGTTTGGTCAAGGACACGTACTGTTTGAATTGCTTTGCCTGCTGTCTGGCTCTGGTGCCTTGTCATCAGACCTCAGAGTGGTTGACACCTTCCTGTTTTCTCAATTTTGCTTCAAAATGCACCATTTGCCCATTCTTTTTTCAAAATGTTCTCGGGGGAGAACCCCCACCAAACCCCCCGGTGGTGGTTCTGGTTAGCTCGCTACAGTCGCTTGCTGCAGTGAAGTACCACAATTGTTTTACGCCTCACCAGTTTCAAATGTCACCAGCCACCACTGTATTTTATGTTTATAGGATCTTCATGAGACTAATTTATATGAGTATAATTTCAAGCCTGTGATTCAGTTATCTGATTCCTGGTCCTCATTGGATAACTTCAGCATCCCCAATATCCAACACCTCTCAGCACAGACCAAGATCCATCGGAGGGCCATTGATTTCATTATACATAGATTGTGTGATTTAAAGGGCCCAGAAACGCTACAAGGTCTTGTTATGGGGTGCAGTATTTCTTTATGTTTTTAGTTATTTATTTTGCACCTTTACTGGTTCTCTAAATACATTTAGAAACATTGATGTTAAAGGTGATAGATATGTGTAGCGCTGAATTATCATTAGTATGGCTCATAGGATTGTCTTAGGTCAGGTACATTCAGGGCCGGACTGGGAACCACAACTGGCCCTGGCAAAGTGCTCGGCCGGCCCCCCCCACTCTCCCCATTCGCGGGGGAGGGGGGGGGGTTGGAGGTGCCGCCGAGTTTTTTGCAGTGTCCGGTTTTCAGACGATTTTGTTACAGGGCCGATTTTGCAGCTGCAAAAACGGCCCTGTAACAAAAACGGCCCCCTAGGGGCCCAAAACCGTGAGGCGCACCTGGGGATTTCCAGGTGCCGCTAAGGCCAGTCCGTCCTGGGTACATTCATGCCATCACCTCGAAGAATCTGTCTGAGGCCATGATCTCACTTCTGATTGTCACGTTAGAATATCAGAAAGTAAGAGAGAGAGTGTGTGTGTGTGTGTGTGTGTGTGTGTGTGAGAAAAGCTACTTTCGCATGTATGTTTGTTACATGTGGTGTAGTGGTTGGTATTGTTTTGTTTGATGGCGATCAATTAGCAGAGTTGATTAGTGATTGCTTCCAACTGTGTTTTGGATCAGAACAACTTAATTGAATTGTTCCTTCCTTTCCGTGCTGGCAGTAGTAGCCTTACATTATTTTAAACACAGATGAGCGCTGTGATTGTGGTTCTGCTCTTCTATCCTGGCTGTCATGTAATTAGCCAGCTGTGGGTAATTTCAAAGATCCTATCTCTGTTCACTATCGGGGTATGTGTTTGAAGCTATCACTGGGTGAGGTCAATGGAAACTGAGCCTGTCTCACTTTGAACTGCGATCAAACAATGCCAGCACGCCAGGCCTGCCGGATCTCTCCAGCCGTGCTAGGGGTTCACTAGAGCGTGCAGGCCACCAGTGTAATTGTGAGGCACCGTAGCTGCTCAGCACATGTACAATGGCAGAACATATAACACGGACCTTTGAAAATCAATAGCGTTACTTCATCCAGACACAACATTTACAAACTAGGCGCTGCATTTTCCTGCTTGGCTAGTAAGTCCCTTCTGGTTGCGTGTCTAAATGGTAAGGTGTGACTCTCTTGCCGGCCTATTTGATCGCCACAAGGGGCGTGACGTTCCCAAGGTTATGTTTAAGCTTTGGTTAATACATGCTTAAATCTACGATCAAACAGCTCACCCCATGTATTTGTTGCCATATATGTGATGTTTCCTATTATGTTTGTTCTGGTAAATGAATTGCTTCTATAGTCGTGGTGGTTTGGGTAGTGCCACGTGCTACTGAAGCTACTTCAGTGTGCTGTATTGGCTCGAGAGTGCGTTTTAGCACCGCACGTAGGATACTGGTGATCATGAGTTTGGAGAGTCTGGGGAGAATGGCAGTTTGTTGGATGCACAAGGCCGCTGTACCAAGAGTTAAAACACATGGAGCATATCAGTCTGTGAGTGAAACACATATATGGTTAGATAAAGCACAGATATTGGTCATGTCATGAAGTAGGTTCATGTGGGCTAAGTGGAGAATATGGTCACTGATGTGGGACAATTTTTACCATATGGCTGCCCAATACAATTTCAGATTCTGGGTGCCCCATAGTATATGTGGCAGATCACAGCTCACTTGGTCACATATCGCACTTCGAGTGGCAGAGGAGACCTGCTTGGGCAATTGTAGTGGGTCTAGTACCAATCAGACAGTACTTTAAATTATAAGGATTTAAGATTGATCTATCAGTGAGAGAGTCCACTGTGACAAGGGAATCACACATAACGGAGGACTGGGAATGATCCCTTTACCGTTGAGAGCCGTCACCTACCCAGCCGGACGTCTGACACTGTTACTTCCTCGTCTCCATGCTGTGTCTCCTACCCCTTCCCCCACCTCTTCTCTCCTTCATTCTTTATCTACCCCATTCCTTTCCTCTCCCCCCTGTATTTCTCTCCCGCTGCCTGCTTTGTTTATCCTTATGCCTACCCTATGATTGTGTAACTCATGTAACTATGCACCAGCAACTGATATAACTGTGTAACTATGTTCTTTATTTATTTTATTTATTTTGAAAGTTTTATATAGCGCGGACAAGATCTTTGCAGATATCAGAGCTCTTTACAAAGAAGGGGTACATGAGGGAGCATAGTCAAACAGATAAGTCAGTAAAGCTAACAGTACAAATAGGTGGGGGCAAAGCCAATCATATAAATCAATAATACAAGAAATATAACTAAGCAACGGGGTCAAACAAGTAGTACATATCGGTGCAGAGTCTTTAAAGATTCCGAAATAATAGTTCAGGTGTATTTAGCCATAAGGATAGCTTTTACTTCTTTCTTAAAGAGTGTAGTGGAAGAGATGAGCCTGGTTTCGGGAGGGAGTGAGTTCCTAATCCTGGGTGCCATTCCTGAGAAGGAGCGTTTATAGGTTTTTTCCTTCCGGAATCTTCGAGGTTTCAGCAGAAGATTGTTTGTGCCTCTAGTGTTTCTAGAGCCGCCAGAGATTGTTAGCTTCCGAGTGAGGTAGCCGGGTGAGTTCAGGTGTACCACCTTGTGTGTCATGCAGGCGATTTTCAGATGTATTCTGGCTTCAAAAGGCAGCCAGTTCAGGGATTTCAAGTCAGGGGAGATGTGAGAGTGCTTTTTTAACCCAGTGATGAGTCTCGCTGCAGCGTTTAGAGAAGCTCTTAGGGGTACGGTAGTAGTTAGGGGGAGTCCGCAGAGGGCGATGCTGCCATATTCTATTCGAGGGATGACTAGTGCTTGTACTGCGGTTTGGAAGTCTTTGGCTGGGAGGAAGGGTTTAAGTTTCCTCAGGGTATTGATTTGGAAGTTCGCTCCCTTAGTTGCCTTGCTGATATGTTGCTGCATGTTGAGATTGGTGTCGAGTGTTATGCCTAAAGATTTTGCTGAGTCCACGATGGTGGGTTGGACATTGAGTGCGGTTAGGTGTTTAAGCCAAATTTGAGTGGTGGAGATCTTCGCTGGAAGTGAGATCAGAAGTAACTCTGTTTTCAGAGCATTGAGTTTGAGATGATTATCGGCAAGCCAGGATTGGGTGCTTCTGATCGTTGAGTTCAGGAGCAAAATATCTTTGGGGGATTGTAATTTGAGATAAAGTTGGGTGTCATCGGCGTAGATGTGAAAGTGTACATTGGATGCTTGTAGCAAGGTGGTGAGAGGTTCCATAACTAGGTTGAACAGAGTCAGGGATAGGGAGGATCCTTGGGGGACGCCTAGCGTTACAGGTATTGGCGAGGACATCAGGTTGTTGCTCTTGAATTTCTGCGACCTGTTGTGTAGAAAGGAAGTGAACCACTTGAGAACAGTTCCAGATAAACCCATTCTTGTGTTTAGTAGTTCGAGTAAATTCTCATGTTTAACGGTGTCGAATGCTGAAGAGAGATCAAGGAGGATGAGGAGGCAGGTGTCGTTTTGGTCTAGCATTTGAAGTGCGTCGTCAATTATGTGAGTCATAGCAGTTTCTGTACTGTATCCTGCTCGGAAGCCTGATTGATGAGGATTGAGGAGATCAAACTGTTCAATGTGTTTATGAGGAAAAACAGCCCAATTTACAACCGATGCCCAGGCTGCTGGCACACGACGCCTCTTAGTTCCCATTTTTACCAGTTACCAAATAAAGAGACGGGCGCTGGAAGCGGGAGTGCAAGAACAGAGTTTTATTTCTCATGAGGAGAGCCTGTCATTTCGGACATACGCACAATGTCTTCAAGAGGTGCTCTAACAAGTTTCTCTGAGGCTCCGTCTTTTATACACAGGTTTATGATGCACAAACATTCCTTATTGCAATAAAGAAACTTTGAAGTACGAAAAGGCATGTTTGGAATCCCAGCTTTAGGCCTATTCCCACACCAGTCGCTCGGATGTCGTTTCCCCTCCCAAATGTAACATGTGATTGTAATCTTGCAGCCGGACATTCCAACAGGACACGAGGGCAAGAGGGGGGGTGGTCAGATCTAAGGTTGGGCAAGCGATAAGATCGGGCACTTCGGTTGGTGTATCACGTTTTGCTATGCGGGGCCAGGGGAGGTACATCCATGAGGCTTTGTTTTATGACTTGGGACCGGGTCGAGAGGCCAGGTGTAGCCGGGGGGGGGGTCATCAGAAGAGGGGAAGGGTGTTCCTGGGAGGAATGCAGGGGGTGTCGGTCAGGCAGGGGTGTCACTTTTAGAGCAGGGTCGCGGAGAGGAGAGGGTTTTATGGCCTATGCATGAGAGACCGGGGGCTGTCGGGGATGCTTGCGAGGCTGGGGAGTGAGGGGAAGAGAGAGATGCTGGCTATCGGGAGTGGGCAGAGAGGCCTTGGTGCCTAAAATGGCTGTCGTATACGTGCGTGCATGGGCCTGTACTGGCGAGATGATGCGGGCAATGCTTCGCGGTATTCGTTCTGCTTACAGCGAGGGGTATGGTGAACACAAATGAACGCCGCTTATGTACATATACATTGTCATTTTCCACAGTCGCCGCTTTTTAACATAAGTTAGTTCATTTCCGAGTTTATCATAACTGACGGGTGTACATATAGCCATGAATGGTCAATGAAATAGCGTTTGTTAATACTGGCGGATTGCATATAACTATGTGCAGTTGATGCGATAGACGAGGTGCAATACAGATGAATTTACATTTGTCGTGTTATGTACACATTATGGAACCATGTTCTGACTCTCTCTCCGGCGGTATCAATGTACAGTTAAAAGTGACCGATGAAACATTTTGAAAGCAATACAAAGTGGTTGAGGGAGGAATTCAGTTCAATACAAGCAATTAGTCCGGGGGGGGGGGGGGCAGAAAGTCCAGAAAGGGGAGGGGGGGGGGGTCTTCGCCACAGTGTCTTTTTAGCAGCGAGCCATCAGTGGTAGGTTCTAGTAGTTCGTTTTCTTCCGTTGGCGCTGTTGAGCACCGGCGGTGGAGCTATAGGTCCAGCTCGGATCCATCCTTACACGTCGCAGGGTGCGATCTGTCCTCTGCTGTTAGACCACAGTCCTGTTTCCTAACTAATCTTTTTAAGGGTGCCTCATGCTGGGCACCTGCATTTCTTTCTCCTTTCGTGGCAAACCCTATTCTACCTAAATGCTGTTCTTCTTCTCAGAGTCAAAATCCATGCGAAAGAAAGGGGGGGTTGTCGGATAATCGAGGGAAGAGAGGGCGGAGCGGGATCAGATCTTTGAGACAAACCAAGGGAGCAAAGGATAACGAGCAGGCAGGCCCATCAATCGGGCTCAAAGGGGCGGGGACTTCTGGCACGCGTGGGTCAGCAAGCAGAGGGCTTCAAGGCAGCCCTCCATCCTTTCATTTTCCGTGTTCGAGAGTGGTGCCTCGTCCCGCGTCTCGTTGCTCTGCGGCTCCACCTTTGGTCGAGGTCACATGTGCTTCATGATCTGCAGCTAGGCTGTGCGTCACGTCCGGCCCCTCTCCTCCGGTGATTGTGTATCTTTGAATGGGTACAAAACAAGCTTTAGAGAACTGGCAGGAGAAGACATTTATACATTTCAATTCCGCCCCCAATCTCAAGTAGCTGGGGATACGTTCATCGGTCACGGTCAGAAGTTATCACTATGGAGTATGTATGTGGACATTTCTACTTAGGTTGTACCAAGTCTATTTGGCGTTCATTCATGGCGTATATGGAGAGAAGTCAGACTCCTATCAACTGCGTATTTCCATCAACCTCGAAATCGGATCCTACGGTAGAGACTCGTCTTTCTAACCCAAGCCCTGGCAATCTTCTATTATCATGAGAGAGGGACAGAGGCTAAACATTCTTTTCTCGGGGAGCAGCGGTTAATCAGGGTCATCAGTTATACTTCGGGATATGGAGCTGGGGTCAATCGGGAGAAACGAGGACTCTTTGGACATCCGTACTTGGGTGCAGAGAGGTGGGGCAATCTGGGCATTGGGATTGTGCTTCTAACGAACTGAGAACAGAAGGCCACTGACATATAGTCCCCCTATGAAAAAGGCCAGATTAGGGGACATCAGTCGTCTTACCTGTCCTTTCCTTCTTAGCCAATTCAAATTCCATCATTTTACAGAAAGGAGAGGTAGTAATATGGCAAATTACAATTGTTTTAGTTTCTGTCAATTTTGCCGAACACCTTTGTGTTCAGAAACCAATTAGGCTTGTGCCGGCGGGGCACAACGTTACCACACAAAGGAAGAGGGAACAGGGGGACCCTCAGAGAGAGAGAGAGAGAGAGTCGTCCGCATTTTAAACGAACTATTCGGTACACGTCTGACATGGAGAGAGAGAAAGAGAGAGAGAGAGAAACGTGTACAATAATAGGCCATTTAATGCGCACACAACACAGAACAGCAGGGGTCAAGTTATATAGAAACACAGACTGAGGGACGACGTAGATCCATACATTACGTACACATGAATTCAGGCGGGGGGTAGTACATGCATTATATACAAGAATCCAAGACAAAACATAGAACAGTACTTGGCCAAAAAGATTTCTTCCTGCATGCTGCGCATCCTTAGTATCCTACTTAATTCATCTGGCTGCCTTTGCTGGTGGCCTCGGTTGCAAATACTTACGCCTTTGTCAATTGTTCGGGAACTAACCTGGTTGGGCTAATACTCACGGTGGGATCTTCGAATCATTTTTAGCGAATGGGTATCCAGGCTGAGGCAACGGAGGGTGTCAGTCGGGAGAACAATGGGGCAGCTTTGAGTTTCATGTCTATGAGGGTGCAAGAAGGAGGTGGTAAATCTTAAACATTTGACAATTTTCCTAGTCTTCCAGGAGGAGGGCACTTGGGCAAACCTCACCCCGGAACATTCCTGAACTTTTCCCTATTTAGTCACCGTATGAATTTACTCATGGGTGCACGTCATTCTTGGTTGCATTATTTGGGGTGCCGGTTGGAGTCATATTTCATCATACTGCAATAACCCGTCAAGTTTCTGCTTCAGGCCACCCTCCCAGTCGCTGGGTTCGGAGAGAGAGAGAGAGTCGTTTCTAAGTAAGGGAGTGCTATATCTTTGTTTGTTCGTCGTGTATAGGCACCATGTTCAGACCCCTTTTCCCCATTCCATCGGCCGTTCGATCATCACTTAAGTCATACATAAAACATTTCTCTTATCAATTCAAACATGTGCAACGCGTATTCAGTCGAGCAATACACATCGGGGCATACACGCGTGCATTCACATCACACAAATTCATCACGTTCTCAGGGGCAGTCCCCATAGACAATATACAATTTTTCCGTGCGGAACCATGGCGTGTTGCTTAGGTTTTCTCCATACTTTGGTCGACGTTCCGAGGTGTCCTGTAGAAAGAAGGGAAAAAGAAGGGGTGGGGGGCAGCGTTTTAAAACATATCAGCGCGCATAAACCCGAAAATGCCTTTACTTACCACATACTAGACCTATCTCCGCGGGATGCAATCCCTTTCATCTCTGTGTTTAAGCCCAGAGGGACCGGTAGTGCGGGAGAGATAATCTTCGAAGGACTGTGTATTGCATAGATCGCCCAAGTGTGGTATTACGGATCGTGTGTAGGGAAGGGTCAAAACAGAGGGCAGTCAGTGTAGAGTGGGGGGTGAACTCGTGCTCTCCTTCGAGGAGGAGGGATGGTCCACAGTGGTACAGGGTCGTTTTTGTTCCCTAGGCACGGAGACTAGAGGGGCTAGGTGGCATTCCTTCGGAGTGGCTTAGGGGCATCTGAAACAACTTCCCTGATACATGTGGCACATAAGGTAAAGGCTAAATACCGGGACCTTTATCGATTGCTTTACGTTGCACAAAAATAAAAATATATAATAAAAAAAACATATACACAACAAACCTGGACCATTCACATTTGCGATATTTCTGTGTACTCTTCTTTTTAACCTTCAAGTAATCGAGTGGCTTTATTTCACCTGTATTTTACTTATATCGAAAACAGTGGCCATTTATTCGAAACTTACCAATTTAAGGGCTACAACTAAGTTTGCTTTTCACAAAACCTTTATTTAAAAATGTTGGCGCACAAATATGGGTCTACAACCACGTGGGCCAGCCACGGAGCAGACTGGAACTGTACATGAGGGGATATTTATTTGAACTGAGTCAGTGACCGTTGATTTCATAAAGGTGCGACAAGTGCAATAAAATCGTATCGAAAATTCATTGTGGGTAAGTACCATAAGTGTCGAAAATTCGAACTTTCAATAATACCGTAATCAATGACGCGTCAGGACTTAATATCAATTCATTGTCCAAGTGTTCAATCAGTACCCATCCCCTCCCTCCACGTGCTTCAAAAAAAACTGCATTCATATCTCATGATATCAAGGCTGAGCAACCGGAACACAACAGGGAGTTGCGAGTTTCATTTGTACCGGCGCCATTTTGGGTGAGGTCAGGCAGGTCCAAGTATAGTCAAAATGTCTCCACCAACTCGTGGTTGGACCAGAGCCTCTTTCGGCAGTCCAAAAGTTTCGTTAAAGGGCACAGAAGGGGCCGCCGATAAGAACCATCAGTCAAAGGGGGGAGGGAGGCAACAATCTTTCCTACCGGGTCATACAGGTGTTCCACCGGAACTGATCAAATTGGTAGTCGGCAGGATTTCGGTCATTGAAACTGAGGCTGGCGCCAGCATGAGAGCGCCGACGTCTCGTGGCTACATCTTGGTCGTTCCGCGGGCAATCATGGCAGTCATTCTCCATCGGGGGCCCGCGGAGGTCGGGGGCCCCTGCGGCTCTCATAGAATCTTCAAAGCTGAGGAGAACGCCTCTGGACAGGGGGGTTCATTTTCTAGCTGGCAGGCGACCTGGCCATCTTTGCACGCCAGGTCCAATCTTGCAGAGTCGACCGTCATTTTACGAGTTCTGCGGCAACCGGCAGTCGTTGGATCGCAAGGACAGATGGACTCCAGCCTGTCGGGCGTGGTGTTGCACCACAAGAGTGGATGAACCCTTGTCAGGTGAGTGGAGCGTTGGGGGTGCAGCTGAGGGGCCTCCACCTGGGGAGGTGGGAGAGGCTCGTCCGCGCCGCCTCTCCCTCCCAGTGCACCCCACGCCGTCTCCCGGCGTTGACTTTCGCGATGGCCGGACCAGGCGATGAGAGAGGGGGGGGGTCGGAGGCATAAGCAAGACATCCCCCCCCCGTGGCCTATAAGGCGCTAGAAGAAGAGGATGGGAAGACCAGTACATCCCGGGCCATCCACCCCGTCTCCTCTCCGGCCGATGGCGGCCAGCCGGGCCCCGCCCTGCACGTGTCGAGGCCTCGTCTTCCGGATGGGCGTGACCGTGGACCTGTTGCACTTCGGGAGCTTCCGGAATGGGGGTAGGTATCTGCTGACTTGTATCTGTCTTATGTTACCGTTATTGGGCGTGGCGGGCGGTGGGACAGACATGTTTGGAGCAGTGAGGGGCGGCGGAGCCTAGCTACCTCGTGGCTGCCGTGATGTCAAGCTTGACTTCTCTCACCACTTTCATGTTTCTTATTGCGGGTTATTTTTAACGTTTCTTATTTCTAGCGAAGTCAAAAAAACTCATCAGTGGCCTACTGATTTTGCTCGATTTCTTTTTCCTTCCTTTTCTAATGTGTTTTTGCGCTAAAGTTTCTGTTAACAGGATACGGTGATTACTTCATATTTTACATATGTCCTTTTTATTAGGGGCGCCTTCCGGTTGTGCCAGATGGTCTACCTCTAATAAATGGTCCGGGTGGAACTAGTTTACCAATCAGTGGGGAGTAGATAGGCATGACAGATTACAACGGGGGACAAAGGTCCGCATTACCTACCCTTCACTACTTGCAAAGACTAGACAGAATATTTCTATTCCACGTTATTTTCAAACAGAGAATACCTCAAAAGAACTATTCCTTGAACAATAAATGTCCAGACAATCAATCAATCAGTGGGGAGAAAAACAGGCATGACGGATTACAACGGGGGACAAAAGTCCGCATTACCTATCCTTCGCTATCTGCAAAGGGAGACAGAATATTCCTATTCTTCTCTGTTTGTAGACAGGGAATATCTCAAAAGAGCGATAATCGATAAAAATCGATAACAAACAATCAGTGGGGAGAAAAATAGGCATGACGGATTACAACGGGGGACAAAAGTCCGCATTACCTATCCTTCACTATTTGCAAAGAGAGAGGAACGTTCCTATTCGTCGCTGTTTGCAAACAGAGAATGTCTCAAAGAGAACCAATACTTCAAGTAGCAACCAAGGCTAAATGAACCAATCAATGAACAATACCAGTATTTAAATACCGATTCCAATATAAACAATCAATCAGACGTAAAGACGTCCTACTTAACCTTACCCGGACCGGACCGTGTGGACAGTTCTTCGCCTTCCCTTTCCAGCGCCCGATCGTTCTCTTACTCCATGTTTTTACCGCAGCATTCCTGTGGGATCCCAGTCAGGACAGTAGGTCACTTGAGAGAGGTCCGTTTGGAATTGGTGAAGTTCATTCAATCGGCAGCCGGACGAGGGCCCTCTCAAGGCAGGTATACTCCAATCGTTCAGATGTTCACCCCATCGTCTGGACCTCTCTTACCGGACCTTATGTCGCTGATGGGCCCCGCGTTGGGACGCCAATTGAGGAAAAACAGCCCAATTTACAACCGATGCCCAGGCTGCTGGCACACGACGCCTCTTAGTTCCCATTTTTACCAGTTACCAAATAAAGAGACGGGCGCTGGAAGCGGGAGTGCAAGAACAGAGTTTTATTTCTCATGAGGAGAGCCTGTCATTTCGGACATACGCACAATGTCTTCAAGAGGTGCTCTAACAAGTTTCTCTGAGGCTCCGTCTTTTATACACAGGTTTATGATGCACAAACATTCCTTATTGCAATAAAGAAACTTTGAAGTACGAAAAGGCATGTTTGGAATCCCAGCTTCAGGCCTATTCCCACACCAGTCGCTCGGATGTCGTTTCCCCTCCCAAATGTAACATGTGATTGTAATCTTGCAGCCGGACATTCCAACAGGACACGAGGGCAAGAGGGGGGGTGGTCAGATCTAAGGTTGGGCAAGCGATAAGATCGGGCACTTCGGTTGGTGTATCACGTTTTGCTATGCGGGGCCAGGGGAGGTACATCCATGAGGCTTTGTTTTATGACTTGGGACCGGGTCGAGAGGCCAGGTGTAGCCGGGGGGGGGGTCATCAGAAGAGGGGAAGGGTGTTCCTGGGAGGAATGCAGGGGGTGTCGGTCAGGCAGGGGTGTCACTTTTAGAGCGGGGTCGCGCAGAGGGAGAGGGTTTTATGGCCTATGCATGAGAGACCGGGGGCTGTCGGGGATGCTTGCGAGGCTGGGAAGTGAGGGGAAGAGAGAGATGCTGGCTAAGCATGAGCGCAAAATCCGCTCCGATCGCGGATTTTGCGGATTTTCGGTAAATCCGCGATCCGCGAACTCTCGCGAATTTACCGAGAATCCGCAATCCGCGATCGGAGCGGATTTTGCGGTCAAAAGTTCAAGCCTAACATAGTTTACGATGGCGCCGGCAAGCTGCCAGCGCCATCCTCAAATGGTTACTTAATTAGCTTCGACAGGAAGCTCTAACAGATAAGATAAAGCAGGGGCTCGAGCGCCTGCTTTATTTTATCAGTTGGAGCTTCCTGTTGAAGCTAATTAAGTAACTTTTGCAGGATGGCGCTGGCAGCTTGCCGGCGCCATCGTAAATTATTTAAACGGTGGTGTCTTTTGAATAAATATGAAGGGCAGGGTTCATTCGGGCACGACGGTCCTGGCACAAAAAATAAACCTCAACAGGAAACACTTGCAGATATCAATAAAGCATGTGCCCTAGTTGAAGCTTAAATTCAGTGACTCATTTGCATCTTTGACTTTCACGAGCGCAAACCCCTTTTATACACACAAGAGTCATGTGCGCTCGCATGGAAGCCCCGTCCGTTTGGCCCCGCCCACACACTCGAGGTGTGCACCGTCTTCCCGCCATTTACCCACTATGATGGACATTTCACTCAAGGGACCCCTGCGCACTTCGGCGCGATTGCATAGTAACACACACTTGGTCGCTGGAACTAGTTGAAGCGCAAATGCAGTGATTCATTCATCAGCCCCAAAAAAATCGTGAGCGTTGGGAGGCTGGGCAGATGTGCCTTCTTCCCAAATATACCATCGAAAATCCGCTGTGATGCTATTGCTGGCCAGAGGCATTTGCATCTTTGACTTTGACGAGCGGAATCCCCGTGCTGTTCCTGTGACCAGGGGCTTCTGTCTCTTAATCTGCTGCTCTGATCGGTCTCTGACCTTTTATACACACAAGCGGCATCTTTGACTTTCACGAGCGCAAACCCCTTTTATACACACAAGGTGCATCTTTGACTTTCACGAGCGCAAACCCCTTTTATACACACAAGGGGCATGTGCGCTCGCATGGAAGCCCCGTCCGTTTGGCCCCGCCCACACACTCGAGGAAGCCCCGCCCCCAAATCCGCCGATCCGCATAATCCGCGGATTTTGCGGATCCACGATCCGTGAATCCGCAAATTCGTGAATCGTGGATCCGCAAAATCCGCCCATGCTTAATGCTGGCTATCGGGAGTGGGCAGAGAGGCCTTGGTGCCTAAAATGGCTGTCGTATACGTGCGTGCATGGGCCTGTACTGGCGAGATGATGCGGGCAATGCTTCGCGGTATTCGTTCTGCTTACAGCGAGGGGTATGGTGAACACAAATGAACGCTGCTTATGTACATATACATTGTCATTTTCCACATTTAGTCAATTGTAGTTGTGTGCATTTTTCCAGCAGTTTGGCGAGAGTGGGAATATTGGTAATGGGACGGTAATTGTTCAGATCAGAGGGGTCGGCTGTAGGTTTCTTTAGTAAAGGTGTGACTTGTCCAACTTTGAGGGAGTCAGGAATGGTTCCTTGTTGAAGTGAGCTGTTGATAATTTTAGTCCAGAGTGGGAGAAGCAAATGGGTAAAGTCTTTTACAGCGTTAGCAGGAAGGGGATCCGTGAGGTGATTGGATGGTTTCAAGGTGCTGAGCAGTTTGCCAATTTCTTCTTCAGAGTAGGTGCCAAAGGTTGACCATGTAGCATTGTTTTTTGGATCAGTGGGTGCTATGCAGTGGGGTTTGGAGTAGAGGCTTGCGTCAATGAGGAGATCGCTCTTTATGTTGTCAGTTTTTTGGATAAAGAAAGCGGAGAAGTCTTCACAGGAGGGTGCTTCGCGTACAGTGCTGAGTGGTTGGGGTTGTTCCTTGGATTGTGTTCTGATTAGCTCAAACAGTTTTCTCGGACGTTTTTTTGCTTGGTCGAGCTGGATGCTGAAGAAATCTGATTTTGAGCGTTTTATTTTCCTGAAATAGGCGTTTCTCTTTTTCTTCAGAGTTTTTAGGTGCAGTGCAGAGGGAGCTGATCTCCAGGTGCGCTCTGCCTTTCGCATGTCTCGTCTATCCTCAGTGAGACTCCCGTCGTACCATGGATTGGAGATTTTAGTAGAGACTCTTTTTAGCTGCATAGGTGCCGCCTCATTAATTATTGAGGTCATAGCGTTGAGATAGTGGTCAGTCAGGGATTGAACGTCCGTAGCGCCGGTCGGTGGGAGTAGGAGATTGCAGCTGTTAGGAGGCAGGGAGCTTGGGTTGAGTTCTGAAACAATGTTCTTCCTCATGTAACGCGCTCTGATACCTCCGGGTCGAGCCAGCGCTATATAAAGCTTTTCAAATAAATAAATAAATATCAGTGATGAGTTGAAAGCAGGGATGACCAATTCCCTGGAGAATGCTCTTGTTATAAGAGGCATGCTCAACAGGTTTAGAGGACGACTCATTTTTGTGAGCACTACCGAGTACAGAGACTACCCCTTGCGAGACTCCCCACACTTCAAGATATTCTTCTATAAGCTAGTCTGGCTGCTGTTTCTGTGATCTCTACTACGGCAACCCAGCAATGGCCCCTATAATGAAAGAACTGCAAAATGCATTTTGACCTCTGGCATACTTACCCTCATGTCTCCTATTAAGCCAGCATACCATCTGCTTGTCTCTGATGTGATAACTGAAAGCAAATATCCTGAGTAATTTGCAATAGCAGTGACATTACGGTTCTATGGGATCATTTTTGGGTGCCATATGCTTGTGTTAGCGGTCTAGTTGTTAGAGACCAGCTCTCAAGCCTTTACTTAAGGACACCCATGCTGCAGACAGGAAGCGGACTCCAGAATAGTTGGTTTTGAATGACTGTCATGATTGTTAGCCTGTCGTAGAATTGCTTTTTAAAAATACTTGCTTAGAAATGCGTTTTTAGCTAATGTTGCAGCTGTGTGAAAAACTGCTCCTGTTTTTGCACTAACTCAGTTGCTGTCACATAACGCTGGGGGGAAAACACTTGGAAACCTTGTGAATAATTTTGAGTCTGATTTTTAACTGAGCTCTCTGCATGTTGCAGAGTGCACTTTTGGGGGGCATTTGCCGAGTGGAGCGCCATTTTTACTCCAATCTACGAGACCATTTTTGGGCACCATCTTGCTTGGATTAGCGGTCTAGTTGTTAGAGACCAGCTCCCAAGCATTTACTGAAGGAGACCCATGCCGCAGATGCGCTGCTGGCGCACCGAAGGCGCAACTAAGGCAAGCCCATCTACGCCCATCTGCGCCCGTCTCTACCTGTCGGTGTCCAGATCATGTCCAGCTACAGCAATGCTGTCCATTTTTCTTACCGACAGGCTGACACCTTTTCTAAAGAAGCTCTCTTGGCAATGAATTGCAGTCCTTGTCCTTCTACCTTGCATTATGATCCTGCTGCGAGAAACTCAGATTGTTTGTGTTATTCCTGTGATTTGAGTTTAAGGGCCCCACTCATGTCTTAGAATGGAGTTGTCCTGTTGAATAAGACATCAAACAGAGGGGTGAGTTTTAGAGCCTGCCTTATTAACTGTAGCTCCCTTCCTAAACACTCCTCTGGTACATGGCTTTCTCTATCAGACACTACCGGGGATCTTATGTTTCTCATAGAAACGTGGCTGAAGGATGGTTCTAACCTTGATCTTAACTTGGCCATTCCTCCGGGTTATTGGATCCTGTGTGCCAACCGGAGTGGAGATAGGGTGGGAGGGGTTGTAGCCATTATCCTTAGGGACATGTGGGAGGTTAAGTCATCTAGGTTGGGTCAAATCGAGAACATTATGTTTTTAATCAAATTTACCCCATCTATTTCTTTTGCTCGTTAGTTGATATATAAACTCCCGAATTGCCTGACCAGCTGCCTTCCAGAACTATGTGATGCAATTTCCCAATTGTCCTTACATTATGCCAACTTTACGGTTCTGGAAGATTTTAATACACATGTCAATGTCCTGAACTGCTCTCTGGCATCTCAGCTGATTCATACCTTGGCAGGTCTTAATCTGATCCAGTTAGTCACCATCCCTACCCATAGAGCGGGCCATATACTGGACTTAATTTTCTCTAACATCGCCAGCTTTCAAATTGATGCCCCTTTGCGCCTGTTATGGATGTATACATTTCTTGTCCCGTTCACTTTTTATGGAATGGGCAACCAGCCAAAGATAAGTGCAGCATCTGAAAGGATGACAAACTGGCAAAATCTTACGAAGGAGTCGTTTGTGCCCTCCCTTCAATCTACTTTGCCATCCTTTACAGGCAATCCTGACAGTGATTCGATCCTTTTAAATCTATGAATCTCTAAGGCACTGGATCCGCTCGCTCCTTTAAAAACAGTAACAGCTAACACATCTGAACCATCTGTTCCATGGTCCTCCTCTGACCTTGGAGCGGAGAAAAGCCTCTGTAAGAGGCTGGAGTGTAGCTGGAAAAGGTCTAGTGACCCTGCACCAAAACAAGCCTATAAGGCGACCCTTAAAAAATTCCGCACACTTACGCGGCAAACAGTGAAATAGCATTTCTCATTGAGCATCAAGAATACTGTTAACGGGGGGCGTGGCTAGCAGCCGAGAATGGCGGCTGTGTAAAGCGGGAGCTCCCTAAGGCAACCCGGCCTTTGAGAAATCCGGCATATTAATCCGTCTAATTTCCCACCCGAAGGAGCGGAACCAGGATCTGGCGACGGAGCGGCATCCTCCGGTCCTGCCCCGGCACTCATCCGAGGCCGAGAACGGAGTCATTTAGCCTCGACATCACTGGGCCTACAACCGGAGGGCAGCACCGGCCTCGGGTACTCCTCCGGCCCCGGCGGAAGTGAGGGCTGACCGGGAGGCTCCGTGGGCTTCCTCCGCTCCCGCCGAGTGAAGTGTCGTCGGGGACGGCCCAGCATCGCCCGAGACTGGCGGAGGGTCCTGCGTTGCCACCGCTGTCCGGACCGGCGGAATAACCCACCAAAACCTGCAGAAAGATCCGGAGCATCGCGGAAGACTGGAAGCCGCGCCCGCGACCGGGCGGAGAGTGGCGCCCTACAATACAGTGGGCCATCATCGGGGTAGGGGAGATTACCTCGGGGCACCTCCAGAAAACGGTGACACTGCGGGGCTGGATTCAGGAAGGGCCCCCCTCACCCAGGCAAGGACATACAAGACCATACCTGTGCAGCTGAACTCCGGGACAGCCTGCGAGTCCCCCCGGGGCTCCATCACAAGCAGAGGCGGCGGGGAGGATTACTGCAAGCCAGCAGAGGAAGTGTCACTCGCGAGGGGAGTGCCGGTCCAGGTCGGACGGCGACATAGTAAGGAGCGCCCCGGACAATAAGTACCCCAAGGAGCCAGCGCTTACCTCAGAGCAGCGAGGAACCGCTGGGCCTGACACCGCCGGCGGCACAGGGATCGTGCCTGACCCGGTGCAATCGCAAACGAATGGCAGGAACTCCACGGGCGCAAATCAAGAAATAGAAGGTGCCAAGAAAGTCACGCTTGAAGACATCATGAAAACCCTCTCCGAGGTGCGAACGACTGTGGGCTCCATTTCCTCTGAAGTGACTCTGTTACGAGCCGATTTTCAAAAAATGACGGAAAGAGTGGCGCAGGTGGAGGTGGTTACGAAATCCCTTGTTGAGGACACTTCGGACCTACAACTAGCTATGGAACGGATGGACAAGATCACTCGACAACTGCAAGACAAGCTGGACGACCAAGAAGGGCGTTCCCGGAGAAATAATGTACGCATCCTTGGCCTTCCAGAGACTGAAGGGAAAAGAGCGATGGACCTATACGTAGAAGACCTCATCAAAAATAAACTACAGCCTAAAGGACTGTCGCACTTCTTCTCGGTTGAAAGGGCACACCGGGTACCCGGAGGCGAACCCAAACCGGGAGCGGCGCCAAGGCCAGTGTTGGCTAGACTGTTTAATTTTAGAGACAGGGATGCGATTCTGCAGGCGGCAAGGGTCTCGCAGCCTATTAAACTCCAGAACTCAACCTTGGCATTCTTTCCAGATTACACGGCGGAAGTGGCCAGACGCAGGAAATCATTCACCGAGGTGAAGAAGGCGCTGCGGGACAAAGAACTGCCATATTCAATGTTATTCCCTGCCAAACTGCGGGTTGTAGCTGATGGAAAGACATGGTTCTTCGACAAGCCGGAGGTGGCACAGGACTGGATCGACGGCTGGAGAAAGGTGGGCAGACCTCGCCGGCCACACAGGGATCGGTTGAACCAACGTACCGGAGACCAAGCAGGAAAGCAGACCGAGCAGCCGGCACAGAGCGAGAACTCAGTGGGAGCAGAATCCGACGTGGAACAAAATCTACTTGACTCAGGACAACCGGGCCGTGGCTGAAATTGAATCATGGAAGGGAGGGGCCGGATGTGGGCAATGGACCTGGACCTGGTGAAGCGAAGTAAGGTGGGCAGAGCCGGTGCCTGCAGGGGACTCACCACCCCCACAAGCAAGTAAAATAGTTTGGGTTGGGTTTAAGCACTCTGCACAGTTGGGTAAGCTGGCGGGGGTATGTCCGTGGGGCAGGGGAGCAGGGAGGGGGGTTGGACGGGAAGTTACACAGTTATGGTTATTGTTAGCAGTCATCACTCACACGACAGGATACACAAACATGCAGGGCGCTAAGCAGTTCCCTCACGCCATACCAAAACGCTGGGACCACAGTAAGTCCTCACTAGGATCGTCAGAAGTGGAGACCGCCCCCCACACCATGCGTTGCATGCGTGGCCTGGGCAACATGCTTCTTCTACGCCCCCACATTACACACTACAAATATTTTACGATCGTTGCTATGACACACGGAACACTACACAGGCGATCCAATGTCCCAACAACTACACACTGAACCCACTGAGGGTGCCCATGCGACCCTTGCAGTGTCCCCCCTGCGACTACTTACTTGGAACGTCAGAGGGTTGGGAGATAAAATAAAACGAGGGTTAGTACTGCAGGCAATCAAGCGCCAGGGCCCTGACCTTATCCTACTTCAGGAGACGCACCTCACGGGATCAGCATGTAAGGCACTTGACAGACGTGGTTATGTCATGGCGACGCATGCAGAATTCACGTCTGGCTCCAGAGGGGTAGGGATACTAATGAAAAAAACATCCCCCCTTATGGTACTACACCACAAAACGGACGACCAGGGTCGTTTCGCGGCACTGCATGGACAATGGGAAGGGAAGCCCCTCAACATAGTGTCGGTTTACATCCCCCCGGCACTACACTCTGTGGCGTTACCTGCACTAGGCAACTTCCTATTAGACCTACCAGAAGGGGACACGATCATAGGGGGTGACCTCAATGCTATAATGGATCCCACACTAGACACATTCCCCACTAGAGAACGCCATAGAGGGACTCCACCTCTCCCAGGATTCCTAGAGGCAATGGGTATTATAGACGTGTGGCGTCGCCTGCACCCCACGGAAGCACAATACACATACTACTCTGCAGTACACAATAGCTTAACTCGCATTGATTATTTCCTGTTTTTGGGGACAGGAGTGGGGAAATTAGGGAAAATTGACATCCTACCCAGAGGGATCTCGGATCACTCACCAGTGTCGCTGACACTCACTACAAATGAAAAAAGGCGTACGAGAATTTATCCCATCTACCCGAACTACCTCACCATCCCGAAAGTCAGGAAGGAACTTAAGTTAGTGACCACGCGATATTTTGAAGAAAACACGGGGTCGGTGTCTTCTCCCTCGGTGCTTTGGGAGGCGCACAAAACGGTCCTGAGGGGAGGAGCAGTGGCAGCGATAACGGGACACAAAAGAGATTGCAAGAGGGACCTCACAAGGCTAGAACTGGCACTCCACGCCGCTAACGTCGCCCATATGGCAGACCCCTCACCGGATACGGCACACACACTACAGTTAAGGCAGCAACAACATCGAGCCCATCTCACGGTGACAGTCCAGGGCCATATCACAAACACAGCTCACAGGGTTTATGATGTTGGAGACAAAGCTGGGAAAATGCTAGCTTGGTTAGATAAGAGGGGGGGAGGTCCTAAAGGTATACCACGACTATACTCGCACGATGGTCAGTTACACACGCACCCAGAAGACATCGTTGACGCCTTGGCGTGCCACTTCCAAACCAAATACACCCCTGAGCGAGAGGTTACTGCTCGAGAGGCGACACTCGCACTCGACGGCATTGACATCCCCAAACTCACTCCAGAGGTAATACAAGACTTAGAACTAGACCCGACAGAAGACGAAATTCAACTTGCAATTCGGGCACTGAACTCAGGTAAAGCACTAGGCCCTAATGGCATACCGTTAGAATGGTATAAATCACGGGCGGAATCACTGAGTAAACCGCTGCGGAAAATGTATATAGAATGCCGAGACAAGGCCATACTGCCTTTGGACCAACGTACGTCCACAATTGTGGCTATTCCAAAGCCGGGCAAGCCCCCATCCCAATGCTCCTCTTACCGCCCCATTTCCCTGATTAATGTGGAGGCTAAGGTGCTGGCGAAACTGCTGGCCACCCGTTTAATTCAACACTTGCAGTCGCTGATCCACCCTGACCAGTCAGGCTTTATGCCTCACAGAAGTACGGCTCTGAATCTCAGGCGACTCCATGGGGTGCTGGCGCGAGCGCACCTTCTTCAAGAAAAAGCGGCTGTTCTCTCCCTTGATGCCAAAATGGCTTTTGATCTGGTGGAATGGGAATATCTGTTTGCAGTGCTGAGACGTATGGATTTTGGCCCGAACTTTATAGCCTGGGTGCGGCTACTCTACACTCAGCCGGTGGCACAAGTAGTAGCGAACGGCCACATCTCGCAGACGTTCCCACTGGGTAGAGGAACTAGACAGGGATGCCCGCTTTCGCCCTTGCTCTTCGCTCTGGTAGTAGAACCATTGGCAAACCTAATCAGGACTACACCATTGATAAAGGGGATCACGTGGGAAGATGGGTGGGAAGATAGACTGTCACTGTATGCAGATGACATGCTGATATACATGGTAGAGCCTGAAAGCGGAATCCCAGCGCTACTGGATCTCTGCAACACACAAGGTAAAGCGTCAGGATACACCCTGAACTGGTCCAAATCAGTGGTTTACACACTACACGGTCCGGACCCGGTACTGGAAGAGAACTGCCCCCTGAAAGTAACTCGAGAATCCTTTAAATACCTGGGCATCATTATTGCGAACAACGCTGCGGACTTCTTCGAACGGAACTTGAAGCCACCCATGGACCGCCTGCGAGCGGATGTCAAGCATTGGGCCGCCTTGCCGCTGACTCTCCTAGGGCGCGCAGCACTCTATAAAATGATGGCACTCCCCAGGTTCCTCTATGTGTTAGAGAACACCCCATATCTGGTGGACCCGAAATACTTCAAACAAATCGCAGCACTAGTCTCAAACCTACTATGGAGTAATGGCCCGGCGCGTATAGCTTACGACAAATTGACGAGAAGCTGGTATGAAGGAGGCATAGCTCTGCCTAACATACAGCTATATTACTGGGCAGCACATCTCAAAATGATAAACCAATGGATACATGCTCCGAGGACTGACCCAGCATACAAAACTGACTGGTCACAACTGGGGACAGACTGCATGCTCGCGGTACTCTATAACAAGCCGCAGATACGGAGACTGCTGGGCCCGACGCATCACACCGTGACCCTGTGGCACGTTGCACAAAAACGGCTAGGATGGCAAGGAAAACTCACCAAACAGACACCGCTGTGGGATGTTAAGGCACTGGGGTCCCTACGGTCCTGCAAGGGATTCACACAATGGGATAGTATAGGAATCTCCACGATCGGAGACTTATGGGACAAGGGCGCGGTGATTGAGTTTGCACACCTACAACAACAATATAGTCTGAGCCCGACCGAGACATTTAGATATGTGCAGATAAGACACGCACTACTTCAGGCGATACCGGCAGGAACAGACGTACCAGAATCCTCACCACTAGAGGACAGACTATTAACAGATTTTATGCCACAGAGCGCTACTTCCCTCACATATAAAAAATTGATAAATAACCTGGGAGACCCAACAGAAAAGCTGAAAGATGGGTGGGTAGGGGAACTGGGGGAAGTTACTGAATCGAAATGGAATGAAGCACTGGCCTCGCTGAAAGAGGTCGGCATCTCAGCAAAACTTAGATTGGTGCAACTGAAAATCTTACACCGTGTTTATTACACTAGGACCCTACTCCACAGAATACATCGAGCACCACATCCCTTCTGTCTCAGGAGGTGCGGGGAAGAGGGGACACTATACCACACACTATGGGATTGCGCGCAGATACAAGAATTTTGGAAACAGGTAATGCGCACCATTTCGCAAACACTTAAAGTTTCAATTCTACCAGAACCCCGGAAATGCTTGTTAAATATCTGGGACCCTAACGACCTAAATAGGTATGATTTGATCTGGGCTACCCTGGCTATGATGGTGGCGAAGCAAGACATTGCGCAAAAATGGGGAGCACCAGATTTGCCTACTGTTTCTACGTGGGGTAACAACATGGACAAGCTGATGTTTACAGAGAGAGCGGTCTACGTAGCGAGAGCCTGCCCCCGCAAATGGAATAAAATATGGACAGCGTGGAACACTTATAGAGGGGACATTTGTGACCCGCTACCGGAGGAAGAAGACCTGGACTCTGAGGGTGAAGACGAATAGAGGGCGGGGAGGCGATTCGTACAGTAGACCTGGATAACGCAGTGTGGTTCCACTATAGCTCCTACTTGGAAGAGGCGCGAAGGGTTAGGAATGGGAATGGCTGTGCACCACTGTCGATGTTACAATTGTACTAACTTAGGATGACTTTTGCTACTGTTTTAAAGGTTACTTAATATATTGTTGATGATTATAACACATGCACTGAAAGCTGAAGATTCTTAACGCTATGCTCAAAGAGAGAAGTTAGACTGTATAATAGAATGCTGGGGCACGCGCTTGCCTTTATCGTTTATTGTTCATAAACTATATGTCATTAGACTTGATTTACAACGGCAAATATGTACGAAGACGAAATATCACCCTGAATGAATCTAACGATTGTAATACATACGTGCATCTTCAATAAAAAGTAAAAAAAATATAAAAAAATACTGTTAACTCGTCTAGAGAAATGTTTAATATTATAAAATCTTTTACCACACCGGAAGTGACTAGAAGTGCTCTTCATCTGTCTCCTGGCCTATGCACTAGCCTCTCTGATTTCTTCGGCGAGAAAATTAAAAACTATACTCAACGTTTTTATCAAAAGTTTGCTCAGCTGGACCTTTAACATCATCGGTTAGCCCAGTATCTGCTCTATCAACATTTTGCCTAATTACCGAAAAGGACTCCCTCAAAGAGTTATTGAAATGTAATTTTGGCTTCCCAGATGATCCATGTCCCCCTCAATTTCTTAACCTGGCTGCTCTCAGTGTAAATCGTATTCTCAACAGGTTCTGGAAGGCCTCCTTTAAAACCGGCATTTTTCCTGCTTTACGGAACAGGCATTCCTATTGCCGCTGCTAATGAATTCCAATACAATTTTAGACCCATCTCATTGGTACCTACTCCCACGAAGATCTTAGAAAAGCTGGTTTATCACCAATTGTTTTCCTTTGTAGAAGCTTATTACTTACTTCATGACACTCAATCTGGCTTCCATGCAGGGTATAGCACGGAGACCGCTCTACTGGAAGTGTCTGAGACTGTTAGAGAGGATCTGGATGGCAGTGGTAGTGATGCGAGACCTATGGTCAGCATTCAACACTGTAGCACATTCTATCTTGTTGAATAGATTAAGCCATTTTGACTTTCAGGGCACTGTGCTGTCATGGATACGATCTTTTTTAGAAGATTGATCTCAACGGGTCCTCCTTCATCCATTCTGATCTTTGCCCAAGCTTTTGGTTTGTGGGGTGCCACAGGGTTCTACTCTCAGTCCGCTGCCTTTCAACCTTTACTTTGCCCCTTTTACCACCCTTATTGGGACCTGGGAGTGAAGGTTGTTTGGTATGTAGATGGCACACAACTTGTGTTTTCATTTAGAGAACATTCAGGAGCAGATTTTCTCAATTACTAAGAGTGTTCTACGAGACATTTCCAAATGGATGGCCACCAACTGTTTGAAATTGAACGCAGACAGAATGGAGGTGCTCATCTTCAGTCAGATGGCTCTCCCTCCATCTAGCCTCTGGTGGCCCTCTGAATTGAATCCTCTACCGACACCGGTTACTTCAGCTAGAAACTTAGGCATTATGTTTGACTCTGACCTCTCCTTCACAACTCAAAATCGGCAGATTTTATTGTCCTGCTTTCTTAAGTAAAGATCTGTCAGGAAGCTATTGCATCTTCATCCAGAAGAGGCCAGAAAGATCATAATCCATGTGCTGGTGACATCACTTGTGGATTATGCCAACAGCTTATATCTGGGTCTTCGAGCTTTCTTGACTCATAGACTCCAAATGATACAGAATGCGGTGGCCAGGCTGATTAGACGGGTCCTCTTTCATCATCACATCTCCCCTCATTTGAAGCAGCTTCATTGGCTTCCAGTTGCCGAGAGGGTAGTGTTCAAAGCCCTGACATTGGCATTCAGAGCGATTAAGGGCAAATGTCCACAATACTAAGGAATAGGCTTAGCCAGTTGTAGTGTAGTTCCTATTATCCCAATAGGCTCTGCGCATTGGAATAATACCTTCAATAGTATAGGCCTAGACCAGACGTTAACTAGGTCTACTACTGTCGATATTAGACTTAAAGTTTTGGGTTTGCCAGCTAGCTCAGAGTTCACTAGAAACTTTCTCGAATAGGCAAGGAGGAGTTGAACCTCCCTGGATAGACAAGAAGGGATTTAGTTTCTGACAACCATAGAACATGACAACTTTGCTCTCTCCTAATCAAGAGTGTATCTCGAGAGTTGTGTGAACAAAAGGCAATTTATTTTACTCAGTCAGTATGTGCATTCTTAGTCTCATCAGATTGTAGAGAAAAGGAAGAGACGGGCGTGTTCAATAAAAGATGTTATTTATTGATCAGTCTCTTTTCTCATACAAGAGAAATGGATCGATATTATTGCAATACTTATGGTTAAGTAAAGTGCATACATTAAAAGCAGAAGTATAAAATAATACTGTAAAAACATTGATATGGTTTCTAAGCCATATGAAGGTTTAAAATGAATAAGATATATTACATACACATATACTTTTGACTAATCGTACTCAACTGGTGTTTCTAACTACGCCTACCCCGTGTACCTGACCTAAGTCTAATGCGTGGGCGGGAATAGAAAGTTACCGTTTAAGTTAAGTTTGTTTTGCCAAGTGACTGACTAAAGAATTCTCTGTGAGGGGTTATTCAGTTCTGTACCTGGAATCTAGGATGGATGAGGGATGGTATCTCTCGTCTCTGGCCTCGATATTCCAGGCTGCCTGCGAGGGCTACCCGGAAGCGCCGGAGCTGGATTTCTCGGCAGGAGAATAGACAGCTTCTCGTTCTCAGCGCGTCAGGAAGGCGGGGCTGCGCCTGCGGGGTCTGCTCTGCTCTGGGCTTCGGCAAGTCTGGCTGCTCCGATCTCGTCACCACCGCGTGTGTTTGCATAGGGCAATATCGGTAATATTTATACCTTTAAGGTGCCGAGATTGACGTAAGGATGGGCATAGATACGTCAATAAGGATGTCATACGACCAGGTCGTTAGCACATTCTTTTGCTGAAGTTCTCGGTGAAATCAAAACAATGGCCGCAGGGTTTTTCCCAGGTTGTCATAGGTTTGATTTGTTTTGAGAACTCCGTATGCCTTATCAGGGGCTGGAGGAATATCGCTTGTCTAATTAGATGGCAAGCGTTATGACCTGATCAGATAACACGCTCCTGTGCCGTAGTGTGGCTTTATCAGATAACGGTTCCTGCATCATGGGGGTTTTCTGCCTCATGGGATGGCTGCTAGTTAACTTGTTAGTTTGTTAACTAGAATAGGGTCAGGAATAGGGGGATCGATACAGAACCTATAGGAATACATCACACCCACTCCACGCTAACTATGGACATATTTACTAATCTATGCATAGTAAAACATACAGTAGAGTATCGTGTATACCTTACCACCCCAAAATACATAAATGCATTTTGAAATTATCAAATATACGGAAAAAAGCATTTACATGTATTGTATGCACTCAAGCTGTGAAATAATGCTAAAGTAATCACGCATTTGTATACATTATTGCTAAATGGTATATGAGAATTTACACATGAAATGGCTCTTAATACAGAAAAAAGTTCGAGACCATTCCATCACAGAATAAAATAATTATGAACATACCAGCGGGCAGCTAATGTCTATAAGCTATCTAAAAGTAGAAATCTTAGTTCTCTAAGAATAGTTTTTACTTTAAGCAGAAGATAGTGTCCCGAAAAATATGCAAAAATATTTTGGGGCTGCTGAAAAAATTGCTGTCCGTGAACTGGAGGGAAAAATGTTCATGGTATTTTGCTTTTCTATTTGAAGGCCAAATTCAGGGAACGCCGTGTACGAGCTTGCTCAAAAGTCTCTATTTCTGCTCTGGTGAGAACATCATATCATTTAGACTCTCGAAAAAGTTGTCAACAGCTTCCTGGGAGAGTTCCACTAACTCGGAAATAGGTGTAACCATGCATTCGTGCGCATGATTGTCTCCATTGACATTCTGATTTGGATTGCTGACAGAAGGTCGTACCTGATCGATGCTGCTTTCATTTTGAACCTCACTACCCCTTAATCGTAGTGGTGAAGCTTCCACGAATGCCGTCATCAGGATTGGTAGCCGTTGAGGGCAGCACAAAGCATGAGCCTTTGTTGGACTCAACAATGTTTCTGCATCCATTGGCGCATCCGATTGTAGCGTCAGACAGGTGTCTAACACGCATTCTTCTCCGCATAGCAGGCACCTTAATACAGGTAAAACACATCGATGCCACATTGGTCGAAATGAAAGAAACCAAGTCATGTTCAGGTCTCTAAGCCGGGGTAGTCCCAGGATTTTTGATATCCGGTCCCGGTATCCAATGGCTAGGATTGTTTCTTCCCTTGTCGCAGGTGTTTTGTCTGTGACATGGTTTGCCATAACGAAATATAAGGACTAAGAATAGGATTCCTGCAATTAGTCCTAAAATGAGGGGAAGTCCGCCAAAAATCGAATGGACGAAATCTGGAAAAATACCCAGTATGGCTTTGAATGGTGTTAATGCCATCGAAAATACTGTCTTAAATACTTTTGAGACTCCACTGGTATCAGAAATATTTAAGATTTCATTCAGGATTTCTGCGAAATGTATGGGGGAATTAGTCGATAACAATGAATGTATCTCTGCAGTCGTCCTTGCGACTAGGAGATCATATGTTTCTTTTGATGACGTGAGCCTTGTCGGCGTCTGAAGAAGCACTGTTTTCATTCTGCTTAAAGTATCTATTCGAATAGAAGTAATTTTCAAGTTGGGCCATGCCCTTGCCTCCCTGTCTGGAAAGGAGCTGGGGAACAATAAGCGTCCACAGCACTTGACCTTCGCAGTCGTAGTTACGAGATAAGGAGTCCCGGGCATAAGACTACAGCATCTGCGGTCCACAATTAGAATGTAACTCCCATTATAGAGTCTTTGAAAGAATGGTTCTATCTCTGTAGCAGGTGTGCCTAGCTGGTGACATGAAAGGTTATTTGAGTTCCCTTCACAGGCTCCATGCAAACTAATTCCGTTACACAGAAGTGTACCGCTTAGTGACATCGCACAATTATTGCCACTAAGAAACACTTTCTGTCCTTTATTACTGACACATGCATGTGAATAGGGCAGGTTCCATGTTGTTTTAATGTATCCTTTTCCCACTTTTTCGTACATGCCAGCCTGTATATATTTTTGGCAGTATTGAAACCTGAAGGTTGATATAGGAATATTAATTATCCCATGTATTATCCATTCACTGACAGGTCGTTCTGACATTATCACTGGTAATCTTTCGAGTTTCTCAATGCTCAGGATTGTATAATCAGCACCCTTCTGGGCCATACTGATTTGTTTATCAGTAAGGTTAAAGATATTGAAAAGTGACGTTGTGTTGATTAAACGCCAAGGCACATAGCCTGAACGCAGATTTTGTAACGTCCAGCCAAGCTGTACAATAGAACGCAATTGAGACTGACCGTGTTGTAACAACAGTAAGTCTTGCGATATTATGTCGATTGCTGAAGACACAATGCTGTCCAGAGAAAAAATTCTGGAGGACAGAGACATTAACCCATTGTCCACTACAGAAAGTGATTTTTCCAAATTAATACGGTCAATTTCCCGTATCCTTTCTGCTGTCTCAAGTTGAGTAACCTTCCAGGCCTCATTGTATGCTGCATATACAGAAGCTGCTATGAAACGCTTTTGACGCTGTTTGCGTGGTCCCATAGTGAAATCACGCAAGTCAGCACCATCAGTAAGTAAAGTTAGGTGTTGCTTAATTTCTGCCAGTGTGGAAGTTTGTAGCCATTGAAGGCATAATTTGCCCACACTGTAGGTGGTTATTATCCCTGGGTGATGTCTTTGGGGATATCTAGGGTCTGGCCTGGTCATTTTGAACCCCTGTGTTTTGTTCAGGAATCTGTCTTGACAGTTATTAGTATCTGTGGGCCAGATCAACCACTGTTTCCAATCTGGATGTGTTCTGTTTTGGTTTAATACATAGTTTATGTCTAACTCCTGATCTGTAGAGCTATTGCTGTTCATTGTTGGTTTTGGAATAGACGGTTTATTTAAGTCTTTGATGTTGGCTAAGCCAAGACAGGTAGTTTGTTGAACAGTGTCATTTAAAAATATAATTTGTTCTGGGATCATGCAGGCTCTAAACAAAGATTCTATACCCTGTACTTGCCATTCTTTTGTGCCCCAAACACTTTTCAATTCAACATTTTTGTCCCAATAATCAAAACCAAAAGTATTCATTTGTTCAAAGAATGAGTCTGAATATATCAATTTTGTGTTGGTTATCATGGTCTTTGTCTCTGTCTTATTTGACAATTTGAAAT
Organism: Lissotriton helveticus; assembly: GCF_964261635.1. Classification (NCBI taxonomy): domain Eukaryota; kingdom Metazoa; phylum Chordata; class Amphibia; order Caudata; family Salamandridae; genus Lissotriton; species Lissotriton helveticus. Next base: position 955,920,831 of record NC_136059.1, on the reverse strand, counting down.
AAAATGTTTCAGCATTACTTATGTTAAAACCTGAAAAGTATGAATATTTGTCATAAACGGTTCTTGAGCTTCCTTTTGGAGGGGTTGCACAATGTTCCCATTGATTATAATTTAAAACATTTCTAGGTTGTGCAGATCTATGTAAAAAATGGTTACCATAGTGGTTGTAGCAATACATACTATCATAATTTGCAGAACCCTGCAAATAATCATGTTTGGTAAATTTAGCAGACATCACTAAGTCAGACATCATATTGTTTATGCTTTCAAAGTCCCAATCATCAGCAAATGTGCTTGGTTTTACGAAGTCACTCAACGGGATCTTAATTTGGTGTGGATATTTCAGGATTTCAACCGGACCATAGATTTCGTAGTCAGTGTTGTCCCATGCTACCCCACCCGGTATAGGATTGGCTGTGAAGTTGACTGAAGAAATTTCTCTTTTCTCGACGTGTGAAGATGTGTGTGGTTTGAGGATCAAGTTGATTTTCTGACTTGCTGTGTCCATTTTAGCATATTTTCCCTCAATGAAGCGTCCCAAAGTTAGTATCATGATGAGCCAAAGTATGAGGATAAATGCACCAAAACCCACCCAAAATTCAATCCATGGAGAAATCAGATATGTTTCTTTTAGTTGTTTCAAAAGTTCTTTAGCTTTATCTTTAAAGGTTTTTGATGATGGCTGTGTTTTTGATTCAGCGAAGCCTTCGGAGGAATCATCGAAGTTTATGAAGTAGCCGGATGCAGTTCTGTCAATTGTTCCAATTGTTTCAGGATTACTGTTTCTTGCATAGTCGTTTGTTACTTCATTATAGGTTGGTGTGTCTCTGCTAAATGTTTTTATTTGGGTGTTCAGAGGTCTAAGTTCCATTGCATTATTGCATAGTCCTTGTCGTTCTTCTGTAGGCGTTTCGAATGTGATTAGCCTCTTTGTTAGGACCTCTGTACTGGTAGCGAACCTTGGTGTTCTGCTACTTATGGGGAGTCCACTTGGCCTACTATTTGTTATCGGCCACATGATTGTGGTTTTACCAGGTCGATGGATACAACTCGGTTCTCCTTTTTACCAGCAAGCGGCGGTAGTACTACTGATCTTGTCCCGTTGACAGACAAGACAGGAACTGCTTTTCTGTAAGAAGGCCCAAATTCCTTCTTTACCGCGATCTTTTCTCTGACTAGATCCCCGACTTTTGGAATCCAGACAGGTCTTGCTGGGACAGGTGGTGGTTCTTCAGTGGCTGTTGGCTGCTGTTTCAACTTTATGTTGCTCAGGTCTTTTCTTGTTTTGTTTAAGTCCTGTAAAATAGCCAAACGATCTTTGATATCAAAGCTTTTTTCCTTTACCACTGAAGTCTGACTGTCAAGGTCAGAAATTAACATCCTAGTTCCAAATAATAATTCGTACGGACTGAATCCCTTCAGAGAATTTCTTGGCAGGTTATTTAGACTACGTTGGACACTTATTAGATGTTTGACCCACCCAGCTCCCGAACCTAATATTCTTTCCGTTATAGATTGCTTTATGCCTTGGTTTTTTCTTTACACCATCCCGTATCCCTCAGGAAGGAAGTGAGAAGATTCCCGCTGTGCTATGCTCATTTGGCCATGTTTCCTCTCAGGCTGGAGGGCTAGAGTGAAAACAATGGTCAAACGTAGCATGCTCTTAGCGTATATGCCATTTAGACTTGCAAATCTTTGTATAACAGTCCAGACGTCAGCCGAGTGCTGGTGATCTACATTATAAGTGGAAACTAGCCTGTATATGTTAATCGCAAGCCTTGCTTTTTACTGTTGATTTTTTCTGGAGTGAAACGACACGGTATTACACCGTTTCTCTCACCACTGCGATTCCTGTTGCAGTTGGGGCACTTTTTTACAAACATGGTGTGATGCAGGCTCATGCCTGGCCACCAGTACCTTGATTGTAATTCTTCCAGAGAATCTTTTAGTTTGAGGTGTCTGAGACCCTCGCCCATATGTGCGTCTGCGAGCAACAAGTTTCTCCTGTCCATGTTTGGAATCACTCTATCCCCCACTCCAGGGATTCGAGCAAAAGGGACGGAGTTTGCATCGATTATGTATGTATAATTGAGTGGATAGTTGATCGGTAGCGCTGAGCAGTCACCTTTTGATGACGTTTTCACTGCCAGCACTGTTTCACCGTCAATATACTTCACTGTACGCTTTTTTCGAACTACGGAAGCCGATTTAGTTGCTACCGCTGTGGCTGTCTCAGCCAATGAATTCCCTGCAACGTGAACGCCATCACGCTGATGACTCAGTGAGTGTGTCACGTGAGTCTTTGGTAGTTCTTTTTGTAAAAGAGCTATTTGTTCCCAAAGCAGTTTTTGCTTTATTGTTGCATCTGTGTCATCTTTGTAACCGTTTTGAATCCATGTCTGCAAATCGTTGTTATATGATTTGACGCAGTAATATGAATCGGACACTATAAGTGTCGGGAATTCGCGATCCGCATTATCTAGCGCCATTTTCAATGCTATTATTTCAGTCTGTTGTTCTGAATTAGTTTCTACTGAGTGTGTTTTTGTTAATAGAGGTCTTAGTTTACCTCCGCGCCACACTTCTTTTATAATCTCACATGTTGGGTTGTATGCTTGTTCTCCCCAAACGGAGGGTTGAGCATGTCCGTCTGTATAGATTACACAAGCGTATTGTCGTAAGGGCAGAATGTCGATTGGCAGAGGGAATGTTCTTTCATATTCTAGATTTTTTAGTTCCTCTAGTTCTGGATCAAAGTAGTAGTATACTTTGTCCGTTGTAATGGAATTCACCCATTGTATCCATTCCGGATTCAATGTTGTTGTTGGTAAATTACACGGTGTTGTTAATGCCTCAAAGGCTGATTCTGCTGTTCTGACTGTGATACGTCTACCGTCAGCTTGATCTTTTTCTCTAGCTATTGCGGTTTGAACTGCATGAACAATTTTTTCTTTAATGCTGAATTTCTGTTCAGCTTCTGTGTACAAGTGTGATTTGAATGCAATTGGTACCTTTTCTCCCTCATTAGAGGTCAGGTATGTGAATCCGCATCTTCCTGGGAGGACTCGAATCACAAGATTGCGTGTGTTGTCACGTGTTTCTAATTTTGTTTTAATTAGCATGTCTGTTTGTAAGGATCTCAGAATTTCTGTGTGTATTTGAGTCCAATTGGTTCTTTTAAAATCTGGTTTTATTAGATCATAAAGGGGTTTGACCCTTTCTGCGTAATTTGCAATGTATGTTCTTCCGAAATTTAGGAAGCCTAGAATTGACTGTAGGTTTTTTAGTGTTCTAGGTGCTTGGAGTACGGCACATTTCTCTAGAAAATTGTCAGCCAGGCTTTTGCCTTCACTTGATAATTCATATCCTAAGAACAGGACTGTCAGATGGGCAATTCTGGATTTTTTAAAGTTGAATTTGTAACCCTCTGCTGCGAACCCAAGTATTATGGTGTTCACTCTCTTCAAGTGAGTCTCCAAGTCATCATCTGTTAAGTATATGTCGTCGACATATGATAATGCTTCGTCGTCATATGTTTGTAGTAAATCTGTTACTCTCGCTGAGAATACTCCCGGGCTGTTCTTGTACCCCTGGGCTAACCAACAGAATTGTTTTTGAGTGCCATTTATTGAGAATGCAGACAAATATCTGCTCTCTGAAGCTATGTTTTGACAAAAGAATCCATTAGAGATGTCTAATGTTGTTTTGTATTTTTTGCGCACTATGTTATTCATTAGTGCAGCACTATGCGAGTTTTGTACTGCAAAAGTTTTGCAACATGAGTTAAGGTGTCGGTAATCCAAAACTAGACGATATGAATTGTCTGGTTTGGAGACCGGAAACAAAGGGTTGTTCATTTGTGAGGTGCAAGTTTCAATCACCCCCTGGTATTCTAGCTGATCTAGGATTTCTTTTACCGGTTTTTTAGCTTCTTGCTTAATTGGGTACTGCCTCTGTGCAGTAGGTTGTGATTTTAACTGGATTTTGTGAGGAGGAGAGTCCTCATCCCATCCTACGTGATTTTTATATAAAGCAGGAGCTAGGGCTACTGCCCACTTTCTAGCAAGTGTGTATTTTTTATGAATTGGGATGTGATTTGAGAAGGCAGGCATAATTATTTCTTCGCCATGAGGGCAATCCCTGACAAACTCTGGTGGCCAGTCTTTTTCAGCTAGAAGGATGTCATAGCCCTTGGAGAGATTATCCCAAAATAGTCCCCTTATTTTTCTAGTCTTATCCCCCTCTATACGTAAAGTTATTTCATATATTTTGTGAGGTTTGCTAACTCTGGTGTCTGCAGTTTTCCCTTGAAGATATTCATTCGTGTCCACTGTCTCCAGATGATTCATAAGGACTTTGCGAGCTATGCTCACTTCTGCTGCGCTGTCTAGCATTGTCTGAGCCCATTCTCCGTTTTTCAGTTGTGTCCTCAGTATTCTCGGCATTATTAACTACCTTGATACTGGCTACCTTCTTTTTTGGAAATTGTAATTTCTTTTTTAGCTGAGCAGGTTCCTTGTCTTTGGACTTGGCGTGCTCTTCTCTTTGTTCTGATCGTCCTCTTCTTTCCGATTTCTGCGAGGAAGTCTGAAAAGATTGAGAGGGACGTGTATCAATGTCTTGATATCTATCAGGCTTCTTTATATTATCCCTATTTCTAAGGTTATATCTTTTCCCAGAGGGGTCACTCTGGGGTGACCTGTGTCTTTGGTTCGGAGATTTTTCTCTTCGCCTAGGAGACCTTCCTCTGGACTGGAATTTATTTTCTTTAGGATTGGATTGCTTATTTCCATCCCAGCTCTTTTTTTGTGATGTTGAGTTATTATTAAAAAATATTTTTTCAGGACTTTCAATCAGTTGTGGTTTTACTGGTATTCCACCTAAACTATCTCTACCTAGTTCCTCATAGGATTTTTCTATGATTCTGGCAATTTCAGCTGGTTGGTCTGCTATATCTGTCTCTTTTAGCCTCTGGCGGATCGCCACGTTTGCTGCTTCTCCCTTTATGTTGGCTAATATTATAGCCGAGACCTGCTTGAAGTCTTTTAGTAATTTCATACCAAGAGTTAAAGCGGGTTCTGGACCATATTCGTCTTGAATTTGTTTTAGCACATCTGGTATTACCGAAATGGATGGAACACCGTGCGTTTTTGTGTAGATGGAAGCAAAGACTGTACCCCAAGTGTCACAGTCCTCAATGTGTGGTGCGATTCCCATTGGAAGACAGATAGTCAGAATCCTGTGTTTTTCTAACGGGGTGGTGTCTGGAAACACAGCCTCTATTTGGGTGATTTTTTGTGCTAACCAGAATGGTATTTGTTCCCGTTTAGCTGGTACTTTACCTAGGCAGGATTGTATGTTCTGTGGTGTAATTTTATTTGTGTTCCCCTGGTGAGGGGTCAGCTGTTGAATTTTAATTGCTGGCTGAATTGTTGAAGTCCGCATCACATATTGGACTAATTGTCTATGTATCTTTATTAATTGTTTTAGTTGTACTAAAAGATCTGCTGCAGGCATTCTTTCGAACTCTGGATGTGGTGTGTATCCGGCTAGGACCGGCCACGTTGCTCCTGGTCTCCCTAAGGGACCGAGCCTGGTGATGTGATTATTATGTTTTAGGGCGCCATTAAATAAGAGCAGGTGCTCTTGAAATTTAAGTGGTACTTCCACCTCCTCGAAAGGAGTGTACTCATTAGGAGGTTCCTCTGTTTTGTAATAGTGGAAGTACTTTGTTACAGCATTTGCTGCTGGAAAATGTATCCATGAATAGTATACCTCTGTCTGCCGATATTCGTGTGCCTCAATTACGAATATGACTGTACAACCTCTAGGTGTCAGTCCATTTTCTATAAGTTTTAAGGTTATAGATTTCCTTTTGATGACCGGGATGAGTATTATATCCTGGTCTGCTTCTTGCAGTGCAGTATCATCTGCTGCGAGTTCAGTGGCTAATCTAACTGCCTCTCTTTCATCATCACTGTCTACCATTTTACCGACAGGATGGTTACTTTGTTTGTTTGCAGATCAGGTTTCTTATGGAAACGAAGATTAGATGCACAATATTTTGGAACGGTTTATCCTTCAACGTTGACTAAACCAAGTACCATACATAGGAGTTTCCTCCTGCGAGGTTTGGCGGATATTACCTTTCACCCACTCCAGACGTCTTTGGAGTATTATGGGAAAAGGGGTCTGAGTGAGAAAGCACGACTGAGTTACTCTAAATGTCTTACGTTAGTTTTATCGCCCTTCCAAACGCGTTGGGCGCCATGTAGTGTAGTTCCTATTATCCCAATAGGCTCTGCGCATTGGAATAATACCTTCAATAGTATAGGCCTAGACCAGACGTTAACTAGGTCTACTACTGTCGATATTAGACTTAAAGTTTTGGGTTTGCCAGCTAGCTCAGAGTTCACTAGAAACTTTCTCGAATAGGCAAGGAGGAGTTGAACCTCCCTGGATAGACAAGAAGGGATTTAGTTTCTGACAACCATAGAACATGACAACTTTGCTCTCCCCTAATCAAGAGTGTATCTCGAGAGTCGTGTGAACAAAAGGCAATTTATTTTACTCAGTCAGTACGTGCATTCTTAGTCTCATCAGATTGTAGAGAAAAGGAAGAGACGGGCGTGTTCAATAAAAGATGTTATTTATTGATCAGTCTCTTTTCTCATACAAGAGAAATGGATCGATATTATTGCAATACTTATGGTTAAGTAAAGTGCATACATTAAAAGCAGAAGTATAAAATAATACTGTAAAAACATTGATATGGTTTCTAAGCCATATGAAGGTTTAAAATGAATAAGATATATTACATACACATATACATTTGACTAATCGTACTCAACTGGTGTTTCTAACTACGCCTACCCCGTGTACCTGACCTAAGTCTAATGCGTGGGCGGGAATAGAAAGTTAGCGTTTAAGTTAAGTTTATTTTGCCAAGTGACTGACTAAAGAATTCTCTGTGAGGGGTTATTCAGTTCTGTACCTGGAATCTAGGATGGATGAGGGATGGTATCTCTCGTCTCTGGCCTCGATATTCCAGGCTGCCTGCGAGGGCTACCCGGAAGCGCCGGAGCTGGATTTCTCGGCAGGAGAATAGACAGCTTCTCGTTCTTAGCGCGTCAGGAAGGTGGGGCTGCGCCAGCGGGGTCTGCTCTGCTCTGGGCTTCGGCAAGTCTGGCTGCTCCGATCTCGTCACCACCGCGTGTGTTTGCATAGGGCAATATCGGTAATATTTATACCTTTAAGGTGCCGAGATTGACGTAAGGATGGACATAGATACGTCAATAAGGATGTCATACGACCAGGTCGTTAGCACATTCTTTTGCTGAAGTTCTCGGTGAAATCAAAACAATGGCCGCAGGGTTTTTCCCAGGTTGTCATAGGTTTGATTTGTTTTGAGAACTCCGTATGCCTTATCAGGGGCTGGAGGAATATCGCTTGTCTAATTAGATGGCAAGCGTTATGACCTAATCAGATAACACGCTCCTGTGCCGTAGTGTGGCTTTATCAGATAACGGTTCCTGCATCATGGGGGTTTTCTGCCTCATGGGATGGCTGCTAGTTAACTTGTTAGTTTGTTAACCAGAATAGGGTCAGGAATAGGGGGATCGATACAGAACCTATAGGAATACATCACACAGTACTATCAAGAGAGAGCTTTGAGATCTAACCACCTGCGACTCTTGCGCATCCCGAGGTTTGCCTTGGTTTGTCGAGGCGGCAGGTCTTTCTCGGTACTGACGGCCGAGCTCTGGAACACCCTGCCCATCCATTTTCGCATGACCGAGTCCAAACACTGTTTCAGGAAAGATTTCAAAAGCTGGCTCTTCAATAAAGTATAGATAGAAATGGCAGATCCTGTTCTTCAGCCTTGCTTTTAGCACCGGGATACCTCTGTTGAGGTAGCCGCGCGCAGTAAATGAAGCAGTTGCATGATAATCACTTCTGTAGACAACTTAGCATTTTATCTTAAAGGTTGCTCTTAATTTCTAGGATGGTACTTGTAAATAGGCAGTTCTTGTCATTTAAAACAATAGTCTCAGGTTCCAAACAAAAATAGTCTCTAGTCTCTTAAATCAGGGGTCTAAAAATAATGCCCCTGGTTTCTCTTCGATCCGCTCTAAAAACGAGCAGTAAACATAAGGCCCACGTGTACTTATAGCTATGGGCTTCAAGCGCTGTCCATCCACTCCCTCGCGAGGCCCAGGGACTCTTTCTCGTCCCCGGGGCAGCCTCGCGTCTTCCTGGGATTCAGGCGCACCAGCCGTGCAGATTGCACGTGTCCCCGCCCCGGCCGGTCCCCTTTCCTCCCCCGCCCGCTCTCGACAATCCAACGAGCGGCGGGGGAGGCGGTGAGGCTCACCTGGTGGGGGGACGGCTGGCCAGGGGTGCGGGACGCTTCCAAGTCCCTCGGCGGGGTCAGATCTCTTCCCCGGTCCCGGCGGTGATTACTCGGCAGCTGCAGCGGTCCCGATGACGGGGACCAATCCTGTCGCGGCGTTTGGTCGAGCCTCCAGCAGCACCCGGGAGTCAGCCAATGGCAGTGCGGCTCCCGGGAGAGGCCTTCAATGACGCTCGGCTCCTCCACCAATCACAGCTCGGCAATGACGATGACGCTGCGCCGCACGGGCCAATCCCGTCGTGGCGTTAGTGAGGGGGCTCGGCTCCCTCCACCAATGGGGGCGCGGCGGCTTCGTTCTTCGCCGCGGCAGCTCCTGGACCTCGGAGCAGATTGCAGGGGGTTTTCCTGGCCCCGGGCCGCAGTGGTGATTTGGCGGCAAAAGGTTTTCAAGGGCGCTGGTCTCGACTAGACCCCCCTCTCGACCTTGCCACCACCTGGGAGCGGATTTCACGAGGGGAGGCTCCACAAGCCTCCGACCCTCACGATTAATGTGCCGATGAGCACACCGATCCCTTCCTCACGCTCCGCAGTCCAGCACCACGAGTCTCGGGTCCCAACAGCACGATTTTCCAGCCGTTTTCTGGGATAGCTTTAGGAACCTTTAGTCCTGGGTTCCCAACCGGAGGCCAGCTCTTCTCAGGCCCTTGGAGATTCAGTTGTAGACACAGCACACAGCAGAGTCTTGGCAGTTTCAAGTAGGCAGGGTCACAGTACACAGCAAAGCCCCTTGCTTCTCCTCAGCTTCCAGGTAGACAGTAGAACAGGTCAGCCCTTAGAGCACACAGCAAGGCAAGCTTCCTTTGGTTCTCTAGCCGTCCTCCTTCCAGCCGAGGTTCCTTCTTGGTTGCAGAGTTTCAGAATCTAACTCTCTGTAGTCAGGGGTCCTTTCCTTATACCCCTCAATGTCTTTGAAGTTCTTTGAAGTCTTTGTGCATGGAGGCCCTTGGTCCAGTCTAAACCAGTTCTGGGGGTTTCGGAGCACTGAGGTGTCTCTGGCTCTCTTCTTCCTGTCAGCTTCAGGGCCAGAGGTGTCCGTTGTCCATCAGGAGGGGGCTAGCAGTGGGAGGCAGACCAGCACAGCCCGGCACTTATCAGGCATTCCTTCCTCCCACCTCCCAGGCAGGCAGATGTGCCCTTTCATCCCCGGGATGGCTCCGACCCTCTCCTCTGGGGCTCTGCAGCCCCCCCTGTCACATCCAGACCAGGCAGGCATTCCACAAACCCAGGCACACAGAAAGGTTTAGACAAGAGAACAACCACTTTCTAAAAGTGCTATTCTCCCACACAGGATTTAAAAACACCCTTCACTAAAGGATGTGTCATTAAATTCTGAGTTCAGGGATATCTTTCACTTATGTCCCATCTTGTTCCTATGGGAAGATAGGCTGGTATCACATGGGCCCAGCCTCCTCCATGTTAATCTATGGAGCAAGATAGCCTTTCAGCAGTGAGCACATAAAATGGCTGCAGCCCACTACCAGAGCATATTACCTGCACTAGTACATGCTCTACCTTATCCATACACTGTACCCTGCCCAGGGGGGTACCTTGAGCCTTCCATAGGGGTGACTGATGTGCACAGACAGGGAAGGGTTAGACCTAGCCAGTGGGGACACTGGCCAGGCTGACATGGCAGTCACTGACTGCACACAGGCTCTGCGCTGGCAGGCCTGAGTCACCATTTTAAAGCTACTCATGTGGGTGGCGCAATCTGCGCTGCAGGCCCACTAGTAGCATTTGTCATCACCAGCCCTGGCACACCCAGTGCACTTTACTGGGGACTTTGTGGTGATACAAATATGCCAATCAGGTATATTCAATCAATATCACAAGTTACAGAGGGAGCACTTACACTCTGACACTGATCAGCAGTGGCAGAGTGTCCAAAGCATCTAAATCAGCAAAAACGAAATCCAGCACAGCATCAAAACACATGAGTCAGAGGCAAAAAGATGGGGGAAGAACCACGCCAAAAGGTGTCAGGTCTAACAATTATGTTCTGTTGCATTTTGTTGTGGTGGTGATATGTTGTTCTGTTTATTTTTTCTGCTGAATTATTGTGTTGTGTTATTGTTGCATCGTACCATGGATGTTGCATTGCCTTTTGTTTTGACTTTTTTGTGTTGGGTTCTATTACTATATTTTTAATATGTTGTATTTTGCTTTATGTTTTGTCACCATGTTGTGTTCTATTGTACTCTGTAATTATTTGATATAAGTTAACAACTGCTGCTAAATTTCTTGCCAAAAGCAATACATGTCTTTAAAATTCCAGACACATACAGCCATTTACCACAGTTGTGAGATACCACTGTTCCAGATTGTCTACTCCTTAAGACAAGAGTCAAGCCAAATCTCTGGCAGAGACTGGTCTTAAATTATCACTTTCATTGCTCACTTTATGTGATATCCCCTGATCTTTTGTAAAAAGAGGGCCATTAGGCCGATGTGACAAGAAAGGACTCCACCATATTGTTGATGTACTAAGGCACCACTACAATCCTGTTCACAATTTGAAGTATATTGGTCCCACAATGCTAGATCTAGAGGAGACTGCCACCTCCACTACTCAACTTTAATCACTGTTACCATATAATTTCCATTTTCAGTACTTAATTGTGGTTTCTTGCTATATAGATCCTCAGGTTGAACGTGCACTTCCTTTCACTAGCTACTGAACTAGGAGTGCTATCTCTTCTCCCAGGGATCTTGATGGGATGTTGAATCAATTGTGATAGGTCTGCCTTTTAGGCTGCAATCTGATCACTGTTGTTAGGCTTTTATATACTGAATACTGTTTTTTTAGGGTGTGGGGCCCATACATAAAAGTTCTTGAGGTCCTAAAATTCGAACAGGAGTTGCCTGTTTTTCAAACCCCACTAGGGAAACGACTGTACTGCTGTGAGTATTGATGCAGCTCCATTTGATCACTAATGCTCATTGATTGCACAGTGCTGTCAGCGAAGAAGATGGAATGTAGCTCTAGTTTTATGTCTGGCTACTGCATTGTACCCATATGTGTGATCTCTCATAGCACAGCCACACTGGCCTCTAGTCTCCCCAGTCTACTCCCTGTAGCTGAGATCTCCTCCCCTAAGAGCTGCCTAAGTCTTATTGTTACCTGTGCACTTCATACTTCCCCTTGGTAATATCACTATAGTGAGGTGATTCCAATATCTTCTCCATCTGCCTACATCCTACATTCCTCAGACTATTGCTGTCATCACATTAAACACTATCCTAACAATGTAGGTGACTATCGGACATCCCGCTCTACACCCTGTAAAGATAACACCCTTGAATGCGAATTGTATTAACCCATTACTTAAATACCAAAGGAGCAAATATCGCTCTTATTCAAGAAACTCGTGAATCCCCTTTGTGATCTGAAAAGAATAAACATGAATGGGTAGGTCATGAAATTAGTTGCACTCTCAACCCCCCCTCCCCCGACTTGCCAAATACCTCTTTCAGGGCTAGATGTAGGTAATTCTAATTTACGACTCATAAATACCGAATTTTACCGATTCGGTATTTATGAATCGGTAAATTAGAAGGAGGGAGATGTAGGTAATTTTTTTTTTTTTAATTACGATTCTGTAAAAATCGGTATTTACCGAATTGGTAAATACCGATTCGGTATTGCCCATTGATTCCTATGGGCCTTGAAGCCCATAGGAATCAATGGGCAATACCGATTCGGTATTTACCGAATCGGTAAATACCGAATCCTGCAAGGGTGCAGGGGGTGTCACTTTGACACCCTTTAGCACCCCAAATACATGCACGTGTAACATGTGGCACACATACATGCCCTAAGGGCATGTCTGTGTGTCACATTGCACAGGTGTGCATGCACAAATGTGCATGCACACCTGTATTCGGTATTTTACCACCCAATAGGATTGGGTGGTAAAATACCGACTCTTAAGGGCCTGTGGCACTCTTTGAAGTGCCACCTACATCTCATTTACAGAATCGGTAAATGTACCGATTCGGTATTTTACCAATTCTGTATATTTACAGAATCGGTAAATTTACAGATTCTGTAAATGAGATGCCCCCTACATGCCAAATCCTAAATACCGGTCGGTAACGGCCGAAATCGGCCATTACCGACCGGTATTTGGGCTCCTACATCTGGCCCTCAGTGACTATAAGAAATGCAAAGTGTATGACCTTATCAGTAAGACTTCGACTGGATCATAAAGCTGAATTTTTAATTTTGAAGGCTGTGGCATTGCTCTTTGCTCACTGTATTTTTATTTTATCTGAGTGGAATAAGATTATTCAAATTATTGCTTGATAAATTATTATTCTAAGCTTTTTTTATCTTTTGGTTTGGTATCACAATACAGCAGGCAAGTTCATTTTGACCTTTCATGCATTATACTAAAATGAAATAATTATCTTAAAGAAATGTACACAGATCAAGTGAGAGATGTTAACATGGATGTGTATTTATTTCACTTTTGTCTCTGCAGTTAACTACCTACTGATGCAAAGAATGCTGTTTATTTCTACATGAAGGGGCTGCTTTTTATTTCCGCTGGTCTTGCTCATGTGTGTTTCACTGTAATTGCATGGTATGTTTTTACAGCTTAATTTCTACAGAATTTTGAAAGCATTCATGTTGCAAGTGCATCCGCTATCATTTGCAGAACTAGTTTGTCAAGTGTCCTTTCCAAACTTCTCCCCGAACACAGCCTTTGTGTGGAGTGATGCCCTCACGGAAGGGTACTCTCTGGCCTGGGGCACCCACAAGAGAGGCACATAGAAGTGCGAGTCTGCTTCACCTGGCTGTTATCAGCCCAACAGAATATGTGATAAAGGAAGACAAAATACTGGGTCTCACCTAAAGAGTCCCATTCCACTTGCACAACATAATCTACAATCCCAACCCTCACCCCTACCTTCTACCATAGGGCAGGGCTTGAGAAAGTCTCACTATCAGCTTTCATTGAATATCTAAAGGGAGCCCAGTCAGGATCCGCCTTACCTCAGTGTCTGGATCTCCACCCTCCAGGCAAAACACCGCTATCTGTGATAGCTTTCCTCACCCTCCACTTTGTGCCATTTTAAACCAGAGGCATCTGAATGGATCATACTTTGCTTTTGTAATTAATGAAGTGAGCCAAACTTGAAGATGAACTTCACAGGACATCCACTCCAGCATTTTCAATGTTTAAGTTCGTTACCCAAATATTTTCTTGCATTGATATGATCTTGAGATTTCTGCTTTCTTTAAGCTTAGTCTAAAGCTCTTGTAGTTACTGTATGCTGAAAACCCTATAGCTGATCAGTTGACCTTGCTGAAGTGCATATTTAGAAGTATCCTGAGTATAGTGCCAATCAAAAGTACCTAATATAGCACAATCCCACATGCAAACAATGCAGTTCCTTTCTATAATTTTGCATCCTTAAATTGAAAGCTATCTCAAAAGCATGCTCTATATTCCTGAAGTTCTGATGATGCTGATCCTTTTAAGGTCTCGCCTAGGCAGCGCATGCTCTGTCTCAAGATATGCTGTATCTACTCTGTGGACTTCAAGGTGGCCCATCATTTTTTATTAATTCTTTGGTGTGCCACTCTGAAATCCTTGCTTTGCAGTGGTGCATTGCTTTTAATTGACCCTCCTGTTGGTGTTTCATCCCTGCCAATGGAGCACGCCCTGTTACATGTAGGCATGCCCTTTTGTGCATGTAGGTTTGTTGAAGCGCACAATTCTTTTTGTTTGTTTCTTCCCCTATGTTTCAAATGTTGGCTTTTCTTCCTCTACACAATCACCCATACCAATTGACGTGTGTTTTAAACGTCAACTTTTTTTCCTGTAACCATTCACCCCGCCCTATTGTCAAAGTGCTAATACATTTATATTGTTTTATTTACATTTTTCAAAATGGTTTGTCTCTAAATTTTTGTTTTTTAACAGGCTTGTTTAAATGTACTTCGACCACTGTTTGAATGAACAAATTCAGTGGCAGGAGGCGTGGCAGGCACGCGACAAAAGGCAGCCGATGGTAGCAGATCATCATTGCCCAATATGCTGGAAAGGGTGTGGCGTTGCAGCCGGGGCTGTTGACTTTGGAACTGGAGAAGAGGGTTTGAGTCTATGCTCGACTCACAGCCTGCGATTCTGTGCAGATCACCTAATTGCCCTGTTGCCTAAAAACATGAATGTGACCTTATGTAATGTAACTGTTGCTCTGTTCGCACCATGTACCTTAAAAAAAGAAAAATGTGCGGAGGTTTAAAGCGTAAACTCCGTAGAAAATATCAAGAAACGGCTTACTATTACAGTTGGTCACATTCTGATTAAAAGTCAGATTAAAACACATAGAGAGCGCACTTCCTGTAAAGATGAGAAAGCATGGACGTGGGCGATAAGGCCCAATGTCTCTGGTCACGTGATCAGAACTAAACAGCAGAGCTCAGCTTGTGGTACAGCGGACACCCCACACCTCTTGGTTATCAGTACTAGAGTGGCACCTACATTTTAAGGTTAGTCTGTCTGAATTACACCCCGCTGCTGTGTTTCAGCCATAATAAGTGTAAGGCTATGGCATAATGTCATAAATGCTATACCGTGTTTTGTATTCAAATACGTAATCCTGTACAGGTCATCTGCAGCAAAACATCGATAAATAAATATGCATCACCCATTCCCACTTTAAACACACAGAAACTACAGGCTGCATCACCATTGACAGCACCCTGTATCCAGCCCTCACCTGACCAAACTACTCTGCAGGCATCAATCACTGGTAATAAAATACAGACCAAACAGGCATAGCTTGAAGCACCATATATCTAGAGCCCACTAATGAAACTGCAGCTCATACACTTCACTTAAGGGCACCAATCACTGCCTGCATCCATCATCAAGCTTCCCCACTACACACCATCAGATATAGCACATCATCATCATCCTGTATTGTTGTAAGTCTCCATAAACAACTGATCCTTCCTATTCCCCATCACCTTCATATACCATCAGTACATTCTCACAACATCCTGCATGTTACAGACTGAACACTTTATCGGGTACTGACTAGCCATTATACACCTAATCCCAGCACTTGGCGACACAACCCCCAGCATCCAAAGATGGCATCCTGCATTCATCACTAATGTCATGAGTCATGCTGTATCCAGCACCCACTGAAAACTATGAACCACAGTCAACTTCGAGGGTATGCTCTATAGTCTTCTGACCTGGGTCAGTATGCAGTGTGCAGGACCCATCAATAATCCTTGGCACACGTAGACAGCATCCACTAACATCACCCATCCTCTCACTGGTCTCGCTGCATGGCTAAACATTTATAAGGTCTAAGAGGCAAGACCTATTGGCTATGCCAATGCTTGTTTTCCATGAAACTGCCCTCTCCATTCTTTCCATTTTCTGCATGCCTCCTTTCTCTGAACACAACCTACTCTAAGTTACATGAATGTTTGTCGTAATCTCTGGTATTGCATTTCTGCTAATTTCCTATAGCTCATTTCAAAGATCACATCCTTTCCTTCTTCAAAAGTCCTACTCCTACAACCAAACAATACCTTATCTTTTTTATCTTAATCTATTAACCCCAAAACAGCACCACCCATCTGCATAAACTCACATACACCTCCCCCCATTAATTATCACACCCAACTCCAGTTAATTTTTTATACCACAAAGAAACTGTAGTAGATGCATGGAATTGCCTACTTGGGCAGACCAACGTAAAACAATAACTAACAATAACCAATTGCACTGGACTATCCCTTAACCTTAGCTTTCGGAGCAGCGTGATGCCCAGCATAAAGAGCTTCAATGCCTCATCAGGGGTAGTACTTTGAGAGCTGCATTTCTGCAACATTTTCCACTCCTGAAATTTCATTCGCCTTTATCCACCCCTCCTAGGGTGATGATCGCACTCCACGTCACTATGGATACAGTTTATATTCCCAGGCTTTCACCTAATGCATTCTATGCGTTGTGGTCTTGTTTTGCTTCTATTGAACTCATTGGAATAACACACTCAAAACCAATCATTTGTAGATTAAACATTCAAGACTGGATAAAATGCCCATAATTACCTGGAGCAAGGTGGTCACCCTAGCTTTTCCTTCCACAGTTTCCTGGCATGACAAAAAGAGTTATATAAACGTTCAATAGCTGGGGAATGAGATACACACACGTCATAATAATAGTGAGGTAGCCCAGTGAGCTGTAAACTCACCCAAAGTTTAAGGTACAAGTCATAATAATAGTAAGATAGCCCAGTGAGCTGTAAACTCACCCAAAGTGTAAGGTATGGCTTCAAGGGGGCATACATTTTGCAACCTCTACAGAGAGCAAGGTAACAGTAGAAGTCTCACTTATGATTTCTACCTGAGAACATAGATCCACTAGTCAAATAACCTAAAGATACCCTTAACTGTTCCTAAGGTATCAGTTAAAAAGCATCAAATGATTCCACTAATGCAAATGAAGGAACCAGCTCAGGGACATAAATTCAATAGATGTTTGCAATCAAAGCACTACCATAATTATATCAATCTGATAATGTTTCCAAACTCTTCCAGTATTAAAATGTATGTATAAATATTAGTCAGATACCCAAATTGAAAATTATTTGACATAAAAATAACGTTGACAGATTATAATTGAAAATTGGTATCTGGTTAAATGTATTAAAAAATGAAACACATTGATCTGCAACAAAATAATTTGGTGAAAATGGGTGGTAGTGAGAGGAAGACTCCTCCGTATCCCCTGCCACAGTGCTTAGGCAGCAAAAAATTTAATTTGTGATTGGATAAGAAAACTTTACCAACTATTTGGAATTCAAGATGCAGTGTAAGGAATGTAGGTGTAAGGAGTGGCAGTGGCAAGTGAAAATATAACAACACTGCAGATCTGAATGTGTCAATTTTTAGAAACGAAATCTTGATGATAGGAAGGATGATAACATTTTCAACAGGTAATCCTATATTCCCCTTCTGATGGACAGGATGGTGAGAAGGGTACCAAGGTCAGTAGCGCAAATTTAGCTGATAAGTACATCAGAACTAGAATTCAGGCATGCATCACCACGCCTCTTCCACAGCTCAGAATATATTGTCTAATGTTTGGAGAGTAGGTGATTCAATGCTACACCTGGGATGGTATGCAGACTGACAATGTTCAGAAGTTCATTTTGGATATGTGAGAAAGTAATGAAACAGTTGTTTTATTTAATTTAACATAGAGAGAACAGTCTGGATACTATTTTAAGGTTAGAAGTCCACTGGTTCAAAGTTGGGATTCTTAGTAAAGCTGTGATTTGATTGGATTTTAATGACTATAAGAATGTACAATTCTGAGGATTAATGATGCTATGTATTGTGCACAGGATGTTATCTGATTGGCTGTGATGGAATTACACTGAATTTGAGGCCGCCATGATTTGGATTTTGTGGTTTCCAGGCAATAGTTCTCAGATCAAGCCAAAGCCCGAATGACATATGTATCCAACAGTTTCATGGAATCTATAGGCGTGCTGGTGGACCCCCCGCCAGAAGCAATCTTTGTTCTTTTATTATATTAATGTGTATTCATTGACAGCGCATATGATGCTCTAAATACAATTTATTTCTATTGATCCTTCAACACATCATTGTAAATATAAGCTACATTCATTTGGTTGCCTCTAGCCACAACAATATCACTCTCATTGTTTACAAAAAACATATTTGGCTTTCATGTAAGCCAGAAAAACACAATTAAACAATAAGTGATCCGCTGACTCAATACTATGATTACTGAGAATACAAATTCTCTAGTCCTATAGGGGCACAAGCAAGCAAAGCAAGGCAGCTCTTCAGCTTGGTTTAGTGGTGGATACCTCAAAGCTTTTCAGCCTGAAGATGTACCAAGGTACAATGATATAGCTGTCATTAAATACCAACATTTGGAGTGGTTAGTAGTTCAAGCTCCTAGGTTTGCCAAATCTGGATTGTTTTCTGGACACCCACTTGCCCCTATTAATCGCGTGGTTTTAGAATACATACACCTACATTATCCTACTGGCATTCTTGTGAAGCTACTCCTTTTCTGTTTGCTTCAAGTCAGTAGGCTTCAAAGGCTTCTCTTGTACAAGAGCCAGATCAGCCGGTAGGCCCTCCCTTTGTGCCAGTGTCCGATGAAAGTTCCCATTAGGGAAAATGTTATGTCAAGCAGCCATCTTGCCGTATTAAGAAGTAATGGTCTCTCATGTTATGAAGCTAACTTCTTGGAAAGTACCGGAAGGTCTCAGCTTTATATAGATTGAATTGTCCACCCACATGTTAAAGCAACCTCTTGCACAGCAACCTTATGCATAGCCATATACCTTCTATTGTCTCTATGCCTTCAGAATGAAAGCATTCAAGGTGTAGAATATCAAAATATTACTACACAGTCCGTCTCCATGAAAAAGAGAAAAAGATGGGAGTTGAACGGTGATTAAACCACAAATTCAACATTAAGCCAGAATGAAGGCTAGAAATATCGGTTTCTCCGTGATCCTTAATAAGACTCACACCAGTGGTTTAGCTGGCAGCCATCTTCGTCCCAATCTAGTATGTAAAAAATCATGGGGTGGAACTTAAATCAAAACTTGAAGAAGCAGAAAATATTCTAAGAAAAGCCAACATCCATTGTTTGGATTATCCAGAGATAAAAAAGTAAATATTGTAAAATACTTTATAAAAAACGTTTTGGACAAGTACCCTCATCTCACCTTTATATGCCTTGAAGATTGATTTTGGTCGAACAAAGGCAACAATTGTAGAAAAATTTGAAATGTCTCATTCGTAACTTTCACACTCATCTACTGAGCAAAGAAAGTGGATTTTTTTATAGCATAATTGCCTCTGCAGGCAAGCCTCATGGGTCAATGGAAAAGAGAAACAGGACTAAGGAGGCAATGCGAGATAGAGAGAAACACAACTGGTGGAAATTTGTGGTGGCTCATTTAGGCAACTGCAGAGAATTAATGTAGGACCAGAACTGATAATGCGGAAGGCTGACCCAAAATAATTTTACCACCCTCAAGAAGAGAAGGCCAAAAATAAGCATAGTCATTTAAAAGTAGCCCCAACAATTATCCACCATTCTTGTAATTGTGCAGCAATTATTTCTTACCAGTAGTAAAGAGGGTACAAGAAACTGTCAATGATTTCCAACAGTGCACCAACAATGGTATAATGTGCTTAGTTGGTCATAAGTCAAGAGCTGTCTGCCATGGAGCGGGCTATAGATTTGTAATATAGTGTAACTAGTGTTACAACATGTGTTATAAATTGTCCATACATAATATTCCCAAGCTTCCGATCTCTCATCAGGAAAGGTGGATTGCAAGTCTTGATGGAGAAGCAATTGAAAGATATTCACTATCTTTTCTTTACTTTACTTTGTGGATTTATAGAGTGCAAGCGAATCATCCCGAGGGGATCTCTCTGCGCTTTGAGGAAAGGATAGTTGTTGGACAGGCACATCTAAAACTGCCATGTCTTTAAAAGTTTTTTTTAAACTGGTTAGCTCACCACAGGTCCTAATATTCTGCAGCAGTGTATTCCAATGGCTAGCTGCCAGATAAAAAAAAGGCTCTCCCACCCGTCCTTACCCTGTGTATTCTCTGGGTACACAAAAGGTTTGCATTGCTAGATCTTAGTTGTCGGGTAGGATGATACCTACTCAGTTTATTTCTGAGATATGCAGGGCCTCTCCCCTGTAATGATCTAAAGACCACACAGAGCATCTTAAAGATAGCTTGTTTCCTAACCGGGAGCCAGTGTAGCCGGCTCAGCAGGGGGACGGAAGGGGTCCGTGCCGGCTTGTTGAGGGCGAGGAGGGCTGCTGTGTTCTGCACCACCTAAAGCCTTGATAGGAGATCTTCCCTTGCTCCCATCAGCAGTGTGTTACCGTAGACCAGACGACTCACCAGGAGTGACTGGATAAGGGTTCTCCTTGCTGACAAAGGGATCCAGGGAAAGATCTTCCTAAGCATCCTCATTATGCCAAAGCAAGTGCCTGACACTGTCTTGACCTGCTCCTCCATTGAAAGTTTGTCATCTATCCTGATACCAAGGTTCTTAGCCCAGCTCCTAGGAGGGGGGCTTCACCCAACTCGGCAGGCCACCACTCAGGAGACTAGATTGCTTCGGCCTACCCAAACAGTAGACTCTCTGTTTTTGAGGAGTTGAGTTGTAGAAAATACTTCCTCATCCAGCTGCAATACTAGACATGCAACTTCTAAATTTTAGTTGAGTTGACGAAATGTCCTCCTCAATGGGGACAATTAGCTGCGTGTTGTCCGCATATGAGATGGTCTCAAAGCCATGGCCTCTGATAATGTCGGCCAAAGGAGTCACATATGCGTTAAACAGGGTGGGACTCAAAAGAGATCCCTGCGGCACACCCCTGTCCACCCCTGTCCTCTGCGATACAAATGAGTCCAGCTGGATGCTCTGGGTACGGGCCAATAGAAAACTTTGTATCCACCTGAGGGCCCTGCCCTTCACCCGATCACTCCCAATTTGTCTAGCAGCGTCTTATCCAGCCATAACAAACTGCCTCACCACATGATGACCACTGCACAGATGCTGTTCAGTGTGGGCTACCGCGATAATGCTCTGGGGGGCAATTGTGGGCTCTGCCTACTGCACCATTGTTGTAAACGTGTTAGTAGATTTCTCAAGATTCCCTTGTCAGTCACTATTCTCTACCCATGAGACACTCTAAGATACCCAAAAGAATGAAGAACAGGTAATAACCTATGGGTAGCAGTAAGGTCTAAAATCAGTTGTAAAGATAACTCACCTACCAGTGGATTAGTGGGCTACATTAGAGTAACTAAGGGTCATGTGGAAAACTGAGGTATCAATATATTTCTAATTGTTCTCTGCTTTCATTCTCAAGATGCTTTCTCCTACGTAAAATATTGTACAAAAAAGAAGATGACACAATATTAAGCCAGGAAAGATCTCCTTATTTTTCATTATACCTCGAAATTAAGTTATACCATATGTTCGATCAGAGACCCTGTAAGAAATTGAAGGTGTGCATTGAAGGTGTGCATTGGAGGATCTGTATAGTGGTTTGAGAAAAAGTGGCATAGGTTCTCTACAGGCATCTACATTTGGGGAGCCTTTCGATGATGCAATTTTGCCATTGTCCAGAAGAGTCAGTATTGTAGCTTTAAATAGAGTGCAGATAGGGTATTCTTATTCTGGACTATGCCACTTATGGCTAAACAAGGTTTTGAACCATAAACATTCATAATGTAAAAAGACATGGCTCACTTGAAGTAGTGCACAACTATTTATAGATTTCTAAATGGTTTTTAGATATACCACAATATGCCTCTGACCCAGCAATTGTAGACTAGCTGGCAGTTATGATGTGACAGACATCTTAACATAGAAAGTACCTGGAGTTTCCCTGCTCCAGGGATAGGTCCATTCCCAAGAACATGCCAAGACAACACCAATCTCATGTACGGGCCTGCCTGAGAAAACATCCCATATCGAGGATGAGAGCAGCAACACTAAACATAGAGGGAATGATTTACCTTGTGGATGGATGGGGAGTACATGCATCCAACATGTAACAGTGTGCAGCAAAGGCATGACTCATCAGGGAGTACACATAGCAAGACGTATCCATGCCTGTTTAAGGAATGGTAAGCCAGGAGTGTTAGGAGCCAGCAAGGGCCACTAGGAAATCAGCCCCATTGGGCATACTCTGTTTGCAGGACTATGAAATACCCCATTGTAATTTTTTAGCTATGCCTTTTTGCAGGCCACTGATAGAGTCTTGACCTTAGGGTAATGTCCCCTCTCTATTTCCCTCACACCACCTCTGTTTGACTTCCATGGGATTGATGGGGAGATCAGATGTGTTTTCTTTTACCAGTGTTTATCCAAAGAATATCACACCCGCAAAACCAGGAAAAATTAACACATACGGCTCCAACAAACCTGTCATGTGACTTTTCTCCAAACTGGAGCAGCCAGTTATAATGTGATGCCCTTGGTAGATAAAAACGAATAATCTCAAAGGCAATTGTAATCTACGTCCCGAAAATCACAAGTTCCTGGTTTTGATTGGTGCATCCAGTCAATTGTTCGACCACTCTCTATACATTTTCTCCAATGAATCAGAACATTATTGCATTGTTGCTTCCCTGAATTGCATAGCAGCACAGAAACAACCCCTAATTATAGGTTACTCCCCATGCATAACCTCCACATCGGCAATGCAGCCTGCCTATTTTTGTGAACAGCAAATTAGTTTATAGTTTAACATGCAGTCTCTTACAAAGAAAGATGCAGTAGAACAGGCCCAGGTACATGTTCATCTAAATTTGTACATAGAGTTATCAGTCTTACTGTGAACAAGATGTTTAAGTCTGAGATGCTTTTGCCTTAAATAACCATGTTCTTCATTACTAGGTCAATCTACTGAGCCCAAGATCGTGTCTGTAGTATCGTGAAACTATGTGTGCTAGGACACTTGCAGTTCTGAGCAGACTCAACAAGGAATTACTTAACTTACTGGTAGGTGTTAAGGTGCGGTTATGACATAATGAAAGTTGCAGTGTATGAGTATATGCTGAAGAATAAAGACATAAAATCCAGAGCTCCATGTGTGGCATATTCCTTTGCATGCTCCTGGGGCTGGGGAGGACAACTGGTGAGAGTAGGGGATCTGTGCCAAGAAGAAATGAGACTGCTCTCCCTGAGAAAGTGCACTGCTACTCCAAGCTGCTTGTGCATGCCACATGTGAGTTGATGAGAAGCAGTTTGATGTTGGTGTGTGTGAAGTCAAAGTCCCGCTCCAGCCCATAACCTGCCCTCAAAGAAGTTGAAGATTCTGCAGAGGAGCACATTCAAAAAATCCTCCAGAAAACCCATGGTAAGGTCAAAAGAAGAGTTATTGTGCCACATCATAACACAAAGCCTTCATCGATACAAAGCGAAACGCTAAAGGTAGTGATAACCAGGTATGAAAGTGCAAACATACTTACCAGCAAGTGTGAGGGAAGTACCACACAACCTCGAATCTGGTGTGACGACCAGGCAGGGTTGAGCTGCTGATGTATGCACAATGGCACGTGGCATCCGGTGCACCAAAAGGCCTTTGGAATAGTGAAATTTCTCAATGGTTGCAGAAGGGAGTGCAAAGTATGATGCAGCTGTGTTTCTGAAACTACCACCGCCGTTCGACACCACTAAGAAGCAGAATATTGGCGACAGGTGTACTGCATGGATCAAGAAGTTCAATGACTTCATAGATGCCCTGGAAGAAGTAGATGATAAGAAATTTTTTTAATATTTAAAGACCCTTGCCAGTGATGGAATGAAAGAAGAGCTGAAGAAAATCTCATAGACTGATGCAATATCATACCGTCAGATCAAAGAAGCATTGGGAACCAAGTTCAATCCAATGCCGACCGTTTACTTTGAAACGTACATTTTTAATAAAGCGAGACAGGAAGCTGGTGAAACGATGGATGAGTTTATTGAAGGACTTGATGTGCTTGTCAAACACTGCAAGTTTAGTGGATTTAATGATGAAGAAGCCATATGTCTCTGAGTCAATGATGGCTGTCTTTCAGACTCTTTCAGAAGACGCATGTTGAGAGAGACGTTCAGCTTATAAAAAGTACTAATGGCTGCGAGAGCAGAGGAAAGAGCAGATCGACATGCTGTTGATATGGAACCTGGATTAGCGAAAAAGTAATCGTTGTTGATCATGAAACACAAGCTCAAGTACAAGCTAGATGCATGCAAATCAATGTCCACAAAGAAGAAAAAGTTGTGTTTCTGATATGGGTTTTCATTTTCCCATGAAGGCAAATGTCCAGCCATAGGACAGCCTTGCGGTAAAGAAAACAACTTCATAATGGTTTGCAAAACAAAAGAGAGATCAAACATGTCACAGCAAGAAGAGAAAATGGATGCGAGAAGGTTCCAGAAGCATTTTTGCCATGCCCACAAAGCCAAAAAGTAACATCAGGTGCGATGATTAGAAACTAGACAAAGTCGATTGTCATCAAGTTCACCCTATGAAGGATTTTTAACATTGTTATTGTGCACCAGTGAAGAAGATGGATGTGCGATGATGGCATCAACCAAGGAATGACAGGCACATATAGGCTTGGCTGCCTGCAAAGAACAAAAGGCAAACAACCACATGAAACATCAGAATTCATTTGGATATTGCCCCAAGATTTCATAAAGGTCAATGGCTGCCCCATAACCGTTATCATAGACAGTGGTGCATCAATTAACATCATGCTGGTCGAAAAGTTCAGCAGCCATTCTCCCTTGCCATGCTTCAACCCGTCAAACATGAAAGTACACACATGCGCTGCTTCTAAACCGTTGAAGAGGCAAGGATCATTCATAGCGACAATGAGACACAAAACAGAATCAGTGCAAAAGTCAATCGACGTTCTTCAAGGAGCCTTATCCAGTGCACGCCTACTCAGTTTTGACAGTGTTGCTGAAATGGGACTGATATCTCTTAAATGCAACTCAGTCTGAAGTTGTGAATCACTTTCCATCATTATTTCTTGGCCTAGACAGGCTCAAGAAGACAATTAAAGAGTCACTTCACATCGATGAAGATGTTCGCCTGTTGCCCAGCATCACCAAAGAATCACTTTCCACTTGCAAGAAGCTGTTGAGAAAGAACTAGAAAAGCTCCTACGCCATGGATTTCGACTCATGTTAGTTTGTTCAGATGCAAAAGGTTGAGTTTTGGAGTGTCGTCAGCTGCAGAAATGTTTTAGGATGTTATATGTAGAATAATTCAACCTGTCATGGTTACTTGGAATTACAGTTATGACATACTCGTATGTGGGGCAACGAAAAGGAGAATGAAAAGGTTCTTACACAAGTGTGCCAGTTACTTGCTGGTGCAGATCTCACTATAAATGCAGCAAGTGTGTTTCACCAGACCAAACTCTAATTCTTTGGGCATATATTCTCTGGTCGGGGAATGACTCCTGACCCAGATAAAGTACAATCGCTATTAGCTACCTGCCACCCACAAGATGTCGCCACGCTGCGATCCTTCTTAGGCATGGCCAGTTATTGCTCAAGGTTCATTTGTGACTTTGTTATTGTGAGTGCACCATTGAGAGACTTGACAAATCGAGATGTCCCTTTCCAGTGGTCTGCTGAATTTGAGCAAAGCTTCAAAAGAATAAAACATGCAATTGAAAATACAACTGAGATGAACTATTTTGACCCCAAGTTACATACTGAGATCACAGTCAATAGGAGCCTACTGGGGCTGGGGGCAATCCTTGCTCAACATAATGGAAATCTGAATGCTCAGAGACACATTGTGGCCTATGCAAGGCGAAGTCTTCTGACACAGAACG
Source organism: Lissotriton helveticus (assembly GCF_964261635.1). Lineage (NCBI taxonomy): Eukaryota > Metazoa > Chordata > Amphibia > Caudata > Salamandridae > Lissotriton > Lissotriton helveticus. Next base: position 955,895,012 of record NC_136059.1, on the reverse strand, counting down.
TACCTATTTTCAACCGGAAAAGGAGAGTCTGGCTGTAGTGTGGGCCTGTGAACATTTTTATATATTTCTATAAGGAAAAGTTTCACTATCATTACAGATAATGAAGCACTGCTCACTTTTTTGGAAACCCGAAAGCTAAGATGTCCCCTCGCATTGAGAGGCGGGGATTGCGATTGTAAGAGTATGACTATGCAAGTGTACGCTAGCCGGGTAAAGATCAGAATCCTGCGCAATTCAACATCCAAAAAAGCATTACATTAACTTCATTGTCAGGTCCAGCACACCAGAAGCCCTATCCATTGAACAGATCATTGCTGCTACTAATGCTGATCAGAACATGCTTATCCTCAAAAACATAATTTCAACTCAATTGTGGAAGAAGCATGCTCAACCTTTTGCTGATGAAATTTAATTAAAAAAATTCTAAAATGTACAGGATGAATGGTCCATTACCAAGGAAGGTGTTGTATTGAGAGGCTCACAAATCCTCATACCTGAGAGCCTAAGACAGCAAGTCATTGAACTATCCCATGAAGGACATTGTGGCGTTGTGGCCACCAAAAGAGCCTTAAGAGACTAAGTATGGTTCCTGTTTCTAGATAAACGAGTGGAGAGGGAACTAAAGGAGTGCCATCTTTGCAACTGCCTTTCTCCCAAAGTGACGCAGCACCCATTGACAATGTCTGACCTTCCTGTTAATGTGTGAGAAAGAATTGCAGTTGATTTTTTTGGGCGTTTTGAAAATCGACTTCATCTCATGGTAGTCATGAATGAGTATTCATGTTTTCCTTTAGTAGAGGAGTTATCGTGTACTACCCATGACAACGTCATCGAGCGGCTGGATGAAATCTTTTCAACATGGGTTATCCCTGCCATTCTGGTCAGACGAAATTTCAAGCATCCAAAAAGCACACCTCTGTGGCTCAAGCTAATGGTGTTGTGGAACGATTAACGGTACCCTGAAATTAGTAACTCAACCAGCATCGATGGAGGGAATCAAGTTACACCAGGCCCTTTGTCAAGCCCGCCATGCTGATCGTTCAGCTCCGTACTTCACGACTGGTGAGAGTCCTGCCACCTTGCTATTTGGGAAAGCCATTGGAACAAAACTGCAACAGTTGACAGTAGACCGTTCCTTGAGTGCTGATAAGGTTCCTGTTACTGACACTTCTCGGAAGTCACAGATGACGACGAGCTCAGGAAATAGCCCACGATGCAGGTGACTGAATCTTGGTGAAGCAGAAACTGAAGAGGAAAACAAACACTGTTTGCTGCCCATCCTATCCTTTGAGGGTTGTGACGTGCAAAGGACATATGGTGACTGAGAATTGTCCCAGAAAGTCTAACAGACTGGACGCCTAACACTTTAAGCACCTACCTCGATTGTCGTCAACTTCTGCAATCATGAATGAGGAGACCCCATCTGACAGTTCAGATCAAGCATCAGAACCTGTGTCATCGGTGCACAATCAGAGTGCATCTCAACCATTTCATACCACTCGATCTGGCTGACTAGTGCAAGTGCCCTGACAATGATGTGAACATTGTTTGTAATTTTTATTTAAAAATGAGGGAGATGTAGTGTCATGAGACTATGCTCACTTGGACCCTTGAGTTTCTAGTTGGAGTCATCAAGAAATTACGTAACTTGCTGGGAGATGTTAAGGTGTGGTTATTAATGATTATGACGGAATGAGAGTTGCACTGGGTGATTGCATGCTAAGGAATAAAGATGTTCAATCCAGAGCTCCATGTGTGGTGTATTTCTTTCCATGCTCCTGGGGATGAGGAGGACACTACAGTATCTTCTTTTAGACAATGTAGTCCTCTGTGCTAATTTTGCACTGTGATAATCCAATACTGCATTTTTCCCAGTGTGAAATTAGTTCCCCATCCTTTGTTAATGATGTCAGTAAGAGAGTAAGCATATTTTAGTAGTGTTTGCATACCTTTTACTTTAGATTTCCCCGAATTCAGACCTCTTTTCTCTTGCAAGTTTCAGCAGGCATTACCAGGCAAAAACTACACATACAGTACTTAATTTGGGATGCCGAATTGGGTGCAAAAGCCTGATTGAATCCAATTCAGCTTTACTACCAAACATATATTGAGGGTGGTAGTCTCCTACTTTTTCTTTGCTCTTACACTATAAGGGCTCCCCTGTGTCTGTCTATTTAAATTCATATTGCCGATTTCTCTCCAGTCCCACGGGCTGCTTATAAAACACAATTTCCATTAAGCAGAAAACTTCATTATTCCATCTCATTTGGTGACAAATCTCACATTTTGCCCATAATCTAAATGATTTACAATCTAAATTTTCCACACTCATGTACGATTTGATTTTTGGCATTTTTTATGTACGTTGGCAAAAATGACTGATAAAACTGGTGGAATATTTTTCTAAAATTGTAGATATTTGTATAAACAATTGTGTATTCTTCTGAAACATACATGCACATTTAAAATGCCTAGGAATATTACACTCCAGTATATTCATCAGCATTAACCTCTAGATATACATATATAAATAATGCAGTGGCACATAGAGGTCTAAGGCGTCCATGGGGTGGCCCAGTAACCTCCAACTTCCACCCACCCCCAAACTCGGATGGACAAATTAAACTTTCCTTTAACCCTCTGATCAGTGAACTTGCTGCTCTGTTTACCATGCCCTAACTAATGGATGACCTCTTTACCACAGCCAGGTGGTTCATCCTCCTCTTCTATCCACACCTTGTGATCCAAAGATCAATTCCTAACTGCTGGTCTTATTATAATCTCTCCAGGCAAGTAGGACATTCCCTCAGACATCAGGTCCTCAAGCACTGGAACAGCCTGTTCCTGTTCATCCACCTGGGTGCCTCTGAATCCTTCTTTTGAAAGCTAGTTAAACCCCCTCAATGTCACCCCAGTGGCTAGTCTTACTGCTTTGATGCCCCAGTTTTTAGAGCAACTACACACTCTACAAAACACAAACAAACATAAAAAACAAATAAACATATATTTAGTAAGATCTTCTATGTTAGTTTAAACACATTTTATTCCATGAAAATAGAAGGTGTTCAAAGTTGAAAAGCCATCCAACTTGGAATTTGTGTTGTTTTTTCTTCTACATTTTGAAACAATTTCAAAGTGTTAAGTTTGGAAAGTTTACAAAACAAATTCTGTCGCCACATCAGTATGTGGACTTGCATCACTTCACATTCCACAATTTAAAGCCTCATTCCACCATTTAAAGCCTTCAACCAACCCATGCTTCCTGAACCTTCATCCCCTAAATTCTATGGTGCAAAAGTGCAATTCCCCGGGTCCCTCTCCTGAACTGGGGTGGCAGAGTGGGCTAAAGAACGGTGATGAATTAAACCCAGATCTTTCGACTGGGTGTTGGTGTTTGATTGGTTCAGGTGCTCCTTCCATCACCACCCACTTTTGTACCGCCCTCTCCTGAACCATCACTTTCCCTGCTATGCCCAACACTTTTTGCAGGATATTAAAAGGATCGAGGATCACCTGCAGATATAGTAGATATGTAAGTGATGAATTAATTGCCGCCTCAGCCACCTCTCAGCTCCAACTCTCTTTGCACATCTTATTCACAGTCAACATTCTAGAATGTATTGATGTGAGAACACAATGATATTTAGAATAGCAAAGACAGTAAATAGCTTTACAATATAAACTTAAGAAACATCACACATCTTTCCTCTAAAAACAATATAGGAAATATTTACTTTTTGTAATGCAATAACACTGAAAAGTAAAGAAATTAAAGTTACGAAGAAACAAGAGTGAACTGAGCAAAGAAAAGCTTAACGGTTTTACATAATCCTCAAAGTACTCAGGTACCATACAAACTCTTTTAGGTCTGACAAGCTTTGGTGAAACAAAGCTTTTGTTTTTATCTAAGTTACCATTGTGAATACATTTCATTTTATTTTACTTTCCTTTTTCCACATCAAAGTTATTGGAATCAAATCCTGCGTTATTACATAGAACCACTCTATTACAGATCCTGCCGTCTTCCATTTTGACTGCATTTCTAAACAATTTAGTGACCTTTCTATGTTCAGTAAACTTAGAACCAGGTTGGGCTCCAACTGGAGCTCTTATCTTTATCCAGTCTCCAAATTTGGCATGCATCAAATTCCCTGTTTTCCCCATCATCTTAATGTGTTCCCTCTTCCTCCAATCATACTCAGCAGAAACACTCACCCAACCTTTATTCCAATCCATCCACCTTGGAGCTATTACAGAATTGTGCTTTCTTCATCTGAATAATTCAAATTAAGATTTCCTACGAGTGACGTTCAGGATAAGGCCATAAAATGACAAACTTTCCTACAACTCTCTCTTACAATCCAACTCACATTTTTTGGCAAGTTGCAAACCCTCTTTCAGAGTTCTATTGAACCTATCTGCCAAACCATTAGATTCAGGATGATATAATGTGGACTTCCTAAATGTTATTCTCAATTTCAAAAGAAATTACTCAAAGCCTTGGAGGCCAAGAACCTGTGTCGGAAGTTCAGATTGGAAAAGATGTGTGATAATATAGACAATGGTAAGGGAAACAGTTTAGGTAACTTGGATAACCTGAAGCTGTTATGAGAGGATCGATACCATGATCATGCCCAGAGTCTTCACTTCTGTTAATGTGGTAGTTATAGCAAATCATTCTAAGCCAAGAGGTGATGGGGTTATATTTTTGTCAAAATCTGTAGATGAGTCTGTCTGTTTTTCAAGAGTTGAATTTTAAGTGGCTCCGTAGCTTCCAAAGGTCTCCTGCATTCTGCAATTACGTGAGCCCTCAGATATCCAGGTCTAAGTGCTTTTGAAGTATTCCTCAGCATAGTTGTAAGAGGGAAACTTGAATGTATTGACGATCTCTGAGTACGGGGAGAAATATATATTGAAGAGAATAGTGGCAATTGTTGAACCTTCAGGGACACCCAACCAATGGGTAAATGGTGTTGAACGAAAAGGAGAACATGGAATGATTTGTACTCTGTTTGAGGAGTGGATCAGTGCTGTGCCCTGGATTCCTGCATTGCTTCTTTTCTGGAGCATTAGTTGATGGTGTTGGTCCAAATCTGGAATAAGTCAATTTTAGTACCTTCCTGGGTTGTAACCTGCTCTGTTTGTCCAAAATCAGGCTTTTATGAGGGTACCAGAAATAAGAGCAATAGCTTCTCCTTCAATGAGTTTACCCAGAAATGGGCATCCTTTGGATAAAGGTCCGTAGTTTCCTGAGTCTGATGATTTTTTAGGTCACTGTGGAGCTCTGCAGTTGAAAGGGATGAATTAATAATGGTTCTGGCCATTATGGCAGTGGAGGATGTTAAGAAGATTTTCTTTTTGTATTTTTGGGTAGCACAAGTCAGCTGGTGAGCTGGGTATGTCAATAGCCTGGGTTAGTTCGTTGATGACTTTTATGGAATGCGACACAAGTAAAAGTGCTTAAAAGGTGGAAAGCAGCGACACCTAAAGAGTTTCTGCTGTCCATGCGTAGCCGGCATTGCAGTTGCTTTTGGTCAGACAGCCTGTTCTATAAGCATCATGTCCTAAAAGTGTCTTCTGTGCTCGGGCAGCGCAGAGTTACCCCCCCCCCCCGCACCCACAACCCTTGTCTGTCTCCGGAAAGACACACTAGCTTGGAGTTGTCTTCCATAACCTAACGTTAGCTTTCAGGTGTGCATAGAGAGTTCTTATACATGATGCAGTCGTCAAATACCTGTCCTGGAACATGTGGGATAAGTGCTGCATTTTTGTAATTTTTTTAGTGGGTCGCTTTTCCTCATACCCTCTCCACTTTATCCTCCCTAACAGGTCCCAGTGTATTCTCTTTAATTTATACCTCTTCTTCCCGTTTCTCCCCATCGTTATTGCCTGTTCCTCTGGAATAAAATACTTTTCTCTGCATGGTGCTTAGGAACCATAACACCTCCTGTTATTTCGCTTTCTATTATTAGATCTCCTCGATACGTCTGTTTTTAGTAGCAGTTTGGCTCTCAGGGCCTGTAGATCGTGTTAATTAATTTGCATTATCTCGCTTATTTAGCATATTGAGAGTAGTGAAACACGTTGCTGTTATACATATAAGAATAGTAGTATTATAAGTGTTGCTTAAATATGTGTGTTGGAAATCGCTTGGGTACTGTCTGTGGAATTATGTTTGACAGCAGACCATGTAAACAAATCCTATAAATAAAAAATACCTATATGTGTACATAGTAGATGCTTTGTTACTGCCCTCTTTATTTATTGGTGTGGTCATCAGTCATTAAAACTTTTGCTTCCGCCCACCACAGCATTCAACAGGGGACGGTGGGACTGCTCACATTGGCCATTGGATCTTTCTGATCACACATGCACATCTTTCTAACAAGCATTTGCAATGCAATAGGTCTTACATTTGCTACAAGCAAGGCTGGCAGTAAAAGAAGCCCAGTTACTTGCCAGCCTTGCTTTTCGTAAGCAACAATTATGAGTACATAATGTGTGTTTACGTACCGCTTGCAAGTTTAAAAAATATATAAATAAAAGGCATCGTCATTTACAAGACCAATATCTCAAAATATAAAAAATGTGAGACCTATTGCATTGTTATTTTTCAGGGTTAGGTAGTAGGCCCAGCAGTACTTGTTGGATTTCTTTAGGCAACACCCATCCTGTGGCTCTCTGAAGGTGCCTTATGAGACAAGTGTGGGGCACATCCAAACCATATGAATAAAGACCACTGCCTGTGCCTTACATCTCAGCATTCATCACTTCGGGTGGGGTAGATTGTGTGCAGTGTGATCGGAGTGAGGTATACTTGATGCACCAGATTGTATTGTAGGAATTTGAATCGTGCATTGGAGCTGACACTGCGAGCCCCCTCCCCTTCCTCCTGGCAATTCATCCCTTAGGGCTCTGTATAGGTGGGATATTAGTCATCTACCCTGTGCCATGTATAGCATTACTTTTAATGTGTTTGTGCCAGGGAGTTCTGCAGGGAACCCTGGCCATATTTCTCGGGTCACACTGGATATCTTTCCTTATTGTATTAAGTGTCCCACCCCCAGGTCAAAGGCATCTATTGCTTCCTCTCGTGTTATAAACCTACCTTCCATATACAGATTCCCCAGTGTTTGGCAACCTCCTTCCTTCCACTTACTTATGGACATAGAGTTCGCAATATGGGCAAATGGCCATAGAGCCCATATGGGCATATCAGGGGCATATGGAGCATGTTGTACTACCCTTCGGACCGCGTTTTCCCAGATCCCAGCCACATGTCATACAATGTATGGAAGCCGGGGGGAACACCTTTCCCAAGCATTAATAGTTCAGGAAGTGTGTATCAGTGGTGTGTGCCCGCCAGGAGATTCGTCTCCCAGTCGTTGTCGGTATCTAACCAGTGCACTGCATGCTACAGCTGGGAGGCCATGTAATACAGATCTATGCATGGGACTTACTGCCCCCCCTGGCCCCATGTCCTCTGCAGCGTTGTTAAATGTACCCATAAGTGGTCTATCAGAAGTTGGTCAAGCATTCAGAAGTAAGACCGAGGAATGATGTAAAGCGAGTGTTGCTGTGTGTATAAACATCTGGGCAGAATGATGATTTTTAGGTCTCGCCTAGCGATGCAGCGCATGCGCCGCACACTTTAGTGAGATCTATTGTTGTGTACTTAGCTTCCGAAGGGGGTCAGGAGATGTGCTCGCGCCCGGACAGGCGATGTGCACGTGTACTGCTCGAGGACAATTCGCACATGGGTTCTGTCACAGTGCAAGAAATTAATTATCTTCGGCTGGTGCCCCATATTTCATACGTTTTATTTTCTGCAAGAGTGGCGCACGACATTGGGCGCCATGTGCGCACCGGAAGGCTGAAACACGGCTCATTAGACGCCCAGAGTGCCGGACCTAATTGCACAGATCTCTTGGTTGTTTAATCTGCCACCAACTGCTCGGCTGGGTAACAAGTCAACAAAGCACAGCGCCTGAGGCAGCCCCGGGGCCGAGGGCAAACACCCTGTAGGCAGGCGGGGCCGGGGCCAGACACAGGCAGCCACTGCGGGCACAGCAAACATGCTGGCAGGCAAGGCTAGCACAGGGGGACACACTAGCAGGCGGACAGACAGTTCACTATCATCTTCAGTATAGCGCATGGCTGCCACTGGTGCGGCTTCGTAGCGTGTTGTAATTGTACAAATTATTGCAGGTAGGCGAGCCGGGGAGAGCCACAGCAGGCACTGTGGGCACAGCAAACAGGCCTGGCAGGAAAGGCCAGTGCGGGGGACACATCAGTAGGGGTAGAGGCAGGTCAGCATCATCTTCAGTATAGCGCATGGTTCCTAGTGTGGCTTTGTAGCGCTGTTGTCTTGTACGAATGATTGCAGGCAGGCGGGGCCGGGGCTAGCCAGAGGCAGATACTGCAGGCACACCACCAGGCTGGTAGGCAAGGTCAGTGCGGGGGAACACACCAGAAGGAGCAGAGGCAGTTCAGCGCAATGTGCAGTATAGTGCATGTTTGCACTGGTGCGACTTCCTAGCACTGTTGTCTGGTTCGGATGATTGCAGACACATAACCAGGCCTGAGAGGCCAGAAGGGAACCGAGGCACTTCAGAATCATCATCCTCGTATAATAGTATAGCGCATGCCTGCAATGGTGCAGTTTTGTAGCACTGTTACCTTGTTCGAATGATTGCAAGCAGGCACAGGCGAGCAATGCAAGCGGACACACTGACACATCACCTGACCAGGCCTAAGAGGCCTGAGAACTGAAGACAGAGGCAGTTCAGCATCCTCCTATTACTAATAGTGTAGCTAGGGCTTTAAGTGGGCTGGGTCGCTCCAGATCATCTCGGACAGGAGATGTGCACGCGCCTGGACAGGACATGTGCAAGGGTATGGTGTGCAGAAAGGGCGCGCTTCCACTTTTACCAGTCAGGCGCATTAGCACAGATTTTTTAATTTATGCATTTTTTACCTGCCTCCTTAACTGCAACGGCCACGCCCCTTAGAGAGACCCCCGCTCCCAGTTTTTTCATCCCACTCAAAGCCCTGGGTGGAAGTGAGCTAATGAAACCAGTGACCGAGCACCATCCGCACAAAAGCCGTCTAATTGGCGCTATGTGGAATAATAAACGCTGCACGCCCTTTGCTCCAGATTACACAATTACGAAACTCATGCTTACACGGTATTCCCAACAGTGCATCTCCAGATACCTGTCCAGTATAGACACATACTATTGTGAAGCAAAGCTTTGTGTAACAGACAAACAAAATCCTTTGGCAGTTTCATTCCTCAGTAACAGCAGTGAACACGAGTACTTGTCACTGGCGTCACTCAGCCGAGGCACTGTGAGTTTAAGGTCATGTATAAATAGTGAAATGGAGCGAAATAATTGGTTACAGCATGGTATTCAGCGAGTACCTCACTGTTTTCGATGTAGCACCAAAACCCGCTAAAATGTGTGTGCCAAATGCATTTCAGAGATCATGGTGAGAGCAGGAAGTTGAAGGGCGTAGATGGGGGAAGAGGGCATGCTCTCACAAAACTACAGATGAACAATGCGTGCTTCTAATTGTTAGGCAATATTACAAATAATAAAGAGCTCCTACAATATCGTTTACATGCCGGAGGCTCTACAATTGGCAGAAACGCCTGCCAATCACAGGTAATGTTCAGTTGACAATGCTCACTCTGAACTGCTGCCTGTTTGTAAAGTGAGCTTGTGTTGGCCTTACAAACTGCATCGAGGTTGCTGAAACGGCACGTGCACTCAAACAAATCCATAAAAGGTGCACAACTTTTTGTTCAGCTCATTGATATTTGTAATTTTATAAGGCTGACGCCCTGCTACCAGGTGAATTGTACTAAATTTAAATTTTGCAATAACTCAAAGGGAAACCACAATGCAGCCCAATGAATCTGTAAATAAACACATAGTTAAACATGCACATTTACTGTTGATTCTTGTATGACAACTTGCTCAAAAAAGGTGCATTTTAAGAAACAATTATAAACACAGAAAATAATCGCAATTTAATGTTCTGCAACTGCTTCTTATGGGTGTAAATAAAACTTTAATTACTTGCCAGGAAAGATGTTTAATGTGAACATACCAAGTGGACAGACACGACGATTATAATTTTGTTGAACTTTTCTAAAATAAAACATAAAAAATATGAGCTTGTGGCTGCAAATGGAGAGAGCTGCCTCGAAGCACTTTGTACATTGTTTGCTATATTGTAGATGATGTGTTGACATGAGCTCTGATCAGTTCCACCTAAAGCTATCGTAGCTAGACCTCAGACAACCCGCAAACTTCGGGAACTGCCCGCCATTACTCTCCACTCAGTCGAATGAACACATCAAAGGTTGCACCTCCATAACCCGCATATTGACCTCTGACCTGCTGCACGCGCTGCCAGTCAATGGGGGCCTTCTCCACTGCGAATCTGCTGAGGGGCCCTATGGAGGACACTGTGGATCCGCCTCCGGACCTGCCATGACCACCATATCCATGGTGTGGAAAATTAGTGCGTTTTGGTGAACATTATCTGCGCCATCTTGCCTCTTCCCCTGATGCCACACTTTTGTCGTGCGCGCCCGCCATTTTAAGATGCCCCGATCAGAACAAACCCTTTTGCATGCCGCTGGCCCCTGACATAGCCCTTTGCCTTCACTAAGCCTGCACGCTGACCACCCCCTGCTTGCACCTGCCTTGAGTCATAAACCCCTCTTCGGCGCTGCTCGGCCCCAGGCCCTCATCCTGTTCCCAGCGCGACACCTCCCTGCTTTCCTTTCATGATCTCCGGCCCTTAGATGCAAACCCCCTTTTCCCCGTGTGCCCGTTTTGTCCTCCCCGTTCCCAAGCCGACACCCAGCTCTGCCGATACCATCCTTGCCCCTCCCCGTACAATAGAAAGCTTCCCCCATCAAAGAATCCCCGGGTTGATCAAAGCCCCCACCCCATGAGATCCGATCAAACTCCCCACATTCCGTGAATCGGCGGATTATCCAGCTGCGCGAGGCTCATCACCTGTTGTGACTAGGGTGGGGACTTCAACTGTAAATGTGTGTGGGAACGGGCCCAAAGGGGAGTTCCGAGAATGTCTTTTCCGTACATCAAAGCTTTAAACATGTATGTGTAATCTACAATAAAGTCATAAATGTGGGTATAAGAGGCCAGGCCTCAGAAATACAGTTAGAGCACCTCAGAACGATACCTTCTGTCCGTTTCGTTGTGTTCTCCTCCGGAGAGAATAAAAAAACCCTTGTTTCCTGCTTTCCAGTCTCCAGCGCCTGCCTCTTCATTGATTTAAATAACTAGAGGGTCACAGAGGCAATACCGCCGGGCAAATATCGATTGTCCCCGACCCGATTGAACTTTTTACAATTGGCGTCCCAAGCGTGGGGCCCATCAGCGACTCGTGGATCCAGTGGGAGAGGTCCCGACGACAGAGTGAACGACTGCAACGATCGGGAGAGCTCTTGCCCAATAGACCCTCGTCTGGCAGCCGATCATCCGAACTTCACTAGTTCCGAACAGACCTCTCTCGAGTGATCTACGGTCCTGACTGGGAACCATCAGGAGTGCCGTGAGAAATACGAGAAAAAGAGGACGATCGGGCGCTGGATTCGGAAGACAAGAAACTGTCCACATGGTCCGGGTAAGGTCGTGTTGCCACGACAAGTTGCGAAAAAATTTGTTTTGATTGCTTGATTGTTCAAAATACTAGTATTGCTCTGTTTATTTTTATTTGGAGATTCACTGTCTGCAAACGGAGAAACAACAGGCTCTCTCTCCCTTTGCAAGCAGTGGAGGATAGGTAGGGTAGCAGCCGTGCTTGTTCTTTTTCTCCCCCATTCAATAATTGCTTGAAACTGAACTGTTGTTCACAAAACTATTGTTTCCTGGAGATTCCCTGTCTGCAAGCAGGGAAGAGACCACCCTTTTTGCAGATAGTGAAAAGGGTAGGTAACGCAGATCTTTGCGGACCTACTCATTCTCCCCATTGTTATTTATTGGTCGTTTGGTTTTATATTTTTTTTGATCCATGAGGTATTCACTACCTGCAAACAACGTAGAATAGAAATATTCTGTCTAGTCTTTGCACCTAGTGATAAGATAGGCAGTGCTGACTTTTTAGTCCCTCGTTACGAGCCGTCATGTCTGTCTTCTCCCCACTGATAAATAGCCTGTTTAGCCCGGACCGGGTGTTAGAGGTGGACCATATAGCTCCACTAGAAGGCACCCCTAATAAGGACATGTTCATAAACTATGGGTTAGTCACCATAGCTTATAATAAATTATGGCACAGGTATACCGAAGATAGCCAAGACAAACAGTGGCCACTGGCAGGATCCTTTGACCTTGATAAAATAGAAACGTTAGAAATAGCCCTTCGAAATAATAAGACGCCGCCAATTATGCTCGATAGTCTCGGTATGTGGCGCAGAGAGGCTACGAAACGACAGAGAAAAGACGAGGATAAACCAAGTAGGGAAATATACCGACAGGACAACCCCAGGACACCGCTACCCACAACTTATCCCCCGACACTATGCAAAGGACGACCAGATTTAGGGTCAGACCAATGCGCTTTTTGTAGGTATGTCGGACACTGGAAAGCCCAATGCCCGACTCTACTGAGCGTGAGTAAAGGCAAAGGGCCGACAGGAACGACAGACCGGCAGTACGAGAAAAGGCGCGAGACAGAGAAGAACCCGACTTACATAGACAGACCAGACAGAACTACCACGTTTGATTATGCCCGATGGCACAGATTTCGCCAGGAAAATCTCAGCGGCATGCTCAAGTTCTCCTAGGTCGGGCAATGTCAAGACGGGAACCCAGCCTCGTTTAAAATTCACAGACGGAAAGAGATAATTATGACCAATAACTGTTTTTATATTTGTCTTGGGTCTTTGTATGTTGTACTTGTACTGTCCCCCGTCTGAGTTTGTGTGTATGTAATGTACAAATCTGCGTCATCCCTCTACACGTGTTTCCGTGTTACTCGACCTCGGTTAGCAGAAACTTAGCATAAAAGCAACCTGGAAAGAAAGAAATGGTAAAACAAAATCCGTAGACCATTAATAAACTTGAACTTTTTAATTTAACACAACAAACAAGGAATAATAACGATAAACTGTAGAAAATGAAAGTCAAACAGAACATTCGCCCCCCCCCCCATTCTGGAACCTTCCAAAGTAGGGCAGGGTTACGGCTACGCCCAACCAACGGCAACCCATATAAGGCGAGCCCCGCCGCCAACTCTTGGTCAGGAAATCTTAACGTATGGGGGAGCCGGAGGAGAGGCAGGAGCCCGCAGCCTGGGCATTTGCAGGTAGTCCCGCCACATGTCTCCTTGGCCGGCCGCAACGGGCCTGGAAAGACTAAGGTAGTCCTGCCACATGTCCAAGAGGAGAACGAGGCACCTCTTCCTTTTCTCTTCCGTCACAGCCGCAGCAGTCCTGGACGGCGGGATGTCCTGCACGTACCTCCACACCAATTTGTCCAAGTTGGGCTGGGAGGGAGAGGCGACGCGGACGAGCCTCTCCCACCTCCACCGGTAGGAGGTTTCCCAGCCCCCAGCCCGACGCCGAACATCCCCAGTCAGGCGATGGTGCCCATACTTCCACAGCACCGAACACACCATGGTGGCACCCCAGTACTTGCGCAGCACCGAACGTACAATGGTGGCACCCCAGTATTTGCGCAGCACCGAACGTACAATGGTGGCACTTGGGGAACACCGGATGTGGAGAGGCCTTCATGCGGGGCGATGAAAAGGAGCGGCATGGAGTGCACCGGGAGAAGGAGACGATGTGAACGAGTCTCCCTCGCCCCCCCAGGTGGGGGCATCACAGCTGCACCCCAGCTGAACGTCCCGCTCTCACAAGACAGGGACCTCTTCCTTTCACTCCGAAGGGTCTCTTCCATTCTTGCAAACTCGACGAGAGTGGCCCCTGTAGGGCCTCAAAATGGCGTCTGGATCCGCTGGAAGGCGGGCCCCGGCCACTAGAGTAACTTTGGCCAGCCGTATAACTCGAACATTTGTCCCATGGAGCACGAGCCCCCATCTCCGACAGCATCTCCGCAGCCTTGAAGATCATACAAAGGTCCCCGGCGGAACCTTCGGCCTTTGCAGGTTTCCGGTAAGGGACGGCTGCCTCGATCGCCAACGAAACAAACATGACATTGCCACACCTTCTGTTAGCGTGAATTCTAGAACTGCCGAAAAGGACTCTGGTCCAAACTGCCAGTAATGGAAACATTTCCCCCTGATGCTGCTTCCGGACTGTGCCGGCCCCGCCCAAAATGGCGCTGGTATCAATCGGAACTTACGAACACCTCGTGGTGTTCCTTCGCACTAATATAAACTTGATGTTCTGAGATTTTATATGATCCTTTGTACACTTGGCTAGAAAAGACGAAGAGAACTCACTCGACGAATAGTGTGAAAAGATCCCCGTTACAAATGTTGATTACGAATGTACAATGTATTATATTTTTATAACTGGTGTAAACCCCATTTACGACGCACACGTACGGTATGCATATAGGAAATCTGATTACAACTGTTATGATTATGCTTCTAAATTATGAAAATATATGCCCCCGAACCCCCAGCCAATTAATAGACGTTTTAGTCTCTTACAAATGAATGAGTAAAACTTTCCGATGTTTTTATTGTTGCAAACGACACCCCCCACTGTACGCACTTTAGCCATTGCCACGACCGACCAAATACGACCGCACCCTCATAATCCATATGCTGAAATGATTTTGCAAAATAAAGTCTTTGAAACTATGGACGGGTATTGCATGCTTTATTTTAAAACAATATGGGATGGGTGGGAAAGTTCTTTTTCTGTGCACCCTACTCTGCTCTCTCTTTAAGGTTAAAAGAAGATGGTTGCCCAGCCCTGGAGGACGGATCGGATCGACAACACGACACCCCGCCTTCAAAAGTACGCGACTGACTCATGAACTCTCGCGTAGAGGAAGACCTTGACTTCCAAGGATGGGTAAAACGAATGGTGTAAATGAGGGAATGTAAAAGGAGGGTGAAATGAAATAATGTAAATATTATAAAGTACAACGTTCCAAAGTAGCAGGGACCCAAGAACCGAAGAACTTTAGAACGCCACGGCGTTGAAAGAGGTTTAAGGATCCCGATAGTGAGATATATCCTTTGACTAGATACCTCGCACTAGGCACCTCTGGTTTCCTTTTTATGTTTCCCCGCACACGCCCTACATGAACACACTACCCCCCCCCCCCTCGACTCCGGAAACCATATCCCCGGGGACCCTGCCCCAAGGAGGAAAGACGAGTAAGAGGTAAGTAAAGGACTTATGAATCCATGTATTTGAATGCGCGCGAATGCTGTCTCCCCCACCCCCCCCCTTTTTTCCTCCTTCTGCAGGTTACATCAGAGATTCCAGCCAAGGTGTGGCGAAGATCTGAGACCTTGCCATGTCTAAATACACGAAACGGACTAGCGCCGCAAGGTGGTGTCTAAGCACGCCTGCAAGCTACTCACGTATCGAACAGACCCGGAAAATTAGCACAACCTGATAAAAAGTGATCACCCTTAAACCAGACCGGACGAATGAACCCATGTCACGTATGATGCGAAACTGTGAGGGAATGTGTGTGTGTGTGACTGAGGCGTTGACCCAACTGGTCAAAGGACCGAGAATGCGAGAAAGTGCGACAAAATGGTACCTCCTTTTTTTCTCTTCTTTCCTTTTCTCAAAGCACGTCCCCTCTACCCTGTCTAATGCTCAAACTGCATGATTACAAGATTCTAACGCGGACTCGTGAATACCCTTTACTGTGTAATGCACTAAATAGCCTTTCTTGAATGCACTGCCACCCTCTCTGTTGCACGTGTACTATTTAGCCTGCCGTTGCACTCTCTCTCTCTCTCTCTCTCTCTCTCTCTCACTCTCTCTCTCTCTCTCTCTCTCTCTCTATTTTTGCACTACCACTCTTCCGAGTGGTTAGCCCCGAAATTGGCAGATTGCCACCCCTAGCACACCACCTAATTGGCTTCAAATACCGTCAGTATTTGCACAAACGCTTGTCTTTAATACAATCACCCTGAGGCCGCGTCATTACCTCTCCTTTTCCGCTAGAAGTCAATGAACCCAGGTTGGGCCGTAAGGGAAAGGACAGGTAAGACGACAGAGGTTCCCTAATCTGGCCCGAAATAAGGGAACTACATGTCAACGGCTCCTATAGTATAAAACAAGGACCTCAGAATACGCGACCCTCCCCTCCCCGAATCGTCGCAATACCCAAACCAGAAAAACGATCACCCCCGTTACCTCCCCTGTCTATGTCCCTGGTTGTTTCCCATAAAACCCCTGTCCTTCCTAGTTAAGTAACCGGGCTGTAAAAGGTTACGTAGGACCCAGAATGATGTTTTACAAGGTTAACAGACTAGATCAAGGTAAAGAAATCATCAAAATGAACCCCGCAGTAGTTGAAAAGCAGGATGCACCGATAGAAAGGAAATGTTTAGCCATGTTCGTCTCTCAGCAAAATACCTGTGTAGTACCATGTTGACGACTCACTGTACCCTTTTGTAAATGTGAAACCCTAGAGAACGGCATATCTTTGCCAGATTTGTCTCCCGAAGGTGGGTTACCATCAGATGAACTGTCATGCCTGTAATAAATAATTATGAAGGAAAGTCATAGTAAATCCAACAGGTCCGCCACCGGTCATTCATATGCCAGTTGTGAACATTAAATATAACGGACATTTTCATTCTTTGCCTGGAGCTGGGAGAGAAATAGACTTTTTGATTATCTCCATCTGCAAATTTTCTAAAGACTGTCTTTTCAAACTTGTTTAAGGGTACTGCTGTTGGAGGAAAGAAGGACCGGATGTGGGAGCACGAGGCCTGACTGCAGACTAAGGAACACCTGCGACATTAACCAAGGCGAGACCACGACTGAAAAGAGCTGCAGGACGAGGCACTGTTTTCGACAGCATGAAAAGAAAGGGTCGACCTGATGCCCCTGCTCGACGTCCAGTGCCTGTCGACAAGTCCCCGCTCTCTGAATTCCGTCACACGCCCGCCTATTTGAAGTCTCTCGTTCCCCTAGTTTGTTCCCAATTTGGCCTTGCTCCATCCCCCTTTTTCCTCTGACCTACCCTATGGACTGTTTTGAACGCTCTTCTTCCATCGGAACTTTCTGACAATCACCTCAAAGGACACAGGGCGAAAAGGACCTTTCCGACCAGAAACGCGAGGAAAGGGTCTTGCCCTGCAACGCAGAACTTAGAACAGAGCTGGACTTGTAGCTCCACCGCCGGTGCTCAACAGCGCCAACGAAAGACCACAAAGAACAATGAGAACTCATAAAACTTCGAACATTTGACATCCTCAACCACCGTTTTGCTACGCCTCATTTCTCTCCCAGCCGCCATTGTATTGATCCTGCTCCAATCCGAATCTGAAATATGTATTAACCTGCCAGTTCACGTTATGATATGTACTTGCT
Source organism: Lissotriton helveticus (assembly GCF_964261635.1). NCBI lineage: Eukaryota > Metazoa > Chordata > Amphibia > Caudata > Salamandridae > Lissotriton > Lissotriton helveticus. The sequence continues at coordinate 955,877,488 of NC_136059.1, read as the reverse complement.
GCTCGCCGTTTTTGTATTTCATTCCTATGACTTTCCTGCTGAACAAATTTATCAAAGTTTATCAAATAGGTGCACCTCCTAAAAACTAGAAACCTCAAAATGTATTGTTTACAACTCTTTTTCATCTAGGGTTCCTACCGTTTTCTTTCTCATGCTCACCACAGTAGAACCGAATAGAAAATGAACCAGCAAGATGTCTTGAATATGTTAAAGGGAGGACTGTGGAAAATTAGTGCGTTTTGGTGAACATTATCTGCGCCATCTTGCCTCTTCCCCTGATGCCACACTTTTGTCGTGCGCGCCCGCCATTTTAAGATGCCCCGATCAGAACAAACCCTTTTGCATGCCGCTGGCCCCTGACATAGCCCTTTGCCTTCACTAAGCCTGCACGCTGACCACCCCCTGCTTGCACCTGCCTTGAGTCATAAACCCCTCTTCGGCGCTGCTCGGCCCCAGGCCCTCATCCTGTTCCCAGCGCGACACCTCCCTGCTTTCCTTTCATGATCTCCGGCCCTTAGATGCAAACCCCCTTTTCCCCGTGTGCCCGTTTTGTCCTCCCCGTTCCCAAGCCGACACCCAGCTCTGCCGATACCATCCTTGCCCCTCCCCGTACAATAGAAAGCTTCCCCCATCAAAGAATCCCCGGGTTGATCAAAGCCCCCACCCCATGAGATCCGATCAAACTCCCCACATTCCGTGAATCGGCGGATTATCCAGCTGCGCGAGGCTCATCACCTGTTGTGACTAGGGTGGGGACTTCAACTGTAAATGTGTGTGGGAACGGGCCCAAAGGGGAGTTCCGAGAATGTCTTTTCCGTACATCAAAGCTTTAAACATGTATGTGTAATCTACAATAAAGTCATAAATGTGGGTATAAGAGGCCAGGCCTCAGAAATACAGTTAGAGCACCTCAGAACGATACCTTCTGTCCGTTTCGTTGTGTTCTCCTCCGGAGAGAATAAAAAAACCCTTGTTTCCTGCTTTCCAGTCTCCAGCGCCTGCCTCTTCATTGATTTAAATAACTAGAGGGTCACAGAGGCAATACCGCCGGGCAAATATCGATTGTCCCCGACCCGATTGAACTTTTTACAATGGGAACTTCTTGCCAAACTACCTTCCCCCTACCCCTCCTCGCACTACTCCTCTCCACTTTCCTGCTATTGACCTCTGCCTTCACCTGTCCTGGCCCTAGTCCCCACCCTATTTATCTCCTCGCTCTACTCCTCTCCACTTTCCTGCTGCTGACCTCTGCCTTCACCTGTCCTGGCACGTAGTCCCCACCCTGTCTATCTGCGAATTTTCCCTCGTCATTTGAGATCTAGCTATTTTGTCTGATGCCCGATGGAGCTACCTGGTTTAGCTATAGGCGAGACAGGTCGGGGATTCCCTCCTTGGACGTCACCTACCCAGTCGGTCTTCAGCCAGACTTCCTTTCGTCTCTCCTGTCGTCTCTTCCCGCATCCTCCCTCTATTTTTCTCTCTCCTTCTCTCCTCTCTCAATGTATTGAGACTGAACTATTCTGTCGTATGCCCGATGGAGTTACCTGGTTTAGCTATAGGGGAGATGGGCCATGGACTCCCTCCTTCGTCGTCACCTACCCAGTCGGCCTTTAGACAGACTTCATTTAGTCTCTCCCTGTTGTCTCTTCCCCTATCCCCCCATGCTTCCCCTCTCCACGCTCCATTTATTTTGCCCTCCATCTTTCTTTAATTGTTTTTCCCATTGAGACCAAGCTATTTGGCCAATGCCCGGTGGAGCTACCTGATAGCTATAGAGGAGATGGGTTTTGGGACTTCCCCTCGACCGCCACTTACCCAGCCCGACTTTGGACAGACTTTCCTTTTGTCTCTCTGCCGTATCTCCCTCCTATCCCGTTTACCCTTACCCCCTTCCCCTCTACACTTCAATTTTCTCGTCTTCTCTACTCTTGCAATTGTTTGTCTAGCAACTGATGTAAATTGGAGCTGATGTAATCTTGTAATGTAATTTTTGTGGAACCTCATGTAAAGCGCTCCGATACCTCCGGGTCTAGCCAGCGCTATATAAAACTCTTGAATGAATGAATGAATACTGCCACGTCTGGTTGAGCACCTATGTTTCCTTCACATGATGGCACCTGATTTAAAGTTGGGGACGTATTGACAGGTAGGTTGTTGTCAGATACTAATGCATGCCAAAACTGGCCTATTAAACATACCAGTCTGTATGACTAGCAGAATTTATCTCTGGTGCATGTCTTTTTATCTGGGAGCAACCACTGCACTCCCCCTTTTATCTTACAGTTTGTTAGTATCTCTCCTCCTTGGTGCCTATCCTGTTGTCAGACTATATGATCTACAGAAACTTTGGTTCCTACTTATGGCCTTCCGCATCTGCCAACATTGAAACTGCTTTGAACAAGCATTGGCATAGCCAATAGGTCTCACCTTTGCAGCACAATATCATTGGTACAACAGCATCAACTGTTGCATGGCTAAACACTTATAAGGTCCCAAAGGCAAGACCTATTGGCTATGCCAATGCTTGTTTATTTTTTTGCCAATGCTTCACAGTATCGGCAAAAAATATGGGCAATGTCAATAGGCCAATAAGCGAGACACAGTGCCTTTGCCAATGCTTGGTAAGTTCTGATGCCACAAAAGTAAAACTCACTCTTTCACTGTGTCCAATCAATCATAGTAAACTGTATGTTAATAAGGAATATAAAGTCTTGTCCTTTACTCGCTGCCACGAACCAACAAGCTAGCGTGACCCACAACAATAAATGGCAACATGAGGCAGTCAGTTGCAAATGCCAGTAAACAATTGTCAGTTAACAAGCTAACTGAACAAAGCACGAGTCAACACAAGATCAAAGGCAGCAAAGGCGTTGATAATGGAGCTGAAGTGAATAATGGATGAAGAGACAACAGAACTCCTTATCCTGGCCGGAGATTTCAACATGCAGCTCCTAGGGCCCACTCAGGCCGATGAAATAACACAGGCCCTTTCGGGTGTTTGGGAAATCCCAACACAATGTCAACTACAGAACAAAAAGGCCTCCAGAACAGCGAAGATCTTGCTCCAGGATTTGGAGCACCTAAATATGAGAGCTTGAAACGGCCGGTTTAAGGAGGACATCCCCCCAGCTGCAACGTATTACTCGACCACAGCATCAACTCATCTAGACTATACCTTCACGACCTTGAATTTGTTCAATAAAATTGCAACTTTTAGGATAGGCAATAATGAATTCAGCGACCATCTTCCACAAGAACTGTTCCTCCAAACAACAGCATGCAACCCACCAGAAATTAGACGACCAATTGTGCAGAGGAGAACAGCAACCTTAAAAGAATAAGGTGCAACTCTAGTAACATAGACAAAATAACAACATCCGCCAAAGCTCTATTCAATCAGGCTGGAGCAAACTCGGAGCAGCCAGTCGAAAGCTGGGTAAACTTTGTTACATCCCTTAGAGACAAATTCGCATTAAGGCAAGACCTGAACCAGAGGAAAGCCCCAGCAGCCACTACGGAAGCTGGAAAGAGCCCTGCTTCTAAAAAATTAAAGCATCTATAAACCAAACGTTAAAGCAACAACGGAAATTTCCAAATAATTGGTGCCTGCAAGATACCCTTCGGGAACTAAGGAAATCGCTTAAACAGCGGAGATGGGAGAACAAAAGAGCAAAGGAAAACGTACTATGGGCACAAATTCTTTACGATGCAAAACAGCGAAACAGTGCTAAGTTCTGGGCATCCGTACACAAACTGCAGCGGCCTAACCACCGTGGCATAGACTCCAATATTACAGAGGCAACCTGGGCTGATTATCTATCCCAACATTTTAACGATCCCGTATCAGCCCTTGCTACACCTCCGTTTAATCCTGGACATGTCAATACCGACAAATCAATAGGGGCAGCGGTACTCTACCAGCATCCAAATAATGGCGCCAGTATACAACTAGAGCCCACGCAGCAGGAGACAACTGAAATCAGATCAACACAATCAACCCAGTGCACCAGATGAGCAAAATGATCTCCTGGCCTGGCTATAAAGAAACAAATAACAAGAGGCAGAAGGGCGGTTGCACCTGGCCCAAACGGCATACCCCCAATGCTGTATAAACAGGACCCAAAATTTTGGGGCAAGGCACTAGCCCCAGTGATAGGACACGCTTTAAGCACCTCTGTATTTCCAGAGACATGGAGAGGCTCAATTATTAGCCCAATACATAAGCAGGTGTCAAGGACAGCTCCAAACAATTATCGATTGATAACCCTCATTGACACTGAATCCAAACACTATGCGGGCATCATTTTAAACAATTTGACTAGCTGGTCCTCTGCGAACAACATCATACCTATAACTCAAACCGATTTCCGCCAAGGGCACGGCACCACTACCAACATCATGGCCCTAACAATGATTATGGATACTGCTAAGCAGGGCAAATATCCTTTATACCTCTGCTTCATAGACTATTCAGCAGCCTTCGACCACGTTGATCGTAAGAAGGTCTGGCACAAGCTGGATAGATGGGGCATACCAGCACCCCTTTTAGATCAGCTCATTAAACTGCATACTAATACGTGGGTAAGAATTAAATTAGGAGCTGGGACCCACCTTTCTACCAAAATAACCACAACAAAGGGCCTAAAGCAAGGATGCGTTTTGGCCCCTCTTTTATTCAGTCTTTTCTTGGCGGACCTACCTGATAAGCTCAACTGCTGCTCCTCCCACGCTCCCAAATTAGGCGGTATAACACTAACAAATCTGCTATACGCCGACGACCTGGTCTTGATCAGCCGGACACCCATTGGACTACAGCGCCTTCTAGACGCGACTCACAAGTTTTCGCAACAGAATGGCCTAAATATAAACTTTAAAAAAACCAAAACCATGGCAGTAAACCATCATAAGAAGGCAAAACCTAGTTGGTATCTGGCCGGTAAGCATCCAGACCAAGTAACAACCTACAAATACCTGGGTGTGTTGTTAGACCATAACAACTAATTTAAGCCGCAGCTGGAATCCTTGCGAAGGAAGGGAGTCACGACCTATCTAGCGCTGAAACCTCTGAAGAAGCTGCTTCCGGACTTAACTCTCGACCCCTTTCTAAAAGTCCTCCGAGCTAAATCTGTCGCCCAGTTCTTACTAGTTAAAGATCTCCCCTTCAGGGAACCTTATCTGGACCTAATCCACAGCTCTGGAGACAGATCACTTTACTTCAGATTCAGGGTGGGTGTTCTCCCCCTAGGAATGTTAACTTCCTCTTGGAATCCTCCCTATCAAACGGTCCCTTTTTGCCCGTTTTGTGATTCAAGGGTTGAGTCTGTCGCCCACCTCTTGTTCGAGTGCAGTGTCTATGCAGCTCCTAGATTGAAATGGCTAAAGCCCCTGTGTAGAAGTCTAGGAACTAGATCACACCTAGAAGCCCTACGTATATTGCGCTCTGATGCCCGCCCATTCTTTGCATGCTGCATGGCAAAATTTCTTGGCTGGGCATGGCGTATAAGATCTGCAAGAAAGTCATTGATCCAGTAATGCCCTTTTTTCTGACCTGCTTTAGATATTAGTGTAAAAATCTGTAAGGATAGCTTAAATGTGTATTTTGTGTTTTACTGTTTTTATCATGATTCCCCACGGTATTTTATATTATGCATTTTTGCAATGATTTTATTCTTTGTACTGCTTTTATGATATGTACCGTATCGAAATAAAGCTATACTACTACTACTAAATTGAAACCTATAATCACCTACGGAAGTGAATCTATGACCGGAAGAGACGCCGCAACTCTAGACAGCACAATGGCATCCTCCTATAGAGCAATTTTCCATCTTCCCAATTACACTTCAGAAGCTCAAATTAGGCTGGAATTTGGCCTTCAAAAACAGGCAGTAGACAGGATGGGAGCCTTTACAAAAAGCTGGCATAAAATTCGAGCTGCAGAATTAGGGTCCTTAAATAATCATCTCTGGGTAGTGTGGCTCACTGGTTAGAGGAGGCAGACCTGGAAGCAGAGGTCAGCCCGGGACCAGGGTTCAATTCCCGGCTCGGCGGGGTCTTGAGTCCTAAAAAAATTGTCCATGGGCTCGACAATTCTCGCTCTGGTGCCTACTCGATTCACGGGTTCACACTCTGCGACTCTGGGCAATAGCTTGCTTAATCTCCACAACGGCCCCTTGTGGCGGGATGCCTGGCTTTCACCTTGCGGATACCCTGCCGGGGTTATCTCACAGGGGAATACCAGGACGGGTTCCCTAAGCAAGCGCTTAGAAACCGCTTGGTGATTTGCGCTATATAAATTCCTGTATATGTACATGTACATGTACATGGGTAGAGTTGCACCAATCCGCAAAATTGCCAGCTTACATGTATCTCCAAGAATCTATTAAAACCTTAGGCTTGACAGATGCCTGGAACATCTCAATCAGCCACTTGGAGTTTAAAAAATTAGTAACAAAGACAACAAGGTTAATATCATCAATAGAGGACAAGAAAACATTGTCCAAACGTGTTCACGCTTGGGCTGTGATTAATAACTATGAAGTCCTCAAACTCCAACCCTACCTTATGGCACATACAAAGACTGCCACCAAGGAAAAGTTCTTAAGACTTCGGCTGGGAGTAGGCCTGATTAACCCATTTCTACAGCCTTGGGAAAGAAAGGGAGGCGGACAGTCTTGTCGTCTGTGCACCTGCGGCACGGAGAATCTTATCCATATTATATGCATCTGCAAGAACTTAAAGGACATACGGATCTCCTTGTTGAAACCATTCTTTAATCTGCACGGCGTCAGGTCTTGCAGACAGGCGGTGATGCTGTGCTTTAACCCAACTTTAGTACAGCTTAATTGCTGTCTTGTAAAATTCTTTGAACTAACAGAAAAAAGGCTGAAAAATGCATCCTCAGTTGTCATTGACTAGATCCGCTCAACTCCGCTCAACGGCCTTGGCTCTTCAAGATCTTGCCTAGTAAAGGTATCTCATGGCTTCCTAAATTGGTACTGCAAACTGCAAGCAGGACCATTAGACAGCTGTCTCATGCCGCAAATATGCTTCTCATCAGTTCAAAGTGATATATTTTATCAAACCGACTTTTCAGTGACTGAGTATTAATTGCACGATTGATTTTTTTTTTTTCATTCTCTCCTTTTAATCTACTTATTAAGTCTTGTAAATTTCTCATTCATTGTAACTTTGATTTTATTGTTATGTGCTATATGCAAGGTTTTAATTAATCAAGCATAATAAACTTACTTACTTACTAACACAAGAACAAAGAAGATATGTTTAGAGACTCAGAAGGAAGGCAGCCACCGTCAATTAGTGCGCGAGGTCACTTAAGACTGTCAACGTAGACACCAATGACAATCAAAGGGAAGGGTAGGATGAGTAAAATTAAGCTGGATTTAGAAACAAGCGTGATGTGGGATGTGCATTTCTGCACGCCAGACCCTGCTGTTATGATTTCCACTGAGTGAAACTCGTTAACGGTGCAGGTCCCAAGGGCGGCGAGGGATCTATTGCAAAGTGACACCAGGATCTGTGAGTGAAAAACAGAACTAACACAGGGCGCTTCCAGTGAGAGGAATGGGCCTGGCCCTGGCCTACCACCGAATAAAAATAATAGAAATCCTTGCGGCTCCACATGCCCGCCCTGAAATAAGATACTAGAGATAAATACAGCATGAGCATAGAAAGGGCATCATATTCCTGGCGGCTGCAGTACTGCAGTCAAGCAATCTTGGAAACACAAAGGACGGAAGTGGTGCGCACCCGCATGATGGCAAAAGTGAAAGCAGGCTGGGGAGTGCTGTGCGAAGTGCGCGCACCATGATGAGAGAGGAAAGCCAGATGGCACCTCTGCTCGTCATTGTGCGCGTAACCGCACGCTCTATGCCACCCGGCCGGACTTTTGAAAGCCCACTCACTAAATGTCTCCCCAGAGCAACGCATGCGCTGGCTCAGGCTAGACCTAAAAAGGGTTAATGATTATAGTGATTGACATATTAAAAACAGTACTTGCCAAAGTGACCACGCGTGGCTTTCACAAGAGTGCATACACACACCACCACCATGTCTGCATGTATGAATTTACTTAGTGTGTGTGTGTGTGTGTGTGTATGTTCCCAGTACACCCATATCTACTTGTCGTCTTGTTAGTTCTGAGCATGCACCATAGGAACGCCAGACCTCTTAGGCCTGCTAATGCTTGTTATCTTAGTGATTGAAGTGCAATGCCTTATTCAGGAATACGTCATCTGTGGCTTCTTAATTACTATCCAACTTGCCTGTATTTCACAAGTATTTGTTTGGGCGGGAAAGGGATTTGTGGATGGATGTTAGTGCAGTAATGGTTTAAGAATTAGTGAGTGTGAATGAGCATTTCATAACACTAATGCACTGTGCAGTGTTCACCTGTCTTTGTGACCCCTCCCTGTCAGTTTATTAGAAGTTTAACCTAGAACCTTGAAAAATATATTGAGCTTTGGCTGAATGATTCTTGACGTCAGTATCTCGTAACAGCCACTTTTTCTGCTCATACTCACACTGATCACCAAATGTGAACATCTTTGATGCGAGAAGAGATATGCTTTGGCACCCTAAATCTGAAGCTTGCAAATCGTGAGACAGTTTTGATTGTTGTTCCTTATGAAGACTCTTTATTAAGTCTCTCATCAGTGCTGCTTTACACTTAGTTGTTTCTTGGTGACAATTTAGTCATGTGATCAATACTGGTAACTCTTTGTGTTTGCATCATACCTTTACTCTGGGAGCTTGTCTCCATTGCCGGCGTAGGGGGATCACCTTGTTGATACGCCCGAGACTTACCCCAAATGTGAGAGTGAGCTTTCTTTAACAGGTCTTTGTGCGTTAGCCAGGATTCATATTTGCTTGGCCGGGAGCTGTGGTTGGTACTGGGATGAACACCACGCAATATGCTATGGCGTGTCGAAGATAACATGGAATTTGCTCAGTAAGAACATTTGTATAGATGATTGCAGGGTGCATAGCTTGCCAACCAGGTCAGACACTCTTAAGCCATTTGAATTCTGAAATGTGATTTCGTTTTCATTTATTGTTTAAACTCTAGATAAGATTCTATTACTTTAAATTATGGTAAAAATTCACTTGGCAGGGGAGGATGTCACGAAAATGGTAGGGATGGAGGGAGTCCAGTTTACTAGGATGTAATTGGTGTGGAAGGATGGCATTGTTGCCTGGTTCCCCAGAATACACCCAATTGGATTAGTGCGGTAACAGAGGTAGACTGATTCTACTGCTGAGGACATTTGAGATCCTCAATGCTGTGCCCGAAAGTGATCTAAAGGTGCATGGGGGCTCCGTGGTCCACCTGAGAGACACTTCTATTTCCTATTACCCTGAAACCTTTCCTCCAACCTTTCACTAGGGTGAACTACCCTATAGGTGGCAGCTACCTAAAACCTTAATCTTGGTGAGAGTGCAGGTACATTAGGTGGAAATTGGGATTGAGGCATCTAAGCAGACTGCAGTTCCATCTGGCAAGAGTCCTGTCCACATAATGTGCAACCAAATAGGATAGGGGCACAGGCAGGTTTATTACAAACAGATTGAGTTAAGTGCTTCCCGTTTGAAAGCATGTTAAATTTAAAAGTCTGTGCATTTGTCCTAAAGACATCGATGAGAACGGCCCTGCATTATACAAACATTTAACACTCCTTTCCATCTTTCTGGAGGTCTATGCTCTGCACCAGCTGGACTATTAGTTCTTCATACATAAAATTCGTACATGCAGAGGTGTAGGTAGGTCCTTTTCTTAAGCAACGAGAAGGTCATAAAACTCTTGCCTTATCTGCTGAATCTTACTTCAGGTCACAAGTCTGTCACAAAATCTTTTTCAAAATGTTGTTGATTAATGGACATGCTTTACTCTTTTTCTGTACTGTTTTTGGTGGGCATCGTGGAATGATAACCATGAGGGTATTAGTGTGCTTTGCAAATTATAAAAAATAAACAAGCATTTGCAATGGCAGTAAGTGCACCTCTTTCACTACCAGCCTTGCTTCTTGTAAGCAAGGACTACAAGTGCAAAGTGCCTGTTTACGCACCGCTTGCTGGTTTTCAAAACACAATAATAAATGGCATTGTCATTTACAATTTTAATAGCTCAAACTCTTGCAAATGCGAGACCTATTAAATTGCAAATTCTTGTTATTATTGCAGTTCGACCCATGAGGGACAAAGTCCTACCAAAACCTTATGGAACCACGTAACCCCTCTATCACTCTACCAATATTGAGGTCGAGGTATGCAGAGGGTGAACTTCCCAACTTTACTCCCAAACATCGAAGCCCCTCCCCCATCCATGGTAGCTCTTCTTTGGTGAGCTCAGTCTCGCTAATCTTCAGATGGGAATGAGGTTGGATTCTCCTGGATTGATTTGAAGTCCGGCACCCCACAAAATCTCCTCAACTCTGCCAGTAACCGAGGTTCCGAGTTTGTTTGTTGGTGTGGTCAGACTAGGGTATCATCAGCATATAAGGATACCACATGATTGGTTTCACCCAACCTGACCCCCAACTCTCCTAGTCTGCCCTGCAGAGCCGCTGCCAGAGGCTCTATGGCTATTGCGAACAGCAGCGGAGAGAGTGGGCACCCCTGGCTTGTGTCCCTACATAACTCAAACTGTCTGGACACCAAATTTCCTATTCTAATTTGTGCTACGGGAGCTGTTTAAAGTAATTGAACCCATTTAGGGAACTTCCCCTGAGACCCAACCCTTCGGAGGACCTGCTACAAATAGGGCCATTCCACTGAGTCAAAGGCCTGTTCTATATCTAACAGTGCTAAGGCATAGTCATCTTCCATCAGGCACCGGGCGTGCCAGACATGTACTAATCTTCTCAGGTTATGGGTAGCAATACGTCTAGGATTGAATCCTACCTTATCTGGATGGACAATATGGGGGACCCCAGGGAGAAGTTGCACAGCCATGACCCCACTAAAAATGTTTACATCTATATTAAGTAATGATATTGGTCTGTAGGAATTGGCTAACAGAGGGTCCCTATCTGCTTTTGGTATCATGGCCACCAGGGCTTCCCTCATAGAGGGCAGGAGTGTGCCCTGCCCTAGCAGCTCATTGTAGACTTCCACTAAGTGGCCAGCCAGCTAAGGGTCGAGCCTTTGATAAAACTCTGCAGGCAGCTCATTGGCCCCCGGGCTCTTGGCGGTGTTTAGCCATTGGACAGCTAGCATAAACCTCTCTTTGTGTATCTGGACATTTAGGGCCTCCTCCACTTCTGCATATAGCTGGGGGAGCTCGACCGAGTCCAGAAAATGTTGGATCCCCTCTTGTGGTGCAAGGGGTTGCTGTGCATATACCCCTTCAAGGTGTTAGGCCAGGTCTGCCGCAATTTCAGTTTGGGAGAGAACCGTGTTGCCGTCCCTATCCATACGCTGTACATTGGGAGTAATACCCGATTCTCGTTTAATCAGGCGAGCCAGCAGGGCCCCGGCTTTGTCTCCCTCCATGTAAAATCTTTGTCAGTTTGAAGAGTGTACACGTTTTTCTAATCTAGGCAAATCAGTCAGTAGGTTCTCACTTGCCACTCGCTGTTCCTCCATCCTTTGGGGGGGCTCCCAGAAGGACCCTCTCTAAACTGCTCAACACTGCCTCCTGTTTGGCTATGTCTTTTTCCAGCTGTTGACGTACCCTGTATGATGTTTTAATGCATTCCCCTCTAATAACTACCTTCATGGCCTACCACTTGAGCGCTTGTGTTGAGACGGATCCCCAGTTTACATCAAAGTATCATTCTAGGGCTGCCAATAGTGTGGCCACAAATGGAGGGTCTGATAAGGCTTCAGTCCTAAGCCACCACAGGGGTTTGGCAGAGCGGGTTCTTGTCCCACTCAAACTTAACAAAGCGGGTGAGTGATCAGACAGGTACCTAGGTAATAGGTTATTCCTTCCGCCTCAGGTCCTAGTTCAGCAGAGAGAAGCTCATAGTCTAACCAACTAAATGTTCCGGATGCAGGTGAGTAACAGGAAAACTGTCGGGCTGTCTAGTGCCGCTGGCACCACACATCCATCAATTGCATGCCTTCCAAAGTATCATGAAGTGTCCCTGTCATCCGGGGCTTAGTGCGAGATCTTGAGGGCTCATGATCCATGGTACCACCCAGGACACAATTAACATCTCCTGCCAGCAGCACAGAAACTCCCAGATAGGGATCAGACACCCTCATCAGATTGGGAAAGAACAATGGGCAGTCATCATTGGGGGCATATACATTAATAATGCATACTTCTTTGCCATCTAACCTGCCATGCAGGATGACATACCTCCCCTCCAGGTCCACAGAGTGATGTTGATGTTCAAATGGGACCCCCGGGCCCACCCAGATGAGATCCCCCTAGCAAATCCTGAGTACGAAGTTGCATACAACTGCCCTCTCAAGACATGTGCCTCCTGCAGGCATGCTATGGCTACTTTATAGCGCTTCAAATAATCGAATACCCTTCTGCATTTTTCAAAGGCGGCTATCCCACGTATGTTCCATGTAATCAGTTTTCTCAAGGGGGCTGCCATAACATGTATGTCCTTTTTCCACCCCAGTTTCACAGCCATGCATTGCCATACTTCACTCGTTGCCCTTGATGCCTTGGCATTATAATATATTCAGTGTCTCCATATGAGGGCAGGAGAAACAACCCCAACCATACCCCAACAACAATAAACACCCCCACCTCTTGGTCAGTGGTGCAGCCCCCCCACCCCTCCCGGTTGCAGAAGAGACACGGTAAAGATGTGCCTTTGCCGCTCCATTTCCCCCTAAACATAAACCATATAGAAACAATGCAACTGTAATATGCAATCCGCATCCTAACTTTCCAGGTGCTCATACTCTTTGTTATTGAACAAGAACAACTTTCCAACATTCTTATGCAATGCTAGTGGTAGACTCGTTAGTGAGGTGCAAGGACACGCCTCTAGCTGCCCACTTGGTGGTCCACCTCTGGGGGTTAGGCCCCCATTGGTCGCCTGTATCCTGAGTAAAGATTGCTCAATTCCAAATACCATGAACAACACTGTTACCATTTCCCCTGCATGTGATAGGAGAGAGTCTCAGTCATTCCCATCAATAAACAGCCATATACTTATGTAGACCAAACGTCCAGCCAGTGATTTTTCTGTTGACAGGATATCATTCCCGAGTTATCATCCTCTTTTTGCAGATCATTATTCAGCAGCAATACTTGGGAGGAGTCCCCTGATTCAGGAACGGTGTCTGATATCTGCAGCGTGCCATCCTGGTATACGCGGATTCTTCATGGAAAGTAGGAAGACAGGCTTAAGTTATGAAGAACCGGGTTATTTAATACCCAGCGGCGCCAGGGGCACGCCCAAAGTCTTCGGGTTCACCTGTCTTAGAAATACAGAGACACGGGATTCTTCTGAGTGGCGTCAAAGATCAAATTTATTGGGTGCAGCCAGTAACAGAAGTCCTAGAAATCATCACGGTATGAGTTCTCAGGAGACTGCTCAATTTTACACAGCAAGTCGTCCCTTTTTATGCCAAAAATCACATTCCAGACAAATACCTAATATTTACAAACTGTCCAATCACATGTATTCACACCAAAGGTATCGCATGACAGTAAAACCCACTTTTCAGTTGCCCAGCCCATGATCAATCATCGGTCAAACCCAACATTCTTCTTTAGACAGGTCGAACGAACCCATAATAAAAAAGGCCACAACCCAATCATAAATAGACCATAAAGAAAGGAGCAGAAACAGGTGAGAGTAGGATAAGGCATATTTGTGTGCAATAAAACTTTTACGATGTCCTGTGCTCTGATCCTTAATCTTGATCAGCTAAAGGGCAGGAACTGGTTTAACAAGGTCAGCTTCAGGCAACAGGGTCAGTCCACTCAGGTCAAACAGAAGTCAGCACGAACTGGAGCTAAGGTGTACATGTCCTTTAAAAAGACTAATTCAGCCACAGTCATCAGCCTATGTGAGGGCAACCACAAAATGGCTGCCATACACAAAATGGAACCCAAGGGTTCAGAACGAAATCCCTAAATACGTAGTGAATCCATCGGTCTAACGTGATGAAAACACTCATACTTGCCGCACTAACTAGTTACGGTTCGCTAATATCAAATTCGTAACGAAACCATGACCTTTATGGAACGGGTTCAGAATTCACAGAACCGCAGACCTTCCTTTTGCCCTTACATAGGCAATAACCTAAACTCACGTCAATCTGAGTCAAGGTCTATATTCATCAGATCATCAAGATGTTGCTGGAGCATAATCCTATTACTTAGTACCTCTCTTGGGACAGGTCTCCTTGCACACGTAGTAGCACAGAGGCCACATATAGCAGGAGCGCACTGCACACAAAGACAGAACAGGAAAAGAATCGCTAAAACCATCCCAATGATCATCAGAATCTTCCATCCCCAGGTCGATAACAGTTCCCAAAACCATCCAATCAACGACCAATCTGCTTTATCCACATTTTATAGACTCAGAGATCTTATGTAACTTAGAAATGGCCTGGTATACTGTAGGAGCATTGTCTGGTATGAAAACGCAGCAACTCGATTGGATCACTTTACATACCCCACCTCGATCTGCAAGTATGACGTCTAAAACCATTCGATTCTGTAACGTCATAAGGCGATCCGCTTGAAGCTCAGCGGTCAGATTACTAAGGGCACCGGCAGTTTCATTTATGGTGGATTCAACCACTCTCGTTAACTGCCGTAAGTTTCTACTGTTTGCCATAGGTCCCCAAAACGGTAGGAAACCCTTGAAAAAGTCTCCCAATTCTTGTCCAGTGGTATCTTCCTTACTGAAGACACCCATAACGACTCTCGTTCTGTGGTAATCTACAGCAGCAGTGTACGTAGGAGGCAACAAATATGCAACATAACATGTTCCCGAAAAGTCAGGGGGCAACCATGTATTTGCTCTATCATAGCAGACAAAATACGTGCCCTTAACTGCTGAAAACGGTGGGGAAGTTTGGGATGCAAAGACATACGTCTGAGTACAAACACTCTTCCCTAACTGAGCTCTCGGATTCTTGCTTTTCCCTTGCAGACAAAAATGACCACGATGGGGTACAATCCAAATCGGAGGTGACCTTTTTCGTCTCTGCTTCTCACCCAGACTAATACTATATCCGGTTGCATTCCAACCAACATATGCCATTAACTCATCGCTGGGAATAGTTCTATAAGTATCGATCTCTCTACTCATGTTTAAAACTCCTTTCACCAAAGCTTGGTTACTCGTGTTCTCTCTTCCAAAACGCGGAGGATAAACCTCAAGGGCATAAAGGAACATAGAACGGTGATGGATTAAACCCAGATCAGTTGACTGAGGGTGAGTGCTTGTATTGTCAACGCTCCGTCCATCATTTCCTTTGGTTTTTCTTTGTTCGCCATAAGTTGGCAGGGTATGCTCAGACGTGAGTCCCTTGCTCACTTTGCCACTGGATTCAAGCAAACCGGGCTGAAGAAGGCTGAAATGCCACAACCCGGTTCTCGGTAGCTTGTTTCCGGTCCAGGGAAGACATGGCTTGGCAGTTCAGGCTGGACTGTTCCCATGAGGTCGAGGGTCAGACTGATTTGCTTATGGCCATGTCTGAACTGGGGTGGCAGAGTGGGCTAAGGAACGGTGATGGATTAAACCCAGATCAGTTGACTGGGGGTGAGTGCTTGTATTGTCAACGCTCCGTCCATCATTTCCTTTGATTTTCCTTTGTTCGCCATAAGTTGGCAGGGTATGCTCAGACATGAGTCCCTTGCTCACTTTGCCACTGGATTCAAGCAAACCGGGCTGAAGAAGGCTGAAATGCCAGAAACCGGTCCTCGGTAGCTTGTTTCCGGTCCAGGGAAGACATGGCTTGGCAGTTCGGGCTGGACTGTTCCCATGAGGCACAGGGTCAGACTGATTTGCATATGGCCATGTCTGAACTGGGGTGGCAGAGTGGGCTAAAGAACGGTGATGGATTAAACCCAGATCAGTTGACTGGGGGTGAGTGCTTGTATTGTCAACGCTCCGTCCATCATTTCCTTTGGTTTTTCTTTGTTCGCCATAAGTTGGCAGGGTATGCTCAGACGTGAGTCCCTTGCTCACTTTGCCACTGGATTCAAGCAAACCGGGCTGAAGAAGGCTGAAATGCCAGAAACCGGTCCTCTGTAGCTTGTTTCCGGTCCAGGGAAGACATGGCTTGGCAGTTCGGGCTGGACTGTTCCCATGAGGCACAGGGTCAGACTGATTTGAATATGGCCATGTCTGAACTGGGGTGGCAGAGTGGGCTAAAGAACGGTGATGGATTAACCCAGATCAGTTGACTGGGGGTGAGTGCTTGTATTGTCAACGCTCCGTCCATCATTCCCTTTGGTTTTTCTTTGTTCGCCATAAGTTGGCAGGGTATGCTCAGACGTGAGTCCCTTGCTCACTTTGCCACTGGATTCAAGCAAACCGGGCTGAAGAAGGCTGAAATGCCAGAAACCGGTCCTCTGTAGCTTGTTTCCGATCCAGGTAAGACATGGCTTGGCAGTTTGGGCTGGACTGTTCCCATGAGGCACAGGGTCAGACTTATTTGCGTATGGCCATGTCTGAAATGGGGTGGCAGAGTGGGCTAAAGAACGGTGATGGATTAAACCCAGATCAGTTGACTGGGGGTGAGTGCTTGTATTGTCAACGCTCCGTCCATCATTTCCTTTGGTTTTTCTTTGTTCGCCATAAGTTGGCAGGGTATGCTCAGACGTGAGTCCCTTGCTCACTTTGCCACTGGATTCAATCAAACCGGGCTGAAGAAGGCTGAAATGCCAGAAACCGGTCCTCGGTAGCTTGTTTCCGGTCCAGAGAAGACATGGCTTGGCAGTTCGGGCTGGACTGTTCCCATGAGGCACAGGGTCAGACTGATTTGCATATGGCCATGTCTGAACTGGGGTGGCAGAGTGGGCTAAAGAACGGTGATGGATTAAACCCAGATCAGTTGACTGGGGGTGAGTGCTTGTATTGTCAACGCTCCGTCCATTATTTCCTTTGGTTTTTCTTTGTTCGCCATAAGTTGGCAGGGTATGCTCAGACGTGAGTCCCTTGCTCACTTTGCCACTGGATTCAAGCAAACCGGGCTGAAGAAGGCTGAAATGCCAGAAACCGGTCCTCGGTAGCTTGTTTCCGGTCCAGGGAAGACATGGCTTGGCAGTTCGGGCTGGACTGTTCCCATGAGGCACAGGGTCAGACTGATTTGCATATGGCCATGTCTGAACTGTGGTGGCAGAGTGGGCTAAAGAACGGTGATGGATTAAACCCAGATCAGTTGACTGGGGGTGAGTGCTTGTATTGTCAATGCTCCGTCCATCATTTCCTTTGGTTTTTCTTTGTTCGCCATAAGTTGGCAGGGTATGCTCAGATGTGAGTCCCTTGCTCACTTTGCCACTGGATTCAAGCAAACCGGGCTGAAGAAGGCTGAAATGCCAGAAACCGGTCCTCGGTAGCTTGTTTCCGGTCCAGGGTAGACATGGCTTGGCAGTTCGGGCTGGACTGTTCCCATGAGGCACAGGATCAGACTGATTTGCATATGGCTATGTCTGAACTGGGGTGGCAGAGTGGGCTAAAGAACGGTGATGGATTAAACCCAGATCAGTTGACTGGGGGTGAGTGCTTGTATTGTCAACGCTCCGTCCATCATTTCCTTTGGTTTTTCTTTGTTCGCCATAAGTTGGCAGGGTATGCTCAGACGTGAGTCCCTTGCTCACTTTGCCACTGGATTCAAGCAAACCGGGCTGAAGAAGGCTGAAATGCCAGAAACCGGTCCTCGGTAGCTTGTTTCCGGTCCAGGGAAGACATGGCTTGGCAGTTCGGGCTGGACTGTTCCCACGAGGCACAGGGTCAGACTGATTTGCATATTGCCATGTCTGAACTGGGGTGGCAGAGTGGGCTAAAGAACGGTGATGGATTAAACCCAGATCAGTTGACTGGGGGTGAGTGCTTGTATTGTCAACGCTCCGTCCATCATTTCCTTTGGTTTTTCTTTGTTCGCCATAAGTTGGCAGGGTATGCTCAGACGTGAGTCCCTTGCTCACTTTGCCACTGGATTCAAGCAAACCGGGCTGAAGAAGGCTGAAATGCCAGAAACCGGTCCTCGGTAGCTTGTTTCCGGTCCACAGAAGACATGGCTTGGCAGTTCGGGCTGGACTGTTCCCATGAGGCACAGGGTCAGACTGATTTGCATATGGCCATGTCTGAACTGGGGTGTCATAGTGGGCTAAAGAACGGTGATGGATTAAACCCAGATCAGTTGACTGGGTGTGAGTGCTTGTATTGTCAACGCTCCGTCCATCATTTCCTTTGGTTTTTCCATAAAGGAACATAGTCTGAAAAGCCCACAAAGACCCGTTCTGACTAAACAGTAAAATCAAATATGGAACACCTCTATCCGTAGTATGCGGCATAAGACCACACACCCAGCAATTAGTTATGTTCACCACCAACTGATGTTGATGCAATAACTGTGAGAATGAGTTATTTACGAATTCTGACCTTCTAATCTGTTCGTGTTCAGGTAAAGTATGAAAAGAATGCAAAGAAGTAGAAGCAGGTAAAGTCGTAGGTTGGAAAATGGGTGCAGAAATCAGTTGAAGAGAAAATACAAACCAACCCACCAAAGCTAAAAAACATCAAAAGACATGTGATCAGAAAACATTTGCTATGCATAATTTTACACAGTTTCTTCTTAAAGTTCATTTTCTCAACGGCTCTCTCAAAAAACTCCATTTTCTAACCAATGCTGTTCACAGCGGTTGGTTTTCTTCTGCTAAGGAATGCTTCTGTCAGCCCAGGGAACTCCTTTAGACCAACCAGAACCGTCGACCTTGCGTCTTCGGCTTGCACTCTCTAGTCTTTACACCATGACCCTACAGCTGAACCCGGATGGTGGTTCACAAAAATATACCAAAAAAGTTTCTTGGCTGAGAGAGTTCAATTCCTGAGAGAGTTCAGTTCCAAAAATCAAAAAAAAAAAGGAATTCATTTATTTTATTAGTCCATTGTTTCTAGGACGTAGATTATGACGCTCTTTTCCAGGCCTCGTTTGAGGCTGAAACAACAGTTCAGGTTCAGTAGTGTCTAATCTTTGAGACACAGGCACAGCTTCTTGAAGGACATCGTCATCTTCTTTCTCAGAGCCTCTCCACACCAACTCAGCGTCGCTAAACGGTGCAAACTTCAGCACCCTTTCAGTCTCTGAATCTGCAATACCTTCACGGACCCACTGGTCGTACGGCAGAGGCAACGGCGCCCTCTTACAATCTACGCCGTGGATTCAGTTTTTCTTCCCGAAAACCTTTACTGAAGTCCTCGTAGATAGCAGGACTTGGTACGGTCCATTCCAGCGGGGCTGATCATTCTTAGTCCGCTGAAAATTTTTCACCAGGACCCAGTCACCGGGATTGAGGATGTGACCTGGGTCCGCAGAAGCTGGCGGCAATTTATCATGAACCTGTTGATGTAAGACACGCAATTTAGTCGTCAAGTCGTACAAGTAGTCCACTAGCATACGGTTTTCGATGTCACTAAACTTCGTTGGCCTCGGCACTCCCCAAACGTTTGCCGGACGGCCAAAAACTATCTCATAGGGACTAAGGCCTATTCAGGAATGTACTGTAGTTCTAGTTGACAAAAGTGCCAACGGTAAAGCATCGGGCCATTGGAGACCAGTGCTCGCTTGAATCTTGGCCAGTTTCAGCTTTAGGGTGCCATTATAGCATTTCACTAAACCAGCCGATTGGGGATGATTCGCAGCATGAAACTTCTGACGAATTCCCAACCCTTCACACACTCTTCATCACCTTCCCCAAGAATTCACTTCCATTATCACTCCATACCATCCTTGGCAATCCAAATCTAGGGAAATATTCTTTGACCAGGACTTTGGCAGTGGACGAGGCAGTATTATCTTTTAGGGGGTATGCTTCTACCCATCTAGAAAAGGCACAAACAACTACAAGGACGTACTTTAAACTATTGCACCTTTCCATGTGGATGAAATCCAATTGCAAAATCTCGAACGGATACGTCGGAGGCACAAAATGACCAGCTGGAGTTGCGGTTCCCTTGCCAGGATTATACATTAAACACACCATGCAATTCTTGACCACATTCTCCGCACACTTGGGAATTCCATCATTCTGCCATACTGGAGCCAACAACTTACAAATCCCTTTCACACTGATGTGAGACAAACCATGTGCCATAGTAACCACTGCAAGCACGTACGCATCTGGCAACATCCATCTTTGGTGTTCTGACAATTCAACCCAACAACCAGTCGAATCCAATCTATCCGTAGTTTCTCTCCAAACATTCTTCTCACTTTCAGTAGCTTCAGCCTGTATCGATTTCACACTCTCAATCGTATCTTCTCACATTCCAACATCAACAATCCATCTCGCAGGGCCTGCCACATACATTCAACTCATCATATCCTTCGCTGTTTCCTTCGCAACTTCATCCGCAAACGCATTCCCTCGACCAACATCGTCCACAACTCTCTTATGCGCACTACATTTCACAATTGCAGTCTGCTTTGGGAGAGTGAGAGATTCCAAAAGTTCATTCACTAACTGCCCATACTCGATTTTAGTTCCATGGGAAGTAAGGAACCCACGCTCTCTCCACAAACGCCCAAAACTGTGAGCAACACCAAACGCATACTGACTATCGGTATAAACATTCACTTTTTTTCCTTCCGACAACACACACGCTCTAGTCAGTGCAATCAACTCTGCTGCTTGCGCAGAATTCTGTGGTATACGTGCTGTCTCAACAACTGTATTTAAAGTTGTGATAGCATACGCTGCAGTCGTCTCACCATTCGGAAGTTAAAACACGAACCATCAACCCACAGTGTACCATCCACATTCTCAAAAGGAGTGTTTGTTAGATCCACTCTAGCTTTTGTTTCTTCCTCTGTACGAAGAAAACAATCATGCTGTTCTTGAGCATCCGTCTCTGTAGAGATCGGCAATAACGTAGCTGGATTCAACACGTTACATCTTCTGATGTGGACGTGGCTAGCCAACAGTGTCAACTCGTAGCCTGAAAGACGTGCACTAGTAAGGTGCTGTGTCTTAGTCCTGTTTAATAAGGTATCCACTGCATGCGGAACCATCACAATCAGCGTATTATCCAGCACCAAACCAGCAGACTGTCGAATAGAAACGGCAGCTGCGGCTGTAGCTCTCAAACAACTCGGCAATGCTTTAGGAACTGGATCTAACGTTGATGAAAAATACGCGCATGGACGCTGCTTGTCCCCAAAAGGTTGTGTCAACACTGACAACGCACATCCTTCTCTCTAGTGCACATACAACGTAAAAGGCTTGCTATAGTCTGGAGTACCCAACACAGGAGCAGAACACAATGCAGCACGCAACTCAGAAAAACTTTTCTGACAATCGTCAGACCACGGAAGAGGATTCGGTGTATCTTTACAAGTCAAAGCCAACAGAGGTTTCGCTAATAGAGAGAAATTTGGAATGCACTGTCTACAATACGACGTGATACCCAAGAAAGCACGTACTTCTCTCTGTGTGCTTAGTACAGTCATTTGCCCAATCGCTTGAATTCGTTCTGGGGTCAACCTTCTTCCCTCCTTTGACAAGAGATGACCTAAGTAGGTCACTTCTTGGCGACAATACTGCAACTTAGAAGGTGACACTTTATGATGCAAGTCCGACAGATGTCGCAACAAAGAAATAGTAGCTTCTTTACAAGTTTTCTCATCATCAGCAGGCACTAATAAATTGTCAACATACTGAATAAGAGCAGTACCAGCAGGCATTGCAAGAGTATCAAGCTGAGTCTTCAAAGCCTGGCTATAAATAGAAGGACTTTCGCAATAGCCTTGGGGAGCTCTCTTAAACCGGAAGCTTCGGCCTCCTAAAGAGAAGCCACAAATATCTCTACTTTCCTCGGCAATTGGAATGCTGAAGAAAGCATTCTTCAGATCTATAACCGAAAACCAGGCAGCTGAAGCAGGAATCAAAGTCAACAAAGCAGTAATATCCGGAACAACTGGAAACTGTGACACGACAAACTTGTTAACCTCTCTAAGATCGATCACAAACCTATAAACAGGTGGCTGAGTAGAGTCAGTGCACTTCAGGACAGGCAAAACGGGACTGTTACACACATTACCTCTCATTTTTTCAATCACATCTTTCTCAATCAAATCATAGATGATCGCTAAAAGCGCTCTTTCACCATCGCTAGAAATCCTATATTGGGGAATACGCTGCATTTTAACATTCGTTTTAAGCGTTACAACATAAGGTGGAATCTCCAAAAGACCCACATCATTAGGACCAGTAGCCCAAAGAGTATCAGGGAGAGAACGCAATTCCGGTGGAAGCCGATCTTTAGACAAATACATCGGAGAGATCACTTTCTTACCCAATGTAAGCTGTACTCCCGCAGGAGAACAACGTAATGTTGCATGCAACCTTTTCAACAAATCCAAACCCAACAAATTCTCACCACAACCTGTCGTTAAAATGAGAGGTGCTTCCAACTCACAAGGCCCTATAGAAAGAGACAAGGGACTAGAAACTGGGTTATGAACTGGGGCGCCAGAGAATCCTACTGAAACATTAGTTAAGCCAGACAAAGGTGCGCCAGGGAGTTTAGAGTGCATAATAGAACTCTTCGCTGCACCAGTATCCAAAAGAAAAGGCTCTATCACACCCGATGTGGCTACTGCACCATAAGGCCCACTCTGATCTACTGGCACCGACACTACTCCATCTCTTTGTCCATGGCTGTCCTAGCAATCATTATAATCAGCATTCTCACTCTCAACATAATAGTCATCAGCATAGTACTGATTCGACTGACCAGATGCAATTTTCTGTTGATCAAAACAATTCATAGAATTCTGTGGGGGAAAGGAACGTTCGTTCTGAGGTAACGCACCACGTCCTCTACCCCTAGACACTTGCTGAAAACCACCACGGCCTCTCGGGGCCGTCATACCACTCGCGCGCTATCGCTACACAGGGCACTCATTTTTATAATGGCCTTCCTCCCTACAATACGCACACTGATTTAGACCCAAGGGTGGTCTTGGAGGAAAATACCCAGCATTCTGTGGCGGTCTCTGAAATGGGGGAGGTTGCTGAAACTGTGGGCGTTGCTGTGACCCTTGCTGATTCGAGCGAGGCAGATACGCCTGCTGTAAAAGAACCTTTGTCTTTAAGTCTTTTGTCTTTTTCTCTGCTTTTTCTTTCTCGTCCTTATCCCTATTCTCATAGTACTGTGCAATCTTTCAACTTATTAGAAAGTTCAGGGATCAAATTAAAGACAAATTTGTCCACAAATAATCTTTGCCCACCTTTCGTACTCATGTCCTGACCACTATGATCTATAAATGTTTCTTCAAACCTAGTGAAGAAATCAGATACACTTTCATCTTTCTTCTGCTTACAAGCTGCTAACTTGTCCCAATTTACTCGTAACGCTGGCATCATCGTCTTCATTAAATTAATAATTCTACCTGGCAATTCCGTAACCAAAGGTTCAGGTGTAGCACCTCCCTGTTGTCTACCATCCGCAGCAATAATATTTGCCCAAGTATCTCCTAATTCTACCGCATGATTCTCATGACGAATCTTTGCCCATAGAGGTTGAGGTACTACATTACCCAACAGCATATCTATGTCTGCCAAATTCATGATGCATGCGTCAACTGTCTGGGACAATTCTTTGTAATAGCCAGCAGGATTCTTACGGGAATCAGGTAAGGTCTGCTTAAGAGCCAAGACCTCTGCTCTCTTCCAAGGGTCATGTACCCATACTCGCTGAAAATGAGCCGGTGCGGCAACAATACCCTGATTTACATTAGCCTGAACTGCTTCCTTCCATACAGGAGGAACTTCTCTCATGGGATACTGTCTCGCTTTTCTTCTAACAGAGGAATCAGGTTCGTACAATGTCTGAGGCGGAAGGCTAGATCTAAAAGCCAGTATCGTCTCTACGGCATCTGTAATATCAGATTCCACTATCATCCCTTTAGCAAAATCCGACTGAACATCAAGTAGTTCCTGCGGGATCAAACCCAAATCATGATCTTCCCATTCCTGACGCAGAAACATACACATCACATTAAAAACATACCTTTGCTTAGGCGGTTCCCACTGAAGAAAACATCCATAACCGCTGGCAAACTATACCTTGAGGCATTTATAATCCATTTACGAGCCAACAAATTCAACACAGCCTGTTCCTCGGAACCAGGAAGCTGACTACGACTCTGCTTACGTTCCGAAACAGAGGTCATATTCAGTGACGCAAACAATGGAGACAATAAACTAGAAACAGTTTTTCTGTCATTCGTTTTCTAACAGAAGGAGAAAAAGCAGTCATAAGAACAGGCGAATAAGTGTTTTGAGGAAAAGAAGGTGTAGGAATAAGAACAGTAGGAGTCTCAGATGCAGAAGCGGAAGGCAAAGGAGTTTGAGGCAAAGCTGGTAGCAAAGCTGGCGACCCTAGAGCGGGTTGCGCAGGAGGAGGTAAAACCATCTGTGGAGTACCAGGTGGCTGAACAACAGCAGGAGGTTGAACAACAAAGGGTGGAACAACCGGTTGTAATGGAGGCGCAGTAGCACCCTGCACATAAGGAGGTGGCAATCTCAGTAAATGAGAGATCAAAGAATCTTTTTCAAGATCTTCAATCGCTTTCGGAGGAGAAGACGGCAAGGCCGGATAACATTTATCTATGGCCATGCAACGTTGCCTATCTGACACCTCAATTGCTTTATCTTCTTCGTTTTCTTTAAACTGCCTAGCAGCTTGCATTATTGATACATCCTTTTCTCTTTTATCTCTTTTAGCTTGTTTAATTTCTCGTTGTCTGGCTTCTTTACGCCAAAGGCGAAAGGAATCAAACATTGCCGGCCGGGCTTTCTTCTTAAATAGTTTAACTTCCAAATTATCTAGAATCTCTGTGTCATAGCTACCATGATGTGGCCATTTTAAAACACCGTCTTTCCTAGTGTATCGGACCCATACGTCATTGAACGTAATGGGACCCACGCCGTGTTTAGAATAAAGTTCATAAGTCGGAGTTCCAACTGGAGGTATCGGACGTGAATCCTCCAATCGGGAATCCCTGTTGCAACCACAACCAAACCAAGTACCAAATTTGCTACGATTAGGCACCTTCGCTCACTAATCGAGCTTCAAACTTCAAGGGATTATCTCTACCGATACACTCGTAAATATACAAGACCCTCTGCTTTGGAAATTGCAATTTTCAAATCAAAACTAATGACCAAACAAACTAAGACCCAAAGGACCAAAAACTAAGGACTGGGAGCGACCCACTTATACTTAACTGAGGTATCAGTCACAAGACCCGTCTATCGTCTCGCCGTACAAAGCATCACAAATGGGTCCAAGACAGGGCGACAGTCAGGGCAGCGGTCCTTCGTAGCCGTCAGGAAAGCGGGAAGCCTCGCAGAAAAGACCTTCAGTCCACATTCGACATGCCGGGGTCGATGAAGTGGTGGCCCTCCTCCAGAATTTCCTCACGAAGCTCCTCACGAACCTCAGGCTTGGACCGGTACCGCTGAAGTCGCCCCATGTTGGGCGCCAACTGAAGAACCGGGTTATTTAATACCCAGCGGCGCCAGGGGCAGGCCCAAAGTCTTCGGGTTCACCTGTCTTAGAAATACAGAGACACAGAATTCTTCTGAGTGGCGTCAAAGATCAAATGTATTGGCTGCAGCCAGTAACAGAAGTCCTGGAAATCCTCACGGAATGAGTTCTCAGGAGACTGCTTAATTTTACACAGCAAGTCATCCCTTTTTATGCCAAAAATCACATTCCAGACAAATACCTAATATTTACAAACTGTCCAATCACATGTATTCACACCAAAGGTATCGCATGACAGTAAAACCCACTTTTCAGTTGCCCAGCCCATGATCAATCATCGGTCAAACCCAACATTCTTCTTTAGACAGGTCGAACGAACCCATAATAAAAAAGGCCACGACCCAATCATAAATAGACCATAAAGAAAGGAGCAGAAACAGGTGAGAGTAGGATAAGGCATATTTGTGTGCAATAAAACTTTTACGATGTCCTGTGCTCTGATCCTTAACTTTGATCAGCTAAAGGGCAAGAACTGGTTTAACAAGGTCAGCTTCAGGCAACAGGGTCAGTTCACTCAGGTCAAACAGAAGTCAGCACGAACTGGAGCTAAGGTAAAAAGGTAAAAAGACTAGTTCAGCCACGGCCTATGTGAGGGCAACCACAAAATGGCTGCCATACACAAAATGGAACCCAAGGGTTCAGAACGAAATCCCTAAATACGTAGTGAATCCATCAGTCTAACGTGATGAAAACACTCATACTTGCCGCACTAACTAGTTACGGTTCGCTAATATCAAATTCGTAATGAAACCATGACCTTTATGGAACGGGTTCAGAATTCACGGAACCTCAGTTATCTTCCTTTTTCTGTGTGCACTTTTCTCCTTGTTCCTCCTCCAACCTGCTCACCTACACTCAGATCTAAAGACTCAATTTAACAGTCTCCTCTCATATGATAGATGTCATTGAGATTATTGTGGGGGTGGCATAAACAGTTACTTCAGTTAGCTTCAGATGGATGTGGAATAGAAAGCGTCACTGTACAAAGGTGTCTCCTGATATGATCTGGAGCAGGTTCAAGAATGCCACTGTCATTGTGCAGTTTCTAGTGGACTACAATGCATCTCAAATACCACCCAAGGCACCAATGCAGTGATGCACCGTTCTTTGTGCCCAGTGCCTTAAACAAAAATGTACATACAGGAATGCCAGCAAGTATGACCCATGTCGTAAACTGATTTGCAAATTTCTCGTGTGCCTATGTCTCAACTAGTATGCAGCATATGCAAAGTACAACAACAGATATGCATAATACATTCTGCCGAATGGCCAGAGTTGCGAGGAGGATTGCACTATACTTTGTGTTGCCATAACTGGAGTGCTTGCTCTTTGGATGTGGAAGTCAGGATAGGGTGAGGAATTGATGTGCCATTGTTCTCGGTGTCGCTCAAGAATGTTTTTGAAAAGTGGGAGCAGTACTTGAGCATGGTTTAAATACTCACCCCTCAAGATGGCTGCCTTATCTTTTTTGAGGATTCCCATGAGCCATGACTTTTCCTCACTTGCAACAGCTCTTGTGGCTAGTTCTCACCGAGCACTTGCTATACTCCTGTGATTAAAGAAATAGAGTGAGGGCATTGGCATTAGAGCAAGCTGAAGTAATCTCTGCCTCCTGGACCTATCTGGCTCTGTTGGCCCAGTCACTGTCCCAACCACCTTTCTTCTGTGCAGTTGGCCTCCCAGAGTTCCACCGTATTCACTGACACACGGATTACTAGTACAACTTTTACTAGTAGGACAACCAAGGAGTAAGGCAAGGGCAACCCACTCGTGGCTCTATAGAGTCTGACATTCAGCAAGGAAAGCGAAGGCAGTGAAGTCCATCCAAGACTGAGAGTAGAAGACACTAAGGACTCTATTGCTAGGTTTGGCACCGATGGACCATCTGCTCACAAGGGTACTTCCCCAAAGTGTTCCTTCCCATGCTAATCATAAAAGGTTCCCGAAGTGGCTTAGAGCTCAGAAAAGGGGTTAAACTCTCCCCTCGTGGTAAATTGTGTCAGAGCAAATGATGAACTCCATTCATAAAGAAGAATGAGTCATGGGGAATGTGTAATACTGGGGCTTGGCGTCATGGAGGCCAGGGACTAAGGGTGTGCACATAATCCAACACCTAGGTGTATGCTTTCACTTGGCTAGGTCACTTCTGGGTATTCAAGGACAGTGGCAGTATAAAATGTGCTAGGCAACTTCTCAAGTTTTAATTGGCTTTTCGCTTGTCACTTTAATTCGCACCCAGCTAATGTGCTCCCCTAAGTTTCTCCCTTTTTGGTTCCCCCCTGCACCCATGTTTCTTGCTAGGTTATTACGTCCGTGTTCCTTTCCTCACTCTCACTGTTCTTTGTTGCAGACTCTCCTTCTCCTCCAGGATCAAAGTTGGTTCCTGCTTTACCTTGGGCTTGTCAGTGCGCTTGGCTTCAAGGAAGCGGGTGTTATTCTATTCTGTCAGGGATGTACTGAAATGCATATACTTTGAACTCTTGATATTTCTTTCTCACACCCATAGTGCTTTCAGCTCTTCTAATAGAGGTGCTCTTTGCAGCTTTGAGGAATGTGACCCTGAGACTGGGTTACTAAGTATCCAATCCTTTCCAACCGCAGACCAGAGTTTTCCTCTCTCCCTTATTCTCTTCAATTGGGTTCCAAGGAAACAATGTGGCTCGCTGTGTCATCTCAGAGTTTATGGGAAGATAGGGATTGGCTTTAGATCAAGTGGCTCTGCAGAGAATGACGATTCTCCAATTAACATGAAGAGAGAATCTTGATTTCATTAAAGAGATACGGAGGCTAACATTATGCAAATACTTTTAATTGCTGCCCAAACATGCAGCCCTTTAAAGAATGTTATTACATCACAATAAATAGAACTTTAACAACATAACAACTAGGTTGAGCAGGCTCCTATCTTCCTCGTGGGCTGCGATGACACAGGAGTACAGTGAAGAAATTTCATCAAAAAAGTTAATCCTTAAGATTGTTATCTGAGAAGGAACAAGAAAACATCATATAGTGAAAAAGGTAACAGACAAAAAATCAAATGATCAGATATAATGAGAAAGCTTTTGACATCAAACAACCCAAACCTCTCAGGGAGAGGAGGATGGGATAATGTTAGCCTCCGTATGTCTTTAATGAAATCAAGATTCTCTCTTCATGTTAATTGGAGAATCGTCATTTCATTACAAGACCGGAGGCTACCATTATGCATGTTTAAAGCCATGCAAAGCTGCACCGCTAACATGTTCTATCGGTCTCAAGTAGAAATTCGAGAAGGTACTTGCATTAGACCAATCTGCGGCTTTAAGTATTTCGGGGAGAGAACCTCCAGCCCAAAAAACTTTACTAGCCATTGCACCTCTAGAGGAGTGAGCACCAAACCTAGACAGATCTACACCTGCCTCATGCATAATCAGGCGGATCCATCTCGCTAAAGTTGCTGAAGACACTGGCCTAAAAGGTCTAACATAAGATAAAAGAAGTTGATCACATCCAGGAGGTCTAGAAACTGAAATCTTATTTTCATAACACTTCATGCAATTAACAACACATAGTTTTTCACATTCATGAAAGAAGGGATAGAAGATAGATTCTGACATTGTTTTCGTTCTTTTCCAAATATCGAAGTGAACACCTTCAGAAGAATAAAATCTGTAGGAAAAATCAAGAGCTTTAATATCAGACACCCTCCTGAAGGATATTAAACACAAAAGGGTTGCTAATTTCATTGAAATTCTTTTAAGGGAAAGTAACTGATTAACAGGCCAGGACAAGAAAAGGTTAAAAATAAGATTAACATCCCAAAGGGATTCATAGCGAGCTCTAGGAGGTCTCCTAAGTCTAATACCCTTCATGACCCTTTTAATTAATGGATTACTTCCGATAGCAAGGTTATTAATCAAACAATGACCTGAAGAGATAGCTGACCTGTAACAGTTGATGGTTCTAAAAGAAAGACCTGACTCAAAAAGATGAGCGAGGTAATTGGCTACATACTGTAAGGGACATTGAACGGGATCCAAATCCCTTTCAAGGCACCAACCAGACCATTTGTTCCATACTCGTCTGTATCTCTTTCTGGTCCCAGGGGCCCATGATTCTTCCAGTAAGCTTTTAGTTTCTCCTGAAAGTTCAGAATATCTCCCTGAATCCCTGATATCCTCCAAACAAGAAGGTTCATTTTCCCCTCCAAGACTAAAGGATGTTCTTCTCCGTCTGGGCCTTGTAGTAGACCCGGACAAGAAGGGATTAACCATGGGAAGTCTACCGCCAATTCCATTACACCGGGGAACCATACCTAGGATTTCCAAAAAGGAGTCACCAGAATTATGTTGCATGATTCGAGTCTCACTTTCCACAACAATCTCTGAATCATTGAGAAGGGAGGGAAGGCGTAGTAGCCCTTCGTCCCTTCCCAAGGTTGGAGAAAGGCATCTACTCCCGACGCGTTTGGGTCCGGTCTCCAGATGAAGTAATTCTGAACTTGGTTCGTCAATCGGCTGGCAAATAAATCTAACAGGATTGGACCCCAAACTTCCTGAATTAGATGAAAAAATCTGGGATTCAGCATCCAGTCGCTGGAATCGTGAAGAAAACGTGAATTCCAGTCTGCTCTCAGATTTAACGAACCGGGAATGTAATCTGCTCTGAGGGTGATTTTGTGTTCCCAACAGAAATACCATATTTTCTTTGCGATATCCGAGAGACTTTTGGATTTCGCGCCACCCAAACGATTTATGTAGGAGACGGCTGAAAAATTGTCCAGACGGATTAAAGTGTTGGAGTTCTTCAGAACTTCTTTGAAACTCATAAGGGCATTTAAGGCTGCCAACATTTCTAAAGAGTTTATGTGGAGGGATTGTTCTGAAAAAGACCATCTCCCACTGGTTTCTAGGTCGTTCATACGAGCACCCTAACCACGGTTGCTCGCATCTGATTCTAGGATGAAATCTGGTACATTTCTAAATATAGCTTTTCCATTCCAAGCTTGGAGGTTGTTTAACCACCAATGCAGGTCTTCTCGAGCATCTTCTGAAAGGGGAAGGGAATCTTCGTACCAGAGACCCTTCCTCAGTCCTTGAGCTTTTAATCTCTGCAAGCCCCTGTAATGAAGTGGGCCCGGAGAGATTGCTTGAATAGAAGATGAAAGGAGACCCAAAACCCTGGCTAGGTCTTTCAGACGGATAATATCTTTTGAAAGGACGTAGGAGACGTGTTTCCTGAACTTGACAGCCTTTTGGTGGGGAAGGATCAGGTTGGATAGAATAGTATTGACTTTGAAACCCAAGAATTCTATTTCTTGAGTTGGGGTTAAAATAGATTTTTCCAAATTTATGATAAAACCCAAGTCTCGAAGAAGGTTCATAGTGATATCTAAGTGTTCCAAAATTTCTGTTTTGTCCTGAGACATGATGAGGATATCGTCTAAATAAATTATAAGACGAATCCCCCTTTCTCTTAGGTACCTGACCACCGGACGAAGAACCTTGGTGAAGCACCAAGGGGCTGAAGATAGACCGAAAGGGAGACATTGGAACTGATAGAGAGTTCCTTTCCAAGTAAATCGGAGATATCTGCGACAATCCTCGTGCATGGGAATGGTGAAATAGGCATCTTTCAGATCCAATTTCACTAGCCAGTCTTTGGTCTGAAGAATGTCCCTCAAAAGATGGATACCTTCCATCTTGAAATGTCTGTAGATTAGAAAATTGTTCAATTTTTTTAAATTTATAACAGGTCGCCAACCCTTGTCTTTCTTTTTGACTAGAAAGATAGAACTCAGAAAGCTTTTCGTTAAATCTGAAAGTGGAATTTCTATAATAGCCCCTTTCTCTAACATTTGGGAGATCTCTGTCTCTATTAATTTCGAATTTTCCTCATCTAAAATGAGTTCCCTGGGAGCTCTTTCTTGAAAGGGTTCTTCCCAAAATTATATTTTGAATCCCACAACAGTCTCTAAAACCCATGGATCTTGGGTAACTCGAAGCCAATTCTTTTCGAATTGTCGCAATCTTCCTGCCACCTTTAAGGGGATAGAAGGGGTTATCCTTACCATAGTTTCCTTGATTGGATGATCGAGGTCTGCCACCACGGGATCTTGCCCCTTCCTCTTTGTGGATAGAAGTTTGAGTTTCCACGGAAGCCTCTATAGGGATGATAGCCTCTGCTGTCTTGATAAAACTGGGACCGTGATGAGGTGCGGCTGACAGATTGTCCCCTTCTGTCAGCCCTTCCAAAAAGTGATCGAGTGCCAAAGACTCTACGCATATTTGACTGTGCCCTACTAAAGGCATTGAAGGTGGAGACATATTTGCCGAGTGTTTTAACAAAGTTGTCTCCGAATAAGAGCCCTTTGGTGTTGGACATATCTTCACTAGCTGAGAGATCAGCTAGTTTCGGGTTCATCCTTAGTGTTTCGTAAAGGGTCCATGTCCTCCGTCTCCGTTACACTCTCGTTAGAAGGGTGTAACCATGGAGACCAGGAGAAGCATTTAAACAAATCTCAGCCACGCATTCAAGCGCGAGGCTGATCTACGTTATCGCGTCTCCGCGTCTCCCAGCTAGTTGCTAGGAGACGCGTGAGGCTTTCAAAGGAGCATAATGGGCCCGACGTCAAGCTGCCACGTACCCGCGTCTCTAAGTTGCTAAGGGACGCAGGAGATCAAAAATATATATTGGCATTTGCGTACTTCTCTTCAATTTCTCCCTTTTTTTTTTTTTTAAACGGAAAATACGCTTCAAGTCATTTAGGGGTCCTCACTCATTGAGGCATACAGGGTTCAGAAAAAGGATTGTAGATATTCCGTACATTGTTAAAGAAAACTCGAATACTTACCATGAACTAATCTCTAACGATCGAGGGAGAAAAGGAATAAAAAAGGGGGTATTCCCGACCATAAATTGGACTGGGAAATGCTAATGTTAACATCTAATAAGAAAATCGTTTTTAAATAAACAATATTAATGTAGACTCTGCGAATAATTGTTAGTAAATAAGTAAAGATTAGATATTTAATAATCATAGAGTCATAAAATTCATCTAAAATATAACAATATATTCATAAATAAGTTAAGATGGTATGTCAGAGTAGTACTTATCTGTGTCAGAGCACCGAACAAAAGAGGAAGATAGGAGCCTGCTCAACCTAGTTGTTATGTTGTTAAAGTTCTATTTATTGTGATGTAATAACATTCTTTAAAGGGCTGCATGTTTGGGCAGCAAATAAAAGTATTTGCATAATGGTAGCCTCCGGTCTTGTAATGAAATACCTGACACCTTTGGAAACCTCCCTGAATGACTGGAAAGGAAACCCACCATAAGTCGCTATGAAATGCACCAGAATAAAAGGAAGGGTGAACCAATGGGGACTAAAAGTTTGTGAATACCCACAAACTATACCATGTGTGTGAGCTTGCACAAGGGTTCGACTGGCCTATAGGGCAATCTGGAAAAGCCCGCAGGGCTGGTCTGAGAAGTATAGGGATGTGTTGTATTAAGAACAATATGACGCTACCATGTGCTTTCCCCTGCACTGGCACACAAATGGCTGCCATGCGCCAGCGCAGGCACACTTGCATCATGTTGCAGGGATGATTGTTTTTGTGCCAGAAGCGACACCTTCCTGCACAAAAACAATAATTGATGGTATTTTCTTCTTTCTATGTGTGCAGAATGGATAGAAAAAGGCAAAAACGAGGAGAAATAAAAATATTTCTCCTCGTTGCACCACTGGGCAGTCGTAGTATTTACAAAACTTTGTAGACCTGGGAATGTGTCAGGTTCCATGGATATTGCATGGGAGCATACATCGCAACACCCACGTAATGCTTCTTTCACGTAGAGTATTGCGTAAAAGGAGCCCATATTTACAAGGCCATGAAAAGTCACACAGAGTGACTTCAAGTTGCCTTGTAAATATGGCTTAGCACACTGCGCCACCAGTGCGTCAAAAAGAGTGAGGCACCAGCAGCGTAATGACCTTGTTCAAGTGAGGCCCATTGACTGCGCAGCAAAGACAAATGCAAGCAACCCCCACACGTTGGAAAATAGCTTTACAACGTGTTTTTACAAGTTTCAAACGGCCCCAGTTTGCAAAAGTGGGCCTTTTTTAGCCATCGGATTTGCTAATGGAGGGCACTTTATTTTTGGTGCCGTGGACTATTTTCCATTCCAGTCTGGCCCTGGCGTGCAGACACGTTCAGGGGGGTATTTCCATGCTGATACACCCACCACCACTGGAAGTAGGTTTACTCACAGAATAATAGAGTAAATAGGAAGTTGGCTGCAAAGAAACAGAAAGGAATCACGTGATAGTGTATATCTGTACAGAGATATGTTGCTGCCACCGTAAACATTCTTTGCTTAAAATATTTATCTTGCCTTGCAGGTGCTTAACTATAGCATCTCTTCGTTTTGGACATTATGATATCGTAAATCTTTTTGCATGATTGCCTTTGTGTTCTGTCCAATTAACCTTAGCACTATTAATCACGTTGGCCAACTGAACAGTGTGAGAACAAGCAGAAGCAGAAGCAGAAATAAGCCTCACGGCTAGAGCTGCCGATTTTAGAGCTGGGGATCCATGTTCGATTCTCGGCATCGGCTCAACATCCTGTGATTCTAGACACATCATTTAATCTCCCCATGCCTACAAAAAATGAATGTGTTCTTGTGTAATGTAGCTGGTGCTAAAGCGCTCCAACATCTTGGGGGTGAGGTTTGCGCTATATAAAACTGCAACAAAAAAAACACCGACACTTACACAAACAGCTAGGGTGTAAATTATCTGAAAGCACAAACTCGAATACTAACATAAATTAAAAGTAATTCGTATTATATCACAATGCTACCCCTGTAATGGCTGAGTTTACACCATGGCTCCGTACTCAGTTCCAGACCTTTTTTTAATATTTCTTTATTTTGGAGGCTTTTATGTGGCGTGAACATGTCTCACACGACCCTGGATCCAGTCCGGTAACCATCCGGGCTCATTACCCGTGCAGTCATAGTGACGGTTGGTGAGCGAGGCTCCCTTATTAAATCCCTGATTATTTGCACATGTTGGCAGTTTCAGGCATGTGAAACCCTCCTGTAATGACCTGACATAGGAGCGGACTCTAGTGAGCTTGGCAGATTTGTGCACATTCCTGTAAGTGATAAAAGCCTTCACATGTGGTTTTTGGAGTATTTGTCAATAATGAGTTTTGCGTAAGCGCCTTTCTAGTTCTCAGGGGCATTTGACTGAACGGTGTATGCAGGTGTTTCCATGGAAAAGAGCGTCGTATCCTCTTAGTGAAAATGTGTAAGGAAGGCCCTTGCCTAAAAACCATTTTTAGGAAGTCTAGAAAAACATTGCAGAAAGAAGGTGAGGGAATAATATGTGACAAATGAAAAGTATTGAATGCTATAGAAAGAAGTCAGAAAAACCTCAGCGTCCACATTTTTTGAGCAAAACATTTCAAATATATTTATAGTTTTCTTTCCTGGGCATATAATCGGTAGGCTGATTATCAGCAATTTGAATGTAAGTGTGTATGTCATAGTCTAAGACTTGACGTGGTCTGAAGATGTTGTGTACCGCCCATTTCTATTTTTATCTTTCTGCAAATTTCGTTTTTTTAGTGGAGAAAGTTGAATGATCCTTACGTATTTTCAAGGCAGAAGTCCTAAAGCAACAAGTAGAGAAACTAATTAGTAAAGACTCGACGAAACAACGTCACAGAAAGTGACATCACACACCTATAATATCCCTTCAATGTAAAAAGATCTAGGGCCATAACGTACTGATACTGGGTCGTAAAATACTGCTTGCAAACTGCAGCCAATATATTTGTGACCTGTAAAGATTTTAAGAACTAACTTATGTACTAAGAGGTCATAGTGGGTCAGAATCGGACTACCTCATGCATATTAATGAGGTGGGCCGCAAATGGTGACTCAATCCAATTCGAGCATTGAAGTATACAAAAAAGTCATGGATGAAAGGTTTGAATTAATCCTAGCGACTGGTAATTACTCGGGGCATCCCACTCGACAGGGCCGGACTGAATTCTGCCGAGCTGGGGGCTGATTTCACTGCGGTGGGGGCTGATTTTGTTCATGGAGACCTGCGTGTACTTCGAAATAATTAAAGCAAAAGAATTTCGTTCAGTACACGCAGGTCCCCATCAACGAAATCAGCCCCCAGCTCAGCAGCATTCCAAAACACCCGATAGCCGGTCCGGCCCTGCCACTCCATCGGTATTTTATACTCTATGCCACCGCAATTTCAACGCAGTTGTATGCATATCAGTCTTGACCTTGCTCCAGTTGGAACAGTCTAGACCGAACTGCCAGGCCAGGTACTCACTGAACCAGAACACAAGCAACCCAAGTCCGGGTTTGCCCTTATTAGGGCTCATCAGTTGGATATAGTTTGGTTTCAGTGGCATATTGTGTGCAGGACCTACGGCTGGGCATAGCCATCCCACTTAAGGTATCTCACTGAAGTATACAAACAAAGTAATGAATTGAATGCTTGAATTAATCTAAGCCACTGCTAATTACTCTGGCCGCATCCCTGTCCATCATTATTTTGCACACCAAGCAACTTCAGTTTGTATATAAATCAGTCTTGACCCTTCTCCAATAGGAACAGTACATCCTGATTTGCCAGGACAGGCCATCACTGAAATGGAATTCATGCAAACCAAGACCAGTTTCACCCTGATTAGGACTCATGAGTTGGGTATCGTGTATTGGTTCACGTGTGCACATGGCACACATCTGGGAATTCCAGTCCTATTTAGGGCATTGCACTGAAATATTTTAAAAAAAGTAATAGATGGAAGGCTTGGATTAATATCAGCCACTTGTAATTACATAGGCTGCATCCAACTCAATTGTCGTTTTGCACACCATGCCATTTCAGTTTGGACCCAACCATATGCACATCCGTCTTGACCCTTCTCCAATAGGACCAGTCCAGCCAAAACTGCCAGGCCAGCTATTCCTTGAACCAGAACACAAGCAACCCAAGACCGGTTTTGCCCTTATTAGGACCCTGGATAATTACCAGTGGCTCAGATTAATGCATGCATTCCTTTTGTGAATTGGTTACTACCCCCTTTGAGGTGTCAGTAAAATATCAATGTTTTTCGATCAGATTTTTATTTGGAAGGGACATCTACAACATGCTCCTTCCAGATACCGAATTGGTATCCAATGGAAATCCCAACAGCTTTTCAGACTCCTAAAATGACATTAGTACGTAGGAAAAAAACATTTTATCAGTCACAAACACATAATGGGAGTTTGTGACCTTTAAAATGTTTGCTACATCTGTCCCTTAGTTTCTAGTGTACATACCTTGCATTAGCATGGTCAGTCCCTTGCATTCATTGTACGTACTTGCAGTGGTCTAACATAAAATGATGCCCCCCTGCACAATGTGATGAGGGGCCACCAAGTCTCCCATATTTTACAGATATTCATTATCTTTAGTCTTAATAGGGCTCCCGGAAGGTTTGGGGACTTTATTAATGGTTTATTTTGAACGTTTTAAATAGCGCAAACAAGACCCTTGCGGGTATCAGAGCGCTTTACAATGTAGATATCGAAGATACATAGGCCTATGGTACATAACATGTAGTTCCATACAAATCGAGAGTTGTATAATCACTAAAATATCGAAGATAAATAGGCACATAGTAAAAAACATATAGTTCCATACAAATCAAGAACCATATAGTCACAGTAACCTTGCCTCAGGTGAATTTAGTCATGAGAAGAGTCTTCACTTCTTTTCTGAAAGATGCAGTAGAGTGATTCAGTCTAGTTTTTGGGGGCAGAGCATTCCAGATCCTGGGTTCCATCCCCGAGAACGCTCGGTTGTTGGTTTTCTACTTGATGAATCTTTGTGGTTTCAGTAAAAGGTTATTGGCACTTCGGGACACTCTTGCCATATGAAGGTACCAGTTTCTGTGCCAGTTAGCTGGTAGTGTTGAGATGAATGGCTCTATGTGTCATGCATACGATTTTTAGTTAGATTCTGGCTTCGAAAGGTAACCAGTTAAGGGATCTTAGGTCAGGGGATATGTGGGAGTTTCTTTTGGAGTCATTAATAAGTCTAGCTGCTGCGTTGATTAAGCTCTTAGAGGGGCCATTGAGGATCTGGGGAGGCTGCAGAGAGAGAGACACTCCCGTATTCCACTCTTGGGATAACTAGTGCCTGTACAGCCAGTTTGAAGTCCTTTTCAGGCAGGAAAGGTTTTAGTTTTCGCAATGTGTTCATCTGAAAGTTTGCTCCTTTTTGTTGCGGTGCTGATGTGTTTCTGCATGTTTAGATTTCTGTCCAGAGTAACACCCAGAGATTTCGCTGAATCGACGATAAGAGATTGGCAGTTGAGTGCTGTTAGGTGTTTGATACATTCTTTAATTATGGGTCCTTGGGAGGGGGGAGCGATTAGGAGGAATTCGGTTTTGAGGGTGTTTAGTTTTAGATGATTTTCGGGCAGCCAGGTCTGAGTTTTTTCTAGAGTTGTGTTGAGAGATTTGATGTCTTCTAGTGAATGGATCTTTAGGTATAATTGTGTATCGTCTGAGCACATATGAGATTGTACGTTAGAGGAATTGAAGCAGCGGAGGAAGATGAGGGAGGCAGGGGGGCGGGGTTACAGCAGAACGCGCAGAGCTTCTGAGAACTGTGACAGGAACTACACAAACCAGATTGCACATATGGACGTGGATACGCGCCACCGCTATAACCATGTTAGAGTCAGGCAAATGCTTTCTAGTTTGTCATTTTCTCCGTTAGTATAAGGGCGTGACCAATTAAACTGACAACCCGGCAGTTTTACCGCCTGACCTTGAGATGGCAGCCATCGACGATAGCTTGCACAGGCACCAGAAGAATGTTTATATAGAACAAAGAAACTTGCAAATGCCTTCCATCAGCGAGGCCAACCCAAAGCAACGACCGCGTTCCCGGCCAATCAGACACATTAACAGGAGGATGCATACCTCGCACTAGGCTCGCCAAGCGCTTCGAAACGCGGCCTCGGTTGAAATGCCCCGAACGCCAGCGTCTACACCACCCGGCCCGCTCTCCCTCCCAATGTCCCAAAAAACCTCCGCTCCTCGTCTCCTCCCGCCATCGCAGAACACCCGCAAGCAGACCCCCGAGCACAGCACTCACCGCAAACCGAGGGAAAAAAGGCAGCCAATCACCGCGCAGGTCGCCCGGCGAGCCTCCCGCAGCCTGAACCAATGGTAGCACGGCTCCCGGGTGACGTCAGCGGTTGTTCCCTCGGCTTCTCCGCGGCCCCGGGGCTGCGGCGGTGATTTTCACAGGCAAAACGGCTGTGCACACGACGGCCGGAGCAGGAAGGCGGGCATCAGGAAACAAGCGGGAGGGGGCGGGAAAGGGGGAGGAGAGACGCAGCGCCATTGCGAGGCCAGCATCAGGAAACAAGCGGGAGGGGGCGGGAAAGGGGGGTGGAGAGACGCAGAAGTGCCGGCAATGCCGGACCAGATTCGGGGGCGTTCCCGGCTTTCGGCTGACGTCGCGTGACGTCGGCAAAAGCCAAAGAATCTCGGGAACGCCCCCGAATCTGGTCCGGCATTGACGGACAGGCCCCTCGTCCAATGGCTATGCTCCATTTATGGAGCCAGCCAATAAATGACGAGGGCCGACCCAAACCCACACTACAGTTCTCATTAGGTTTTCGCCTGCGCGAAAAAGCTGCGCAGAGCGCAGCTTTCGCCAGGCAAAACCTAAATAGCATGGAGTAGCACTGGCATCTATTCACTGTTTCTGCACCTCTTCTTTTTTTACCCATCCCCATTCTAATTCCAATAATTCAACTGTACATCTTCTACAAAAGTATAAAGATAAGTAAAGACTAAATAGATCGCCCAGAGAGCACCAAGTTCCTCAGAAGTATTTGCTGAAAAGGAGAATATTCCACCAATTGAAGACACTGAGGAGCACATATGAAGCTACAGGAAGCAGAAAAACTCCTGTTACCGTCTGTGACGGGTTCTGCCCCATTGTATTCTGGACCTGTTGGTGGACAGTGTAGATGGCGACAGCGAAGCATGAGGCGCTGCTAAGTGCTGTAGGCGCTTGCCCCCAAATCCTGCTGCATCGTTAGAATAAACTCCTCTGACCCCAGGATAGGACTCATTGCAGATTGGCTCCGATTCTGTTGGTATTTTTGGGCCCTAAATTCTGCTTACTTACAACTCCATGACAATATATGTATCTGATTTTAGTGTGAACATGTACCTTATTTATTTATTTATTTATTTATTTATTTATTGCTCTATTTATTAATTTAAGTATGTATTTTTCTTTAGAGCAGACATTTCCCAAAAGCATTAGAACCCTTAAAATGGAAAGTGGAAGGTAAAATATGAATTAAAAATAAAATATAAAAGGGAAGGATAAATTGCAAGCAAGTTACTCAAGAACAAGAAAACATATGAACCAAACCATAGAAGACAATGCAAACAATGAATAACACGAGAGCGTGAACCGACTACGGCTATGGGCAGAAGGAGCACAAATTCCCTGAGGGAAAACTAATAATGGGAAAATATGTGCGATGGAATGGAAAGAAAAAGCCTATCATAATCAGTCCTATCAACAGGAAATCCCATTATTCCCTAGAAAAGTTAAGGGTGAAGAAAAATTAACCCACAATAGGAAATCATGGTGTGGAGAAATAATCGAAGTTGAAGGTTGGTGAGTCATTGAGCCATGTCAGGTTGGGATAAGAGAGTCATATGTCAGGAGGTAGATGAAGTGACAATTAGAGAGCCCATGAGGAAAACAGGAGATAACAGTGAGGAAACAAATCTGAGGAAGAGTTCAGAGCGCTTTTTGTGAGGAGTCCAGGAGGAAACGGGCCATAAGATTTTTCAGTTCCTTGTTGAATATTGACAGTGAGGTTGTGGTACTTAGACCGGGAGATAGGGAGTTCCAGATTTCTGGTAGGGTTACCCGAAGCGGATTGAGCCATTCCACTGTCCTTTTTTAATGTGGAGGATCCAAGAAGAAGTTTGTCTACACTGCTTTAGGGTCTAAACCTTTCAGGTAAAGTTAATTGGGGGGTCATTAGGATGGCGGGCGGACTTTGTCTGCCCGCCATCCTCCCGTGGAATAGGACCACCTGCCATTGGTGCGGGGGTCCAGTTGCTGACATTAGGATGCGCCTGCCACACTGGCGGGCGCATCCTGCATTCCTGACATTGCGGCGGGCGGTGCTCTCAGCCCCCATGTGCACCCCCCACCTCCCAAATCCCTGGTGGCCCGCCCTCAATGGCGAAAACTGCCTGCCTTTCCGTGGAGGCATTGCCGCCATGGAAAGGCACAACCCTGCATTAATGCTAATATGGATGTCGGTGTCTCCCAGACACCGCCATCATGTTAGCAGCTTTTCCGCCCAGTCGACTCTGCGACCGGGCGGAAAACCGGCAGATGGTCTTTCCATCCGCTAGGGTCCCCCCCGCCATGGTAATGTGGCGGGGGTAATTCCAAAGCGGGCGGTGGTTTTTAGCAGGCGGATCGCCATCGCCATACGGGCGGTGGCGATCCACCCGCTAACCTAATGGACCCCCAAGTTCGTCTCATTAATGCATTTTGTAGAAATGTGATTCACATTGGAAACTCCAACATTTTTAAATGAAGAAATTCTTGAACAAAAAATCCTTGAAAGAATAAACTACTAAACCAATGAGATTGTGCACTACTTGATGTTATATAACCAGAAGAAACTGAACCTCAATTGGTACTCAGCAGTGCATCCAAGGGGCACTAGCCCCTGGGGAAGAGCGGTATCTTTACGCATAACGTCAGCTTGGATGCCATATATCGCGGGTTGATGTGTGTACTGCCTTATGATTGATGGAGCCGTTTTGTAGACAGCTGTGGCTTAAAAAGTGAGCCATTTGAGAGTTATAAGTACAGGTGATATGTAGTAATGTCTTCTGGTACGAGAGACAAAGCATGCTGCAACATGTAGAACAGCTCAAAAAGTGGTAATTTGCAGTTAAAGTAGTCCAGTCAGGAGAGAGTTACAGTAGTCAATCCTTGTAGGTACTTGTAACTTGTTTGGCATACCCTTTCCACCAAACTCTAAATCAAGCCATACGTCTTTTGTGAATCATGCCCAAGGATTGAGTGTAAATGGTGGGCAGACATCCAGTCCTAAGCAGATAACATTGTTTGAGTGAGATGAGAGGCATCATTGGCAAAGGAGATAAACCTGTGTGTTAATAACATATTTATGATACAGTGTCCTAGTGCTCTGTAGTATCATTCCAAGTCACTCAATCTATAAGTTAAAGAGAATACAGGCCAGAACAGAGCCCTGGATGATCCTGTGACTGAAGCCCACTAAATATGAAGGACAGGAGTAAATTGTGATCCGCTGTGACCTGTTAGTTAAGTAAGAGATGAATCACTGAAGGATTGCTCCGCCTATGCCCATGTTTTCTTTAAGGCTTTCAGTGAGGGTAAGGTGATTCACTGTAGCAAGTGTGGCAGATAAGCCGAGAAGGACGAGGAGTCAAAAGCTTCTGAAACCAATGATGTGGAGTGCAT
The DNA here is from genome assembly GCF_964261635.1 of Lissotriton helveticus. Taxonomy (NCBI): domain Eukaryota; kingdom Metazoa; phylum Chordata; class Amphibia; order Caudata; family Salamandridae; genus Lissotriton; species Lissotriton helveticus. The sequence continues at coordinate 955,835,172 of NC_136059.1, read as the reverse complement.
CAACAACCTGGAGAAAGCAGTTTGCATGCTACAAGCTTGTCAGAAACAAGACAATTAAAAAAAAATACCTTTTTATTGATTTTATAAACAGGCAGGAATATTTGCACTGTTTGCTGTTACAATCAGCTTCTCATGCGATTGCAATGGTACAAAATAAACATGTATAATAAACCAGCGCAATTTCTCCACCCTAGCACGTGATATGCTTGCGTTCAAGTCTATGTGCCCGACCCATCACCTGCCTTAAAAGACACTCTTCTGCAGTGACACCTTCTCCACCGCCTGACTGCCTAGCACAGCTTTTGTGTATGGAGACATTATAGTTGATCCTAACACTATATGTGTGAGATGGCACAGTGGTTGAGGTATTTCTGCAGCGGATCACATAAGCAGGTGATCCCAGCTCATTTGCTGCCCCTATGCCCCCAGTGGCTTTGCAAGCTCTTCTGATGAATTCTATTTTTGCTTCCGTCCATTGCTTAGTTTCTGCCACCTAGCCTGTTGTGGTGGGGAGAGTTGCCGTATTCTATGTTAGGGCTGTCTGCCTCTTTGCCGCAGCAAACCCAGACTATAGACCTACATTCAGACCGTAAGTGTTTGGGGCATGGCATCTGTCCTAGCCGAACAGTACTGTGTACATTAAGACTAAGGGCCCCATTAGGATGGCGGGCAGATCGCCCCGCCTGCCGGCCCAGCGGGGGAGATCCGCCCGCCATCCTTCCAGCAAAGACCCCCCTCCATATTACTATGGCTGGGGGGTCCGAGGCGGATGGAAAGACCTTCCGCCGCTTTTCTGCCCGGTCGACAAGTCGACCGGGCGGAAAAGGTTTCAATACAGTGGCAGTGTCTGTTAGACACGCCAGCCATATTTGGATGTGGGCTGGATCATGCCTTTCCGTGGTGGCAAGGCATGCGGAGTCTGCTTTCAGGGGCCCGTTGCGGGCCCCCATGATCTCCGGGGAGGTGGGGGCTGCACAATGGGGGGTACCTATGGCAACATGCCTTCCTGGTATTGTGGCGGGTGGTGCTGAGTGCACCGCCCGCCGCAATGTCAGGAAGGCAGGATGCGCCCGCCTGTGTGTCGGGTGCATCCTAATATATGCAACGGGACCCTCGCACCGATGGCAGGCGTTCCCATTCCACAGGAGGATCGGGGGTGGACAATGTCCACGCACCATCCTAATGACCCACTAAGGCTCCCTGATTTTTCTTTTTACTAATTTTTACAGATAAATACAGACAGAAAAACATTTATTTTCTTGTCTGTATTTATTTATAAATGTGGATAAAAATTGTAATTGGGTGCTTTTTGAGTGATTCCAAATGTACCATGACAGCCAGGCTAATAACTGTGTGGAGTGATAGGTAAGGGGGCTAAAAAAAGATATTTTAGTAAAGAGGCTTAAACAGCAGTAGGTCCGCACAAGGCAGATACTGAAATGTGCATAAATTCATATAAGTGTATTGATTTATCTTCTGCTGGTGTACATATCTCTGAAACCTGGTGGGCATTCAAGCATGACTGCATATTTATTGGTTTATATAAATGTGGAAATATACCAGTTTCAAATTTATTGGTTGGTGTGTCTGTGATTTCTGTCCAGTAGTCACTGAGGCGTGGGCCAGCCCAGAGCATATGGAAAAACCCTGCATCTGCTGTTCTGCATTCAGAGAAGGTGCCCAGAATTTTAGGGCATATTTTCTTAATCCATTTGGGAGTTGGGTAGGTTTGGAGGTGGGGTGGAATGAAATTGGACATATTTGAAGCGAATGTCTGACCTAATATCGACGTCGAAAATAGCGACGTCAAAAATATTGGAGGCGGAATATCAACATCAACAATATCGAAGTCCTATCTACATTAAGGTAAGTACAAAAATATCGAAAAAAAATATTGTTGCAAAAAATATAGTTTTTTTTAAATGTTTAAAAATGATATAAAATTAAATAATTAATACATATAATTAAAATAAACATAGTTAAAAATATGTTTAAAATTATAAGTAACACATATAAGGTAACACAAATTAAACATATACATATCAAATATACTGTACATACTTACTTAATATTTACAATTAATTACTCTAATAACTTATAAATTATTTTAAAACATTTTATAGATTATAAATACATATGTAAACATACAACATTAATATAAATAAAAATATTAAAACTATACATAACAATAAAAAAATAAATATTTTAAAATAAATTATACACTACATTAACTAAAACAGCAAATATTGGATAGCCTAGAGGTAAAAATTACTATTCTAACTCCAGAGAGTGCAAGAGTAGGGAAAGTATTGGATATCGTAGAGGTTATAATTAGTATTCCAACCTGCAGAGGGTGCAACAGTAGGGAAAGTGTTGTATAGCGTAGGGATTAAAATTACTATTCCAACTCCAGAGGGTGCAACAGTAGGGAAAGTGTTGGATAGATTAGGAGTTAAAATTACTATTTCCACACCAGTGAGTGCAACAGTAGGGAAAGTGTTGGATAGCGCAGAGGTAAAAATTAGTATTCCCACTCCAGAGAGTGCAACAATCGGGAAAGCGTTGGATAGCGTAGAGGTAAAAATTACTATTACCACCTCAGAGAGTGCAACAGTAGGCAAAGTGTTGGATAGTGTAGGGGTTAAAATTAGTATTTCAACTCCAGAGAGTGCAACAGTAGGGAAAGGGTAGGATAGCGTAGGGATTAAAATTACTATTCCAACTCCAGAGGGTGCAACAGTAGGGAAAGTGTTGGATAGCATAGGGGTTAAAATCACTATCCAAGTTACAGAGGGTGCAACAGTAGAGAAAGTGTTGGATGTCGCAGGGGTTAACATTACTATTCCAAATCCAGAAGGTGCAACAGTAGAGAAATTGTTGGATAGCATAGGGGTTAAAATTGCTATTCCAACTCCAGAGGGTGCAACAGTAGGTAAAGTGTTGGATAGCATAGGGTTTAAAATTACTATTCCAACTCGAGAGGATGCAACAGTAGGGAAAGTGTTGAATAGCGTAGGGGTCAAAATAACTTACTAATAATTAAAATAATTGTTTTGGAAAAAATAATAATTGAATGATTAAATTACAACAAATTACTTAAATATTTAAAAACAATTACCAATTAATAATTAATACACAAGTAAATACAATTAAATAATAATTATTAAAAATTTATTACCAAATTATAATAAAATGAAAAAAAATCTATTTTCAATACCCAAAAGCAATAATTATTAAAAAATATTAAGCACAATGTTTTTTAATTAACAATACATTATTGATAACTACCAATAAATTATTATAAATAATCAAATTTAATTAGCAAGTAATAATTAATGAACAATAAACTAATTAAAAAAATATTAATTATTAAAAATGTATTACCAATTACTAATGAATTAACAATACTTTAATTATCACTACTCAACACTAAAATAAATAATGACTTAATCACAATGAAATTACTTCCCACCCTATTACCCTATAACCTCGTAACACACTTCAATAATAAATTAATACACTTAATATAATTACCAATTAATCAATTAATAAAAATTAATTGCCAATTAATAAAAACTAATTACCAATTAATAATTATTTAACATAAAAATAATTATCAATACCAAAAAATACAAAATAAATATTTACTTAATTACAATTAAATTACTCCCCACCTTATTCCCATATAAACCCACATCCCGCTTCAGAACTAAAACACAAAATGTATTTAAAAATATTTAATAAATGCTAAAAAATATTTAATTAATTTACTATATTTAAACTACTTCCCACCCTATTCCCCTATAAAGCCACAACCCGCTAAGGTACTAAAACGCATAATCTACAAAAAAAATGTATTACTAACTTCTAAAAATGTAATACATATATTTTAAAACTAGTACAGTAATTGACAAAAATTATAAAAAAAATACATTTAAAATACATAATAAAATATATAACACTAATATTAATATCGATATTAGTGACATCGATATTTTTACTATCGATATTACTAACTTCGATATAAACGGTATTTCTTACCTTCAGGTTGATATTCTGGTCGTCGATATTCTTGATTTCGATATTCTTTCCCTCTGATATTTTGAACTCGATATTCTTGCAGGTCGAAAATAAAAAGTCGATATTTAGACTGTTTACCATTTGAAGCAACTGTTTAGGACACTCTAGTTACAGGTTCATACGCCTTCATCCATTTAACATCTGTGATGGGGCCTGTATCCAGGCTCTGAGTCGTTCCCCAGGGCGTGGTTGTGGTGCTAATAAAGGCTGTAAATAATAATGTGACTGATTTTTACCGTCATCCAATTGTTTATAGGGTCAGCAGTGTTCTTCTATTCAGACTTTACTTGTGAGCTGACTTTAGTGAAGGAAGTGTCCCTCGGGTATTTTGAATTTTATGAACGGTGTTAGGTTTTCTGTCACATATAGGTGGCCTATGTTTAGCACTCTTGCCTTGACCCATTAATCTTGGAGGGCCATTGTGGTGAGTGGACCAAACCAATGCACTGCCATCACAGCAGTTCTGGAGCTTATCCAGGGCTAGACTAGCTACTGGGTGTTTCAATGGTTTCACTGCTATGGGGACTGGTTTTGTTGCTGGTGACTTACAGGCCGCATTACTCTTTGCAGTGCTTATAAATGAACAGTGCAAAAAGAATGGTTTCAAAGTGTTCTTAAAGCTTTATTTAAAACCATTTCTTTTTGCATTATTTATTTAGATCGAAATTCCTGGTAGCCATTGCAGCCCAGGGTGTATCATGATTTTTGGCTTTTTTTTAAGGTATCTAATCAAGTGCCTTTAGCTTGTCAGCAGAAACTCAGGAGGCCATGGCCATGCAGGTGTCATTTTACTCCACAGTGTGGCAGCAACAGGTAGATACCCATGGGATTTTGGACTTAGGCAGCTTCCAGTGTAGGAGATGTCACCAGCCATCTTGCCCTCACATGAGTTGAGCTGTAAAGTGATAGCTCCCCAGGTCTGGGAGACCGAGCCTGCCCTACATTATGGGCCGTGTCAGCCTTTGGAGGGTAACTTCTTTTAATTGCTCTATTTCATGTTGCAGATCAAGATGGGCACATCTTTGAAGAATGTTTTTCTTATGATTAGACAACAATTTACAAAGAAATAGAGTAGTCTACGAAGCAGCGCCATCTTCGTTGGGGCAATGCTGCCCATAGCTGATATAGGAAGTTTTATCCAGAACTGCAACAACCCACAGACTGTTGCCATTTCTCTCCCAAATTTGCCTGAGACCACCTCTTCCCTGCTCCGGTAAATACGCATTGTATGCCCATTCCTGTCATGTAACTGTGGGCTAGTATCAAGGTGACCCTTAATAGAAATAGGCAAGAATCGCCAAACAAATGACTCAAGTGTTTGTGTAAGGAGTTGGAGTTCCAGGCCGGGATCAGACAAATGCAATAACATATTGTCTGCGCACAAGGATATTTTAAAATAATGTTATACCCTTGTGGGCTTTACACATCCGGCAGGCTAGTAGTTCCACAGCCAGGGCAAAAATCTGCGGTGTCATGGGGCAACCCTTGTCTCATGCCAAGCTGGACCATCAGTGACTGGATAGCACTCACTGTATCTTCACTCTTACAGTTGAACTAGTGCATAGTAACTTCAGCCAGGCCAGGAAATGGTCCCCAAATCTCATGTGTCTCAACGTTATCTGTATGAAATCCCAGCTGAAGATGTTGAAAGCTTTTTCTGCATCAATAGAGGCTACTATTGGGACTGGAGCATCTTCAGGTAGATCCCGCAGAATATATAACAAGCATTTGCAATGCAATAGGTCTCGCATTAGGAAAGTTTGAGCTATTGGTGTTGTAAATGACAAATATTTTATTTATGTGTTGGTTTTGAAAATAGCGAAATTAATAGCTTTGTCATTTACAATGCCAATAGTTTTAACTTTCGCAAATATGACACCTATTGCATTTGTAATGCAATATGTGTTGTATTTACGTGACTTAGATGTATTGATATTACAAATAACAATGGTTTTTAGTTTTTTTAAAAATAATTAATACTTAAATACAAGTTATTGTAATATATAATGGCAATAGCTTTAACTTTTGTAAATAACTTTTGTGAAGATTCTGTTCAGTGTATTTTATTGTGACACAAATCCAAGACCAGAAGTGAAATATTAACATCTTTTTGTGACATTTGTAATAAAGCTTGAAACATTGAGAGAACCTATTTGAACCAGTTGTTGTTGAATGGTTGCACAGATTGATGCTGTGGTGACGCTGAGTGATGTTGTGGTGTGGTGGTGACGAGTGATGCTGTGGCGTTCAGTAATGCTGTAGTAGCGCATAGTGATGTTTTGGTGCCCCTGAGTGATTCTGTGGTGGTGTTGAGTGATGCTGTGGTGATGCGATAGATAGAGTGAGTGCGATAGATAGATAGATAGATAGATAGATAGATAGATAGATAGATAGATAGATAGATAGATAGATAGATAGATAGATAGATAGATAGATAGATAGATAGATAGATACATATAGTGAGGGCGATAGATAGATAGATAGATAGATAGATAGATAGATAGATAGATAGATAGATAGATAGATAGATAGAGTGAGGGTGATAGATAGAGTGAGGGTGATAGATAGATAGAGTGAGGGCGATAGATAGATAGAGTGAGGGCAATAGATAGATAGAGTGAGGGAGATAGAGTGAGGGCGATAGATAGAGTGAGGGCAATAGGTAGATAGAGTGAGGGCGATAGATAGATAGAGTGAGGGCAATAGATAGATAGAGTGAGGGCGATAGATAGAGTAAGGGCGATAGAGTGAGGACGATAGAGTGAGGGCAATAGATAGATAGATATAGTGAGGGTGATAGATAGAGTGAGGGCAATAGATAGATAGATTGATAGAGGGAGGGGAGATAGATAGATAGAGTGAGGGCAATAGATAGATAGAGTAAGGGCGATAGATAGAGTGAGGGCGATAGAGTGAGGACGATAGAGTGAGGGCGATAGATAGATAGATATAGTGAGGGTGATAGATAGAGTGAGGGCGATAGATAGATAGATAGATAGATAGATAGATAGATAGATAGATAAATAGATAGATAGATAGATAGATAGATAGATAGATAGATAGATAGATAGATAGATAGATAGATAGATAGATAGATAGATAGATAGATAGATAGATAGATAGATAAAGTGAGGGCGATTGATAGATAGAGTGAGGGCGACAGATAGATACAGTGAGGGTGACAGATAGATAGAGTGAGGGTGATAGATAGAGTGAAGGCGATAGATAGATAGAGTGAAGGCGATAGAGTGAGGGAGATAGATAGATAGAGTGAGGGCGATAGATAAAGTGAGGTCGATAGATAGATAGAGTGAGGGCGATAGATAGAGTGAGGTCGATAGATAGATAGAGTGAGGGCGATAGATAGATAGATTGATAGAGTGAGGGGCAATAGATAGATATAGTGAGGGCGATAGATAGATAGAGTGAGGGCAAAAGATAGATAGAAAGATAGATAGATAGATAGATAGATAGATAGATAGATAGATAGATAGATAGATAGATAGATAGATATATAGATAGATAGATAGATAGATAGATAGATAGATAGATAGATAGATAGATTGATAGATAGAGTGAGGTCGATAGATAGAGTGAGGGCGATAGATAGATACAGTGAGGGCGATAGATATTTAGAGTGTGGGCGATAGATAGATACAGTGAGGGCGATAGATAGATAGAGCGAGGGTGATAGATAGTTACAGTGAGGGCGATAGATATTTAGAGTGAGGGCGATAGATAGATGAGTGAGGGCGATAGATAGA